>NC_084838.1:20278633-21570300 GCF_033115175.1 Lepus europaeus | reverse complement strand
CACACTTTGGGTTTGAAAATGATTGTATTCTGACTGGCACAACAACCACGGGGAGATTGCTCTGGCTGTGTGTGGAAGGTGTGGGGTGGGTGTCCTGGTGTGCAGGTGGACATGGGGGACGGCAGCAGACTGGCGGTGTGGGATAGAGGAGTTCCTCAGTGGGAGCAGTGACAGATGAGGTGGGTCGTTGGGTACAGGGAACACAGCTTTCCTATCCCCTTGATAACTGCATGAACTTCTCATCTGACGCCTCGGAGGCCTAGCAGTTGAGTGCCCTGTTTGAATACAGACAGGGTGAAGACTGTTAGGTACAGTACAGGCGGGTAATATTTACTGGGATAGTCCGCCTTGGTTTTCTACCCAAAGATGACTGTTTGAACAGGTTAAGCCTGGTTTTAGCAGATCACAGAGTGGAAAAAGAGGCCAGCTAATGGTTACAGACTTGGTTATCTCTTTGGCAACCGACACATGAAGTAGACACACGGAGGCAGTCTGGTCTTCATCTGAGGTCACTTGGGCGATTTAAAATATGATCCCTCTCCTCTGAGGACAGGTGGTCCCTCGAGTCTTCCTCCCTCTTTCCCCTTGAACTTCCATTCTGGCTCCAAGTGAGTGGATGGGTTACAGAATCAGGGCTTTCTTTAGTAATGTATGAAAAGAATTAAAGAAAATGCTAACACCACTTAATTTAAGGATGCCCACGATGGCACACATTGTACCTGTATATTGTGAAGAAATGCCAGCCCTTTGTGGGATGAGGAAGTATAATTTTTCCCTTCTTTCCCTCCTTCTTCCTTCCATCTATCTTGTTCTTACTAGAAACGCTAATTTTTTTTCCCCAGTGGAAAATTTGGATAGAACATTTTCTGGTTTTTGGCATTCATTTCCCCTCTTCTGTTATTGGAATGCCTGCATTAATGCATCAGTTAGTATTTGTGGCAAAATAGTGATGATTAAATGAATTTTGCTGCATTGATTCCATGCTAGAAATTTTGTTCCGTACTTTGTTTATTCTACTATGTGTATACTTGATAGACATTCCATTTAAATGAATTGTCTCTTAGGCATTCTCTGTTATTTAACATGATCCCAAGATATAATTCTCTGAAGAAGGCAATGGTAAATTATTTTAATGCTTTTATTGTTTTTGTTTCTAGCTTATTCTACTAAGCTGAACAAATTCCCTGTATTTAATGTTAATGATGACTTGAATGATCTGTGTACCAGTGCAGTAAGCCCAAATACTACCAAAGCCACGCGCTACGCCCTGAACGTGTGGCGATACTGGTGCATGACCAACGGGCTGAAAGACCACACGGACATCACCAAGGTAAGGGGCTCTTGAGTTTACTTCTTCTTTCAGCAAACTTCTCTGAGCTTCCGAGGGCCAGGCACTGTGTTAAGCATTGAGGGGGGACCCAGAACAGTAGCTTTCTGCCTGGGGAGACTTTGAGAGAACATAAAATACAAAGAATGATCTTCCTAATACACAGCAGGATTGAGTAGGTGTTCTATGAATTTGTAGATCAGAAATGCCTGAAAGGTTCAGATGGATAAAGTAATTTCAACTGAGAGAGAATTGATATTCAAGCCATATTTCCAGGGAGAGGTGGGATGCCAGAAGTAGATGAAGGCAAGAGTCTTCTAGGGTGAGTGACCTGAGGACAAGCAAATTTGGACCAAAAAACCCTCTCGCCTACAACAGAGGCTTCTTGGATACATGGGTATAGGGGACTATACAACCAGATTTTGATCATCCTCAAGCACCCAGCTAAAAATCTTATAAACACAGGCAAATGGGGAGTTTCTTGTTTTTGTTTTTATTTGGTGTCCTGGGTCTTCCCATCTCCCCATTTGTAAATGATCCCTCGAGGGGCCAGCACTGTGGTGCAGCAGCTAGAGCCCCACCTGCAATGCTGGCATCCCATATGGGTGCTGGTTTGAGACCTGGCTGCTCCATTTCCTATCCAGCTCCCTGCTAATATGCCTGGGAAAGCAGTGGAAGATGGTCCAAGGGCTTGAGCCGCTGCACCCATGCGGGAGACCCTGAAGAAGTTCCTGGCTCCTGGTTTTGGCTTGGTCCAACTCTGGCCATGTGGCCATTTGGGATGTGAACCAGCAAATGGAAGATTTTCTCTCTCTTTCTCTTTGCACTTTTCCCTCTTTCATTCTGTAACTCTACCTATCAAATAAATAAAATAAAATTTTTAAAAAGATCTCCTCCAACTTGAAACATTTGAGGTTTTTGAATGGAAGAACAAAATCTTGGACATGTGGAGACAGAACAGAACGATGCTGTATTTTGATTTGGATATATTGGGTCTGAATCAGGTGCCCAGGTGGACATGTCCAATAAGTGATTGGAAATGTAGGGTATTTTTTTAAAGTTTATTTTTATCTACTTGAAAGGCAGAATGATGGGGGGAGAGAGATTTCCATAGACTGCTTCACTTCCCAAATGTCTGCAACAGCCAGGGCTGGGTCAGGCCAAAGACCGGATCCCAGAATTCCATCTGAGTCTCCCACATGGGTGGCAGGGGCCCAAGCACAGCCCTCATCCGCTGCCTCCCAGGACACGTTAGCGGGAAGCTGGATCAGAAGCGGGGGAGCCAGGACTCAAGTTGTCACTCCGCTAGGGGACGTGGGAGTCCCAAGCAAGTGGCTTAACCTGTTGCACCACAACACCGGCCCTGTGAATGTGGGACTTTAAACAGGGGTTAGAACTGTTAAAGCTGGAAGTTCAGATGTAAAGTTCTTGAAGAGAGAGGTCCTCATTGAAGCCATAGGGCCGATGAGGGCTCAGAGTTCGGTCATGTGTGTGGGCGATCAACAAGAGATGAAGCAGGAAACCCAGGTTTCTACTTCTGGCAGTGCAGTGCAGTCGGTGGCGTGAGGGCCCTTTCTACTGTGGCTGCAGAAAGAAAGGGGAACATCCGTGGGGAAGAAGAGGTGGAACCGGAGTGGTGAGCGAGGCATCTGAAAGGCAGGGTTCCCTGCGGGCTTCTGTCGGTAACATGATTAAGGAAGGGAAGACACAGGGCGATGAATCAGAGAATCCTTGATTAACAGGAAGACCCTGAAAGGATCCTAAAGAGATTCTAGTCCATGGCATAAGCTGGCTTTTAGCACACTCAAATGCTGGTTGTAGGGTTGGTGTTGTTGCACAGGGTGGTAAGCTAGCACTTGCAATGCTGGCATCCCATGTTGGAGCGTTCCTTGGAGTCCTACACTCTCCACCTCCTCTCCAGTTCCCAGCTAATGCACCTGGGTAGGCAGTGATGATGGCCCAAGTATTTGGGCCACTGCTACCCAGGCGGAGAGCCCCAGAGAGAGTCCCAGGCTCCTGGGTTCAGCCTGGCCCGTCCCTGGCCATTGCTGCGAATTGCAGAGGGAGGTAGTAGATGGCAGATCTCTACCTGTTGTTCTTTTCCTCTCTGTCACTCTGTTTTTCAAATAAATCTTAAAAAAAATAAAATAAAAGCATCGAAGAACACTGGAAATGAGAATCCTAAGAGTAAATTTATGGTTTTAAAAATTATTTACTTGAGGCCGGCACCGTGGCTCAACAGGCTAATCCTCCGCCTTAAGGCGCCGGCACACCGGATTCTAGTCCCGGTTGGGGCACCGATCCTCTCCAGGTTGTCCCTCTTCCAGGCCAGCTCTCTGCTGTGGCCCGGGAGTGCAGTGGAGGATGGCCCAAGTGCTTGGGCCCTGCACCCCATGGGAGACCAGGAGAAGCACCTGGTTCCTGCCATCGGAACAGCGCAGTGCGCCGGCCGCAGCGCGCTACCGCTGCGGCCATTGGAGGGTGAACCAACGGCAAAAGGAAAACCTTTCTCTCTGTCTCTCTCTCTCTCACTGTCCACTCTGCCTGTCAAAAATTAAAAAAAATAAAATAAAATTATTTACTTGAGAGGGAGATAGGAATGAATGAATAAAGGGAGGACGGATAACAGAGCAACTTCATTAAATTATTGATAGAAAAATGTTCAGTATCCCCAGTGAAAATATCTTCCAGAAACAAACATGAAATAAAGACTTTCAATGTGTCAGAAAATGAAAAATTCTTTCATCCTCAGGCAGAAGCAGGATGATACCATAGGGGCATATGCTTCTAAACAAAAGAATGGAGACCATGAAGTGGTGATCATGGGGGAAGGAAGGAGAAGAGAGGGAGGAATCTCCTGTCCACTTGTGCACCAGATGCCCACAACAGCTGGAGTTGGACCAGGCAGTCAAGAGCGGGGAATTCAGCCTAGGGCTCCCACATGGATGAGGGGGACGCAAGTACTCGTGCCATCTCCTGCTGCATCCGCGGGTGCACATTAGCAGGAAGCTGGAATCGAGAGTGGAGCAGGCATGCCAGGGTGGGATGTAGTGATCCCAAGCAGTATCCTACTCACTACACCAGCACCTGCTCCTAAATGCTAAATATATTTATTTTTAAATTTAATTTCTTTTCAAAGATGGTTTGCTTTTGAAATGAAAAATAACAAGATAAAATGGAATTAAAAAATTAGATTGATGCAGAAAAGAGGAAAAAGAAGAACTTCTCATTAGATACTATACAGAAGCCAGAAGACAATGAAATGGCATCTTTAATGAGCTGACAGCAGCAACTGCCAACTTCGAATTTTATACTCAGAATACAAACGAAGGTAAAATGATGACCTTTTCAGACAAGACAAATATCAGAGAATTCATCACCAAAGAACTACACAACAATAAATGTTAAAGGAAGCTTCAGGCACAAGCGCAGTTATACCACATAGAAGCTTGCACCTCACAGAAGAATGAAAAATACTTGAAACATTTTTTGCATTTTAATTTCCCTAAAAAAATTAGTTAAATGTTTAAACCAAAATCAGTAACAATATATAGTGATGTTTATATGTTATCTGTGGAAGGGAAAAACGCATGACAACAGTGGCATGACGGAAAAGGTGTAGGAGATAATCTGTAATGTTGTAAGTTCCTAGCAATATGTGGAACAGTGTATCGTATTTGAAGGTAGACTGTAATAAGTTAAATATATATTTACAAATCTTATGGGAAAGACTCAATATATAAAACAAAGATATGGAGCTGACAACCCTTACATGGAAATAAATGAAATTGTAGAAAGTTCTCAATCCAAAAGAAGGCATGCAAAGAAGCAGAAGAAAAGAACAAAGAACCAGTGGAACAAATAGAGAACAGATAGCAAAGTGGTAGCTTGAAGCCCAGCCATTTTGATGATTATATTAAATGGAAATGCTCTAAATATGACAATCAAAAGAGAGAAATTATCAGACTGGATTTTTTTTTAAAGCAAGAACCAACTATGCACCAAATGCATCTCTCTTTAAATATAAAGACGGAAAAGTTGAAGGCAGGACGGGAGAAAGATACATACAGTACGCAAACATTAGTCCTGGGGAACCTGAGTGGCTGTTAATGTCAGACAAAGAAGACCTGCAGGGAAGGAATTCTAACAGAAATAAGGAGGGAAATTTCATAATGATGGAGAGGTCCATTCATCAGGAAAGCGTGAAGATCTTAAAATGTATGCACTTCAGGCCGGCGCCACGGCTCACTAGGCTAATCCTCCACCTGCGGCGCCGGCACCCCGAGTTCTAGTCCCGGTTAGGGTGCCAGATTCTGTCCCGGTTGCTCCTCTTCCAGTCCAGCTTTCTGCTGTGGCCCAGGAGGGCAATGGAGGATGGCCCAAGTGCTTGGGCCCTGCACCCGCATGGGAGACCAGGAGGAAGCACCTGGCTAGTGGCTTCAGATCGGCGCAGTACGCTGGCTGTGGTGGCCATTTTGGGGGGGTGAACCAACAGAAAAGGAAGACCTTTCTCTCTGTCTCTCTCTCTCACTGTCTAATTCTGCCTGTCCAAAAAAAAAAAAAAAAAAAGTACGCACTTCAAAACAGAGCACAGGAGCCAGCGCAGTGACACAGCGGGTTAAGCTGCTGCTTCCATACGTGCATCCGTATTGGAGTGCCTGGGGTCAAGTCCTGACCGTACTCTGATCCAACTTCCTGAAAAGGCACCTGGGAGGCAGCAGATGATGGCCCAAGCGCTTGGGTTCCTGCCCCCCATGTGGGAGATCTGGAAGGAGTTTCTGGTTTCTGGCTTCAGCCTGTCCCAGCTCTGGTTACCATGGGTATTTAGGAGAGTAAAACAGGGGATAGAAAAGATATATAGAATATCTCTTGTGTCTCTCCTTGTCTCTTTGTCACTCTGTCTTGCAAATAAATGAATAAGTCTTTTAGAAAAATAAAAAAGAAGAGAAAACCTAAAGGAAAAATAAAAAAATCCACAATTTAGCTTGGCCAATTCACTTTTAATTAGATGCTTTGCTGGTGATAACTTACAGAACAGGTAGACAGAAGATCAGTAAAGAGAAGGACTTAAACAATACTATCAACCTGACTTTACCTTTTTGACATTTATATAACACTACAAAGTACACATTCTTTCCACATGCATGTGAAATATCAACATAGATCATACTCTGTGTCATTAAAACAAGTCTCAATTGAATAAGATTGAAATTATACAGGGTATGGCCTCGGAACACAACAGAACTGTTATAAACTGACTACAGGTAGCTAACTAGAAAGTTCCTATTACTTGGAAGATAATACAGGACTATATAACCCCTGGACAGGAAGAAATCTCAAAGGAAGTTATAAATGCATGAAAATCAATGGAAATTAAATTATTTTCAGAATAATGTCTTATAATGTTGGGGATATAGCTAAAGCAATGTTTAGGAAAAAAATTTGTTTTAAATGCTTACGTTTAAAAGGGGGAAGACTCTAAAACCAATGAATAAGAAAGAAACAGACTCAAGAAATAAAAAATATACTGTTGAAATAGAAATTTATTGACTTAAGAAGCAGGTTTAGACTCTGATGAAAAAATAGGAAGTTGTAAGTAAGATCTGAAGAAACCATCCAGGATGAGGCACGGATAGCGTGGGAATTCTGACATTTAAGAGCGGCTATAGTGAACAGAATAGAGACTCAGATTGTACGACCAGGAATAAGAGAGGGGATAGTGCTGCCAACCTCATCAGAAATAAAACGTCTTATAAAGGAATACTATGAACAACTGTCAGCCAAAAAATGTGGCAATTTAGATGAACAAATTCTTACAAAGACACAAACTACCAAAAAAAGATTCAAGAAGAAATAAAAAAGAATATGATAGACTTGTAATAAGTAAAGAGAATGAATTTGTAACAACAAAGCTCTCTGCACAAAAAAAGCACAGACCTCGACAGCTTCACTGGTGAATACCAGTTCTTCCAAAAGTTTTCCAAAAAACAGAAGAGGAAGAAACACTTCCCAACTCGTTCTGCGAGGCCAGTATTACCCCGGTACCAAAACCAGACGAAGATACTCTAAGAAAACTACAGATCAATGCCTGCCATGAATAGGCACAGAAGCTCTTCCATCAAATAGCAGCAAATTGAACCCAGTACGTAGGACAAGGACTATACACCAGGATCAAGTGGGCTTTACCTCAGGAAGGTAAGGTTGGTTTAGCATCTGAAAATCAAGGACAAAGTTGTGTGATCATGTCAATAAGTGCAGGAAGAGCATTTGAGAAAATCCAGCACCCTTTCATGCTATAACCAAAACCAGAAATCCTACAGGCCAGAAATAGAAGTGACCTTTCTGAACCTGAGCGTGTGTGGAAAAGCTACAGCTGGCCTACTGTCACATTTACTGGTGAAAGACGGAATGTTTTCTCCTTAAGGTCAGGAATAAGACAAGAATGTCTCTTCTCACCATTTTTATTCAACATTGCGCTGGAGGTTCAAACCAGGGCAACTAAGCAATAGAGTGAAATTATAGACTTCCAGAATGGAAAACAAAATGTTAAGTGCCTCTTTCTGCAAGTGGCTTGATGGTACACATAGAAAAGCCTCAGGAAGCCACTGGAGGCCACTTGGAACTAATAAATAAATTCAGCCAAGTTATTGGATATCACATCGATATACAGAAATTTTACATTTTTATAATGTATCTCTATAAACCAAAATTATGTAATTTTTTAGCATCAGAAAAGTAAAACATTTAGGAATAAATTTGACAAAAGAAGTTCCAGAATATATATACTGCAAACCACAAAGCAGTATTTTTTTTTAAAGATTTTTTTTTATTTTTGGAAAGACATAATTGTAGAAAGAGAAGGAGAGAGAAAGAGAGGTCTTCCATTTGTTTCACTCCCCAGATGGCTGCAACAGCTGGGTCTGGGCCAGACAAGAGCCAGGAGCCTCCTCTGGGTCTCTCACATGGGTGCAGGGGCCCAAGGACTTGAGCCATCCTCTGCTGCTTTCCCAGGCGCAATAGCAGGGAGCTAGATTGGAAGTAGAACAACTGGGATAGGAGCCGGCGCCCATATGGTATGCTGACACTGCAGCTGGCAGCCTAACCCACTGAGCCACAGTGCTGGCCCCCAAGACTATTAATAGAAGTTAAAAACTTAAATATTTGGGAAGAAAACTAGTGTTCAAGGATTGAAAGACTTAATCTTGTTAAAATGGCAGTAGTCCTGTAAACTGTCCACAGAACCAGCACAATTGCTATCAAAATCCCAGCTACCTCTTTTTCAGAAAGTGAAAACTGATCCTAAAATTCGTATGGAAATATAAGTAACCCAGAATAGCCAAAATAATCTGGAGAAAGAAAAACAAAATTGGAGAATTTACTCTTCTCATTTCGAAACTTATTACAAAGCTGGAAATAAAGACCATGTACTACTGACACCATACAGATAGATTAATGGAATAGAATTGAGAATTCAGAAATAAACCCTCATATTGATGCTTTGTTGATTTCGACAACAGCATGAAAACCCAATGGACAAAGAATAGTCTTCAATAATTGATGCTGGGATATTTAGGTATCCAATGCAAAATATTTAAGTCATAGTCCTATGTCAAACCACTTACCCAGATTAACTCAAAATGGACCAAAGACCTAAATATAAGCACTGGTTCTGTAAAATCCTTAGAAAAAAACAGGAGAAAATCTTCATGATCTTAGAATAGAAAACGGTTTCTTAGTATGACACTAAAAAACATAAGCAACCAAAGAAAAACCAGGTAAAGTGGAGTCATTAAAATTTAAAACTTGTGCTTCAAAATACACAATTGAGAAAGTAAAAAAACAACCAACTGAATGGGTGAATATATTTACAAATCATGTATCTCATATGGATCTTTGTATCTAAAATATATGAAGCAACTATGAAGAACTCCACGGCAAAAGGACCACTCATTTTTGAAGTGAGCAAAAGATCCAAATAGACATTTCTCCCAAGATAAACAGTTGGCCAATAAGCAAATGAAAAGATAGTCAATGGACTGTACATCAAAACCACATGAAATTCCACTTCACACCCAATAAGTTTTTTAAGAACAGATGATAATGAGGGTTAGTGTGAAGCGAAAGAAATTTGTAACTTTTATAAAGACTTTAAATGGCAAAGTGAAATGATGCCTTTTCTTTGGTAGTTGCTCTAAAGTTAAACGTGGACTTACTGTGTCACCAAGCAATTCCACTCTTAGGGGATATACCCAAGAAGAGTAAAAACACATTTCCATTAGAAAGATACACAGAGATATTCACTGAAGTGTTCAACAGCCAAAATGTGGAAACAGCCCAGACGTCTATCAACAGATAAGTTAACAAAAGATATCACAGCCAAGCAGTGTAATATTATTGAGCAATACAAAGCAATGTAGCGCTGACAAGTGCTGCAGCGTGGGTGAACCTTGACAGTGTTAAGCTAGGTGAAACAAAATTACAAGTCAGTCAGCCACAGAAGGCCAGCTAGGTGTGACTCTGCTTATGGGGAGTACCTAGAAGTGGCAAATCCAGGAGGCAGAAAGGGTGGAGGTGACCAGGGCCTGAGGAAGAGGAAATGGGGAGTAATTCAACGGGCACAGAGTTTCTGTTCAGACTGATGAAGAAGTTCTGGAAATGGAGAGTTGGTGGTGATCACAACATTGTGAATGCTGTCACCGCCACTGAATTTGCATCCATAGTGGTTAACGTGGTAAATTTTATATTATGTATATTTTACCACAATGTTTAAAGATCCAAATAATTAAAAAGGTAACTGTTTCCTTTTTAGTAATAACTGAAAGCAGTCATTAATACACGATGGTTAATCGTCTCAAAATTCCCCTATTCTCACTGACCCCACCTCACCACCCCACTTCTCCTGCCCCGCCAGCCTTCTGTAGGTCAGCAAGTGTTGTCTTCCATGCTCTGTGAAATCTCCACGGAGACCGTTGTCTGTTACTGGGGACTTGTGCATTCCCATGCAGGAATCCATGGAAAGAGTCTCACTGCGCCACATCTCCGATGACTTAGTGTCCGCTGCTTCCCAGGGCCGCCCAGCACAGTGCACCTTATTCCCACGTCCAGGTCCCGCGGGTTCTTAGTTGGCCCTGTTCTCTAGAGGAAAATGAGCGAGAAGAAAGTCACATCCCAGTCTTCTGTAATCCACTCACATGGACAACTCGGATTAGAAGCCAGAATCTGAGCGAATTCCCCAGCCTCTAGCGACAGGGAGGAATTGTAGCATCAGGCGTGCATTCTGTCTAATCTCACTTCTCTAGGTGTGTCTTTCAACGTAGATACAGCGGCGGATGTTAGTTCTTGGTTATGTTTGGCAGCTGCTGGGCCTGGCGTCAAATCCGACTTCCAAATGTCATAATAAACCAGCATCGTGTGCACTGAGGGTCTCCCTATGATCTCCGTGCTCTGTGTGGTATTTTCCCTACAAGTTATCGTCCGAGGTGTGATCTGCTCCTCAGTGGCCCATCTCCCTCAAGGTCGCTCTCTCAGTGACTTAAACGTTCCTTAGACTCGCTCATTAGAAAGCGGAGCATCTTGAAAGTCAATACCTGTCTTTCTGAATAAGGTGTAACTTGGTGAGTGCAAAAACAAAGTCATTTTTGCTGTCAGTAATAGTGACTTCAAGATTCATTTGTTTTTCTTTCTTTCTTTTTTTTTTTTTTTAAGATTTATTTGAAAAGCAGAATTAGAGAGAGGCAGAGAGAGAGAGAGAAAGAGAGAGGTCTTCCAGCCGCTGGGTCACTCTTCAAATGACTGCAATGGCTGGAGCTGGGCCGATCCGAACCTAGGAGCCTGGAGCCTTCTCCAGGTCTCCTACATAGGTGTAGGGGCCCAAGCACTTGGGCCATCTTTTGCTGCTTTCCCAGGCACATTAGCAGGGAGCTGGATCGGAAGTGGAGCAGCCGGGACTCGAACCGTCACCCATATGGGGTGCAGGCACTGCAGGCAGCAGCTTTACCTGCTATGCCACAGCGCCAGCCCCCATTTGTTTTTCTTTGACTACCTACAGTTCACAGCATTTTCTCCACTTTATTTGTCCCCCAGACGAGCCTATCCCAAAGAGCAGTGTGAGGCATTCTCCAGAAACTCTTGATTTTACGTTTCTTCTAACTCTTGAAGTGTCAAGGATTAATAAATAGTTCTAGAACTTTGGAAGTTGTCAAACACATCAGTATGTTTTTTATTTTATTCTGTCCCACCTAGGATTATCAGCCTCATGGCCAACTCACTCCTTCTTGGTCATTTTTATGTTAAAGAAGCCAAGTTTATAATCCATGGTGAATCAGTGTAGGGTGACCAATGAAGAAAAATGTCCCTTGCATCAGAACTGGGTCTGAGGGAACTATGGAGGCAGCCAACATGGGCTTGTGTACAAACAATGTGACTTTGTTTCTTGATATTTCTCTGAAAGGTATCACTGTTGCTGTGATTTTATTTTGAAACCTGTGGTCCCATGTCCTAAGTCAGCTGGGCTCTCCTGACACCAAGTTTATTTCATTGACTTAAGCCGCATCTATCAGTTCCACGGGAGCCAATTATATATTTCAGGCCTTCTAGGATGTTCAACACCCAGTCATGAATGAGATGTAGTTATTGCCTTCTGGAAGCTTTCTGTACACTTCCAGAAACAAGCACATGAATAGATAGGAGACTGCACAGCACAGAAAGGATCATAACAAAAATTTAAGTTAAGGCCCTAGGACCCCAGGGGAGACCATCTTTGCATAGGAAGCTGGAATAACCCTATAGAAAGCAAACTTTGGCTAGCTCTGGAAGAACCAGTAAGGATTTCCAAATAGAGATGGTTAGAGGACAGAGCATTCCAGGCAAAGGATGTAGCCCGTGTGAAGACATAGAAGAATGAAATGGCCTGTGACTTAGGGGAGAGGTGACAAGGTCAGTGAGGCTGGGAAATAGTACAAAGAGAACAGAGTACCAGGCTGGAGGAACAGAAAAATGTGTAGCAGTTCTCAATTGCTGCATGACACACAGAACCTTGGTGGCTTAAAGCAACCATCTTTTTATTTGCTCATGGTTTAATGGGTTAGCATCTTGGGCTGAGCTTAGCCGGGTGGCTCTTGTGGTCTTATTTGGGGTACTCATGTGGGTGCAGTTATCTGGAAAGTAAATGGGAGACAATTTGTCCACATATCCCCGTGTTCTAACTGGTCCTCAGCACGTGACACCACCATGTGCTAAGAACCTAAGCAGAACCTTTGAGTCCCAGACTTGGAATTCACACATTGTCATTTCTGCAGCCAAAATAAGTCACATGGCCAGCCTAGACTCAAGGGGAGGAAAAAATAGATTCCACCGCTGATTGGCAGGGTAGCAAATGCACATTGCCAAGGGGGTGTGTGTGCAGGGCAGATTGTCAGTTTGACTTGACGATACAGGCAACCCTTTCTTTGCAGGGTTTCTTACTGACTTGAGTTGATGCGTATCAGAACCATGTCCTTACTTTGTGTTAAACTTTATCTCACATAGCAGTGACAAAACAGAAATTACTTGTATTTTACCTAGGGAAGTTTACATCCATGTTCATATGCTTTGGTTTTTGGTATAGGTCAAATTAGGGTTAGAAAGAAAAGCTTTGGTTTTCACCTGTCCTAAGACTGTTTAAGTCCAAAAGAGAGTTGGATTCCATAAAGCCAGCTTCTTAGGAGTGATATATTTGTCTTTGACAGTCATATCACTCTTTTCTCCTGTTTGGAGATACTTAGATCTTTTACTTGTTATTGGACCAGCTTTGGTAATTCATATTTTTTGCTAGAAAATTTTCTTAGTTACCTAGATTTTCAAATTAATATACATAAAGTATAGGATACTCTTGCCTGTTCTTGGCTCTCTTCCTTTTTCTGTGATATTGTCTTTCTCACTCCTAACACTGTCTACATGTGTGTTTCTTTTCCTCTTTCTTTTTTTTTTAATTTTTATTTATTTTTTTTTATTTTTTTTTTATTTTTGACAGGCAGAGTGGACAGTAGAGAGAGAGACAGAGAGAAAGGTCTTCCTTTTGCCGTTGGTTCACCCTCCAATGGCCGCCGCGGTAGTGTGCTGCGGCCAGTGCACCGCGCTGTTCCGATGGCAGGAGCCAGGTGCTTCTCCTGGTCTCCCATGGGGTGCAGGGCCCAAGCACTTGGGCCATCCTCCACTGCACTCCCTGGCCACAGCAGAGAGCTGGCCTGGAAGAGGGGCAACCGGGACAGGATCGGTGCCCCGACCGGGACTAGAACCCGGTGCTTTCAATCAGACCTGCTGGAAGTTTATCAGCTTTATAGGTCTTTCCAAAGATTGCATGATTTTCATTTTTAAAAATCAGTTTTCAAAAAGATTTATTGATTTATTTGAAAGGCAGAGTTACAGAAAGTCAGAAAGAGAGAGAGAGAGTTCTTCCATATGCTGGTTCACTCCTTAAATGGCCACAACAGCCAGAGCTGGGTCGACCTGAAGCCAGGAGCCAGGAGCTTCTTCCAGGTCTTCCACACGGGTGCAGAGGCCCAAGCACTTGGATCATCTTCCATTGCTTTCCCAGGCCATACCAGAGAGCTGAATTGGAAGTGGAGCAGCCAGGACTTGACCTAGCGCCCCTATGGAATGCCAGCATTGGAGACGGCAGCTTTACCTGCTATGCCACAGCACCAGCCCCTAAACATCAGTTTTTATCTTTTCTAGTTCCTTCTTGCATATTTTATATTTTTATTGATTCCGGTACTATTTTTGAATGTGGTTTACCTGATAGCATTTTAAGCTGAATCATCAGTTTGCTTATTCTCAAAGTTTTCTCACAAAGTCAAGATCATGTGGTTGTTGGAGTATATTCAGTAACATCTCATACATTTTGACATGTAATAGTTTCAGCTTGTTTTTTTTTTTTAAGGATTTATTTATTTATTTGAAAGGCAGGGTTACAGAGGGAGAGAGAAAGAAATATCTTCCATCTACTGGCTCACTTCCTAAATGACCTTAGTGGCCAGGCTGAGCCAGCCTGGAGCCCAGAGCCAGGAGCCAGGAGCTTCATCTGGGTCTCTCTGTGTGTGGAAGGAGCCCAAGCACTTGCACCATCTTCTACTGCTTTCCAGGCCATTAGCAGGGAGCTGGATCAGAAGTGGAGCAGCCAAGACAGTAACCAGTGCCCGTATGAGACGTTGGCATTGCAGGCAGTGGCTTAACCTGCTATGCTACAGTGCCAGCCACGAGCTTGGTTAATTTTTAATCAACTTAAGTTCAGCTTTGATATTCTGTTTGACACAAGGGCTGTTAGAAGAATGAATGTTACCTGTATAGCTCCTACTCTGGCCAAATAATTTTTAGTTAGACTTTTTGTTCTCGAATGTGTATTCATCCTGATTAGACTATAAGCGAGGTCTGGTTTGCCGTCCATAGCTACATCCTATAAATGAAGCTTGCTTTCTAGCTAGGCCTCCTTCTCTCTCTGCCATATTCAAATAAAGAGTTCTCCCTGTCAGTATAGCCACTTAGTTTTTCATATCTTTTTAAACAAATATTGATATTGAGACCATATGGATCATTAGGCTAGAGAAATTTAAGACTCATTCAGATAAATGCAAGTGAAAATGTCACTTGCTGTGCAAAAATGCTCGTGTCAGTCGTCTTTCCCCACGACCCCATGCCTAGCAACAGCAGCAGGGCCTGAGCGCAGCTACCAGGGAAACTGAGGCAGAGTGATTCAGAGATTTAGCTCAAGAATTCTTCAGAGAGGAGGGTTGAATTTTTATCTATGGGGACGGAAGCCGATGGTTTATAAACAGAGAGAAGAAAGGGCCTTCCAGGAAGGAACGGTTACAATTACAAAAATCCAATAGTAATAATAATTTACATATGCCTCAAAAAGTTTATGGAAAACAATTGAAAATCTTATTTTGATGCAAAAAAATGAAATCTTTGTACAGTTTTTTTCATAATGGGTGTTCATAAGTCCATGAACTTTTTTTAAAAAAGATTTATATTTTATTTATTTGAAAAACAGAGTTACATAGAGAGGTAGGGCCAGAGAGAGAGAGAGAGA
Organism: Lepus europaeus; assembly: GCF_033115175.1. Lineage (NCBI taxonomy): Eukaryota > Metazoa > Chordata > Mammalia > Lagomorpha > Leporidae > Lepus > Lepus europaeus. Next base: position 21,554,905 of record NC_084838.1, on the reverse strand, counting down.
GAGATCTTCCATCTGCTGGTTTACTCCCCAAATGGCTACAACAGCCAGAGCTGAGCTGAGCTGAAGCCAAGAGCCAGGAGCTTCTTAGGGGTCTCCCATGCGGGTGCAGGGGACCAAGCACTTGGGCCATCTTCTACTGCTTTCCCAGGCCATAGCCAAGAGCTGGATGGGAAGTGGTGCAGCTGAGACTAGAACCGGCACCCATATGGGATGCCAGCGCTGCGGGCCAGGGCTTTAACCCACTGTGCCACAGTACCAGCCCCAATTCCATGAACTTTTTTAAGGACCCCCACATATGCACAGAATTCATTTTTTTTGCACCAAAATAACCTTCTAAATCCATTTTCCATAAACTTTTTGATTGTGTGTGTATGTTTATTTGTAGACACACATATCACACATGTACGAAGGAATTTCAAAAAGCTCATAGCAAAAGAAATGAATTAAAAGATACTGTTGGGCCGGCGCCGCGGCTCAATAGGCTAATCCTCCGCCTTGTGGCACCGGCACCCCGGGTTCTAGTCCCAGTTGGGGTGCCGGATTCTGTCCTGATTGCCCCTCTTCCAGGCCAACTCTCTGCTGTGGCCAGGGAGTGCAGTGGAGGATGGCGCAAGTGCTTGGGCCCTGCACCCCATGGGAGACCAGGAGAAGCACCTGGCTCCTGTCTTCGGATCAGTGCGGCGCGCCAGCCGCAGTGCGCCGGCCGCAGCGGCCATTGGAGGGTGAACCAAGGGCAAAAGGAAGACCTCTCTTTCTGTCTCTCTCTCACTGTCCACTCTGCCTGTCAAAAAAAAAAAAATACTGTTGTTTTGGTGCAAAAAAAAAATGAAATGCACACATATGGGGGGCCCTTCAAAACATTAATGGAATGCTGCATACTAAGAAAAAATATGCATGGATTTAAAAAAAATTTTTTTTGAAAAGCAAAAGAAAACAGATCTTTCACTCTTGTGACAGCCGGGGGTGGGCCAGCCTGAAGCCAGGAACCCAGAGCTCAATCTGAGTCTCCCATGTGGGTCGCAGGGACCTGGGAAGAACTTGAGTCTCATTGCTGCCTTCCAGCTGTGCATTAGCAGGAAACTAGAATCAGAAGCGGAGCTGGGACCTGAACGCAGGCATTCCAGCATGGGGCATGGGTATCCCAAGCATGTCCTAAACACTGCGCCAGGGGCCGGCACTGTGGCCTGTAGCACCAGCATCCCCTATGGGCACCATTTCGAGCCCAGGCTGCTCCACTTCTGACCAACTCCCTGCTAATGGCCTGAGAAAGCAGTGGAAAATGGCCCAAGTGCTTGGGCCCCTGCAATCCAGTGGGAGAATGGGAAGAAGCTCCTGTCTCCTGGCTTCAAACCAGCCCAGCTCCGGATGCTATAGCCATTTGGGGAGTAAACCAGCAGATGGAAGATCTCTCTCTCTCTCTCTCTCTCTCTCTCTCATCTCTCCCCCTCTCCCTCTGTAACTCTGCCTTTCAAATCAAATATATAAATCTTTAAAAATATACGCTGCACCAAACACGTGCCTGGATGTCAGAGAGGTTTTTTGCACCACAATATACTGATCTTCCAGTGACTTTACCACCAACTTTTGGTAGTGCCCTTGACTGTGTGCCTTTGACTATGCTGTATGTTCACTACCGTTCACCAACCCTTTCATGCCCTACTTTAAGCATCACAGCAATCCTTTGAGAAGGTTTTGATCGTTGTGTCCTATTTTGCAGACTGAAACACTGAGGTTTAGAGAGCTGAGGTGGAGCCGAGGGTGGAACCTAGCTCTTCTAGCTTGAAATGCTCTCCTCTTTTCTTTTTTTTTTTTAAGATTTATTTATTTATTTGAAAGTCAGAGTTACACAGAGAGAGGAGAGGCAGAGAGAGAGAGAGAGAGAAAGGTCTTCCATCTGTTGGTTTACTCTCCAATTGGCCACAACAGCCAGAGCAGTGCTGATCCGAAGCCAGGAACCAGGAGCTTCCTCCAGGTCTCCCACGTGGGTGCAGGGGCCCAAGGACTTGGGCCATCTTCCACTGCTATCCCAGGCCATAGCAGAGGGCTGGATTGGAAGTGGTGCAGCCAGGTCTCGAACCGGTGCCCATATGGGATGCCGGTGCTTCAGGCTAGGGCTTTAACCTGCTGCACCACAGTGCCAGCCCCAAAATGCTCCCCTCTTTCCAGCATACCACGCTTAAGGGGGCAGCCCACCAAGAGGCCACAAAATACCCTGTGCACAGTGCAGCCCCTGGCTGGGAGTAGGACGAGGGAGGAGGGGTCTCGCGGGGTGGCCGCCTTCAAGTGTGTAACCTCGTGTTTGTCTCCTTTGAGATCCCTGCAGTGAAGTTGAACGAGCTGCTCGAGAACTTCTACGTCACCGTCAAGAAGAGTGACGGGTCAGACTTCCTGGCCACCTCGCTGCACGCCATCCGCCGGGGCCTGGACCGCATCCTCAAGAACGCGGGCGTGGGCTTCTCCATCACCAGCAGCACCTTCAGCTCTTCCACCAAGAAACTCAAGGAGAAGCTGTGGGTGCTGAGCAAGGCGGGGATGTCGGGGGCCCGATCTCGCAACATCGTCTACTTCTCCCTTTCCGACGAAGAGGAGATGTGGCAGGCCGGCTGTCTGGGGGACGACAGCCCCATCACCCTGCTGTCCACCGTGGTCAAGTACAACAGCCAGTACCTGAACATGCGGACGCTGCAGGAGCACGCGGACCTCATGTACGGAGACATCGAGCTGCTCAAAGACCCCCAGAACCAGCCCTACTTTGCCCGGACAGACAGCGTGAAGCGGGAGAGCCGCAGCGCCTCCAGCCGGGTGTGTCACGGGAAGATCTACCATGAGCACTCCCGGGGGCACAAGCAGTGCCCCTACTGCCTCCTATACAAGTACATGTACATCCACCGGCCACCCACGCAGATGGAGGCCAAGTCCCCCTTCTACCTGACGGCCAGGAAGGAGGCGGCAGACATGGGCAGCGTGTGGTACGAGGAGCAGAGGATGGGCCTGCGCTCCCTGCGGGGCATCGTCCCAAACCTGGCCAAGAAAGTCAAGCTGGAGAACTGCGAGAACTTCACCTTCGTCTCCTTCACTCAGGTCTCCCGGAGGCTCGGCTCCCACAGCTGCTGCCAGTGAGCCCGGCCCTGCTGCCTCCCTGGGCCCCTAGGCGTTGGCTGCCCCCGCCCTGGCAGCGCACCGCGCCCAGACTCCGGGGCTGCAGAAGGGGGGCCGGCTGCACCTGCTCTCCATCCCGGGGGCCTGGCGATCCTCAGAGCAGGGGTTCGCTTTTTAAATGAGAGCAGATGGAGCTTGGGTAATTGGGGTGTCTCCATCCAGATGTGAGTCACCTGTTTTGCAATTTTAGAATCTAACACAAGGTATCATTGCTACGTACAAAAGTGAGATTACTTTTATTGAGTGCCTTTTTAGCACAGGTTTTCGCAAAAAAAAAAAAAAAGAAAAGAAAAGAAAGAAAAAAGAATACTGTTTAGTCATTTAAAAAACACACACACAAAATCCCAGTAGCCTGGTAGCTTTAGGATGTGATGGAGACGTGTGCTTTGCTGGATTAACACGAGAAGGATTAGTCGGAGAGAGGCAGGCGGAGGAAATGGCACCTGCAGCCACTGTGCCCTGTGTGGCCGCCTGGGCCCTTCGGAGTTGTGCAGTCCCGCAGCTTGGCGTCTGGACGTGGCCCCTGGCATCCGGGCGTGGCCGCTGTCGGCCCTGAAAGGAGCTCAGATCGCGCTGGCGGTGGATATGACTTTACTTTCTGCACCAAGACAAGTGCCACCAACGGGTGCTTTGGGAGAACAAGGTTCCCGGGGACCTGGTGGCTTGTGCCGCGTGGGGTCTGCCAGGAGTGGAAGCCAACGGCTTGGAAAAGCCACCTGCGAGCAACGTGGCCAGCCGGAAGTGCCTGCGATTTCTTTCTCAGCGCCATGCGCGAGCTCTGTGGGTTTGAACATTTTTGGTTTTTGTCTTTTTTTTTTTTTTTTTAAGAGTTTCTGTTTATTCTTCGTGTCTCAGAGCTGCGCTGTCAGCATAAAGCACCAGAGCTGGAATAAAACCACGGAGTCATCTTCAGGCTGACCCAGGAAGATCGAGCAAGACAAGCTAGAAGGAAAGCCAACCCCCAGAGGGTGTCCATTAAAGGTAATTGAGATGTTGCTGTCAGAGCATGACTTTCAGCCGTGACAGATGGCATTCGCTTTAGGGTGGCACCAGAGCTTGGCACCTGGCGTTGTAGGCGACCCCCCCACCCCCATCCCTACCCCCGGTAAGGGGACCCAGCGAGAATGACGGACAGGGCTGTAGAATCGGAGCGTGACAGTGGGTTTGTCCCCACACTGTGAAGCCGGCCCGACCGCACGTGACCCAAACACCCACGGAGCTTGCTGGTAACTCCTCCGAAGGCAACGATAAGTGAAAAAAAGAGCCCAAAGAGTGCTGGTGAACCGTAGTGGTGATTCTTCGGGATCTTTATTTTGTATGTGAGGAAAGACTGCTCTAACTTTATACCGTTTTGTTCCTGTGAATGCTTTCTAATCTCAAATTAAAATCCCAATCCGGATTAATCTTGTAGGAGTCTCAAACTCAGCCTTATTTCTTTATCAAGACATTATTTTGCTATTTATTTTTCATTCATTGTTTTTTAAATTCCTCCACTGGTCGTTGAAATATATAGGACTTTCTTTACCAGAGAAAACTCAACCAAGGCTGCCTTAAGGTTTAATGTTTTTTTTTTTTTTTGTCTGCTCCTTCATATTTACGATCTCACCTACTAGTTGATCTTCCCTGCGTAGACGTTAATTTTGCTATGTCTCCATCTGTGGACGAATAACAGGTAGTATTGCATAAGCAGTGTTCCAATTTATGTCACAAGCTGTTCTGTGTGGGTTTTTTGTAGTGGATTTTATTTATTAATTTTTTTTTTCGTTAGGAAGAAATAGACACAAAGCATGAGTTCCAGTTTCCTTTCGTGTGCTAAACACCCAAAGGCTCTTTTGTTTGGGGCGAGCAGATGGTCATTTCTTGTCAGTCTGAACTATGACCTATGTGGGGCTGTTGGGAAGAGGCGGCAGACTAATGAGATGAGACCCCCATTTTCATTTTACCCAAGAAATGGCCTTTTGGAGTTGCTGGAATCTTTGCAGATTTTAACATTCCCCAAAGCAGCAGTCAGGGGTCCGGAGGTTGGCGTTTTGCTGTTGGCGGTGATGTTTCATTAGCTGAATATCCATCTCTGCCTCGGATGGCTTGCCTGTCACCTGTATGATGTTTTATAAACCCCGAGTTCTGAAGTTGTGTGATTCTAGTGAGAAATCAGTCCCATCCGATGGAATGAAGGAGCGGTACCCGGCTTCCTAAATGCCACCCGTTACACCCCTCCCAGGAGGGGAGTGAGGACGAGAACACATTCCTCACCTGCCACCTCCTGCACTGGGCGCTTCCTGCACTAGGTATCATGTCCTCGCACACGCACACGCACGATCGACAAGGGGGGTTACCCTGCTACATGGCAAGGCTCTACCCCTGTGTGTGGCTCTGGGGCCCTCTGAGGAACAGTAGCAGGTTCTCTTCCCAGTCAGCTCTACCCCATTCCCTCCAGGCACTCCGGGGTTCCCTGTTCTTGGTCTGAGGCAGGAGAGAGGAAGATCCTACAAGAAGGACAACGAAAGGTTAAAAGCATTTTCTCCACTTACAGCTGGAAAAATGGGAACGGGTAGCAAGAACGCACGCGTTCACGCAGGCACAAGTTGCTCTGGGCTCTACCTTAGGAACGGAGGTGCCGGGGCGGCAGGGGAGAGCTGTGGAATCCCATGGGTGAGCGCTCATCTACAGCACCTCCTGCTGGGCCTCAGTGAGAACGCACCTTCTCTATCCTGCCTCCCCAGAACCTGGCAGAGACGAAGGGCTTGACCCCATCAAACAGGAAGACTTTAGCGTGGTCCTGGGCACACCACAAATATGCAATAATTGCTAGCTGTCTTTGTTATCACTTTGGGTAATACTATTATTCAGCTAATCTGCACTATACCGCTTGTTTTCTTCCTTTATGGAGATTCTTTCCCCCTTAAACTTGGAGAAACCAAATCCAATACCGATCAAGTTAATACGTTTATGCCTGTGAATTCTACCTCCTACGCAACCCAGCCCTGGTACCTCAGATAGAAGCAAAAACGTGTGAAGGGAGAACAGCGAAGCCTCAAGAGCTTAATGAGATAGTTTTCCCGTTGTTTCGTGTGTTTGCAAACAGGAATATTAGGGCGTGTCTAACAAAGCTATCAGAGCGGTGGTCACCCTGGTCACAAGGCGGCGTCCACCTTTCTCGGCCACCTTGTTGCAGTAGGCTGCCCTGGCGGTCAGTGGCATTGGAAGAGATGGAGCTTCCGTTGCTCTGATTTTTTTATTTTAATTCAACCTTACTAAAAGCATCAGGCTTGACAGTCCCCCCTTTCCAAGCAATGAGTCCAGTTTTAGGAGAATCTGGACAAAGTCACGCTCCTGTGAAAACTGAAGCCTCTTGGGGCCCGCGCTGTGGCGCAACGGGTTAAAGCCCCAGCCTGCAGCACCGGCATCCCATATGGACGCTAGTTCGAGTCCTGGCTGCCCTACTTCCGATCCAGCTCTCTGCTATGGCCTGGGAAAGCAGTAGAGGCTATCTCAAGTGCTTGGGCCCCTGCACCCATGTGGGAGACCTGGAAGAAGCTCTTGACTTTGGCCTTGCCCAGCCCCGGTCATTGCAGCCATCTGGGGAGTGAACCAGCGGATGGAAGACCTCTTTCTCTCTATCTCTACCTCTCTCTATAACTCTGCCTTTCAAATAAATAAAATAAACCCTTAAAAAAAAAAAAGAAAAGAAAAGAAAACCAAAGCCTCTTGTTGAGGTAAAAACATAGTTAGACCCAGAGCTGCTTCACTCCTCATTTGAGCAAAAGCTGGTGTCACGTTCCTCACCTTTATGTGGGATCCATGAAATGGGTCATGTCCAAGTGTCAGACCGGAAAGGCAAAGCCAAGGTTCAAGGTTCCCAAGTCTTCAAGGTCAGATAATCTCCTAACTTAGTGCTTCTCCCTGCACTGGGATGTTGTCTTTCGGAACATGATTTTTTCCTTGATTTTTCAGTGCCACAACTTGTGAAATTAATTTGCTGTTTCTTGACAGCAGAATGTTGATGATGGTTTTCAGCTTAGGCTAACACTGGCCACACTGTTACTCCTTACAGAAGGCAAACCAATTATTTTACCGCTATCCTCATCCAACATCGATCATTTTGTTGCTTCTATGAGCTATGGATGGATTGCCACAGATTTTGCCCTAGACACTAGGTACCTTGGGCATCCATGAATGCAAACAGCGGGGCCCTCAGGAAGAGTTCGTTCATTTTTCTCCACACAAGCACCAGTTTGTCTAAGTCAAGGCTCCTTATGTATTATGAAGCTGTCAACAGACAGCTCTGAGCCAGAAGCCTACCAGTCTCAGATGTGTGTACACCTTTAAATGCCTGGGGGGGTGGGGCGGCGGTTAATGCGCTTCAGTAGAATTCTGTGTGAGAGTGTGCGCAGCTGCACAGTTTTGTGTTGTGTTTTCCCGGGTGAATGCATCACCCCCGTGAAAACGGGGAGACTGGTGGCGCCCTGCAGCGTGTGCACCCGCTCCCCGCAGCCCTGGGGACTGAGGAGTAAACATCTCCGAGAGCCCTGCATGGAGATTGGCCATTTCAGAAAATATCTGAAACAAACACAGATCACTGGATAATATGTGCATGCATATTAATTCCACCACTGTTCATGGTGATTAATTAGATTGCCCCCCAGTAAGGTGAGAATGGTCTAAATACTTCATGGTCGTATAATTTATTAATTTTCATTTAGCTGTTTACTGTTACATTTACTGAATTATCAGAGAAGTTTCTAGAAGGTTCTAGAAGGTTCAGACTTGACTGTTACCTTCTTTCTGGAAGCTGCCTCATACTCAGTTAATTTCCATAACAGCTCTGTAAGGGACATCTAATGATCCTCATTTTACTCATTGAGAAACCACGGCTCACAGAAGTTTTGTAAACTTAACCAAAGTCTCGGAGAGCTTTGGAGAACTGAATTTTGAATGCAGATCTTCCGACTTCCGAATCCAGTGCTCAGTCCATTAGACAAAGCTGCCTCTTTCTGGCCCACGAGGGTCCATTTAACTTTTAAAAAGTTAAAGTTTAAAATGTTAAACAGTTGGGTAAATAACTCCATTTCTTATGTATACCCTTTCACTAACTGGTTGGTCAACTTGGTATAATTTAATAATTCTTGGAAAGCCTGGTGGTTTTTTGCAAAAGATTACAACATTTTCTGTGTACTGAGAATAAGTAATTTATATTACCTATTATATACCTTAAAGGACAGGACAGGTGGTCTGGACAGTTATTTTAATAAACGTCACCTGTTTCACCATTGGAGTCCTTGATTAAAATATAACCGAGGTCCCAGTCTATGTTACAATCACAGGCTCAGGTCTTTTTACCTTTGCTTTTTAATTTTGATGTCAGATGATTTTTTTTAAATCTTAAGACTGAAACACTCTCCTAGCAAAATATACTTATTTACTCATTTATTTTCTGTTCTTTCCTTTATCAGGGCACACTGAGATCATCTAATCAAATTCCCTCATTTTACCAATAACAAAATTGAAGCCCAGAATATTAAAGGGTCCATCCAAGGTCAGTCAGACAAGAAACAGTAGATACAAGACCAGAAAATTAAGGTACGGCGCCTGCACTGTGGTGTAGTAGGTTAAGCTGCCGCCTGTAGTGCTGGCATCCCATATAGGCACTGGTTCGAATCCTGGCTGCTCCACTTCCCATCCAGCTCCCTGCTAATACACCTGGGAAAAGCAGCAGAGGATGGCCTGAGTGGGAGACAATTCTAGAATTTCCAAGCTGGTGACACAATGTCTGAGGCACAGGTTATAGCTCGATCCCTGGCTTTGCTTCATGAAACAGAGGCCGTGTGAAATTGTAAGAAGTAAACACTCGCTGGTACTTCTCCCCCTTCCTCACCTGCTCAGTGTCCTGGCTGGAGGTCTGAGCTCCTTAGCCGGAGAAGCCGCTGGCAGAACCTCATTCCCAGACGGCACACTGTGCAGAGGAAGGGTCTAGAGCCCAGCCTGTCTCCCTTCTCACCCCGCTGCCTCTTATTCATCCCCAGCACCAAATCCCTGGGGCCCCACCCTGAGCAGAGAGGGGCTGATAGACACACGGACTGCAGAGAATAGAGCCATTTCCGTGGAGGCAGAAACAGTAAACACGGAACTGGGTAGCAGAACGTGCAAATCATAGGATTTTCCGTGTCTGATGATAGAAAAGCGGTGACGTGGAATTCGGACTTGGAAATATGCAGCCTTGTTGTGGACCTGGGGTTTGACTCAAAGCAAGGTGCAACAAACACTTGAGTGGCAGGAGCCAGGAACAAGGGGACATGTGTGAGGATGAATATAGAGAACTAAAAGCAAAATGAGCCATTTAAAAATACGACTGGGGCACTATGTGTTTGGCACAGCAGGTAAGATGTTGCTTGGAGCCAGCGCCGTGGCTCAATAGGCTAATCCTCCGCCTTGCGGCGCCAGCACACCGGGTTCTAGCCCTGGTCGGGGCGCCGGATTCTGTCCTAGTTGCTCCTCTTCCAGGCCAGCTCTCTGCTATGGCACGGGAGTGCAGTGGAGGATGGCCCAAGTGCTTGGGCCCTGCACCCCATGGGAGACCAGGAGAAGCACCTGGCTCCTGCCTTCGGATCAGTGCTGTGCGCTGGCCGCGGCGGCCATTGGAGGGTGAACCAACGGCAAAAAGGAAGACCTTTCTCTCTGTCTCTCTCTCTCACTGTCCACTCTGCCTGTCACAAAAAAAAAAAAAAAAAAAAAAAAAAAAAAGTTGTTGCTTGGGATGCCTGCATCCCACCTGGGAGTGCCTGGTTTCAAACACCTGTTCTGCTTCCAAGTCCAGCTTCCTGGGGAGCAGAAATGATGGCTCAAGGACTTGGGTTCCTGCCACCCACCTGGGAGACCCAGATTGAGTTCCTGGCTCCTGGAACCTGCCTTTCCCAACCCTGGCTGTTGCAGGCATTTGAAGGCATTTGAGTGAACCAGCAGATGGAAGCGCTCTCTCTCACGCTCTCTCTCACACTCTTTCTCATGCTCTCTCTCTTTCAAATAAAATATAGATGTGACTGAACCAAGGGAAATGGAGAGTTTCCTGAACACTCTTAAAACTGAAAGCGATCTACAAAACAAAATGTTAGGACTCTCCTTGTCATTGGAAGGACAGAAGAATTGCCTCTATGTATAAATAAGAGCTTGTCTCAAAACAAGAAAGTGTTAAGAGAAAAAAGCAATAGAATAAAATGGAAAAGAAGATAGAAGCATTTCAAGAAAGCTAAAAGCACAATAGATTAAAATCCACATTGGGAGAAGAACAATATCAATGCTTAACTCACTGTGTGAGGGATAAACTTGAGATTTTGTTTCCAATTTTTTTTTTTCAAAAGAAACAAAAATAATGGAAAAAGAGAAAACCGAACAATAGCTGACATTACCAACTTTTCTTTTCTTTGGAAAGGCTTTATTGAGAAAAAATATAGCAGGCTATAAAAATGAAATCTTTCCTGAACTGAATTAAAGACTGTGTTTATAAACTACAAAGACATACTATATTCCAGCGGTGGGGCCTGGGCAGGGAAGGAGAGAGAGAACAGTATCTAAGCACCTCCTGACACAAATGTTCACAGGCAGAGAATGAAAAGGCCTTCAAACATCCAGTGAAAAGGTATCAAGTTGGGGCTGGCACTGTGGCACAGCAGGTTAAGCCACTGCCTGCATCGCTGGCATCCCGTATGGGCGCCAGTTCGTGTCCGGCTGCTCCATTTCCCACCCAGCTCCCTGCTAATGTGCCTCAGAAAGCAGTGGAGGATGGCCCAAGTGCTTGGACCCCTGCACAGAGTTGGGCCCCAACTCTGGCCATTTCAGCCATCTGGGGAGTGAATCAGTGGATGGAAGATCTCTGTCTCTCTACCTCTCTCTGACTTTCAAATAAATAAATCTTTAAAAAAAAAAAAAGCAAAAGAACATTCTTCCTTTAGACTTCTACTCTATAGCACCAAATGCACAATAGAGAATTTTGAGAGGAAAAAGTGTGATTTTGGATTTTCTTCTTCTTTTTTTTTTTTTTTTAGAGGCAGAGACAGACATACAGAGAGCAAGCTCACATCTCAGGTTCACTCCCCCCACCAAATGCTTGCAATGGCCTGGACGGAGCCAGCAGCCAAGAATGCAATCCAGGTCTCCCACAAGGGTGGGAGGGACCCAGTTGCTTGTACCATTCCTGCTGCCTTCTAGGATCAGACTTAGCAGGAAGCTGGAGTCAGGAGCCAGAGCTGGGAACCAAACACAGGTACCCCAAGCGGGATGCCAGCATCTTACTTGTTAGGCTGAACACCGCCTCCCCTGACCTGGGAACTTTATGTTAAGAGCTAGCATATTTTTAGTTATAAAAAGCATCCAGGGCCGGCGCCGTGGCTTAACAGGCTAATCCTCCGCCTTGAGGCGCCGGCACACCGGGTTCTAGTCCCGGTTGGGGCACCGGATTCTGTCCCGGTTGCCCCTCTTCCAGGCCAGCTCTCTGCTGTGGCCAGGGAGTGCAGTGGAGGATGACCCAAGTCCTTGGGCCCTGCACCCCATGGGAGACCAGGAGAAGCACCTGGTTCCTGCTATCGGATCAGCGCGGTGCGCCGGCCGCGGCGCGCTGGCCGCGGCGGCCATTGGAGAGTGAACCAACGGCAAAAGGAAGACCTTTCTCTCTGTCTCTCTCTCTCACTGTCCACTCTGCCTGTCAAAAAGAAAAAAAAAAGCATCCAGGAAATATACCAGCTACATACTAGTCTTGTGAAGTTGTACTGTAGTCTATACAGCTTGGTTTAAATAAAACAATGTTTGCTTAATATTATAACTTCAAAAGACTTTTGGATATTAAACATCAGAATGGTATCCACTAACTACAGGAAATAGACAGTTGACAGTATGGCTAGAAGCCATACATTCAAAGAAGCCCAAAGTCCCTACATGAACACAAGAACGGGCTGCACTAATACAAGAAGATGTACTTAAGAATAACTGCCATGGGGCAGGCGCCGTGGCTCACTTGGCTAATCCTCTGCCTGCGGCGCTGGCATCTCATATGGGTGCCAGGTTCTAGTCCTGGTTGCCCCTCTTCCAGGCCAGCTCTCTGCTGGGGCCCGGGAGGGCAGTGGAGGATGGCCTGAGTCCTTGGGCCCTGTACCTGCATGGGAGACCAGGAGGAAGCACCTGGTTCCTGGCTTTGGATCAGCGCAGCGCCGGCCGTAGTGGCCATTTGGGGGGTGAACCAATGGAAGGAAGACCTTTCTCTCTGTCTCTCTTTCTCACTGTCTAACTCTGCCTGTCAAAAAAAAAAAAAAAAAAAAGACTAACTGCCACACAACAGCGCCCTATTTCTTAATTTTTATGACTGAAATCATTCATTATAATTATAGTATAAATAGAAATTCCGGATGCATTTTTTTAAAGATTTATGTATTTGAAAGTCAGAGTTACACACACACACACACACACATCTTCCAACCACCCATTCATGCCCCAAATGGCTACAGTGGCCGAGCTGGGCCAGGCCAAAGCCAGGAGCAGGCGCTTCATCAGGTCTCCCGCATGGGGGCAAGCACTCAGGCACTTGGGCCAGCTTCTGCGGCTTTCTCAGGTGCAGTAGCAGGGAGCTGGAGGGGAAGTGGAGCAGCCGGACTCACCAGCACCCACATGCGATGCCGGTGTTACAGGCGGTGGCTTTACCTGCTGTGCCACAATGGCGGCCCCAGATGCCTCTTTTACAAATAACGCATGAGTTGCTCTTGATTTTCCCCACCACCATTTAAACACTATCCTGAAGGAGTCTGTTGCTTCCAAGTGAGATGAGGCCAGGGTCCCTGTCTGTTCTGGGGTCCAGTGGCCTACCCAGAGCCTGTTGACTGCAACCCATGTGCTTCTCCACGCTCCTCAGAGGCAGAACTAAGAGTGGGTACAAAACCAGAAAATTCCAGAATGTGTGTGTGTGGTGTTTTTTTTTTTTGTTTGTTTGTTGTTTTTTTTTTTGACAGGCAGGGTTAGACAGAGAGAAAGGTCTTCCTTCCGTTGGTTCACCACCACCACCCCCAATGGCTGCTACAGCAAGCGCGCTGCGCCGATCAGAAGCCAGGAGCCAGGTGCTTCTCCTGGTCTCCTATGGGGTGCAGGGCCCAAGTACTTGGGCCATCCTCCATTGCCCTCCCGGGCCACAGCAGAGAGCTGGCCTGGAAGAGGGGCAACTGGGACAGAATCCAGCGCCCCGACCAGGACTAGAACCCGGTGTGCTGGCACCGCAGGCAGAGGATTAGCCTAGCGAGCCATGGCGCCGGCCGTATGTCTGTTTTGAAAAGTGCTCAAGAAAACCAAAGCTGGGTTGAGGATACAAGTGCATGAAAAGTTCCATTTCAGCATCAGGATGCTGGCCAGGCTGTGAGCTTTCCTGCGCTGTGCCTAGAGTTTTACGGGACTCTGTTTAAATTCAGATGTTAAGGGACTAGAGGCGGTACAAAGACAAATGAATTACTTCTGGGATCTACAACAGCAGTGTTAGAACTAAACGCTGGGTTCCTGTGTTTTCTCCTTTGCTTGCACTGGAAAGGCTTGAAAACACACAGGGCTGCTGAGCGTTGCATCCTGGGCCTCACTGCCACATTCCTTCCTGGCCAGTACGAAAGTTCCATCCGTGCCCCAAGTGGTCCTGCCAGTGTCAGCCCCACATCTGTAAAACACAACAAAGCCTTTCCCCAAAGAGACGGAGAGACTCCCTCCTGGGCAGAGGCCCACGGTAACCTTGCCCAGGTTCCCCCTGCTTAGCTGTGACCAACAAAAGTCTGTCCAACTTCCCTACTTAGAAAAGAAATGCAAAGCTTTGATTTAAACATTTCCTGTGTGGCTGTATTTCCCGAATAAGGCCAAGCCTGCGCCCCTCGTGTTTTCTGTGTTCTGGGTACGTACTTTCTGTTCAACAGAGAGGATGCCGCCATTGTTTCTGAACACTGGACTCGTCATTCTGGTAGATGGAGGAAGTGCTCAGTAACCGGAGTGATGTGATTGTCCCATCTCAGCTTCTTTCTTTCTCAATGATGCCCGCATCTGCACACATGCATGTGCACATGGGAGCACACACGTGGGAGAGCAGGTGTCACACCTGTTTGTTGTAGAGTGTCAGCGGTGCAAGGGATTTCCTTGTTCATCCAGTCCAGCCTTGTACTGATCGTCACGTGTTGATAAGTTGGAAGGTCCTGGTTTACTTTTTTTGAAGTCGTTGTTTGGTTTGATTTATGTACATGCAGCTTGACTGTGTAACCCAGATTTTTGAAAAATAAAATAATTTAATGTATATTTTCTGTCTGTTTTCTTAAAAGTACTTATTTTAATGTAATCAAGGGTGTGTATGGTTTCCACTTTTTTTTTAAATTTTGGTATCATGTTCCTGGAAGTGATGTTTTTCTTTGTATTTCGCAATGTGAGAGTATCTACGAGTGATTCCTACTCGTGTTGTATGCTTTGGTGATCGTGTTGTGGGTGAAATGGTTGTTCTGACTGGTTCTCCCTCTGGTCCTCTGATGGGGATTTGTCTCACTGGGCAGGGAAATTTTTAGGGTTATTATAAGTTGACCATAGTGTAGGTGCCCTTAACTGATGCTTGTCTGCTCTTGACATTTTTGTTTATGACTTCTGGAGATTACATTTAATCCTCTGAACTTACAAAGTAGAAACTTGCTGCTCTGTTTACACAACAGCTAGAATCAATTCTGAGAAAGAAGTTCTGAAAAGCATGTCCGGTGGCCGTGGTGAAACGATGAGATGTTTCCTTGAGAATTGCAGATTCTCAGGCAAACAGGCCCTCTTCTCCTTGTTTTCAGCAGCATTTCAAGTTGTCTTAATTTATTTGAGAGGCAGAGAGAGAGCTCCTATCTACTGGTTCACTTCCCAGATGCAATCCACTGGTTCACTCTCCAGATGGCTGCAGTGGCCCGGGCTGTGCCAAAGCCAGGAGCCTGGAACTCTGTCTGGATCCCCCGTATGGATGGCAGGGGCCCAACGAGTTGGCCATCTTCCACTGTTTCCTCTGACACAGCAGCTGGAAGCTGGATAGGAAGCAGAGTAGTTGAGACTTGAACCAGCGCTCCAGTATGGGACGCCAGGATTGCCGGTAGCAGCTTAACCCACTGCACTGTGATCCCGGCCCCTAAACTTTAATTTAAAAACTGATAAAGGCTCTGGACATTTTCCCAGGAAAATGCATAATGCATGTAACATTTTTCACAGGGAAACACAGATTTTTTTTTTTAAGTTGGCTTTTTGAGATACACCCTAAAGTATTTAAGGATGTGCTTCAAAATAATCCAGAGGGTAGAGTAGATGGCAGCGTTGATGATACACAGGATACTAGGGAGTCACTGTTAAAGCAAAATAATAAGCATACGAGGGTTCATTATGTGCTTCTCTGTTCTTCTATATATGCTTGCAATTTTCCATAAGGAGGATTTACAAAAGGGGGGGAGCTCATCCTGGAGATTCCAGAAGGTTCCTCGCTGTCCCATAGAATCCCAGGCTCTTCCAGTAAGAAGGAGGATGTGCACAGAGGGGACAAGGCCGCTGCTGACCAACACGGTTAAGATCCAGGGAGATTTTCAGGCAAACTCGCTAGGCTGTGTAAGTGACTGCGAGAGTCCATAAAATGTTATTCTTATCAGCATGACCACATCCGTCCCTGCCCTAGACCTGGGAACGCACTTTGTTTCCTCCCTCTAACACAGGACGATCAGTGGGAACCCTGGGGTCGACTCTGGCAGCCAGAGAACAGTAGTTAGGACGCACAGATTGAGATGGGATCCGAGGACTGTGAGGACTGGCAAACTGAGGCAGGAGACCCAGGGGCGCAGGGTAGCGTGTGCTTTGCTGGGCGTTGAGGTCACACACTCTTCCAGGAGCTGCTGCTGGGAGCAATGAGAGGAATTCCAGGTGAGCAGAGAGGATGTGGAGTGTGGGGTGGAGGCCCCAGGGAACTCTGGGTGCCTGGAGCGCGCCCCCGTCACGCGCACATCACAGCACCTCCCAGTGCACGAGGGGGACTCGTAGGGCCAGGGTGGTCTGGCTGACTTCAGAAAGGGTGAGGCCCCAGCCGCCTTCCCCAGTGCGTTTCCTTTCGGTTGCCCTGTTTTATTCCTTCCTCTGCTAGGAGCTTTCCTGCTACCATTTGTGCTGGTAAGACACCAGGGACTGACATGAGAGACATTAAACAAGATGTATTTCCGCAATAAACAAGAGTCTTGTATTTCTCCTGGGATCCCAAAGAAATAAGGATGAGAAACAGAAATTCCTGCTGGAGTATTTACAATGTACTCAGCTGTGGAAATGTTCACAATGTAATCAAGGAAGCAATGTAGCACATTCCTAATACAGTTAACTATTGTGATAATGTTGAAGAGTTTGGCCGAATTTAAAGAACCCAGTTGAGTTTTTAAGGACGTTATTAAAGAACCTAACCCCCACCGGTAACAAATCCATCGATGACAGTTCTTAGTTAATACTGTATTTGTGCCTTGTTGTCATCTGTCCCTTGGC
Organism: Lepus europaeus; assembly: GCF_033115175.1. Taxonomy (NCBI): domain Eukaryota; kingdom Metazoa; phylum Chordata; class Mammalia; order Lagomorpha; family Leporidae; genus Lepus; species Lepus europaeus. Next base: position 21,538,219 of record NC_084838.1, on the reverse strand, counting down.
TAATGGCCCAGAATTGAAAGGACGTGATTTGGCCTCCCTGGAGGCAGGGGAAGGTTGGCCTGCTGTTTGTCCTGTGTGCTCAGTACTTGTGTAGACTGTGCACGGTTCCCAGCCAGGCAGTGGCCCGTCAGCCTGGGTGCTGTCTCCAGACAGTTGGTCATTTGAGTCCTACCTCCACAATTCGTGTGAGAGCTGACTTCACCTGTTCTATTATTCGTTTCAGATGTTCGTAAACGGATTCATTTTTTACTTAAGTTTATATTAAAGGAAAAACTAAGTACTTTTAAAAGCAAAACAGGGTTCCTGGAACGAAACTACTCACGTTCAAGTTTCAGCTCTGTATCTGCCTAGTTTGATAATCTCGCGTGAGTTGTTTGACTTCTCTGGGCCTCAATTTCATCTTTTTTTTTTTTTTTTTTTTTAAGATTTAGTCATAATGATATCCACAGTACAGGAATGCTGTGGGGATTAAATAAGAATATTAGTAACAGGTGTTGTGGCACAGCATGTTAAGTACTGCTCAAGACACCTGTAATCCTGTATCAGAGTGCCCGGGATCAAGTCCCACCACTGCTTGATTCAGCTTCACAGATGATGGCTTACGTACCTGGGTCTCTGCCGCCCATGTGGGAGACCCGGATGGACTTCCAGGCTGCTGGCTTCTTCTGTCTGGCCTCGTTCTGGCTATAGTGGGCATTGGGGAATGAACCAGCGATGAAAGATCTCTGTCTCCATTTTCTTCTCCCTTTCCCTCCCTGTCACACTGCCTTTTAAATAAGTGAACCTGAAAAAAAAATGAATAGGAATACATATAAAGTGCTTAGACCAACACCTGGTACTGAGTCACTATCTAGAAAAATCCAGTAACCGTTAGCTACCATTGTTATGTAACTATTATGTAACCTACCACTATTATATATAACATCATTATGTACCATTACTTATGTAACTCCACACTGTGTTACTGCAACAGATCCACATATATATTAACTCTTTTTTTATTTTATTTTATTTTTTGACAGGCAGAGTGGATAGTGAGAGAGAGAGACAGAGAGAAAGGTCTTCCTTTGCCATTGGTTCACCCTCCAATGGCCGCTGCGGCCGGCACACCGCGCTGATCCAAAGGCAGGAGCCAGGTGCTTCTCCTGGTCTCCCATGGGGTGCAGGGCCCAAGCACTTGGGCCATCCTCCATTGCACTCCCGGGCCATAGCAGAGAGCTGGCCTGGAAGAGGGACAACCGGGACAGAATCCGGCACCCCGACCGGGACTAGAACCCCGTGTGCTGGTGCCGCAAGGCGGAGGATTAGCCTGTTGAGCCGCGGCGCCGGCCACATATATTAACTCTTACAATTTAAAGTCCTGTCCAGCAACACCAGTTTTGGGCAACACTTGTCCCCTCTGCTTGTGGAAAGACCTTCTCCTTGGCTTCTGGGAGAGCCTGAGCACCATGTGCCCTGGCCTTTCGGCTGCGACTCGACGTTCTCCCCCGGGGTTCACCCTCCTCTGGCTCTCTTGGCCACAGACTGAGAGAGCTCTCTCAGGACGATTTTACCCACTGCCCTGGCCCCGTGTCAGACCTAAATGATCTAAGCCTTTTCCAACGGAGGGGTGGGTCTTCATCTGAACCTCCTTTTCAGTGGCTTGCTATTTCTAAAGGACCACTCTGCTGTGTTGGATGTTCCTGACTGCGGGGTGGCGTGGAGGGCAGGGAGAAGACATGGAAGGGGGAGACCACGTTTGAGGCTATGGCAGTAGCCCGGGCATATGACAAGGTATCTTGGACCAAGATGCTAGTGGCATAAGAATTCCACAAGATTTGAGGTATATTCAGGCTACAGCTGAATGACTGAAAAGGAGTGTGAGATAAACAGTCTAGAATGGCCCCTGTTTGCGGCGATGCAAATGGCCATTTACTGAGCTGGGGAAAGACTATGCTGGGAGGCTAAGACGTCGAGAGTTGAATTTTGGACACAGTAAGTTTGGATGCCTAATGGACTACCAAGTGGATATGTTGACAATGAATATGAGAGCCTGGAGATGAAGGGTGCTTCAGTTACCTTTTGTCCCAAACCCAGAGAGCTAAGACAGAAGGATTCATTGTTTCTAACAACTCTGCAGATTGGACTCAGCCGGGCAGCTCTCCAGGCGGTGCCAGCTGGGGTCACTCATTTGGCTGCATTTTGCTGGGGGCTGGGCTGAGCGGGATTCGAGAAGACTCCGCTCACATGTCTGGCACCTCAGTGCTGCCCGTGAGCTCTCCCGGTGGTCAACTTGCGCTTCCTCACAGCATGGTATTCACAGGGAGTCAGCGTTCTTACTTAGTGGCTGGTTTCTGCAGAGAGGATGGGAGAAGCTGTTGGTTCACTTAGAGGCTAGGTCTGAACAGATGCAACACCTTTTTTTTTTTTTTTTAAAGATTTATTTATTTATTTGAAAGGCAGAGTTACAGAGAGAGAGGAGAGGCAGAAAGAGAGAGGTCTTCCATCTGCTGGTTCACTCCCCAATTGGCCACAATGGCCGAAGCTGTGCCGATCCAAAGGCAGGAGCCAGGAGCTTCTTCCAGGTCTCCCACATGGGTGCAGGGGCCCAAGCACTTGGGCCATCTTCCACTGCTTTCCCAGAGAGCTGGATTGGAAGAGGAACAGCCGGGTCTCGAACCGGCGCCCGTATGGGATGCCGGCACTTCAGGCCAGGGCGTTAACCCGCTGTGCCACAGTGCCAGCTCTTCGCATCTTGATCCTACTTGTCAGCACAAGTCACAAGGCTGGCACTCACGTGAGAGAGGGAACGAACACAGACCGCACCTTTTGATGAGAACCGGGAGGGTTCCACTGCATCCATCTTTGGGGATTATAGGGCTGGTGAGATAATTGGAAAGTAATCAAACAATAGTGCATAAAGCCATGCTACTGGGTAAGATGACTCAGGCAATGAGGATAGAGAAGAGACCAAAGGCTGGTCTCTAGGGCAGAACAACATCTTGCACTTGCAAGGAGAGAGGCCAGCAAATGAGACTGAGAAGGAACAGACAAGGGAGCAGGAAGAGGCAGTAGGGAGTGGGGCTGCTGGCTTTCAAGGAAGAGGAGTGATCAGTTGTGTGAAATACTACTGGAGGGTTCAGGCAGGACAGAGATGGAAACTGACAACTGGATCTGGCCAAGTTCAAGTGACTGGTGGCTTTGCGAGAATAATTTTCTGTGAATTTGTGGAGGTAATGAACTTCGTTGGGCTGGGTTTCAGAGTTAATAGGAGAGAGGCGGCTAGCATAGGCAATGCTTTGGGGGTGCGGGTTATAGAAGGAAGCGCGGAATGGGGCCGCGCTGGAAAGGGATGTGGGTCAAGGGCAGACAAATGCCGACAGCCTTCAACAGGAAGCAGGGCACGGCCACAAGAGCAGGGCGAGCGGTGGGGCGGGTGGTGGGAGGCGCTGGGGAAGCCGTGACCACACAGTGCTGGGGAAGGGCGGGGGCAGGCCGGGGACCCACGATCACTGGCCGGCCTCTAGGGAGGTGCACAAGCATGCGCATCACGTGACTCACTGGAGAAATCACAGGGAAGGATGTGGCTGGGAAGGGGAGGGTCAGAAGACAGCGGGGAGGAGGCTGCAGGGGGCAACTCCCCCGGGTGGGCGATCAGAGCACAACATTGGGGCAGGTGGTCGAGGCAGTGTTGTTTAGACATCATGGACTGGTGTTTTGGAGTTCTGTTTTCTCATTGCCTAGAAGTGTAGCTAAGACATAGTGGGCAAATTAGTAGACCTGATATTAAGGTATTTACATAGCAAATGACAAATATACCTACCAGCTTGAACAATGAGCATTACCTCCCATAACTGGAAATTCCATAGGAAAGGTAGATGGCCTAGGGCCTGTTCGACTCAGCAGCCCAGTGGTATCATTATGGGCCCAGTTTTTTTTTTTTTTTTTTAAATTTGTTTATTTATTTGAAAGGCAGAATTAGACGGCAGAGGCAGAGAGGTCTTCCATCCACTGGTTCACTCCCCAAGTAGCCACAGGATCCAGGAACCTCTCTTTCCAGGTCTCCCACATCTGCTGCTGCTTTCCCAGGCCATTAGCAGGGAGCTGCATCGGAAGTGGAGCAGCCGGGACTTGAACCAGTGCCCATGTGAGATACCAGCATTGTAGGCAGCAGCTTTACCAGCTACGCCACGACACCGGCCCCAACTCTTTCCTTATATTTCTACTACAGCTTTTAGAGTGGTGGGTTGATTGTAGGACTGGCTCTTCCTGGTGGTCTCTTGACGGCTGGCAACCACACAGGGAACTATGTTTCCTTTTACACATCTCCAGGGAGACTTTTGGGGCAGTGTCCTCAGAAGGGTGGTAATGCATCTTTTCCATGCGCTTAGCAACTATCTCCGAGTCTCAGTGAGTCAGGCGGCCCATCCTGAACCAAGTCTGGTAGCGGGGAAATACCACGGGCTGACACTTGGGCACAAGTTACCTGAACCACTCGCTGTGGCAGAAGGGAGCTACCTGACCGGCTGGGAGGACCTAAGGCCCACCCCTGTTGCTGGGGCAGTTAGCCTCCTCTGAAGGGGCATGGCCAGTACAAATCCAGGAACTGTTAGGAGGAAGGATGGCTGCTGAGGTTCTGAGAACACCCCCCCTGCCTCACCGAGCTGCCGCAGAAGTGAATGCTGCGTGAGGAGGCCTGGCTTCTTCCTTCTCAAGTGGCTCTTGGGGGTGGCTGGGTAAGAAAGCTGGGGAGAAGGAAAGTAGAGAGGAGAGGGCTGCATTGGTTCCGCTACACCAGCCAATACCTGAAAATGCTCAGCGGCTCCCCGCTACGTGCCAATCTGAAGATACTTCGCTTGCTTTGGAATTCAAGACCCTCTTGAACAGAAATTCCACCTGTGAGCCTCATTTCTTATTATCAACCTATACAAATCTGTGCTCCAAACTGGACTTCCGGTGGCTTTACCATGGCCCCGCACCTGCTCTCTTCCCTAAGTGTAGGCAGTTGTTCCGAATGTTGCTCTCCTCTTTCCTGGCTGAAATCCCCTCCCCTGGAGAGCCAACTGCAAGTGCTGGTTCTCGGTGGGACGTTCGCTGGTGCCTTCTGGCTCGGTTCTTCCCCTGCTCACCAGGCGTGCTTGTCTCACCCTCCCCAATCCCTGGAGTCTGGAGGACAATGGCTGTGTCCTTTCCCCTCTCCCCTGCAGCCCACGCTCACAAACACTGAGTGTTCCCTGGGTCCCCGTGACCTTGCACGCGGAGGTGAATGAGAAAAGCACCGAGTGAATGCTGGTTCGGTTCAGTGTTGTGAAATGAGACGCGTGCCCGCTGATGGACTCCTGTAGCGGGGCTGAACTGCACTAAGGAATTCACATTCCGTTGATCTTCCGTTCTCAGTGTCACCGTATTTGCCAAATGTCTTGCCTCAATGGGCAACGCGTATAAACTCACAGAAAGACTGAGTTTCTATTGCCAATGTGAAGCAAAGAACTGAAACAGCTTAATGAGACAATTCAGGTTATTCAGGAAGAAAATCTGCCTTTAAATTACTGAGTCATTTCAGTTTTTATTCCAAGATAATATCAAGCACTGTCACCTGTATTGTATTATTCACCAGTGGCTTTTGAAACTTTTGGTGATGACTCATAGTAAAATATACACTGTACATCACAACCTGGGTCATGTATATCCTTCCATTCTTTTTTTTTTTGACAGGCAGAATGGATAGTGAGAGAGAGAGACAGAGAGAAAGGTCTTCCTTTGCCATTGGTTCACCCTCTATTGGCCGCCGCGGCCGGTGCACCGCGCTGATCCGAAGGCAGGAGCCAGGTGCTTATCCTAGTCTCCCATGCGGTGCAGGGCCCAAGCACTTGGGCCATCCTCCACTGCACTCCCGGGCCACAGCAGAGAGCTGGCCTAGAAGAGGGGCAACTGGGACAGAATCCGGCGCCCCAACCGGGACTAGAACCTAGTGTGCCGGCACCACAGGCGGAGGATTAGCCTATTGAGCCGTGGCGCCAGCCTCCATTCATTCTTTCATCAAGTGGGCATTAACATCTACCATACACCAAAAGCACTATTTTAAGTGGAATAAAGTAGTAAACAAAGTAAAAGAGGAAGAAAGAAAGAAAGAGGGGAACAAACAAAAATCCTTATTCTCCAAGGCCTTACATAGTGGAAGAGACAATAAGCAACTAAGTAAAATTTACACAAACACACGGACAGGAGTCATGAAACAGAACCACTTATTACTATATGCGGTGTGCTGTTTTCTATTAAAAAAAAAAAGCTGGTCACGTCCTATTAAACCACTCAGATGACTTTTCAGCAGTGAGTTGAGACTTGCACTTTAAAATACTGGTGGGCCAGCTTTGTGGCACAGTTAAGCCTAAAAGTAGGGGCTGTCGGCCGGCGCCGTGGCTCAACAGGCTAATCCTCCGCCTTGCGGCGCCGGCACACCGGGTTCTAGTCCCGGTCGGGGCACCGATCCTGTCCCGGTTGCCCCTCTTCTGGTCCAGCTCTCTGCTATGGCCTGGGAAAGCAGTAGAGGATAGCCAACTCCTTGGGCGTCTGCGCCCACATGGCAGACTCAGAAGCAGCTCTTGGCTCCTGGCTTCAGATTGGCCTATTTGGGGTGTGAACCAGTGGATGTCTCTCCCTCTGTCTGTAATTTTTTCAAATAAAAAAAATCTGTAAAAAAAAAGAAAGAAAGAAAGAAAAATACTGGCCTGTACCATTTATGAAGTAGGCAGAGTGTGCGCTGTTCCTGTTTAGAGGGAGTGACAGGCACCAAGGGAGGGCGAGCTGCCAACACATCACCCTTGGGCTTCTACTGAGCCCACTCCCGCCCTCCCCTTCCTCCTCTCCACTTCCCACTTTTCTTCGAGTACACAGTCTTGACCTTTGCCAGGTAAAATCAAATGCTCCAGGAGGCCTCTCGCGCCCAGCTGCATTCCGCCCGGTACTAGGACTGCTGGGCACCTGAACAGGATCCTCCACACTGTGACCTTCTTAAGGCCACGTCTCATTCAGCTTTCTGTCCCCAAAGCACAGGGCTTTACAGAGCAGGTATCAGTAAATGCACATGGGATGTAACTGAACTCAGAACACGGGGGGTGGGGGAAGAGCTTTGGATTTCAGCAACATCAACTAAACATGTTAAGAAACAGTCTAAGAAAAGAGCATCAGTAAAAAGATCCCTTTAGCTAGTTAACAGAAGTCACGCATTAGGTAGAGGCTTCAGTACTGTACTGTAGAAACTATACAGATGTTTTATCGCTCCCTAGTATGCTACGTTGTGGATCGCACAGAACAGAAACTTACTGAACTTAACTCACGAAAATGAGGAGGCCCAAGAGGTAGCTGGAAGGATTGGAGATAGGCCCCCTGGGGACCTCCTGGGCAGCAGGAGAAAGGCTCTCTTCACGGCAGGGGTGACCCTTACAGAGGGTAGCTACTGACTCGCCAACAGGGCAAATCCATTCACATTCCCCAGAGGGGAACCTAACTGACACGGCCAATTCTAGAACCGTCCACCTCTGCTTTACTTAGTTTGGGTGGGACAGGGCTGTGTGGCTGGTGAGAATACCCAGGGAATGAGTGGGAGAAGAAACTCTGAAAAAGGAGAATACTGACTAAATATTGACCCAATCAGGAATTTTAAGTTTAAATTTTCTCCTAGCACCAGAGAGGATAGGGACTCTCGGCCAATGTGAGTCAATTATAAAAAGTTATAGGGGCTGGTGCTGTGGCGTAGTGGGTAAGGCTGCCACCTGCAGTGCTGGCATCCCATATGAGTAACAGTTCTAGTCCCGGCTGCTCTACTTCTGATCCAGCTCTCTGTTATGGCCTGGGAAGGCAGTAGAAGATGGCCAAAGTGCTAGGGCCCCTGTACCCACATGGGAGACCCGGAGGAAGCTCCTGGCTCCTGGCGTTGGATCAGCACAGCTCCGGGCGTTGCAGCCAACTGGGGAGTGAACTGGAGGATGGAAGACCTCTTTCTCTCCCTCATTCTCTCTGCCTCTCCTCTCTCTGTGTAACTCTTTCAAATAAAAATCTTTAAAAACAAGTTATATAAAATACTGTATCTGTGATATAGTAGAAAATATAACTTCAATCCTATTAAAAGTGGAAATGTAGGTTTTAGCTAAATGACTCTAAGTTTCAGGGGCCTACAAATCCCTGAGTGTCTAAGTGTATTATGCTATTTGTATGTTTCATCATTCTCTAACCCATGGTTTTCAATCAGATTCTAATTCTGTAAGACTGGAGTAGGGTAGTAAGGGCTGCATATTTAAATAAGCACTTCAGAATCTCTTCAGGACGGATCACATTGAAAAACTTAATTCCTTCCTAATTAAAGGAATTAAAAGGGAGATCAACATACAGAATAAGCTTTTAATTAGAACAAAAATGGACATGAAAACTATGCAGGCATGTCACTTACGTAGTAACACTAAGAACATGTATAAATTTTAAAGTCACATTTCTTATAATTGTTTTTAACAGCAGTTAGTCACATTGCTTATAATGGCAGATGGTTATAGAAGATGTTGAAGACTGGTTGGTGATTTAGTCTTATCTTGGTTTTCCTTTTCGAATGAGCACAGTGGAAGCAGTTATGATTGCACAGTTTCCGGGTGACACACACGTGCCTATCAATGGAGATGTGCACTGACATCAACTGTACAAACCAAAGATGAACAGAACTTATTTAACCCTGTTGGTGCACAGTTTTAAAAGGCACCCTTGTCAAGCTAAGTACTATAAATGGTTCTGGACAGTCTGTTGTGGACAGGATATATTCAGACCAACCTGTTGGGAGGGGCTGGGGTGACTTTAGGTAACTATCCAGTTCAGCCTGGTTTACAGTTAAAAATCAGACAGTATTCCAAACCGGTAACACACCAGGTAGCACAGTCGGGGCCTCAGATGGATTATCCAAAGCTTTCTTCATTTTCATTGGCCTTCCTTTTATTTTCATGTACATGTTCTTTTCTTTTGAAGAAGCAAAAAATGGAAAAGTTTACCAAAATTCTGGAAGTCACAGTTTGTATAGCACTGATCGATAGTGGCTCTGGCATTTAATATTACAAAGTCACTTTCATCGCGAGTGTTCTTCATTCTGGGTCAAGGCGAGGCAAAACAGGAAGAATAAGATTCCCAAACGCAGAGTCTTGAGTTATGAAGTATCCAGATGAATGTGCGTGAGCATGCTGGGAAAGATTTAAAGAAAAAAAAGGCAGTTAAGCTATCAAGAGTCACAAGTTTTCAAACAAGGCAGTAACATCACTTATCCTTTAGAATGCTTGAGGCCAAATTTAAAAATCAGTTCTGCTGCTAATTTTGTTTAAATACACAAGAGAGTGGCAATAATACAGAATCCAGATTAAATGAGTGGCACCAGGTACCCGTTTATCATCTCCTCTATCTCCCCTAAGCCCCTTTGGTCAATAAATGAGTCAAAGACAGGAACTGCTTTGCTCCTTGAAGTGAGGAAAACTAGCATCGAAGGTCCAAAGTACCCTGCGCAACCAAGCAGGAGTTGGAAAAAAAGAGGTGGAGGAGAGAGAAATGGCAGTGACGCCTGGTGATTAAAACGCCAACGTTTAGTAGGGAACGTTGGAATGTGAGTAACAGAAAACCACCAGGAACTTCCTTGTGTCCTGAAAAAGAGGACTATTTTTAAGTCATCTAAAGTGAGATAATTCTGGAATCCTAAGGTTTAAAAAGCACAGGCAATTGAATTATGCCTACAAAACAAAACAAAAAAAACCTGATGTCTTATCCCAGGTCTCTGGGAACCTGAAATTATCTGAGATGAATGTTTATTACTCTGAAGAATGATACGTTTGTAACCTAATGGAGCATCACACTCCTTCAAACATTTCCTGCACAACAGCTGTATTGATCATTAAAAAATAATACAAGCAATAAGCCTAAAAGACTATCAAAGGATGCAGTAACATGACAAATTTGAAAAAATATTTATTATTAACCTAACCTGTGTAGTTTTTAAGATCATCCTGTCCATCCAAATATCCCAAACTCTTTTGTCCTCAAAAAAGTCCCTGGCAGGCACAGCCCGGAATCCATCACACTGTGTCAGCACTGTAATGGATCTCTTATTACTGCCGTACCGGTCCTTCAGGTCCTTTGGGCGTGACTGAACATCAGCAAGCCAGTGCAATTATGTGTGGAACACTTTTATTGCTATTGCTCCAGTGAAATACCAATGACCACTGTACTGGCTGCCAGGACCCAGAAGTGTGCCCTGGGAGCGAGCATCGGTCCCACGGCGCTCACCTGCAGCGCTGCCTTCTGCTGCGCGGCGATGTGCTGCTGCTCGGCGTGATCGCGGAAGTCCTTGTTGAGAGGCGGCCTCGAGAGCGCGATGCTGCAAGGGAGGGGCCGTGACCTGGCTGCTTGAGGCAGACATCCCTGCTCTTTACATGGGGCATAGTACAGTACACAGTGTGACGTGCTGACATTACATACACCGTGAAGTGACAAAGCTTACTGACACAGCCACCGTCTCACACACTTACCATTCGCTGGCTGTGAGGAGGCTAAAGTTCTCTTAACAATTTTCAAGTATACAATATATCATTAACTATAGTCACCAGGCAGTACCATGAATCTCCTGAAGAGACATCCTGACTTCTGAATCACATTTTTCACTATGTATTCTTTATAGGGATAAAAAGACCTTGTAGAGTACATCCTTCTTTCTCCCACTAGCTACATTAATTCATATGAAGAGAGCCTATGCTACCTTGCTGGGATTCCATATGATCTTTTTCTTCATAACTTATTATCCCATACTTTCAAATAGATGTGAGGTATTACAGTGTATCACGACCCCTATTAACATTATGTTTGAAAATAAATCACATGATAGTCAACAATAAAACCATACTTTTATATAGTTAAACTTAAATGATCATAACTATGTTCCACACAGGTTGAACGACAATGAATAAGTAACCAAACTTAGAGGTACTTATTCATCAGATTCTAGAGTGGCTGCTAAATAAATGCTTGGCTCAATGTTAAAACACCAGGGGTATAAATATATGCAAGACAGAACTGAGGGATAGCAGCAATTATGATGAGATGTGGTGCTGATGCTCTCACAGGGGAACACATGATTCTCAACACAGCTGCAGGGGTAGCAGGCAGGGAAAACCTGAAACACAGCCAGTAACAGATCTCCAAAGAGCGTCAGGCAGCAGGGAGTGACCTGACCAGAAGGATCACGCCGCAGACCGCACACGACCACAGCGGTCGCAGACAGTGCCGGCCGCCTCTCTGAGGCCTGCAGATCGCCCTGCTTCCTTGCTCAGAGAGCACACCCTTGGCTCAATGCTCAGTGGCCATGTGCTTCAGGCAGGCCAGGCTCAGGCCTCAGGCAGTGAACTTCGACTGGTGTAAGACAATGCTGTCCTGCTGGTTTCCAATGTAGGCAAGCGGAAGGTGCACAACTCTGGGCAACCAGACTTGATGGGGAGTTTGCTGGAAGGCTCTGAGAGCGTCTTCCTCTCTTACAGAGGGGACATCCCAGGGGAACGTCGCTGGCTTTTATCAGAACAGAGGTGGTAGCCAGGCCACTGAGGCCTTGAGGGAGCTGCTGCCCCACAGAGTGAAGCTTAAAGGCGATGCAATGGAGCTGAATGGTGACACTGTTGTGTTCCCGGGTTCAGCCACTCTGCAACGCGCTCGTCTCCATGCTCCTGGTTCACACACACTCTCACATGTATGCCAGTTTGACTGGTTTTCCATTACTTCCAGATGGAAGCATCATAACTGACACAGAGTAAGACCACAGGAGACCCAGAGAGGAAGCAGTGAGCGGCAACTGAGGCCAAAAGAGAGGGCGGCCAGGACCAGGATAGCATCATTAGCAATGAAAAAAAACGGACAGGTTTGAGACACATTTCAAAGTATAATCACAAGAGAATGTTAAATGCTCAGAGGTGGAAGTGAAAGAGAATAATAAACAATGGAACTTCGCGTCTGACTTTGGCCATGAGCAAATGATAGACTGCACCACTCACGGAGACAGGAAACCCAAGCACACGAAGTTCTGGTTGCAGAGAGGAAGGAGGCTGAGTTCAGTCTGGGACATGTTAAGTTTGAAATGCTTGTGGGACACTAAAGAAGTGCTGGAGACAGGCTGGTGCTTTGGAGAAAGGACTGGAACAGCGATGCAAATGCATAAGTTATCAGCTCATAAATCAAAGGTTGTGGGAGTGTAACTCTCCAGTGACAAGGGACACACTGGGAAACCTGGTCGGGAACAGAACAACATTTAAGGATAGGCAGTAGAGAAATGTATCAAAAAAAAAAAAAAAAATCAGTGGAGTCTCCTATCACTTCTATAGGCTAAGAGTGAGTGAATGGAAGCAAAGAAAAGGGTATTTTAAGAAAGAGAGGGGGCAGTGCCATGGGTAGCAGATAAAGTCAATGCTTGTGGTGCCGGCATCCCATATGGGCACTGGTTCAAGATCCGGCTGCTCCATCCCCGATCTAGCTCTCTGCTATGGCCTGGGAAAGCAGTAGAAGATGGCCTAAGTGCTTGAGCCCCTGCATCCGCGTGGGAGACTTGAAGAAGCTCCTGGCTCCTGGCTTCAGATCGGCCCAGCTCCAGCCATGGTGGACATTTGGGGAGTGAACCAGTGGATGGAAGACCTTTCTCTCTCTCTGCCTCTCCTCTCTCTGTGTAACTCTGACTTGCAAATAAGTAAATAAACAAATAAATGAAAGACAGAAAGACAGATGGGAGGGGAGGGAGGGTGGGAGGGAGGAAGACAGAGTAGGCACCAGTACTGTGGTGCAGCCAGTTGAGCTGCCACCTGCTGCTGCCATTTGGGGAGTGAACCAGCAGATGGAAGATCTCTCATTCTCTCTAAAACCCTGCCTTTCAAATAAATATATCTTAAAAAAAAGGGGGGGGGGCAGCACCATGGCTCACTTGGTTAATCCTCCACCTGCAGCACCGACATCCCATATGAGCGCCGGGTTCTAGTCCCGGTTGCTCCTCTTCCAGGCCAGCTCTCTGCTGTGGTCCAGGAGGGCAGTGGAGGATGGCCCAAGTGCTTGGGCCCTGCACCCGCATGGGAGACCAGGAGGAAGCACCTGGCTCCTGGCTTCGAATTGGCGTGGTGCGCCGGCCACAGCGGCCATTTGGGGGGTGAACCAACGGAAAAGACCTTTCTCTCTCTCACTGTCCACTCTGCCTGTCAAAACAAACAAACAAACAAACAAACAAAAAACAAAGTCTATTGGGGGCCGGTGCTGCGGCACAGAGGGTTAAAGCCCCAGCCTAGGTTTCCGGCATCCCATATGGGCGCCGGGTCTGGTCCCAGCTACTCCTCTTCTGATCTAGCTCTCTTGCTGTGGCCTGAGAAAGCAGTAGAAAACAGCCCAAGTGCTTGGGCCCCTGTACCCGCGGGGGAGACCTAGCAGAGGCTCCTGGCTCCGGATTGCTCAGCTCTGGCCGTTGTGGCCATCTGGAGAGTGAACTGGCGGATGGGAGACCTCTCTCTCTTTGTGTCTCTACCTCTCTCTGTAACACTTTTTCAAATAAAAATAAATCTTAAAAAAAAAGTTTATTTAAAAAAAAAAATTTATTTGAAAGAAAAAGGAGAGAGAGGGAGAGAGATGATGGAGGGCGGGCAGGGAGGGGAGATATCTTCTACCCATTGGTTTACTTGCAAGATGCCCACAATAGTTGAGGCTGGGCCAGGCCAAGCCAGGAGCCTGGAACTCCATCTGAGCTCCAAAGTGGGTGGTAGAGACCCAAGTACTTGATACATCAACTTCTGCCTCCCAGGATGTACATTAGCAGGAAGCTGGACTGGAAGCAGAGGTGCCATTCCACGTGGTCTGATACGGGACACAGGTGTCCCAAGTGGCGACTTAACTGGCTGCACTGCAATGCCTGGCCAAGAACATGTGTTCTGGTGGAGGGAGAAAGGGGCCTGGAAGTCAGACTGCAGTGGCTGAGGGGTGAATAAGCGAGATAACCGATGGGTGCAGACAAGAGACGGTATGAGAAAAAGAGGAGAGTCACGGTGGTGGCTGAATGAGATAATGGATCTAAGGGAAAATACTGACTATGGCAGAAACTGAATATAATAAAGATCATTAAAAAAAAAGATCATCAAGCTACTTGAATTTGACCTACTTTGCAGAGTGCTTACAAAACAGATCATTAGTAACAATCTCTCAGCTAACAAAAATGTATATAAAACTCATTTTTAAAAAGAGGGCTGTCGAGAAAATGAAACACTATGACCAGAAATATTTTAAATGCAATCAACCAAAAAAAAATGTAATTAATTAAAAAGTCTTAACAAGGAAATGAAGAAACTGGAATATGTCATCACAAAATAAGCGTGGCATAAAAATTATCTTGGAGTTGAGGGTAATGAAGCGCTCGCCACCCTCCCTCCTTTCTGCCAAAACGCAGGATCCAAGTTCTCCTTTACTGGAGGCCACACTGGTCCCCTATCAGCCGACAGGGCAGCAGAGAATGTGCAAACAAACCGGACTCTGGGAGCCTCCTCCCAAGTATTTACCTTCCCACAGCTTCCCGCTCTTGGAAGGCTAACATCGCTTTCCTCGGTCTTGTCATTTCTCTATAAATGTACCCTTCTTTGTTGAGGATGCTCTACATAAACATTCTATTTTGAGTTATTTTTCAGTGAGGTCTCTCCTGAATGTGATATGTGATATGCACTGTAAGTATTAATAAATTTATTTAAAAATTTTTATCAGTCTTCTTGTTATAGAGTCTGTCCCATTTAAGAACTAGAATGGGTAAAGATAAAGTTTAGCTTCCCTTACAGAAACAAAGCACAACATATAAACTGTAGTGCTGAAGAAACAAATCATTGACAACCAGTCTGAGTTATCTGGTCTAATAAATGTGTGTTTTGTATCACCAAATATGAAAAAAAATCTTCTTCAAGATTTCTATGCTTAACAATAAGGCAAAGTAAATATTTCTATCTATTCTCTTGAAAACTGTGACTAATATGAGCAGCCCAAATAGTGTTCAGTACCCAGCTCCAGGATGGTTTGTTGAAGATTGGTTCTGCATAAGCAATTTTCTTTTCTCTTTGTCCAGTTCTGCCAAGATTGCAACTCTGTTTTTGTTTTGAAAACCTAAAAAAAGAGAGAAGAATGAAGAGAGAAAGAAAGAGAAATAAAGATTTTAGATCATTTTACAAAAACTGGGGCCATCTAGAATGCAGAAAGCAAAACTCATGTTCTGTAACATAATAAAGTCATTAGTAATTACTTTCCCAAATATTACATCCTGCTGCCTATTTTCCAGGAACTTTAAGGACATAATACAAGGATCCCTATGCAAAATATAATATGACTGAGGACTTTTAAGACTTGGTTTTAAAGAATTTTAATCACTAAGGTACAGTTTATAGCATTTTTTAATTAAAGACTTATTTATTTATTTGGAAGTCTGAGTTACAAAGAGAAGGAGAGGCAGAGAGAGAGAGGGGTCTTCCTTCCGCTGGCTTACTCCCCAGTTGGTCACATCAGCTAGAGCTGTGCCGATGCAAAGCCAGGAGCCAGGAGCTTCTTCCAGGTCTTCCCACATGGGTGCAGGGGCCAAGGACTTGGGTCATCTTCTAACTGCTTTCCCAGGCCATGGCAGAGAGCTGGCTTGGAAGTGGAGCAGCCAGGTCTTGAACCGGCACCCATAGGGATGCCTGCACTGCAGGCGGCGGCTTTACCCGTTACGCCACAGTACTGGCCCTGGTGCACAATTTTCAAGCTGTTATACTAATATACCACATACTAAGGAATATTATGTAAATATAACAATCATTGTAAGAAAAGTTACATGTATTATGTTAAGCTTATTAGATTGCCTATATTAGACCATTTTCTACTTACAAAAACAACTTCACATGATTCACCAACTATAAAAAAATTCTAAGCACTTGCTTGGTTTGGTTAAGAAGGAAGAGCCTCGTCTTTAAACATTTCATGCATGTTTTACAATGAGAGTGTATGTATAATTACTACCCTGTAACCATTGAGATAAAATGTGAAAATATGTACCTGTGGAATCCAAACTAATATTAAAATAGTGCCTTTGACTGTCAGTCTATAAGCAGCCCACTAAGTAGAACTACATTGTTTACTACTACTGTAGTGATCCCGTTACCAAAATAAAGACATCAATGCTCTGACAACAGACCAGATGAAAAGGCACAGAATGCAGGGATTGCTGATGCTATACAAGAGAAACTTCCCTGAAAACTACATAATAAAATTTAAAATTAAGGTTAAGATAATTAAGAACACTTGTTTCAGTATATTGGAATGCACTGTTTAGAGGGATTCATAGGTGAGTACTTGGTAAAATAAAAACGCTCGCCACACGTACATAAGAACTGCCTACGTTCAAGGCCAGTTAGGCCACTCGCTACATTTCCAACTATAGGGCAAGACTCTTTTTCCTTTTCTCAGAAAAGATTAGTGCACTAATAGAAGAGAACATTGTGGTTCTAGTTTTTGAGAGACTTAGAACTACTACAAGTAGAAAATGGAAAATTCTGGAAAAGCAAATTTAAAAATGAGATAGTGTGTAAATTTTGTGATGAGCAAAATAAGTCGCCGCACTAGAAGGTCCTCTTGTGCTGTTTACAGAAATAGCAATGAGAAGAAAATGCAGCCCACAATGGAAAAAGCATTAAAAAAGACCACCTAATCTGATAGATACTGTTCATATAAACTTATATAAGTGTAACTGAGCTTTCCAACTCCATTTAATGTATATATATAAACTTATATAAAAATCATACATAAATATTTTTGTTTCCAAAGACATGGAAATGAGCCAGCACGGAGAGGGAGGGAAAATAAGCTATGCAAAAACTCATAACTACAAGATTTTAAAAACTTTTAAAATTAGCACTATGAATTTCAAGAGTAACTCTCAGAGGTACTAAGAATTTATAAATATTAAAGAATATGATGCAAATATAACTCAGCAAATGACTTTCAGATAAAACAGGTATGTTCAGATATTTGGACTGATCATTATTTGTATAGTTTTAAAATTTTTATTAGACAGGCAGAGATAGACAATGAGAGAGAGACAGAGAGAAAGGTCTTCCTTCCATTGGTTCACCCCCCCCCCCAAAAGGCTGCTACAGCTGCGCGCTGCGCCGATCAGAAGCCAGGAGCCAGGTGCTTTTCCTGGTCTCCCATGCAGGTGCAGGCGCCCAAGCACTTGGGCCATCTTCCTCTGCTTTCCCGGGCCACAGCAGAGAGCTGGACTGGAAGAGGAGCAACTGGGACTAGAATCCAGCGCCCATATGGGATGCCGGCGCCACAGGCAGAGGATTAGCCAAGTGAGCCACGGTGCCGGCCCCTATTTGTATAGTTTTTAAAAATATTTATTAATTTATTTATTTGAGAGGTGGAGACAGAGTGAGAGAGTTAGAGCACAATCCCAAGCACTGGTTCACCCCTCAAGTGCCCGCAACAGCTGGGCCAAAGCCGGCAGCCAGGAACTCAATTCAGTTCTCCCACAGGGACAGCAGGGATCAACCATTTAAGTCGGCCATCGCTGCTGCCTCCCAGTGTGTGCACTAACAGGAAGCCAGAATCTGAACTGGAGCCGGGACTCAAACTCAGGCACTTTGATATGGCATGTGGGCGTCTCAAGAGGCATTTTGACTACTAGGCCAAAAACCTACCCCCTTGTATTTTTTTTTTTTTTTTTTGCCATTCTCTCTCTTTTTTTTTTTATTTAATAAATGTGAATTTACAAAGTGCAACTTTTGTATTGTTGTGGCTCCCCCCCCCCCCCCCGTATTTTTAATAGAGGAAAACTTTGAGCTCTATAAAAGTATTTCAAGATATACAAGACTATTCAATCATTCTGGTTCTGTTTGATATTTTGGAACTAGGTTGAGTTTTAATAAAATGTATTCTACTCCATCTCTCATCTCACCAAGTTTTGCCAAGTAGTCAAAAGAGAGGTGGGAGGAGACATTCCCAAGAGAAGGAGCTTCACATAAAAAGGTGTATATCATTATAATAATATTAGCAATGGTGAATGCAACCTTATAATGAAGAAGAGTTAAACTGGACTGCCATTTTAAACTTGTGCCCTCAAATATCCAGCAAAAAGTTCCTTTTCCTCATCATTAACTCCGTGTGGAACAGCTTTTGGTCTCTAACACTTTTTTTCCATTAAAAAGGAACCAGAAATTTTAGAAAGCTCCAGGTAAGCTGATAAGCTGATGCCTACACCTGGCATCACCATTTTTGTAGGACTGAGGGTACAACTGATTAGCATTCAGCTTTCTCAGTTATACTCACACTAAAGACTCCCAGGCCAGTCTGAACGGATCTGGGGGTCCCAAGCTCTCTCCTAACTAACAATAGATTTTTAGGTACTTTACATCAGATTTTACCTTGACCCAGTTTCAACCTGAGTCTAGGTTCAACCTAGCATTAGAAATTTAATTTATTTTGTCTTAGCAATTAAAATTATTAAAACAAAACAAATCAAAAAAAGGAATCCAGGAGAGGCTATTTGGCACCGTTAACATTGCCACTTGGGATGCCCACATCCCCTAACACAGTGCCTGGTTTGAGTCCTTGACTGCTCCACTTCCAATCCAGCTTCCTGCTAATGCAAGCCCTGGGATATCTCTGCCACACACACAGGAGACCCACACCGACTGCCAGGCTCCTGGCTTTTGACTGGCCCAGCCCTGGATGTTGTGGACATTTGGGGAGTGAACCAGTGGATGAAAGATCTCGCTGTCTCTGTTTCCATCTACCTCTTCTGTCTTTCCGCCTTTAAAATAAAATCAAAGAAAAAGATCCAGCTCTGCTGCTTTATCAACATTAAAAAAATTAAAAACAAAGCAATCTAGCCAAAAAAATTGTTCCAAATTGTGTCTTTGTATCTACATTCTCATCTTTAAAAAGATACAAATACAAGAATTCAAAGATCATTTTTATGTATCACTGGAATAAACCTAATGATGCTTAAAGGAGAGGTAGCAACCTTGGTACACGTCTAAAGTGTAACTTCGCTTTCCTTCTGGATCATGGATGTACTTGAGTGTGAGGTCAAGCAAGAAACCGCCCAGGAGCTATGCCAATCCATTCCTACACAGGGGAGCATCCGGAGCAACAGTCTCTATGACCTCACTGCCTGTCTGTTCGTTATTACTATCAGCATTTTCAACAACTGAAGAAAATTCAAGTTCATTACTCATGTATCTCATCAGGTCTTTCTGAAATCAAATTGGAACAACCCAACTGCTGCTACATGATCACAGGACCTTGACATTCACCAGTGATGAAGGATTCCGACACAGTGAAAGACACAAATAGTATCTTGGCCAAATTCCAGTTTGACAGTCTGTCTCTATATACCAAAATTCTCAAAGTGTTACTTCTTATCAATCAAACAAATACTGAGAGCCTACCAAATGCTCCTCATTACACTGGATGCCACGAAGAATATGAGATGTCTGTGATTGCAAGAGCTTATGAAAGTAAGAGTCCGGATTGCTACTATAGTAGGAAAGAGTTAGATCTGAGGGAGGGCTGAGTGAACACAACGGGATTCTGCTCCCCACCACCAGAAACATTAATAAATCACAATGCATGGATCGTGATTATTTTTAAAGTAATTGTTTTAGTTATTTTAAGATAATTGAGGCACTTGGCATTAAAACTTCATACCAAATAATTCCTATACACATAAATGGTATACATAAATAATTTAACAGTAAAATATGATAGTTCCGAGTAAATAAGAACTGAAAATGTTCACTGAGAATCCAGGAGTCTATAGAACATGACATTTACTCCCTCTGCTGGTGCCTAATAGCAACAACTCCACGACACCAACAAAATCACTGACAAAAGAGCAATTTTAAAAACAGAACGAATCTAAATTTACTTCAATTTAGACTGGGGATGTTCCACAGTGGATTTAACTAAGGATCAACCAAAGACAACACTAAAAATGATTATATTTTTACTGTAAGTGCTGAAAAAAACAGTAACCAACAAATTGTAAATCTCAATTATTTGTATTACATCAGAGGAATAAAAAATTATTTTTATTTGGACCAAATTGTGTGATTTTTAGTGACCTATCTTCTTTCCAAAATAGACTTCTCTATTTCTTCTTTAGTTTTCACTTTGGAGCAAGCAGAATTATTTTATTTTTCTGAAAAAGATTTATTTATTCATTGAAGAGTTAGAGAGAAAGGAGAGACACAGAAATAGATATCTTCCATACACTGGTCCACCCCCCAGATGGCTGCCACACTCAGGACTAAGCCAAGCTGCAGCTAAGAGCTCTATCTGGGTTCCCCTGTGGGTGGCAGGGGCCCAAACACTTGGGCCATCCTCTGCTGCCCTTCCCAGGCCACCATGAGGGAGCTGAGCCAGAAGTGGAGCAGCCAAGACTTGAACTGGCACCCATATGGGATTCCAATGTTGCAAGACGCAGCTTTACACACTACACCACAACTCCGGCCCAGCTGTATTATTTTCATTCTCAGTCCTTATGACTTAATGGTGAAAAGAAGAGGTCAAAGAGCATAAGAAATGCTGACCTGTGATCAGACCATAGGGCACACAAATCACAAATGCTTATCTGACAGGAGAACGGTGCAGTGTTAGTTGGTTATAGCTGGTAAACCTGTCACCACAGTTGGCCTTTTACAATACAGGCTGAATATTCCTTATTTGAAATTCTTGAGACCTGGTGTTTCAAATTTCAGCTTTTTTCAAATTTTGGAATATTTGCATATACAAAATAATATATCCTAGGAATGGGATGCAGGTTTAAATACAGATTCATTTATGTTTCATATATACCTTATACAACAGCCTAAGAGTAACTTTATACAGTATTTTTAGCACAGCTACATTTTTACTCCAGCCTATCACATTAAGCCTGGTGTGGAACTTTCCACTTGTGGCACAATACTGGCACTCAAAAAGTTTTGGATTTTGGAGCATTTCCCATTTCAGGTTTTTCGGTTAGACATGTTCAACCTGTCCTACACTTGTATCAAACCTATATAACCTTTAGTTTAGAATAAATTGAAACAGAGCCAGTACAGATCTAGCACTAGGAGAACAGTTTGGTTGGAATAACACTGCCAAAAATATGACAAATTTTAGTAAAATATTAAAAATTAATTATTTGAAGGCATTGGAGGTGGAACTGACCAAAACAAGGCAGAAACTGCACCTGGTGAGATTTGGAAACTTGTGGCCTTTTTCCTAAAGCACTCTACAGTCCATAAACAGCTTGGATAGTCTCGCCTTACAAATTTGAGGAATCAAAAGATAGGGTTCAGGGATGATAGAGCAATCAAAACTTTAGGGGGAGAATTGACAGAAAAAGGCAGAAAGAATAAAGCCTGTATTATTTGCGCAAATTAAGTTTTCTCTCACTGCCAAACCCCATATATACAGAAGAGATTCCAAGGACCCCAGCTTAATAAAGCAGTAGCTGGAAACTAAAAAAACTAAGCAAGATTTCAGCTGTTGCCCAATACAAAAGAAACTGGAGCCTGAGCTGAGCTAAGCTGTCTACTGCAACAAAAACCACAATTCAGAAGAATACAACAGAATCCACAGTCTCTAACTGTACTAGCCATAATGTCCAATAGTCAAGAACAAATCTCTAGTTATGGGAAGAAAAAGGAAAATGAGATCCACATACAACAAAAATGCAGTCAACAGAAACCAACTCCAAGGTAACATAGTTGATGCAATTAGTAGTCAAGGATTTAAGGAAACTGGATACACAGAAAGCAAAAGGGGCATTTTAGCAGAGAAATGGGAACCACAGAAAAGAACTAAATGGAAATTCTAGAGCTAAAAAAGCACAGCAATTCAAACAAAATGTTCACTGGACTGATTTAACAGCAGGCTGGAGATGGCAAAAAACAGTCACTAAACTTGAAGTCAGAGAATTAGAAACGACGTAACCTGGGGCCGGCGTTGTGGCACAGTGGGTCAAGCAGCCACCTGTGACACCAGCCTCCCCTGTGAGCAATGGTTTGAGTCCTGGCTGCTCCACTTCAGATCCAGCTCCCTGCGAATGCGCCTGGAAAGGCAGAAGAAGATGGCTTAAGTGCTTGGGCCCCTGCCACCTACAGGAAAGACCCAGAGAGAGTTCCAGGCCCCTGGTTTTGGCCTAGCCTAGCCCTGGCTGTTGCAGCCATTTAGGGACTGAAGATCTCTGTCTCTCTTTGTCTCTCGCTAACTCTGCCTTTCAAATAAATAAATCTTGAAAGAATGAAATGATACAATATGAAGCACAAAAAGAAAAAAAAATATTGAGGAAAAATAAGCAGAGTCTTGGTAATTTGTGGGCCAATAAGAAGTAACCTAGTATATGTACAATTATAGTTCCCAAAGAAAAGGCTATTTCAAAAACATGTTTTGAATAATGGATGCAAATCTCCCAAATTCAGTGAAAGTTATCAATCTATAGATCCAAGAGTCCTAACAAACCCTAAGCAAGAAACCATCCCTAGGCACAGCAGAGTTAAACTGCTGAAATGCAAAGGTTAAAAATCCTAAAAGTAGCCAGAGAAAAAGAACATATTACACATAGGATAGGAAAAACACCACGAAGAAAATAAAGGCAAGCAAGATTAAGAAGGGCCAGGGTTGTCATGTAGCAGGTTAAGCCGCTGCCTGCAAGGCCAGCATTTCATATGGGTACCCATTCCTGTGGTGGCTGCTCCAGTTCCAATCCAGCTCCCTGCTACTATGTCTGGAAAAGCAGCAAAAGGGGCCTAAGTGCTTGGGCTCCTGCCACCCTCATGGGAATCCCAGGCTCCTGGCTTCGGCCTTGCCCAACCCCAACCATTGTGGCCATTTGGGAAGCGAACCAGCGGAAAGAAGATTCTCTTATCTCTCCCTCTTGTTCTGTAACTCTACCTCTCAAATAACAACAATATATAATAAAACTAGTTCTGATTTCAAGTAAAAGAGCAAAAGAACACAAGTGCAGGGGAGGACAAATGTTTACAAAATGAATCTTCTTAACATGGATTGAATAGAGGACTAACAATATTAAAAATGTCACTTACCTTATACAATGTTTAGATCTATTTCAAATTTTGTTTTACTTTGCCACTCATTTATTTTTAAAGATTTATTTTATTTATTTAAAAGACAGAGTTAGAGAGAGAGGTAGAGACAGAGAGAGAGAGGTCTTCTGCTGGTTTACCCCCCAAATGGAACTGAGCCGATCTGAAGCCAGGAGCTTCTTTCGGGTCGCCCACGTGGGTGCAGAGGCCCAAGCACTTGGGGCATCCTCAGCTGCTTTCTCAGGCCATTAACAGAGAGCTGGATCGGAAGTGGAGCAGCCAGGACTGGAACCAGCACCCAAGTGAGATGCCGGCACTAAAGGCCAGGGCTTTACTCCTCTGCGCCACAGCACCAGCCCTTTCCTATTCATTTTAAAAATTAAATTTTATCTGAAAGGCAGAGAAAGAGCTATTTTATCTACTGGTTCTCTCTCCAAATGCCTTTATCAGCCAGGGCTGGGCCAGGCTGAAGTCAGAAGTCTGGAAAACAGGTGGCAGAGACTCAAGGACTTGAGCCATCACCTGCTGTACCAGGGTGTGTATTAGCAGATAGAATCAGAAGTGGAGCCAGGACTCAAAGCCAAACACCACAAAATAGGATGTGGTGACCCAAGTGCAGCTTAACCACTGCCTCAAACACTCACCCATCATTTTTCTTTTTTAAAGATTTATTTATTTGAATGGGAGGAAGGGGAGGGAGGTAGGGAGAGAGAAGGAGAGAGAGGGAGAGAGAGAGGGAATGATCTATCTGCTGGTTCGCTCCCCAAATGGCTGCAATGGCTAGAGCTAGGCTGATCCAAAGCCAGGATCTAGGAGCTTCTTCCCAGTCTCCCACGTGTTACCCATCATTTTTGCTTTTTTTTTTAAACGTTAGGTTTTTTTTTTTTTTTTAAGATTTATTTTATTTATTTAAAAGAGTTACAGAGAGAGGTAGAGACAGAGAGAGAGGTCTTCCATCCGCTGGTTCACTCCCCAGATGGCCGCAACCGCCAGAGCTGGGCCGATCAGGAGCCAGGAGCTTCTTCTGGGTCTCCCATGTGGGTGCAGGAGCCAAAGGACCTGGCCATCCTCCACTGCTTTCCCAGGCCAGAGCAGAGAGCTGGATCGGAAGAGCAGCAGCCGGGACAAGAACTGGTGCCCATATGGGATGCCGGCGCTTTGGGCCAGGGCATTAACCCACTGTGCCACAGTGTCGGTCCCCACCAATCATTTTTGAATTCTGGCCATACTAACTGCTCTATGCTAAATTTTCTCTTATTAAACTACATTTATTATAAAAGTTCCTAGTAATAACAGAAATTTCAGCATGCATTAATTACCTTGTCCCGAAGGGTTTGCTGCCATCTTCGTATTTCCTGTTTCAATTATATTCCGTGGCGACCAATCAGCACTTTACAATCACCTATTAAAAAAATACATGTATACATATATAAAATGCACCATGCTCTAATGACAAACTAAAAGTTGTCAAGAACAGCCAGCTGATCTATTGGCTGTTTCTTAATCTCTCCAGAAAGACACTTCTGAAATGCACAACTTAAATTAAAATTTAATTAATAAGTACCTATGTTGTGGTACAGCAGGTTAAACCACAGCCTGCGAAGCCAGCATCTCCTAAGAACATGGTTCAAGTCCGAGCTGCTCCACTTCTGATGTAGCTCCCTGCTAATGTGCCTGGTCCTTGAGCCCCTGCCACCCATGCAGGAGACCCAGATGTAGTTCCAGGCTCCTGACTTCAGTCTGGTGCAGCCTTGGCCATTTGGGGAGTGAACCAGCTAAGGGATGGTACCTCTCTCTGAAACTCTGCCTTTCAAACAAATTAATAAATCTTAAAACAAACAAAACTGTGTAAGCCTTAAGCCTCTAATTAAGTAGAACATTCAAGGCTTATTCTCAAAAGATGTGAATGCCAACACTTAACAGTACTCTATATATAATACAGTAGTAGGTTGTGTTTACCGAATACATCAACCAGTTGATGGTGTCCATACGATCACAGTGCTGGGAAGAAAAGCCAGCCCCCTACGGTACCCTCCATGCATTTAAGACGTGTCCAGCAACTAGCACTGAGTTCCGAGAGGCTCAACACTGATCAAGACCTACTGTGTCCCATGCACTGTGTAAGATGCTTGAAATTAGTCCTTTTATTTATCACCGCCGGGCAGACTAGGAGCCTCCTCCGTCCAGCGGGTCACTAAGTCGGTAAGGATACCTCGGGCTGCTGGGTCACAAGCCTCGTGCTTTTGTCTGAGCCCCTGATCCCCAGATGAGCAAGGAACGCACGACACAGTGGGAACACCTAAGACTCATTCAAACAACCGCAGCAGAACAGCTGGACAACCGCTCTCTGCAACGCGGGGACGGCGCCCCGCAGGTAGAGAGACCGCAGTGGTGACCCGCGCTTCCTGAGAGCCGGAGAAGGGAACAAGGGCCCGAAGGCGGACGCCGGCTGCTAGGCGTCTCCCGGGGCTGGATCACAGGTGGAGCGAAGCCGGCGAGGCGTGGAGGACCACGGGGCCATCTCAGGACGTGGAACGCTAAGCGGGCAGAGGACGGGGCTGAACCGGCATTTCTGAAGGGTCCCTGCCCACGGACGCGGTGGGCGGGCTGGGCGAGACCAAGGAAGCGGCGGACGCAAGAAACGTTTGGAGCAAGGTCGGCGGGGAGGCCGATGCCCTGTAGCAACCGGCACGGCTGCTGGCGGGGCCGCACGCCTGGCCCCACTGGGGACCCTACTTACCCGGGACGCGAGCGCAGCCAGGCGGGCCTGCCAGTCCGACCTGGGCTGTGAAGGGGGCGCGACCACTTAAGACAAACGCCGCCCAACGTGCCGCACTACAACCTTCCCGCCCCCGCCGCGCTTCCGCCTCCTGACTGACGTGCGCCCCAGGGAGCGGAAGTCCCGCCTCCCGCCTGGACCCTACGGTCGCCGTCACAGCGATCCGCATTGTAATGGCCGCCTCGGTGCAGACGAAGCTCCCGGTCCGAAGAGTGACAGCCGAAGAGACTCATGGGAGATGCCGGCCGTACAGTTGGGAGCGGGACCTGCGTGGGGGGCGGGACCCAGGGCGGGGTTGCGAGTCGGGGGGCGGGGCTACCAGGCAAGGTGGGTCCCTAGCACCCAGGTCAGGGGCTCCGGAGAGAGAAAAGCCTCCCCACGCGCCGGATCTCGCCCCCGACGGTGCGCATCCACCTCGGCTGGGCTTCGGAGGGTGAGTCTTCAGAGACTGAGCTCTCAATCCAGCTTTGACAACCACCTCGGATTGCGCGTCCACACGTACCCACAAATCGCGGATATTTTTCATAATTATACCCTAGAGAAGTTTTTACTGGTGTGTAATAACCTACACTTCGAAAATGGGAGTGCCGCAAGTTAAAAAAAAAACACCAAGACATTACTTGTGGCGTCACCCGATGCTGGATTCCAACAGAGTTGCCTTATATTAATTTTATTTATTTTCATGTATTTGAAAGGCCGAGAGACAGAGGGAAATTGTCTTTCACTCCCCAGAGCCCACAACAGCTGGGGCTGAGCCAGGTCAGAGTAGGGGAACTGGATCCCCATCTCCTATGCGATTGGCAGGGACCCAAGTACTTGAGCATCATCCGGGTGTGCAATAACAGAAAACTGGAATCAGAAACAGCCAAGACTTGGACCCAGGCACTTCTATATGGGATGTGGGCATCCCAAGAAGCGTCTTAACAGCTGCCCCTACACATTTCCTTTAAAAGGGAACCGTGCATGGGTGTGTGTCACCTATTCTGTGGTCCCTGGTACACATCTTTGCTAGATTTGAACATTTGTTTTTAATAATTGATGTTTGCTCAAGTGTAAATGTTTATGCTGCACAATTTAATTGTGCATGGATCCAGGACTGAAATAATAATTTGAACATCACACATTTATTTCCTCCATATTAAGCAGTGATGAAGTGCCTTCTACGTGCCAAGTGATCAGCTTGGGTCCTGCCATTCGCTGATTTGTATGTGGGAGACTTGGAACTGTTGAGTCCCTTGCTGTATGTCAAGCAGTGAGCTGAGAGCCGAAGGACACAGCTCTGCCAGGTGCTAAGGCCCACGTTCTTAGCGTCTCACACCGTGTTCTGCTCTGGGGGAAGGAATCCCTCCGAGATCAGCTCTTGCTGACTACTTCAATCCAGGTCTGAAGCATAATGTATGAACGCTTGGTGGGAGGCCAGGATCTCTTTTCAGCTAAGAGGCCTTGGCGTGACTAAAAAGATGACAGCTTTATGTGGCTCGTAGAACCCTCGGAGAGTATTTCTGTTTTGTTGCCAGACTAGACAATATAGAAAGTAGGGGTTCAGAAAGCTCCAGCCTAAGTCCCCAATGGGCGTTCTGAACAAAGCTTATTCAAGAGAGGGGAGTGGGGAGCAAGTTCTACCCCCCAGAAAAACAGCTTTGTTGTTTTCTGTACAGATTCATAAATGGCTTGTAAACTTGGTCCCAAAGTTAGGAGAGCATTAAGATAACATTTGACCTGCTGCTGGTTCTCCTGTCCTTCACTTGGTGGGTATTAACCCTTGAAAGCTTTCTGTCTTCTCCTGTGTGAGTTTTTGGAACTTCTCTTTAACAAGAATTTTAACACAGCGGTTAACAGTGCGTTAGTTTACTTAAGTGCACATCCAGACTTTGCCACTAAATGATTATAAGCCCTGATTTAGCCTTTTGGTGCCTCAGTTCTGTCATCTATAAAATGGGAGTAAAACTAATTGAGTGACTAAGTGTATATTATTAGGATAGAAGCCGGCACATAGTAAGCACTCAATAAATGTCAGCTATCAGTATTATTAGAAACAGCATGTTTTATAAAAATCTGTGTGCATCCTGGTACTTGCTCTCTAGGTCAACTGATACATACATGGATCCTACATATATACTGGGGAAAAAAAAGCACAAAGCAGTGCCAGCTACAGCCCCATGGCTCCATTAACTGGTAAGGAAATGCTAGGGAGCAGCGTGAATTATTTCATCCTGAAACCACTGTGGGTACAGACCTTCAATATGAAAGTAAAAAGTTGACAGTAGACCCAATTTCTTTTTCTTTTTTTTTTTTTGACAGGCAAAGTGGACAGTGAGAGAGAGAGAGACAGAGAGAAAGGTCTTCCTTTGCCGTTGGTTCACCCTCCAATGGCCGCCACGGTAGGCGCGCTGCAGCCGGCGCACCGCGCTGATCCGATGGCAGGAGCCAGGTGCTTCTCCTGGTCTCCCATGGGGTGCAGGGCCCAAGCACTTGGGCCATCCTCCACTGCACTCCCTGGCCACAGCAGAGAGCTGGCCTGGAAGAGGGGCAACCGGGACAGGATCGGTGCCCCGACCGGGACTAGAACCCAGTGTGCCAGCGCCGCAAGGCGGAGGATTAGCCTAGTGAGCCACGGCGCCGGCCAAGTAGACCCAATTTCTAACTGAATCTGCCTAACTCCTCGGTATTTAATGATAAAATATTAATGGGAGCTGCATTGGCCATGTAAAAGTTTGAGACAATTATTAGTTATCCATTGCTAAGTAACAAATTACCATCAGACATGGCAGATTGAAGCAATAAGCATCTATCTATGAAGGGCAGGAATCCAGGCAGCATAGGTGGGTGGTGCTGGCTTAAGCTCTTCCTTGGGTTGCAGTCAAAATGCTGGCTGGGGCTGTAGTCATTTAGAAGCTTGGCTGGGAGGGAGGATCTGCTTGCAAACTCATTTGCCAGTACAAGGCTAATGGCAGGAGGCATCAGTTCCTCACTGTGATGGTCTTTCTATAGGGTTGCTCATAACTTGGCAGCCTATAGCCATAACAAGTGACATGAGAGGGAGAGAGGGTGACCACACCAGAAGCCTTGGATCTTTTCTAACCTAATCTTGGAATTGCCGAATGATCAATCCTCCATCTGCTGTTGGCCACACAGTTGGATGAAGGGGAGCTTGCTTACCATGGAAGGGAAACTTCTAGAAACTTTAGGAAAAGTCAGCATCTTTTATCAGATCCTTACCACGTGGGAGGATTCCATCTGCTTTCTTTCATGGCCAAAAGACAGCAAGATACCACCGTTTTTTGTTGACAACTGTGAATGAGACTGCTAGGTGAAACTGCCGCTTATATTTTAACAGTGGTCAAGGTGAGAATGTGAGAAAGGCTCACTTGCTGCTAGCTTGTGCTGGCTGGAGTCCCTTCTCCGCTCTGGAGCTTGGGTCCAGTCCAGTTTGCAGGCCAGGTCTGCATAGCACAGATAGCAAGGTGTTCACCCCCCTACTCTGCCTCCTTCCCCACAGAGAAACAGACAAGGGGTCCTCCTCAGGTGGGATGAGGAGAGGAGGTTCACAAGAGTGGGTAAAGGTTAAATTAGAATCTTTAAAAAATTTAACATCTTGATTGACTCTTAGAAGTCTGGGTTTTATTTTGCCACTGGTCTGCCCTTTTATTAAGCAGGTTGAACCTTGGATTTTATGTGGGCTCTGAAGAGGCATCGTTGGACTGCACTAAACTTCTGGAGAACAGCAGTGTGAGTGCAGCGTAACACTTCGTGTGGTCTCAGTTGGTCATCTCTACGGGACCAGATTGCTACATTTACTCTTTTTACATTTGAATTGGAGAGACAGAACTCCCAACTCTTGTCTGTTGGTTTACTCCTCAAATGCCTTCAACAACTGGGTCTCCTATGTGGGTGACAGGAAACTGATTACTTGAGCTATCACCGTTGCCTCCCGGGGTCTGATTTGCAGGAAGATGGAGCCAAGTTTTCTTTATTTTTATTTATTTATTTATTTTTTGACAGGCAGAGTGCACAGTGAGAGAGAGAGAGACAGAGAGAAAGATCTTCCTTTTCCGTTGGTTCACCCCCCAATGGCCGCTGTGGCCGGCGCACTGCGCTGAACCGAAGCCAGGAGCCAGGTGCTTCTCCCGGTCTCCCATACAGGTGCAGGGCCCAAGCACTTGGGCCATCCTCCAGTGCTCTCCCAGGCCACAGCAGAGAGCTGGATTGGAAGAGGAGCAACCGGGACAGAATCCGGCGCCCCAACCGGGACTAGAACCCGGTGTGCTGGCGCTGCAGGCAGAGGATTAGCCTATTGAGCTGTGGCACTGGCCGGAGCCAAGTTTTGAACCCAGGCCCTCCAATGTGGGAGGTGGTTATCTTACCCACTAGGCTACCTCTAGCACATTTTAGTGTCTTCAAAGTGCCTAGAAGAATGCTGGGCAGGTGCACTTGCTGATTGATCTTTAATTAAAACCCAATTAATGCTGAAATGTGCCCTTTTATTCATTTGTTCAGTAATGAATTATATGCTGTACCATGCCCTGAAAATATAGACAAAATGATTTGTCCTTGTCTGGAAGGTGCATTTGAGCGTGCAGGCCAGAATCCAGCCTGTGCTTTTCCACTGCTTTAAAAGCTGACCTAATCCTTTAGTCAAATAATGCTGTGTGCCCTCTCATGGTGTCTTAATCCATTTTGCGCTGTGATAACAGAATACCAAGACTGGGTAATTTATGAATGATAAAAATGTATTTCTCCCTGTTCTCAAGGCCAGCAAGCCTGTGATGAAGGCGCTGGTATCTGGTGTGGGGGAGGCCCTCTTGCTGTGCCCTCACGTGGCAAAAGTGCAAAGGGGACAGGAGGACCCTGTGCCTTCACAGAAGAAGAGAGAGACCACTACTAGGAGCACCCCCCCCCCTTTAAAAGATTTATTTATTTGAAAGGGAGAGTGATAGAGAGGTAAAAGGAGAGACAGAAAAAGATCTTTTATCTGCTGGTCCACTCTTCAAATGGCCACAATGGCTAGGGCTGGGCAAGGCCAAAGCCAGGAGTCAGGAACTCGGTCCTGGTCTCCCATATGGATGGCAGAGGCCCAGGCACTTGAGTTATCATCCACTGCCTTCTCAAGCCACCAGCAGGAAGCTGGATCAGAAGTGGAGCAGCTGAGATTTGATCCAGCACCCCTGATATGGGATGTCTGCTGTGCCACAATGCTGCCCCTTTCCCTCCACTCCATTTTGTAGCAGCATCAATCCGTTCATGAGGGTGGAGCACTTATGACCTAAACATCTCCCATTAAGCCCCACCTGTGAAAACTGTTGCATTTGTGGGTTCAGTCTCTCTCTCCCTCTTTATCTCTTTCTCTCTCTCTCTCTTTATTTATTTGAAACACAGAGTTACAGAGAAGCAGAGGCAGGGGTGGGGGAAAGAGAGAGGTCTTCCAGCCAGTAGTTCACTCCCCAGATGGCCACAACAGCCAGAGCTGGGTCAGTCTGAAGCCAGGAGCCAAGAGCCTCCTCCTAGTCTCCCATGCAGGTGCAGGGACTTAGGCCATATGTTACCGCTTTCAGGGCCATAGCAGAGAGCTGGATTGGAAGTGGAGCAGCTGGAACTTGAACCGGCGCCCATATGGGATGCCAGCACTACAGGTGACGGCTTTACACAATGTGCCACAGCACTGGCCCCAAGAGATTCAGTTTCTTTTTTTCTTTTCTTTTTTTGTTTTTTAAAGGATTTATTTTATTTATTTGAAAGACAGAGTTACAGAGAAATGCGGAGAGAGTGAGGTCTTCCATCCGCTGGTTCACTCCCCAGATGGCTGCAACGGCCAGAGCTGTGCTGATCCGAAGCCAGAAGCCAGGAACTTCTTCTGGGTCTCCCACGTGGGTGCAGGGGCCCAAAGACTTGGGTCATCTTCTGCTATCCCAGGCCATAGCAGAGAGCGCGATCGGAAGAGGAGCAGCTGGGACTTGAACCAGCACCCATATAGGATGCCGGCGCTTCAGGCCAGGGCTTTAACCTACTGTGCCACAGCGCCAGCCCCTAGATTCAGTTTCAACATGAGTTTTTGGAGGAAACAAAAACCACTTCAAATCATAGTGATTGATGCCACTAGTATATTCTTCAGTGTTACTGATCATCAAAACCCAAAGTGTTTGTACTCCTTAAATTATTGCACTAGTATTGTTAACAGTTCCTCTGGCTCTATGTGCTGTTAAATGAGACTTTATAGGAGACCATGGATTTGGACGGCACCAGCCCAACAGACCCAACCAATAGAGAGTTTAAATCATAGTAGTGTTGCTTTAGCTGGTTTCAGGAGGCCCTGTAGCCTGTTATCCGATTTGGATATAAACAGTTAAATAACCAGTTGGTTGATTGACTAGGTTGTTGTCAATTAAATTTTTCTCCATGTCTCTTCTGTTTTCCTGTCAATGCTATGTGAACACATTGTTGGTGGGAGTTCTCAACCTGTTCTTGTTCTGGGAACTTCCTGATTCGTGAACATTTTATTTGTTTTACTGTAAGAAACTGTATTCAACTTAATTGGTCTAAGGAATTTTCCTTCTAACAGTACCTGTATAAGTTTAATCAATTTGCTAAAGGGCACTTATTCAAGTTTATGACTAACAAAATACCAGCCTTTTGCTGCAAGCTCCAAATCCCTGAGCATTCTTAAAGTTCCTTGATAGTTATTCAGTACCTTTGTTTGCTACCCCTGAGCTAATTTTATTCCATTCCAACCTTAGGGTAAAGGTACTTGCTAGAGGGTCCTAATCCCATGGAACATGTAAATGTTACCCTATATGGAAAAGGAGTGTTTGCAGGTGCTATTAAATTAAGGATCTAGAGATAGGGAGAGTATCCTGGATTATCCAGGTGTGTCCTAACTGGAATCACGAATGTCTTTATAAGACAGAGGCACGGGGCTGGTGCTGTGGCACAGTAGGTTAATCCTCTGCCTGCGGCACCAGCATTCCATTTGGGCACTAATTTTAATCCTGGCTGCTCTTCCTATCCAGCTCTTATCTATGGCCTGGGAAAGCAGAAGATGGCCCAAGTCCTTGGGCCCCTGCAAATGCATGGGAGACTGGGAAGAAGCTCCTAGCTTCAGATGGGCTCAGCTCTGGCTGTTGCAACAATTTGGGGAGTGAACCAGCTGATGGAAGATTCCCTCCTCCCGCGTCCCCAGCACTCCGGGTTCTAGTCCCAGTCGGGGCATCGGATTCTGTCCGGGTCGCTCCTCTTCCTGTCCAGCTCTCTGCTGTGGCCCGGGAGTGCAGTGGAGGATGGCCCAAGTGCTTGGGCCCTGCACCCGCATGGGAGACCAGGAGAAGCACTTGGCTCCTGGCTTCAGATCAGCGCGGAGTGCCGGCCGCAGTGTGCTGGCCACAGCGGCCATTGGGGGGTGAACCAACGGTAAAGGAAGATCTTTCTCTCTTTCTCACTGTCCACTCTGCCTGTCAAAAAAAAAAAAAAAAAAAAAGGCAGAAGGAGTTGTGACATAGAAGAGGAGAAGGCAGTGAGTGTAACTGCAGAGGCAGAGATTGGAGTGATGTAACCACAAGCCAAGGAATACTGGCAGCTATTGGAAACTGGAGAAAGCAAGGAACAGATTCTGCCTCCAGAGGGGGTGTGGCCCTGATGACACCTTGAGCTTACCCTAATGAAACAGTTTGATCTGCTGTGCCGCAATGCCAGCCCCAAAATTCTGTTGTTTTTAAGGCTCCAAGTTTATGGTAATTTGTTACAGCTGCTGTAGCTCAGAGCTAAATTGAGACCCTCTGAGAAACAAATGCTAGAAAAACATTGGTGGTGTTTTTGGTCTGGGTTGCATTGTAATGAAATGTCTCAGTCTTGTAAAAATACAGTTAATAATATAATAGATACCCTTCAACATTCTGCCTAGCAGAAAAGGGAAACACTTCTAATACATTTTTTTTTTTTTGACAGGCAGAGTGGATAGTGAGAGAGAGACAGAGAGAAAAGTCTTCCTTTTTGCCGTTGGTTCACCCTCCAATGGCCACTGCGGTCGGCGCATTGTGCTGATCTGAAGCCAGGAGCCAAGTGCTTCCTCCCGGTCTCCCATGCGGGTGCAGGGCCCAAGGACTTGGGCCATCCTCCACTGCCTTCCCGGGCCATAGCAGAGAGCTGGCCTGGAAGAGGGGCAACCGGGATAGAATCCGGCGCCCCAACCAGGACTAGAACCCGGTGTGCCGGCACTGCAGGCGGAGGATTAGCCTGTTAAGCCACGGCGCTGGCCTCTAATACATTTTAATAATCCTCCTGGACCCTCTTCCTCTATCATCTCCCTCTCTCTCTGAGGTCATCACTTTCCTGAATTTAGTTTTCATTGTTCAGTACAAATCTTCGAACTTTTACTACATGGAATCCCTACAGATCTATTACATTGTTATAAAATTTCATAAAAATGCCAACATACTAGACTGAGACATTATATACATTTACACTATATACTCATGTATATATGCATATATATATCAGTGTATATATGAGCACTTCAAAAAGTTCATGGAAAATCTAATTAAAAGATAAGCTTATTTTCGTGCAAAAATTTTGAAATGCATGCATAGCTTTTCAATAAAACACATTTTCATGAAATGTTTGAAAACTCCTTATATGTAAGGATTTCAATTTCTTTTGTACCAAAAGAAACTTATCTTTTAATTCCATTTTCTATGAATTTTTCATAGTAATTTTGTGTGTGTGCACACCCATATATTGGCCACTTGTATTTCCTCTTCCTTGAATTGACTATCCATATCCCTTTCTCTACTTTTTGATTATTTCTTATTAATTTGTAGGGACTCTGTGTATAAAAGATATTAACACGTTGTGGATCATTTTTTTCCAAATAACTTTCTCCAGATTATCATTTGTCTTATTTAATAACCTTTATTGAAGTTTAATTCATACACTATACAATTCGCCCACTAAAGTGTATAA
This sequence comes from Lepus europaeus, assembly GCF_033115175.1. NCBI lineage: Eukaryota > Metazoa > Chordata > Mammalia > Lagomorpha > Leporidae > Lepus > Lepus europaeus. The sequence goes on along the minus strand of NC_084838.1, from coordinate 21,503,377 downwards.
TTCAGTGGTTTTTCCTATATTCAGAGAGTTGTGCAACTGTCTCCACAATCAATTTTAGAACATTTCATCACACCAAAAAAGAAATTCTGTACTCTATAGCTGTCACTCCCAATTCCCCCATTATAATTTGTCTTTTGAGATATGTAATTTTAAATATCAAGTTTCCTTAATTTTCCTATACTCAAATCTCTCTTCTTCTTCTTTTTTTTTTTTTTTTGACAGGCAGAGTGGACAGTGAGAGAGAGAGAGAGACAGAGAGAAAGGTCTTCCTTTTGCCGTTGGTTCACCCCCCCAATGGCCGCCACAGTAGGCGCGCTGTGGCCGGCACACCGCGCTGATCCGATGGCAGGAGCCAGGTACTAATCCTGGTTTCCCATGGGGTGCAGGGCCCAAGCACTTGGGCCATCCTCCACTGCACTCGCTGGCCACAGCAGAGAGCTGGCCTGGAAGAGGGGCAACCGGGACAGGATCGGTGCCCCGACCGGGACTAGAACCCGGTGTGCCGGCACCGCAAGGCAGAGGATTAGTCTAGTGAGCCGCGGTGCCAGCCATAGTATTCTGTATTTTCAAGGAAGCAGTGACATGGCTTAGTCAGTTCCCTGATACCCAGAAGATACTGGCAATGTACCCATACCTCAACACCCTCAGGGGTTCTGGGCAAGAGGGAGCTGATGGATGGACAGAAGTCAGGAGCACAGACCTTAATTCTGAGACTGTACAGAAACACCATGGTTGAGGTGAAAGCTAGACTTTTGCTTAAATTACTAGTATCATCAAAACTAAATTACTAGTAGGCCGGCACCACGGCTCACTAGGCTAATCCTCCGCCTGCGGCGCTGGCACCCCGGATTCTAATCCTGGTTGGGGCGCCGGATTCTGTCCTGGTTGCCCCTCTTCCAGGCCAGCTCTCTGCTATGGCCCGGGAAGGCAGTGGAGGATGGCCCAAGTGCTTGGGCCCTGCACCCGCATCGGAGACCAGGAGAAGCGCCTGGCTCCTGGCTTCAGATCAGCGCAGTGCACCAGCCTCAGCACACCGGCCGCAGCGGCCATTGGAGGGTGAACCAATGGTAAAGGAAGACCTTTCTCTCTCTTTCTCTGTCTCTCTCACTGTCCACTCTGCCTGTCAAACAACAACAACAACAACAACAACAAAACAAAACAAAAAAACTAAATTACTAGTAGGGGCCGGTGCTGTGGTATAAAACCACCTATATGGGCGCTGGTTTTAGTCCTTGTTGATCCACTTTTTTTTCTTTTTTTAAAGATTTATTTATTTACTTGAAAGTCAGAGTTACACACAGAGAGAAAGGCAGAGAGAGAGAGAGAGAGAGTCTTTCATCCACTGGTTCACTCCTTAGTTGGCCGCAGGGGCCAGAGCTGTGCCAATCCGAAGCCAGGAGCCAGGAGCTTCTTCTGGGTCTCCCACGTGGGTGCAGGGGCCCAAGGACTTGGACCATCTTCCACTGCTTTCCCAGTCCATAGCAGAGAGCTGGATCAGAAGAGGAGCAGCTGGGACTTGAACCGGTGCCCATATGGGATGCCGGCACTGCAGCTGGCTGCTTTACCTGCTACACCACAGCACAGGCCCTCCAGGCTGCTGCTCTAGTTTGATCCAGCTCTCTGCTATGGCCTGGGAAAGCAGTAGAAGATGGTCCAAGTCCTTGGGCCTCTGAACCCACATGGGAGACCCGGAAGAAACTCCTGTTTCTGTGTGTAACTCCTGTTTCTCCCTCTCTCTGTGTGTAACTCTGCCTCTCAAATAAATAAATCTTAAAAAAAAAAACTAAATTACTAGTACCACCAAAATTCACTAAGATCCCACTCTAAGCTTATGCATAAAGATATGGCTGGCGCCGTGGCTTAACAGGCTAATCCTCCGCCTTGCAGCGCTGGCACACCAGGTTCTAGTCCTCGTTGGGACACCGGACTCTATCCCGGTTGCCCCTCTTCCAGGCCAGCTCTCTGCTCTGGCCCGGGAAGTGGAGGATGGCCCGGGAAGTGGAGGATGGCCCAAGTGCTTGGGCCCTGCACCCGCAAGGGAGACCAGGAGAAGCACCTGGCTCCTGGCTTCGGATCAGCGAGATGCGCCGTCCGCAGCGGCCATTGAAGAGTGAACCAACGGCAAAAAGGAAGACCTTCCTTCCTCTCTGTCTCTCTCTCACTATCCACTCTGCCTGTCAAAAAAAAAAAAAAAAAAAAAAAAAAAAGATGGCCTCATGCATACAAAGTCCCACTACCTCTTTGTAGGAAGGACCTCTACAGTCATTTATCCCCTGGGATACAAAGTTCAGGAGGGACTGAACAGAGCAGGCCTGCTGCAGCTGTCACAGGAGAACTTGGAGCAAGGGTCTGGGAAGAGTTAGAGGCTTTGGGAAGGCTCCGGAGCTCTGCCTTAGGAAGTCAGGAACTCCATGGTTTCATGGCTTTTTCTACACCTTTATACAGTGGTGTTTTTCAACTCATTTCGTTATCACTGCCCCTAAGGAGGAGGAGTAATTAGGCTTAAATTCTCCATAACAAGAAAAATTAAATACGAAGGAACAAGATTTTGTTGAGTTGGGCTGAGCTGAGGGGTATCCACTGCGCTAATGTCTAAGATTACTTCCTTATCTCAAGAACCACTGTTCATCCCCTTGGGGGCGCTGTTGCCCCTTTGGAGAATGCATGTTACAGAAGCCTGGTGCAACTCAACATTGCAACCCATAAGGGTGGGCTCTCTTAGACTTTGTCCCATTTGGTTGTGTTCCTTGTCTTCTGGATCTGTAAGGATAAGTTCAGCTGCAAGTTACAAAGATTCCCCACTAGGCAACCTGAGACCATAGGGCTATTTATTTTTTGCTGAAGAAGTCTGTAGTTAAGTGCAGTGATCCAATGGTCCCATCAAAGACAAGCTCCGTTTGTCTTCTCAGTATCCTCAGGGTGCTGGAAATGTGTCTGCTCATGGCCATGAGATGGTGTACAGGTAGTAGCTGCAGGCATCGCTCTACACAAGGGTGCATTGGAAAGGAAGGGAGAGGAGGGAGACAGGCAATAAGGAGGGGACAGGTGATTGTGTGGTCGGCAACTAATAGTGGCTCCTCTCTCTCTCTCTCTCTCTCTCTCTCTCTCCCTTTATGTAAACTAGCCTTCCTCAAATCCAGTGTGCATAACTATGCATCAAGCAGAAGGGAATACTACCTAACTGACCTCAGGCAAGTAACTTACTGTCCCTGGGCCTCAGCTTCCTCATTTATGAAGTGAGGGTTATAGATGCCCTGTTTTAAACCTAAACTTTCTTTTTTTATTGAAGTGAAATGCAAAGGTTTAGGAGTCACAAATGTGTTGCTTGATGAATTTTTTTTTTTTTTTGACAGGCAGAGTGGACAGTGAGAGAGAGAGACAGAGAGAAAGGTCTTCCTTTTGCCGTTGGTTCACCCTCCAATGGCCGCCGCGGTTGGCGCGCTGTGGCCGGCGCACCGCGCTGATCCGATGGCAGGAGCCAGGTGCTTCTCCTGGTCTCCCATGGGGTGCAGGGCCCAAGCACTTGGGCCATCCTCCACTGCACTCCCTGGCCACAGCAGAGAGCTGGCCTGGAAGAGGGGCAACCGGGACAGAATCCAGTGCCCCGACCGGGACTAGAACCCGGTGTGCCGGCGCCGCAAGGCGGAGGATTAGCCTAGTGAGCCGCGGCGCCGGCCTGCTTGATGAATTTTTACAAAGAACCAGCCCTTAGATCAAAAATCAGAATATTGTCAGACACTTTGAGTACTGTAACTTCTAGCACATTAACTTTGTCTGTTTTTGAACTTTAGATAAATAAAATAATACAGTAGATATTTTTTTGTATTTGGCTTCTTTCATTCACCCTGTTTGTGAGAATCATGTACCAAGTCCTTCCATTCTTGCTGCTATATAGTATTCCATGGGTGAATATATGATGTTCATTTGTACATCCCACTGTTTAAAGTCATGTTAGTTGTTTTTTTTTTTAAGATTTATTTTTATTTATTTGAAAGACAGAGTTACAGAGATAGATAGAGACAGAGAGAGAGAGGTCTTCCCATCTGCTGGTTCACTCCTCAGATAGGTGCAACGGCTGGAGCTGCGCCAATCTGAAGCCAGGAGTCAGGAGCCTTCTCCAGGTCTCCCACACAGGTGCAGGGGCCCAAGGTCTTGGGCCATCTTCTACTGCTTTCCCAGGCCATAGCAGAGAGCTGGATTGGAAGAGGAGCAGCCGGGACTTGAACCAGTACCCATATGAGATGCTGGCGTTTCAGGCCAGGGCTTTAACCTGCTGCGTCACAATGCTGGCCCTGTTAGTTGTTTCTACAGTCATGTTAGTTGTTAAGGCTACTACAAATAGCACTGCTGTGGGGAGCCTGGATCCAATGTTACTCTTGGGTGCTAGGATTGGAACTTCTGGGTTTTATGGTGTTCGTCTTCTGGATGCCTTTAAAAAAAAAATTTATTTTTATTTGTTTGAAAGGCATAGTTACAGAGAGAGGGAGGGAGAGATCTTCCATCCGCTGGTTCACTCCCCAAATGGCCACATCGACCAGGGCTGGGCGGACCGAAGCCAGGAGCCAGGAGCTTCATCCGGGTCTCCTGAATGCCTTTGAAGGAACTTTGGTAGTGATGGAACCAAACACCATCATGTTGACACACAGCCAGAAGCTAGGTTTTCCATTCTATGCTTAGATTCACTGCTAATAAGACTCAGGACTTCTAAAATTGGTCAGCCCAACATCTTTTCTAACCCAGCCTCTGCTCTGATGAGCACACACCACAAAGGGACACACATCCCTTCACACAGACAAACGTACGAGAGCCTGCTGATGAGAAAAGCCACGTGGCATTGCACTTCTGTGGCCCAGCTGCTAGGAGCCTGCAGAAGTTCTGGGGGCTCTGGATAATATCCACTGCTCTGTGATCCCCTTCACAGCCAGAGTTAGGAAATGAATCTGTCAACAGATAGTTCATCTGAGCACTCCTAAATTTTAAGCACCTTCTAACTTGTCATGCTCAATAAAAATAACCAAGAAGGTTAAGAGGCAAAAACCCTAGTATAATTTTGTTATATTTAGAAATTTGCCTTTTAAGCAGGTTTTGGACAAACACAGAAATTTCTCCAAAGTAAGCACATATCAAAGGCTCTTTGCAAAAGGAGATTTGGAATGTCAATGTATGGTTTTAGAGAAATGGGTGGTGCCATGAGAACAACATTTCTCAAGGTGGTCTACAGACTAGCATCAGCATCACTTTGGAGGTGTTTCAAAAAACTAAAAGTTAATTTTAACTTAAAATTCATTAAAATTGTAAAAGTACTCTGGCCCCAGAAGCAGAACACCTGAAAACTTGTATTTTAAATAGCTCATGAGTAGGTGGTTCTTAGGCACCCAAAGTAGGAGATTCCCAGCACTGACTCCATGCCTGCATTGCCTTATTCACTGCACTTGGGTGTCCATACTTTGTGGGGCCATGATATGGAGGGAGAAAATGATCCTACTGTTCACCCACAAGCCCTTTTGCTGGTTCTGGGTCAAGTTCCAAATTTTTATTTGCAAAACTCTTCACATCCTAGCCTCAAGTGGACCCTGCTTCTTTTCTGCGACATCATCGCTGAATTAAACTGGCCACACAATTTGGCCTCTGTTGGGGGATGGCGCCCTCTTGTTGCCCCTCCTTGTTTGCGACATCCCTTTGTGGCTTGCTGCATGTCACTCTGAACCCTGCCTGAAAACCTTCTTTGTCCTCCTCAGCCGTCGGCTTCAGAAGTGGCGGTGTTGTGTTGAGGCAGGGTTTGGGATGCCATATAGAATAAAGCTACGATTGTATTAAGAACCAGAAGAGGATAAGCAGCTAACACAAACATGAAGAAGGCCTAAGCACACGCAGTGCCAGGGGACAGATGAGAGAAGGCTTCGTTGAGACAGCTTTGTTTCTGGGATCTGGCTGCTTATATACAGCCCTGATGAGCTTGCCTGTGCGGTTTACAGGATTCTAGCTTGGCGAACTTACCAGATTCTGGGGCCGGCCTAAGTGCCCAATATTCCCAGGGGATGGGGAAGGTCCTGTGCCATGTTCTTGGGTTGGGGTGGCATTAGGGACCTGCCCTAGCCTCCACCTACATCTAAGATCTCAGCACCCAGCCCTAGAAATCCAAACTTCCCTCCACAAATCCCAACAAACACCCCAGCCATCTGCCCCCACATAGAACCTTCATGTTTCTTCCTCAACACCACGTTGCTTTTAGAAGTGTAGCCAGATGCCCTGGGACACTTAATGCTATTTTAGTGACCATTTCCCACCGCAAGGAACACTGAACTACAACAGGAAATGGTGGAGATGAACTGGCAAGCCAGGGCTAAATTTGAATGGTGGAAACTTTCTACCAAAATATTTTCCATAGAAGTTCACTTTCTTGGGTTTTGGTCACTGTGGCCAGCTGCCATTGACCAACCAGGAAACTGGAAAATAAAACTCAGGTTTGTTTTTGTTTTGTGGAACATAGAAAGGCGATACTCTGACCTCAAGTGAGCAGAGTTTGGAGTGCGGCATATCTAATTATGAAAACCCTTTGGTTATTATTTCATAATAAGAGTAGTGGAGGATATTTGATGGGGAAAGGAGCGACATCCAGCAAACTCTGATCCCACACTGGCATTCTGCTAGGCGCACAACATGGAGAGTGCTATTTCTCTCTCGCAGCCACCTCACAGGAAGTATTACTACCTGCTCTCCATCAGAGGTTGGGAAACAGGTTTGTTGAGGTGAACTTGCTCATGGTCACTTTATCGATGAAGCAGGAGTTCAAATATAGGTCTCTCTGCCCCCTCCCTTTTTTTCTGGTGTCTTGAGGAGAAAGGTGTGTGCATTTTTTTTTAAAATGTAAGATTTATCTTATTTGAAAGGCAGAATAACAGAGAATGAGAGAGAGAGAGAAAGAGATAGGGAGAGATCTTTCATCCACTAGCACACTCCCCAACCGGCTGCAAAAGTGATGGTGGTTGGAACTTCATCTGGGTCTCCCACGTGGGTGGGTGGCAGGGACCCAATACTTGAGCCATCACCTGCTGCCTCCCACGGTGCACATTAGCAGGAAGTCGGGACTGGAACCCAGGCACTCCGACTGGGCTATGGGCAACCCAACCAGTGTCTGAACCACTAGGCCAGATGCCTGCCTTGTGCTCTATATTTTAGTGCTAATTCAGTGGTGGTTGTAAACCGCCCCGGAATCTAAAAGCTCTGACAGTTTTACCCAGCTCCAAGAGGCCCAGGTGCCAGCATGCCTGTGAGCTAGATGCAGCACTTAACATTGTTCCCAGCACCTTCTTTTCCCAACCAAGGCAGACCACGTGGGAGGCATAAACCAAGACAGTTTGAAGGCTACAGGTCCAACAGCCTGAAGCAGACCGGGGGAGATCCAGGGAGGTCTTTGAAGCTCAGTGAGTGGCTGTATATTGGGTCAGTTTCTGCTTTGTCTGCAGAGACAAAGTGAGGTGGCAGAAGGAGGTGAACGAGCTACACCCCAAAGAGCTGGAAGTAATGTCCGGACATCCTCCACCAGGCTAGCAAGTAAAGCTGATTAAGCAGCTCAGCCAAAGGCCTGGGAAGGAAGCAGGAGAAACAACTTGAGCTTAGCGGTCTAAGTCTAGGAGTCATAAGTCATCCGTAGCCCTTTCTCCTTTCTCGTTCTTTATTGATGCGGATCTTTACAGGGGAGGAAGCAAGGTGGCCTGGGGGCGAACTTGCTTCCCCACCCGGTGTTCCCGGCTCCTTTGACCCTCATGACCCTTGAGCCTTCTATCTTGGGTCCCTTCTGCACGTGCATCAGGGGCCAGGACACCTCGACTCCCGGGCGTGCCCACCAAGCCCTGGGCCCCAGGCGTGGCTGCCGCGGGTGAAATGGAACAGGATCCTCCCACCGGGGATTTCCGTTAAACATTCGCCCTGGGGGCTTCGCGCAGCCTGCACCAGGCCTGCCTCCTAGCCGGGCGAGCTGGACGCCCGGAGGTCCGAGGCCCGGGGCCCAGCGCGCACTTCCTGCCGGGCGCCGGGCGGGGGCGGAGCCGCGCGTGTCCCCGCCCCCTCCCGGGCGGCCGAGACGCCAGGGGGCGGGGCCGCGAGCGGGTGGTGGGCGGCGTGGCGGGGTGGGCCGGGCGCCGGGGCCAAGGTGCCGGCGGACCCGCGGCGGGCGCGGGCGCGAGCGCGGAGCGGGGGCGCGCGGCGCGCAGCGGCCCAGCAGCCTGGCAGCCCAGCCCCGCGCGGGCAGAGGCGAGCGGCGGGCAGCGGCTGCCAGCCCCAGCAGTGCAGGGCCTCCGACCGAGCGGCGGCTGAGCGGGGCCTCGGCCCCCGGGCGCGCGGGGAGCCGCCGGCGCGTCCCGAACGGCGCTTGCCATGGCGGGCGGGCCCCCCAAGGCCCTGCCGTCCACGGGGCCCCAATCCCTGCGAGACGTGCAGCACCCGCTGGCCGGCTCCAGCAGCGAGGAGGCCATGGGCGGCGACAGCACGCCCAGCCCGGACCTGCTGATGGCCCGCAGCTTCGGTGACAAGGTGGGGCTCACGGGGCTGGGGACCGTCCGGGGCGGGGGGTGGGGGCAGAGATGATGGATCCGCAGCCACCTTGGGCACGGGGTCGCGCCCAGCGTGGCGCGCCCCTTCCCGGAGGACGGGCGTACGCTCGCCCCCGGAGCGCCCGGGTAAAGCATCTCTGTCGCCCCCCGTGGGGTCGCGGTCGCAGGGCCGGGGGAGCGGCCGGAGAGGAGGCTGCCCTGGCTGGGACGGGGCGCGAGCGCTGGTGACAGCTGCTGGGGAGGGGTCCAGCCTGCGCGTGGGGGCGGAGGCGCGTGTGCGTTGCGGGGCGCGCGTCCTGGGTGGGAGCCGAGCTGCCGAGGGACTTGGGGCGCCTCCGGTTCCCCGACTCCGCGGCTGTGTGCCTGCGGGAGCCTCCTGCTGCCGGGTGGGTCGTGTGCGGAGTGATCTTTGTTTAGTTTGCTGTTTGCCCCGCCGGTCACCTGACCCAGACCCGGCTGGCGAGGCTGTCTGTGGTTTTCCGTCTGGGGCTCCCTTGGTCTCCGACGGCCTACGCCTACCGCACAATTTAGGTTTGGCCGGGGCAGGTTTTGTGGTTGAGGGAAAGAAAGCTCGCCCTTTGACCTTCTTTGTGCACGGGGAGGCCCCTGATGGTCTCAGTCCCGCACAGCTGCCCTGCTGCTTTGAGGGGCAAAGGGCAAGGGGCGGCATCTGCCTGCCCCCCTCGCCAGTTCAGCGATTGTGTCCGGGCTGCTGCTGCTCCTAAGTCAGCCTGGTCCCCAGCACTTCCGCGTCCTGGCCGAATTCTCAGTGAATTTCTCCTTGTCCAGTGTTCCTAGGATCAAGGGACCTGTGACTTTGTTCTCTCCTGAGATGTAAAGGTGCGTTACGGCAAAAACGAGTCTGAGAAAATAAAACCCGATGGTCTTACAGCCTCAAGGGCTCTGGGCGCTCAGACTAACTTGCGAGTGGCTTCCCAGAGGGTTTGTGAAAGCAAAGAATTAGGAACAAGAAAACTTAAAAGGCACATGAAACTGTTGGCTTGAGCAGCTCAAGGAGTGTGTGTGTGTGGTTATTACTCTTTATAGAAGATTATAGGCTACCATATGAAGGCTTATGTTGGTTGGAAGTGTCTTGCTCATAGCTGATGTTCAAAAAGCAATTGTTGAATGACTTGAATCATTGGTTGCTTTCCTATGGACAGAGAAACTGGTCTTACATGAGTGCAGGGTGGGAAGTGGAGTGAAATCTCCTGATTTTCTCTTCTGTGTAGGGTGGTGCGTTGATTATCCATTGCTGTGTGCTGAGTTACCCTGCAGCTTAGCACCAGAAAAGAGCATCTGTGGGTCAGACACCTGGGAGCAGGTTCCCCAGACTCAGGGCGCTCTTGTGGCTGCAGTCAGTTGGGCTGGACTGGAGGAGGATCTTCTTCCAAGCTCCCTGGTGGCTCTTGGCAGGCCTTACTCTCTATAGGGCTGTTCCACTTGGTATCTGATTTCCCCCAGAGTGATCCAAGAGATCCCAAGCCTCCAGCCAGTGTTGTATAACCTAGCCTTGGAAGGGGGTACCTCTGCCGTGTTCTGTCCGTCACACAGACCAGTGCTGGTGCCTTGTGGGAAGAGTGGGAATACTTGGACGTGACTGCCGGGGTTAGGGACCACCGGGGCCGTGGTGGAGGCTGCCATACAGTTGGCTGTTTTACACATTTGCTTAATGCTGTGCTGTTGGATGACACCTGACTCGAAGGACGGACATTTACTCGCTTAGAGACAAACGCCCCGTACCACCAAAATCTGGTTGGTCCGTGGGAAGTGAGGCCCCATTCTATATCCTGATGCTTTCCTTTGCAGGATCAGTTCTGGGAGAGACGCTCTGGTAGGCATTATTATTAATTACTGAATATTTAATAAGGCTCCTAATAGCTGTGGAGAGTGTCTTGTAGACACCGGTCTCAGAGGTCTGATTTATAGCAAGCCACTTTCCCTTAGGGGCAAGCATGGTAATTTCTTTCTCTGACGGGGAGTAACATTTTCCTTGAGTGTTGGCATGCACATGCGCTCTTGCGACTCTGGAGCAACGTCTGTGGAGAGAAGCTAGCGCGCTCCAGAGGTGACTCAGAACGGTGGAAGGAAGAGCTGTACGCCTGGCTTTCTCTTTCTTAGGGAGCGTGGGGTCCTCAGGGGGCGGCTCGGAAAGTCATTGTCGGAAAGAAGCCTTGTTGACTTTGGGAGTTTGTGATCCTGGATGACTGGCTTTTTCAGTGTCAGTTCAGTTCTGGGCGAGGGGAGTAAAGATCCAACAGGCTGCTCATGGGCTGGGATGGTTACGCGGAGGGAATTGCTTTCTGTGGCCTGGGATGGTGCCATGAACAGGGTGGCCTTGCGTATTGATCTAGCTGACACCCCAGTTGGCCTTCGTGGTGCTTGGGTAGGAGAGAAAGACCGCATGTGATGGACTTTCCTCCGGCCAGCTTCTCAAGTCATTCAAATCCTGGTGTGACGGGAGGAATGCTTTTTATCTGCCAAGTGTTGCCAAGACTAATTCTTTGATGCCAGCTAACTCACCAGGCCGCCTATCACTGCGTCTTCCCCCTCCCCCTACAATATAAATAAATCACTTCGGCCCCCGAGCTCTTCTCCTGCGACTCAGCTCCAACACTTGATACCCGAGCCCTGCTCTGTGGTTACCACCTCTTCCCGCATCCGTTACCTCTTAAGCCTGCAACCAACTTCCTACCCTCTTCGGTCTCCTGGACTCCCCCTGAAATCTTTGAAATGGCCGTGTGCTTTCCTCTTAAACTTTCTGCCTTCATCCCCCACTTCCTTTTTGTTTTATTTAAAAAGCAAGGGCGGGGGTGGAGATCTTCCATCTGCTGGTTCATTCCCCAAATGGTCACAACAGCCAGGACTGGGCCAAGCCAGAGCCAAGAACCTGGAACTCAATCTGGTCTCCCACAAGGGTGACAGGGACTCAAGTATTTGAGCCATCATCAGCTCATTCCCAGACATACTAGCAGGGAGCTGGATTAGCAGCAAGAGTAGCCAGGACTTGAACCCACGCACTCCAACGTGGGATGTATGTGGGTGTTTTAAATATTGACTTAAATGCTGTGCCAAACATCAGCCCCCACCTAGACTGCATTTCTTATGGCCCCATGTTATCAGGTCAGGTAACCCGTTTGGTCCCGAGCAGAGAGAATTCTGGGAGCTTTCCTTGGGGGGAGGGGCTGGGACCACCTGGAAAGTTATCAGGGTCTGGGCAGGACTTTGACCTGCAAATTGCTGGGCTTCTGGAGCTCCCACAGTAGGTGCTGGTCTGCAGGCCCTTCTCGCACACACAGAGGCTTATTTTTTAACTTCTTGCCTAATAGGAACAGCTGAAGGCTGTGAGGCCAGTGCGGCTGGGCCTGGTGGAGCCTGGTAGAGAGTTAAACGTGAGGGCAGGAAAGAGTGGGGAGCAGACTGCGCTGGGCCTGGTTGGGCCCCTTGAGGAATTTGGCCCCAGTGCTCCTTGGGGCAGGGGGCATTACAAGGTCTTGAACAGGAAGAGGGCAATGTTTGACTTACGTGATGGAAAGCTATCACAGGGGCTGGGGAATTGAGAATTCTTTGTTTGCTGAGTCAACTGAATTAATGAGGATTCTGCTTTAGTCAAGAGGACATAACCTGCCTGCAGGCCGGCTAAGGAGAAACAAAACCGTGTTGTCAGGAATGTCTGGAGCAAGGTATTTAAATGGTGTCACCAGTCTGTCGCTTGCCACCGCTGGGCCCTGCTCTCTTCTGTGCCAGCGTTATTCTCAAGCCACTGAAGGGACATGTTCTACAGACAAGCTTCCCAGAGTCAGCCTAAGGAGAACACCTCTTTCCCGTCACGTGCAGCGGAAGCTCTGGGCTGCTGTCCCCTTAGTCCGAACTGGGTCAGCTGCCTAAACTTGTCTTTGTGACTCTGATTGCTCGGACCTGAATAGGTGCTCACCTTTGGAATGAAAAGGGGGATTTTTATTTATTTTTATTTTGAAATATATACATGAAGCATGTGTGTTTAAAGAATAAAATAGCTGTACAGTTTAAAGAGTAATCCAGAGAGCGCTCATGTTCCTAGCTCCCAGATTCAGACAACGAGTGTTTTGGAAGCTGGCTCTGTGCCTGGGGTCGAAGGGGAGGTCTCCAAAGCAGAATCAGTGCTGTCTGCACAAGGAGGCATGCACGGCTCCTAAACACCCGCCCCCATCTTGTTCTGCCCTGTCATTTTCTGATTTCACTGCTTCTCGCTCTCATTCATGAAAATCCACAGACTCCCAACTTACTGTCTTCTCAAATCATGTCCTCAGCTCAGAGGACTTAACCGGTCGCCCGGCTGATCTGAAACTGTCAGTCTCTACCTTCCTGTTTCCGATCACTTCCACCTCTTTTTTCAAGGTCAGCTCCACCCCATGGCTACACCCTTGCAGGTAATACCTGGAACTGCTCTAGCTCTGAAATAATGCAATTAGATATCATCTTGTTGTGTATATTTAAGTTATACACCAAGATGTTTTGGGAACCTATAGATAGTAAAATGGTTACTATGGTGAAGCAACTTAGCATATCTGTCATCTCACATGGTTACCCTTTTTTGGTTTTTGGTGGCAAAAGCAGCTAAAAACTAGTCATTTAGCATGCGTCTCATATACAGTGCAGTGTTATCACCTGCAATCGTAGTGTTGTGTGTTAGAGCTTTAGAGTTCTTTGTCCTGTGTGCCTGCTACTTTGTATCCTCCTCCCCACCTCTGGCAGCCACTGTTTTTATCTTCTAGCTCTGTATGTACATGATCTGCATTCCTTTTGAGATTCCAGGTATAAATGAGATCTTGGGATATTTCCTTTTCTGTGCTGCTTGGCTTACTTTACTCAGCATCTTGGCTGCTCTGGGCTCATCCACACTGTGGCAGATGGCAAGATGTTCTCCGTAAGGGCTGAATGATACTCTGTCGCGTATGCATATGTAGGTCTCCTTGCACCTGTTGGTGGCCACCGTGGCTGTTTGCATATCCGGGCTGCTGTGAATCCCGCTGCAGAGGACATGGGAGTACAGATATCTTTATGGGGTTGTGATTGGGCACATGCCCGGAGCTGGGATTGCTGGGTCACACGGTTCCTCTAGTTTTAATTCCTGTTTTCCATACTGGCAGATCCATCGATATTCCCACCAGCTGTGTACATGAGTTCCCTTTTCTGCAAGGATACCGTCTTCTCTGGTCTCTCCCTCCATCTTTGCAGGCCTCTGAGTCAGCGATAACGGATGTGACCTGCCCTCTGACCTCTGGTTTTCCCCTCCCCGCTTCCATTTTGTGGCCCAGCTCGTGAACTGCTCCTGCCACTGTCCTTTCCTCAGCCCCCTTGCTGTTCTCCTTTCGTGCCCAGCCTGGAGCATTCCGCTCACTCAGGGCTTTCTCTGATGCTCAGGATGGGGGGCATGGTGAGCATTGCTGCCAATGTACATGCACGGTTCCACGTACAGCGGGCCTTGGTGATGCTGGGCATTCCGCCATTCCTGCAGTGAGCCCGCATTCCACACACAACTGGTGTGACGCTTCTCTCCGCCCCTTCCGCCTTTCGCCCTTTCCGGTGTCCCCTGAAGAGCTGTCTGTCACCACCAAGTTAAGGAGTGAGTGGTGTAGATCCATAGCCACCCATTTTTTCCTTTTTTAAAAAAATATTTGTTTATTTGAAAGATAGAGTTACAGAGAAAGAGAGAGGAAAAGAAGGAGAGAGGGAGAGGGAGAAGGAGAGGGAGAGGGAGGAGAGAAAGAGCAGGAGAGCGTCCATCTTCTGGTTCACTCCCTAGATGGCTGCAACAGCTAGGGCTGGGTCAGACCAAAGCCAGGAGCTTCATCCAGGTCTCCCACGTGGATGCAAGGGCTCAAGCTCTTGCCATCTTCTGCTGTTTTCCTCAGGCACATTACAGGGAGCTGGATGGGAAGTGGAGCATCCGGGACTCAAACCAGCGCCCACATGGGATGCCGTCATCACGGGCAGTGGCTTTACCCTCTACACCAGCCATAGTGCTGGCCCTATGACCCATTCATTCTTGCCCCCTGTTCCAGTGGAACAGTTTCTTTCTTTCTTTCTTTCTTTCTTTCTTTCTTTCTTTCTTTCTTTCTTTCTTTCTTTCTTTCTTTCTTTCTTTCTTTTTTAAGATTTATTTATTTATTTGAAAGGCAGAGTTACAAAGAAGCAGAGGCAGAGAGAGAGAGAGAGAGAGAGAGAGGTCTTCTATCCACTGATTCACTCTCCAACTGGCCACAGCAGTGCTGATCCAAAGCCAGGAGCCAGGAGCTTCTTCCAGGTCTCCCACGCAGGTACAGAGGCCCAAGAACCTGGGCCATCCTCCACTACTTTCCCAGGCCACAGCAGAGAGCTGGATCAGAAGAGGAGCAGCCAGGACTCAAACTGGCGCCCATATGGGATGCTGGCACTGCAGGTGGCGGCTTTACTCACTACACCACAGCACCGGCCCCAAATGGAGCAGTTTCTAAGGCACATCCTGGGGCTAGCCCAGCCCTTCAGCTCCTTGCAGAAGCTCCTCTGCCTGTCCTGCCTTCCACCTGGCTCATCCCTGTCAATCTTGAAACACATTCCAGTTGCTCTCAGTTTTAACACTGAAGCAAGAGTAAAGAAAACTGCTGTGGTGCGCTCTTCTCCGCGCCATGCCCTGTTTTGTGGCTCCTCTTCCCAAACTTTGGAAGGAAGGTTTGCTGCCTTTCACTTCCTGACCCCCAGCTTACACCTGTGCCTCCTGCATTGTGCTTTCTGTCACGGCTGTTCAAAGTCCCCACCGTGACTTCCTTATTAGGAAACCCAGTGTGTGTCTTCTCAGCCCTCACTCACGTGATGTCTCGGCAGGTAACACTCGATCCTGTTGAGTACCCTCCTGCTGGAAACACTTCCTCTTGGCTGGAGCCAGGTCGTCTGGATTTCAATCACACCCGCACCCTTCACAATCTCAGTAGCAGCCAATTGTTTAACCTCCCTGGGCTCGGCTTTCTCACCTGTAAAAGGGACTCAAAGAAGTCCCTCTGTCACTGAGCTGCCGAAGACCCAGCGAGTTCCCACTTAGACTGGTGCCTCCGGCATTGGTCTGGGTGAGGTGGGTGTTCTAGCTTTGTTCCTTGATATTGGGCTCTCAACATTTTCTTCCAACATTTTCACCTATTCTTGATCTGTTTCTCTGTCTTAGTGGTCTGATCAGGGAATTAAAATCACTGAAA
Source organism: Lepus europaeus (assembly GCF_033115175.1). NCBI lineage: Eukaryota > Metazoa > Chordata > Mammalia > Lagomorpha > Leporidae > Lepus > Lepus europaeus. The sequence goes on along the minus strand of NC_084838.1, from coordinate 21,487,617 downwards.
GTATTTCACCTAGAGCGGGTATTTAGGGAATCAGGTACATAGGTGATAGAAAATGGGGGAGGCCACGCAGGGGATGGGCAGGCCACCGGGGTGCTGTGCCACCCTTGGGGCTGGAGGGTCAGTGGGAGGAGACGGTGTGAGCAGAACTTGGACTGTGGCGCCGCTGCTCAGCCAGGGCTGGGGCTGTGGAGGAAGGGAGCCCAGGAGAGGAAGCAGCTGTCTTGCGCAAGGACACTGTGAAGGGACTTCAGCATGGTTGCAGAAAATGGAATGAAAAGATGTTTATTTGGGTGTAAACAACTCCATGCCTGTTAGGGGTCTTCAAAAAGTTTATGGAAAAAAAAACTATGCATGGATTTCAAAAACTTTTTACTAAAAGAAACTGAACATTTTCTACCACTTTCTGAAGTCCCCTCATCTGAAGCAGAAAAAAGGTATTGGATTTAGGAGAGCAACAACCCTGGCTTCCCTCCTTGTCCTGCCTCTGATCGCTCGTCAGCATCTTCTAGGGGCCAGAGTATCCTTGTTGGTGTACGTGTGACTCCCGAGTGGCCAGTGTTCCCTGAGATTTCTCTCGGTGGGTGTCGGAGGGAAGTATCTCTTCCTGTTAGCTTTTGAGTGTGGAGAGTGCCTGCTTAGGGCGAAAGCCAGAGGGGTGGGTGTTTTGCCTGGTGGTTAAGACATCTGCACCCCATATCGGAGTATCTGGGTTTGGTACCCGCTGCCAGCTCCCGACTCCAGCTTCTTGCCAGTGCAGGCCTTGGGAGGCAGTGGTGCTGGCTCAAGTACTTGGATCCCAGCCACCTTGTGGGAGACCTGGATTGAATTTCTGGCCCTCTGTTTTTTGGAGAGTGAACCAGCAGATGGGAGTTTGTTCTCTCTCTCTCAGCCTCTCAAATTAAAAACAAAAACAAAAACAAAAACAAAAACAAAAAAGCAGAATGAAGCCAGAAAGAGATTGGAGCTGGAAGAGGAAGGGCAATATCATTTGAATTCTGGAACCAGCTGTTCCTGAAGCTAGCATGGTTTCTTGGTTGTAGGAGTTAATAAGTTCCCAGTTTTCACACTGTTTTCTAGTTGGTTTGTTACTTGAAACAAATAAAAGACTAATACATTGATCTTTTTTTTTTTTTTTTTTTTTTTTTTTTTGACAGGCAGAGCGGACAGTCAGAGAGAGAGACAGAGAGAAAGGTCTTCCTAGCCGGTGCCGTGGCTCAACAGGCTAGTCCTCCGCCTTGCGGCGCCGGCACACCAGGTTCTAGTCCCAGTCGGGGCACCGGATTCTGTCCCGGTTGCCCCTCTTCCTGTCCAGCTCTCTGCTGTGGCCAGGGAGTGCAGTGGAGGATGGCCCAAGTGCTTGGGCCCTGCACCCCATGGGAGACCAGGAGAAGCACCTGGCTCCTGCCATCAGATCAGCGCGGTGCGCCGGTTGCAGCGCGCTGGCCGCGGCGGCCATTGGAGGGTGAACCAACGGCAAAAGAAGACCTTTCTCTCTGTCTCTCTCTCTCACTGTCCACTCTGCCTGTCAAAAAAAAAAAAAAAAGAAAGAAAGGTCTTCCTTTCGGAATCGCTGATCCAAAGCCAGGATCTGGCGCCCTAACCGGGACTAGAACCCGGTGTGCCGGCGCCGCAAGGCGGAGGATTAGCCTGGTAAGCCTGCGCCGGCCAATACATTGATCTTAAAATGCGAAGTGGAGGGGCCGGCTCTGGCTTAGCAGGTAAGGCTGCCACCTACGCTGCCATATGGGATGCCAGTTTGAGTCCCAGCTGCTCCACTTCAGATCCAGCTCTCTGCTAGAGCCTGGGAAAGCAGTGGAAGATGGCCCAAGTCCTTGGGCCCCTGCTTCTGTCTGGGAGACATGGAGGAAGCTCCTGGCTCCTGGCTTCAGATCAGCATAGCTCTGGCCGTTGTGGCCATCTGGGGAGTGAACCAGCAGATGGAAGATCTCTTGCTCTCTCTGCCTCTGCCTCTCTGTAACTCTGCCTTTCAGATAAATAAAATAAAACTTTTAAAAAAATATAAAGTGGAGGACAGGCATTTGGTAAAAGGTTGAAATGCCAGCGGGGTGGCCTGCATCCCGTATTGCAGTGTGTAGGTTTGAGTCCTGGCTCTGTTCCCAACTCCAGCTTCCTGATAACGTGCACCTTGGGAGGCATCAGATAATGGCCCAAGTAGTTGGTCCCTGCCACTTGTGTAGGAGACCTTCGTTGAATTTTTGGCTTCTAGATTTGACCCAGCCCTGGCTGTTGTGGGCACTTAGGGAATGAAGCAGCAGATAGGAGATTTCTGTGTGTCTGCCTTTCACACACACACACACACACACACACACACAGTAGAAATTGCATTTTACTTTGAGAGTATTGGGGAGGTGTTTAAATCTTATTGCTTAGTCCCTGCTTTTGGGGCTTGGATCTGAAAATCAGCTCAGGTGGCAGAAGTTGCATTTGCACTGGGTCCTAGGGGCTTGAAGAGTGTTCAGGTGCAGGGTGGGGAAAGCACCATGGCAGAAGTGGTAGCTCGGACTAAGCTTCCAAGGAGGGAAAGACCTACGCTCCCTGCAGGAGGATTGAGTGGGGCCACGCATGGGGAGTGGGTTTGGAGGGTCTCAAAGTGGCACTCAGTGAGGGAGCAGGTGGGCAGACGTGTCAGACTGAAGACTGCTCTGAGTGCTGGCGTGTGGCGGTTAGCACTTAGGCTTCCCGAAGTAGCCAGCCCGAGAGGGATTCTGAGTAGGGGAACATGTGACCAGTGCTGGGGGTGGGGAGACTGGTGGGGAAAGAGGTGAGCCTGGCTTAGGTTGGAGTTGTTGCCTGGAAGAACAGAGCTTAGAACATGTCAGGGTGACTGGTTTGGGCAGAGTAGGGCTGACTGGGTTTCTAGTCCAGGAGACAGGTGCCCCCCTTGAGGTGATGAGGGAAAGTGGGGATTGGGAAGGAAGTGAGCGAGTGAGGTGTGGAGAGGATGTGGTGTTTAAGTGACAGAGCAGGCTCAGCAGCCAGGAGAAGCAATCAAGGGGAGAAACGCAGATGCTGGCTTGGGAAGTAGGGTCAGTGGACCCTGGAGTGGTCGGGGTAAGGGGATGTATGGGCCGGCGCTGTGGCTCATTAGGCTAATCCTCCGCCTGCGGTGCCGGCATCCCATATGAGCACCGGGTTCTAGTCCCGGTTGCCCCTCTTCCAGTCCAGCTCCCTGCTGTGGCCCGGGAGGGCAGTGGTGGATGGCCCAAGTGCTTGGGCCCTGCACCTGCATGGGAGACCAGGAGGAAGCACTTGGCTCCTGGCTTCGGATCAGTGCAGCACGCCAGCTGTAACAGCCATTTTGGGGGGTGAACCAACAGAAGGAAGACCTTTCTCTCTGTCTCTCTCTCTCTCTCTCACTGTCTAACTCTGCCTGTCAAAAAAAAGGGGGGGGGGATGTATGGATGGGACCCTCACATGTCTGCTGTAGGTATCACCAAGGGTATGTACTGACACTCAAGTGATCAGTGACCTTGCTTAGGATGACGGTGGCTTTTCCAAAGGGTGTGATAGTTGAAATGGAGAATGAAGAAGTAGATGCTCTACAGATGGACAGAGGAAGGAAGAATGATTTGGGCAGGAAAGTCAGCATGTGCCAAAGCTTACCAGTATCAGCGGATGTTGCACGTGACCTGCAAGGGGATTGGTGGATGACCTGGCTGGCGGGGTGGGTAGTGTGCAGGTTGGGTCTGTAGCAGCAAATCAGGGGCCTTAGCCAGAGCAGTTGGGAAGCCAGTGAAGTAGTTTAAGGGGTGGGGGTGGGGAGTGAGGAGAGCAGGACCACATCTGTGATTGGGGGGCCTCTGTTCCCCCTAGCAGGGATCAGGTGGGTAGAGCCAGAAGGCAGAGAGGCCAGGCAGAAGGCTGTTGCCACAGGAGGCTGCAGAAGGCAGTCTCAGTGGGGCTTGGACTCCCTGGATTTGGGGAGTGTACTGGTTAGGAATTTTGTTTGCAAATGATAACGAGCTCATGTTAACTTGAGTAGAACAGAGGAACCTACTGGAAAGCTTGCTTTAACAGAGTGGTGAGCCAGAACCTCGGAATGCCACTCCCAGCTTGTTGGTGGGGGCACCTGTGGCAACTGGCAGCTTGCACCCCTCACATTTCACAGCTCTGCCTCCAGGGACAGAGAGAAACTCTCTGCTCAGGGCGGAATGTCAAAGCCTGGCTTAGGTCACTTGCCCATCCTTGGACCAGTCAGCTGGGTCTTGAGAGTCATGTACTATGATTGTTCCGGGAGCTCACTTTAGACCAATCAGCCATGGCAGGGGGAGGAGTCTAAATCAGTATGTGGCCCGTTTTTAGTGACAGGGTCCCAGAAATGCCACAGAGTGTGCTGGACAAACAGCAAAACATCACCACAGAGGACAACATGGACGCTTGTGTTAGTGGCTGGTGGAATGATGATACAAGAATAAAACAGGAGCCATCACTGTGGCTTAGTGGGCCAAGCCCCCGCCTGTGGTGCCGGCATCCCATATGGGCGCTGGTTTGTGTCCAGGCTGCTTCTCTTCCAATCCAGCTCTCTGCGTGTGACCTGGGAAAGCAGTGGAAGAATGCCCAAGTCGTTGGGTCCCTGCACCCATGTGGGAGACCCAGAAGCTCCTGGTTCCTGGCTTCAGATTGGCTCAACTCTAGCCATTGAGGCCATTTGGGGAGTGAACCAGTGGATGGAAGACCTTTCTGTCTCTCCCTCTCTCTGTAACTCTACCTCTCAAGGAAAATAAACAAAACAGGAATTTGAGGAGAAGTAGGCCAAAAATTAAACCACAGCTTTGCTTTCTTTCTTTCTTCTTTAAAGGCAGAGTTACAGAGAGGAGAGACAGAGAGAAAGATCTTCCATCTCCTCATTCACTCCCCAGATGGCCTCAGTGCCAGGACTGGGCCAGGCCAAAGCCAGGAGCCTGGAGCTTCTTCCAGGTCTCCCTTATGGGTGCAGAGGCCTAAGGACTTGTGCCATCTTCCATTGCTTTTGGATCAGAAGTGGAGCAGTGTGTGATGTCTGCCTGATACTGGCATTGCAGGTGGAGGCTTAACCTGCTACACCACAGTGCTGGCCCCAAACCACAGGTTTTCCAAGGCATATGTGTTTTATTTAAAAAGTTGATAAAATTCAAAGACCATAATTAATATCCCATGGTGTGTGCCATACCTTCATTATCTATTTATCTGATAGACATTTTGATTGCTTTTTCCTCTTGTGAATAGTGCTGAACGAACATGAATGTGTAGATTTCTCTTTGAGATCCTCTGTTCAAATCTTTGGGTATACACCTGGAAGGGGCCGGTGGATCCTCTGATAATGCTGGTTTTAATTGAGGACCTCCAAACTGTTTCCCAAGGTGATTGTACCATTTTATAATCCCCCCAACGGTTCACAGGGTTCCATTTTCTCCACATCATCACCAATGATCATTTTGTTTCTTCATTTGGTTTTTGTTTGCTGTTAGTGGTTGTGATCCTAGTGGGTGTAAGGTTATATCTTGTGGATTTGATTTGTGTTTCTCTGGTAATGTTGGTATCTTTTCATACACTTGTTGGACATTTATATATCTTCTTTGGAGAAATGTTTATTTAAGCCCTTTACCCATTTAAAAATTATTTTTGTTGCATATTAACCACTTATCAGATTTAAGGTTTGAAAATATCTTCTCCCGTTCTGTAGGTTGCCTTTTTCCTATGTTGTGTCCCACAAAGGATTTTTAGATGTGTCTATTTTTGGTTTTGCTGCCTATGCTTTTGGTGTCATATGCAATAAATCATTGCCGTGAGGGCTTTCTCTTATGTTTTTTTTTTCTAGGATTTTATAGTCTGATGTGTGACGTTGGGAGCATTAATCCATTCTAGATTAATTTTTTTTTTTTTTTGACAGGCAGAGTGGACAGTGAGAGAGAGAGACAGAGAGAAAGGTCTTCCTTTTGCCGTTGGTTCACCCTCCAATGGCCGCCGCGGTAGCGCGCTGCGGCCGGCGCACCGCGCTGTTCCGATGGCAGGAGCCAGGTGCTTCTCCTGGTCTCCCATGGGGTGCAGGACCCAAGGACTTGGGCCATCCTCCACTGCACTCCCTGGCCACAGCAGAGAGCTGGCCTGGAAGAGGGGCAACTGGGACAGGATCGGTGCCCCGACCGGGACTAGAACCCGGTGTGCCGGTGCCGCAAGGCGGAGGATTAGCCTAGTGAGCCGCGGCGCTGGCCCATTCTAGATTAATTTTTGTGCAGGCCCAACCTCGTGTTTTTCTGTGTGGATGGATGTCCTGTCCAGTCCACCCAACACCACTGGCTGGAAGGGCTGTCCTTTCCATGTTGAAGGTGCATGCCCTTTTTTTTTTTTTTAAGACGATTTATTTATTTGAAAGGCAGAGTTACAGAGAGGGAGGGAGGGAGGGAGGGAGAGAGGGAGGGGGAGAGAGAGAGAGAGAGAGAGAGAGAGAGAGAGGCAGAGACAGATCTTCCGTCTGCTGGTTCACTCCCCAGATGGCCGCAATGGCTGGAGCTAGGCTAGCTGGGAGCCAGGATCTTCCTCTGGGTCTCCCACGTGGCTGCAGGGGCCATCCACTGCTGCTTCCCCAGGAACATTAGCAGAGAGCTGTAGTCGAAGCAGAGCAGCCGGACTCAAACCGGTGCCCATAATGGGGTGCTGGTGCTGTTGCCAGCAGCTTTATCCACTACACCCAGGTGCAAGTACTTTTAAAGCTCATTTATTTCTCACCAAAATTGACACCTGACATAACATTAATACTTGAAGTGCTAGGATGAACTTATTCACCAGTATTTGAGTACCTTCTCTGTAGAGTGGAGGGCACTACGTTCCTTGGGAGTTAAGATATCTAAATTTTGGAAATGACATGGGTCTGGTACAGGTCACTTCTCAGACATCCCTTGTAAGCAAGCCGTCACTATAATTAGAATAAAAATGATTGTGGGGTAGTTGTTGAATTGCAAGAACGGAAGCCAAGGCTGTCTTCAGGGCTGTTAAGTCGGGGCAGGGGTGTGTGCTGACACTGAGCTGTCCCGCTGGTGCCAGCGTGTGTGCCGCAGAAACACAGCGTCCGCTTGGGAGGCCTCGCTTCCCGACCTGCGTCGGCCACGGTGAAGGGCACTTGGGGCTTTTGTGCATTCCTCAGTGTGGGCTCACACTGTGCCATGCCTGGGGACACGCAGGTGAAGGTGCGAATGTACCTTCTGGGCGCTGGAGGTCCAGGAAAGGAAGGGAGAGGAAGTGCGAGTGAGGGACTGTGGGTTTGCACAGTTTATGCTGGGGTGGACACAGAAGCCAAGGGGGATCAGAGTGGCGTTTTCTGAGTTTAAGTAATACCCGGGTGAAGGGGCCTGAGTTACCTATTATGGGTAACATTTTGTGTTTTCAATTAATGGTCAATATCGGGATTCCAAAGAGAATTTGAATCGTTTTCTGGACTGGTGACAATGAGAAATCTTTACTACTTTTCAATCCTTACATTTTATTATCTATAATCAATCCAGTGAATATTAATTTTTTTTAAATTTGAGAAGCAGAGAGGTGGAGAGATTGAGAAAAGGGAGAAAAGAGAGAAAACAGCTGCATGAGAGAGGCTGCATGCGTCCACTGGTTCCCTCCCCAGATGCTCACTGGGCACTCAGTGCCGGTCTCCCACATGGTGATGGGACTCAACTCCTAGAGTCATCCCTGTTGCCTCCTAGGGTCTGCATGGGCAGGCAGCTGGAATCAAGAGTGGAGCCAGAGATAAAACCCAGGCAGTCTGATGTGCGATGTGGTGTCTTCACCAGCATCCCAACCACTAGGCCAAATGCCCATTCTCCAAAGAGGATTTTTTTTTTCCAAGACTGGCTACATGGTTTGTGGGGCCCAGGGAAAAATTCAGATGCTTCTCCCTTTAAAAAAAAAAATCACTAAGAATTTCAAGACGGTGACAGCAGGGCACTGAATGCAGTACAGGTCCTCTCTGAGTGCAGGTGCCATGCGGTGGCCCATGTCCAGGCAGCTGGCCCCAAGTGTAGCTTATGGAGGGACAGGTTTCCAGGTCCTGTTACAGTCACTGTCTATCCCTGCTGATGTGCAAGGCCCATCCTATTCCTGTTCTCTGGGTACTTGCATGTGAGTTGGGGATCCCTGGCCCTGTGCTTGCTTCTCCCATGTTGGTTGACTGTGGGGCTTGCCTGTACTACTTCCACTCCTGCTCACAATGTGTTTCTCTAGCATCCCCTGCTGCTTCTAGAAAAACTTAATGTGGCCTCTCCTGTGTATAGCTTTCATGTTTAATATATGCATACAACTGTTTTTTTTTTTTTAAATTTTATTTATTTATTTGAGAGGCAGAGTTAGAAAGGTCTTCCATCTGCTGGTTCACTCCCCAAATGGCCACAATGGCTGGAGCTGGGCCGACCTGAAGCCAGGAGTCAGGAGCTTCTTGCAAGTCTCCCATGTGGGTGCAGGGGCTCAGGCAGTTGGGCCATCTCCCACTGCTTTCCCAGGCCATAGCAGAGAGCTGGATCAGAAGTAGAGCAACTGGGACATGAACTGGCACCCATATGGGATACCCACGCTGCAGGCAGAGGCTTAGCCCACTGTGCCACAGTGCCAGCCCAGAGTCTGGGATTTGAAATTGAGTCTGTCCTTCTGCCCCAGGCGTCACTACCCCTGCTACTGCAGGCCTGGCCCTGTGCTGAATGTGTGGCGTGTCTTAGGCAGAGCACAGTCTTTAGGCCAACACTGACTACGTGTGTCTTCCCTCACCTTGCCTTCTAGCTTTTAGCTTGGTGTCTTCCTCCCATGGTGCCAGTGTCCCCTGGTCAGAGGAGTTCTCTGAGGCTCGCTGCCCCACCTGCTCACTCTGCCATCCCCGCCAGGCGCCTTGGATGCGTGGTCTCTGTGCGCTGCTCCCCTCCACCTTGCCACCTGTGTCCTTTTTCCTCAACACTACTTCCCCACCATGACACAGGGCCTGCACCCTCCTCTCCCTGCTTGGTGGGATCCAGGAGCTGCAGAGGCCAGGGAGGCCCCTCCACTCCAAGTCTCGAGTTTTGCCATTGAGGGAACTCTGGCCCAGACAGAAGCATGATTTATCAGACCAGGGTCCACGTGCAAGTCTGAGGCAGCGCTGGTCTCCGGGACTCTGCTTCGGGACCAGTCTTCCCTGGCTGAGGTCGCAAACTGGGCTCCCTCCACTGTGTTCTTCCCTGCTGTCCTTTCTCGGCTCTGTTCTGTTCAGTGCTGTCTTCCCAGCCCGTGCCTGGAGCACAGCAGGTGTGTAACAAATAGTCACCGAGTGCATGCTTTCCTGTCCGGGTCCTCCCTGGCCTGCCTCTGGGCCTCTGGACCCTGCTGTTTGCCTCCTGGGCCCGCACAGCCGTGGCTCCTGCTGGCCCTCAGTGCCGTGTGTGTCTGAACAGGCTTTCCTGCTCCCTCAGGGCTCGGGATTCTCGCACCTTCATTTCTAGCCGCCAACGCACCTTCCCGCGTGTTTCTATGGTTCTTGCTTTTAGTACCCCAAAATCACTCTATGGGGGCCGCTGTGGCACAGCGGCATCCTATGTGAGCTCTGGTTCCAGTCCTGGCTGCTTCGCTTCTGATCCAGCTCCCTGGATCAGATGATGGACCCAAGTGCTTAGGCCCCTGCACTCATGTGGGAGACCCGGATGAAGCTCCTGGGTCCTTACTTCAGCCTAACCCCATCCAGGCTGTTACAGTAATCTGGGGGAATGAACCAACAGATGTAAGACTCTTCTCCCCTTTCTGTAATGCTCTTTCAAACAAATACATATTTTTCTAAATTGCTGAGTGATGAGAGTGTGGAAAACCCCAGCCTCTCTTCCCCTCTGCCCGCTGTGGTTTGGGTGCAGTCTGTCCCCCAAAGGGCCACGTGTGGGAGGCTTGATTCTCAGTGTGGGGATGTTGAGGGGTGGACTCTGTAGGAGTTCGTGAGGGCATCACCGCGGGAGGAGGTGCATGTTGGTTTCATGGGGCGAGTGAATCTTCACAAGAGCAGGTTATTGTGCTGGGCCCTCCTGCACGTTGCTGACCCCATTGTGTGTCTCTGCCGTGCTGTGGCACAGCCACGGGGCCCTCATCAGTGTGCTGGCACCACGCTGTGGGACCCTGCAGCCATCAGAGTCATGGGCCAAGTCAACCTCTTTGCTTTATGAAGAGCCCAGCGTTGTCTATTTTGTTATAGCAGAAGAAACGGACTAAGACATGTCCTGAGCATTCCATCCCTTCGTAAGGATGGCTCTTTTCTGTATTTTTTGTTTTTGAGAGGCAGAGTTACTCAGAGGTGGGGGGTGGGGAGAGGGAGAGAGAGAGAGAGAGATCTTTTATATCTGCTGGTTCACTCCTGAAATGGCTGCAACAGTCAGGAGCAGCCAGAAGCCAGGAGCTTCTTCCAGGTCTCCCATGCAGATGCAGGGTCCCAAGCACTTGGACCATCTGCCCCTGCTTTCCCAGTCCATCAGCAGGGAGCTGGATTGGGAGTGGAGCAGCTGGATTCACCGATGCCCATATGGAATACTGGCACTGCAGGCTATGGCTTTATACACTGTGCCACAGCAACAGCCCCGAGGATCACTGTTTCAGGTCTCTCTTCATTTCCATTGTCACGGTCAGTGTCCCAATCAAGGTGTTTGCTGTGCTACCTGGTCTTCTGCTTTCAGTCCGTCAGGCCCCATCTCCTCACCACCCTCCACGCCACTGGGTCCAATCTGTCCTTCCTAAGAAATCTTTAAATCTTTAAATGATTTAATTTAAAATAAAAAAATATATTTGAGAGGCAGAGAGAGATGAAAGAGAGAGAGAGAGAGAGAAGGAGAACTCCCTTCTGCTGGTTCACTCCCCAAATTCCCACAGTGACGATGGGCCCGAGCCAGGGGTCTCCATGTGGGTGACAGGAACCCAGTCACTTGACTCATCACCTCTGCTTTCCAGGGTCTGCTTTGGTGGGAAGTTGGAATCAAGAACCAGATCTGGGTCTTGAATCCAGGGGTGGCGATGTGGGACTTGGGCGTTTTTAACTGCTGGGCTATGTGCCTGCTCCCTGATCTGAATTCTGCGCTCTGTAGCCAGAATCCACCGTCCTCAAGTACTGCCTTGTGTATGTGTCATTCCCAGCTTTGGAGACCTGCAGTGACTCCCCACTGCTTACACAGTAATTGTCAGAGTCCTTATCCTGGTCTTCTATGATCACATACTTACTTTCCCCTCTGGCCTCCTTCTAGAATTTATGTCTTTGCCAAAGGATTTCCTTATGAGCGGCCTGGCATGTTATAGGAGTTCTTGATTGCTCACCTTTGCCAAGTTTGTCCCTTGGTGTGTTCTCCAGCTGCTGCATTTTGTTTCCTTAGAACCTTGCTATTCAAAGTGTGGTCCATGGAGCAGCGACATTGGCATCACCTAAGACCTTGTTGGAAATGTAGAATCTCAGGCCTTGTTCCAGACCTACAGAATCAGAATCTGTGTTTCCACATGGTCCTTAAGTGATTTGTGTACACATTAAAAATAGAGTCACTGGGTCTGGTGCTGTGGCGCAGGGGGTTCGAGCCCTGGCCTGCAGTGCCAGCATCCCATATGAGTGCTGGTTCAAGTCCCAGCTGCTCCACTTCCTGTCTAGCTCCCTGCTAATGCATGTGGGAAAGCAGCAGAGGATGGCCCAAGTCCTGGGCCCTTGAACCACGTGGGAGACCTGGAAGAAGCTCTTGGCTCCTGGCTTTGGATTGGCACAGCTCCAGCTGTTGTGACCAGTTGAGGAGTGAACCAGAAGGTCTCCCTCTCTGTCTCTACCTCTCTCTATAACTCTGTCTTTTGAAATAAATAAAATAAATCTTTAAAAAATATAGTCACTGTCTTAGAATGAGGTTTTCAGTTTTAACTGAGCAGTCATCTCACACGAGGACTTCTTAAACCTCCTCACCTCAAAATATTTGCTAGGATTTCTGCTAGGATGGCCCTGGGACTAGTCATTTACAAAGAAATTCTCCAGATAATTCCAATGAACAGCCGAGGTTGAGATCAATTGCCTTGGGAGAATCCTCTGATTCACCCTCAGACAAGCATGCCCTCAGCATTTATCTTTTTTTTTTTTTTTTGACAGGTAGAGTAGACAGTGAGAGAGAGAGAGACAGAGAGAAAGGTCTTCCTTCTGTTGGTTCACTCCCCAAATGGCAGCTATGGCCGGCGCTGCACCGATCCAAAGCCAGGAGCCAGGTGCTTCTTCCTGGTCTCCTGTGTGGGTGCAGGGGGCCCAAGCATTGGGCCATCCTCCACTGCCCTCATGGGCCACAGCAGAGAGCTGGACTGGAAGAGGAGCAGCCGGGACTAGAACCTTGCGCCCATATGGGATGCCTGCGCTGCAGGTGGAGGATTAACCAAGTGAGCCACGGCGCTGGCCCCTCAGCTTTTCTCTTAATGCTATGCCCAGTAGGTGACGTAGATGACTGCTGGTATAAACACCTATGGAGGCAGTTAGGCAACACTCTTTAAACTCACTAATTCTAATTTCTTCTGATTAATCCTGCCTTTTCTGTTGCTGTCTGTCCTGGGTAAGCTAGCACACGCAGCGGAAAGCCCTCCCTCTCCACGCCTGTTAGCGTCACTGAAGACCTCTGCCCTGAAGCCCCTCATGTCTTCTCCCTTCTCTCGCGGACGTGCGTGACCACATGGGGCCCTGCATTACGGGGTGGGCACTTGGTGTATTTCTCCTTCCCCTCAGGGTGCCCACTACTGGAAGAGCTTCATGTCCCAGGTCCCCATCACCGCCGCTACTCCCATTTCCCACACGGTCAGCCTGAGGGCACAGCTGGAGCACCTCTGTCACCTGCTGTGGACCGTGTGTCACCCAGGCACACACAGCAAGAGCCGAGCCTTCTCTGGGATTCCGCTCGCTTTTGGTTCCCTGGGCACCTTTCCTGCTGGTCCCTCCTTGTTCCCCCCACCTCTGTGTATCGGGGTGCTCTGGGACTCAGCGCGATGTGGCCTCTCTTCGTCTACCTGGTGCTCTTGGACAGTCTCATCCAGCCTCACGGTGGTCGGTACCACCTGTGCTCTCGTGACCTCAGGCCACAGATCTCTGCCCTGAATTTCAGATCCTGTTTCCCACTGCCTGTTTGAGATCTAGACCTGCATCTCTCAGAGGCCCCTCAGGCAGAAGCCCATCATGCTGGAGATGGGAAAACCACCTCTGCTTCAGGCTTTCCTGTCTCAAACGGGCACTTCTATTTTTCCAGTTGCTGAGCCAAAAACAAACAAACAAACAAAACCCTCACCCCTACCCCAAACCCTTGGAATTGTCCTTGGCTTTTCTCCATCAACAAACCCTTTGGAATATATCCAGAATCTTACCATCTCCACTGCTGCTGCCCTGACCTGGCCACCCTCCTCTTGCCTGGATTATCGCTGCAACCCCCTGGCTGGTCCTGCAGCTTCTCCCTTCCCACCTGCCGTTGGTTCCCAGCAACCAAGGTAATTGATAGAAGTCCTGCCATGTCTTTGCCTTTGCCTAAAACAGGAGCAGGGAAACTTTTTTTCTGCCAAGGGCCATTTGGACATTTATAACATCATTCACGGGCCATGTAAAAATGATCAACTTAAACATAAGCCGGCTGTAGGTTTGTTGAATTTTGAGTCCCACCCGTGGTTGCCTTGGCAGGGCCAGACTGAATGATTTTGCAGACCTCAAGACAGTCTTTGGGCCACATGTTCCCCACCTCTGGCTTAAAGCCATCCAGTATCGAAGTGCCTGGGTTTGATTCCCACGTCTGCTCCTGATTCTAGGTTCCTGCGAGGGTACGCCCTGGGAGGCACCAGGTGGTGACTCTGGTGACTGGGTCCTGAGACCACACAGGAGACCTGGGTAGTGTTCCTGGCTTCTGGCTTTGAACAGGTCTAGCTCTGGCTATTGCAGGCATTTGGGGGAGTAAACCAGTGGGTAGGAGCTCTTTGGCTTTGTCTGTATCTCTCTGCCTCTTAAATAAATAGATAAATTGAAAAAAAAAAATCCAAAGACTTCAGTTCTGACACAGCCCTTTTCCAACCCACTGTGGCCTTCAGGGTGGCCTCTGGCTGCTTCTCTGTCCTCCACCTGTTTCTTCCTCTCTTGCCTCAGGCCTTTTGCACTTGCTGTCCCCTCTCCCTAGAATGTTCTTTCCTCAGAGAGCATCAAGCCTTGTCCCCATGTTCCATTTAGGCCTCCAAAAGTCATCTGACCACACAGGGCTTCTCCAGCCACCTGATGTAAACTGGTGACATGGCCAATGGATTTATGGATTTCTAATCCAGGTTCTTGTCTCCCATAGCGATTAAAATACTAAGCAGAGGCCAGTATTGTGTTCGAATAGAAACAGAATTTATTTCACACTCAAAGCCTGGGCTGCCCCACACAGAGACATACCCATCCTGGTGGGCCAAAGGGTTGCCTGCAAACAAGAAGAAGAAAATGAGTATGGCACCTCTAAGCATGGTCCGTGGTGAAAAAGGGAGAGAAGAAGAACTATATGTCTGAGTGTTTGCATCTTTTCATGGATGTACTAACTGGCCGGGGTCTAGCATGTGCCCTGGTCCTGGATGCGACAGGTACATCCTGGGAAGGTGGGCATATCAAGCCGACAGTGAAAGAGATGGCATTATTCTGTGGGGTACAAGAATTCCAGCTCACCTAAACTTCAGCTGTCTACTTGTCTACTTAACACCCTATCAGTAGGAGCTCTTCCTCGCCTGATTAGTCTCCCGTTTATCCTGTGGATTTTACCAAATGGCACTTATACCACTGGGCATATTCGGTTTACTAGTTCCTCTACTGTGCTGTAAACTCCTGGAGGGCCGGGGCTCTATCTGGTTTGCTTACTGTTGTCATTTCAGTGCATGAGCAAAGCCTAGGATGGGGAGGGGTATGCAAGTATTTGTTGACTCAGTAAAGACACCTCTCGTTATTTTTAGTGGCAAAAGAAAGACCTTAAATGACAGCCAGTTTTGTAAGTCATGGTAATTTCTTTCTTTTCTTTTCCTTTGAAAAGCAGAGTGACACACAGACACAGAGGGGGAGGAAGGAAGAGAGAACGAGAGAAGGAGAGAATAATGAGAAATCTTCCGTCCACTGGTTTACTCACCAAATGGCTGCAATGGCCAGGGCTGGACCAGTCGGCAGCCAGGCACCAGGACCTCAGTCCGAGTCTACTGTGTGGTTGACAGGAACCTCAGTACCCCTCAGTACCTGTGCTGGCGTTCACGGCTTCCCAGCTGCATTAGCAGGGGCCTGGGTTGGAAGCAAAGTATCAGGGACTTGAACGGGCACTCCCAGTATGAGCTGCATATGGCTCAGCTGCTGGGACACAGTGCCTGGCCCAACCACAGTAATTCGTGAAATGCACTACAATAGGTCTAAAAGAAATTCAGGGAAAATGCATATTATAAAAAAAAACTGTGCATGAATTTTAAACTTTTCTTGGCACCAAAATAAACTTACCTTCTAGTTCCATGTCCACAAACTTTTTGAAGTACATTTGTAATGAAGAGAATAAAGCAGCCCTGGACATAAGAGAAGACCTCAGAAAACTCATAGAAAAATAGAATGAAAAGATAATATGCACTGTCCATAAATTTCTTGGAGACTCATACTGATATGCCACATGGCAAAATGTCTTGTGTAAAAAAAACGCACACTGTGTCTAGTCTGCCATCGTTGGTGTGAGTGGGCTTGCATTTGTGTGTCACTGTGTGTGGCAGCCCTGGAAGGATGTGGCATTGCTTCCTGGCTGGGCCATTCTGTGACCCTGTGAGAGTGCAAGCTCTCTCCCATCGAGGCTATTTGACTGCTGTAGGGACAAAGAAGCCTCTCTCTTCCCTCCTGACCTGGTTAATAATGGTTGATATTGATTAAAAAGGAAAAATTTGACTAATCAACTCCTGAGTAATTCCTGATCATATTTTGGAAAAAAAAAAAAAAAAAAAAAAAGCTCTCACATTGCTGTCTGGTGGACACGTATATTGGTCCCTGCTCAAAAACCAAGTCTTAACTGCTCCGAACCCAGGAGAGGTGGTGCTAACCCGTAACTACGGGGAGGAAAGAGACAGTGCTCTTCTGGTAGCATTAATCCATTCTGATCGAAGGAAGGTGGTTACTGAGTCATGGCAAGTTCGTCCTCTCTCCCTGCGCTCCACTTTGCGAGCCATTTTTTCTTCCTGGGTTGAGAGTTGTTTTCCTTCCTGACCCATGCCATGGAGGAGGGGCAGGACCTTCTGTCCTCTCTCAGTTGTCCAGGTCTTACTGGACCCTCATCTCCTGCTCTTGCCCCTCTCCTACCTGGCACGCGAAACACTGCCGTCTCCGTGAAAGAGGACAGGTCTTCAGCCCAGTGCCGTTGGCCCTTTCCCTGTCCAGCTGCCCTCACAGCAGTCCTTGTTCCAGTGAGGGCTTGCCCAGCGTCACTGCGCCCCTTGTAAGACAATGCAGCTGAGTTGCCTTGGCTGTCCTGCTGTGGCCAAATTCTCCTCCCTGCGTGTGCATGAGATAGGACATTTTCTTTTAGGTATTCTTGAGTGTTCTTGGAGAGTGCTCCAGACTGGACACTGATTGGTCTCTGGGACCGCCTGATATCCGTGTCTGGGGCTGTGGCACCCACGTGTATCCCTGCAGCTTCCCAAGCACGTCTCGCAGGCTGTGGTCTGAGCAAAACGGCCCCAATTCCACTTTCGGCTCAACTCTGAAGAATAGGCAGCTGCGGTTGTGTGTTTGTTTTCCTCCGATCCTTCTCGTTCTCTTAAACTCGCTGTAGGCAGTGCTGAGTGTCAGTGGAAAGGATACTTTGACCAAAGATACGCTGCTGTGTTTCCAGACTCAATGGTAGAAGCAGTGTTTGTGTTTCCCATAATCCAGCGGTGGTATCACGGAGGTGAATGTTTTCAAGTATTGACCCTGGCATGTTTGCGCCTTAATTTTCTATTTTATTTTTCACTTATTTATTTTTTAGTAGATGTACTTACTTATTTGAAAGGCAGAGTTACAGAGAGGCAGAGGCGGGTGACAGAGAGGTCTTCTATTTACTGGTTCACTCTGCAGATGGCCACCTCATCTGGAACTGGGCTGATCTGGAGCCAGGGGCCAGAAACTTCCTCTGAGTCTCCCACTCGGGTGCAGAGGCCTAAGCACTTGGACCATCTTCCACTTCTTTCTCTGGCTATAGCAGGGAGCTGGATCGGAAATGGAGCAGCTGGGACATGAACCAGCACCCCTATGTAGGATGCTTGCACTGTAGGCGGCAGCTTTCCTGGACTCCACCATTTTCTATTTTAAACTTTGTGTTTGCATTGTCATTGCAAGAAAAGTCTTGCAGTTGACACAATCTCTGCTGTGGGTTTGTGATGTTGCAGTCAATGGGTAGGGAGGGAGAATATTACCCATTAGTTGTGAGAGGCAATATTGCCAGTAGATGAACATATACAGTGTATTTGCTACCTCTGGTTCCACAGCTAGGAAGTTTAGAACTGTTACACTGGAGAGGCTGGCTAGAGCAGGGTAGGTGTGAGGCACTTGGTCAAGGGCGCCCTGCTGTGTTCACTTACTGGCTGGCAGGTCAATTACCTCCTCTGACCCTCTCTGTCCCATCAAGAAAAAAAATGGGATAATATGGTTTTTTAGAACAATAATGATGAGTTTGTGTATAATAGCGTCCAAAAGCTGTTCTGATACCTCATGAAAACCATATTTTAGATGCATTTAAGGAAAATTTTTCACCTAGTTTGGACAGATACTGATGGTAGGAGTGAGAGCATCTTACAGTGTCAGGGTACCTTCAACATCCAGAAAGAAAAAAGATGACAGAAAAGAAAAATGCTTTGCTGGAGCAGCAAGGTTGTGTAGTGAAGGGTTTTTATAAAGCAGAGGGCAAAGAGGGAAGAGGAAACAGACCCAGTTCTGCAGAAGAGCGTGTACGTTGGGGGAAGAAAGCCCTGAGTCACCTCTGAGACCCACTGACCTCAAGGCCAAAGTGGAGCGAGCCTTAACAAACAGCCTGCAGTCAACACAGCTGTATTTACATTGCATTGATACGATTATTACTGTGACCTGATTATGACAGACATTTTCATCTTGTCTCAGTAAGAGTGAATTACTCTTGGCTCGTCCACTATGAAGATGATGATGCCAGTAAGCGGAACGGGGATCTCTGATACGCGAGTCATATACCTTGAGGAGAAAGGCTCACCATGAAACTGGCAAGAATTCACTCCCAAAGGAAATAGGTTAGAGAGACTAGACTTGATCAGGAAGTTCATATTTCAGTCATTTCTTCATCAACTATTTTTCCAGGGCTGAGTACTGTGCTAGGTGCTTCTAGTCAGATCCTCTTGCATTTCAGGGCTTTTCAGGCCCCTGTGTGTCTTGTTTTATTCCCAAATTAGAAGATAAAGGTCTAGGGGCCAGTGCTGTGGCGTAGCAGTGTTAAGTCGCAGTCTGCTGTGCTGACATCCATATGGGCACTGGTTCAAGTCCTGGCTGTTGTGCTCCCAATCCAGCTCTCTGCTGGTTTGCCTGGGAAAGCAGTGGATGATGGCTGAAGTGCTTGGGCCCCTCTGCACCCATGTGGGAGACCTGGAAGAAGATCTTGGCTCCTGGCTTTGGTCTGGCTCAGTCCTAGCTGTTGTGGCCATTTGGGGAGTGAAGCAGTGGATGGAAGACCTCTCTGTCTCTCTTCTCGCTCTCTGTAACTCTGACTTTCAAATAAATAAATAAATAAATAATCTTTTAAAAAAAAGAAGAGAAAGGTCGAAAACCAAAATCATTACTCTTGGCAGTTTTTCATTGCTTATTGCCAGTGTGTAGGAAAGCTTTTGATTTTTATATTCCAGCTTACATTTTGCCATCTTACTGCATTCCTATCACCTGTTGAATCACTTTCTAGTTCATTGGCTACTTAGAATATCGGGGGGGTGGGGGTGGGGGTGGCGCTGTGCCCTAGCAGGTAAAGCCCCTGCCTGCAGTGCCGGCATCCCATATGGGCCCCTGTTCAAGTCCCGGCTACTCCACTTTCAATCCAATTCTCTGATATGGCCTGGGAAAGCAGTGGAAGATGACTCAAGTCCTTGGGCCCCTGCACCTGCGTGGAGACCCAGAGGAAGCTCCTGGCTCCTGGCTTCAGATCGGCCCAGCTCCGGCCTGTGGGGCCAACTGGGGAGTGGACCAGCGGATGGAAGACCTCTCTCTCTGCCTCTCCTTCTCTCTCTCTGTAACTCTGATCTTCAAATAATAAATAAAACTTATTAAAAGAAAGATTATCTAAGGGGATCATGTATTTTGAAACTTTAAAAATTTTTTACTTATTCCTTTGAAAGGCTAAGTTATAGCATGAGAGGGAGAAACAGGGAGAAAGATCTTCCATCCGCTGATCCCTCCATCAAATTACTACAATGTTCAGGGCTGGGCCAGGCCGAAGCCAGGAGCCTGGACCCCCATCAAGGTCTCTTGTGTGGGTGGCAGGGGTCCACATAGTTGCTCCTTTTTGTCCTCTGCTTTCCCATGTGCATTAGAAGTGGAGCAGCTGGGACTCAACCTTGTGCTCATATGGGATGTTGGTGTTGCAGGCAGCAGCTCAACCTGCTGTACCACAGTGCTGGTCCCAGTATTTTGCAACTCTTAATGCTTTCTTTTTTCAAAACATTTTTATTAATAGAAAGGGAACAGATAGCATGTATTTCATAGGTACAGTTCTAAAATGATAACCACACTTTCTTCCTTTCCCCCTCCTTCCCTCAATTCCCCTTTTTCCTTCCTTCTTTTTTTCTTTAATTTTTGCCAAGACAAAATTTTAGTCCTCCCTCTAATCACAGGCTTAATTCACCACTAATCATAATATGCAGTAAGTGAAAGTAGGAAGACCACGGTTCCACGGGAGTATACACAAGGGCTAAAATCAATCACATCACAAGCTGTCCGTTTCATTCCTATGTATTTTTTTTATTTTATTTTATATTAACTGCCACATACCAGAGAAAACATGTGATATTTGTCTTTTTGGGACTGGCTTATTTCAGTAAGCATAATGGTTTCCAGATTTCCTAATTTTTTTTTTATTCCATTGGCCCAGGCCTATGGAATTTCTTAAATAAAATACTGAAGACATGCTTATCTTGATCTTTGTTAAAGGGAATGTATTGAGAGTGTTCTTGTCAGGTATGTTTGCTCTTGATTTCTTAACAGGTTACTTTTTTTTTTTTTTTTTAGTCATAGCTTAATAATTTTTTAAAAAATCAAGAACAAATGGAATGATTTAATAAAGTGATTTATTAGCATCTACAGATATGATCATTTGAATTTTCTGCATGATTTTGTTAACATAGTAGTTGATTTCATAATACTTACCTATGTTTACAATAGTACTCGTGATAAATCCTCCTTGGTCTTGGGTTTAATTCACTAATGTTTTGTATGATATTTTGGATTTATTCTTTATTTTCTGTTTAGTATGCTCTCTTTTTTCTCCCTTTCTTTTCTCCTCTTGCTGACTTTAGTTTGGTTGATCAAATTTGCTTTGTTCCATTTTATTTTTCTCCAGGTTGCATTTCCCGTTTCTATTTGACTAATGTTTATAATTAGATTTTTCTACAGTAGGCAGATTTAATGAGTATGTGTAACTTTCTCCAGAAACAGAAGGGACTTTTGGGTTTGCTTTTACCTCTACTTTTATTATTATTATTTTTTTTGTGGGATATCATCCTGAATTTGAGTTCGTGCTTGTGGCTAATTTTTTAAATTAATATCCCTTCTAGTTTGTGAATGAATACTTTTCTTAAACTATTATGCCACAAGCTTCATGGTAATATCAACTCACCATTAAGAGATGTCTTGCTTGAACGAAGCTGTCTTTTGACTTAGTTTCCAGGGTGCTGAATGTGGATGAGTTAAGGAGGGAAACAAACCCTGGCAGGTGCACACTACATGACCACACTTGGGTGGTGCCCAGGATTCTCTTCTGGTCTGCACCAAGACTCTGCGGTAGACCTTTGTCATGTCTGCCGTGTCTGGGGTTGGTGTTGGGGGAGGGCAGAGAATGGGAACTAGATCTTGGAACTGCTCCTAGGGGCTTTCTGTCTGGGTGTGTGGTGATAACAGGACAATAGGCCAGATGGGCCCTGCTCGATTGAGGAAGCAGGAAGAGTTACCCTGCACATGAGAATTTCACATCTGTTCCCGAAATACCCTTCCTCTTTTTGTCCTTAAGTTGCACCAGCAACTCAGCAGTCCACCGGCCTTTCTCATGCCTGCTCCTGCTCTCAGTTGCCGAGGTCTCTGAATTCAGAATTCTTTCCCAGACCATGTGTAAGAAAATCTCGTCTCTCCCCATACCCAGCATTTCCCACTGTGATTAGGTTTTGATTTTTCAACTCGGGCTAAATCCAGTTTGTTTCTGTTTTCCTGTGAACTTGCTCCTGTCTGCTGTGTCTCCCAGAAATTCCTCCTATTTTCTTATTTTCTCTGTGGCACTCATCCCTGCGCTTTGGCTTTTTGATGCGTTTGTTCTTATATGGTGGGATTCAAAAATTTCTGGAAAAATGGAGTTAAAAGATAAGATTACTTGAGGGCAGAGAAAGCCCAAAATCCATGCATAATCTTTGCGTGAACTTTTCCAAGACCCTTTTTGCTTTTGTCATTTACTTGGAATTTGCAGTGACCTGAGAGTCAAACGCAGAGCTCAGCCCAGCATCGCTGTGGACTTCATGCCTCTTATTAGTTCTCGCTAGCAGGGCTGTGATGACCTCTTTAGCCAGAATCTCTCCTAGTGTATTCTTCTTCTAAATATTTTTTTTTTGACAGGCAGAGTGGATAGTGAGAGGGAGAGACAGAGAGAAAGGTGTTGCTTTTTGCCGTTGGTTCACCCTCCAATGGTCTCTGCGGCTGGCGCATCGTGCTGATCCGAAGCCAGGAGCCAGGTGCTTCTCCTGGTCTCCCATGCGGGTGCAGGGCCCAAGGACTTGGGCCATCCTCCACTGCCTTCCCAGGCCATAGCAGAGAGCTGGCCTGGAAGAGGGGCAACCGGGATAGAATCCGGCACCCCAACTGGGACTAGAACCCAGTGTGCCGGTGCCACAAGGCGGAGGATTAGCCTGTTAAGCCACGGCGTCGGCCCATTCTAAATAATTTTTAAAAAATGTTTTGAGGGGCCAGCGCTGTGGCGTAGCGGGTAAAGCCTCTGCCTGCAGGGCCGGCAACCCATATAGGTGCCCGTTCGAGTCCCAGCTGCTCCACTTCCGATCCAGCTCTCTGGTATGGCCTGGGAAAGCAGTAGAAGATGGCCCAAGTCCTTGGGCCCCTGTACCCGCATGGGAGACCCAGAAGAGGCTCCTGGCTTCAGATTGACACAGCTGTGGCTGTTGTGGCCAATTGGGGAGTGACCCAGCGGATGGAAGACCTCTCTCTCTCTCTCTGCCCCTCCTTCTCTCTGTGTAACTCTGACTTTCAAATAAATAAATAAATCTTAAAAAAAAAAATTGTTTGAGAGGCAGAGAGAAAGACAGGCAGATGGAGCTCCCTGAGTTGCCTGCAATGACTGGGACCGATCCAGGGCTGAAGTTGGGAGCTGGGGACCTGCGTCCACTTGCTGATGTGCAGCAATCCAAACACTGACATTGGGATATTAGAAGAAGTAGCCGTTTATTGCTAAGTACAGAGCTAGGAGCTGGGCAGCTCTTGCTTAGTTCCCAGGCTCCTCGAGGGGTTAGAGGTAAAGGTTCAAGTTGAGCTCGAGAGGTGCATGTTCAGGTTTGTGCAGGTCTCTGGTTGGTCTTCAGTGCTGTAAGCCTCCCTTTTTTTAAAAAAAAAATTAAAAATGTATTTGAAAGAGCGACAGGGAGACACAGAGATCTTCCATCCGCTGGTGCGCTCCCCAAACGACTGCAATGGCTGGGGCTGTGGTTGTGGCAGGGAGTCCAGCTCTTGGGCCACCTTCTGCTGCCTTCCCGAACGTGGGAAGCGGGGTCAGCAGCAGGTCATCCAGGACCCTAACTGGCACTCCCACACAGGATGCGGTAGCTGCACCACACGCCGGCTGCCGTAAGGCCCCTCTGACTGGGCAGCAGTGTCATGGTTCTTTTGGAAATTTTGATGAAGGCACAATGGGCTCCAGTCAGTGAAGGGATAGTTATACCCTGCTCAGGGGCTGGCTGCCTGGAAAAACACTAAAGGCAAGACTGAACATCAAGATGTTATCCGTAGGAGGAGGTAAATGACTTCGTAAGTCTTGTGAGCAGGGGCCCTGTGGGACCAGCTCGACCACTCCTTGAACTTCGTTAATTTCAGTAAACGTGAGGCAAGGGAACTTTAAGCTAAGGGAAGGAGGCTGGGAGACCGTGGGAGGATAGGACTTGATGGTATCTAGCACCTGCATCAGAGGCACTGTATACAAGTTCAGCTTCAAACTTTTGTTTTTTTTTTGACAGGCAGAGTTGGATAGTGAGAGAGAGACAGAGAGAAAGGTCTTCCTTCCGTTGGTTCACCCCCCAAATGGCTGCTATGGCCGGCGCACTGCGCTGATCTGAAGCCAGGAGCCAGGTGCTTCCTCCTGGTCTCCCATGTGGGTGCAGGGCTCAAGGACTTGGGCCATCCTCCACTGCCCTCCCGGGCCATAGCAGAGAACTGGACTGGAAGAGGAGTAACCGGGACAAAATCCAGCACCCCGACCGGGACTAGAACCCGGAGTGCCAGCGCCACAGGCAGAGGATTAGCCTAGTGAGCCGCAGCACCGGCCTCAGTTTCAAACTTAATGTTGGTCTCCCACGTGGGTGGCAGGGACCCACCGTTGAGCTGTACCTGCTGCCTCCCAGAGTATGGAGTAACTGGAAGCTGGAATCAGGAGTGGAGCCGGGATTCAGACCCAGGTACTCTAAAGTGGGACACAGGTGCCTGGACTGGCATCGTCACTGCTAGGCCAAGCACCTGCCTTCCACACAGTTTTTATAATGGAAGCAGCTATTTATCTTGAGCGTTTGCTTCGCGCCATGTACCATATCATAGCTACTTTAATTGTTGTTTCATTTTTCACCTCGTTTACCAGGGAGACGTTGTTCTGGTTCTGCACTGCCGCTTACCAAACCACTCCAAAACAAAGTAGGTTAGAACACAGACTTGCTATCGCCTCCTGTGGTTCCGGGGTTGACAGGCCTTGGGTGCGTGGTTTTTGCCGGGGTGATTCTTGCAGTTCGAGTCAGATGTCCATTGGTGCTGCAGTCAGCCGGAGGCTCCGTTGGGCTGGGTGCCCAGAGTGACTGCAGGTGGCAGTTGACTGCAGTGCCAACATGTGACATTGCCCTGTAGCGTGGTGGATGGATTTCTGGGTGTGAGGGTTGGCATGTCCCAAGAATGAGCATTTTGGGGCAGGAACTTGGTGCAGCATGTGAGACACCACTTGGGAAGCTGCCATCCCAAACTCGAGTGCCTGGATTTGAGTCCCAGCTCTGCCCCGGGTTCCAGTCTCCAGTACCCGGGAGGCAGTGAGTGATGGCTCGTGGCTGGGTCCTGCTACCCACACATGGGAGACCTGGATTGAGTTCCTACCTCTGGGCTTTGGCTAGGCCCACCCTCCAGGTGTTGAAGGCTTTTGAGGGAGTGAGCCACCATCTCTCTGCCTCTCAAAAGAAACAAACAAACAAACAAACATACCTTTTAAGAAAAGAGCATTCTCGGTGATAAGAAATGGAAATTTCTGGACCACCTAAAGGCTGTGCCCAGAACTGCTACAGGGTCACTTCTGCTGTATTCTTTTGATCAGAGCAGTCGGGGGCCCACTTGGATTCAGCAGGTTGCAGTGATGGACTCCAGCTTTTTAATGGGGCAGCAGCTAGGTCCTGTTACAGGTGAGCACGTGGGAGGGGAGGTACAGTTATGAACATTCTTCAAAAAATACAAACTGACGCAAAGACCAGGCTGGAGAGGAGATAATGGAATCCAGGTCCCCACTTCCCGGTACCTTCCGGGTCAGCGACCAGGGCAGGGCAGGTAGAAAAATAGGCAGGGACAGTACAGACAAGTGTTAGGAGAGGGAGAGGTATAGGAGCTGGGAGGGAGCATTGGAGGGAACTGTCAACCTGATTGGACAAGTGCTGGTGCGGAGGAGGTGGGTAGAGGAAGCAGCATCTTTGAGGAGATCTCTTTGGAGCCATTTTTTTTTTTTAAAAAGATTTATTTATTTGAAAGGCAGAGTTACAGAGAGGCAGAGAGAGAGAGGTCTTCCATCCACTGGTTCACTCCTCAGATGGCCACAATGGCCAAAGCTGTGCCGATCCAAAGCCACGAGCTTCTTCCGAGTCTCCCATGCAGGTGCAGGGGCCCAAGAACTTGGGCCATCTTCTACTGCTTTCCCAGGTTATAGCAGAGAGCTGGTTCAGATGAGGAGCAGCCGGGACTTGAACCGTTGCCATATGGGATGCCGGCACCGCAGGCAGTGGCTTTACCCGCTCTGCCACAGCGCTGGCCCCATGGATCCATGTTTTGAAGTACAAGTGGGCATTAGTCAGGTGGACAGGGTGGCAGAATGCATCCTGGGGAGAGGAACTGTGCTGTGGGAAGCCTCGGTCAGAGTTGAGAGCTCACAGCATTTCAGGGAGTTGCTGGTGGACAGGGGACTGACAAGTGACTAACTGGGTGCTGCCAGAGTGAGGCACGGGAGGTAGCACAGGTGGGGTCAGCCTCCTGATCCTGTGACTCCCTGGGCCTGCCCGGCCTCTAATGGACCTTTGTCTGGTTTTGTGTCCAGAGCGTGTCGGTGGAAGACCTGGGTGTCTCCTTTGGGGTGCTGGGTGGGCCATGTGAGGGCAGGGTCAGGGAGAGCAAGCTCATCAGCTTTGCCTTGGGGGTCCTGTCTTGGACCCTGTCCACTCTCCGTCACTCGTGTTTGCTCTGTTACTCTGTTCTTCCTTCCCAGTCTGTAGCTCTAGCGAACCCTCAGTGGGAGGGTTGTGTTAAAGGAGAAGGGCAGCCGAGGGGTAGGCTGGGGAATGGGGCGCTGCTGGAGAAGCTACTCCATGCCGGGCGCTTGGCTGGGCCTCCCGCAGGCTCTCTTCTTTCCTTACAGGCATTGTTTGTTTGTTTTTAAATTTTTATTTATTTGAAAGGCACAGAGATAGAGATAGATAGATGGATAGATACATAGGGCACTCCCTTCTGCTGGTTCACTCCCCAGATGCCTTCAATGACTGGGGCCAAAGCCAGGAGTTGGAAACATAACACAGGCCTCCCATGTGGGTGGCAGGAGCCCCATTCCTTGAGCCATCTCTGCTGCCTCCCAGGGTGCACCTGAGCAGGGAGCTGGAGTCAAGACTGAACATTAGACCTAGGCACTTGCATATGGAGTTTGGGCGTTTTAGTGGTTGTCTTAACCTCTGGGCTACACCCCCGCTGCAGGGCAGGTGCTGTTGGCCCTTTAGTACTGACGAGGAAACGGGGGCTCTGAGAGGGAGCCGGGACACTCCGCTGGTGAGGATCCAGTGCAGGGTTGTCCCCGTCCTCCCTGAATGCCTCCGGTCCCCTGCTGATCTGCAGGACCTGTGTCCGAGATGATGATCCTGGCCAGGGCTGCCGCTGACCTCTTAAGGCCCAATGCTTCCATTTCTGGTCTGCAGCCCTGGGCATCTCTTGGTTCTGTCTTCCTGGGGAGCCGCTCCCCCAGGCAGTGAAAGTGGTGCTTGTATCACTGCTGCGTGTTCATGTGGTCCTGCTCGCGTGTCCCTCTGCACATGCAGGCAGGGGTGGGTGAGGGGCAAACCCCATTGCAGCCATAAAGTCCTTTGGTTACCTGAGAAGGGGGCATACAGTGTTTTGAAGGTCACTCTTACAACGATGTGAGCGTACCAAGCTCGGGGGAATGGTACACACAATCGGGGGGGGGGGGGGGATGGTCACTTCTATGTCATATATATTTTACTACAGTTTACAAAGGAGAGGAAGAGGGTCACAGACCCTGCTTGGCACAACCCAAGTTGGCGAGTTTGGAGTCCCGAAAAAGTCCGGTGTGCAGATTTTCTGCTGGGGGCTGGAGGGGTGCTCCCAGCCTTTTGCTCGAGCTTTGGAAGCTGTTTCCTTTGCACCCAAACCCAGGAAGAACAGGCGCCTGCCCTCTCCATGCAGGCTCCTCCCTTGGGGCAATAGCACCATTGTGCACAGAACCGAGTGCCGCCTTCGGCCGCCTGCCGCGTGTGGTGTGTGCTCCCTAAGGTAACTTGGAGGCTCTCAAGCATTCCTGGGGCTTGAGTGTCACAGCGAGATGAGATTCCCTTGGTATGAACGCTACTATCTGCCGTCAGTCACAGCAGACAGGGGAAAAGCCCGGGGGGTGCTGGGCAGATGGATGTGGGAGCAGCCTCTGTCCCAGCGTGGGTGTCTGACCCTCAGACACGGCTGGTGTTTGGAGAGGGAACCTGAGTGCCAGGGACGCTTTCCCTTGAGCTCAGATAGTCGAACCAGTCACGGAGTCCCCCGACCCGGTGTTGTTACGCAGCCCACGTTTGCTCTTCTGTTGTGCTGCGTCCCTCGTTGCTCTTACGGCTGTGAATGGAGCTTTGAAAAGGGCGCTTTAATTTGGTTGGTGTGGTCCTAAGTATTTCAGTAGACACCTTGTGGCTGGGGAGCCAGAGGTGATCTTTTCCATCTTTACCAACTTGATGGGAGAGACTGTATCTTGTTTCTGTTGTCATCTTTTGTTTATTATTGTAAATATTTTGTTTAATATATATTTTTAAAGATTTATTTATTTTTAAAGATTTATTTATTTATTTGAAAGTCAGAGTTACACAGAGAGAGGAGAGGCAGAGAGAGAGAGAGAGAGAGAAAGAGAGAGAGAGAGAAAGGTCTTCCATCCACTGGCTCTCTCCCCAGTTGGTGGCAACAGCCGGAGTTGAGCTGAACTGAAGCCAGGAGCTTCTTCTGGGTCTCCCACATGGGTGCAGGGGCCCAAGGACTTGAGCCATCTTCTACTGCTTTCCCAGGCCATAGCAAAGAGCTGGATTGGAAGTGGAGCAGCTGGGTCTTGAACCGGCATTCATATGGGATGCCAGTGCTTCAGGCCAGGGCATTAACGCACTGCACCACAGGGCCGGTCCCGATTTATTTATTTATTTGAAAAGCAGACTTACAGAGAGATAGAGGCAGGGAGAGAGAGAAGTCTTCCATCCACTGGTTCACTCCACAAATGGCCGCACCTACTGGAGCTGCGCCAATCCGGAGCCGCTCTGATCCGAGGCCAGGAGCTTCTTCCGGATCTCTCACACAGGTGCAGGGCCCAAGGCCTTGGGCCATCTTTCACTGCTTTCCCAGGCCATAGCAGAGAGCTGGATCGGAAGTGGAGCAGTCGGGTCGGGTCTCAAGTTGGCGTCCATGTGGGATGTCAGCACTACAGGCAGCAGCTTTACCCTCTACATCACAGCACTGGCCTCTTGTTTAATATTTTTAAGATTTATTTATTTACTTGTAAGTCAGACTTAGAGAGCTGGGGAGAGGGAGAGAGATCTTCCTTCAGCTGGTTCAGTCCCCAAGCTGCTGTAGCAGCCAGGACTGGACCAGGCTGACCTGAGGAGCTTCTTCCGGGTCTCCCATGTGAGTAGCAGCAGCCCAGGCATTTGGTTTGCTGCTTTTTCCAGGTCGTTAGCAGAGATCGGTATCGGAAGTGGAGCAGCTGGGACAAGAACCGGTGCCCATATGGGATGCTGGCATTGCAGGCAGCAGCTTTACCTACTCTGCCACAGTGCCAGCCCCTATTTAATATTGGTGTTAAACAATGATTGTTTTTATTGTCTCTATGAACATAATCTGTTCAGCTTTGTTTTGGGCCCTGTCTCATTTTTTATACTGGTTCTCAAAACCCCTTACAGTGCTAAAGTAAACAGTCTATTGTTATTATATGTTTAAATCCTTTCCCTGGTTTTCTGGTTGTCTTTTCATTGTAATTAATTGTGTCTTCTTGACATCAAGGAGAGAAGCATTAAATCTGTTAGTCTTTAGGGATTCTGCTTTTACTCTGGGGTTTAGAAAGCCTTTCCCAACCACAAGATTTTGAATACCCTTCTTCTAAATTTCAGAAATCAGCAAACTAAGGCAAAAGGCCAAATTTGGCTAGCTGCATGTTTTTATATATAGCCAATGAGTTAAGAATTTTTTTTCCTGTCAATTTTTTTTACTACTTATTTTGAAGTAATTATAGGTTTATAGAAAATTACAAGAAGTGTGAAGAAGGAGGTCCCAGATCCACTTTACTGAGTCTTCTCTAATAGTGACATCTTGGGTGACATCACTGCAGTGTATATGTGTGTGTGCAATTCTGTCACACATATTGATTGCTGGTGTGTGTGTGTGCACAGTTCTATCACACATGTAGTTTCTGGTGTGTGTATGTGTGTGTGTAGTTCTGTCCAATATGTATATGGCTGGTGTGTGTGTGTGCGCACAGTTCTATCACACATGTAGATTTCTGGTGTGTGTGTGTGTGTGTGCATGTGCAGTTCTGGTACACGTGTAGATTTTTGTGACCCACAACACTGCCATCAAGATACAGAAGGGCTCTTTGACTGGAAGGCTCCCTCCTGCTTCCCTTTTATTGCCACACCCACCCCCACTTCCCATCCCTAATTCTTTATCACTGTTAGTCTTTTTTTTTTTTTTTTTTTGACAGGCAGAGTGGATAGTGAGAGAGAGAGAGAGACAGAGAAAAAGGTCTTCCTTCCATTGGTTCACCCCTCAAATGGCTGCTATGGCCGGCACGCTGCACTGATCCGAAGCCAGGAGCCAGGTGCTTCTCCTGGTCTCCCATGCCGGTGCAGAACCCAAGCACTTGGGCCATCCTCCACTGCCTTCCCGGGCCACAGCAGAGAGCTGGACTGGAAGAGGAGCAACCGGAACAGAATCTGGTGCCCCAACCAGAACTAGAACCTGGGGTGCTGGTGCCGTAGGCAGAGGATTAGCCTAGTGAGCCCAGGCGCCGGCCCACTGTTAGTCTTAAGAGTACCTTTTAAATGACTGAAAAAAAATCTAAAGAATTCTATCTTGTGCCATGTGAAAATTAGTGGCATGAAAACTTCAGCCTCCATGCATCACGTGTTAGTGGCACGCAGCCTCCTGCGTTGGTTCACCCGCCTGTTCTCTACAGCAGCTGGCTTGAGCTGCTACAGCCATGACCATGTGGCCTGCAAAGTGGAAAATATTTACTCTCTGGTCCTTAACAAAAGAAGTGTGCTCACTCCTGATAGAAATCATCATCTGGCCCTCTTAGTATTTTTCCATCTTGCATGGAGTTCTCTAAATGACCTTTTACTTTTGCACTTCACGTCGGAGATGGCTATAACTTAATTGTTCTTTAAGTAGTTATGCAGATTCTGGATAGGCATTTATTGAATGACCTATTCTGTCTTCCCTGTTTGAAGTTTCATAGTCACCATGGATTAAAACTCAGATCCGTTCCATCAATTTGGGGAGCAACAGGATGAGTCTTCAACCTATCTGGACAAGATATCCATGAGGCAGAGGGTGTTCAAGCCAGATGTGCCTGTGCACAAAGCTCTCCAACCTGCAAACTCACTTGTGGGTGCAGCCGCTGTGGCAGGGTCTCGTTTGCGCTTTCTGGAGCCCTGGGGGATTGCTGATGGCCAAATGGAGCTGCCGGCTAATGGCTTCTGTCCTTTACGTTGCCTGTTCTCTGGAGCTGGCTGGCTCCTACCTTCCTGTGAGAGGAGCAGGGGCTTGATTTATTCCTCTGACACTGGCGGGTCAGGAATTTCATTGTTTTAAGAAACCCGTGCGAGGGATTGCTCACTGCCCGGCACTTTCCCAGATGCCGTAAGAGCACAGGTGAACGTGGTGGTTGTGGAGGGGAGCCTGTTCATTGAAATCTGCAGCAAGAGAGGTGGATGGTGGAAGACGGGCGGCCTCTGGGGTCTGGCTCCCCTGTGCCTCTGCTTGTCGTGGACTGATCTACTGAGCTCCTTGGTCCCTCACCTGTTCTCTTGGTAGTAGACAGGGATCATAAACACCCCCCCCAAGTTATTTTTAGGATTAAAGGAGACATAATGTGTAAGGTAGCTTGCACAGTGTCTGGTGGAGTATGAGCTTAAAACATTTAGTTTATCTTCTTTCTCATCCCTGATGTAGGGTTGTCTGTGCATTGCTGTGAAAAGTATGGATCTTCTCTCCCAGCCCTGTAATCTTTGTTAGGCCCAAGAGTTTGAATTTGGGGTTTTGTTGTGTTTTTTCTTTTGAGTCAGTTCATAGCCTGGGCCCCCAGGTGCTCAGCAGGCCACTGTTTGCTTCCTGCTGAGAGTGGGTCAGACGTCTCCAGGCGAGCGCTGTGTCCCGGGTGAGAGCTGGGTTGTGGTGACAGCGTGTGGACTGTTTGTGCCTCCGGCCTCCTAAAATGGATCATGGTCAGGATTCTCCATCCATGGGAGTTAGTGCATCAGCGCTGCTGGCCCATGCCAGTGGGAAGAACAGTCTAAACCAGGCATCGCCCGAGTGGACTGAAGGTGTGGGGCCGAAGGAGGCGGCTCTCGTGTGGCTAAGAGGGTGTCAGGTGCCGGTGACACTGAGTTAAGCCTTTGCTGAATGCAGTCACATCAGCGGGACTATCCCTCTTGTCCTAAGGATGGGCCCCATGGATGGCACACAGGACTGTTGAGCACGGGTTTACTAGATTTTTCCAGAAACAGCAGTTTCTGATCCTATGTAATCTATCTGTGTTTGAAACATGATTCCCCTGGTGTGCCCAGACTGAATTTTCCAACTAGGACACGCTCCGCAGAGCAGCCCTTAGCACTGACCGCACCGCTGCCCTGTCCCAGCCTCGCCTGGTGTCTCTCACCAAGTTCAGGGCCATCTCGGGGAGGTTGATGTGTGCCTGGACAGTTAACTCGGCTCCCGTCCTCATCTTCCCTGTTGGCCTTCTGTATCTGTTCTGTGTGTCCCTTCTGGAATCTCTTGGTAAAACACATACATGAGCCGGCACCGCAGCTCAACAGGCTAATCCTCCGCCTTGTGGTGCTGGCACACCGGGTTCTAGTCCCTGTCAGGGCACCAGATTCTGTCCCAGTTGCCCCTCTTCCAGGCCAGCTCTCTGCTGTGGCCAGGGAGTGCAGTGGAGGATGGCCCAAGTGCTTGGGCCCTGCACCTGCATGGGAGACCAGGATAAGCACCTGGCTCCTGCCATCGGATCAGCGCGGTGCGCCGGCTGCAGCGTGCCAGCCGTGGTGGCCATTGGAGGGTGAACCAACGGCAAAAAGGAAGACCTTTCTCTCTGTCTCTCTCTCTCACTGTCCACTCTGCCTGTCAAAAAAAAAAAAAAAATTAAAAACAAACAAACAAAAAAAAACACGTACATGATTGCTGCCTTCCTGCCCGTCAGCATAGCCGGTGACGATGGGGCACCTGTCGGGTTCTGAAGCCTGTTAATTTAAGATCCCTCTGTGGGCTGGGGTGTAGCAGGTCAAGCCTGCAGTGCCGGCATCCCATATGGACACTGGTTTGAGTCCCAGCTGCTCCACTTCTGATCCAGCTCTCTGCTATGGCCTGGGAAAGCAGTAGAAGATGGCCCAAGAGTTTGGGCTCCTGCACCTGTGTGGGAGACCCAGAAGAAGCGCCTGGTTCCTGGCTTTGGATCAGCACAGCTCTGGCTGTTGCGGCCAATTGGGGAGTGAACCAGCGGATGGAAGGTCGTGATCAGGCCATAAGGGTAGAGCCCTTGTGAATGGGGTTAGTGCCTTAAAAGGAGGCCCCTGGGAATTTGTTTGCCTTCCTACCACACCAGACTGTGGTGAGAAGGCACTGTCTATGAGTATTAGCAAGCAGGCCCTCCCCAGACTAGGAATCTGCCCTAGCCCTGATTTATTTTATTTTATTATTATGTATTTGAGCACAGAGACACACAGAGAGACAGAACTAGAGATCATCCATCTGCCAATTCACTTTTTAGATGCCCACAACAGCTGGGGTTGGACCAGGCTTGAAACCAGGAGCCCAGAACTCAATCCCTTGTCAGTGGCAGGAACCCAAGTACTTGAGCCATCTGCCCCCAGGAAGTATGTTAGCAGGAAGCTGGGTTGCAAGTGGAGCTGGGACTCAAACCCAGGCTCTCCAGTAGGGTATGTGGGCATCCCGGATGGGATTTTAACTGTTCCATCAAACGCCTGCCCCCGGAGCCTTGATCTTGACTTTCCAGCTTCCAGAACTGTGACCAGCACATTTCTGTTGTTTATGAGCTACCCAGCAGAGCTGGTGCTATGGAGTAGCCAGTTAAGCCTCCACCTGCAGTGCTGGCCTCCCCTATGGGCACCGGTTCAAGTCTCAGCTTCCATTTCCAATCCAGCTCCCTGCTAATGTGCCTATGTGAAAGCAACAGAGGGTGGCCCAAGTGCTTGGGCCCCTGCACCCATGTGGGA
Source organism: Lepus europaeus (assembly GCF_033115175.1). NCBI lineage: Eukaryota > Metazoa > Chordata > Mammalia > Lagomorpha > Leporidae > Lepus > Lepus europaeus. Next base: position 21,454,221 of record NC_084838.1, on the reverse strand, counting down.
GACCCGGAAGAAACTCCTGGCTTTGGATCAGCCCAGCTCTGGCCGTCGCGGCCATTTGGGGAGTGAACCAGTGGATGGAAGATCTCTCTCTCCCTGTCCCTCTCTCTCTGTAACTCTGCCTTTCAAATAAGATAAATAAACTTGAAAAAAAATAATAAGCTAGCTAGCTTATGTGTTTGTCGTAGCAGTCCGAACAGAACGATACAAAGGTTGTGGGTTTTTTTCCTCGTTGACTCCTTGGCCTTGGTCCTTTATCTGCATCTGTGCCTCTCTTCCATCTGTGCACAGCCTGGAACCCACCCGCTTGTCATGTCTGCAGAACTCCTTTCTGCCCCCAAGTTCAGAATGCCCACATGGGAGGGCGAGACTGTGATCAGTAGTACAGTTAAGGCCCTTTTCTTGTGTGTCTGTTCTTGGTGCCTTTTCTCGACTTTCCTTACCTGTCCTTGTCTGGTCCCTTGGTTGTGCAGCTCTTCTGAGCAGTTTCGGTTCAGAGCCTCCTAGTCCTGCTATTTTTCTCTTACTCCCTCCTGTGTCGACTGTGATCAGTCTGTTGGTTGAGTGCCTTTTTCCTTTTCAATGAGTAAATGAACCACAGATGTAAAAAGAAACCACCACATTCAGTCTGAGTTGTGTCAGCAGGAAGGTGGGAATCGGGTCTGGAGCAGCCTGGAAGCCCATGTGCGCTTCAGGCTCCTAAAATGGACACGGTGGGGGACACTGGGGCTCAGCCTTGAGGGGAGCTGCAGGAAATCGCCTCTTCTGGCTCATCTTGGTAAGACGCAGCGCTGAACCCACACGACCTTGTTCAAGGACACAAAACTAGGTAGGACAGGTTGACTATCCCTGTCTGAAATGCTTGGGACCAGAGGTGTTTCAGATCGTGGGAGTTTTTTGGATTTGGGAATATTTGCACAGACTTTCCAGGTTGAACATGCCTAACCTGAGAATCCAGAACGCTCCAGAATGTTTCAGATTTTAGAGTGTCTTTGGATTTCGGGTTTGGGGATTAGGGGTATGTGACCTACACCGAGAGAATCCAGCTCTATACAAGGGGGGAAATGAAGTGGAAACGTTTTGTTTTTGTTTTCATTTATTTGAGAGGCAGAGTCTGTCTGTCTGTCTGTCTCTCTCTCACACACACACACACACACACACACAGAGATTGATCTTCCATCTGCTGGTTCCTTCTCCACAGTTATGGCTGATCAGGCTGAGCCCAGGTCTTCCCTGTGGGTGGCAGGGACCCAGGTACTTGAGTCATCACCTGGTGCCTCTCAGGGTGCACATGGGCAGGAAGCCAGGTCAGACACAGAGCCAGGGCCTGAACCCAGGCATTCTGACAGGAGATGCAGCCGTCCCCAGTGGCGACTTAACTGCTGTGTCAAATGCACACCCAGTAAAAACTTTGAATTTAAGGAAGTGTGTTCTATTTGCATAGTCACACGTTTCCTCCTAATTTAGCACATTCTTGGGTTAGGTTTATGTTGGGCTGAGCGTTTCCGGACATGTGCACTCCAAAGTAGGGCGTCCATCTCGCAGATGGCTGCCTGTGGGGGTCCTCTCCCCAGGGGCAGTTTAGGTTTGGGTATCTCACAGAGGTGGAAGCACATTGCAGAGACAGTTCAGAATCTGCGGGGCCTTCGCTTTTGCTTTCTGGCCCCTAGATATTTTTGAGACTACAGATTCAGAGAAGAAATTGCTGTTGCAGCAGCGTGGTGAGTTTTTGGTGACGCTTAGGCAAGGACACTTCATCTCGCTCAGAGTGCAGGAATCTTTAAGCGCCCTCGAGCAGTGTGGCTGGAGGAGCGGACCCCACGGTCACCAGGTGGCACTTGCTGTTGGTGGTTGGCGCCGGCCCTCTTCCGTTCCCCACTTGAGTGGTTTTTGCCCTTGAGAAGGTTTCGTTTAGGTGATGATTAATCAACAAGTGTCTGCTCTCCCAGGACTTCGGCCAGCTTCGTGCGCTGCATTGTTTCTCCCAGATCCTTGTTCTGAAAACCCAGAAAGCCTTTTGCTCGAACTTCCTTGGACATCAACTGGTTTCATCAGACACTGAGTGTGCTCCGCGTGTGTTGTCCTCTGCCAGATGACAGCAGCAAAACGTGCCAGCTAGAACCCCGTGTTATGAGACAAAGGGATGGTACAGCTAGAAAGGAGGGAAGCAGCTAATATTTATAGAGGTGTCGCACTGGCCCATCAAATGCTTTCTCTTAATCCTTACCCCTTCTGTGGTGTTGATGGGGAAACTGAGGCTCAGAGAGCTCGAGGACCTTAACGCCAGGGCCTGGAAAGGAGCGAAGCCCAGGGTTTCCTTCCTTGCCTCTTCTGTTGAAGATCAGTGATAGAAGCTGGTGTTGTGATGTAGGGGGTGAAGCCGCTACCTGCCACGCCAGCATCTCCGACAGGCTCTGGTTTGTGTCCTGGCTGCTCCACTTCCAATCTAGCTCCCTGCTGATGGCTAGGGAAGGCAGCAGAGGATGGCCCAACTGGGAGACCTGGTTGAAGCTCCTGGCTCCTGGCTTTTGGCCTAGTTGGGCCCTGGCCATCATGGCCATTTGGGGAATGAACTAGCAGGTGGAAAATATTCTCTCTCTCTCTCTCTCACTCTCTCTCTCTCCCCGTGTGTGTGTCTTTCTCTCCTTTTGGTAACTCTTACAAATAAATAAATAAATCTTTAGTAATAAAAAGACTCGAGTGATGGAGCCGGTTGGGGTAGTACTGTGGTTTGGAGATGGTTTGAATGTGTCCCCAGAGGTTCATGCATTCAAAGCTTGGTCCCCAGCGTGGCGTAGTTGAGAGGTGGTGGGGCCTGGTGGAAGGTGCTTACTCCTCTAGGGTGTTCTCCTTGGAAGGGATTAATTCTTGACTCGTGAAGTGAGCTCTCCTAAGAGCAGATTGTCATATGGTGAGGCCATCCCAAGTGCTTGGTGCCTTCTGCCCCTGCAGCTGCTCCTTATCCACTTTGCTGTGCTGTTGACACAGAGGCCCCTGGCCAAGACACAAACACCATGCTGCTTGGACCCCCTGGCCCTCAGACTCATGAGCCAAGTCAACTTCTTTGCCAGTTACCCAGCCTCAGGTACTTTGTGTAGCAACAGAAAATAGACTAAGGTAGGGAAAGCACAGGGATGAGGCTCTGTTAGACTGAGCACGTATAACAGGTTAACTTCATGGTGTTTAGGAAACTTCATTGGTCCTGTTGTTGGACCTCTCAGTTGCAGAGATGCCCACTTGCTCGAGAGGACGCCCAAAAACCCAGACTCCAAACCAGCTGATGCAAAAAGCATGAGGTATTTATTGTACGTTTGCACAAACGGGCCCCCCACCTCAGGCAGTGAGGAGCATTGAGCGGCAGTTTTACACAGGTTATATAGGCAACGAATTAGCATATTCCTAACGCATGCATAGGATTGGTCAGTTCAGAGGGACCGTTAGCATATGGGAGAATGCTGGCGAAGAATGCTGGTGGAGAGTGCTGGTATAAAATGCAGAGGTGGCACGGGATTGGTTGGTTCGGAGGGACAATTAGCATACCGGAGAATGCTGAGGGAGAGTGCTAAGGTGTTACAGGATTGGCCGGTCGCAGTGACATCATAAGTGTGCGCCTAGAGACCCTCCGAAGGGAGGGGCAGCTCTGCTCTGGGGCGCGCCCAGAGGTTTCCTGGAGGGGAGGGGCAGCTCTGCTCTGGGGCGCGCCCAGAGGTTTCCTGGAGGGGAGGGGCAGCTCTGCTCTGGGGCGCGCCCAGAGGTTTCCTGTCCCTCTCCCCCATAAGGGTCCTTCATTCCCTCCTTTTCTCTTTGCACAGATTTTAATCCTAAAATCTATTGGACCTCGGAGATCTTTGAAGCTTGACACTGGTACTGTTGAGTCAGCACCCGGGTTTGGAGTTAAACTTGCCAAGCTAGGCGAAAGGGTGGCTGGCAAGAGGGGTGGTCTGGGGAGAGCCTGCCTCACTGGAGGGAGGGAACTCTGTTTTTGCTGGACTGGGTTGAGTCCCACTGACTGGGGACTGGGAGCCATACACGCCCCAATAGTTAAGACTATTTTTAGGGATTTTTGTCAAATTATTTTGGTCAGGTACATCCCAGGTATCTAACCCAGTAACCAGTTGACATACGTTCGGGTATAAGGTGGGCCACCATGCCCTGGGGGTATGTAACCACTAACAGACCAGGCCACCCGTCCTGTGGGGGAAATTACTTCCCGCGTTAACAATTGTGGAGCATGGGGATTGGAAAAACAATGGGGAAAGGCCAGAAACATCACAAATATTAAACAGTTTTTGAAAGTCTTAGCTTGAGCGGGTTCTGAGTGCGCTGGAGCTTCCATTTGGCTGGTCTATCCGGATCCTCGGGGCCCTGGGGGGGTAGTGCTCGCTTCACGTGTGAGGCGTGGACCCAAGCAGCGATTCCATCGACCTTGACAGCGGTGGGAGTTGTCAACAGCACAGTGAAGGGGCCTTTCCACCGGGGCTCTAGAGTCTTAGATTGGTGCCTTCGGACATACACGGCATCACCGATTTGGAAAGGATGTGGGATGGTTGTCGTCTTGGGCTGGTAGGCTGCTGCAAGAGGTTTCCAGACCTGGTTCTGGATGATCTGGAGCGCTCTCAACCGGGCCTGTAACTTAGGGGCATCGGCAACGGAGTCACTGGCAAGGTCAAGCAAGCCTGCTATTGGTGGGGGCCCTCCATAAAGGATTTCGTATGGCGTCAGCCCGCAATGAGAGGGCGTGTTTCGGACCCGGAACAACACCATAGGGAGGAGTTGGACCCAGTCTTTAACGCCAGTCTCCAACGCTAATTTGGTCAAGGTTTCTTTAATTGTTCTGTTCATCCTTTCTACCTGTCCTGAACTTTGGGGTCTATAGGCACAGTGCAATTTCCAATTTATGCCTAATGCTTTGGCCACCAACTGACTTACCTGGGAGACAAACGCTGGGCCATTGTCGGACCCGATTACCTTAGGCAAGCCGAACCGGGGGAAGATCTCCTCTATGATTTTCTTGACGACCACCTGGGCGGTTTCCCGTTTTGTGGGGAATGCCTCAGTCCATCCGGAGAAGGTGTCTACAAAAACTAGAAGATACTTATTTCCATAACTGCCCGGCCTTATCTCAGTGAAATCGACCTCCCAGTTGATTCCTGGTCGGTCTCCTCTTACCCTAGCTCCCTCCGGGAGCTTGAGGTGTCTGGCATTTACCTTGGCACACGGAACACAGGATTCAGTCACCTGCTGGACTAAAGAGTCAAGTCCGGGGATGTAATAAGACTGCCTATCTTCCTGTAAGGCTGCTTTTAGTTTTTTGTGTCCCAAATGAGTCCATTGATGGAGGCTGGTAATTATTTCTTTAGCCAATTGGTGTGGTAGGACTATTTTTTTCCCGAGCCTCCAAACCCTTATTTGTTCATCATACTCTGCACCGAGCCGCTGGATCGTATCTAAGTCTTGGTCCGAATAGAGGAAAGGTGGTTCCCTCGATACTTGGGTGGGCTCAGTTGTCTTTAACGGGAGCACCTGTTGGCTCAGGGCTGCCGCCCTAGCGGCCTCGTCTGCCATCCTGTTTCCCCTTGCTACGGGGTCGTCTCCTCGTTGGTGCCCGGGGCAATGGATTATACTCAACCTTTTGGGCAGGAACAGGGCCTGTAGAAGATCTAGGATTTCCTGCTTATTTTTAATGTCCTTGCCTGCCGAGGTTAAGAGGCCCCTTAGCCGGTATATCTCCCCATGTACATGGGCAGTGGCGAATGCATACCGGCTGTCTGTGTAAATGTTGACCTTTTTGTCTTGTGCCAGTTTTAAAGCTTGAGTTAAGGCTATGAGCTCGGCTCTTTGAGCAGAAGTTCCAGGCTTTAAGGCACTTGACCAGATAACAATTTTTCCATCCACCACCGCTGCCCCAGCCCTCCGCTCACCGTTCTGTAGAAAGCTGCTCCCATCCGTGAACCAGGTCATTTCGGCATCCGGCAGCGGCTGGTCGGTTAGGTCTTTTCGGGTGCCGTGGGCCTCAGCCAGGATTTGGTGACAGTTATGGATTACCTGGGCCTGGGGCCCCAGTTCCGGGAGCAGGGTGGCCGGGTTTAAAGAGGTGGCAGTCCCAAACCGGACCCGCTCTGAGTTTAGTAACATAGTCTGGTAATGAGTTATCCGAGCATTTGAGAGCCATCGATCGGGTGGCTGTCGGATAACTGTCTCCACAGCATGAGGTGCCACTACGGTGAGAGGTTGGCCTAGAGTCAATTTGTCCGAGTCTTTTACCAGGACTGCCACGGCCGCTATCATGCGGAGGCACGGAGGCCAGCCGGCCGCTACATTGTCTAGTTTTTTTGAAAAGTATGCCACCGGCTTTTTCCAGGGTCCAAGCATTTGTGTTAGCACTCCCTTCGCCACTCCCTTGTTCTCATCCACGTATAATGTGAAGGGCTTGGTCATATCAGGGAGGCTCAGGGCTGGGGCTGACAGTAGGGCCTTTTTTATGTTGTCAAATGCCCGCTGTTGCTCTTCTCTCCATTGAAAGGGAGCATTGGACTTCGTGAGGGGGTACAATGGGGCTGCCAGCTCCGCGAACCCAGGAATCCAAAGGCGGCAGAATCCCGCACTCCCGAGGAATTCCCGCATCTTTCTGGCATTGGTGGGGGGTGGAATTAGAGCAACCGCCCTTTTTCGGCTCTCTGTCAGCCATCGTTGCCCTCCTTCTAGGAGGTAGCCTAGGTAGGCCACCTGTTTTTGACATATTTGGGCCTTTTTCGCGGAGGCTCGATAGCCCAGTTCCCCCAGTCTCTGTAGCAGGGCCCCGGTACCTTTTAGGCAGTCCTGCTCAGTTTCAGCGGCAAGGAGGAGGTCGTCCACATATTGCAGGAGGACCAGGTCTGGATGGTCGACTCGGAAGTCGGCCAAATCTAGGTGCAGAGCTTCATCAAACAAGGTAGGCGAGTTTTTAAATCCTTGGGGCAACCTTGTCCAGGTGAGTTGTCCTGAAAATCCGGTCTCTGGGTCTTTCCATTCAAAAGCAAAGATGGATTGGCTCTGAGGGCTCAGTCTTAAACAAAAGAATGCATCTTTTAGATCTAACACAGTGTACCATACGTAGGTCGGAGGCAAGGTACTTAGCAGATTGTAGGGGTTGGGCACTGTGGGATGCATATCCTCCGTTCTCCTGTTAACCTCCCGCAAGTCCTGTACCGGGCGGTAGTCACCCGTACCAGACTTCTTTACTGGTAACAGGGGGGTGTTCCAAGGTGAACGACAAGGTTTTAAAATGCCTAGGTGTAACAGTCTCTGGATATGTGGCCGGATACCTTCCTTAGCTTCCTTGCTCATCGGATATTGACGAACTGACACGGGAATGGCCGTGGGCTTCAGATCTATGATCAAGGGAGGCTGGTTGACGGCCAGCCCTATTCCCGCAGTCTCTGCCCAGGCCTGAGGAAAATCTGTGAGCCACTTGGGGTCCAGGGGAGCCATGGTGGACGAGGGCCTCTCGAATAATCGGTGTTCGTCCTCCAAGCGTAGTGTTAGTACCTGGAGGGGCCGCCCTCCTGAGTCTGTGATGGTAGCTCCTTTCTCGTGGAAGTGAATTTGGGCTCCTACCTTCGAGAGTAGGTCCCTGCCCAGGAGGGGGTAGGGGCAGTCTGGCACTAGTAAGAACGAGTGTGTCACAAGTCCTGTACTTAACTGGACCTCTCGATTGGTTGTCCAGCGACATAACTTCCCTCCAGTTGCCCCCTGGACCCAAGAAGTCTTGGAGCTTAAAGGCCCTTTTTCTGAAGTCAGTACCGAGTGCTGGGCTCCCGTATCAATCAGGAAGGTTACCGGTCTGCCCCCCACTTCAAGGGTTATCCTGGGCTCAGGGGGGGGCTCCTGGCCCTGACTCACCTATTCGTCTTCTTCCAGGGACAAGATTGGAACTGGTTTTTTCTTTGGTCCCTGTGTTTTCTTTGGGCAGTCTTTGACCCAGTGTCCTCTTTCTTTACAATAGGCACATTGATTTTTCTCCACCCGAGGCTTTCGTTTGTCTCCCAAGTCCCTATTCTGTCCTGGTCTACTCCTTTCTATATCCTGCACTACAGTGGCCAGAATTTTACTAAACTCTCGATTACGTTTTTTGTCTCTTTTATTTTCCCTTTCCTCCTGCTCCTTGCGGAGCCTTTCCTCCCTCTCCTCTCGGGTCTCCCTTTTGTTATAAATCTTTTCTGCCTCCTTTATTAAATCTTGTATAGTATATCCCTGAAGCCCCTCTAGCCGCTGCAATTTATTGCGGATGTCCGGCGCTGACTGTCCTATAAAGGACATGATTACATCTCCCTGCCGGTCCTCTGCCAGGGGGTCAAACGGGGTGTACATACGGTAGGCTTCCATTAATCTTTCTAGGAAGCCTGCCGGCGTTTCCTCAGCCCCCTGCACTACTGCACGTACCTTGGCCAAATTGGTGGGGCGCTTTCCAGCCCCTCTGAGACCCGCAAGGAGAACCTGGCGGTAAAGACGAAGTCGCTCCCTACCAGCAACGGTGGTGTAGTCCCAATCAGGACGGGTTAAGGGAAACGCCTCCTCGATTTCGTTTGGCAGTAGGGTCGGTCGGCCATCTGCTCCAGGGACGTTTTTCCGTGCCTCGAGGTAGACGCGCTGCTTTTCCTCAGTGGTGAGGAGGGTCTGCAGAAGCTGCTGACAATCATCCCAGGTGGGCTGATGAGTCAATAAAATTGACTCGATCAGCCCAGTCAGAGCCTGGGGGTCTTGAGAGAAAGAGGGGTTATGGGTTTTCCAATTGTAAAGATCGGAAGCAGAGAATGGCCAGTACTGCATCTGGCCAGCCACCGAGCGAAGAGGAAAAGCCTGCGAAGTCCAGACGCTTCCCGAGCCCCCTGCCTGCCCCCGACGGAGGCGCAGGCGGCTGGAGGGCGGGGAAGGCGCTGAGACTTCTTCCCCTTCCCTCGTGGAATCAGGGGATGGTGCAGAAGGCTGCACATCCCGCTCTGGTTGTAGTGGGGGTTCCTGCGGGGGAGCAGGTTGGCTGGGAAGATAGGGTGGGGGAGAGTCAAGGAGCAGAAAGTCCTGATCAGCCGGAAGAACCGGTGGCTTGTCAGGTTTTGGACCTCGAATCTCCTTCAGAGGGAATAGGGAGGAGGTTGGTACAACCGGGATAGGAGGAGGGGGTATCGGGGTCCGTATGGGCTCCGTCGGGAAGAAGGGTTCTATCCAGGGAGGGGGGTTACGTGAAAGATCCTCCCACGTGGTAATGTAGGCCACCTGATCAGGGTGTCCATCGGATCCTGGCCGAAAGACGCGCTCCTTAATCTGTAAAATAATATCGAGGTTAAAAGTGCCGTTCCTTGGCCAGCCGACCTCGAAGGCCGGCCACTCTGAGGAACAGAATCTTGCCCATTGTTTCTTTTTAACCTCCACTGAGAGGTGGCGCGCGCGTTCTCGAACGTCCTTCCAGTGATCTAGAGTGAGACTTAAAGGGGTGGTTATTTGTTGACCCTTGCGTATAAGGATTTCAGCCCAAACAAAAAGAACAACCATTGCACAGACATATACAGTAAGCAAGACAAAACACATGGCTAGGACAAATCGAACGCTATTGCGCTATTTTTGGGAGCGGCTGCCTGACCAGCCCTCCCCGGGAAGGAGGGAGACTTAGTCTCCGACCCACCTCCAGACCACCCCGAGTGCGTCTTCCGGGGGAACAGACCGAGGGTTTCCCCTCATAACCCGGAGCGTCCTCCGGGTAACGGGCCAGGGGTTGCTGGGCACGCCTGCCTCCCCCACTGGTCCCACAGAGTCAGGTCAGATACTGGCCAGTCAGAATACTCAAGACGAAGACAACAACAGACAGAAAACACTTAATTATACCTCCAACTGGTCCGCAGAGAATGGGTCTGAGGGCGACCTCGAGCCCCACGTTGGGCGCCAAAAATGTTGGACCTCTCAGTTGCAGAGATGCCCACTTGCTCGAGAGGACGCCCAAAAACCCAGACTCCAAACCAGCTGATGCAAAAAGCATGAGGTATTTATTGTACGTTTGCACAAACGGGCCCCCCACCTCAGGCAGTGAGGAGCATTGAGCGGCAGTTTTACACAGGTTATATAGGCAACGAATTAGCATATTCCTAACGCATGCATAGGATTGGTCAGTTCAGAGGGACCGTTAGCATATGGGAGAATGCTGGCGAAGAATGCTGGTGGAGAGTGCTGGTATAAAATGCAGAGGTGGCACGGGATTGGTTGGTTCGGAGGGACAATTAGCATACCGGAGAATGCTGAGGGAGAGTGCTAAGGTGTTACAGGATTGGCCGGTCGCAGTGACATCATAAGTGTGCGCCTAGAGACCCTCCGAAGGGAGGGGCAGCTCTGCTCTGGGGCGCGCCCAGAGGTTTCCTGGAGGGGAGGGGCAGCTCTGCTCTGGGGCGCGCCCAGAGGTTTCCTGGAGGGGAGGGGCAGCTCTGCTCTGGGGCGCGCCCAGAGGTTTCCTGTCCCTCTCCCCCATAAGGGTCCTTCACTGTGTTATCATCTCTCTTTTTTTTTTTTAAAAAAAGATTTATGTATTTATTTGAAAGGCAGAGTTACAGAGAGAGTCAGAGAGAGAGAGATCATCCATCCTCTGGTTCACTCCCCACGTGGCTGCAATGGCTGGAGCTGGGCCAATCCAAAGCCAGGAGCTTCCTGTAGGTTTCCCACATGGGTTCAGGGACTCAAGGACTTGGGCCATCTTCTGCTGCTTTCCTGAGCGCATCAGCAGGAAGCTGGATCTGAAGTGGAACAGTCAGGACTTGAACCGGTGCCCATATAAGATGCCGGCACTGCAAGCAGCGGCTTAACCCACTAAGCCTCAGTGCTGGCCCCCAATTGTCATATCTATTAATATAGTTTGTTCTCAGTTGGTCTTTCTGAACTCTTTTGTCTGCTTGTCTGTGTCACCCACCCTCTTCATATCTCAAATAGGAGGAGCAGCTCTGGAGCATGGTGATGCACAGCCCTGCACAAGAGACCTAACACCTGTAACCCGGATTCTCTCCGAGGGGTTCTTCCACACCCACTCCCTTGTGTGATTTGGGTGCAAAACTGTCAGCAGAGTAGAGGAATGCTTGACTTAGCCTCACGGGTTTGCCATTGGCAGGATCCGGAGAACAGGGTCAAGGTGGGAGGAAAGAGTCAGCTTTTAGGTAGAATCATGTTCTCTTTGGCCGTGTGTCCCTTGCAGAGGTTTCAACTGTCTTTAGAAAGCTGAGTGCATGGAGGACTTTGAGTCCTGCAGGTGGTACACGGGCACGTGACCAGCAGCAGAGGCCGAATCTTTGCGTTGTGAGTCTTAGTTCTCATTCAGCCAGGGACGAGCTTTTTGGAAACGCCTTTCTTCCTTTAGTGGTGATGGTTCCTCATCCTGGGAGGTCTTGGCCAAGCTCTCCCTCAGCACTGTTTTTCTCTTTGGCAAATGAATCTTCACCTATCCCAGCATCCTTTGCTCAACTCCTTCAAAGCCTGGGGCTCTGTTGTAACCATTACATCATTGCATCACAGTTAAAGGTTTTTGTGTCCATGTCCACAGCTAGACTGAGTTATTTAAACACGGGTTTTCTCCATCCTGTTAGTGTATTAGGTGTTCCAATAACAGAGGTTTCTCCTTACAAGGAATGAACAGGAATTGGGTGTACATTCAGCTGGGAGTTAGGGAAAAATCTTTGTTCCCAGGAATCACAAGGATGGCTGGAGAAGTGAAGGCTGGTCTGGAGGTTCTTAGAAAAAGCCAGCATCAGATCCCAGGAGCCTGGCCCAGGCCTGTGGACTTGGCGTCTTTTGCATCAGGCCAATGGGTGGATTTTACTCGAAGGGCAGGCTTTCTGATAGAAAAGCTGGGGAGAGATTGTTAGTTTCTAAACCACTTTATTAACCGGTAAAGAAAGCTTTGAAACAGATGGGCCCTGAGCTCGTGTCTAGTGGAGAGTCTTTGCCCAATTAAGAGAAGGCCCACAAATCAAAGTAGGAAAACGTGAAACTGTTCCGGGAAGAGGCTGGCCTGGAGCCCCCGGGCTGCTGGAGACTTGTGCAAGCTGCCTTGGAGGCCTTGCTTTGGAACATTTGAGAGGGAATCTGGGGCGGTGGAGGGGGCCCTGAAGTTTCTACCAGCAAGCCAGGAGGGTCCCAGAACATAGGATTTACAAATTAAGATGTATTTGGATAATTCTTCAGGGAAAGAAAAATAAAAGCTCTGCATTTTAAAATTCAATCCTGTTTATATCACTCTTTCCTATCGAGATTTTTAAAAATGATATGGAAATTTCTGTAATTACAAGGACTAGTCAGTCAGCCTTGTGGTAATAAACAGCTCCAAGAATTCCAAGGTTTGCAACAAACGTTAATTGCTAGGCCAGGCTAGCTGTTGGTGGTTGTGCGTCAGCCGCGGCTGCTTCCCACAGATCTCCCCGTTCAGAAGGAGCAGCCCCTGTTGGGGACAGGCCGGGTTCAGGGCAGAGGACAGTGGCGTCTGCAGTGTCTGCCATGCTCCTGGTGTATTTGTTGCAAGTCCATGGCCATACCGAGGCAGAGGGCTGGGGGTGTCCTCCTGTGGGAAGACCCTTGGCTGTGGTAAGGAGGCTTGTGCTAATGATTGGGTAGGTTAACTCAGGCTGCCACGGAACCCGTGTCCTGCTTCTTTCACTGAACATTAGTAAACACCTCCGTTCAAGTCTATCATCTTAAAATGCTCTAAAGACATTTTCTCCTTATTATGTGTATTCAGCTTATTTATTTATTTATTTATTTATTTATTTTGACAGGCAGAGTGGACAGTGAGAGAGAGAGAGAGAGAGAGAAAGGTCTTCCTTCCGTTGGTTCACCCTCCAATGGCTGCTACGGCTGGCGCACCGCGCTGATCCAAAGCCAGGAGCCAGGTGCTTCTCCTGGTCTCCCATGGGGTGCAGGGCCCAAGCACTTGGGCCATCCTCCACTACACTCCCAGGCCACAGCAGAGAGCTGGACTAGAAGAGGAGCAACCGGGACAGAATCCAGTGCCCCGACTGGGACTAGAACCCAGGGTGCTGGTGCTGCAGGCGGAGGATTAGCTTAGTGAGCCGCAGCGCTGGCCTGTGTATTCAGCTTTTAGATGAATTTTGGAGGGGACTTGACCTGTTGCCAGGAAGCGATGTGGCAGATCATACACAGATTTTCAAGTAATCTCCTGTACCTCATTGCATTCTTAGAATCTCTAGAATGCATTTCTTAGAATCTCTAGAATGGCAAATGCGAGGTATGAGAAACTTGTTTCTGGATTCAGCAGGCATGCCGCCAGTGTTTCCTGTGGTTTCCTGCTCATTTATTATTATGAAGATGTACTCATACACCATGAAATTCATCCCCTGATTTGTACAACTGGTGTTCAGTAGATTCACAGGGTGTACAACCATCTTTACTAATTCCAGAAACTTTGTCACCCCCGTCCCCGCAGCAAAATGAAATGCTGTCCTCATTAAGTCAAACCCCACGCTTCCTCTTCCCCCATCCCGGCCACCTCCCCACGGGGGATCGATCCCTGGGTTCAAGTAAGTGGAGTCAGAGACTCCGTGGCGTGGTCTCTTGCGCCGGGCACCCAGCACTCTGAATGATGTTCTGAAGGCTCATAGCTAGTGCTTTCTGATGTACGCTCCTGTAATGATAACATGTGTGTAGTCAGGAGCTTCCTTTTGTAGGACCTTAACTTAAGAGATCTTAATGGAGTGGCTGCTATTTATGGGTGAATGATAGCAATAAACATTTTGATAGTTAAGGATGTGATTATCTGCAATTATTACACACAATCAGGGAATGTAATGGATTGCCTTAATACATTTCCTTATGTTCAGTCATTTTTACTTTTCCTGGAATACAGTTGACTGGATTCTGGTCCCCCACCCCCCCTTTGCATTCTTTTTTTTTTTTTTTTGACAGGCAGAGTGGACAGAGAGAAAGGTCTTCCTTTGCCGTTGGTTCACCCTCCAATGGCCGCTGAGGCCGGCGCACTGCGCTGATCCGAAGCCAGGAGCCAGGTGCTTCTCCTGGTCTCCCATGGGGTGCAGGGCCCAAGCACTTGGGCCATCCTCCACTGCCTTCCTGGGCCATAGCAGAGAGCTGGCCTGGAAGAGGGGCAACCGGGACAGAATCCGGCGCCCCAACCAGGACTAGAACCCAGTGTGCCGGCACTGCAGGCAGAGGATTAGCCTAGTGAGCCGCGGCGCTGGCCTGCATTCTTTAATGTTCCACCCGCCCACCCCCACCCCCACTCTGCACTCTTTAATGTTCCATTCGCTGTTACCTTATTAAGGATCTTTACACTTAGATGTGATTTCCTTTTCTGGTATTAGGTAGAAGTAAAATTTCATAAAGTGACTCAAGATGTTTCTCCGTATTTTAATTACATGTCTTGGAATATTTGAATAAAATAGGACTTAGGCCTTGAAGCTTCCTCAGAGCCCCATGGTGAAATTGTTGGGGCCTGGCCTGCCTTCCAGTGGGTGTTCTCTGATAACAGCTCTGTGGTTTATTTATCTGTTCAGTTTTTCTGCCTCTAATGAACTTCACTTTGGCCACAAATTTTTTTCCTAGAAAGCCATCCAGCTCATATAGATTTCCAAATGTGTGTGTTGTTCATAGGACATCCTTCTTTATAATCATAGGTAAAGTTCATGGTTACTGCTTGCTTTATTTTCTTTCTTTTTTTTTTTTTTTTGACAGGTAGAGTGGACAGTGAGAGAGAAACAGAGAGAAAGGTCTTCCTTTTGCCGTTGGTTCACCCTCCAATGGCTGCCGCGGCCAGCGCACCGCGCTGATCCGATGGCAGGAGCCAGGTGCTTCTCCTGGTCTCCCATGGGGTGCAGGGCCCAAGCACTTGGGCCATCCTCCACTGCACTCCCTGGCCACAGCAGAGAGCTGGCCTGGAAGAGGGGCAACCGGGACAGGATCGGTGCCCGACTGGGACTAGAACCCAGTGTGCTGGCGCCGCAAGGCGGAGGATTAGCCTAGTGAGCCGCGGGGCCGGCCTTGCTTTATTTTCCTCTGGGCTTCTGAGGTTCTAGCTTATTTAGTTCACTTTTTTTTCCCCGAAAGATTTATTTATTTTACTTGAAAGTCAGAGTTAACACACAGAGAGAAGGAGAGGCAGAGAGAGAGAGGTCTTCTATTCACTGGTCACTCCCCAATTGGCTGCAACAACTGGAGCTGTGCTGATCCGATGCCAGGAGCCAAGAGCTTCCTCTGGATCTCCCACGCGGGTGCAGGGGCCCAAGAGCTTGGGCCATCTTCTGCTGCTTTCCCAGGCCATTACAGAGAGCTGGATAGGAAGTAGAGCTGCCGGGACTCGAATCGGCGCCCATACGGGATGCTGGCACTGCAAGCAGTGGCTTTACCGGCTACATCACAGCACCAGCCCCAATTCACTTTTTATTTTTAAAAATGTTTGTTTATTTTCATCTACTTGAAAGGCAGAGTGACAGGGAAAAATGGAGGGAGGGGGAGAGTGAAAGAGAGGCACAGAAAGAGAGAGTGAGTGATCTCTTCCATCCCCTAGATGCTTGCAACAGCCAGGGCTGGGCTGGGCTGAAGCCAGGAGGAGGGAGCTCGGTCCAGGTCTCCCACATAGCAGGAACCCAGCACTTGTGCACCGTCAACCGCTGCCTCCCAGGCTGCGTTAGCAGGAAGCTGGATCGGAAGCGGAGGAATCTGGACATCGCCATCACTCTGACATGGGATGCCGGTGTCCCAACCAGCCGTTAAACCTGCTGAGCCACAGTGCCCTAACTTATCTTTTAGAAGAATCATTTTTTTTTTATTCTTTAAAATAACTTTTGTGCTTTTCTATATATTCAGTGTATACTTTTTCTATTTTGGCTTTTTTAAAAAAGGGAGCACAAAGTAGTGCTTGTGAAGTGTTCTGGTTCACAGATGAATTGTCTTCGTATGTACCCGCTCTCGAGTACCCTCTGCTGCTGCCTTCGGGTCTTGGCTTTTGGGGCCTGAATGCCGAGACAGTGCAGGCACGTGTGGCCTTTTGGTTCACGTGTGTCTGGTGAGGTTGTGCCGCGGGCCTGCTCTTGGCCTCCTGTCGGAACAAGTAAATGATCAGATCCCTGTTTCTGCTTGATGACATTAGAAGCGCCTTCTTGGACCCTACTCTTGTCTGTCCATTTTCTGTTGTTATAGTGGAATGCCTGGGGCTGGGTGCGTCACAGAGAAGAGGTTTTATTTAGCTTACAGTTCTGGAGGTCCAAGGGCACAGCCCCAGCCTGGGCTCGGCTCTGGTGAGGATCTCCTGCCTGATGGCCCCTCCGTGTTGGGAGTGCAGGTGAGAGGGAGCGACCGTGCTGCAAGATGGGGAGCCCAGAGGCGGGGAGGGGCCAGGCTTGGTCTTTCCTTACAGTCCTTTCTGAGGACTAACCCGCTGGTCCCGAGATCAGCATAGTTGCCTTCTGCTTCCCAGGGCAGTGGGCCATGACCTCCGCTAGGCCCCACCTCTTAAAGGTCCCACCACCCCTTAACATCACTGCACTGGGGACCAGGCTTCCAACCCATGAACTCCAGGGGACACCCTGCATGTCAACCACAGCAGATCCTTAGGTTGTTACCACTTGAGTGACCTGGCAGCAGGGCCCTGGGCGGCCCGGTCAGGGCAGCTCCGCTTGGCTCTTCTTCACGTCCAGCACCCCTGCGGTCTGGCATGCTTCTTGATGCAGCTGCCTCCTGCCCCCCATCTTGGTGGCACCCTGCCCCTCTTCCTCTCTGTCACTCTTGCTTTGTGCTTGTTGGACACGTCTAGAGTAGCCAGAGGCCTTCACGTTCCTCCAACCTTTTTCTTTGTTTGAAACTTTTTTTTTTTTAAATTTATTTGAAATGCAGCAAGACAGAGAGACACAGAGATGTTCCATCCATTGGTTTATCCCTATCCCCCTATCTCAATGCCCTCCTCTCCCAAATGCCCACAACAGCCAGCCTTGGCTTGGGCTGAAGCAGGATCCAATGTTGGGGCAGGGACCCGACTACTTGAGCCATCATTCCCCTGTCGCCTCCCAGGTTGCACACTAGCAGGGTGCTGGAATCAGTAGTGGAGCTGGGGCTTGAGCCCCAACCAGTGCCCAGTGGCTGCACACCCCACACTCCTACTCCACACACACACACACACACAAACGGTTTTTGAGTCTCTACCCTGCCTGGTGAGATCAGTTGTGGGGGCAGAGTGCTCTCTGCTGGTGGCCTGCACTTGATGTCACTGCCTTGCTTGCCATCCCCTGGTCACTGCAGAGAACCCCTTGGTGGTCTTTCCACATCTCCCTTTCCCCTCCTACCTTTCAATTATGGTTATTTTTTTAAAAAATATTTATTTATTTGAGAGACAGAGTTACAGACAGAGAGAGGGAGAGAGAAAGAGAGGTCTTCTATCCGCTGGTTCACTTCCCAGATGGCTGTAATGGCCGGAGCTGGGCCAATCTGAAGGCAGGAGCTGGGAGCTTCTTCTGGGTCTCCCACACGGTGCAGGGGCCCAGGTATTTGGGTGATCTTCCACTGCTTTCCCAGTCACATTAGCAGGGAGTTGTCACAGAAGTGGAGCAGCCGGGACTCGAACCTGCACTCTCACTCACAGGCAGCAGCTTAACTCTCTGTACAACACCAGTCCCTCAGGATGTCTTCATAGATAATGTCGATAACCTTAAGGGATCTCAGTGACGTGAGCTAAAGATACCCCTTAGTTCTTTTCCTATCCAGTGTAACTCTTGGAAAATTTGTGCCTTTGCTCACATCCAGGGTGGAGGAGACTCCAGTCACTGTGTTCTTACCCCCGCCCCCCCCCCCCCCCCTTTGGCTCCCATTCTCTAGATTGTTAAGCTAAGAAGGGCGGGAACGGGAAGGAGCAAAGTCTGGTGTTCAGCTTACTTCGCTGAGTTTACCTGGAAGTCTGGGCTTGTAACTACTAAGTGAGCATGTAGCATTCTGCGTCTGGCAATGTAAACATGATGGGTTTTCCTGGTTTGGAGCCCTTGGGTATTTTCTTTGTTCCCCAGGTTTTGCTGTGTTTCTGGTTCTCTTGTGAACGTCTTTGAGCAGGATGCATTTTGAGATGTTTTTCCCCTTGGAGTTTGTTCTCCAAAGTGGGCTTGTGTGGAACTTTACAACAAACCCACCGTGGAGAGTATTCCGTTTAGTTTGTGTGGTGGACACGTTCATTCTCCAGGCATCGGCTGTGGACCTGGCCGGAGGCTGGGGAACACAGACAGAGCAAGCCAGGCCAGTGTGCTGCCCCTCCCTCTAACGGTACCAACATGAGGGATCGGAATATTTGATCTGGCATGGCTTGTGTTTTCATTAAATCCACGAGGCTCCTACTGTCTTTTCATAAGCCATTTGTTTAACATAATATAGACCTTTGCCAGTCATTGATATTAACCTGTCTTGTGGCTGGCTGACCCACACAAAGGGGGGGGGTCTCAAAACTGAAATCCTTGGAGCCAGACGTTGCTTTGTAAAGCAGCCCAGCTGGGTCGCTCCCTTCTAGGGTAGAAAAAGAGGGAAGGAGGAAGAAATGCCCCGGAACTGAAGCCTGCAGGGCGGGAACTGATGCTTGGTAGCAATGGGGGGAATTTCATTTATTTATCAACTGTGTGTTGTAATTCTTCCCAAGGCTACTCTAGATATCTGACACTGTAACAAAATCATGAAGAACCTGCATTTGGGGCACCGGCTATGACTCTTAACGTAGTTTTTATACTTGGCAGCATTTGTTAAGTGTCTGCCGTGAACCTCGTGTCAGAGTTTATAAGGGGAGGCGAGAGCACACACAGGCAGGTTTGATGTCGGTGTGTGTGCACAGTGGGAACCTCCACCGTGTTCCAGGCACGATTCCAACTGCTCCCACATACAGGCTCACTCAGTGCTGTCATAGCCTCTTAGAAAGGAAGAAGTGAGGCCAGAGAGAGGTGAGTGAGAGCTTAGGAAACTCCCTGAAATCACACACTGGTAATGAGTGATGGAACTGGCATTCAAAACCAGACGGGCTGGCACAGGTTCACCTGTCGTGTTGTCATTCCACAGACATCGACCGAGTGCCTTGTATTGGCAAGGAATTGAGTTGGGTCATTCTCATTCACTTACTCATCAACTACTTAATAGCTGTTATATGCCAAGGGTAGCGTGGTCTCTGCTTTTATGGAGTATGTAGACCAGTGATTCAGACAGCCAATCAGTACAGACACAAGGAGAGTAAGAGTTCGGGTAGTGATAAGTTCTGTGAAGCACATAAAGCCGGAGAAGGGACTAGAGAGCAGTGGGGGATGTTTTCAGGTTTTCTGAGCTCAGAAGGGCTCTCTGAGTAGTTACTGTTTAAGCAGAACCCTCTGTGAAGAGAGGAACCGGCCACCCGGGGACCAGGAGGGAAGGAGTTGCCAGATAGAAGGAGCAGGAGGTACAAAGGCATTGAGGTCAGAATGAGCCCGGGAAGGACGGGGAGCAGACGGAAGACCGGTGTTCCAGAGCAGGCTGTACGGCCGGGAGAGCGTTGGTGGTGAGCTCAGAGAGAAGGGGAGGCGCTGGGGGCGTCGGCCGCTGTTGGTTATGGAGCGGAGTGTGGATTTTATTAATGTAATGGGAATGTCTTTTTAAAAAATTTATTTTCATTTTTTTTGAAAGGCAAAGAAACACAAATGATTTTCCGTCTGCTGTTTAACTCCCCAGATGCTTGGAAAAACCAGGGTTGGGACAGGCCAGGCCAAAACCAAGAGATGAAAATTCAGTCTGGGTCTCTCACTCTGGGCTCTCCGCCTGTGCCATCATCTGCTCCCTCGCAGGGTGTGTACTCGCAGGGAGCTGAACTTGGGAGCAGGGGAACAGGGACTGGATCAGGCACTCTGATGTGGGGCATGGGTGTCCCAAGTGGTGTGTGCCAAACAGCCACCCCCATGGGATGTCTTCAAGAGTTCTGAACAAGCTACTGACAAGTTTCATTTACTATTTTTTAAAGCAGCTTTAAGTTGACAGATAGTACTTGACAGATAATATGTATGGGGTTCTCATCAGTGAACGGGTGGATAAAGAAAATGTGGTATCCACACAATGGAATATTATTCAGACAATATAGCAGCATTCGTGAAAGGATGGTACTGGAGGGCATTATATTAACTGAAATAAGCCAGACCTCAAAAGTCAAATACCACACATTCTCACGTGTATGTGGGAATTAAAACTTGAGAGAGTATGGGGCCGGCGCTGTGGCGCAGTGGGTTGAGGCCCTGGCCTGAAGCGCTGGCATCCTATATGGGTACCGGTTCTAGTCCTGGCTGCTCCTCTTCTGGTCCAGCTCTCTGCTGTGGCCTGGGAGAGCAGTAGAATATGGCCCAAGTCCCTACACCCCCATGGGAGACTGGGAAGGAGCTCCTGGCTCCTGGCTCCAGATCGGTGTAGCTCCGGCCATTGTAGCCATCTGGGGAGTGAACCAGCGGATGGAAGACCTCTCTCTCTGTAACTCTTTCAAATAAATAAAATAAATCTTAAAAAACCAAAAAACAGTTGAGCGAGTAGAACAGCAGTGACCCGAGGCTGGGAGGGTTGGCGGGGAGGGAAGAGGGAGTGAGGTCACGGAACAGGTAAGTTCTGAGTGTCCCCAGCACGGTTGGGGTGAATATAGTTTACTGCTTCCAAGCAGCCAGAGGAGAGGATTTGGTGTGTTCCCAGCACGAAGCTCTGATCAGTGTCCGGGGTGATGGAGATCCTGATTGCCGGATATGATCATTCTGCATGGCACACGTGTATAGCACCCTGTCGCCCGCAGCTGTGTGCGGGGACTTCAGGTCACACTTTGCAGGGAGCGCCTTGAGGCCACGGTGAGAGCTGAGCAGAGTGGGAGGCGCCTTGTGTGGAGCCCAGGGATTCCCTGGCCTCCTTCCCGGGCTTCCCTGGACTCTTAATTCCTGTTGGTCCTAAAGGTGCAGCCACGGCGCGGCCCCTGCGGCGGGTGCGGCAGACCCCGTGGCAGGAGGACCCGAGTGGGAGGAGCCTGTGTGGTTCACGCGCCTCCCCAATTCTACCTTCCTGGTGGGGCTTTCGTGTTTCCCTCCACGTTTGTGTCTTCTCATGGGGGCCGTGTCTTGAGGGCTGTCATTTTGAGATGAACTGGTCTTGAGACACGGAGGAAAAATATTAGCTTCCCTTGGCTGGGCTTTGAAGACCAGAAGCGGGAGGGACTCATGGCCAGAGGCTGGAGATGAGGGGTGACCACGGAGGGCTGGGGGAAAAGCCACACGCAGGGGCTCCGCTGGGGAGGAAACCTTGACCCTCAGAACCGCCTGGGCGGCAGGTGCCGACCTCTGTGCATTTGGGCAAGTTGTAGGGCTCTCACAGTCCACTGCCTTGTGAGTCAGGATGGTGAGTGTCCTGCTCGCCCCACGAGGCTGTCACCAGGGGCTGATGGGATGAGAATGGGACACACAGGTGTGAGGGGCAGCATCAGAACACAGGCATTCGTGGACCTGATTAATCCACGCTCTCCTTCCCTGCCCCAGCAGCCGCCTGGAGAACTGTTGAGTGCACACACTGCAGACTCTCCTGCCGGCTGCTCCTGGGAGGTTGCTGGCTGAGGTCCCCTGGGCCAGGGTTAAGGGAGTTCGTCTGAGAGCCATTGCCGGAGCTGGGGAGAGACAGCAGACGACTGCACACACTCGCGTCCCACATGCGCACACATGCACACACGGGTGAGCAAGGCACAGATACAGTCCCTGGGGAGTCACAGTGTTTGTGCATAAGGTAGGCGTGCACACAAATGACGGAGGCTGCGAACATTGCTTTAGTGGAGTTGTCGCGCAAATACTGAGAAGGTGGAGTAGATGCCTGCAAGGCGTGCGGAGACCTCAGAGCCAGGGGTGTGGGTGGGGTCCCCCGGCTGAGGTCAGTCCAGGCAGGACCGTGGGAACCGCCGTCTGAGCTGCGGTTGGTGGATCTGCCCAGCAGTGTGGAATCCTTCCTTTGTTTTGTGCCATGTTTAGCCGCTGACAGCGCTGGTCCGAGGCTGGGGACTGGTGTTGATGAAACAGAGGGGTGGGTCCCTGTCCTGTCTCACACTGTGTCTTGCCTGAGGTCAGTGTTTAAGTATTTACTGCACTGACATGGTTATCTGAGTCCTCAGGAGGTGGGGTCCCCTCTGAGGTCCTTTGGGGTGTGGATGCTGCGTGCCCCGGGGCCTCCGTGCAGCCAGAGAGCAGGCAGGGTGGTGTTGCTGCCTGAGCCGTGTCCCCTTGTTCCTGCTGAGGAGCTTTGAGGGTGGGAGGGCCCTGCTGACCAGCTCCCGTCCTGCCCTGGGCTCAGACCCATAGCTGAGTGGTTGTGGGGTAGCGAGTCCGGACATGAAAATGATAACCTGTCAGAAATCACAGAAAAGTCTTTTTGAAACATCGCTGAAGTACGTGCTTCACTGATTTCTGGTCGGTAGAGACGGGAGACAAAGGAAGGTGCCTTTTCTGTGCGCCTCCCGCCACCCACCCATGGGCGACATCGCCCTTGACCCTGAGATGGGCTACCCTCTGCCTCCCATCCCTCTTCTCAAACGTGCCATGGCCAGCTGGGGTGGATGTGACTGCTGGGTTGACCCCTCATTTCCTGTATGTTTTCTGGGTGTGTGTGTGTGGGGGGGATGGGGACCGGTCACCTCCAACCTGCAGAGCTCCAGGAAGAGGGAATCCTAGCACCTTTGCTTCTGTGCCTGTGATCTGTGACTGCGGGGTCGCCGCAGCGGGGTCGCCACAGCCCTCTCCGGGGTGGCACATCGCTTTCTTCCTTGGGCTTGGTCTCCACTGATTCCAGAGGCACTCGGAGACCTCCCCACCTACCGTTAGCTCTCTGTTCCATAGTCAAACCTTCAGACCCATAGGGCGCTGGAAGCCTGGGCCTTTTAAATTTCACACTCTCTTTCTGGATATTGTAAGGAGCCTAATTTATTCAAGTGATTTTCCAGTTAAGGCCTAAAAGAAAATTCTTCTTTCCTGGTATTCACCCCACACCCACTTCCTGTCTTTATTTATTTATTTATGGGGGTGGGGAGGGAAGGAGGCGGAGGAGGAGGGGGAGAGAAAGCTTCCATCCACTGGTTTACTCCTCACGCGTCTGCCTTCTATGGCTGGGCCTGGCCTGGGCAGAGACCGTCACCAGGAGCTGGGAACTTAGTGCAGGTCTCCCAGGTGGGTGGCAGGGACCTAACGACCGGCGTCACTGCTTCCGAGGTCTGCATTGTCAGGAAGCTGGGTGCAGGAGCCGGGCTGGCTGTGGGACGCAGGCGCTCCGACGTGGGAAGTGGACATCTTAACTGCAGGCCAAATGCCGGGCACGACTGCTTTCCAAGAGCGTTTTCCAACATTTTGGAATATTTTAATCATTTACCAAAGAGGAGAGGATTGTATAACGAGCCTTCAGCCACCAGCTTCGGCAGTTATAAACTCCTGGGCACCTGTACCCTCCACGTCCTCACCTACCCATCCTTAGTTATTTTGAACCAAATGATGGGCATCATTTCATCCATAAACATTTTAGTATATTTCTAAAAGATGAAGGCTTTGTAAAGTCATAATGTTTCCACTACCTCACCTAACGATTCTTTAATCTCAATATTCATTGGTCAGTATTCAAATTTCCCTGAGTCTTTTTCTTTTCACACGTTAATGCAATTGGCTGATGGATCTCCTGAGTTTCTCTGCATCTGTAGGCGTCCTTCTCTCCCCAGCTGTTTTTCTTTCCTTGCAACATATTTGTGGACGCGGAGTCTCGAGTTTCCGTGCTGTGGATTTTGGAGGCCGCATCCTTCCACACCTTCCTCATTCCTCTGTGCGTCCCACAGAGGGCTGGTGTGTCTAGAGGCGCGTTCAGGGTTTGGTCAGGAGTTTGGCAAGCGCTGCTTCGTAGGGGCGGCTGCGAGCTTCCTTCCGGAGGCTCATCGTTCGTGGTTGTCCCCCTGTGCTGGCTGATGCGTTTTAACACCTGTGTTAACTATGTAAGACGCTCAGGCCCCGTCATGTTTTCTTGTGCCAGGGCTGTGGTCTTCAGAGTGTAGGGTGAGCAACCAGAGGTCCTTCTCTGTGGCTGTCTGACGAAGATGAGGCCGTTAGGTTCTCTGTCCCCGAGCTGTTTGGCCGGGTTGGTTTCTCCAGCACTTCCTGGAGGATGAAATGACATGAACTTGGCCTAGAGCATAGCCATTCTGTGTTTTTCTTGGTTATAAAAGACCTGTCCACTCAAGAACCATTGAGGCCTGGATGTTGTGAAAGGTTTTTTTTTTGGTTTGTTTGTTTGTTTTTTTGTATTTTGGAAGTGTTTCTTGTTTTGGCTGAACCAGCTGCTTGTGCTGACACTCTCCGGGTGTGTGTTTTCATTGAATTTGTAAGGTAATTCTTTCTCTCTTTTAGGATCTCATTCTGCCTAACGGTGGCACTCCAGCAGGCACCTCGAGCCCAGCGTCTTCGTCTTCCCTTCTCAACAGACTTCAGCTCGATGATGACATTGACGGTGAGACCAGGGATCTCTTTGTCACAGTCGATGACCCCAAGAAGCATGTCTGCACGATGGAGACTTACATCACGTATAGGATCACCACCAAGGTAGATGCCTCCTTTATCCTTTTTTTAAATATTTTTTAAATTTTTATTTTTATTTATTTTTTTGACAGGCAGAGTGCACAGTGAGAGAAAGAGACAGAGAGAAAGGTCTTCCTTTGCCATTGGTTCACCCTCCAATGCCGCTGCGGCCGTCACGCCGCGCTGATCCAAAGGCAGGGGCCAGGTGCTTCTCCTGGTCTCCCATGGGGTGCAGGGCCCAAGCACTTGGGCCATCCTCCACTGCACTCCCTGGCCACAGCAGAGAGCTGGCCTGGAAGAGGGGCAACCGGGACAGAATCCGGCACCCTGACCAGGACTAGAACCTGGTGTGCCGGCGCTGCAAGGCAGAAAGATTAGCCTGTTGAGCCACGGCGCCGGTGCCTCCTTTATCTTCTGATGTGTTGTATGATCTTGGAGATTCAGGCTTCTATCTCCAAGGCTCCTGCCTTTGCTTTCTCACCCACTTTTCTTCAACTTTATTATAATTGTGGGTATGGTTTTTGGAGATAGTGGAAGAATTCAAATTAAAAGGATTATATATAGCATTTTTTAAAATTATTTATTTGAAAGGCAGAGTGAAGCACATAACCATGTGCACACACAGAGAGGAGGAGAGAGAGAGATCTTCCATCTACCAGTTCACTCCCCGAATGGCTGCAAGTGCAGGGGCTAGGCCAGGCCTCATCGAGGAGCCCAGAATGCTTCCCAGGTCTTCCAATGTGAGTGACAGGGGCCCAGGCACTTGGATCATCTTCTGTTGCTTTCCCAGCCACATTACCAGAGAGTTGGATCAGAAGCAGAGTAGTGGGACCAGTATTGTGGCACAGTGGGTTAAGCTGCCACCTGCGATACAGGCATCCTACATGGGCACCAGTTTAACTCCCAGCTGCTCTTCCAATCCAGCTCCCTGCTAATGTGCCTGGGAAAGCCAAAGAAGATGCTTGGGCCCCTGCCATACATGGGAGAACAGATTGAGGCTCCTGGCTCCTGGCTTTGGCCTGGCTCACTCCCAGCCATTATGGCATTTGGGGAGTGAACCTAGGGATGGAACAATCTCTCTGTCTCTATAAATCAGCCTTTCAAATAAAACAAAAGAAACCACAGGGGAGTAGCTAGGGCTCAAACTAGCGCTCCAGTATGGGATGCCAGTGTCACAAGTGGTGGCTTAACCCACAGCACCACAACACAAGCCCCATAGTAACTTTTTAAAAATATTTATTTATTTATTTGAAAATCAGAGAGAGAGAGAGAGAGAGAATTTAAATCTTAAAACGAGGAGAAAGTATGACTGAAGACTCTAAAAATATTTTCCCTTTTAAAAAGATTTATTATTTATTTACTTGAGAGGCAGAGTTACAGAGAGAGAGGTCTTCATCTTCTGGTTCGCTCCCCAGATGGGCTGGTGCAGTGGCGCAGTGGGTTAATGCCCTGGCCTGAAGCACCGGTATCCCTTATGAGTGCCAGTTCTAGTCCTGGCTGCTCCTCTTCCCATCCAGCTCTCTGCTGTTGTGGCCTGGGAAAGCAGTAGAAGATGGCCCAAGACCTTGGGCCCTTGCACCCATGTGAGAGACCTGGAAGAAGCTCCTGGCTCCTGGCTTCAGATTGGCATACCTCTGGCTGTTGTGGCCACCTGGGGAGTGAAGCAGTGGATGGAAGACCTCTTTCTCTATCTCTACCTCTCTCTGTAACGCTTTCAAATAAATAAAATAAAGATTTAAAAAAATAAAAGGAGCGGAGCAGCCGGGATTTGAGTTGGTGCCCATAGTAGGTGCTGGCACTGAGGCGGTTGTGTAACTTACTATGCCACAGTGTCAGCCCCCATATTTTATTTCTTTATTTTAGGACTAGAGGGAGGGAGAGAGAGAGAGAGAGCGAGCGAGAGAGAGACACACAGAGAAAAAGCTCTTATTTGCTGTTTTACTCTAAACGCCCACAATGGCCAACCCTTGGGCAGGGCTAAAGCTGGGAGCCAGGAACTCTATCCAGGTCTCCTGCGTGGGTGGCAGGTACCCAAACACTTGAGCCATCACCCCTGCCTCCCAGGGCATTGTCAGAAAGCTGGAATTGGAAGCTGGGTGTTGAACCCACTCTGATGTGGGTTGTGGGCATCCTAACCAGCGTCTAAACTGCCAGGTCAGACAGCTGCCCCTTATTTCAAAATTACAGGTTGATTGTTTAAAATAGTACTAAATTCTGGCCCTGGAGCAGGTTTTCTCAGCCTTGGCAGCACTGACGTTTTGGACTGAGTAACCCTTTGCTGTGGGCCGGCCCTTGGCAGGATGTTGAGTGGGATCTGTGGCTTTGCCCACTCCTTGGTAGTAGCACCACACCCAGCCCCTGGTTGTGACAACCCAAGCCATCCGCAGACCTTGTAGGGTATTCTCTGGGGTACAAAAGTGCCCTGACCTAGGTTCTCTACACTAGCAGAGAGAAAATTCATTTCTCATTTTATGTTTCTGAATTTAAAAATGTGCTTTAGTCAGAAAAACCACCCTATTTCTTGGACTCTCTCCCTACTACAGACCTCAGGGAATTACAGATATTTCCAGAAGTTTTAAACAGATGAAGGTGCCTTTGTGAATGATGTTAAGAGAGCCTTTTCTTGGCCGGCGCCGTGGCTTAACAGGCTAATCCTCCGCCTTGTGGCGCTGGCACACCGGGTTCTAGTCCTGGTTGGGGCGCCGGATTCTATCCTGGTTGCCCCTCTTCCAGGCTAGCTCTCTGCTGTGGCCCGGGAAGGCAGTGGAGGATGGCCCAAGTACTTGGGCCCTGCACCCGCATGGGAGACCAGGAGAAGCGCCTGGCTCCTGGCTTCGGATCAGCGCGATGCATCGGCCACAACGGCCATTGGATGGTGAACCAGCGGTAAAGGAAGACCTTTCTGTCTGTCTCTCTCTCTCACTATCCACTCTGCCTGTCAAAAAAAAAAAGAGAGAGCGTTTTCTTGTTTTCTTTGTTGAAAAAAGGTTTTTTTTTTTTTTTTTTTTGTTTTTTTTTTTTTTTAAATCATTAAAGTTCAGTAGGTCTTGTACTCATTTAAATTCCTTGGCTGGGCAGGTGTTGTGGTGTAGTGGATGCTGGCATTCCATGTTGGAGTTCCAGCTACTCCCACTTCTGATCCCGCTTCCTGCCAGTGCATCCTGGGAGACAGCAGTTGATGGGTCAAATGCTTGGGCCCCTGCTGCCCATGTGGGAGACCCAGGTAGGGGTCCAGATTCTGGCTTTGACCTAACCAGCCATGGCTGTGGTGGGCATTTGGAGTGAACCAGCAGATGCAAGATCTCTCCTACTCTCTCTGTTGTTCTGCCTCTTAAGTAGGTGAAAAGAAACATTAAGGAAAAAATTCCTTGGAAAGAAAAGCAGAGATTAAAATACACTCAAATTTTGTCTCTTCATCTTTTATTAAATTAAAATGTTATGTTTTAAAAATGATACGTATGGGGCTGGCACTGTGGCATAGTGGGTGAGGCCGCTGCCTGCAGTGCCAGCATCCCATGTAGGTGCCAGTTTGAGTCCCGGCTGCCCTACTTCTGATCCAGCTCTCTGCTGTGGCCTGGGAGAGCAGTAGAACAAGGCCCAAGTCCTTGGGCCCCTGCACCCGTGTGGGAGACCAGGGGGAAGCTCCTGGCTCCTGGCTTCAGATGGGTGCAGCTCTGGCCATTGCGGCCAGTTAGGGAGTGAACCCGTGAATGGAAGACCTCTCTTTCTTTGCCTCTCCTTCTCTCTCTGTGTAACTCTGACTTTCAAGTAAGTAAGTAAATCTTTAAAGAAAATTATACATGTGTAGCGGCAGGCATTTTGCCCAGTGGATAGATACTGCTTTGGGCTCCCGCGTCCCATATTGGAAAGCTTGAGTTTGAGTCTCAGTGGCAGCTTCCTGCTGATGCATGCTCTCGGAAGTAGCAGGTGACAGCTCAAGTTGTTGGATCCCTGCCCCAGCGTGGGAAACCTGGGTTGAGCTCCTGGCTCCTGGCTTCAATCCCCAGCACACAGCCATTGTGGGCATTTAGGAAGTAAACCAGTGGATGATGTAGCTCTCTCTGTCTCTCTTTCAAATTAAATAAATAATAAAATTAAAAGCTGGTACTCTGGCCTCAGAATTAGCCCTTAAGGCATTTGGGTCTGGCTAAAGAGCCCATGAGAGTATTTTAGGCATAGAAAGCCAAGACACTCTGGCAAAAAAAAAAAAAAAAAAAAAAAAACAAACAAACCTAAATGAAAGATCTCTGCGAGTGAGATCCCAGTAGAAAGAACGGGGCCATCAAAGAAGGAGGTACCCTTCTCTGAAGGGAGGAGAGAACTTCCACTTTGACTATGACCTTGTCTAAATAAGATCGAAGTCAGCGAACTCAAGAGGTTTCTATAGCCATGGAAACTCATGACTAGAGCCTAGGGAGATTTCTGACGCCATAAACAAGAGCGTCAGATTGTTAAGTCAACAACAGGAGTCACTGTGTACTTACTCCTCATGTGGGATCTCTGTCCTTACTGTGTTGTCCAATGTGAATTAATGCTATAACTAGTACTGAAACAGTATTTTACACTTTATGTTCTGTGTGGGTGCAAACTGATGGAATCTTTACTTAATACATACTAAGTCGATCTTGTGTTTATAAAGATAATTGAAAATGAATCTTGATGTGAATGGAATGGGAGAGGGAGCAGGAGATGGGAGGGGTGCAGGTGGGAGGGAAGTTATGGGGGGGAAAAAGCCATTCTAATCCATAAACTGTACTTTGGAAATTATATTTACTAAATAGAAGTTTAAAAAAATAAAAAAAAATTAAAATCTGGTTTTCAAACAAGTAAAATAAAATGCAACGACATAGGTAATATACATGTATTATTGTAAAACAATAAACAAGACAGTATTAAACCCCAAATAGGGGTTGGCGCTGTGGTGTAGTGGGTAAAGCTGCCTCCTGCAGTGCCAGCATCCCATATGGGTGCTGGTTTGAGTCCCGGCTGCTCCACTTCCTATCCAGCTTTCTGCTATGACCTGGGAAAGCAGTGGAAGATGGCCCAAATCCTTGGGCCCCTGCACCCATGTGGGAGACATAGAGGAAGACCCCTGGTTTCAGATTGCCGCAGCTCCGGCCATTGCAGCCAGTTGGGGAGTGAACCAGCAGATGGAAGACCTCTCTCTCTTTCTCTGCCTAACTCCTACTTTCAAATAAATAAATAAATCTTAAAAAAAAAAAAAACCTCAAATTCAGAGTAGAAAACTGAGCTGTCTTCCTTAGCCCTTCTTACCAAGATTATTCTAACACCAAGCAACTGTTGCTAAAATTTGTCCTATGTCTTCCCATTCATTTTCTTCACACACACACACACACACACAGTTAGAATACATATTATTTAGATTTTGGTGTAAATGGCTTGGGTCAACTTCCACTGCTTTCCCAGGCCATAGCAGAGAGCAGGATCGGAAGTGGAGCAGCTGGGACTTGAACCGGCGCCCGTATGGGATGCCGGCACCTGCTATGCCACAGCATCTGCCCCTGTATCCTCTTTCAAAGTCTGTTTTTGTGGCGACTCTACAGTATCTTTTCTGTAGGGACATTTAAGCTTGTCCCAGTTTCTCAGTGCTGCTACTCTGTCCTTTGTGCGCATGTACACACTCATGTGAACGCACGCAGTCCGTCCCCATTACCACTGCCCTGGCTGCCTGCAGTTTCCCCTCTGTCGGTCCAGGTGCTCACCTGTATATTATTTCCTTAGAGGTCCTACATTGATGTACAAAATTTTCCAGCAATTATTTCCATTTATTTGTTTTTTTTTTTCCTGGGATGAACTCACTTTTTTTTTTTTTAAGTCCCGTGATCAGTGAAATGGAAAACCTGTTTTTCTGGAATTGGTGCTGTAAACAGCCAGCTGCCTGGGTGACTGCCTGGCTGGCACAGCAGCGCTTGGTGGCTTCCTACTGCTGCTTGATTCCTTGGCCCTGCACTTGGCTGCCACCCTCATGCAAGTCCTGCAGGATGTCCGTGCACTGCTCTGTGGACACATGCTCCCCAGATTTCCTTAGCTGCCTGCTCGTCCCCTCCTTTCCTACCTGTTCCCACCCGTGTTCTTATTTCCATCCCTTCTCTTGGGGTTATTTGATTACCTCGAAGGCAGAAAATGTCCTAGGGTAACCTTTCCCAAGTTCCAGTCCCACGGTTCACCTGGCTGTCACGGCAACAGCTCAGGATGAACTTGGGGCCGTACCAAGTTGTATGGCTTCCCAGCTCTTGCGCGTCTGATTCCAAGCCAGCACGCTCTTCCGTCCCTGTTTCTAACCGCGGCAGCAGGTGTAAAGGCCTGGAGGTGCATTTAGGCTAGAGGTTATGTGGGAGTGCGGGGATGGCAGAGGTCCCACAGCAACGCAGAATCTCAGTGTCCAATCTGCACGCCTGCTGAGGTCTCCCAGCAGTTGCGGTCAGGCAACAAAGCTGTTCACACGGCCGCTGGTTACTTTCAGCCTTTTGACTCCCCAAGTCTAGTTTGTATTCTTGATGACCAAAGCTTAACAAAGTCCTGACCTCTTTCTGCCCGAGTTAAATGAGCCAGGGCTGAGAGCTGGTGTAGACACAGAATTTTCCACCCAAATCTAAGCCAGCAGTGTCTTCTCTCTCCACGTGAGCCAGCACAAGCCTTCCCGGGGTAGATGGCTCCTCCAGACGCTTAGAAAGTTACACCGTGATAATGGCTGCCTGCTGGCCTTTTTCTCTTTCTTGTAATAGCTACCCTTTAACTTATATTTTATTTAAGTCATATTTGTTCACTGTAGAAGAATTAGAAAATACAAGTGAGCTAAAACAGTAAAATAGAAGAATACCTGTAGGCTCAGTATCATTGCTAACTTTCTGTACTGTTTTTCTCTTTTTACAAAAATGTGCATTTTTTACGCTTCTGATTCACTCCCTGCATTGTGAACATCTTTCCACACTAGTAAACACCAGTGAGCACACCTTTTATTTATTTATTTATTTATTTATTTCACAGGCAGAGTGGACAGTGAGAGAGACAGAGAAAGGTATTTTTTTTACCGTTGGTTCACCCTCCAATGGCCGCTGCGACCGGCACACCACACTGATCCGAAACCTGGAGTGCTTCTCCTGGTCTCCCATGCAGGTGCAGGGCCCAAGGACTTGGGCCATCCTCCACTGCCCTCCCGGGCCACAGCAGAGAGCTGGCCTGGAAGAGGGGCAACAGGGACAGAGTCCGGCGCCCTGACCAGGACTAGAACCCAGGGTGCTGGCGGTGCAGGCGGAGGATTAGCCTACTGAGCCGGCCTTTTTTTTTTTAAAGATTTATTTGTTTTGAAAGTTAGAGAGATCTTCCAACTGCTGGCTCACTCCCCAGGTGGTTGCAATGGACTGCACAGGGCGAGGCCAAAGTCAGGAGCCGGGAGCCTCCTCCAGGCCTCCCACCTGGGTGGCAGGAGCCCATACACCTGGGCCATCTTCTACCACTTTTCCCAGAGCACAGCAGGGAGCTGGGTAGGAAGTGGAGCAGCCCTCTGGGATGCTGGCCTTGCAGGCAGCAGCTTTCCCTCCACCCCACAATGCTGGCCCCCAGGTGAGCACACTTTTATGCTAACATTTGTGAACTACAACAGTGTTCTTCTGTATGGATGTGCTGTCATTTTGTATCTCTTTGTTTTGAGTATATTGTCAGTTAATCTTCGCGCTCAGTGATATTGGTAATGTTCTTATTTTACAAGTGAGGGAACTGAGACAAAAGACATTAAAAAATTGCTCAGTGGCCTGCGCTGTGGCATAGTAGGCTAATCTTCCGCCTGCCGTGCCAGCATCCCATATGTGCACTGGTTCTAGTCCCGGCTGCTCCACTTCCCATCCAGCTCTCTGCTATGGCCTGGGAAAGCAGCAGAAAATGGCCCAAGTGCTTGGGCTCCTGCACCAACTTGGGAGACTTGAAAGAAGCTCCTGGCTCCTGGCTTTGGATTGGCGCAGCTCCAGCCGTTGCGGCCATTTGGGGAGTGAAGCAGTGGATGGAACACCCTCTCTTTCTCTCCGACTCTGCTTTTCAAATAAATAAATAATCTTTAAAAAATACCAAGCATAGTGATGCTTCTATTATTAGGAAAAATTGCTCAAAGGAATACCGCTAACACGTGGTGGGGCGAGAGCCCAAGCCCAGCTGGCCTGATTGTAGAATCCTTGTCCTTAGTCACCTTCCCATGGACAGGTTCTTCCAGGGGGACACGGGCGTACGGAGTCACAGCAGCGCTCTGCTCCCGCACCTGTCCTGTGGCCTGGCTGCTGATACTTATGGTGAGGAAAGACAATTGAGGCTGAGGGAGCAGGCACTCTCGGCTCCCTTTCCAGGCTGTCCCCACCAGTCCCCACCAGACCTTACTCTCTTGTGGTTCCTCCCTCCAGACAGCCCAGCGGTCAGCAGGGTCCAGGCACGGCTCAGAGGCCAGCTCGTAACTAAGGATGACAAAGTGCATGTCGGATATGGTGGCCGCGTTGTTGGTGACTGTGAAGAGAGCAGTTCTGTGGCTGCTGGGGGTTGTAGGGGATAGGAGGTGAGCAAACCAGGGCCTGAGCGTTTGGCAGTCCGGCCAGGAAAGCGCGCCTGGAACATTTGCTGGGGTCTGGTGCAGGCTCCAGGATGAAAGAGACCTCAGGGCCAGGCGCGCAGCATTGGGAGAGGAGCAGCAGTGATGCTAAGTTGAAGACTGGGGGTGCAGGGTGGGGGGGATGGGCGATGGGGGAGAAGGTGGAGAGAGAGTCTTCCTCTCTCCAGCAGAGGGCGTGGCCTCCTGTGGTGGAAGGTGGACTTTTGCCCTTGTTTCCAGAGAAAGGGGAAGTTTATCTTGCAGCAGGAAGTCGAAGGGATCTCTGCTTATGGCTGCATGAATTTTCCTTTTCAGTTTTCTCCATGAATAAATGGAGATGCTGAGAGCAGAGTGGGAGGTGTGGAAGTGGAGCTTAGAAATTTTATTATTTATTTATTTACTTTAAAGATTTATTATTTTACTTGAAAGTCAGAGTTAAAGAGGGCAGAGGCAGAGAGAGAAAGAGAGAGAGGTCTTCCATCTGCTGGTTCACTCTCCAAATGGCTGCAATGGCCAGAGCTGAGCCGATCCAAAGCCAGGAGCCAGGGGCTTCTTCTAAGTCTCTCATGTGGGTGCAGGGACCCAAACACTTGGGCCATCTTCTACTGCTTTCCCAGGCCATAGCAGAGAGCAGGATCAGAAGTGGAGCAACTGGAACTTAAACCTGCGCCCATATGGGATGCCAGCACTGCAGGTGGCGGTTTTACCCACTAAGCCACAACGCCAGCCCCAGCTTAGAAATTTTAAAACGGCTGCGGGCTCTGCAGTGCCTGGGGTGCTCAGTAAGGGAGAGAGCGGACCGAGTGAGTGTTTGAAGACTGCTTGGTGGTGTTGAGGGTCCAGTAGAATTTCTTGCTTTGATCTGTGTGTTTGCCTGATGGTGGTTTTCCTTTGGCAGTGAACTCATGGGCCTGGGCCTGGTTCAGCGAGAAGTGGCTGCTTGCAGTTTTTGCCAGAGTTGGGTGAATGGGTGGTGGGGAAGGAGCACCGAGATCGATTGATCCAGGGATTCCTGCCAAGGGCCATTTGGATAATTATAGCATCATTGGGGGGCCCTACAGAATCCTCAGCTTAAAAACCAGCCTGCTGTAGGCACATTGAACTTCCAGTCCCACCTGTGTTGCCTTGGCAGGGCCGGACCTAGCGATTTCTCAAGCCTTCCGTGGCCCTGGGGCTGGGAAGTCCTTGCTCCCGGGTTAGACTGATACTCCGTGTAGGTCTGTCCAAGTGCCGAGCCTCCAGGAAGAAAAGGAGAAGGCCAGGGGTGTGCAGAGACCACCGAAGAGCTATTCACATGGAGGTGAGGCCCTTGACCCTCCAGCGCAGCGAGTATGAATGTTCTTTGCTCCCACACTCGGGCTCAGTTAGCCCTTCTCAGATCTCAGTGTAGCTATGTATCCGTGACCGCGTGACCAGCAGGCCTCCGAGGTCAGGGGCGCACGGCATGGCAGGACGTAGAGCGCAGTGCCGTGGTGGCCATCTCTGGTTATGGGATTGTGGGCGCACGCTTTCCTTTCTTTGCTTGTTGACCGCAGGTACTAGCAAATAGAGAAAGAGTTTTCCTTTATTCTCCTTTCTAAATTAGGCCCAGAGTGTCACAGAGCAAACATGTACTACAAGCTCGCCATTGCAGTCGCTGATCTGTGTGTCTTATTACTGTGCGTCCCTTATCTGGGTTTCTCCTCAGAACCTCAGCGTCCTGCCTGTGGCCCAGTTTTAGCAAATGTGTGGCGTTCTGTTGTAAGTGGGTTTTGCTAGCCTCATTCCTGGCCCGACTTTTTCTCCCTGTCCTTATTTTCCCTTTTTCTTTCTCACCTACTTATAATTTATGTCATTTGACTGTATTTTACGTTTCGCTATGTCTTTTCTAGAACAAGCAATGGTAGTGATAAGTAAACTAAATACTGGGTCAGAGAATGTGAGAACATGAGCGTCCTCTGTTTCATGAGTTTTTTTTTTTTTAACCTTACTGCATTCCAAAGCATAAAATCAGGTTTTTCTTGCTGTATTGAATCCCCTATGGCTATTTTTTTTTTTTAAGATATTATGTATTTATTTGAGAGGTAGAGTTACAGACAGTGAGAGGGAGAGACAGAAAGGTCTTCTTTCTGCTGGTTCACTCCCCAAATGGCCGAATGGCCTCAATGGCCAAGGCTGCACCGATCTGAAGTCAGGAGCCAGGAACTTCCTCCCGGTCTCCCATACAGGTGCAGGGGCCCAAGGACTTGGGGGCCATCTTCCACTGCTTTCCCAGGCCACAACAGAGATCTGGATTGGAAGAGGAGCAGCCAGGACTCGAACCAGCACCCGTATGGGATGCCGGCACAGCAGGCCGGTGCGTTAACCCGCTGTGCCACAGCGCTAGCCCCTCCCCTATGGTTCTTAAACTAGCCCTTAAAAAATGGCCATCTTGGGGATGGCATTGTGGCAATGCCACATCCCATAAGGGTGCCAGTTCAAGTCCCTGCTGCTCCACTTCTCATCTAGCTCCCTGCTGATGTGCCTGGGAAAGCAGCAGAGGATGACCTAAGTGTTTGGGCCCCGGCCATCAGTGTGGGAGACCCAGATGAGGCTCCTGGCTCCTGGCTTCAGCCTGGCCCTGCCCTGGCCATTACAGCCATCTGGAGAATGAAGCAGCAGATGGAAAATCTCTCTCTCTGTATCTTTCCTTCTCTGTAATTCTGATTTTCAAAATAAATAAATATTTTTTAAAAATGAGCATCTTTTTGTGACTATAAAATCTTGTATTGAAAATGGTATAAAATTTGGAACTAAATTTGAGTATTAAGAGGACAGTTCTCTTGGAATAAATATACCAAAATTTTCTTAATAGTTTTTAAATTGCTGATGCTTAGGTTGCTTCAATTCCTCTGTTATTTTAAATAATATTGTAATGGAGACCATTATACAAATGTCTTTTTTTAAAAAAAGATTTATTTATGTATTTGAAAGGCAGAGTTAGAGAGAGAGAGAGAGAGAGAGAGAAGGAGAGAGAGAGAAGGAGAGACAGAGAGGTCTTCTGTCCGCTGGTTCACTCCCCAGAGGGCCACAACAGCCAGGACTGGGCCAGGCTGAAGCAGGAGCCAGGAGCTTCTTCCGGTCTCTCGCTTGGGTACAGGGGCCCATTTTCTGCTGCTTTCCTAGGTGCGTTAGCAGAGAGCTGGATCGGAAGTGGAGCAGAGGCACCCGTGTGGGATGCCAGGGCTGCTGTTACCCTCTGAGCCACAGCGCTGGCTCCTATACAGATATCTTCCCTTTCCAATGGCAGTTTCCTAGAAGTAGAATAAGTGATGAAAGATAGAGAACCATGCAGGATGGAGAGTCCAGGGGAATATTTCAGTGAGCTTGCAGGTGTTGCAGCCTTCAAGGGAAAGAATGATTGTAATTTGAATAATGAAAAAATTATGTGTCTGAAAAACCTTTTGGAAAATTATGATAGGCAAATGGCAATCAAGAGTTCACACAAATAAAAAAGACTTGAGTCATAATTCAAAAAGAGCCCCTGACTGAAGAAGAGAAACGTATGGCCAGCAAGTGTTTGAAAGGATGTTCAACCCCAGTAGTTACTCAGAGTAACACAGCCAAAGGAAGGTGATATGGAGTTTCTCAGATTAAAGATAACTAGTTCCTGAGAATATGTAGAGAAACTATAAATTGCTGTATTTCTGGAAGCAGTTTATAAGTAAAAAAATCTCTGTGCTCTTTTTATTCAGAAATTCTAGCTTATAGGAGTTTATTTTAAGGGTATTATCAGCAGATAGGTGCCCAGTATGTTTAGTGTAGCATTGTTGATTGGTTGAAAAAACAGTTAAATGGGGATTTGGTTTGATTGTGGTATAACTGTCCATTGAAATGCTATACTGAATATATATCCAGATGTCATAGATCTGAATTTACTGACCAGGAAGATGGCCAAGATGCATTTAAGAGATACAGAAAATGAGGTGGAACAGATGTGGGACAGTGGTTAGGACACTACTGGGGCAGCCACATCCTGTACTAGAGTTCCCATGTTCAAGTCCCAGCTCTGCTTCCAACTCCAGCTTCCTGCTGCTGCACACCCTGGAAGGCAGCAGGTGCTGGCTCAAGTACTTGGGATTGTGCTACCCGTGTGGGAGACCTGGACTGAATTCCAGACCCCTGGCTTCAACCTGGACCAACCCTAGCTGTGGCAGGCATGTGGTGGGTAAGCCAGTGGGTAGGAAATCTTTCTGTGTCTCTTTGTCTTTTTTTTTTTTTTTAAAGATTTATTTATTTATTTGAAAGGCAGAGTTACACTGAGAGAAGGAGAGGGAGAGGGAGAGAGATCGAGAGAGAGAGAGAGAGAGATCTCCTATCTGCTGGTTCACTCCCCAATTGGCTGCAACAGCCGGAGCTGCGCCAATCCAAAGCCAGGAGCCAAGAGCTTTAACCAGGGCTCCCATGTGGGTGCAGGGGCCCAAGGACTTGGGCCATCTTCCACTGCTTTCCCAGGGCACAACAGAGAGCTGGATTGGAAGTGGAGCAGCTGGGACTCGAACCGGCTTTCATATGGGATGCCGGCACTGCAGGCGGCGGCTTTAACCCACTACGCCATAGCGCCAGCCCTTCTTTGTCTTTTGAATAAAATAAATAAATAAAAATAATTTAAAAAGTAGTGAATGAATGAATATGCATTTTAAAATGTGGAATAATAGAAACCATGTTAATTGTGTTTTTCTCAATTTAGAGAGGTATGACTGATGTTTTAAAAATTCCTTTATTTTTTCTGAAGTTTTCGAAGAAATATATCCCCTGCATAAATAGAAGAAGGGGAAAAAAAGGCCAGTTCCCCAAAAATGAAATTGGTTGGGACAGAAACACAATGTGTATTTTATTATGCTGCTTTCTGTAGCTACCAAATGTTGATTTGGAGGTTGGAGTAGAAATGTTCCATGAGCTGTATACTTTGTGACGTGAATCTGAGAGACACCGTCTGGGTCGGTGTTCCGATCGGGTAACATTTAGGAAGGCGACAAGCACGGCCGGGCCTGGGGTCACCTGCAGGTTGTCCCCTGGAGCATCCTCAAGATGTCCTCCCACTGTCCTTTATCACTCAGGAAATGAGGGCTCAGTGAGGCTTGGTGCATCTGGGGGTAGGGGACACTGGGGGTGTAGCAGCTGCCTTGTTTCCCCCATCAGGCCCCCTGCTTTCCCTCGGCAGTGACTTGGTCTTTGGGTTGGGGCGTTGTCTCCCCTCCTTCTCTCCCCTTCACTTCACAGCCAGTTCGTTGGGGGAGTCTTCCGATAGTTCACAAACGGTCAGCTGAATGGACTTCGCACCTGTTCCTGCTCTCCCAGTCCCCAGCTTCGGAGGCAGGCTGTGGTTCCTGGGGGCACCTGGTGTGTGGCACTGAAAAGGGAAGTGGTGCATCACGAGCTAGGGGTCAGCCCAAGTCAGGGCTCTTTCTGGCACAGTTCTGCTCAGACTGCAAGTGCAGCTTTTGGGGAAGATGAAATTATAATTAAAAAAAACCTTTTTCTTATTAGAGTGAGAGCAAGCCCTGTTTTCAGCTGGTCTGCTCCCCAGATGCCTGCAAGCACTGGTTCTGAATCGGGGCTGGGGTCCGGAGTGGGTGGTGAGATCCAGGTCTCCCAGCAGCGTGGCAGGAGCCCAGTCAGTTCAGCCATCACCACTGCCTCCAGGGTCCACATTGGAAGGAAGTCAGAGTCTGGGGTCAAAGCTAGTGGTCAGGCTGGCACCGTGGCTTAACAGGCTAATCCTCCGCCTTGCGGTGCCGGCACACCGGGTTCTAATCCCAGTCGGGGTGCCGGATTCTATCCCGGTTGCCCCTCTTCCAGGCCAGCTCTCTGCTGTGGCCTGGGAGTGCAGTGGAGGATGGCCCAAGTGCTTGGGCCCTGCACCCCATGGGAGACCAGGAGAAGCACCTGGCTCCTGGCTTCAGATCAGCATGATGCGCCGGCCACAGCGGCCATTGGAGGGTGACCCAACGGCAAAAAGGAAGACCTTTCTCTCTGTCTCTCTCTCTCTCACTATCTACTCTGCCTGGCAAAAAAAAAAAAAAAAAAGCTAGGGGTCAAACCTAGGCATCTTCACCACTGGGCCAAACGACCATTCCTGAAACTGTAGTTTTCAATGTCAAAGCTCTTGGCAGCCTTTTCTTTCATTAGTGACTCTTATTCCTGTGTTTTTAAGATTTTCTCAACATTGTGCATTGGGAGAGTTTATAAAATGTACATTTGAATCTTGTACTTTCTCTGAATGGCTTAATCTGAGACATGATTTTAGTTTCGGCAAATTAAGGAGTGAAAATCTCGTTTTGGTGTAAACCAAGTGCATTTTATTTAACATTGGCTTTCATTAAAGGGCTGTAATTACACCACAGAAACTGCAGGAGAGAGGGTAAGATTGCGAACGTTTTTTCTGTAGCGGAGTGGCTTTTGATAATTGCTTCTAGATTTTTCTTCCTGTGCATCTCAAATACTGTAGAGACAGTTTCCAGGTTATGGTTTTGTCAGATTGAGCGAAACTTCTGCTTCCACCGTATCCGCCCCCTGAATGAGCAGTCAGCTGTCCCCACTCTTGTTTGTTTCCCCCTTTGCTGTAGGCAGAAATTGTCAGCATTTTTGGTAGAAAGCAGATCTGGATTCTGTAGCAATATCCGAAGGGGAATTACTGTGCCGAGAGAGATTCCGAGTTAAGCTTGCAGGAAATGAACCCAATGTTTCTAAATAATCCCAAGGGATGGTTGAGTTCCGTTTGCCAGGGGTCTCGGGAGAAGGGCCCTGGCCTTTTCACCCCCTGAATTCCACCCCAGGTCTGGTAGCGGCGTGGGTGAGCTCTGCCCCTTGGCTGGTGCACCGGCTGGGAAGACCGTGTGTTCGTGCCCAGCGTACTGCCTCTGAGGGAGCCCCCCTCTCCCCCCCAGCCAAGGCCTGCTGCTGTTACCCCTCGCTGACTTTTTTCCATCCTCTTATTTTGCAGAGTACGCGGGTGGAGTTTGACCTGCCAGAATATTCCGTCCGCCGCAGATACCAGGATTTCGACTGGCTGAGGAACAAGCTGGAAGAATCGCAGCCCACGCATCTCATTCCCGTAGGTAGTAAGCCGCTACAGCTCCTCTCCTCACTCCCCGCGCCGTCTTTCCCGAAGGTGTGACTCGGCCCAGCCCCTACGGTGCAGCCGACCCAGGCATGCATTTCACCCCAGGTCTGCCCATCACATGTGTGAGAAGCAAGTTTATGGACACTCTGTGGGGTGTCTCACCTTTGGGGTTTTGGCTTCTGATTGGCTAGACAGGTTGCCAGTTTCTTGGGTGAGGCTGGGTAGACAGATTTTCACTTTTAGGATGATAATTTGGGGGGAGCTATAGAGAGTTCTCCCGTTCTCATTTGTGCCTCTTTAAAGATTGAAAGTCCGAAGTGTAAGTCCTACTGAAGCTCTCTTCCCCATTGCTAGTCTCTGTTCTTGAGGTCTGGCCCCTGCACCAGGTGAAGAAGGGCTGGACTTTCTTTGTTTTTAAAGATTTATTTTTTTATTTATTTGGGAGGTAGAGTTACAGACAGAGAGGGAGAGACAGAGAGAAAGGTCTTCCATACACTGGTTCGCTCTCCAAATGGCTGCAATGGCCAGAGCTGGGCTGATCAGAAGCCAGGAGCTTCCTCCAGGTCTCCCACATGGGTGCAGGGGCCCAAAGACTTGGGCTATCTTCCTGTGCTTTCTCAGGCCATAGCAGAGAGCTGGATTGGAAGTGGAGCAACTGGGACTTGAACTGGCGCCCATGTAGGATGCCATCACCACAGGCAGCAGCTTTACCCTTGTGCCACAGCACCGGCCCCGTGGCTGGACTTTCTTTGCACACTCCAGAGCCCAGGGATCAGCAGTATAGCACACAATCTCAATCGCAGCTTTTCATTGGAAAAACTAGAAAACAGGTTGGTGTTGTGGCACAGCAGGTTAAGCTGCCTTCTGCAATGCCGGCATCCCATGTAGGCTCTGGTTCGAGTCCCAGCTGCTCCACTTCCGATCCAGCTCCCTGCTAGTGCATCTGGGAAAGCAGCAGAAGGTGGCCCAAGTTCTTGAGCCTCTGCACCCATGTGGGAGACCTGGATGGAGTCCAGGCTCCTGGCTTCGGCCTGGCTCAGCCCCAGCCGTTGAGTGAACCAGCAGATAGAAGATGTCTGTCTGTCTGTCTCTCTTTCTATGGCCCTGCCTTTCAAATAAATAAACCTGAAAACAAGGAAACCACCTGACACTATTGAAGCAGCATAAGAATGATCTACTACGTAACATCTGAACTTTAAAAGGAGTTAAACTCTTGTTCCTTTATGTATTGGAAAGCTAGAGAGAGACAAAGAGAGGTATTGTCCATCATGGATTCACTGCGATTCTCTCCCTAAATGCCCACAACAGCCAGCAGGGGCTGGACCAGGCTGAAGCAGGGAGTCTCCCACCCATATGTCAGGGCCTCAACGACTTGGGCCGTGGCCTGCTGCCTCCCATGTGTGCATTAGCAGGAAGCTGGAATCAGGAGTGGAGCAGGGATTGAACCCAGGCGCTGATATGGGACGCAGGTATCCCAGCCCGAGGCTTAACCTCCGGCCACCTGGCTGCCCGTCCTCCCGTGTTTTTTCCTGGCCAGACGTTCTGTAGACTACAGACTCTGGTGGTGTCTGACATTTTCCCTGTGGTTTGACTGGGGTCATGTGCTGTGGGGAGGAAAGCCACAGCGGTCAATGCCACTCTCATCACATCACATCAAGGGCGCCCGCTGTCGGCACCACGTGTCACTGCCGGGGGTGAGCCGGTCACTTGACCAGAGGTGGTACTAAGCAGGTCTCAGCCCCAGCCCGCAATATAGTCTCTCCTCCTCTCCCTTCTCACACTGTGTTTTTAAGGAGAAAGTCGCTCTCTATATGCAGCCCTTGCTATGTATCAGGGCGGTTGTGCGCCCCCTCCTGGCAGGTGGTGCATGTTGGTGCTTGGTACCAGGAGATGGCAGGTCAGATAGCGACACCTGCTGGTGAGATATGGCGACACTGGTCCACAGACGCTGACGCCGCAGCTCAGAGAATGGAAGAGGCTTCAGAATGCCCGAGGCGGAGCCTGAGTCTGTAAAGGGTGGGTGAAAGCAGGGGGGGCGAGGGTCCTGTAGAAGCCATCATTAGACATGATTTCTTTGTAAATTCTCGGGGCTATCACACACACACCTTGCCGGAGACAGATTTAATACAGGAGTGCGTCTCTGCTTTAGACACTGAAGTCAAACCAGAAGCTACCCCCCTTTTCCCCTACTACATCATTTTGTAGCGTCTGCTAGGCGGTATTGCTCTGTTACTAAGCATCAGCCTTGTGTTACTTTCCTGGCCTGGTAGGTGACCCTGCCGAGGTGCAGAGGGTGCGTGAGGGGTTGTGAGTCAGACCAGGGACCCCTGCCCTGGGAACTCGGTTCAGATGGAGACACAGTAAACATGCTTGCTCTTCCTTGTCTTTCCTCCCTCCCTTCCGCTGTCTTTCCTTGTAGAGCTTTATTGAGGTATTCACAAACAATAGAATCTGCCTTTTTCATTTTATTTATTTGAAAGGCAAAGTGACAGAGAGACATGCAGAGAGAGAGAGAGAGATCTTCCATCTGCTTGTTCATCCCCCAAATGACTGCCAAGGCCAGGGCTGGGCCAGGCCAAAGCGGGGAGCCTGGAACTTCATCCGGGTCTCCCATGTGTGTGTCAGGGACTGGAGTACTGGGTCCGTGTGCATCAGCAGGGAACTGGATCGGGAGCAGAGCAGGTGGGACTCAAACCAGCCCTCTGATATGGGATGCTGGCCTTGCAGGCGGCAGCTTAACCCACTGTGCCACAACGCTGCTCTCAGTGTCTTTTAGAATATTCATAGAGTTGTGTGGCCATCAGCAGAAGTTTTCATCAGTAAAAACAAAAACAACCCCCACAT
Source organism: Lepus europaeus (assembly GCF_033115175.1). Lineage (NCBI taxonomy): Eukaryota > Metazoa > Chordata > Mammalia > Lagomorpha > Leporidae > Lepus > Lepus europaeus. Next base: position 21,411,137 of record NC_084838.1, on the reverse strand, counting down.
CATACCCCTTAGCTGTCACTTTTAAACTCTTGTTTTCCCGGCCCTTGGCAGCCACTCCTCTGTTTTCTGTCTCTGTGGTTGACCCACCCCAGGCATTTCCTATAAGCAGAGTGATCCGTGTGGCCGGGTTCTTTTACTCAGCGTGATGCTGTCAATGGTGCCCGCAGGTTTTGGGGGGATTGGTGCCCAGTGCGGTGTCCTGGCGTGTGGATGGATGACATGTTGACTTCGCAAGTGCCCTGGGTGGGCACAGTGTTCATTCTGCCTGTTGGCCCCTATGAGTAATGCTGCCGCGGTCGTGTGTGTACAGGTTTTCCCGTGGATGTGGGCTTTCCTTTCTCTCGGGGGCACGCGGAGGCGCGGAACTGCCGAATCCTATGTAATCCTACACTGAACGTGTGGAGGCACCGCCCGGCTGTCTCGCAAAGTGGTGAGATCACAGTGCCTTCCCACGGGCAGCGCCTGGGAGTTCCAGTTTCTCCGCGTGTTCGTCACCGCGGGTTATTATCGTCTTTGTGATGGTTGTAGCTGTCCCAGTGGGCGTGCAGTGGTGTCTTGTGCCGGTTTGGATTTGCACTTTTGTTAATGTCGTCGAATGTCTTTTCATATTTATTGTACCTATGTACATCTTCCTTGGAGAGCTCTAAGGGGCCTTCGCCAGCTAGTGGAAACATGGAATTAAAAACTAAACTTTATTTCTCGACATTAACTCCATCCAGTTAAAGGCATTTTTTAAGGAAAATGTCAGCCTCTTAGCCCATCCCGGAAGAATGGCGGCTCCTGGGGATTTAGCTGTGTCCGTGCAGTCTTGTTTCTATTCTGAGCTGAAGAAAATGGGGTGCCCTTAAGGATTTTCTTTTTGAAGATTTTTTATTTATTTGAAAGAGTTACAGAGAAGTAGAGGCAGGGAGAGAGAGAGGGAGGGAAGGAAGGAAAGAGAGAGAGAGAGAGAGAGAGGTCTTCCATCTGCTGGTTCACTCCCCAAATGGCTGCAACAGCTAGAGCTGGACCGATCCAGAGCCAGGAGCTTCTTCCTGGACTTCCACGCAGGTACAGGGGCCCAAGCACTTGGGCCATCTTCTGCTGCTTTCCCAGGCCACAGCAGAGAGCTGGATCAGAAGTGGAGCAGCCGGCACTTGAACCTGCACCCACATGGGATGCCGGCGTGCAGGCAGCGGCTTTACCCACTATGCCACAGTGTTGGCCCCTGAAGATTTTTTTTTTTTTGAGATCAGGAAACAGACGTCAGAGAAGCCAGGTGAGGACTGCCAGGTGGGTTGATGATTCCCCGAGACCCTTGCAGAGTTACCGCTGTTTGATGAGAGCAATGAGCAGGGACGTGGCGGTGGGGGCAGGGCTTTCTGGTGAGGCTGTTCTGGGCGTGTCACTGGCGCAGCTTTGGCTGGCTTTGTCCAGACACTCTCCTGATAGGCAGAAGTTATCACTATTTGGCCTCTAAAAGTAAAAAACAAAACAAAACAAAAACGGAATTCCTTGAGCATCCCCCCAAAACCAACGGTCAGTTTTTGGCCCTGAGCCATCCACTCCTGGCTTTGATTGGGCCACTGCCACCTCCTGGTAGCCACTGCTTTGTCTTCAGGAGGACACTGGTAGGGCTGTGGTTCTGCCGCTGTTCCTGTCCCGTGGAGAAATGCTGCAGGCTCACCTCTCCTGCTTCCGTCAGCTTTCCACGGACAGCCGCGCTCCCGTGTGCAGCCGCCCCGGGCATGGCAGCTTGACCCGTCGTCGGGCAGGAGGTTTGCTGCGTCGGAAGTGTGTACGCTGACCCTCTGGGGCGTCTGCTGTCAGTCCTCTTCAGCTAGGGTGTGAGTAATCTGGATTTTGTTCCTGGCAGATCGACGTAGCTGGTCTGTTGGCGCAGGCTTCATCTTCAACATCATCTTGGCCTTTTAAAAAATTATTTTCATTTTTTCAAAAACCTGAATGGCAGAGAGAGAGAAAGAAAGATACAGATGGAAAGAGGCCTCTCATCCACTGGCCCACTCCTCAGATACCCGCAGCAGCCAGGGCTGGGTCAGGCTAAAGCCAGGAACCCAGGTCTCACTCCGTGTCTGCCATGTGGGTGGCAGGGGCCCTCATCGCTGCCTCCCAGGGTGTGCGTGAGCAGGAGGCTGGGGGAGCCCAGGCCTGAACCAGCCACTCTGACGTGGGGTACAGGCTGCTGCACCACGGTCCCGACCCCATCTGTTACTGGTGTATAACCTGCTGATCTGGGGGAGGTCTGGTCTCCATAAACTGTTTTCACTGTTTTTCCACCCAAGCCTTGCCATCTATTTGATGTTTGTTCTTGCTTCAGCCTTAGCAGAATTCGAGTTGCTCTGATAAGGCCTCTTTTCATAGTGTGGTACTCTTAGTGCTGCGACTAGCTCCTGTTGTAACAATTGGTTTTTGTGCAAAAAAAAAAATTCATGCACAGCTTTTTAATATTTCCATTTTCCATGAAATGTTTAAAACCCCTTGTGTCTATTCAGATCCTTTGACTACTTACATGTTGGGTTGTTGGGGTGAGCATTTAGTTCGGTGGCTCAGATACCAGTGAGATGCCCCATCCCTCCCATACTGGAGAGCGTGAGTTTGGCATTCAGCTCTGGCTCCTGACTCCAGCTTCCCCCAGTGCAGACCCTGGGAGGCCACAGTGACGCCTGCAGTCACTGGGCTCTTTGGAGCTCGTGGAAGACCTGGATTGCATTCCTGGTTCCTAGCTTTCTCCCAGGCCCTGTCTGGCCACTGCAGGTGTTTAGAGATTGAACCAGCGAATGGGAGCTCTCTGTCTCTGTCTGTCTGCCTCTTTGCTTCCCCAATTTTTTAAAAAATGAATTGTATTTTTATTCTTATGTTTTAATAGTTCTTTATATGTCTAGATGCAGGTCCCTCACCAGATATATGATTTGCAAAAATGTTCTCCCATTCAGTAGATTGGTTGTCTCTTTACTTTCTTGGTGGTTTCTTTCGAAATACAGGTTTGTTGTTTTTTTTTTTTTTTTTTTTTAAGATTTATTTATTTATTTGAAAGAGTTACACAGAGAGAGAAGCAGAGAGAGAGAGAGAGAGAGAGAGAGGTCTTCCATCCGATGGTTCATTCCCCAATTGGTCTCAATGGCTGGAGCTGTGCCTATCCCACGCAGATGCAGAGGCCCAAGGACTTGGGCCATCTTCCACTGCTTTTCCAGGCCATAGCAGAGAGCTGGATTGGAAGTGGAGCAGCCGGGTCTTGAACTGACGCCCATATAGGATGCTGGTGCTTCAGGCCAGGGTGTTAACCTGCTGTACCACAGCACTGGCCCCAAAGTACAAAGGGTTTTACATTTTGATTAGGTCCAGTTTATTTTTTCCTTTGGCTTCTTCTGCTGTTGGTGCCATATTAAGAAACCACTGCCTAAAGCAGGGTGGCGATTTCTTGCCATATGATCCATGTACATACTGGGTCCATACCCAAAAGACATGAACACGTATCAACAAGATACCTTCACCACCATGTTTATAGCAGCTCTGTTCACAGTAGCCAAAATGTGTCATCAACCAAGGTGGCCATCATCAATGAATGGATAAAGAAATTCTGAGGGGGCCGGCGTCGTGGCTCACTAGGTTAATCCTCCACCTGCGGCACCAGCATCCCACGTGAGCGCTGGGTTCTAGTCCCGGTTGCTCCTCTTCCAGTCCATCTCTCTGCTGTGGCCCAGGAGGGCAGTGGAGGATGGCCCAGGTGCTTGGGCTCCTGCACCCGCATGGGAGACCAGGAAGAAGCTTCTGGCTCCTGGCTTCGGATCAGCGTAGCTCCGGCCGTAGTGGCCATTTAGGGAGTGAACCAACGGAAGGAAGACCTCTCTGTCTCTCTCACTGTCTGTAACTCTACCTATAAAAAAAAATTAAATTGTGTTATCTATACACAGTGGAATATTAGTCAGCTGGAAAAAAAGAATGGAATTCCACAACGTGCAAAAATGGACACAACTGGAGGGCATCATGTTGAATGAAATAAGCCAGACACAGAGGGACACATACCACATGTTCTTCCTTTTATGTGGGAGCTAAAATTAAAAAGAAAGAAATGCCTGTGTGCATTGATAGTGCTTCAAATAAAGTTTTGTGACACTTTGTTTTATACCTTTGTCAAACAAATGCTTAAAAATGTTATACTACTATAGTTTTAATGATCATGCGATTATTTTTTTCAAGATTTATTTTATTTATTCGAAAGACATAGTTACAGAGAGAGGTAGAGCCAGAAAGAAGTCTTCCATGCACTGGATGTAATGGCCCCACATGACTGTAGTGGCCAGAGCTGAGCTGATCTGAAGCCAGGAGCCAGGAGCTTCTTCCGGGCCTCCCATGTGTGTGCAGGGGCCCAAGGGCTTGGGCCATCTTCTGCTTTCCCTGGCCATAGCAGAGAGCTGGACCGGAAGTGAAGCATCCGGGACTTGAACTGGCGCCCATATGGAATGCTGGCACTCTAGGCAGCGATATCACCCGCTACGCCACAGCGCCGGCCCATGCAATTACTTTAAAATTTGCTGTATGTGGTGCTGGTGCTGTGGCATGGTAGGTTAGGCCTCTGCTTGAGGCGTTGGCATCCCATGTGGGCTCCAGTTGGAGTCCTGGCTGCTCCACTTTTGATCCAGCTCCCTGCTGATGCCCTGGGAAGGCAGTGGAGGATGGAAGTCCTTGGGCCCCTGCACCCACATGAGACCTAGAAGAAATTCCTGGCTCCTGGTTTCAGATTGGCCCAGATCTGGCCATTGCAACCATCTGGGGAATGAACCAGGAGATGGAAGATCTCTTTGTCTCTCTCTCTGTTTGTAACTCTTCCTGAAGAAAAAAAATGGCTGTAGATGGATGAAATGGTCCTCTCCCTCCCTCCCTCCCTTCCTCCCTTCCTTTTTAAAAATTTATTTGAAAGGCAGAGTTAGAGAGAGAGAGAGTCTTCCATCCACTGGTTCACTTTCCAGTTGGCTTCAGTGGCTGGAACTGTGCCGATCTGAAGCCAGGAGCCAGGAGTTTCTTCTAGGTCTCCCATGTGGGTACAGGGGCCCAAGGCCTTGGGCCATCCTCCACTGCTTTCCCAGGCTCATTAGCAGGGATCTGGGTAGGAAGTGGAGCAGCTAGGACTTGAACTGGTGCCAGTATGGGATGCTCGCACCACAGGTTACCTGCTGTGCTCCAGTGCCGGTCCTGAACTGGTAATTTTTCCATTCAGTTATTGTTTATAGCTATTGCCTATAGTCCCACTAAATTTGGGTCCTTTTTGCTTTTTACTTGTTAAACTTTATTTGGTGAAGTATTAAGCCAGAATGTAAATTTAAAATGTTATCTCAAAAACTAAAAGGAAAGAAAGAAAGAGGGTGGGAGGGAAAAGAAGAGAGGGAGGGAGGAAGGAGATAACAGAACTGTGGCTACAAACTATATTGAATCTGTTAAAAACTAATTAACATTTACAATTTAAACATTTTTTAAAAAAGAAACCATTGGGTAAATTCAGAGTTCCAGGGATCCACCTGTATTTTCTTCTAAGGTTTTTACTCTCTCTGTGAGATTCTTTCTTTCCTTTCCTTTCCTTTCCTTTCCTTTCCTTCCTTCCTTCCTTTCTTCCTTTCTTCCTTTCTTCCTTTCTTTTTTTATTTTTTGACAGGCAGAGTGGACAGTGAGAGAGAGAGACAGAGAGAAAGGTCTTCCTTTGCCATTGGTTCACCGGCGCACTGTGGCTGGTGCACCGCGCTGATCCGATGGCAGGAGCCAAGTGCTCCTCCTGGTCTCCCATGGGGTGCAGGGCCCAACCACTTGGGCCATCCTCCACTGCACCCCCGGGCCACAGCAGAGAGCTGGCCTGGAAGAGGGGCAACTGGGACAGAATCTGGCGCCCCGACCAGGACTAGAACCCGGTGTGCTGGCGCCGCAAGGTGGAGGATTAGCTTAGTGAGCCACGGTGCCGGCCTTTCTGTGAGATCTTTAATCCATTCTGAATTCATTTCTAGACATTAAGTTGAATATTTCCTCATGGCTTGTTAGATACTGACATTTCCTTTATGAAATGCTTCTTCCTTTCCCTACTTTTTTTTTTTTCCTTCTTCCTTAGTGGTAACTCATTTGGGAGTATCTGTTTTTTCCTTTAGATGTCATTTATCTTAGAGCTGTTTCCGTTAAAAATACTCTTTTTCTCTCATCTGGTTTAATCTTTCCTTTTCAGTTCCTGGCCTCGAAGCCTACTTCTTTTTTCCATTAAGCATTTAGCTGTCTATCTGGGAGGGAGGGAAGGAGGGATAGAAAGAGAGAGAGAGAAAGAGAGAGAGGTGTCTTTATCCACTGGTTCACTCCCCAAATGACCACAAAGGCCAGAGGCCAGAGCTGAGCTGATCAGGAGCCAGGAGCCAGGAGCCAGGAGCTTCTGGGTCTCCCAGGCAGGTGCAGGGGCCCAAGGACTTGGGTCATCTTCTACTGCCTTCGCAGGCCATAGCAGAGAGCTGGATCAGAAATGGAGTGGCCGGGACTCAAACTGGCGCCCGTATGGGACGCCAGCGCTGCAGGCTGGTGCTTTAACCCGCTGTGCCACAGCGCCGGCCCTAGAACCGCTTTGTTGAGTCATCATTGCTACCTCCCAAGGTCTGCATTAGCCGGAGGCTGGGGCTGAGAGTCCTGCTGGCATCTTAACTGCTGGGCTGAATGCCTGCCCCCAAAACTTGTTTTTAAACCTAGATCGTTATGTATATATTCTGGTATTTGCTTCTGTTATGTTTATGCTTTCGTTTTTAAGTGTAAATCTAGACCTTATTCTGATGTGAGGATTTTGTTCTTCCAGATGGTATATGACTTATTTCAGAGCCAGCTGTGACCAGTCAGTCACCTGTATCATAACTTACGTGTTTGGCTGTGGCGAGAGTTAGACTTGGGTGTTCGGGGGCTGTGTTTGAGCCTTTTGGTTTGTTGATATCTCTGGTCTGGTGCCCCTCCACGGCATGTGGTTACTGTCACTCCATAGTGCATTTCAGTGTCTGATTATGTAAGTCCTGTCTCTGCCCCCACCTCCCCTCCTTCCCGTACACCTGCTGTTTAGAGCTTTTCGAGCTGTTCACACATCTTTCATTTTTCAAGGGAACCTTCAGGGTTCAGTTGGGAAATCTGGAGGAATGGTGGTTAGTTCCTTTTTTTTTTTCCTTTTTCTTTTTTGCTGTCCTGAGCCAGCTGTTGTTAAAAATATTTGAGAATTACTGAGCTTTCAGCTGTTTATATTAGGAGCATGGAGATAAAATCCCGACTTTTGCTGGCCTCACTGGGACCGCGTGAAGTTGCAGGTGAGCGGCCAGCCCGCGGGTAGCCCTGGGCAGGCACCACACCTCGAGTTGCCTGCTGCCCACGGTCCCAAGGGCTTCCCTTGTTTCCTGTCCCTGGGGCTCTGGCCTTGGCTGCCTCTGAGGGCTCTCCGGGAGACACCCAGCCTCTCACTCCCTGAGTAGAATCACGAGATTGTTGATTGGTTGATTGACTTGTCTCTCCAGCCGATCTTTTCTGTTTTGTGTCTTTAACAAGTTCTGGCCTGTTATCAGTGCCCTTTTGTGTTTTCTGCTGCTGTGACAATTTTTTTTTTTTTGTATTGCTTTGTTCCTCCTGGAATTAAAAATATATGTATTAATCGAGAGGCAGAGGCAGACAGAAGGGTGGCGAGCCCTGATCCTCTGGCTCTCTCCCCATGTGTCTGAGAGCCAAGAACTTAACCCAGGTCTCCCACATGGGTTGCAGAAACCCAGCTACTGAGCCATGATCCCTGCTGCCTCCCAGGGTCTGCAATGGCAGGAGGCTGGGATCAGGAGCTGAGCCTGAACTCACTTCTAGCAGCTCTGATCTGGGTCGAGGGCATCTTAGCCACTTGACCCAACGCCCGCCTCTGGAATCTTCCAGTGCTGTTTTGGAACTAGAAGTGCGCTGGGTGTGTTTGTCATCTCATCGTGGCAGTTCCCTGTGGCTTGCTTTGCTATGTGATGATTGGTACCCCCAGAAAGTCTCTGCTCTGACCTTTTCTTTCTTTGCTCAGTTTTTAAAAATATGTAACTAAGGTATCATTGATGTAGGAAGAAGCTGTCTGTATTTAATGTGCACATTGTTGAACTTATATACACTCACTATATGGATACCACAATCAAGGAATAAGCATAGCCATCACCTCTGTGTGTTTCCTTGTGTCCTTTTGTGGTAAGAACATTTAACATGAGATCTACCTCTATTTTTTTTTTTTTTTATAAAATTGTGTTTTGCATACAATCTACAGCAGTTTCTTTTCTTTTTTCTTTTTCTTTTTTTTTTTTTTAAGATTTTATGTATTTATTTGAGAGGTAGAGTTAGAGAGAGTGGTAGAGACAGAAAGGTCTTCCATCCGCTGGTTCGCTCCCCAATTGGCCATGACTGCCGGAGCTGTGCCAATCCGAAGCCGGGAACCAGGAGCTTCTTCTGGGTCTCCCATGGGGGTGCAGGGCCCCAAGGACTTGGGCCACCTTCTGCTGCTCTCCCAGGCCACAGCAGAGAGCTGGATTGGAAGAGGAGCAGCTGGGACTAGAACCTGTACTCACATGAGATGCTGGCGCTGCAGGCGAAGGATTAACCTACTGCGCCACAGTGCTGGTCTGGAGATCTACCTCTTTAACACATTTTATTATTTATTTTATTTTTTAATATTTATTTTATTTATTTTAGAGGTAGAGTTACAGACAGTGAGAGGGAGAGACAGAGAAAGGTCTTCCTTCTGTTGGTTCTCTCCCCAAATGGCCGCTACAGTCGGAGCTGTGCTGATCCAAAGCCAGGAGCCAGGTGCCAGGTGTTTCTTCCCAGTCCCCCATGTGGGTTGAGGGGCCCAAGGACTTGGGCCATCTTTCACTGCTTTTCCCAGGCCACAACAGAGAGCTGGATTGGAAGAGGAGCAGCCGGGACTCGAACCAGTGCCCATATGGGATGCCGGCGCCACAGGCAGAGGATTAGCCTACTGTGCCACAGCTCCAGGCCCTATTTATTTATTTTAAAAGATTATTTATTTGAAAGCCAGAGTTAGAGAGAGAGAGATCAATCTTCCATCTACTGGTTTATTCCGCAAATAGTCGCAATGACCAGGGCTGGGCCAGGCTGAAGCTAGGAGTCAGGAGCTTCATCCAGGTCTCCATTGTGAATGTGGGGCCAAAGTATTGGCACTATCTTCCGCTACTTTCCCAGGCACTTTGGCGGGGAAGCTGAATTGGAAGTGAAGCAGCTGGGACTCTGACCGGTTCCCATGTGGGATGCCGGCATCTCAGGCAGCGACTTACCACACTGTGCCACAACACTGGGCTCAGAACTTTGCTGTGGTGTTAGTGACGGGTACCACGTTGTGCAGCAGATGTTTAGAACATGCTCGTCTTGGACAGCAGGAACTCTCTCTCCCCTGAACACCTGCTCCTCATTCCCCCTCCCATTGCTGGCGGCTGCCACCCTGCGTCCCACTCTGTATTTGTCTCATTTGCTGGCTCACTGCAGGCTGCATGGCAGATTCCAGGAGGAGGTGGGCACAGGTAGATTTGGAAGAGAAAGCAAACACATTTGTTAGTGTTTTGTTTCACTTGGAAATTTAATATTTGCTTTGATTTGTATGAAGGAAATTTTACAGGAAGGATGTATTTGTATTTACATACACCGATTTTCTTTAGAACATCAGTAAACTCTCCTAGGAATTAATGAGAAGACATCTGTAATGCAACAACTGTTTTTCTTAGTATGAAATAATCCATAAAAATTCTACCTTCATTTTTTAGTTAGTTCCTCTAGTTGATTGTTAATGATTACATATACGTAGTTTTTTTTTTTTTAAAGGTTTTTATTTATTTATTTATTTGAGAGGTACAGTTACAGACAGTGAAAGGGAAAGACAGAGAGAAAGGTCTTCCATCCGCTGGTTCACTCCCCAAATGGCCACAACAGCTGGAACTGGGCCAATCCGAAGCCAGGAGCCAGGAGAGTCTTCCAGGTCTCCCACGTGGGTGCAGGTGCCCAAGGCCTTGGGCCATCTTCTACTGCTTTTCCAGGCCACAGCAGAGAGCTGGATCAGAAGTGAAGCAGCCGGGACATGAACCAGTGCCCATATGGGATTAGGCTTAGCCTTCCACGCCACAGCGCTGGCCCCAGTTTTTTTTTTTATACCCAAAAAACATGAACAGGATGTTTCAGAGAACACGTTGCATCACGGTTACCTGTACCACCATGTTTATAGCAGCACTGTTCACAGTAACCAAAATATGGAATCAGCAGAAGTATCCAGCATTAGATAAATGGATAAAGAAAATGAATATTATTCAGCTATAAAAAAGATTGAAATTCTGTTACTTGCCTCAGAACGGATGCACCTGGAGGACAGCACGTGGAGTGAAGTCAGCCACACGCAGAAAGACAAATGCCTGGTGTTCTCCCTTCTAAGTGGGAGCTGAAAAAGACAAATGCCTGTGTATCAGTCTTGCTGCAGATTTAGTGTTTTGTCAATTTTGTTTTAAATCTTTGTCAGACGGTTAAGAATTATGTACTACTGTAGTTTTAATGACCTGCGAATATTGACAATTTGAGTGAAGTTGAACATCTTTTCATTTGGTTGTTGTTCTGTAGCACTTGCCCATTTTCTTGCTGAACGATGGTCATTTTACTTTTTATTTGTTGAACTCATTTAGTGGAACATTAAGACTTTGACTGTAATGTAAATTAAAAATGTTATCTCAAAAATAAAAATAAACACATGGTTTTAGCTCCAATAGATAAGTTAGTAAGTAGTGAAACACTGGATAACTTTTAGATACTTTGAATTAAACTTGGTGATTTTTTTTTATTATTTTATTTGAAAGGCAGAGAGTTACAGAGGCAAAGACAGAAAAAGAGAGAGAGAGAGAGAGAGAGAGAGAGAGGTCCTGCATCCATTGGTTCACTCCCCAGGTGACTGCAATGGCTGGAACTGCACCAATCCAAAGCCAGGAGCCAGGAGCTTCTTCTGGGTCTCCCATATGGGTGCAGGGGCCCAAGGCTTTGGGCCTTCTTCTACTGCTTTCCCAGGCCATAGCAGAGAGCTGGATCAGAAGTAGAGCAGCCAGGACTAGAACCGGCACTCATTTGGGATACCAGCACAGCAGGCGGTGGCTTTACATGCTATACCACAGTGCCAGTCCTGGTGATTATTTTTTAACTAGACTTTAATCTTGATGCTCCTTTATTTGGCAATATTTTCCTAGAAGTGATAGTTTATATTGATTTGATAAGGATAGGAAAAACCGGTTTCTGTCATGTAGTAGATGTGCACTAAATATACTTGTTCAAATGCAGAAAAGAGGAACTTGGACATTGCAGGAGTTAGCAATTGCAATATTTGTCCAAATTTCCTACCCAGAAATAGCTTTTCAGTAACAAAGGAAATGTGTTTTTGAAAGAAGATTTATTTCTTTATTTGAAAGCTGAGTGACAGCGGGAGAGAGAGAGATCGATCTTCTACCTGTTCATCCCCAAATACTTGCAACAGCCAGGCTGAAGCCAGGAGTCCAGAACTCTGTCCTGTTCTCCCATGTGGGTTGCAGAGGCCCAAGTACTTGAGCCATTATCTGCTGCCTCCCAGGGTAGGAAATCAGATTGGAAGCAGAGCACTGAGACTCAAACCAGTGCTCCACTATGGGATGTGAGCTTCCCAAGCTGCACTTTAGTCTGCTGGCCACAGTGCTCACCCCAGGGAATGTAGTTTTGTTTCACAGATTACAAAACAGGTTTACAAACTACTATGGAATATAATATATGTGCAAGTGCTTTGCCAAAGTATCAAGTGCTATAAAAATGTCAATATTCCAAGATTAAACCTTCGTGTATTTCATGGCTATAGCAATGGTTTGCAAATAGGATTTCCTGGGGGATATTTCCAACATACATATGACAGTTCCTGACTTATATTGATGTAACTAAAAATTTTTGGCATGAAGGCCACACATATTACTTCCCCGCCCTCCAGAAACCTTTTATTTAAGGAATACAAACTTCATACATTTCATATTTACAACTTTAGGAACATGATTCTTCCCACCGTAGCTGCCCTCCCACCCCTCTTTCTCCTCCCTCTCTTATACCCACTCTTATTTTTTTACTAATATCTATTTTCAATTAACTTTATACATATATGATGAACTCTATGTTAAGTAAAGAGTTCAACAAATAGTATGAAAAACAAAGCTGTTCCTCAACAGTCAAGACAAGTGCTGTTCAAAGTCATTGCTTCTCAAAGTGTCAGTTTCATGTCTATAGATTGCCTTTTAGGTGCTCGATTAGTTATCACAGGTCAAGGAGAACATACGGTGTTTGTCCTTTTGAGACTGGCTTCTTTCACTATGTATAATGTTTTCTAGTTTCATCCATTTTGTTGCAAATTACTAGATTTCATTTTCATCCATTTTGTTGCAAACGACTGGATTTCTTTTTTTTTGTTTTTTTTTTACCACTGTGCATAGTATTCCATGGTGTACATATCCCATACTTTCATTTTATTTATTTATTTTTCTCCCTAAAGAAACCTTTTATTTAAGGAATACAGACTTCATGCATTTCATAAGTACAGCTTTAGGAGTAAAGTGATTCTTCTCAGCGTACCCGCCCTTCCACCCCTCCCTTTCTCCCTCTCCTTCTTAACACTTAAGATGGTATTTTCACTACTCAGCTTAAGGAGATTTGGAGTCCGATGGCAAGTATTTAAACTGTATCCTTAGAAGTAAGTCTGAAGAAATGTATACAGAACTGAACAGCTTTACAGTTACAAACTTCATAAGCTTCATAATTAGAACTTTAGGAACATAGTGACTCTTCCGACTGTGCGTGCCCTCCCCCCATACTCCCACCCCTCTTCCTCCTCCCTCTTATTCCCACTCTTATTTTTTACTGAGATCTATTTTCAATCGATTTTATACATATATATATATATTTTTTTTTTTTGACAGGCAGAGTGGACAGTGAGAGAGAGAGAGACAGAGAGAAAGGTCTCCCTTTGCCGTTGGTTCACCCTCCAATGGCCGCTGTGGCCAGCGCACTGTGCTGATCCAGCAGGAGCCAGGTGCTTCTCCTGGTCTCCCATGGGGTGCAGGGCCCAAGGACTTGGGCCATCCTCCACTGCACTCCCGGGCCACAGCAGAGAGCTGGCCTGGAAGAGGGGCAACTGGGACAGAATCCGGTGCCCCGACCGGGACTAGAACCTGGTGTGCTGGCGCCGCAGGTGGAGGATTAGCCTATTGAGCCACGGTGCTGGCCTTTATATATATATATTTTTAACTCTATGTTAAGTAGAGTTCAACAAATAGTATTAAAAAAACTGTTCCTCAACAGTCAAGGGCTTGACTTTTGAACAAGGGCTGTTCAAATCATTGCTTCTCAAATTGTCAATTTCACTTCTACAGGTTTCCTTTTGCTCTGTTGGTTATCATAGATCAGGGAGAACATATGGTATTTGTCCCTGTGGGACTGGCTTATTTCGCTAAGTATGATGTTTTCTACCTTCATCCATCTTGTTGTAAATAACTGGATTTCATTTTTTACCACTGTATAGTATTCCATAGTGTACACATCCCATAATTTCTTTATCCAGTCTTTAATTGACTGGCATTTGGGTTGATTCCATATCTTAGCTATTGTGAATTGAGCTGCAATAAACATGGAGGTACAGATAACTCTTTCGTATGCTGGTTTCATTTTCCTTGGGTAAATTCCCAGGAGTGGAATGGCTGGGTCATATGGTAGGTCTATATTCAGATGTCTGAGGTATCTCCATATTGTCTTCCACAGTGGTTGTACCAGTTTACATTCCCACCAACAATGGGTTAGGATACCCTTTTCCCCACATCCTCACCAGCATTTGTTGTTTGTTGATTTCTATATTAAGCCATTCTGATGGAGTGAGGTGAAACTTCATTGTGGCCGGCACCGCAGCTCAATAGGCTAATCCTCCACCTGCGGCGCCGGCACACTGGGTTCTAGTCCCGGTCGGGGCACTGGATTCTGTCCCGGTTGCCCCTCTTCCAGTCCAGCTCTCTGCTGTGGGCCGGGAGTGCAGTGGAGGATGGCCCAAGTCCTTGGGCCCTGCACCCCATGGGAGACTAGGAGAAGCACCTGGCTTCTGGCTTCGGATCAGCGCGGTGCACCGGCCGCAGCGTGCCAGCCGTGGTGGCCATTGGAGGGTGAACCAACGGCAAAGGAAGACCTTTCTCTCTGTCTCTCTCTCTCTCACTGTCCACTCTGCCTGTCAAAAATAAAAATAAAAATAATTAAAAAAAAGAAACTTCATTGTGGTTTTGATTTGCATTTCCCTGACAGCTAGTGACTTTGAGCATTTTTTCATGTGTCTGGCCATTTGGATTTCCTCTTTTGAAAAATGCTTGTTTAAGTCCTTTGTCCATTTCTTAACTATATTTTTTGGTTTGTTGTTGTGTTTCTTGATCTCCTTATATATTCTGGTTATTAATCCTTTACAGTTGTATAGTTTGCAAATATTTTCTCCCATTCTGTCTGTTGCCTCTTCATTTTCCCGACTATTTCTTTTGCAGTACAGAAGCTTCTTAATTTGATGCAATCCCATTTGTGAATTTTGGTTTTGATTGCCTGTGCCTTTGGGGTCTTTTCCAAGAACTTTTTGCCTATGCCAGTGTCTTGCAGGGTTTCCCTAATGTTCTCTAATAATTTGATGGTATTGGGTCTTTAGATTTAGGTCTTTACTCCATTTTGAGTGGATTTTTGTGTAAAATGTAAGGTAGGGATCTTGCTTCGTACTCTGCATGTGGAGAATCAGTTCTCCCAGCACCATTTGTTGAAGAGCCTGTTCTTGCTCGAGATTGATTTTAGATCCTTTGTCAAAGATAAGTTGGTTGTGGATGCATGGCACACACATTACTTTGAATTCTGACCTTTTCCCTGGCTAGCAATATGCAGTGTGATTCTTTTTTGTTATTTTCCATTTTTAAAACAACCATCCTGGTGGGCATGCTGTGGTATCCCAGACAATTTCTTAAAACATTTTGACCTCGAAGATCCATGGAAGCACCACCCTGCATTCTACCTGCTTTTGCTTTCTGTCTGCAGTGTTTTCAAGTTCATAGAAATACCTAGAGATCTAATGTGTGCGTGGAGCTGTGTGGGGCAGGGGGCTCTTCGTTTCCATGCCCTCATTCATTTACACACCACTGAGTCCACCAGCAACCCAGATTCCTATGCATAAACAACCCAGAAAGTAGCAACGGTAAGGCTTAGAGTAGGTTTGCCCCATTAAGAAGCTTGAAAAAAGAGAGAACAAATTTCTGAAGCCAAGTTTTTGGAAGTAGCCATCTGGGAGTAACGAGGCTCAGTACAGAAGGAAATTCTCTTTGCAGAAGGATTCACCCCAGGGGTCCCTTAAATGGCAAGTTCCCCAGTGCATTAAACACAAATGAGTGCACTAAATCTTAGGAACAGACTACTTTTTCAAGAGGCCGTCTGTAATGTTGTAGGAGGCACATGTAGCCAGTTACTTGCTCGTTAGGCCTTCCTCCCCAGTCTTAGTTAGCAGAAGTAAGTGAGGGTGTGCTCAACAGGACTCAGGAGGGAAGAACAGAAGTATCCACGGAGACTGCTTGTTGCAGCAGCTCAGATGCCGTATCGGAGTGCTGGCTTGAGTCCCATCTCCCCTTCTGATCCAACTTCCTGTGAATGCATACCCTGGGAGGTAGACGATGGTGGCTGTAAAGCAGTTGGGTCCCTGCCACTCATGTAGGAGACCCAGATGGAGTTCTGGGCTCCTCGTGTTGGCCTGGCACAGACCAGGCATACAGGGAGTGAAGCAGCAGCTGGACGCTCTGTGCTTCCCTGTCTCTGTCCTCTCTCTCTTTCTACCTTTCAAATAAAATGAAAATAAATAAATTTAAAAATATCCACTGGATTTAGTTACTAGAAAGTCATTGTGGAATCATCTTGAAAAGATTAGTTTCTTCACTGAGTGGGGGTAGAGCAGAGAAACACAGCACGGAAGGCAGTACCAAAGCTGTTGTTCTCAAGCTGGGGCTGAGAATGGAAAGAGTAGAAGTTGAAAAAAGTGACTCTTTTTGAAAAGGTTGAGACAGGAAGGAGAGTGAAGAAAAAAATGTAAGATAGAGAACGGGCCTTATTTGTGTAGACTCTGGGAGTAGAACTGGATAGGCAGATGTTGAAGGTACAAGGGAGAGAAAGCTGCTGATGACAGGTGCACCATAGAGAGTTAATCGGGGCAAGGACACAGATGAGACAGCTTTGGGGAGGCCTGTGTCATCCACAGGGACCTAACACATGCAGGCAAGAGGAGTGCCAAGTACATGGGTTGCTGTGCAGGCAGCAGAATGGTTAGGGAATTTCCACGCGATGTTCTTAAACCTGGTTCCTACTTCAGAGAGATGGGGATCTGCTTAACCTGGAAGGTTGCAGTATGAGAATGGCTGCCCGGAGGAACGAGAGAGGACGTGACCAGCATACAGAAGTTGTTCTAAAGGATGGCCAGACCCTATTGAGGTAGTCTCCCTGGTGCTTTCACTGGCCAGCCGCTGGGCTGGGTGGCCTGTACTTCTGACCCAGGGCGCCTTTCCCAGACTCCATCCAAACACAAGCTCTGGTGGGCATTGAACTTGGGCTTGCTCCTCCCATGTGGCTCTGTCCATTTTATCCTGGACTCTGTTCCCCTCTCTTCTTTCATTTCTAAAATCGTTCCCTTAAAGCTGCCTGATTAGGGGGCTGGCACCTTGGCTCATTTGGTTAATCCTCTGCCTGCGGCGTCAGCATCCCATGTGGGCACTGGTTCTAGTCCCAGCTGCTCCTCTTCCAGTCCAGCTCTCTGCTGGGGCCTGGGAGTACAGTGGAGGATGGCCCAAGTGCTTGAGCCCTGCACCCGCATGGGAGACCAGGAGGAAGCTCCTGGCTCCTGGCTTTGGATCCGCGTGGTTCCAGCCGTGGCAGCCCTTTAGGGAGTGAACCAATGGAGGGAGGACCTTTCTCTCTATCTTTCTCTCTCTCTTACTGTCTGTAACTCTACCTGTCAAATAAATTTAAAAAATCTTTTTTTAAAAAAGAGCTGCCTGATCAGTTTTAAAGCTGTCCCCCAGTGTTCTTAGGGCTCTCCTCTGTACCCTGCCGCCATCTCAGGGTTCAGCTGTCCCTGAAGCTGCAACCACTTGCAAAAAACACCCAGGTTCTCACTGAGTATTTACTCTGCGGAAGGCATCTTTCAAAACCTTTCTGGCATAGTGACTGATCTAACTCTCGGAACAACCCTATGAAATGGGTTCTGTGTTTCCTGTATTTTATGGGTGAGGAAACTGAGGCCCCATGAGATTGCACAACTTGGCCAAAGGCAGACAGGTGAAATGGGGAGGTGAAAGACGAACCCAGGAGGCAAGGCACCCTTGAGAACTAACGCATCCTGACCTTTAAAGTTCTTTCAAGTTGAGGCTGTTGCACTCCCTCATATCCCAGGAGTGCTGCTGTTGTCAGTTTCTACATCTTTTAAAGCTTTGTGTTAAATCTAGGCTACTTCTTAGCTTCCCGCTTAGTATTCCACTTTTTAAAGTTGGTTAAGTCCCACTAGTGCTTGTTGCTATACATTATTTCTGGTTTCTTTTGTCCAGAAAATCTCCTTATTGACATATTATGGATTTTGAGGAGTTTATGGAATTATATGCTTGTATTTAATCTCATATCACTCTGAACTTGAACAGTTAGGTTGGCTTAACCTGATAAAATGTATTAACTTCCCACTTAACATATTAACAGAAAAGGCATGTGACTGTCCGTTCCTGCCTTGGTTTGCTCTCTCAGGACACCTGCCCAGGTGATGCACCTGTGCGAGGCCTCACTGCCGCATTGCTAGCAGTGCCACGAAGCTGTAAACCATCCACGTGCACAGTCAGAACAGGTGGACAGACTGCCAAATGGTCATTTATATAGCGAGAGACTGTGGAGCAAGAAAGTGATTCTCCTGCTGCCTAGCATGTGTCAGTATGGATAAATTCCAGACAAGTAGTGTTGAATGACAAAAGCAAAGGACAGTTCTGGTTTTTAATGAAGTTCAAAAACAAGTTTGCCAAACAATGCATTGTTGTTTTTTTTTTTTTTGGACAGGCAGAGTTAGACAGAGAGAGAGACAGAGAGAAAGGTCTTCCTTCCGTTGGTTCACCCCCAAAATGACTGCTACGGCCAGTGCACTGCACCGATCCGAAGCCAGGAGCCAGGTGCTTCCTCCTGGTCTCCCATGCGTGTGCAGGGCCCAAGCACTTGGGCCATCCTCCACTGCACTCCCTGGCCACAGCAGAGAGCTGGACTGGAAGAGGAACAACCGGGGCAGAAGCAGCACCCCAACCGGGACTAGAACCCGGAGTGCCGGCACCACAGGCGGAGGATTAGCCTAGTGAGCTGCGGCGCCGGCCAATGCATTGTTTTAAAGCTATAAGGTTTAGGAGGCAAGGAACAAAAAAATGTAGGGTTGTGGTCCCTCGTGGAGAATAGGAAGAGGCAGGTTTCTGATTTGATCTGATTGGTGATTAGCTGACACTGGCTTTGTTGTGGTGTTCTGCTTGTCAGGGTGAGTAGTAGATTAATGGTATGGTACTAGCATTATCATTCTGTTTATGACTTAGGGATATGTAATAAGCTTTTGTATTGTAAAAACACACACACACACACACACACACAGGGACCAAGCATGGTGGTACAGTACGTTAAGTTGCCACTTGGGATGCCCAATTCCTACATTGGGGTGCCGGTTTGAGTCCTGGCTGCTCCACTTCCAATCCAGCGCCTTGCTGATGCACCTGGAAGGCAACGGATGATGGCTCATGTGCTTGAGTTCCTGCACCCACAGGGCAGACCTGGATGGAGCTCCTGGCTTTGCCTGTCTTAGCCCCAGCTGTTGTCCTATTTGGGGAGTGAACCAGCAAATGGAAGATCTCCCTTTCTATCATTCTGCCACTCTGCCTTTTAAATAAATAGATAAGTCTTTGGGGAAAAACTCATAAAAGTTAGCCTTTTTGACCTATTTAAAGTCAACAATGCATTGGCATCAAATACAGTCACAGTGTACATCACCAGCTTCTGAAGTTTCACAATTTCATTGCTCCCAGAAGGAACCTTGTACCCATGAGGCAGGTGCCCCCAAGCCACCTGCCCTCCAGCCCTGGCAGCCATTCGTCCACTCTTTGTCTCTCTGGATTTGCCAATTTCTTTTTTTTCTCTCTCTCTCTTTCTTTCTTTCTTTTTTTAGATTTATTCACTTATGGGGCCGGTGCTGTGGCACAGCAGGTTAAAGCCCTGGCCTGAAGTGCCAGCATCCCATATAGACGCCAGTTCTAGTCCTGGCTGCTCCTCTTCCGATCCAGCTCTCTGCTATGGCTTGAGAAAGCAGTAGAAGACGGCCCTAGTCCTTGGGCCCCTGCACCCATGTGAGAGACCTGGAAGAAGCTCCTGGCTTCTGGCTTCTGATTGGCACAGTTCCGGCTGTTGCGGCCAACTGGGGAGTGAATCATTGGATGGAAGACCTCTCTCCCTGTTTCTGCCTCTCACTGTAACTCTGTCTTTCAAATAAATAAAAATAAATATTTTTAAAAAATTATTCACTTATTTGAGAGGCAGAGTTACAGACAGAGAGAAGGAGAGAAAGAGAGAGATGTCTTCCATCCACTAGTTCACTCCCCAAATAGCTGCAATGGCTGGAGCTGGGCCCATCCAAAGCCAGGAACCAGGAACTTCTTCCGGGTCTTCCACATGGGTGCGAGGGCCCAAGGACTTGGGCCGTCTTCTACTGCTTTCCCAGGCCACAGCAAAGAGCTGGATTGGAAGAGGAGCATCCAGAACATGAACCAGTGCCAATATGGGATGCCAGCACCACAGGCAGAGTCTTAACCGACTATGCCACAGCACTTGCCCCTGCCGACTGCTTGACATTTCATATAAGTGAGAGCATAGATTGCCTTTTGTATCTAGGTCCTTTCACTTATCATAATCATAATCATCCACACTGTAGCATATTTCAGTACTTCATTCCTTATTATGGCTAAAGAAAATTCAGTTATTTGGATATACGATATTTTGTTCATCATTTCACCCATTGATGGACATTTGTGTGGTCTCCACCTTTTGGCCATTGTTTTACAGGGCTACAATGACCATTTATGTTCAGATTTTTGTTTGGACACCTGCTTCTTTTTTTTTTTTTTTTAAGATTTATTTATTTATTTGAAAGGGAGAGTTACAGAGATGCAGAGGCAGAGAGAGAGGTCTTCCATCTGCTGGTTCACTCCCCAAACAGCTGCAACAGCTGGAGCTGTGCCAATCCCAAGCCAGGAGCCAGGAGCTTCCTCCAGGCCTCCCATGTGGGTGCAGGAGCCTGAGAACTTGGACCATCTTGTACTGCTTTCCCAGGCCATAGCAGAGAGCTGGATTGGAAGTGGAGCAGCCAGGACTCGAACTGGTACCCATATGGGATGCTGGCACTGCAGGTGGCAGCTTTACCCGCTACCCACAGTGCCATCCCTGGACACTTGCTTTTAATTCTTTAGGGAATATACAAGTAGAATTGTTGGATCATGTTAATTCTGTATTTAACTTCTTGGGAAACCACCAAAGTGTTTTGCACAGTGGTTACACCATTTTACATTCACCCTGGCCCTAAGGCCGCGATTTCTCTACATCCTCACATTTTTTTTTCCTTAAACTATGGTCATCCTAGTGGGTATGAAATAGTATCTCAGTATGCTTTGATTTATACTTCTCTCTTGTTGAGCATCTTCTCATGTGCTTGTTGGCTTTCTGCTCTTTGGAGAAAAATCTATTAGGTCATTTGCCTATTTTTAAAGATTTATTTATTTATGTGAGAGGCAGAAAGAGCAAGAGACAGAGAGAGAGGCCTTCCATCTGCTGGTTCACTCCCCAAATGGCTGCATCGGCTAGGCTGATCCGAAGCCAGGAGCCAGGAGCTTCTTCTGGGTCTACCGTGTGTGTGCAGGGGCCTAAGGACTTGGGCTATCTTCTGCTTCTTTCCCAGGCTATTAGCAGGGAGCTGGATTGGAAGAGGAGCAACCAGGACACAACCCAGTTTCTGTATGGGATGCTGGTGCCACGGGCAGAGGCTCAGCCTACTACACCCCAAGGCTGGCCCCATTTGCCCATTTTTAATGTAAATTTTCTTTTAACATTTTGTAACTCAAATATTTAAAAATTATGCATAAGAAATACTCTGTTTCTCTGTGGTGGTAGTAATGAAGAAGACTTTTTAATGAAGCATTTCATAAGCTATGAAACTAGATTAAAACTATGTAACTATACCTATTACATTTCCTGGATGGATATTCACTTTTCTGTGCTTCAGGGATAGTGTTTTATTCCTTGCACTAGGACATTGACAAAGTAATGGTGATTTACTCGGTCTGTTTTATTTTTTTCAATGTTCGTATTAGCTGCTACCAGCCAACCTGATCAGTTAAGGGACGCCACTCTTGCTGAGATGGGTGCTGGGGATCGCGTGCCGGCCTGGCCGCTTCTCCTTGCACAGCCCCTCAGTCATTTCCCTCCATGTTCCCCCATAGCCGCTTCCCGAGAAGTTTGTGGTGAAAGGCGTCGTGGATCGCTTTTCGGAAGAGTTTGTGGAGACCAGAAGAAAAGCATTGGATAAATTCCTGAAGAGAATTACGGATCACCCCGTGCTGTCTTTCAATGAACACTTTAACGTCTTCCTCACTGCTAAGGTAAGGACGGATCGCGCGTGTTCCTCCCCCAGCTGTGATTCCTTGAGCTCTTTCAGGAAACCGGCTTGACCTCCCACAAGCCACCTCCACACACCGGCTGCTCTAGCAGGTGCCGTAAGATCGCTCCACTCCTGGGTGCCCAGGTGCCTGTTTCTGGGTTAGAATTCGGGAGATGCCCCCTCCTCCCCCAGCCGGCCTCATCCGCAGCCAGTGGAGGAAGTGAGGCTCTCTCTTGTCAGAAACAGGGAAGTGTTTCCGTAAGCGCCCCTTGGCAGCCTTGGGCTCCTTGGAGCCAGTGGGCAGGGAGATTGCCGCACCTGGAGAGAGCGCCCTCCACAGGAACGCTGCGCTTGCTTGGAGCCTCACTTTGCAGACAGGGGATCTGAAGCTCAGAGGGCTCCCACTTGTTCAAGTGGCCTCACTCGGGTTTGCAGCCGGGCCTCTCTGGCTCCTGAGGTCCCGCCTCCCCTCTGGATCAGACGGACCGTCCCTTGCCTGCAGCCCCGTTCTTGTCCGGTGAACCTTTCCCAAGCTTTGCCAGAGAGATCTTTGGGTCCTACCTAGCTGTCAGATCCTAGGCTTTCACACTCAGTTTGGTTGTACTGTGCTTCCCGGTGGCAGAACTGACCAGAACATCTGAGAGGCTCCACTCTGACTGTCTGCAGAGAGGGGCCCCGTGTTCAAACTCTCCCGCTGTCTCCTTTCAGGTCCATCTGGTTAGTTTCAGGTATCACATTCCCATACTCCGCCGGACACAGGGCATCCCATGACAGCAAGGCGATCAGGGCCCAGATGCTTCCCAGTTTTCTTTTCTAAATTGCAAAGTCGAGAATTGCCTGCAGGTACCGCTGGTGGGGACTGGAGGCGTTAGAGAGGCTTCCATCCTCCACTCAGTGGAAACCACTTGGCAAAGTCTTGTCTTTATCTCTGAAACCTCAGTTGGCATTTAGCCTTGTTGTTGATATTCCTGTTCATTGTTTTACCTAGAGGCCTTTTCCACCACAGGTTGAATTTGTATGCTTTATAAAGTAATTATTTCCAGGTGAACTGATCCTCAGATGTAGTTCCTTTAATTTACACTCAAAGTAAAATCAATCCCGCTCTCCTAAAGTGCAACTCACTTTTTTTTTTTTTTTTTAAAGATGTACTTATTTATTTGAAGGCAGAGTCAGAGTTACAGGGAGGCAGAGGCAGAGAGAGAGAGGAGTCTTCCAACCTTTGGTTCACTCCCCAAATGGCCACAGTGGTGGCCGAAGCTGGGCCAGGCCAAAGCCAGGAGCCAAAAGCTTCTTCCAGGTCTCCCAGGTGGGTGCAGGGGTCCAAGCACTTGGGCCGTCTTCTACTGCTTTCCCAGGCCAAAGCAGAGAGCTGGATCAGAAGAGGAGCAACTGGGACTCAAACTGGCGCCACAGGCGGAGGCTCAGCCCACTGCACCACAGCGCCGGCTCTGCAGCTCACTTTCTTACTCCAGGCCCTGTGCTTGGTCATCTTTACTGAACAAAAAGAAAAGTGGGGAAAGCTTGGCCCGCCGGACGCTGGTGATTTGCACGAAGTAGTGGCTGGGCGTTTGGCCTGGTGGGTAAGATGCTGGGTGGCACCCCTGCATCCCAGGTACTTGGGTTCAGTTCCTGGCTCTGCTCTCAATTCAAGCTCCTGCTGACACAAACCCTGGGAGGCAGCAGTGATGGCGTAAGTGGTTGGGGTGCTGCCACGCACACCGGAGACATGGGTTGAGTTTCTGGCTCCTGGCACAAGGGAGATGAACCAGTGAATGGGAGCGCCTTCTCTTTCTGCCTAAATGTCTCTCTTGCTGTATCCCTGCCTCTCCGAAATTAAAAAGCAGAAAGGGGTGTGTGTGTGTGTGTGTGTGTGTGTGTGAGAGAGAGAGAGAGAGAGAGAGAGAGAGAGAGAGAGAGAGAATCAGTTCATTGATTTATCTATCTCTGGGCCAAGCAGTGTGAAAATGATTTTTAAAAATGTATAAAGTCTTTCAATGTCTCAATTAAAATCCAACTGAATGTGAGTGAATACAGAGAGGCAGCTTTACGCAGAACAAATTCCAGCCCTACTTTAATACTTCTTACTGAACTAAATGCACTAAATAGAAATTTCTTTTCTTTTTAAAAAATTTCTGACCAATTAAATACATGTGGGGCTGGCGCCATGGCACACTAGGTTAATCCTCCGCCTGCGATGCCGGCACCCCGAGTTCTAGTCCCGGTTGGGGTGCCGGTTCTAGTCCCGGTTGCTCCTCTTCCAATCCAGCTCTCTGCTGTGGCCCGGGAAGGCAGTGGAGGATGGCCCAAGTGCTTGGGCCCTGCACCCTCATGGGAGACCAGGAGGAAGCACCTGGCTCCTGGCTTCGGATCAGCGTAGTTCTGGCCGTAGCAGCCATTTGGGGGGGCGAACCAACGGAAGGAATACCTCTCTCTCTGTCTCTCTTTCACTGTCTGTAACTCTACCTGTCAAATTAAAAAAAATAAAAATACATGTGATACACAGTTTGCCATCTTAGCATTCGTCAGTGTGCAGTGCCGTAGTGTGGAAGGTACGCACATTGCGTGGGCAGCCACCCTCCAGAACTTTCTCACTCGCGAATCTGAACTCTGTCCAGTAAACAGCAGCTCCCGATGGCCCCTGCCCCATGTTTCCTTCAGCCGATCTTGTTCTGACGAGCTGCTTACGTGTTCTGAGTGTGCGTGCACAGAGGGCTTCCCTTTCTTCGTGATGACGTGATCGTACCACAGACCAGAAGTGCCTGTACAGAGAAGCCAGTGACAGTGGAAGAAGTGGGGAAAGCTCAGTGTCAGCCGCGTTCAAGTCCGTGTTGCCGTTGTTGGCAGCATGGGTGCAGCAGCAGGCCCTGGCAGCAACTTAGCTCATTCAGCAGGTCGCTCGATTCGCCAGGACACCCTTCCAAAGCGCCCCTTGAAAGTGGAGCTTACGCAGCCCAGTGAGCCCATTGGGATCCGGCGCTGCTCCCAAAACGAACTATCTGCAGAAGCAGCGGCGAGGACGGGCGCTTCAGTGATGGCCTTGTGAAGGCCTGGTCCGTGGGAGGATGCTGCTTGTGTGGAGTGTGGGGGACAGGGAGACATGGAACCTTTGAGGAGCCCTCTCGGGCAGCCTGCCCTGGAAGGGAAGGCGAGAGATGGAGTGGGCCTAAGAAGAAGGCTGCTGTAGGGAACATGGGTGAGCCCTGGCTTTATTTCACATGCCGGAGCACTAGAGGTTGGAGAGAGACAGACAGGACGGGGGATGATTGATAGGAAAAGGGCCTCGGTTGGAGGAAGTCATGGAGAGGAAAGAAGGGTGGGATGCAGCAGAATTGAAGGCCTTGGCTGCACGGAGCAGAGAGTGAAATCGCCAGGGATCTGCGCCGCCTGCCTTGGTGGAAGCCTCAGCCTGAGGCTGTGTCAGAGGGGGCAGCCGTGCTAACCACCAATTCCTCATTCTCCACTTTATTCCGCGTCAGGCCCCGTCAGTAGGGAGCTAGAGCCGCCTTCCGCGTTCCCTCCCACGGCACTGGGAGTTGACACGCTAGAGGTGAGGCTCAGACACCCACAGCCTCTGTAAGACCATTCTTGAAGGTGCGGTTGGAGTGAGTGCTATAGGGCAACCTGAAGAGACTGTAGAGTCCTCGCTTAGTTTGATGATCAGAAGGAATTTGTTTTGCCTGGCAGGGATATAGTGAGTTATAAAACTCCATGTATCTCCTGTTTTTGCCTTAACCTACAAGAAATTCAGAGTTCAAATGCTTTGATGTTTATATCTATCCATAGCTGGTGTTCCCTCCTTCCCTCCCTTCCGCCTTCCCTTCCTTCTTTTTTTTTTTTTTTAAAAAAAAGATTTATTTTATTTTTTTGAAAGGCAGAATGACAGAGAGAAGGAGATCTTCCATCCACTGGTTCATACCCCAAAAGGCTACAAGGCCAAGACTAGACTGGGCCAGGCCAAAGCCAGGAGCTGGGAACTCCATCTGGGTCTCCTGCTCAGATGTCAGAGGCCCAAGCCCTTGGCCCATCTGCTGCTGCTTTCCCAGGCACGTTGGCAGGGAGCTGGACTGGAAGTGGAGCAGCTGCGACTTGCAGCACCGCATGGATTGGGATGCTGCCATTGCAGGTGGCAACTTAACCTGCTACACCACAATGCCGGCCCCTTGGCTGCAGCTTAACCTGTTACACCACAATGCCGGCCCCTTGGCCGCAGCTTAACCTGCTACGCCACAATGCCGGCTCTTTGGCCGCAGCTTAACCTGCTACGCCACAATGCCGGCCCCTTGGCCGCAGCTTAACCTGTTACACCACAATGCCGGCCCCTTGGCCGCAGCTTAACCTGCTACGCCACAGTGCTGGCCCCTTGGCCAGAGTTTTCTAGCTGCTTCTGTCACCATTCCCTGCTTTCTGCCCTCTACGCATGTGGGTTTGGTGAATGAAAATGGATCATGTGGATCCGTGTGTGTGTGTGTGTGTGTGTGAGTAAATGATTGGGACAAATCTCAGATTTTTTTTTTTTTTTTTTTTCAATTTGACAGGTAGAGTTACAGACAGTGAGAGAGAGACAGAGAAAGGTCTTCCTTCCATTGGTTCACTCCCGAAATGGCCGCTACGGCTGGTGCTGTGCCCATCCGAAGGCAGGAGCCAGGTGCTTCCTCCTGGTCTCCCAAGCGGGTGCAGGGCCCAAGCACTTGGGCCATCCTCCACTGCCTTCCCAGGCCATAGCAGAGAGCTGGACTGGAAGAGGGGCAGCTGGGACTAGAACCCAGAGCTCCAATCGGGACTAGAACCCAGGGTGCTGGTGCCACAGGCAGAGGATTAGCCAAGTGAGCCATGGCGCCAGCCAGTCTCAGAATCTTGGCTCCTTAATTTCACTCCTAAAGATAGCGTACTATGTTTTGTATGGGAAAAAGAGATTTTTTTTTTTTGGAAAAAAAGTCAGAGGTTTTAAAAGTCGTGTTAGAATGAGGTCGTGTTTGAAGGACGGCGTGCCCAGGTGAGTGAGCTTTGATAGACGTGTTGGCGGCTGGCTCTGCTGAAGGGCTGTGGATGTGGGCACAGAGCTGTGGGTTGGGTGGGTGTGGCATCAGGAGGGGACATGGTGTGGTTGCAGCGAGTCCCCCAACTCGGCTCCTTGTCTTCCGGATCCCCCATTCCCCACACGGGAGCTGCTTGGAGGACTTGGTTCACAGCGTCCAGGCTGCGTGGGCGACCGGGCGCTTTGAGTCATCCACGTGTCATCCTTAGGACCTGAACGCCTACAAGAAGCAAGGGATGGCGCTGCTAACGCGCGTGGGCGAGTCCGTCAAGCACGTCACGGGGGGCTACAAGCTGAGGAGCCGGCCTCTGGAGTTCGCGGCCATCGGGGACTACTTGGATACGTTCGCGCTCAAACTGGGAACCATTGACAGGATAGCCCAGCGGATCATCAAAGAAGAAATAGGTGAGCTCTTTAATCCCCGTCGCGCCAAGGGGCCACGGTGGCAGAAATGGCGTGCGTGTGTGCAAAGCCGAATCCAGCTGCAGAAATCACAGTGGGGTGACGGAAGCAGGCCACATTGCACCGTAAAACAAATAGATGCAAGGCGTGGAGGAGCCGCTCAGGACTGGAATGTAATTTTGCACGCCGTAATTCGGCCTGCAACTCAGCCTTGTGTTTGCTTTTCCCATGGCAAGCAACCGCTTCGGAGAGTCTAGGCTGTTCCTCTTTTATTGCTGTTAATTTTAGCTTTGCAAGTGGAGCCAGGGACTCACCTGCCTTCCATCCATCCGAGAGAGAACTTGAAAAACAACAGACTGAGGCATTTTTCTCTGGCTGAGAGATGGTTCAGAAGGAGAGTGTAGTGACCCGAGCTTGCCACGGTTCTGACCACAGTGAGCCTGTAGCTCAGTCCACCCGTTTCAAAGCCACCCGAGCTGGGCCATTGTCTAATCCCGTGTTTGTCTTTCCTGGCCGTTGCCATCACTGGCTTCCCACGCCTGTCAGGGCCACTTGCTTTGCCATACCCCAGAATGAGGTCTTCTGTGGCCTTCCACACACATGGGCCAGACAGACATGGGCAGTGGCGTTGGTCATGCTGGCGCGTGAAATGCATTGTAGAGGATTCTCCAGGAGTCTCCGGCCATTATTAACCATTATTATTGGTTAATAAATGATGACAGCCACATTCTGTTGGAATGGTAGGAATCCTGGTGACAGAATGACAGGCCAGATTTTTCCTTGCATGGGGACAAATCAGTATCTTTTCGTCCGTGTTCCCCACGCACAGTTCCTCTGCTTTACCCACGGAGGGTGTCAGTGTGGAACCTGAAGAGGCGGCTTCGGGTACCGTCCACACTGAGGATCACATGGAGTAATTCTGAGGGGACCGCAGTGCTGGGATGACGAGCAGAGATGAGAGCCCCCATAAGGCCTCGCGGGCTTTGCCGTTCAGCGGCCTGGTGTTCCCATTGTGGGCGGGGACAGACTGCTCTTGTGACATCAGCTGTGCCGCCAGCTTTTGTCCACTGGGACCAGAGTTTGTTTAAAGGGGAGCGTGCTCCCGTGAGCGAGTGACCAGGGAAAGCCGTCTGAACACGGGGAGCTCCTGGCTGTGCCCATTACCGAGTCGGCACTTCCAATGCTTGCAGCCCCACCAGATCTAACTGGTTCCTCTTCCCCGCTGCAGAGTATCTCGTAGAGCTGAGGGAGTACGGGCCCGTGTACTCCACGTGGAGCGCGCTGGAGGGCGAGCTGGCGGAACCCCTGGAGGGGGTGTCAGCCTGTATCGGAAACTGCTCTGCGGCCTTGGAGGAGCTGACCGATGACATGACAGAGGACTTCCTGCCCGTGCTCAGGGAATACATTCTGTACTCCGACTCCATGAAGGTAAGCCAGCTCCTCCCTGGAGCACTGCCCTACTTTCCAGGTACCAGGCACGGTCAGAAGTGATGCGTGATTGCCTGTTTGCTAGTGGTATGAGGTTCCTTCTTCTTGGGTGTGTGGACTCAGACATGTAGACCTACATGTATATATATGGAAAACACAGTGGACTGAATATGTGAGCCAAATTAAAAAAATAATGTGGTTTGGAAAAAAATACTCTCCCCAAAACTATATATACATTTCAACTTTTCAATTTTTAATTGATAGATGAAAAATATGTAAATGTATTTGGGTACTATGTGATGTGGAAGAAATTCTTCTTAGTGTTCTCTGAGAATTCAAGGAGCTATCTCCTAAACAGGAACAGGATGCTGTGGAAAAAGAACAGTGGGATAATTAAAGCTCTTAGAGGTTAAAATATGAAAATGAAACTGAATTAAGTTGGAAAATGAGGTTGAAGAAATCCTGGAAAGCAAGACAGACAGCAGAAGTAGTTGGAAAGTAGAATAAAAATTCCAAAATACTGAAAATGTGAAAGAAAGAAGAGAGACATAGGAGGTTAACCCCAGAGGCTCAGCTCCGACTTCTGACAGTCTCCTGAAAGAACAGGGAAAACCGAGGGAAGGAAATTATGACAGGAGTAATGGAAGAAAATTCTCCCAAAGCTGAAGACGCAAGTCTGCAAGTGAAAAAACAGTCGAGGCCTGCCCTGTGCATAGAAGGTTAAGCCACCACCTGTGGTGCCAGCATCCCGTATGGGCGCCAGTTCGAGTCCTGGCTGCTCCACTTACGCAGCTCTGTGCTATGGCCTGGAAAGCAGTGGAAGATGGCTCAAATCCTTGGGCCCCTGCACCCACGTGGGAGACCCAGAAGAAGCTCCTGGCTCCTTACTTCAAATCTGCTCAGCTCTGGCTGCTGCAGCCATCTGGGGAGCGAACCAGAGGATGGAAGACCTTTCTCTCTGTAACTCTGCCTCAAATAAATAGAATAAATCTTTAAAAACAAAAACAATGTGCAGAAGGCACGAAAAGAGAACTCACCCAAAGTGCATCCTTGTGAAATTTTAATACAAAAGTGCCAAGATTTTGAAACGTGAAGAAAGAGGGAGATGGTGGTGTACAAAGGAGTAAGAGAGCAGCTTGGTCTAGGAGCAGTGCACGGGGAAAGACAGCGGGGCTATGATGACAAAAGGTTTCCCACCTCGACTTCTGTGTGCTCAGTAAGGGTGTGGTGCAGGATGAAATGCACACTCACCCCGAGACCTCCCCAGCTGCACAGACTCTCGGGGGGAGGACTTGGGCTCAGGGGACCCCCACGACAGCCTTAAACAAGCGCACCTGGCGCAACAAGGCGGCGCAGGGAATTCCCAGGGCCTTTGCTTATGCTTGAAATTCCCCACAGGAAAGTTGGTCTTAAGTTGCTTTTGTCTTGTTTTGTTTCGCTGAGAGGCAGAGACATAAACACACATGCTCGGCGCCGTCCTCGTCCAGCAAGAGACAGAGACCGAACACTTTGCACGGGGTTCCTTTATTGCTCGGCAAGCAGGAGATCCAGCTTCGATCTCTTCTGGGCAGGAACTTTTTTTACACCCGCGTAGCAAGGGTTTATATGCACAATACACGTCACAAATCAGGTGATAGGCTAGAAGCGCGGGGATAGGACAATCTCGTGGCAAGGCGGGAAGGAGCGAGCTAGAGCGGGAAATCTAAGGCGGGAAGGAGCGAGCAAGAGCGGGAACTCCCTGAGATGAGGAAGAACCCGGAAGCAGGGAGTCGGCGCCATCTTAGGGGCACGGTTCCTCCGGTCTGGTTCCCTACATCTCCCTCCTTTTGTTTTTGCACAAATCACATCCCCGACGGCCCTGGCTCATGAGGGCCGGGAGAATATTTACTAGGCAGAGAGTAGAGGTGCATACCCAGCGTGCTTGTGATCCGTTAGTTACGGAACTTCAAGGGCCTGGCCACAACCCCTGATGTCTCCGTTAGGGATCAGTTTTTATTCCCTTTTGCTGGGGCAGGCTGGGAATTGAACCTGCATGCATATGCATATGCTCTCCCAGGACCCCCGGAACCCCCGGGTGGACTCCTGCTGCAGTACCTTTGGTCTCGCATACCCAGTTTTCGCTCCCCGTCAGGGATGGGTGATACAGCCCAATGAATGAGAGGGGGAACAAGACAACTCGAGGAAGGTGTGTGCCTGATGGAGGCATTGTCCATATGTGAGGCGTGAGTAGGGATGGGGGGACGAGGGTTTTAATCGCTGGTATGGACCCGGTCATAAGTCATGCGAGCCAGCATGGCATATGCATCCGGATCACGGTGATGGAGAGCAGCATACGCTGCCGCGCGGAACTGATGTCTGACGCTCTCCAACTTGTTGTTGATGAAGGAGCTCACCCAGCGAAGTACACAGGGACGTCTCGTTGTTTTGTTGCAATTTGTCGTCCTGTGAGAGCGTGGTAATCTCGGTTATCTCGGGGGAGATGTCGTCCGTAGGTGATAGAGGTGTATCTTGTGGCGGCGGGGCTGTTTTTCTGACCAATCTTTCCGGTATCCAGAGAGGTTCTCTTCCAGATTCCTGTGGGAAGACACAGACCGCGCCTCGGTTCCAGCATAATACCGGATCCGGGCCGTACCACTTTCCCGTGAGGACATCTTTCCAACGGACATAGCCTCGTGAAGATGGCTCCTTTAACATGTGTCTCTCAGCGGGGGACATAGAATGATCTGTCAAATTCAAAAAGTTTATAGTAAACAGTGCAAGGGAGAGGCGCATTCGAGGGGTTTTGCCCGTGGCAATTCCCTCCTTTTGTTTTAAGAGAAAAGCCTTGAGGGTTCGATGAGCCCTTTCAATTATGGCCTGTCCCTGAGGGTTATAAGGGATTCCAGTTTTATGTTGTACCTGCATACGGGTGCAGAAATTTTGGAATGATTTACTTGTGTATGCAGGACCATTATCTGTTTTTAAAGTTTTTGGTTTGCCCCAGGCTGCCCATGCAGCAAGGCAGTGATTAATGACATGGGTGGTACGCTCACCCGTCTCCAGAGAAGCAAAAATTACTTGGGAACAGGTGTCAACTGACACATGAACATACTTTAAGGTCCCAAACTCGGATATGTGGGTGACATCCATCTGTCAGATATGTCCTGGTAGTAATCCTCGGGGATTAACCCCCACCGAAGGCACAGGGGTTAAAGTAGGGCATGCGGCACAATGGCGAACAATATCGCGAGCGGCAGCACGAGAAAGACCGAATTTGGCGGCAAGGGTTTTTGCGTTTACATGGAACTCTGAATGAAACTGGATAGCCTGCTCTTCTGGGGAAGAAAATTGGAGTATCCAAATGGGGCGTGTGGCTTGATCAGCTATAGCATTGCCTGTGGTCATGGGTCCAGGTAAGGAAGAATGAGCTCTAATATGAGTAATAAAGAAAGGAGCAGACCGATTCCAAATAGATTTTTGCAGGGTGAGGAAAACTGTCGCTACGGAGGATGAAGAATTGACTAGTCCTGCGGCCTCAAGGATAGACACAGAATTAACCACATAGCGTGAATCAGACACAATATTGACAGGTCCGGGGAAATCAGAGAAGACTTGGTTAACTATAAGAAGTTCAGTTACCTGGGGGGAGTTAGTAGCGAATTGGAATGTTTTTGGCACAGATCCTGAAACAACATATGCACCGACTCCTGTTTTAGAACCGTCGGCATACACTACTGGGGCTCCCTGTAAGGGCTTTTGGGATGTGGACTTTGGAAAAATAACTGGGTGAGACTGAACAAAGGTTAGCAAAGGATCAGAGGGTGTTCTGTTTGTAATAGTTGCGGAAGTGGAGCAGACTAAAACCGCCCAAGCATCAGTACAAGCGATTAGCACACGTACCTGTTTCATGGAATAGGGGACAACAATGGTGGATGGTTCGCGTCCAAAATGTTGGATAGCCCTCTGAATGGCTAGGAGAGTTATCTCCGCCACTGCCACGGGATAGTAACTAATAGATCTAGTAGATGACATTGAGGGATGGATCCAGAGGAGAGGCCCATCCTGCCATAGGACCGCGGTGGGCTGTTTAAGGGTGTCGAGGACCCAAAGAGTAAGGTCTCCCGCAGGGTCCCAACGTTTTAGGGCAGCTTTACTAAGGGCATCGTTGACAATTGACAGTGCTTGTTTGGCCTCAGAGGTGAAGGTTCGGGGGGAAGCAAGATCCGGGTCTCCTTTAAGTATATTAAAGAGGGGCTGCAATGCAGCATTAGGAATGTTAAGGTAGGGCCTAATCCAATTGATATCCCCTAAAAGTTTTTGTAAGTCATTTAGAGTGGAGATAGCATTGATTTTTATTTGAATTTTTTGAGGTCTAATTTGAGTAGGGGCGACTATAGCCCCAAGATAAGAAACTACAGACGACAATTGCACCTTATTAGGTGCAATATGCAGCCCTGCCCCTTCCAGCACTTGTTGGAGTGTACTGTATAAGGCCAGGAGCCTCTCTGCTGTGGGGGCTGCACACAGTAGGTCGTCCATATAATGTAGGCACCTGCAGTCGGAATATCGGTCTCTAAGAGGTTTTAGTACTTGGGCTACATAGACTTGACACATGGTGGGGCTATTAGTCATACCCTGAGGCAAGACTGTCCACTCCCAACGCTTGTCCGGTTGTTCCTGGTTCTGGGTGGGGACAGTAAAAGCAAAACGTGGGGTATCCTTTTTGTCCAATGGAATGGAAAAGAAACAATCCTTAAGATCTATTACAATAACAGGCCATTGGTTGGGAAGTGCCGAAAGCAGAGGAAGACCACGTTGCACAGGGCCCATAGGCTGCATCTGTGCGTTGACTGCCCTAAGATCATGTAAGAGTCTCCATTGACCTAATTTTTTGCGGATGGCAAAAATAGGCGTATTCCATGGAGAGGTGGATGGGATCAAATGACCAGCGTTGACCTGCTCCAAGACCAGAGTGTTGACTGCCTCCAGTTTCTCCTGAGATAGGGGCCACTGTGGAACCCAGACGGGTACGTCCGTTAGCCACGAGATGGGTAAAGGCTCCACTGGTTTAGGAGGCGAAACAGTGACCCCTAGGAAAAACCCAGGCCAACTTTACTTGGTCTTTGTTTTGGCTCAATGGGGGAAGGGTGGCCCTGGAGCTGGACACCGAGTCCCTTGCCTGGGACGTAACCCATATTTTGTAGCATAGATCGTACTGCAGGGGAAGTGGTGACCAAAGCAACATCCATTTCGGCCAGGACGTCTCTCCCCCAAAGGGAAATGGGTAGAGGTAAAATGAATGGAGAAAACTGTCCTCTATGACCCTCGCTATCCTGCCATGACAACAAGGCTGCACTGATTTTTGGGAAATGAGCAAAACCAAGTCCTTGCAAGGTTTGTTCCGCCACATTTGTAGGCCATGTACTAGGCCAGTCCTTTGTTGCTATAATGGATTTGTCGGCTCCTGTGTCTAAAAGTCCCTTAATGTCCTTGCCATTGATCTGCAACACTAAAGTGGGACGTTCATTTAAAAGCATATGTAAGCCGGTAAAATTAATGCCAGAGGACCCAAAGTTACCAGCGCCGTGAACGTGGTTTTTAGCTGGGATTAAAGAGTGAAGACTGGGCAGTAATAACATTTGTGCGATACGGTCTCCAGGATTGATTACTAAAGGTCCCTGAGGGGCCTGAACCATGATCTTTACTTTACCAGTGAAATCAGAGTCAACTACCCCGGGGATCACAGCTAGCCCTCGGAGGGCGGCGGAGGACCGACCCAACACTAATCCAACCGAATCCGGGGGCAGAGGACCGGAGCAGTCGCTCTCCACTAATTGTACCCCCATCTCCGGAGTTAAGAGGAGAGGGGAGGTGGCGCGGAGGTCCAGGCCTGCGGACCCGTGAGTGGCACGGGCTGAGGGTGCACTGGGTGTAGCGCAGACACGGGAGGTGGAACCTGAGAGTAGATTTGATTTTGGGGGCTCCTCGCTGGGTTGGGGAGCCCCCTCTGGCTGTTTTTTGGCCCCTGGGCGCTACCTGTAAGTGGGTTGCCATCGATATCGAAAGCAGAACGGCATACCTCTGCCCTATGAGGGCCCTTGCGGCAACGGCGACAAGGCTCTATGCCTGAAGGCTGTGCCGTGGAATACCCATGGCTGAGATTGGGGCAATCGCGTTTTCTGTGACCCGGTTGATGACATTGGAAGCAAAGTCCTGAAGATATGGGGGGTCGGGTCGATTTAGATTTTGGACTGTTTTCTTTGACTTTTGCCAGCATCGCAGCTAGGCCCGCATTAGTAAGTGGCCCACCGGTATCTCTGCAGTACTTTAACCAGGAGTCCAGAGATTTATGTCTATATTGTCGAAGAATGTTTTTGCACTCTTTATTAGCCTGCTCAAAAATAATTTGTTTGACCAGTGGCTGAACGTCAACCTCGGAAGGGAAAATACGCGACGCAGCCTCAAGTATGCGAGCGACAAAATCAGCGAAGGGTTCGGCCGTGCCCTGAACGATCTTGGTGAGGTGGCTAGCTGAGTCACTTGGATTGGACGCCTGCCTCCACGCACGTTGGGCACAGTTGGAAATTTGCCTGTATACTTGTCTAGGGAATTGGGTCTGGTCAGCCTGATAAGGTCCACGCCCTAAAAGCATATCAGCATTCCACGTAGGGTGGCCGTCCTCAGCATTTTCATCTGCCTGGTCATGACAGCACTCTGTATTCATAGATTGCCACAAAAGAAAGCCGCCTGGACTTAAACAGGCCCGAGCCAATTGGGTCCAGTCGCTAGGTGTTAAAATGGACTGGCCGACTGATTCAAGGAGTGACAATGTGAATGGGGCTGTGGGTCCATAGTCATGGACCGCAGCCTTAAGTTGTTTTAATACTGTCATGTCCAATGGTTCGTGCCGGGCCTCTCGCGTGCCCAAAGCCAAAACAGGGTAAGCCTGAGCGGGGGCAGCGGGAGCGCCAGTTCGCAACTGTTTCCAGGCTTGTTGATGAAACTGTCTGCCTGAAAAAGGTGGCACATTTGGGACGTTTAATGGCCATGGCGGCACGGGTGTTAGATGGGGCTGAGGCACGCCTACATGACCGCCAGTAGGAGGCGCTGCGTCTTTAATCTGATGGGCGGGCACGACATCGATAGGAGGAGCCGTAGGCACTAGAGGGCGTAAACAGGCATCTTTTAACTTTTGCCGCAGCTGCGCATACGTAGGAGGCGGGGATTTAGGATCGCCGTCCCCTTCCCCCTCAGACTCAGAGGAGGCGGAGCCACATTCGGAGCCTGAGGCCAGTGAGGAAGTCTGGCATCCCGTGTCCTTAAATTGTATGAGGTCCCGGGCGCCGTCCGAGCTCTGAGAACGAACTTCCTCGAGAGCCTCGCGAACCGCCGTAAGAGTCGGGCGGTCCGCTCCCACCGACCTCTCCTCTTGGAGGCACGCCCGCAGTAGTTCCCATAAGGGGAGAACAACGGGGTCGATATCGGGTTCCTGGGGATCGTTAACTGTGCGCCGGAGATCCTTTCCTAATTTCTCCCAAGACTCAAGAGTTATTTGGCCCTCGTGGGTGAGCCACGGCGCAAAGAAATCAACACTTCCAAGGAACCTGACAAGTGTGGTCTTAGAAACCTTAATCCCTTTGCTACGCAATAATGCTTTTAACGGATTAAGCAACATTGAATGGCTAGATGAATTTCCCATTTTCAGTTTAAAGCGGGAAGACACGTCCGCTATCTTATTTTCAGTTTAAAGCGGGGGAACAAGTCTGCTATTCTTTCAGTTTAAAGCGGGGAAACACGTCCGCTATTCTTTCAGTTTAAAGCGGGGAAACACGTCCGCTATCTTAGGGTGCGTCCACCCTCCAACCACGAGATATACCTCACTCGCGGGGCCCAGACGGTAAGACTGACCTCGCTTACCTTCTACTTACCGGGCAACGTAGAGGAAGCTCCCCGTACGGGCCACCAGCTGCTCGGCGCCGTCCTCGTCCAGCAAGAGACAGAGACCGAACACTTTGCACGGGGTTCCTTTATTGCTCGGCAAGCAGGAGATCCAGCTTCGATCTCTTCTGGGCAGGAACTTTTTTTACACCCGCGTAGCAAGGGTTTATATGCACAATACACGTCACAAATCAGGTGATAGGCTAGAAGCGCGGGGATAGGACAATCTCGTGGCAAGGCGGGAAGGAGCGAGCTAGAGCGGGAAATCTAAGGCGGGAAGGAGCGAGCAAGAGCGGGAACTCCCTGAGATGAGGAAGAACCCGGAAGCAGGGAGTCGGCGCCATCTTAGGGGCACGGTTCCTCCGGTCTGGTTCCCTACACACACAGTATTCGCACTTGCTGGGTCACTCCCCAAATACCCACAACAGCCTAGGGAAGGCTGGGGCTGGGGTCAGGAGCCAAGAATGCAATCCAGGTCTCCCATGTGGTTGCCAGGAACCCAATGACTTGGTCAATCACCACTGCCTCCCAGATTCTGCAGGAAGCTGGAGTCAAGAGACAGAGCTGGGGCTGGCACCGTGGCATCGGGGGCTAGGCCCCTGCCTGCAGTGCCGCATTCCATGTGGGAGCTGGTTCTAGTTCCGGCTGCTTTTCTTCCGATCCAGCTCTCTGCTATGGCTTGGAAAAGCAGAAGATGGGTCCAAGTGCTTGGGCCCCTGCACCCAGAAGAAGCTCCTGGCTCCTGGGTTCGGATTGGCTCAGCTCCAGCTGTTGCAGCCATTTGGGGAGTGAACTAGCAGATGGAAGACCTGTCTCTCTGTCTCCCTCCCTCTGCATGACTGCTCCCTTTTAAAGTTTTTGTAAACTACTTAATTTGTTATTTTTGAATCCCCTGTTTCAGCAATGGAATATTTTCACAGCTCTGATTTTTCTGGTTTGCCATTGCTCCAAACCAGTGTTGACTGACAGGTTTCTCTCCAAAGAACCAGATGGGTCTCCACCAGATCCTCCCTAGTGGGACGACCTAGGACTGCCCCAAAACCAGACCACTAAGCCATAGGTCTCCTCTGGGAGGCAGGAAGGGGGCCACTAGGTGATTTTGCACCCCCTTAGGCCCTGCACACGGTGTGTGAGCCCACAGCCTCTCCATGAAGCCATGAGCGTGCGCTCTCTGGGTGGAGAAGGGATGTTGAACTTTTCTGTAGAGGCTGACCACTGTGATGTTTTCTTGGAAAAGATCCAAGGGCGATGCTGAGAGCCAAACCACAGAATGGATCTGTGACCTAACTTCCAGAAAGTTTGTCACTGTAAGATAAAGGCTGCTTGCAATAAATAGTTCATGAATGATACAATTATAGGCCTCCTGATGGCTGGTATCAGTTTGTTATAAACATCTTGGGTGACAGGTATTATATTTCCATTGTCCAGCCATTTTATTATAGAAAAATTCAAACCTATCCAAAAGCTGAGTCAGAGTCCAGCAAACCCAAGGTACTGCAGGTTCTCTCGCTCTCTCTGGTTCTATTTCTGCTCCTGTCTACTCCCAAACCCCACCCTGTGGGTTATTTTAAAGCAAATCTCAGATATCATATAATTCCATTCGAAAATATTTAGTACGTATCTCTAAAATGCAAACTTTCTTTAAAAAAGAAAAAAATCCCATGTTATTATCACACCTGTAAAAACAAAAAATCCAAACAATTTCATACTATGTTCAACTGTTCAGCTGTTTTTCACATTGTCTGAGACACTGTTTTTTAATATAGTTTTTTAAAAGATTTATTTATTATTTAAAAGGCCGAATTACAGAGAGAGAGAGAGGGAGAGACAGACACACACAGAACTCGTTCATCTGCTGGTTCATTCCCCAACCCACAACAACTGGAGCTGGGCCTAGCCAAAGCCAGGGGCAAGGAGCTTCATCTGGGTCTCCCATGGGGGTGGCAGCGGGCCAAGCACTTGGGCCATCTTCGGCTGCTCTCCCAGGTGCATTAGCAGGGAGCTGGATTGGAAGTGGAGCAGTCGGGACTCCACCTGGAGCTCCCATGTGAAGCCAGCATTGCAGACAGTGGCTTAACCCACTGTGCCGCAACACCAGCCCCTAATACAGATGTTTTTTGTTTTTTTTTTTTAATTAGGATCTAAATAAGACTCATATTGGTTGATAGAGTTCTTCAATTTTTTAAATTTATTTATTTATTTTTGACAGGCAGAGTTAGAGAGAGAGAGACAGAGAGAAAGTTCTTCCCTTTTCCATTGGTTCACCCCCCCAAGTGGCTGCTACGGCCGGCGCGTTGCGGCTGGCGCACTGCGCCGATCCGAAGCCAGGAGCCGGGTGCTTCCTCCTGGTCTCCCATGCGGGTGCAGGGCCCAAAGCACTTGGGCCATCCTCCACTGCCTTCCTGAGCCACAGCAGAGAGCTGGCCTGGAAGAGGGGCAACCGGGACAGAATCTGGTGCCCTGACTGGGACTAGAATCCGGGGTGCTGGCACCGCAGGCAGAGAATTAGCCTAGTGAGCCGTGGCGCCGGCCAATTTTTTTAACTTATATTTTTTAATTCTTTATTTGAAAGGCAGAGACAGACATCTACACCTATACACAGAGATTTTCCATCTGCTGGTTCACTCCTCAGCAGCTTGGGCTGGGCCAGGCCAAAGCCAGGCGCCTGGAACTCAGTCTGGGGCTCCTGTGTGGGTGGCAGGGACCCAAGGACTTGAGCCATCATCTGCTGCCTCCCAGGGTGTGCATCTGTGGGAAGCTGGAATTGGAAGTGGAGCCGGGACTCAAACCCTGGCACTCTGATACAGGATGGAGGCATCTCAGGCAACATCTTAATCACTGTGACAAACTCATTCCTTTACTTAATATTTAAAAATCCCTCTCACAGGTATTTATTTTTCTCTGCAATTTATTTGTTAAATTGAGGGGGCAGTGTTGTGGTATAGATTACAATGCTGGAATCCCTATGAATGCTGGTCTGAGTTGTGGCTGCCTTACTTTTTTTTTTTTTTTAAGATTTATTTATTTTGAAAGGTGGAGTTACAGAAAGGGAGAGGCAGAGAGAGAGAGAGAGAGAGAGAGAGAAAGCCTTCCATCCTCAGGTTCACTCCCTAAATGGCCACAACAGCTAGGACTGGGACAGAACGAAGCCAGGAACCAGGAGCTTCGTCTGAGTCTTCCATATGGGTACAGGGGCCCAAGCACTTGGTCCATCTTCTGCTGCTTTCCCAGGTGCATTATCAGGGAGCTGCATTGGAAGTGGAGCAACCAGGACTCAAACTGGCATCCATTTGGGATGCTGGTGCTGCAGGTGGTGTCACTATGCCACAGTGACAGCTTCTGCTGCTCTACTTTTGATCCAGCTCCCTGCTAATGTGCCTGGGAAAGCAGCAGATGAACCAAGTGTTTGGACACCTGCCGCCAACATGGCAGACCTGGTTGCAGTTCCAGGCTCCTGGCTTCAGCCTGGCCCAGCCCTGGCTGTTGGCAGCCATTTGGGGGAATGAACAAGTGGATGGAAGATTCTCTCTCTCTCATTCTGCCTTCCAAATAAATAAGTAAATCTTTAAAAAGGAAAGAAAGTAAGTCATTTTCCTCTCTTCAATGGAAAAGAAATGTAGGATCAATTCATGATGAAATGTTAAGTGGAGGGAGTGGTCACGGCTGGATCTTGGGGCTGCCTTCCTTCCTCTGGGGGTTGGTGGGAAGAGATGCATCTGGTCGGTTTTTTTGCTGCAGTAGGGTTGATGCGTCCACTCCCCTCACCTCCCAAGGGCCCTGGCAGCCTCAGCAGAGTGACCTGGCGCAGAAGGAGCGACAGAAAGCCCCACAGCGTGCCAGCCGTATTCCAGGACTGTCTAAGAGCCGTCCTGGCTTTGATTAGGGGTTTCTTGCCACATGCGCTGACTCGTGCCCCAGCCGGACTCATTCCTGGAAGTGCAGTCCGGGTGTGTGCGCCTTTTCCCAGGAAGCCGTGAGGCAGCCGGGAAGGCATTTTCACACACCGCACAGAAATTCCCGCGGCCCCACCCTGCTGCTCCGTGGCTCCCACGAGGAGCAGCCCGGTGTTTGTTTCTCTGAGATGGGGACTGTGACTTTTACTTCTGCCCAGACCAGTAGGTGTAGATTATTTGCTGTCCTCTATGACATCCAGAAAGGATCCCTGATTTTTCTTTTAAATCTTTTTACTTTATGCATTTATGTCATCCAGCATGGTAGCCACTAGCCGTGGATAGCTATTTAAATGCAAGTTAGTAGAATTAAATAAACAGTCACACTAGCCACATTTCAAGTGCTCCCGCGGGGCCAGCAGCTGTTGTGTCATTGCAAGTGGGCCCATTCAGCAGCACCCTAAACATTCCTACCCAGAGGCTTATGAGCGTGGGCAGGAAAGTGTCCGTGCGCTTAGGGGAAAGGTGAGTGGCTAAGCCATCACGGGTTTTTTTCAGGGTAAAAACGCTCAGGGTTCCTGGTGTTGACCCTTCCCTAGAGGCCTGACCTCTGAGCGCTCTCAGCCATTCCGTCACCGCCTTTTATCACCTCGCCCAGGCCACTGAGAAGCCACCGCTTGCTTAGCCACGGAGAGCCTCTGTCCTGCTCTCACTGCATGGGAGAGTTCATGATCAGAAACTTCCAGAGCAGTTTGTAGCTTCAGAGCTAGGAGGAGAACGTCTTTAGCACTTCTAGTTTGCTGTTTACGGTTCTTCTGAAAAAGGAGAAAAAGAAACCCTTTCTGATGAAACTGGCGCTTTTCTAGAATGTCCACTGTGAGCTTTCCTGCTGCGCTTGGTGGGGGCTTGGTGGCAGAGCTAAGACTGGGTGAGGCAAGGGAGAGGAGCCCAGGGTACAGATTTAAGGAGGCCCTCATTCTCAGGGGCTGGCCTTCTACTTGCCAGAGCCCCCAAGCAAGGGCCTCCTTAAATTCTGCACCCTTTGTACCTGACTTGCCTCACCTGGGGCTGGCCATCTTGGGACCCCTGTACTGCTCACCCTGGCAGCCTTGCCATGTGGTTCCATGAATCCAGGGCTTGTACAGACAGCTCTTTTAGCAAAGTGAGTCCACCAGGAATCAGCTCAATGGCAGCAGGCTGACTATGGTTAGTAACTATGTACTATCTTCTTGAAAATTATTAAGAGAATGGATTTAAGTGTTCTCGCCACAAAAAAGTAAACATATGGGGTAACACATGTTCATTAACTAAATTTAGCAATTGCATAACGTATACGTATTTTAAAAACATGTTTTAGCCAATATGCATATTATTTTTGTCAACTAAAATAAATGTTTAACAAAAACTCCTCCAAGGTGCCCGTGTTACATGCTTTTCCTCTCTGCTTCCACAGAGTGTACTAAAGAAGAGGGACCAAGTGCAAGCAGAGTATGAAGCCAAACTGGAAGCCGTGGTGCTGCGGAAGGAAGACCGGCCCAAGGTCAGGGGGCGTGGCCTCGAGGCTGGTGCTCAGGGAATCCCGCTCATAGTGCTCCGTGCAGCCAGGCTGTGTTGGGGGTGTTGGATTTCCTGCTGTTTCCTGGAGTTTTTCTTTTCTTTTTTAAAGACTTTGAGCTCTGCCATTCTTTGGTAGTTCCTTGCTCCATAAAGCGGCATTGCAGAGAGAGAACAGCCCAGCTCTGTGCTCTCCAAGTGTGGTTCCAGGACTGGTCCACACACTGTCGCCCACCCGTGATAAGAAGAGCACACACAGGACCTAGGAGAAAGCTTTTGGGAACTTCGGGGCAACTTGATGTTACCCCAGGGCCCCCGTTCAACACATCTTGCTCAGCATTCTAGATACGTGTTGTCAAAGTAGCGTGGAGAGGGCTGTGCTGTGGGCAAGTTATGCACAGTAGGGCCACAGCTCGGTTGGGTTGGGGGTAAATACCAGCAAAAGGTAGTCGCTGACCCTCCAGAGCTTGAGCAGCACTGACCTGGCTTGAGGGGGTGGTGGGTGCCCTCAGGGTCTGGTGTTCTGAGTCCAGATGGAAAGTCACAGTTGTAAAATGCCACCTGTTGTTTGGGTCACTCACATTTGTTGCTTTCAGTCCCCCCGAGCCAGATTTAAAACAAGAGTACCAGAGGCCAGTGCTCAAGTGTTTTCCATGTACTGAGTACTTTATATATAGACATAGACATGAGAATATGCCGGAAGGTTCATGGAAAATGTGGATTATGAAAATCTGTACAGAGATTTCGAATGACTTTGCGCCAACTCCCTCTTTTTCTCCACCTGTCAAATTTGAGGGGGGGGGGGTGGAGAGAGAGAGATAAAAAGAGAGCTCTCCCATTGGCCAGTTTATTCCCCACATGCCTGCAATAGCCAGGACGGGGCCGGGCTGATGGAAGCTGGGAGCCAGAAGTGCAATCCTGGTCTCCGTGTGTCTGTGACAGAAGCTCAACCACTTCCTCACCACTGCTGCCACCCACTGTTTGCACGGCAGGAAGCTGGAATTAGGAGCCAGAGACAGGAATTGGAATCCAGCACCCCAGTGTGGGACGTGGATGTCTTCTCCAGTATTTCAACCACCAGGCCGAACACTTGCCCCTGAACTTACCTTTGAGTTCCATTTTCTGTGCACTTGCAGGTGTGTGTGCGTGTGCGTTTTGTCATCTCACTGTAGAGCTGGGCTCACACCCTGCAGTTGGACTCTCAAGTCTTGCCCCTTACCTTTATGTTACTGTGCTCCTTTTTGTTGTAACTGGGAGGTGTATTTGGTTTCAAAGAAAGGGTGGCAGTGGGGAAACTGATTAAAAAGATCGCAGCATAACCCAAGTTTCAGGGAAATTGTTGGACTCCAGAACCATTCTTTGTTTCTTTTTCCTTCCTCTGCCTTGGTTCTTGCTGCTGCCCCCATGCCAAGATGTACTTGGAAAGGAACCAGCTTTGAGGCTTAGAAATGGCACTGCTTGTCTCTCTGAAGTGCTTTTTTATGGGATGTGCAGTGATTGCCACGACAGTCGTTGGCGGCCCAGAGGGAAGGCATTGTTCTTTCCCCCCAGTTCATGGCCCAAGAAATCAGGCTCCAAGTGGCTCCATAAATCGCCCGACTCCTTTGATGCCAAATGGCTCTGGATCAGATGTGCCCTGCACAGCAGGCCTCCTGATACCTGTTTGTTGTGTTGCTGCACCTGTCGCCATAGTGACACGCACCAGAGCATGAGGGCTACATACCTCTATGAAAAGTCAGATGATAACGATCAGGGCTCAGTCCGTGCTGTGGGGCCCCTCCTCTGCTTCTTCTTGCTGCAGGTTGGTGGCCTTTGTCCATCCTGTGTGCCAAGGAGGAGGCCGTGATGGAAGTGCAGCTGTGTGCGCAGCCGGCCTGGGTCCCCAGCTGCCTGTCCTGTCGGTCAGTTTCTCAGCTGTCCCTGTGATACTCTGCAGCATGGTGCCATCTGCAGAGCCCTTGTCTCCGTCTCATTTAAAGGGATGACATGGAATACCATGTTTTATTATTATTATTATTAAATATTTATTCATTTATTTTGAAAGAGTTAGAGGGAGAGACAGAGAGCAATCTTCCATCCACTGGCTCGCTCCCCCGATGGCCACAACCACAAGGGCTGAGCCAAGCCAAAGCTAGGATCCTGGGGCTTCATCTGACATGGGTGTAGTGGCCCAAACACTAGTATCATTTTCCACTGCTTTTCCCAGACCATTAGCAGGGAGCTAGATCGGAAGTGCAGCAGCCAGAACACAATCCGGAGCCCCCATGGGATGCTGGTGTTGCTGACAGTGGCTTTACCTGCTGTGCCACAATACCGACTCCAAATGTTTATGTTTTTAAATTTTCCTTCTAACACCTTAGCCCCAAGATACAAAGATCAAAGTCACTTCACAAAAAGGCAAACACTATGATTTCACTTACATGTGGAATCTAACAATGTTGAACTTATAGAAACAGACTAGAATGGTGGTTTCCAGGTCTTGGGGCCTGGGAGCATTGGGGAGATGTAGGTCACAGGGGACAAACCTTCCGTTACAAGATGAATACATGCTGGGGATCTAATGCGCATTGTGGGTGGTGATGGATGTGGTAATTAATTTGTGGTAATCATTACATGGTG
Source organism: Lepus europaeus (assembly GCF_033115175.1). NCBI lineage: Eukaryota > Metazoa > Chordata > Mammalia > Lagomorpha > Leporidae > Lepus > Lepus europaeus. Next base: position 21,366,538 of record NC_084838.1, on the reverse strand, counting down.
TTTCTACTATTAGACATTACATGCTTTATATATATATATGTGTGTGTGTGTGTGTGTGTGTGTATGTGTGTGTGAATTAGATATTTTAAAAAACAAAGCTGGGGGCCGGCGCCGTGGCTCAACAGGCTAATCCTCCGCCTTGCGGCGCCAGCACACCGGGTTCTAGTCCTGGTCGGGGCGCCGGATTCTGTCCCGGTTGCCCCTCTTCCAGGCCAGCTCTCTGCTGTGGCCAGGGAGTGCAGTGGAGGATGGCCCAAGTGCTTGGGCCCTGCACCCCATGGGAGACCAGGAGAAGCACCTGGCTCCTGCCATCGGAACAGCGCGGTGCGCCGGCCGCAGCGCGCCTACCACGGCGGCCATTGGAGGGTGAACCAACAGCAAAGGAAGACCTTTCTCTCTGTCTCTCTCTCTCTCACTGTCCACTCTGCCTGTCCAAAAAAAAAAAAATAAAGAAAGAAAGAAAGAAAGAAAGAAAGAAAATTTAAAAAAAAATTAAAAAAAAAACAAAGCTGAAGTCACTTTTCCTGTCCAGGGAGGAAAGGAGAAACCAGCAAGCTCTGCCTCTGGCCTTCAGAACTCTCACTGAAGTAGTTCAGTCCGCACCTGTCTGTGGGCAGCAGGGATACCAGCTTTCTCAGAGGCTGATGATGTTCTCTGATGTTCATCCTTTCCAAAGCCAGGAGCTGAGGTTAGGGATAATAGGCCCAAGGAATTCCTCACTGGCCAGCACCGTTCCCATTAGCCCTGGAGCAGTGCTCTGCTTGCTGCTGGGGCGCCCAGCTTTGTGTCCTGGCTGGCCGGGGTGAGCCCTCTGCTGCCAGTGCTTGATGGAGTGCCTACACTCATCTTCTTGGCCACCAGGATTCTTACAAGTGGGGAAGGGCTTCTTCCCAGCTCACAGGGTCTACTGGTAGGTCCCACACCCCTCCGCCTCCTCTCAGCATGCTGCGTAGGCTCTCCGGTCTCCTTCCCTCTGGTGGGATTGAGCCAGGCCAAGGCTGATTTGGTTGCTTCCGTAACAACTGTCCTGGATGAAGACAAAGCGGGGTCTGCGCTGATGCTGCCCAGGGAGTGTCATTGAGCAGTGGGTGCAGCAGGAACTGTGCACCTGTCCTCGGTCTGAGGCAGCAGCTCCCAGGGCGGGCAGAGGAGACCCTCGCTGGCAGCCTGACCAGGTCTCCCATGGTTTGGCAGAAAGAGCTCAGGATTTCTTAGCGGCGGCGCCGACGCTGGCCCCCAGCTCATGCTGATTGGCTCAGGAGCTTTTGTGGGCCTCACTTTGCTCCTGCGTGTGATGCTTGTGACAGCTCGAAGTGTTCGGGGTTGCATCCCCCGTGGTGACAGGTGCTCCAGTGGCAGGTCCATTCTGGCTCATCCTATGCAGTCCCATAGGGATGCGAATGCACTTAGTTTTCTGGGTTTGTTGCCCCTCACGTTTTTAAAAAAAACCTTCTCTGCTTTTTTTCTGGCCGCGTTGTTTCAGGCGTCTCCCTGTGTCCTTGCGCTCCCCCTCCAGCACCCCCCACACCTGTTGGAGCACCCTGCCCCCCCACCTGTACTCAGCGGGCGGCTGGGCATCAGCGCATCAGCTCCAGCTTTGCTGTGCTCACAGCTGGGGGCTGCAGGTGGAGAGGCTGGCGCCAGGGTTATGAGGAGGTGGGTCAGGGCCCACCCCACCCCCAGAGCCCCACCTGAGGGCCTTCGTGTGTTAACACACCTGGTGGGGGCTGGGAGCTTACCTTGTTTGGGAGGGACAGTGTGAAAAAAATTCCCCCAGAGAGTGAGGAGGGGAAATTGGTTTTTGTGAAACCATGGAATGGGGTGCAGATCTGATCCCTTTTCTCTCCCCCAAGGAAGGAAGTGGCTCTCCAGCCCCATGACCCTCCCTGTGATTCTGAAACTGGGGCCCAGGGAAAAGCAGCAAGTTCCTGCAGCTAGGGGACTGTGTGTATGTGTGTGTGTGTGCATGTGTGTGTGTGTCTAGGGGACGGGGTGTGGGTGTGTGTGTGTGTGTGTGTGTCTAGGGGACGGTGTGTGTGTGTGTCTAGGGCACAGTGTGTGTGTCGGGGGGCCAGGGGATGGAGTATGTGTGTGTGTGGCTAGAGGCTGGGTGAGTGTGTCTAGGGGACGGTGTGTGTGTGTGTGTCTAGGGCACAGTGTGTGGGGGGGCTAGGGGATAGAGTGTGTGTGTGTGTGTGTGTGGCTAGGGGACGGTGTGTGTGTGTGTGTGTGAGAGAGAGAGACTAGGGGACCGTGTGTGTGTGTGTGTGTATGAGAGACTAGGGGATGGGGTGTGTGTGTGTGTGAGACTAGGGGATGGGGTGTGTGTGTGTGTGTGTGTGTGGCTAGGGGACCGTGTGTGTGTGTGTGTGAGAGAGAGAGAGAGACTAGGGGATGGGGTATGTGTGTGTGTGTGTGTGTGTGAGGCTAGGGGACCGTGTGTGTGTGTGTGTGTGAGAGAGACTAGGGGATGGGGTGTGTGTGTGTGTGTGAGGCTAGGGGACCGTGTGTGTGTGTGTGTGTGTCTAGGGGATGGGGTGTGTGTGTGTATATGTGTGTCTAGGGGACGGTGTGTGTGTGTATGTATGTGTGTGTGTGTCTAGGGGACGGTGTGTGTGTGTGTGTCTAGGGCACAGTGTGGGGGGGCTAGGGGATAGAGTGTGTGTGTGTGTGTGTGGCTAGGGGACAGTGTGTGTGTGTGTGTGTGAGAGAGAGACTAGGGGATGGGGTGTGTGTGTGTGTATGAGAGACTAGGGGATGGGGTGTGTGTGAGTGTCTGAGAGAGACTAGGGGATGGGGTGTGTGTGTGTGTGTGTGTGTGAGAGAGAGAGACTAGGGGATGGGGTATGTGTGTGTGTGTGTGAGAGACTAGGGGACCGTGTGTATGTGTGTGTGAGAGAGACTAGGGGATGGGGTGTGTGTGAGTGTCTGAGAGAGACTAGGGGATGGGGTGTGTGTGTGTGTGTGTGTGTGTGAGAGAGAGAGAGAGAGACTAGGGGATGGGGTATGTGTGTGTGTGTGTGAGAGACTAGGGGACCGTGTGTATGTGTGTGTGAGAGAGACTAGGGGATGGGGTGTGTGTGTGTGTGTGTGAGGCTAGGGGACTGTGTGTGTGTGTGTGAGAGAGAAACTAGGGGATGGCGTATGTATATGTGTGTGTGTGTGTGTGTGTGAGACTAGGGGACGGTGTGTGTGTGTGTGTGTGTGTGAGACTAGGGGACGGTGTGTGTGTGTGTGTGTGTGAGGCTAGGGGACCGTGTGTGTGTGTGTGTGTGTGTGTCTAGGGGATGGGGTGTGTGTGTGTATATGTGTGTCTAGGGGACGGTGTGTGTGTGTATGTATGTGTGTGTGTGTCTAGGGGACGGTGTGTGTGTGTGTGTCTAGGGCACAGTGTGGGGGGGCTAGGGGATAGAGTGTGTGTGTGTGTGTGTGGCTAGGGGACAGTGTGTGTGTGTGTGTGTGAGAGAGAGACTAGGGGATGGGGTGTGTGTGTGTGTGTATGAGAGACTAGGGGATGGGGTGTGTGTGAGTGTCTGAGAGAGACTAGGGGATGGGGTGTGTGTGTGTGTGTGTGTGTGAGAGAGAGAGAGAGAGACTAGGGGATGGGGTATGTGTGTGTGTGTGTGAGAGACTAGGGGACCGTGTGTATGTGTGTGTGAGAGAGACTAGGGGATGGGGTGTGTGTGTGTGTGTGTGAGGCTAGGGGACTGTGTGTGTGTGTGTGAGAGAGAAACTAGGGGATGGCGTATGTATATGTGTGTGTGTGTGTGTGAGACTAGGGGACGGTGTGTGTGTGTGTGTGTGAGACTAGGGGACGGTGTGTGTGTGTGTGTGTGTGAGGCTAGGGGACCGTGTGTGTGTGTGTGTGTGAGACTAGGGGATGGGGTATGTGTGTGTGTGTGTGTGTGAGGCTAGGGGACCGTGTGTGTGTGTGTGAGAGAGAAACTAGGGGATGGCGTATGTATATGTGTGTGTGTGTGTGTGTGAGACTAGGGGACGGTGTGTGTGTGTGTGTGTGTGTATGTGATGACGCTGCGGAGCCGAGGGGAAATGTTGCTCCTGCAGAATTTAAAGTTGTGCTTTGGTTTTGAGCTTGAGAAAACGCCGCAGACCCAGAGGTGGTTTACTCCCAGAGCTGTGGGTTGTGTCCCATTCTGGTTCTGAGGTTGGAGAAATGCTAGCACTTAGGAAGGAGCTGGCTGCCTTCCTCTAGACCTTTGTCACTTGTTCAAAAAGAAGTAATGGATGCCAGGAGGACTGCCTTTTAAATTCTTGAAATTTTTAAATTCTTTAAAAAAAAAATAAGGAGCTGTGTTAGGCCCTGAGCCACAGGTGGCCTTGTCCCAGGTGTGACGCCAGGTGCAGAGGCTGCTGGGAGTGGGTGATGTGGGCGTGGAGGGGGAGGTGCTCCCTGGGCAGGAGCCTGCATGCTATTGGGAGGACCCAGGTATTGCCTGGAGGTGAACAGGAGCAGCAAACAGAATGTGCTGAGCTGCTCCGGTTGAGCAAAAGCAGGGGAGGGAAATAGAAACCAGGCTCACCTGGACAATCTTCAAGGCCATGGACTTGGAAAAGCTCCGAGAACCAGCAGAATGGTTAGCGTTCTGGAACGGGGGAGACGGGATGGACAGCGAGCGGTGTGGTTCTGCAGTGGCTGCAAGGAGGCTTGCTCATGTGAGCTCAGCGAGTCATCCGGGGTACTCACACACTCAGGGCAAGTGAGGACCGCCGCCTGGTATTTCCCAGGTCTCTCCGCGGCAGCCGTGATCTCAGCTTGGCTGCAAAGCCAGGCGCCCCTGGCCACAGCCGGGCAGAGCCCCGGCAGCTCCCTAGTGCTCACTCATTCCCACCGCAGCCTTCTGTTACATGGTTTCCATCGCACAGATGAGGAAGCGGTGCTCGGGGAATTGTGCGGCTTCTGTGCCCAGCTCACAAACGGTGGGACTGGCATCAGTGGTCTTTCCCTCTTCCTACGAGGGCTCCCAGCAGTCTTTGCTCCACTGACGGGCAGGCCCTGGCTTTTGTCAGTGTGTGACGGTGACCACCAGGGAACTCGGGGAGAGAAAGTGCACCTTCCCTTGGGTCTCCCGTCTCCGTGTCTCTTAGCTCCTGCCGGTCCCCATGCAGGTGAGCTCCTGGCTCTGCTGTCCTCGGTGTGTCTGCTCTCGATGCAGCCGACGAACTCGCCTCTCCCAGCCTCCTCACCTGCCTTTCTCAGAAGTTTATTTTTATTTATTTTTAAAGTGTTCTTTTGGGTTACCAAAAGTGACATTCTGGTTGCCGCTCCAGTGGCCTCTTTGCGATCTTCCCCATCGCAATGTTTTCCCAACTGTCTTTTCCCCTCACCACTCACCTGGAAACTGAGAATGCTTGCGTGGCACGCTGATTGCTTGAAGCTCATGGTGACCAGCCCTGGGGCTGTGGCTTCCCCAGGGGCTGGCAGGCCGATGCTGCTGCCATCCCCACATTGCCAGTCAGGAAGCTCTGTATTGGCAGTGTCGGGCTGAGGGGACCACCACCCGGGACTGGTTCTGTCGTTGGTCCTTGAATCTGTCCCACAGCAGCTCTGAGCTCTGCTCCCCACCAAGTCCTGGGGTTATGTCTTCCTGGTGTCCTCTAGAATGAGTTTACTGACCTCCTCCTTGTGGGAGTGGATAATGTGCCCCGTCCAGCCAACTGCAAGAAGCAAACCTCGCTAGACTTTAGGGCCTGGAGCTGCCTGGTACTTAGAAAGCACTCAGTGATACATTTGAATGTGCTTCTTTATTTATTTTCATTTACTTGAAAGGCAGAGCATCAGAGAGAGGGAGAGGGAGGGGGAGAAGGGAGGGAGAGAAAGAGAGAGGAAGAGATCTCCCCGCTGGTTCACTCCCCAAATTCCCACAACAGCTATGGCTGGTGCCAGGCCAAAGCCAGGAGCCTGGAATGCCATCTGCATCTCCCGTGTGAGTGGAAGGGGCCCAAGCACTTGACCCATCATCTGCTGCTTCCCAGGATGCATTAGCCAGAAGCTGGATGAGAAGTGGAGGTGCTGGGACTCAACCTGGCACTCCGTCGTGGGATGTGGACTTCCCAAGTGACAACTTAACCCACTTGCACCGCAGTGCCTGCCCCAGTGACACATTTGTAAATGAAGACTGAGTGAGGTTAGGTTACCGTCCTGCTCTCCAGCACACAAAAATGTGCAAATCAAACCTACCCGACTCTTTCCCATCACCCTAGTGCCCATCTCCTGCGAGGGAAATGCTCAGGAGAGACAGGGAGCCAAGGAGAAGAATGAAGCTTTGTTCCCTCCTAGTAAGTTCTTGTCTGTCAAGGTCTGATCTGTTGACTTTTTCCTCTTGGTATCCTGTGATAAGCGGGGCCCCCCCATTAGCCATGGGCATTGCCAGCCGGGCGACCTCCAGAGCTCAGCCTCTCTCCACCCCTCCTCCCCGGCCCCGGCAGCCGCCCTTCTACTTCCTACCAATTTGACTGCTGTGGCCTCCAAGCGGAAGCACACATGTCTGCCCTTCTGCAGCTAGCTCACTTCCTCAAGGCTCAGAATCACCTTCCTTTTTACGGCCGAGTAAGATCTCGCTGTGTGTGTAGACCAGAGTGGTCTGTCCATTCCTCTATAGCTGGTCACTTCCGTTGCTTCCCCAAGTCGTGAATAATGCTACCGTGAACCTGGAATCCTGCAGGATCATATGCTCATTCTATCTTTACGTTTTTGACGAACCTCCATTTTTGTTTGCTGCAGGAGCTGTACCAGTATTGATTTGATTTGATTTGATTTGATTTGATTTGAGAGAGAGAGATTTCCCATCTGTTGAGATGCCTGCAACAGCCAGGGCTGAATCAGGTCTCCCACGTGGTTGGCAGGGACCCAAGTCCTTGAGCCATCACCTGCTGCCTCTCTGGTTGTGTGTGTATTAGCAGGAAGCTGGACTCGGGGCCAGAGCCAGAACTCAAACCCAGGTACTCATTGTGGGATGCAGGGTTCCCAAGCAGCATCTTAACCGGCAGGCCAAGTGCCTGTCCCAGCTGTGCCGTTTTTCAGTTCTGCCAACATTGCACAAGGGCTCCACTTTCCCACGTTCTCTCCAACAGGTTCTTCCGGTGTCTTGATCGCGGCCATCCTGGTGGGTGTGAAGTGGTGTCTCTTGGCCTTTTGATTTGCATTTCTCGAGTGGTCAGGGATGCTGAGCATCTTGTTATGTCCTTGTTGCCCATTTGTAGGTCGTCTCTGGAGAAATGTCTGTTCCCCTGGCTACAGCTTCTTTCTTTGTGGGCCTGTTGTTTGTCCTGAGCCCTGTGTGGCTCTGTTGCCATCCTCCTCACCCAGATTGGAAACTTGTTTCCTCCCTGACTTCCTGTGACTGACTTCTCATGGACAGCTGGTTGCCAAATCTGTCCATTCTGTCCTCATCATGGCAGCTTCCTCTCTCCTCCACCTTCTGGTGTGAAAGTCACCACCCTGGTCACGGGTGCCCGGCGCAGTCTCACACCATTTCCCAGTTCGTGTTGCCTCATCCGATGCCTGATGCGGTCTCAAGGTGACGTAGTGTGGGCAGAGTGGCATAACATTTGAAAGAACGTATTCAAACATATGCACGTAATACTTGATATTTAGAAAGTGAAAATCGGCCGGCGCCGTGGCTCACTAGGCTAATTCTCCGCCTTGCGGCGCCGGCACACCAGGTTCTAGTCCCGGTCGGGGCACCGATCCTGTCCCGGCTGCCCCTCTTCCAGGCCAGCTCTCTGCTGTGGCCAGGGAGTGCAGTGGAGGATGGCCCAAGTCCTTGGGCCCTGCACCCCATGGGAGACCAGGAGAAGCACCTGGCTCCTGCCATCGGATCAGCGCAGTGCGCCGGCCGCAGCACGCTACCGCGGCGGCCATTGGAGGGTGAACCAACGGCAAAAGGAAGACCTTTCTCTCTGTTTCTCTCTCTCTCACTGTCCACTCTGCCTGTCAAAAAAAAAAAAAAAGAAAGTGAAAATCATGTTAGAGGCTTGGCATTTTGGCACAGCAGGTTAAGCTGCTGCCTGGAATGCCAACATTCCCATATGAGCACCAGTTTGAGTCCTGGCTGCTCTGCTTCTGGTCTAGCTCCCTGCTAATGCACCTTGGAAAGCAGCTGAGGATGACCTGAGTGCTTGGCCCTGCTCCTCATGCGGGAGCCCTGGGTGGAGTTCTAGGCTCCTGGTTTCAGCCTGGCTCAGCCCTGGCTGTCGTGGTCATTTGAAGAGTGAACCAGTGAATAGAAGATCTCTCTCTCTCTCTTTCTCTCTCTCTCTCTCTCTCCCTCCCCCCCTCCCCCTCTCCCCCTCTCCCCCTCTCCCCCTCCCTCCTTCCCTCCCTCTCTCCCTCCCTCCCTGTCTGTCTCTCCCTCTCTTCCTGTCACTCTGCCTTTCAAATAAATAAATCAGTCTTTAAAAAGAAAACAAAATCATTTTTGTTGGGATAAAGCTCAATAGTATATTCTTGAGAGGCTATGAAAATGATAGATTATCTTTTGTGAACAGCCATTTACAATATTGAACTAACAAACATTTATTGATCTTTATATGAAGAGACTTCAAAATATTTGTGGAAAATGGAATTAAGTGGTATTTATTTTGTTGAAAAAATTTGAAATCCATGTGTAATTTCTTCACAATATACATTTCTATTAACTTCCCCTTTTATGTGTGGATTTCAAAAATGTTTGGTGTTAAATATTTTTTTAACTGATTTGAAAGGCAGAGATGGAAAGAGGTCTTCCATCTGTTGGTTCACTCCCCAAGTGCCTACAACAGCCGGGGTGGGCAAGGCCAGAGCCAAGAAACACCAACACCCAATTTTTAAATTCTTGTTTCTGTGAACTTTTTGGAGTGGTCGTGTATGTACCAGGCCCCAGGCATCTCACTGAACCTCATAGCCATGTTACAAGGTGGATGGTGCTATTACACGCAGAGGCCAGGCACGTGGGGAGGAAGTAGTCGGTGTGGGATGTCACACTCTGCAAGTCTGCTGCAACAGAGGAGGCACAAGGCCTTTCCTTTCTCTCGGGTGTGTGTGTGTGTGTGCGTGCATATGTGTGCGCGCGCATGTGTATACATGTGCACATGCATGTGTATGTGTGTATACATGTGTGTGCACATGTGCGTATGCGTGTATATGTGTGTGTGCACGTGTATACGTGTGCATGCGCGTGTATGTGTGTGTATACATGTGCGTGCACGCATGTGTGTATGCGTGTGTGTGCATGCGCGTGTGTATGTGTGTATGTGTGTGCATGCATGTATGCGTGTGTGCATGTGTGCATGTGCATGTGCGTATGTATGTATGCATGTGTGTACATGTGTGTACATGTGTGCGTGTGTGCATGTGTGTGCATGTGTGTGTGTGAGTTAAATGGGCCTCGGAAAACCTGCCTTCGGGACAGTTCCAGGCTTCTCCTCCTCTTACCCCTGGTCCCTGCCTCGCCAGCCGGAGTTCCCTCCACAGCCTCTGAGGACCCTGTGGCCTGGCCTGGGAGCTGCTTCCCAGGTGGGCCCAGGCATCTCCTCTCTTAGGTCGCTTGCATGGGCGGTGGCCGTGGGGTGCCCTTCCTCCAGGGTCACCTGTCCCACTGCTGCCATCTTGAAGTAGTGGCCTTGGAGCTGTCTCCTCGGGAGCCTGCCCTCACCCCGGCTCATCTGCCCCCGACCCTCCTCGGCGTATGAACCCCAGGCTCGGGGTGGAGGGAGAGCACCGCCACATCTCACAGCTCCACCTCTGGGCCAGTTCATACCCAACTGGACTGTGGGCACCAGGAGATGAGATTTGCCTGTTGAGACCTAAGCACCTCTGGTCCCCCAAGGTCAAACACAGTGTTGTGAAAATGTTCAGCCAAATATTTCCCAGGGGGACTCAGGCGATCGTACGTGTAGCTTCAGAGCTGTGGTTTAGACCAGAATGCCTGTCTGCAGAGCAGGACCCACCTTTTGTGAGCAGGACTCACCCTTCCTGGGTGAGAAACCCTCTGAATCAGACCTATTCGCACTGCGCACCAGTGAGGCTCGTTTTCAGAGCCTGGTTTTTCCTCTGTGCAGCAGCTTTGTTAGGTAAACAGGAAGTGGCTGGCCGGCCACTTTCACCCAGATGCTGGCAGGAGAGGAGGCCAGAGGAGGAGAGAAGGGAAGCAGTTGGTGAATTGGCAGCGATGGGCAAAAGTGACTCCAGCCCTGGCATCCGAGGGAGCAGCTTATGCGCTTTGAAGAAGGCATCCTATCTCTTCTTAAAAGTTCCTTTTATCTTGGCCAGCGCAACGGCTCAATAGGCTAATCCTCCGCCTTGTGGCGCCGGCACACGGGGTTCTAGTCCCAGTCGGGGCACCGATCCTGTCCCGGTTGCCCCTCTTCCAGGCCAGCTCTCTGCTGTGGCCAGGGAGTGCAGTGGAGGATGGCCCAAGTGCTTGGGCCCTGCACCCCATGGGAGACCAGGAGAAGCACCTGGTTCCTGCCATTGGATCAGCGCCGCAGCGCGCCTACCGCGGCGGCCATTGGAGGGTGAACCAACGGCAAAAAGGAAGACCTTTCTCTCTGTCTCTCTCTCTCACTGTCCACTCTGCCTGTCAAAAAAAAAAAAGTTCCCATAAAAAAAAAGTTCCTTTTATCCAAAAATGTTCTATTTATTTTCATTTTATTTGATAGATATATAGAGAGATCTTCCATCTGCCATTTCAGTCCCCAGATGCCCACAGCAGCCAGGTCTGGGCCAGATCAAATACAGGGTTTCATTCTGGGTCTCCCACGTGGGTGGCAGGGACCCAGGTACTTGAGTTATCATTTGCTGCATCCCAGATGCACGTCAGCAAGAAGCAGGCGTTAGAAGCAGAGCTGGGACTTGAACCCAGGCGCTCCAGTGTGGGCTACAGGCGTCCCACGTGGCGTCTGAGCTGGCACACCAAATGCTTACTCCAAAAGTTCCTTTAAGTTTTCCAGGATGTCTGAGGCTGTCTTTCTTGCCAACTCATCCTTGCCTTACCCAAGTTCAGTGCTCAGCGTCGGGCGCCTTTGGACCCTCTTGCCTTGGCTCTGCCACTTCTCCTCCTCATGGGTTCCTCTGCCATCTCCAGGCTGTTGCGGCAGATGGCCGGGCGTCCTGCAGGTGGTCAGCACCCTCAGGCCCGGCCTTGCGGTGCTGGTGCCCTGTTGGTCAGTGCCTTGCCCCTAAGACTGGAGTGTGAAACTTTCCTGGTTGCTCAGAGTTGACCCATTCAACCCGGGTTCATGGCCGCAGCACAGGAAGCGGACAAGGCCCCACCTGCTGTTGGGAAGTGTTTGGCCACGGGGCTTTTGCCCAGGTTTTGGGCTTCTGGAGCCTCTGCTCACCCTCCAGGACCCGGTTGGAACACTTGAGTGACTGTGCTTTGAAGTCCCTCTGGGCACAAAGGCCTCTCCAGCTGTGCAGAACGGGTGAAACTCACCAAAGCCAAGTGCGAGCTGTGAAGTACAGGACATCGCTCCCTTTCGTGAGAGCCTTCCAGAGCTCTTTCAGAACAACATGAAATAGCCTACCCTGTTTTTCTTTGTTATATTTCGGATTCTTTTGATACACAGAAATACGTTGCCTCCTCCTTTCTCAGACTTGTCTAACTGTGCATTTCGGGTTCTCTGCTATCTAGAGGAGCACAAACACGTCTCAGTTTATTTGCAAGGTGGGGATCAGAGGAGGAGTGCGATCAAGTCCTCTGCATTAAGTCTCTGACTCTCAGGAAAAGGCATCACTAGTCTGCACAGGTAGTTGCCTGGTCCACGGGACCCAGGAAAAACCTGCTGCTTTGCTAGCTCCAGTGAGGGACGCAGGAGAACAGTGTCAGATGCTCTGTGTGTTTCGAAAAAAGCCAAACAGGTGGGGAACCGCAGACCCAGGGCTTCATGTTTGTAAGCGGGGTGTTTTCCCCCATGAGTCTCTACTGGGATGGCTTTGCAGACCTGGGTTAGGGTAGCCCCTTTACAGAGCGCCTCCTTCGAGCTGAAAACCCAAGGCTGTGCTTCCAAGTGCACGCCCACAGAGGGAGGCGCTCGCCAGCAGCGTTTGGCGGTTGTGCCTTGGCCTCCCCTCCTGTGTGGCCTCCCCTCCTCACCTCAGCTCGATGTTGAGGTGCCTGTCGCCTGGATGCAGCACCCACGTGTGGCTCCTCCTTCCAGGTGCCAGCAGATGTGGAGACGTGTCAGGACCGGATGGAGTGTTTCAACGCCGATCTGAAAGCCGACATGGAGAGGTGGCAGAACAACAAGAGGCAGGACTTCCGGCAGCTGCTCATGGGCATGGCTGACAAGAACATCCAGTATTATGAGAAGGTAATCCATGTGCCCCACGAGACTGCAGCTGCTTCTTATTTATTTTTTCTTAAGATTTATTGATTTATTTGAAAGGCAGAGTTACAGAGAGAAGGAGAGATAGTGGGGGAGATCTTCCATCTGCTGGTTTACTCCCCAAATGGCCACAATGGCTAGGGCTGGGCCAGGCTGAAGTCAAGAGCCTGGAACTTCATTTAGATCTCCTGCGTGGATGGCAGGAGCCCATGTACTTGGGCCACCTTCCACTGCTTTCCCAGGCACATCAGCAGGGAGCTGGATTTTAAGTGGAGCAGCTGGGACATGCACTGGTGCCCATATGGGATGTCAACATTGTAGGCGGTGGCGGCTTCCCTGCTATTCCACAAGGCCGGCCCCGAGGCTGCAGTTTCCAATGGAGCCTTCAGCGAGGGCTTCCCGGAACTCAGAAGCGAGAATGCTGCTGGTGCCAGCTCCTTCCCTCAGCTGCTTGGTCTCAGCGCCAGGCACGCCCCCATCCCGCCTGCTCACGGGCCTTTCCCTTGCACCACTGCACGTGGAAGCAGCGGTTTCCTCTTCGCTCTTGGCAGATCAGGGAGACACGGCTGCCACCAGCACGCTGAGGCTCCGGGGTTACTGTGTGCTGTTGGGCTTCTGCACGCAGATTCCTCACTTCCACTGGGCCAGGGACCCCTCGGGTCATTTGGTGACGCCTGTAGGCTCCTAATCAAAATACTGTCTTTTTGAAAATAGACTTTGAAGTAATGTTTTTAAATACCTGAAATAAAGAAAGCAAAGCAGTTGAATTAAAAACAGTTTTAGGGACAGATGTTTGGTGCATCAGTGAAGAGGCTCCTGGAGCTGCCCACATTCACAGTGCCTGGAGGCAGCAGGAGGTGGCTCAGGTACTTGGGTTCCCCACCCACATGGGAGACCAACATGGAATTCTGGGCCCCTGGCTGTTGGGGCAGATGGAAGATCTCTGTCTATACCTGTGTCTGTCTCTGTTTCTGCCTTTCAAACAAAAATGGAAAAAAGTTTGATTCAAGGATTCCTTGGATTTGTGGATGTCAGGGTAAGTACCTGTGTGCTTTCAGGGACTCTCAGGAAGTTAGCCCAGTCTCCTCAAGCTTGGTTTGCTCCTCGTGTGTCCAGCCCCCAGATCCTTTTTTGCTAGAGAATCTTGCTTTCTTCAAAACTTCCAGTTATATGGAGCAAAGACCTGATCGTAGTTCGACAAGTAACTTGTAGGCATGAAATCGAACAGCAGAGCAGCCTCTGAGTGTTCCGGACAAGTTTTAACTCAGCTACTCAACACCGCAGTTGCAGCAGTTCCTCCCCATCCCAAACTGGAAACCTCCCTGTCTCATGAAGACCTCGATGGTTCTGGCTGCAGGCGGTGTGTCTGCATCTTTTCCAGTTCACTTGGCGGAGCCGTGGGCCGTCAGGCCACAGGGAGGGACTGTTTCGAAGCAGAAGGAGAAAGGCGGCGTGCTCCATTTCTCGCTGCCGCCTCCTGGAGCCCCTGCCATGGTTCTGGGCGGGCACTGCCCTGGGCGCTTTGCGGGAGGTCCTCCTGGAATTCACCTGCACCAGAACAGAGTCAGGTGGGAGTCATGATCCTCAGTCTAAAGCCAGAGAAGCTGAGGGGCAGCACGGTTTTAAAACTCTGCCCAGGGTCTCCCTGCTCGAGAGTGACTGCGCCAGGACCAGAGCTGGCTGGGATGCGTCGACGAGTTGGAGCCGTTCCCATCGGCTCTCAGCCAGGGGCACAGGGCCATCCACGCCCCCTCGGGAACAGTGCTGCCTGCCCAGAGGTGCAACGGTCACCCCACGGGAAAACAAGGCCGTGTTTCTCCACTGGCTGGCTGTGTCTTCAGGCGAGGCGCTTGCCTCTCGCTGCCTGTCTCTTCATTTCTGCCATGGGCATGGTCCTTCCCTGCTGGAGGGCTGGGGAGATACAGCCAAACAGAGCACGTGCGGGTACTTCCAACACAGCTGGCACGTGGTAGGCACTCAGCAAGCGTTGCTTCCTTGACCCCCTCACTCTTCCCTCCATGGGTCAGCGGCCTTCCCGCTGCTCCAGAACCAAGCAGATCGAGTGTCTGCATCGTTCCCTTTTTGTGATGAACCCCAGCACTCAGGAGTCAGGGAGCAACTGCACCACTCGGGCCTCCAGCTTGGCCTGACGGTGCCCCTGTCCTCCTCAGAACGCCTCCCCAAATGACTCGCACAAAGGCCCAGCGCCGTCCACCTGCCCTCCCCTTCATGTTCAGAGGGGGATCATCCCTGGGAAGCAGGTGCTCTTGGACAGTGCCAGAGGCTTCCAAGTGCTTGGCCTTTCTCGAGGGTCTGGAGTGAAAAGAGCTTTGTGTAGTGGAAAGGACGTCAGTTTGGAATCACGAGCTCTGTGTCTTGGCACAGCTTTTTAACCCAAGTGTCATGTTCCTCATCTGTGAAATGAATAGTGTGTGTTTGTGTGCGTGTGTGTGTGTGAGTGTGAATGAAAGAGAGGCCAGCGCCGCGGCTCACTAGGCTAATCCTCCGCCTGCGGGCACCGGCACACTGGGTTCTAGTCCCGGTCGGGGTGCTGGATCTGTCCCGGTTGCCCCTCTTCCAGGCCAGCTCTCTGCTGTGGCCCGGGAGTGCAGTGGAGGATGGCCCAAGTCCTTGGACCCTGCACCCGCATGGGAGACCAGGAGAAGCACCTGGCTCCTGGCTTCGGATCAGCGCGGTGTGCCAGCTGCCGCGCTCCGGCCACAGTGGCCATTGGAGGGTGAACCAACAGTAAAGGAAGACCTTTCTCTCTGTCTCTCTCTCTCACTGTCCACTCTGCCTGTCAAAAAAAAAAAAAAAAAAAAAAAAAAAGAGAGAGAGAGAGAGAGAATCATGGTGTGACTTCCTGGAGAAGCTTTGAGGACTGGTGATACCGAATGCAGAATATGTAACTGTTTGGATGTAATAAAACTCAACAGACGTTGGGTCTCCTTCCTGCATTCTCCTTTTCGGGAAGCCCAGCAGTGGCCCTAACAAGCAGATGTGAGGTTGGGGAAGAAGAGTGGGGCTCCCACTGCTGAGACTCTGTCATCGGCCCATCCCATTATGACTGGCGCCCTTGCTGTCTTACATAAGCACCGTCCATGCCCGCATCGGTGTCACCACCCACGCTGAGAACCCAGGACCTCCACAGGCCTTCCTGCCTGGGCTCTGTTCTGCTTTTTCAAGGGAAAGACTTAACTTCCTGCGAGTGTATGTCCACTCCCTGGAGCTGAGCCCCATAGAGACATTGTGACCTTTCACAGGGGCGGGGCTTATGCATTCAAAACAGGCGCCTCTACCCTCCCTGTTGATTATAGTAACGGGTGATACCTGTAGGAGCTGCTAGACCGAGGTGACCCAACAGGATTGACAATGGAAAGGTAGGTGAGAACGGAACCGAGCAGCTGGCCCCGAGATCTGAAACCTGATGCTGACCCTGTGTGCACCTGTTGTCATTGCAGTGCCTCATGGCGTGGGAGTCGATTATTCCACTGCTACAGGAGAAGCAAGAGGCCAAGTGAGCTCCTCCTTGGGACAGAGACTCATCTACCTACCCAGGGCACGGCACCCCGGGCCGGAGCATCCCTGCAGTGCCAGAGAGGTGGCGTCGGGAAACAACCACAGAAACATCTCTCCTCTGTGTATTTTTCCCTCCCCCTTCATCCCACAGGTGTTTTCCATCCGTATTTATTCCTTGGCAGAGCCTGAGGCCATGGTCATCTCGCAGCAGAAGCCGCAAACCCCTGTGCTGCGAAGGAACCAAGGAAACCGAACACTACAGAGCTTTTGGACCTGAGGGACACAACAGCCCCCAGCCGATGTCCTCACGTCTTGTGACAGTGTTCTCTTTGGGGACAGCCAAGTTGCCCGCTGTGGGAGGCGATCTGGGGCCTGCTTTTCCAGGACTGGAAGGAGGCACGAATGGAAGGCAGCTGTTGCTTTCCGTGGAGATGGGGCAGCTCTGGAATGGACCTCTGCGGGCCGTGACTTGTCTCTGCCTGGAAGGAGGTGTTGGCGCCTCTGTGGGGAATCCGTAACGTCTCGTGGCCTGTAGCTGTTGAGCGTGGCCTGCAGCCTGCCTGTGTTGAATGACAGCCGTTTGATTGCTTCCAGTTCCCATAGGGCCATTGAAATCATTGTCTGTATGCATCCATGCTTGAGCGAGCAAGCCAGAGTCCCTGTCCTATGTGGTGCCTCGGGGAGCCCAGGGCAATGCTCTTGGAACTTGATTCTGAAACCAGAATGCAATAGATTAGCAACTTTTTTGTGTGTGTAAAATGAAAAAAAAAAAAATGGTGCGTTTTTCTCCGTGAAGGTCTTCATCGTTTTTCTTTTGCTTGCCAGTTGTCGGCAGAACAGGGAACACACCCGACAGGGAAGCTCTTTGTCCTGAAGTCAGAGCAGCCCCTCCCCTGCTGAAATCAGTGGGCAGTTACCAAAGCCCACCTCCAGCGTCTGCTTTGTGCAGTTTGCCTTTTACCTCGCCACAAACACCTAGCTTGCTATCTCCTACTGTGTCCACTGAGTGTTTGGGCAACCTTCTGATGAGAGAGCTTGGGCGTTGTATTGTTAACCACGGTTAAAATTTATAAATTCACTACAGAATGTTCTACATTAAGTGCTTTAACCCTTAACATTTCCTGGTCAGGAGGAAAAGTCAGTATCCAGGTGGGCCTCACAGATCAGTGTGACGGTGAGCTGTTTGCTTCTAGCTAAGCTCGGACCTCTGTAATTTGCAGCTAAATTCCTGGGGCCTGCTGGGGGCTGCTGGCTGTGTGTAAAGTTCTCCATCTCAGATGATTACCAGGTGTACTTTTCAAATCAACACAAGACCATCAAACAGGATTTGTCATCCAGTTCACTTTTCCCCCCTCCTGAAATGAAGCTACACGTGTCCTAGTTGTGTTCTTCCACCTGTGGCTCCTCCCTACAAAACTAGAGACCTGAGCCCCAAACAAGTGGTGGTGGTCCGTTGTTGTTTCTAATGAAAGAGCTGTGTTAAGACACTGCTTTGTACGCAAAGTTCACCTGCAGATACTGGCGTGTGGAAGTCACTTCATCCTACTTCGAACTGTACGGTTAACCTTGCATCGGCCACCGCTGAGATGCTGTTGGGGACAGCCTTGGACAGCAGTGAAGTGTTCGACTCTGGTGTGTCATGGTTGACAAAGTCACGGTTTCAGTGGCAATTTTTATATCCATTGGTACTTGCCGGTACTGTTAAACCCCACTCGTGCCATGCTAAAGTTCTTAGATGTGAATTTCCAGCTTAGTACAATTAGAAATGATTCACTGAAGTGGAAGGTGAAGAGCAACCCATCCACGCCCGAGTGGTGAGTCAGCATCTCATTCTACCTCTAAACCATCGTGTTGGTGTGGGTCTGGCTGTCTGGGTGGAGCCTGGTAGAACCGGGGTGTGTCCTGAGGAGTGCGTGGGTGGACAGCTCCTTATTGATCCTCGCTGGAAGATGCCAGGCTGACCCAGCAGCGGCTGCTCGTCTGTGGAACTCCTGAAGCTTTGCCTTGTAGAGTTGTATGCTTTAAAAATTGTCCAGTGTAATGAATGCTTGGAAAGAACCATGGGAAAGAGTGGCCGGGATGTCAGACCCTCACACGTGCTAATTGCCAAAGTCCAGAAACAGCCCTGTGCAATGGGTCATTGGGAAGGAGGCAGTCCTTCCAAAGAGTCATCAGCTGAGAGCCGTGGGGTAGGGAGAGGGGTGCATGGGCAGGCTGAAGACGGGCTCTGAAGGGAGTCCACCTCCTTGGCGATTTGTCTTGCTCTATGTGTTTGGTCCCCGTGGGGTACTCTTGTGCTTTGAGACAACAGGGAGAGATGGAACAAGGCGAGCTTTCTGTCCTCCAGGCATGCTATTGGTGGATAAGCTAGGAAACCCCACACACATTAGAGACCTGCTTGGGGAAGCACCCTTCCTGAGAAGGGACTCCCGCCCCTGTCCTTGGACTGGCATCTAATGAGGCGAGGCGGCTGGCCAGGAGGAAGGGGACGGTGGGCAGAGAAGGGGGCTCTCCAGCCGTTCCCACCCGATGGCTCCAGCAGGCCCCAGCCTCTTCATCCTGACCAAGCACGAGGGAGATTGCCTTTGAGCAGTGGAACCCAGAGACTGCTGAGCCAAAGACTGCCTCGCAGAGGTTTCCCCGCCCGCCCCTCTTGGTTCCACAGAAGGTCGTGGTCCTGAGGCCACTGGTCCTTATCGGTTTTTGTCTCCCGTGAGATTTCCTCTGAAAGACACCCTTCGCCAGGCAGACTGACATAGACGGCTCTGAGGCTTGAATGCACCAGGCACAGCGGCTTGGAAAGCCATCCCTAGCACTGCCCCAGGAAAGTCGAAGTTGTTCACCTAGTTTAAAATAAAATCCAGGCTACAGGAGAGAAGAGAATTGCTAGAAGCAGATTTTAGAGACGCCTAGGCTGTGGAAGAGAGCAGGTGTGGGCGCCAGCCTTCCCCGGCAGTGTGGTGGCTCTATTGGAAGGTTCTGGGCTGGTCTGCTCAAAACAGGGAACCGCAGCTCTGAACTGAGGAGCGAACTTGCCACCCACCCGGCCAGGGCTGGGGTAGGCCTTTACTCTTGAGTAAGGGTTAGGGATTCCTGGGGAAAGCGGGATGGTGGAGGCGAAGTCACCCTATGAGTTACTAAACTCCAGACTCCTTGCTTCAGCTGACGTCACGAGAACCCAGCGTGAGTCTGGGGACCGTGGCGAGTGGAAGATAAGTCTGTTCCCATGGCGCGCGTCCACCCCAGCCAGAGTGCGTTCTAGGTGTTGTTGAGGCTGTTCTCTCCACGCACACCTGCTCGCCTCTGTGATGGAGCAACAGGACGAAAGTGTGGTACCCACGTAGCAGTCTGCAGTGGGGTTTCTCTCAGGGTGGTAGCCCAAGAAATGCTGTGAGTGTGTGTGACAGGGTCCTGCCATCGATGGCATTGCTTTGACACCAATGGTGAGAGGGCAGAAGGGACAGTCTCCCCACTCTGTCCTGAGCTGGTGAGGGGAGGAAGAACAGGGTCAGCAGTGATCTCTGGGGCTGTGTCGGCCTCGTCCGTTTCGGTGCCGAGAAGGCTCGGGACTGCCTTCACTCTGGCTCAGTGGGTTTGCCAGCCGCCCTCCAGGGTGACTCCTCCCTGCCTGTCATCATCGAGGCAGGGCACACCCATTCCAACCCCGCCTTCCCAGACACCTGCTCGTGAGGCTTTTGGAAACTGAGTAGGCGAATCATAGGGCTGGAGTAACACTGCTTTGAGTGCCTCATTCCAAGGTGAAGTTGAGAATGTGGGGGTTGTCTCCTTACTGTCAGCAGTCCGCCAGATGGCCACGGGTTGGACTCGCCCTCTGGTTTCCCTGTTCGGAAACTGTATCCTCTCCCGGGCCACACTTAACAGCGTGGGCTGGGCGTGTTGTCTTGTTCTGTTCTCTCTTTGAATGCAGGGACCCGATTTTTCACCTACCCACCCCATCAGGGATCTGAGCTTGGTTGTAAGGCTGTCCGGACTCCTCATAGTCGCACGTCTCAGAGTGTGTGCAGGGCTGTCGACACTCGTAAAGGAGAGGGAGAGGGGCTTTGTGACAACGCCTGACTGGTCTTTCTTCATCATGTGTTTGCAGTGCATTCTGGGTATGACCGTCCAACGCCTTCTCTATGCGGCAGAAAAGAGATGCCACCCAGGTAGTTCTTAACCACCATAGATGGTTTGTGACTAAGAGCTTTGAAAGAAAATAACAAGGCCAATAGCATATCTGTGTCGTATGCATTTAGCACTTGAAAATCAACAAATCCAGAATTTAAAAAATGCCACAGACTGTTAGAAGCCTAACTCCACCCTTGGTGAGACTTCGTCCACACCTATTCATATGCCTTATCCTTCAACTCGTGTTCTTAAAATGCCGGGTAGAAGGAGTCTTAGAAAAGTAAGCGGTCATTCAGCTGAAAAACTAGAGATCAGACATCCTCCGTTCTCAGTCTCCCCGGAAATGATCAGGGTTGCCTTTGGGAGGAGAAACCTTAATATTGCTATTGCCAAATGATACTTTGGATAGTGTAAGGAAACACAGGGACCGCAAAACCGCTCCTCTTGGCACGCTCTCTGTCGTAGAGGACTGGGAGTCACCACGAATGCGTCCTGCAGAAGCCGGGAACTCTGTGGATGCTAACAGGGTTCGAGGTTGGCTCCGACTCAACAGAACAGCTTTTCCCAGTACTGTGGGGACCTCGGCGCCACATGTTTCCGAGTGAAATTCTCCACAGCTGAAATGCCAAAAATGCAAAACCGAGTATGTTGAATCCCAGAATTGAGCCAATTTTAGCAGAGCTTTTACTACTAAAACCAGTTATAAAGAAGATAGCTTACGTACCTCTCCCGGGGGACCCTGCCCTGTCACCAGGTAAGTCCAGGCTGTCTGTGGGTCGGCCCAGAGCAGGTGATACCTGTCCACTGCCCTATTGGGCTGGCTTGCTCACCGTTCACACCAGCCTCTCAGAAATGATACTAGAAGGAGCAAAGGGGAGACAGGAAATTAGTTTGCCAACAAAAATGTGAAGGGGTCCAGAAAAGCATTGCCTGGGCCTTCACTAGATAATAAACCAGCAGCTCTTAGCAGTGAGCACCATTCACCTGGACCCCTCTTGAGATCCTGGTCCTGTAGATCCCATAGATCCGGGTCCCTTGTACGTCTGTGCACCTGCTCCCTTCATCTCTGAATGTTGAATGCGTGGAGAGATGATGTCCATCTGATACATTCCCATGAAACAAACTGCCAGCAACCTTTCTAACTTGGATTTTAACTGTTAAAGAAGAGATTTAAAACACACTTTTGCTTGGGCCCTGTCCAAATTATGGATTGTATCTCCTACTTTTAGGAACCACTCTTTCTGTTTAAAGGTTTAAAAGCAGTCACCTTCCAAGGCATTGAGAAAGTCCTCCATGTGTTGTGTCACCTTCTGCTGCCACTAAAGCCAAAACGAAAGCTGTGACAGACGAGCTTGAGAGAATGCGTGTTGATGAGAAAGTGATTTCTTTCCAGAAGTTTTTTTTTTTTTTTTTTATGAAGCTCCTGGGACTTGAAAAATAATGTCCCTGTTGTTGTAGATGTGGAACCCAGAGATTGTCAAACAAATGCAAAGCTGTTTCTGTTGAATTGTAGATGCTGGCACGAAGTTTTGGTCCAGTTTTTTTTTTTTTTCATATAACTGTGTATAAAAATACTGTCCATTGTTTACTATGGGATTAGTATTATATTTGGAAGTAAAAAAAAAATTTGTATTGCTTGATAAACTGTTAGCTTGTAAATTTTAAAAAAGTTTCTTTACCTCAATTAATTTAAAGTTATGGACCAATAAACCTATCAAAGATGCTTTCTTTACCTTGAGTCATGTTCTCATTTGTCATTTGTAGGGCAGAAAAACGTGTGCACCTTTGTTTCTTGTTTTCTTATTTTCCCTGGACAGACAACAGTTGGCCTGCAAGAGTAAGGATATCCACAGCAACAGGAGAATGTTTCCCTCATTGGTCTGTTTGCATTCTCTTCACATCACAGACCTATCCTCAGTTTCCCCCCTCCTACATATTGCCACTTGGCATCAGTCGGGGAGAGGGGAAGGCCCTACTCCCCAGTGTAATCACTAGCATGATTGACAGCCAGCCCAGGCACTGTATCAGAGACTTCTTCCTATTGCAAAGCACATCCATTTCTGGGTCAGGGCCAGTCACTTCCTCAGCTTTGTGTTGGCTATGCTACTTTTGAAGAATCTGTAAGCAAAGAAGAAATGCCAGTGGTTTATTAGAGTGTCAGAGTGTGTGGCAAGTGTGAGGCCAGGGTGCTTGTTAAGTTTACCTACCGATGGCATTTTTCATTGGAAATGGGCTTTCAACAGAGCTGAACCTGGCCGAGAGCAGACATTTAAGATTACAGTTGCACAAATGAATCAACAAAGTAGAATAATATTAGGACCAAAGCTCAGCTTTTCCACTTGCTAGCCGTGTGGCTTTAGGCAAAGCAGGTCCCTCTGGGTCTTTGGTGTTGTGGTCTTTGAAGTGAAGACAAGCTTTCCCTATAGGATCGCCAACAGCCCTGGCAGTGATGAATACGAGGCACCTTCGTGGCTGGCGAGCACTCACTGTGCCGCAGCCCTGATGGGACGAAAGCCTCTTCCTGTTGTTGAAATATGAACAGCTTAAAGCCGGCGCCGTGGCTTAACAGGCTAATCCTCCGCCTTGCGGTGCTGGCACACCGGGTTCTAATCCCGGTTAGGGCGCCGGGTTCTATCCCGGTTGCCCCTCTTCCAGGCCAGCTCTCTGCTATGGCCCGGGAAGGCAGTGGAGGATGGCTCAAGTCCTTGGGCCCTGTACCCGCATGGGAGACCAGGAGAAGCACCTGGCTCCTGGCTTCGGATCAGCATGATGCGCCGGCCGCAGCGGCCATTGGAGGGTGAACCAACGGCAAAAAGGAAGACCTTTCTCTCTGTCTCTCTCTCTCTCACTATCCACTCTACCTGTCAAAAAAAAAAAAAAAAAAAAAACTGGTAAAAAAAAAAAAAGAAATATGAACAGCTTAAATACTAAAGGTAGCAGTAGTTCTTCTTGTGTGCTTTGAGTTGAGGTGTTTTGTTGTAAGCAGGATATGCCTATTTCCACCCTGTTTTCCCAAAGGAGGATTGTGGTAAGACGGAAGACTTGTGGAATGGGTAGGAATGGGGCACAGACACCATGGCAAAAGGTGCTCCAGAGAGGGAGAAGTTGAGGTTGCTCTGGTGAGGAGTGTGGGTCAGAGATGACTCGGGGATTTGAGTCTAGGAGCTGGGGATGTTGCTGACACCAGTTAGAACAGCCTTAGAGATGTGATCAGCTTAGGCAATGGGGGAGAGAAGGAGGGCTTGGTTCACATTTACGTTTGCAGAAACTCAGGTGGAGATGTTGACTGGCCTCTTGGGAAAGGTCTGGAGTCCAGGGTGTCAGCTGGAGTACCTGGCAGGAGAACCAGGGATGGGCCGTCAGGGTCTCACGAGGAGAACCCTGGGTTCTTTTTTTTTTTTTTTTAAGAAATGTTTTTAATGTAGAACATTTTCATTTTTTTTTTATTTGACAGGTAGAGTTACAGACAGTGAGAGAGAGACAGAGAGAAAGGTCTTCCTTCTGTTGGTTCACCCCCCAAATGGCTGCCATAGCTGGCGTTGCGCTGATCGGAAGCCAGGAGCCAGGTGCTTCCTCCTGGTCTCCCATGTGAGTGCAGGGGCCCAAGCACTTGGACCATCCTCCACTGCCCTCTTGGGCCACAGCAGAGAGCTGGACTGGAAGAGGAGCAACCGGGACCAGAACCCAGTACCCATATGGGATGCCAGCACCACAGGCGGAGGATTAACCAAGTGAGCCACGGCGCCGGCCCCGAACCCTGGGTTCATCATAGGGAAGAATGGTGGTTCCTGAACTGGAGCATCTGTTGAAAACACCAGTGGTTGGGCGCCAACTCCTAGAGTTTGATTTGGGCGGAGCCCCAGCGGTTGCATTTCTAGCAGGTTCCGAGGCAGTGCTGAGGCTGCTTATCCAAGAACCACTGGGTTATCTGGGGACAGCAGCAGGAGGAGTTGAAAAGGAGCCAGGATCTGGGGCTCCAGCTCAGGTTCAGAACCACAAGCTCCCAGCAGAGCCAATTTGGGAACTTCAGGAAGTTTCTCTCGATGTTAAGAACAGGCCCTTCAGGAGTAGACGTGGAGAGGCCAATGCTTAACTTCATTCAGGTTGGGGAACGGGAAGGGGGCTGGAGTGGAAGGCAGGATGTCAAGAGAAATGAGTATGTTGGTGGGTGTTTGGCCTAGAACTTGCCTTTCCCAACCTGCCGTCCCTGCTCATGGTGCCTCCTCTGTGAAGGGCTTCCCTCCTTCCGTCCTCCTGAACCCCAAAGCCGAGTCATCCTGCCTCACCCTCTCCACCCATCACCAATTCCTGTTGACCTCTGGCTTCCAAATCTTTCTCCACATCTCTCTGCTTTGCTTTTCTCCATGCACATAGGAGGGGACTTCAAAACGTTCATGGAAAATACATATTATAAAAAAGCGATGCATGGATATTTTTTGCACCAAAACAAACATCTCTTAATTCCACTTTTCTACAACTTTTTGAGGTTCCCTCAGAGATGGGCCATAAAGTTTTCTTCATTCCCTGCAAGAGAATGCAAAAAGTTCAGGCTCTTTCAGCCCAAATGCCCCGAGATGCAAATGCATTCTCCAGATTCTGTTTTGTCCCAGTGTAATGCCATGTCTGCGGTTACTGAGGGAATCTGACCTGGGAAAGAAAGATTTACATACTCGTATTTGTAAAGAATTATTTATTAGAGAGAGAGAGAGGAGAGAGAGAGAATGTGCTCCCATTTACTGGTTCACTCCCCAAATGCCTGCAAAGGCTGGGACTGAGCCAGGCCAAAGCCAAGAGCCAGGAACTACATCCAGGTCTCCCATGTGGGTGGCAGGAGCACAACTACTTGAGCCATCGCCGCTGCCTCCCAAGGTCTGCGTTGGCAGGAAGCTGGAGTCCCGAGCTGGAGCTGGGAATTGAACCCAGGAACTCTGATATGGAACACGGGCATCTTAACCTGCTCACACATGCATACCTTGTTGGTTTTAATTAGGAGGTGAGTTTGCTTTTATAAATGTGAGTAAAATAGACCATAAAAGTAAATACAAAATCCAATAGCTCTTAGCATTCCTCCTCTCCCTTGACACCCTCCTCCACTTTGGCAAGTCCTACTGTCTAGGCAGTTGAATATTCTCTCAAAGTCTAGATGTTTTCTTCATAATGGCCAAGGACCTGAGCTCCATGGCTCAGCCAACGAGGTCTCAGGAAAGAAAGCTAACATTTTCCCAGGGTTTTATTTGAATTTAAACAGTTCTGTTGGTCATACAAAACTATTGGCAACTCTTACAAAAAAATTCCTTCCCTATCCCACTCAGGCTGTTGAAAATGCATGCATTGGTTTGAATCCTCCCAAGGGACTTGAAGCACAGCACCCAGGTGGCCATACCTTGGAGCCCTCGAGATGATCCCTGAAAGAGAAGGGGCTGGCTGGCTGCAGCCGGAGTCTGAAGCTCTCTGGCACCTGGGGTGGCTGTGCGTGCAGCCAGTCTATCAGCCCTGAAAGTTTCCACTCTTCTGTCTGCAGAACCCAACCTCTTGCCTAATCGGGGCATCTGCCACCACCAAGAAAGTGCTTTCCCCCACCCACCAGGGACCCTGAGCTAGAGTAGGTCATTCTGAGGTCTCCAGCTGGAACTTGGGTTTCTTGGGCGGTGGGTTGCTTGGATCACCAGTTCTCCATTTTCTTGGTCTTCAAGGAGACCTGGCCGTTGCTGGCATTTTCAGCTCCCACAGGTCACCACCTTCATTTCTCTGGGATGTCTGCATATTGCAACTGTGAGGCTTGTTTGTAGGCCACGATTCTGTAAGAATGTGCAACAGAGAATTGCGTGAGAACAGCTGGAATGGGCCAAAGGGCATGCCTTCTCCTCCCCACTGATGTCAAGGGGGCCTCTGGCCACCTCGTCACTGATGGACTGAGGTCCTCTCCATGAGGGCATCAGAAGGCTGTGCTGAGTGGAGAGGGATGGCCTCTTCCCCCAGACGAGTTCTAATCCTGGGATGATGAATGTCCCCCCATTTCCCAAAACATCGTGGACCCCTTGCATCTGTGTTTTCTTTTTCCTGGAATCTCTTGGCATCTCACTTCTGGCCTAATAGTGCACACCTATGTACTTGTATAGTTCAAGGTCAAGATTGACTTTTGCTAATTCCAAGCAGAATCAGCTGCCTCTTTCCTCTTCCGTAGCCCTTTCCTCTCTTCCACAAATCACCATTACAATGTTTTAAAACACTGGCAGAGGCCAGCGCCGCGGCTCACTAGGCTAATCCTCCCCCTGCGGCACCGGCACATTGGGTTCTAGTCCCGGTCGCTCCTCTTCCTGTTCAGCTCTCTGCAGTGGCCTGGGAGTGCAGTGGAGGATGGCCCAAGTCCTTGGGCTCTGCACCCCATGGGAGACCAGGAGAAGCACCTGGCTCCTGGCTTCAGATCAGCGCGGTGCGCCGGCTGCAGCGCGCTGGCCACAGCGGCCATTGTGGGGTGAACCAACGGAAAAGGAAGACCTTTCTCTCTGTCTCTCTCACTGTGCACTCTGCCTGTCCAAACAAACAAACAAACAAACAAACAAAAACACTGCCAGAGGAATGGCTGCATAGCAGTTAGGACCTCTGAGTTGAAGTCTTGGGTCTGCGTGACTGGAGACCTCAGTTTTCTCATTTTAGCTCCGGGATCCTCAGGTTCTGAGCCAGAGCATAGCTCTTCTTGATGGATGTACTACACCTGGGTTGCTGGATAAGCTATGAGCTTAAATCTGAGCCTTCTAAGGGAAAGGTTTACAGACACTCTTCTCAACACAATGATTCCCCACCTTCCACGAGCCCTTGGGCCTGCCAGGAAGGGGCACTAAGTGAACTTCAAACAAAATTCATTGTATTACGGAGCCGGCAAGTAGAGAGGGAAGACTTGGAGACAACTGGGACAGGGCCGTGGGAAGTCAACTTGCAGCCCTGTCTGTGTAGCTGACCCCCTACCAGACACTTCAACACAGCCATGTGATGATGGCCAGCCCCTGGCTTGAGCTCTGGGAGGTGGCTAGCCAGCAGTCCTGGCTGGTAGGAGCCACACCCTTGTAACAGAACATTCATTAAGCAAATCCATGTTGAGCACTTATGAGCTGGCTCTCTGCTGGACACATGATGAATTCCGTGCTTGGGGAGCCAAATCTAGTGGGCAGGCATGTTCAACAGACAATCACTGAGTGATCATCAAACGCCATGCTGGGGGGAACATATGGGAGACTCTGGGAGCACACAGCAGAGGGACTAATTTAGATGGAGACAGGTTAGGAAAATGCTCTTTGAGAAAATGGTGTTTCAGTTAGAACGCTGACTAGCCGGGTTAAGAAAGAGGTGTGGGTGGGGCTGGCGCTGTGGTGTAGAGGGTGAAGCTGCCACCTGCAGTGCTGGCATCCCACATGGGTGCCGGTTCGAGTCCTGGCTGCTTCACTTCCAATCCAGCCCTCTGCTATGGCCTGGGAAAGCAGTAGAGGATGGTCCCAGTCCTTGGGCCCCTGCACCCACATGAGAAGACCCAGAGGAAACTCCAGGCTCCTGGCTTTGGATTGGCACAGCTGCAGCCGTTGCAGCTAATTGGGGAGTGAACCAGCAGATGGAGGACCTCTCTCTCTCTCTCTCTCTCTCTCTCTCTCTCTGTGTAACTCTGCCTTTCAAATAAATAAATATATCCTTAAAAAAAAACCACTTTACTAATTCTTCTACAAAAAATAAAAAAGCAAGTTGTGGGTGAAGAAGGGGAAGAGCATGAGGGGAGGGGACTGTGGGTGATGTGCAAAGGGCCGGGAAAAGGGGCTGGTGGCAGGACTAGGAGACCAGAGAAGTTGGCAAAGCCACACGATGGGGACCTGGTGGCCCATGGCAAAGACATCTGGGTTGTATCCCAAGAGCTATGAAAGCCAAGTGCAGCACGTTGAGCAGGTGACATTGACACTGTCAGGAACTCCTGTGGCCACCTGGTGGAGAGGGATGGGAGCGATGTGTGGAGAACGGGCCAGAGGGCTGAGGCCTCGTCCATGGACTTTGGAGTAGGAGTGGTAGTGGTGGAGACAAAAAGAAAAGGATGCACTTGAGACATCCTTGGAGGGGCAGAATCAATGAGGACTGATGGGTTGGAGGGGAGGACAGGGAGGACGAGGAGGCTGTTGCTGATCTCAGGTGCCATTGGATGAGGTGGAAAGGACGAGAGTGGAGTAAGATAGGAGGGCAGCCAGAACCCGGTTTTGGACATTTAAGTGGTAATTTGAAGGCTGTGAGCACTTGACGTTGCTTAGAGAGAGAACATAAGGTGAGAAGACAGCCCAGAGCAGAGCCCCAAGGAACTCCTGCACTTGGAGGTTTGGAGAGAAGAAGCAATCAGAGAAACAGGGGCAAAACCAGGACAGCGAGATGTTAGGAAGACCCAGTGACAGAGTGGGCCTTTGGCAGCATGGTTAAGGTGCCATATGGGATGCCTGCATCTCACATTGGCATGTCTGGGTTCAAGTGCCAGCTCCACTTCCAATTCCAGCTCCCTGCTAGTGTGCACCCTGGGAGGCAGCAGGTGACAGTTTAAGTTCTTGGGTCCCTGCCACCCACCTAGAAGACCTCGACTGAGCTCCAGACTCCTAGCTTCAGCCTGGCCTAGCCCCGCCTGTTACAGCCTTTTGGGGAGTCAACCAGTGGATGGAAGATCTTTCTGTGTCTGATGCAAGATATCTTTGTGTCTGTTTCTAGGTCTGTGTCTCTGCCTTTCACATAAATAAGAAAAGATAAAAAGAACACAAGTGACAATAACCTCCCAGAGGAAAAGTGAGCCGTGGCATTAGGTGAGACAGTGATTGCAGCACGTGTCCTGGCTTCAGTCGCCAAGAAGTCAATAGTGGGTTTCGTGAGAGCAGCTCTGGTGGAGCTGAGGTGGGGAATTAGACCAGAGTGGACTGCCAAGTGATGGGAGATGGGGATGGTATGGAGACCTTGGCTATGAAGAGGTGGAGGAGGAGGAGAGCGGGTCATGTGTCAGTCCTGGGGGGTGGAAAGGGTGCAGGAGAGAGAGAAGGGTGTAGTGGAGTGAGCCCTGTAATGAGGGAGGAGAGGCAGCTTTTCTAAGTAATGCCATGTAGTGCATAAGCGAAAACGCCTCACTTCCAAGCCTGGCCCTGCCACTTCCTGGCTGTGTGGCCTTCAGCGAGTTACATAAATACCTTGGAATCTCTGTTTCCACACCGGCAAAATGGGGATAATAATAATAATTATCTCTGGGATTGTCTGGGAAGATTAAATTAGTCAAAATACGTGAAATATCTCAAGTCGTGTCTGGTGCCTAGTCAGGGCTATTTAAGTGTCTGCTGTTACCATTTTCTAAAAAAGGAAAGAGAACGAGATGGGTGCAGCGAACGGGAGAAGAGAAGGGCATGTTCTGTGGCCTCTGTTTGCTCCATAAGGCCGAGGACATGTGTGTCCAGGAGGGCCGGGGGTGGGTGGGGGGCTGTAGATGGGCAAGAACTCAGGTATTTCGTCCGCATCTCTCTACTGTTTGTAAGGAAGAGCCAGCAGGAAGGGGCAGGTTGGTTCCAGGAGGGGGCGGGGCCACAGCCATCTGGGATTGCACACAGGCTGTTGGCAGCTCTGGCCCAAGGAGCTCTCCTGGCATCACGGAGAAGGATGCAGGCTATGACCAGTCCAGCCCACTGTCCGCCCAGTTCCCCTCTGCTCTGACATTGCCTTCCTGGGTTTTTCTAACCTTGGAATGTAGCTTTTCTTTCTGTGGTTAGAAAGCTCTACTGGTTTGTCCTGTTGCTGTCACTTCACAATTAATGGTACAGCCTGGGCCTCTGTCAGCTATAAAAATCAAGATCTCATTTATTTAGCGATTTCATGGAAGATAAAGGTAATAGAAACACCTTTTTTTTTAATACCAGATATTTCCAATCTTGGTTGGACATCTGAACCACCTGTGCCCAGACTGCACCCCAGACTTCTGGGGGGTGGGATCCCAGCCATAGGAATTTTTAAATCTTTCTCCAGGATTCCAACGTACAGAGAAGCTCTGTTTGCCTGTGTCTCTGTGTTGCTAAATATCTGCAACTGAGGGAAGCAATTAGCAATTACTTAAGTGCCTCATTTGCATAAGCCATCAGTTGCTTGCTCTCTGTTTCTGATAGAGCTTGAAGACCCTGCATGGCTAACTGAGATTCCACCTACAGAATGTATGACGGAGTTCAAATGCATGTTCAC
The DNA here is from genome assembly GCF_033115175.1 of Lepus europaeus. NCBI lineage: Eukaryota > Metazoa > Chordata > Mammalia > Lagomorpha > Leporidae > Lepus > Lepus europaeus. The sequence goes on along the minus strand of NC_084838.1, from coordinate 21,336,340 downwards.
GTTGCATTGGAGTGAGATGGCAAGGGCAGCGCACCTGCCTCCTGCACCCTGCAGTCTCTTAACAAAGGCAAAGCATCCCACGTAGCACGTGCACAGAGCAGATTCATCTGCAGAAAGGAACCGATGGGTGATTTTTCACATTGCTTTCATTTGTCTCGAGGACACATTAACAAGTAGGGCTTGTTTCCTCTTGTTATGATTGTTGTGTGTGTTTGTTTAAGGTAAAGAGACTACTTCAACTGACTACCAAGAAAATACGACTGGATGATCTTCAAGTGTGCAAAACTATGAATTCATTCCTCGGTTACCAGAGGGCTGGGGCTCTGCAGAAGTTTGCATTGCATGCTGGCCCTGGCTCAGGAAGTCCAGCCCACTCGGCCATGACTCACATGACTCACATGAAACAGGAGCACATGAAAAGGCCGAAAAGCCGGACAGATCTGTCCCAGCCCCTCCCCTGAGAAAGGGAGAGCTGGTCATGCCTGCTGCTTGTACAGATCCTCCTGGCTGCTTGATCTTCATTGTCTTGTTTTTCTCAACTGTGAAGTAAAGCGAAGAGCCCAGTGGTGCATGGCGTCTATCCAGGGAGGCTCAATCTACGCAGGCATGGGCCTAAGTTACCATGTGATGTGAGAATTCCAAAAGAGCTTATCGCTGTCCCCTTCCAACCTGCCTTCTGTTATTGGCTGCCTCTACTGCTGCCATTACTGAAATCTAGAGTGTGCATGTGCTACATGGCCGGTTCCTTTAAAATGCAAATCTATAATCCCCAGAGGCCTTATTGTGGATATATTGATCACATGGATATGTATGGCTTTCCTGGCAGCACTGGCAAACGTGAGAGACCCTCTTCTCAGGGGAGGGGTACAAGGGCCTAACGGTGTAAAGCTGCACTGTCCAGTGTGGGACCCACTCGCCACAGGGGGCTCCGGAACACCTGAATGTGACGAATCCATTCTGAGAGGCACTGTAAGCTCTGGTACATGCAGAATTCAAAGACTTCATTATTAAGCATATATACCTGTTTCATCAGTTAATATTGTATGTTGAGTCCATGTTGAGATGATATTGTGGGTGTCAACTATGTAGTCAAAATTAATTCACCTGACCCATTTATCTTTTCTAAATGTGGCTACTAGACTGTTCAAAATCACCCATATGGCTCGCAAATGGGGCCTGCACTGTATCACTTTTGGGCGGGCTGGCTGAAGGCAGAACCGGACCAATCCTGGTTTCCACGTTGTTGGCTTAGGCTGGTGCTGGTGCCACGGGACCAGGCACTGCCCCTTCACTTCTCAGCTTTCTCCCCTCTTCCTGAAATCTCCCAGGCTTAAGTGCTGTTATTTTATAAACAAGACAATTTCCCCCGGAGAAATAAACGGAATTGCTCACGGCCATGCAGGGGTGCACACCGGGTTCAGACCCAGAGCAGGGAGTCCTCTGAAGGCGCAGGTGAGAAGTGGCACTCAGGTGAGGCAAGATGAGCTAGCTCTCCCTAAAGGGAGCTAAAGGACAGAGGGCTGAATGGTTGGTTCAAAAGGAGGCCTCATCCCAGCCTCTGGGAAGGAAGTATAAGAAGCTACTATGAATCAACCTGCCAGGAAGTGAGCCAGTTGGCTGGGGCTCCTCTGTTCCTTCCCTGTGACAGGGGAACTCTCAGATCGCCAGCTGATTACTCTGAGGAAGCAGAAGGACTTTTACTTTCCCTCCCCAGAACCCACTGCACAAATGTTCCAAATCGATCCATCTGAGGCGGTGAGCCGCTCCGGGCTGTTCCGCCATTCCTTGACCCCAGCACAGAGCCCGCCCAAACAGCAGTCACTGCTCCCATCTTACCCAATCGGGACAATGGCCAGGAAGGACAGAAAGGAGGAGAGCGCAAAGCAGGTGCCCACGAACTTGTCCATGGTGAGCTGATAGATCTTGTTATACACCGTGGATGTCACTACCCCTGTCAGAGCCAGCGACAGCTGCAGTATGACGAACACCTTTCCTGTGGGAGGGACAGAGGTTACCAACAGGTGTGCTATTGCCCCTTCCTTGTTCCCCACTCGCTAGGTCTCTGGGGAGCTCTCAGGGGACCCTTGCATTTCCAGGGACTCCCTTCCGTCTTCCTGGTTCAATTCGCTAGGACTCCTGCCCTCCTGGGTCTGCACCTGGCTGTGTCTTGCTTTGTTGGAAGCCTCCCAGTGACTGGTTTTCTCAGCTTTTCCCACATTCCTTTTTTAACTCCCTCTGCCCAGTATGTCCCTGGTGTGTTTGAGATGCTTCCGGAACTTTCTTGAGTGCCTTCTGCTGGTTTGTGGCTCGAGCAGAGCAGCCCTGAAACAGCCTGGAGCAGAGGATCCCAGAGAGAGCCCCTTCACTCACCGTAAGAGGAGCCCTTTATGAGTTTGGACATGGCTGATCGGATGGTGGTGATGGGGATGAGAGCGAACATCATGATGGCTCGAGCTGTAACAGAGCACACGAGGACAGTGCACAGGGCAGCCCAGCCCTGAACGGGGGGCCTCGGAATCAAGCCCCTTCCAGCCCCACCTCCCTTCCAGCCCCACCATCCCTGAGAGGCCTGGCCAGGAACGAGGAACTTCTCTGCTGCCCTCCCTAGCCAGTCTCTGATGCTCTCAGCTCTGACACAGCATGTATGCTGCGCGCCAGCCTGCAAGGTGGCAAGGTGCACTTGGCAAGGTGACAGATCGTGAAAGGTGTCTCTTATTGGCAGAGTTAAATGGTATTTTAGGAAACTGGAGCCGGTGCCACCAAAGCAACACAACATCCTTCTCCAGGGAGGGAAGTGCCTGGCCTTGACATTTCTCGAACATCTCTGGGAGACAGTGCCAGGAGCTTTGGCAAACTGCTCCAGAAATAGTTCTTATGAACATAGCTGCCATACATGCCTCAAACCCTATTGATTAGCCAGATGCAGGTGTGTGTGTGTGTGTGTGTGTGTGTGTGAGAGAGAGAGAGAGAGAGAGAGAGAGAGAGAGAGAGAAGAGAGAGGGAGGGGATTGGTGGGAAGGGAAGGAGAATGGGATATTCCAGCATCTGCACAGTCTGTGTGGGAGCTGACCAGAGGTTATCTTGCCATTTTCTTAGATATTTCTCTGAGATATGTGGCCTGGGCCAAGGGATAGATTCTGATAACCACCTAGAGTTGTTCTTTATAACATGTTAGCCAATCATCTTGTGTGGCTCTTTAATTTAAATAAGATAAGATGATAAAAATCAAAGTTCTGTCCTTTAGTTGAGCTAGCCGCATTTCCAGTGTTCAGAGCCACATGTGACCAGCGGTTCCTGTTTGGCACAGGATGGATTTGGACTGTAGAGACGGCCTCCCTCACTGGAGAAGCTTCTACTAGAGCACCGGTCTAGAGCTCTCTGCTCCTGGCTCTCTGACCTGCGCCCACAGATGGAAACTGCATTCTGCCTCCTGGGCAGGTGTGTGTGTGTGTGGGGGGAGGGTTATTACACTGGTCACCGAAGGCATTTTCTGAGAGTTTTAATGCATTTTTGGAAATCGCTTCTTTGTTCCCATGTGATTTTAAGTCAGGGATCTTTTCAGCAGGAGTATTTGATGTTTATCCCTTCAAAGTTGGGGAAAAGAAACCCAGGCCCATCTTCTCCATTCAAGTCCATCCCAAAGCACCTCTCCTGACTCCGGGAGCCACCGGACACACCACCTTGACCCCCGCAGGGGTGGCAAGCGACCAGCCGTGAGCAGTGTAAGGCCTGCCTTACACGTTTGGCCTGGCCCTACCCAGGCAATTGTACATGGGACTCGAAATTCCATAAACTTAGAACAGGCCAACTTTTCAGCTGACCATTCTGTATGGCTGGTGAAAGATGTTAAAAATATCCAAATGGCCCCTGGCAGAAAAAAAAATCCTCATCCCCATGCCCTGGAGTCACAGGCACCACCTTGGTGAGCTTTCAAGCAACAATATCGATAATGCACAATACAACACAGCTATGCTCAAGTGCACACGCACTCCCAGCTCCCTTGTGCCTCCCACGTAGCAGGTGCAACCCCAATACTGATCTGGGACACCCAGACCACAGCATCCCTGCTGACAGCCCCGTAACACAGAGGGCCACCTACCCCCTGCCACCCTGGGAATGCCAGACTCACCAATGTAGAACATGTATGTCTCTTTCACAAAGGCCATGAGAAGGGATCCAGATGCAAAGGAGACCATGCCAATCATGATCATTGTGGTGTCCCGGAAGCAGCGGGAAAAGACCAGGACGCCCAGGAAGCTGGTGATGAAGATGGTGTACCCAGCAGCCATGCCATAGCCCACCTGCACTTGGTTCCAACTCAGAGGCTCCCTCAGCACAAAGAGGGGCATCACGTCCACAGTGCCCACCACCGCCAGGTCATAGATGATGGCACCCACAAAAAGCAGGGCTATAATGGTTTTTTGGGGCTTTGCTTTCTCCAGTGGGGGAGAGTGCCCCACTACGCTCTGCCTGTCCAGCTGATCCGGATCCAGGGTGCGGTAGGTGCCCACTGTCCCAGACACGGTATCCACCGTGGGGAGCACCTTGCTGGGTTTGGCCACCGGCTCAGGGACCTTGAGCACCAAGAGGCTGTAGAGCAGGGCAAAGATGGCACAGCTCACGCTGCAGGCTGTCAGCACCAGCCCCTGCCCTGCGTGCCCAGCAATCTGCTTGAAGAGATGTCCAGAGGCCATGCTGCCACAGAACCCGGCCAAGCCCAAGATGAGATCAATGAGGATGAGACGCAAGGAGCGGTGGCCCTCGGAGGAACCCAGGGAGCCCAGCGCCATGACCCCGGACCAGAAGGCCGAGAAGCCGCCGCACAGCCCACTGAGCGCCGCCGCCCCGTACAGCACCTGCACCGGCCAGTCCAGCAGCACCTTGAGCAGCAGCCCGAGGCGCGAGAGCAGGAAGCCCAGCAGCGACACGCAGATGGAGATCTTGCGGTTCGAGCGGTCGCTGAGCCAGCCCAGGCCGTAGGCGGACAGCAGAGGCGTCAGGCCCACCACCAGGTTGTACACGATGTAGAAGTTGGAGATGGCAGTCTGCTGGTGGTCCTCCTGAGTGTCCCTTGGCGATGCGCCCGAGCTGTGGTTCGCCGCGCCTCCGCCCCCAAAGGAGGCCTTCACCACCAGGAGGAGCCCTGCGTCGTAGAGTGAGGAGGCCACCTGGGTCGAGGCCACCACCGGTTCGATCCAGGTCCTCATCTGGAAGCGAGACAAGTGGTTCCTCCACGGGCAGGTGACCTCGGGAGCCATGTAACCTGCCTGTTGGGGACTGGAGGGATTGCTGGCTTCAGCGACCGGGACGTGTCGCTGCCAAGGAGGGCCGGGACTCAAGCCCGGAGAGCGCGAGCGTGTGCCAGGGACCCGTGCGCGCCGGAGAGGGCAGAGCGGAACCGGAGCTCGGAGCGCGTGTGACAGCAGTCAGTCCAGCTTCCGAGTGACCTCCCCGGCCCGGGCCACTCCTCCCCAGGCCCTAGAAGGCGGCACCGCGCACCGCCCCGCTCCGCCCCCGCCGGCCAAGCGGAGCTGGGGATCGCAGGGGACTCTGAGCCCCAGGCGCACACGGCGGCGTCTTGGCTCCGCGCCCCTGCGCCCCTGGCTGCCGCGTTACGCGGCTCTCGCGACCGCGGCCGCCTGACCAGAGCCGAAAATTTCCCCCAGTCGCTGGGGACCTTCCCCTGAGTCTTGTCCTGGCAGGGGTGGAGACCGAGCTGGGAGGGAGCACGCGGGCAGCCCAGACCGCATTTCCAAATTGCGCTGAGTCTGGAAGGCAGGTTTGGGCGAGGCGGGTGGGATACCAGGAGGGCTCTGCGGGAGGTGAGTACTGGGCTGGGAGACTGTATCTGTGAGGTTTAAACGCCACAGGGCCCCACGAGCTGGTGAGACCAGGAGCTGAGAGAGGCCCAGACTTTGAGAGAAGTCAAAAAACTCAGGAACAGCAAGGCCCAGGCCCTCCTCCAAGCAGAAGACTTCACAGAGGAGAATGGACTTGCTGCACCTGCTTTGGCAGACCTCGGCCTTTGGGGACTCCTGCCTCAAAGCCCAGGGCCCAGGGACAGAGGGACGGTCTTCTCAGCCTTCCAAGGCTAAGACTGGACTCTAAGCAGGTCCCCGGGATGCTGCTTTTTGGTGGTGGCTTTATTCCATCTCGTGGACTTCCCTGGGCTTCTGCTCCCAGGTGGCCTTGCTTCCTCAAAGTACACACTTCTGCAAAGTGGACCAGGAGAGCGGGCACCAAGTGAAGGGGGTCAGGACTCACCAAGGGGCAAGACCTTTCTCAGCTTCCATGCGTGGGGATGGAGTGTCAGAACACACAGCTTCTCTCCCTGTCCCTGCACCCTCCACCCCCACACACCCATGGCAACATAGACAAGTTGGAAGCCACAGTCCCAAAAGGGAGAGCCGTGTCTGCAGGGAGAACTGAAGAGCCGATTGGGTCGTGTACTCCTGTAGGGAGTAGGGACACGACTCTAAATGATTTTGTGTAGATACTGCCCTCGGTGTAGCTTCGAGATGGCTGATGGCCTACAAGCCCCTTCTCCCCCCCTCCTTGTCACTGTCCAGGCCTGACAACTGTGCCTTCTGCACAGAAACATGCACTAGTCTCCGTCCTCACCGTGTGCCCTGTGGATCTGGCTCTGCAGCCATTTCTCTCTTCCTTCCCGTCGCCTCGGCCACCTTGGGAGGTTCTGGTTTCACCCAACCCGTACCTGGCTCTCCCACTCCATTCCTAACCCTATTTTTCTAGAGAGGTTGCACCAAGCAGTCTAACCAGTCTCTTCCTGCAAGCGTCAGAGTCTCCGGGGAATGGATGGGTATGGGGAAGGTGGTGTTCACAGTCAGCTGTGGCCATGGGAATGCGACTTGATGGATCCTGTGGCCACTTGGTCGGGGTGTCTGTCTAATCTTGGGGGCTTCTCTGGGAGGGTCTGTGCTCTCTCAGTGCTTCCCATCTGCTTGTGAAATTTGAGGGGACTCTGAGAGACTCACATCAGACTTAGGACAGATCTAGAGAGAACTAGGTCATCAGGATGCTAACTAGTGTCGTGACCTACCAGGCTTGATATCCATGTCCTCTGGCCTGGAAATGAACTTGACTCAAGGCAGTCAGTGTCTCCCCCAGTTTAGGATACTCTAGGTTGGATTATATTCTCACCATGTCCCCCACCCACCCCTACCTTGTCTCTATTCGTGCTGGCAGGCCCCAACTGAGTTAGTGGCCATCCAGCCTCTGTGGCTGTGGTCCACAGGACCAGCAGGTGGAACCCTGACCCTGCCATTTTAAGATGTGGTATAGAACCTAGTCTCTAACCAAAGCCTGGTTTCATTAAAGTACAAAAGCTAAACTCTCTTGTCTTTAAATGGAGGAAGGCACACTATTCCAGGAGAAAGGGCTTAAAAAGGAAAAAAGTAGCAGCAGCTAGCTGTGACCAAGCCCTTTTTATGCCCTAAACCCTTTACTTGAATTCATTTAATCCTCTTAAGAAGTCTATGCACCAATCTTTCACCTCATTTTAAAGACTATGAAGCTGAGACCAGAGGGGGTTAAATAATTTGTGCAAGATGTGTCAGTCAGTAAACTGGGGAGCTGGTATTTGGCACCAAACCAGACCTTGACAGTCTACAGCTTTCAGGAAAATACACATAACCAGGAATTTTATGAGTGTGCGCTCTCAATCCACATAGGAATGTGGAGAGGAGAAGAGACAACATGGGGTGATGCAATCATTGTTGATCAACCGTGTATTGCATAAATGGAGAGACAGGGGCCGCGGATGGCCTATTTGTTGAACTTGCATCCCAGCCACTTTATAATCGGGTGGGGGAATACTTTGATGTTCTGGAGATATGGCTTCACAATTAATTTGAGAAAGGAACAGTCCTTGTTTGGAAAACACATTTGAATAATGTTAGAAGGTGACATCCCCAGCCTGGGTTTCACTGTGAGCAGGATCCGGGGGGAGGGTGGAACCTTTGTGCTTGAGTCAACGTGAGAGGAGAAGGGAGTGAAGCAGCACCTTGACAGTAGGGACTCCATTTTGGAGCACCCGAGACTCCATTCTGGGAAGGCTCCCCCCCTCCCTGAGACTCCGGTCTGAAACTGTGATCTAAAACTCTCAGACAATAGCAGCAAACTGCATCACACATCACACTTGGCAGAGCATAGAAACCCCCTGGTATGATTGCTCAAGCTTGAAAGTAGATATGCTGCACCTGGGTTAATGATACAAATGTAATTTGTCTATGTCCTACATATGATTAAAACCAATATTTGGATTCATGTCGGTTATAATTAATATTGTTAAGATTGTAACTGGTATTGTCAAGGTTATAATTGATATTAATTTCTCATAGGTTTTAGGTCAGCTTGACCCCAGTAACCATGTGTTCCCCCTTGATCCTAGCAACCATGTATTCCCTCCCGATTTTGTGGTTTTTGCCTTTAAAAACCCTGTTCCTTTGGGCTTTAGGGTTCAGAGCTCTTTAGGGCATGAGTCCGCTCTCCACCACTGGCAATAAAGGACATCAGATTGTATCAGTGTGTGGTGCTCCTCTGTTTGTACTCGCTCAGGTACAACATTGTGGAGGCCCCAGCGAGTTATGGAGCCCATCTCCCACCTCCGGGAAGACCTCGCTCCGATCCTTCCGGGTTGGTGCTCTGGCCATAGGGGAGGCGCCCTCTGATGATGTTCCAGGGCCCCGTGTCCTGATCCACTGACCTGGGAGGCTCGGCTCAACCTCTTCACTGACCAGTTGGCCTTAGGTTCTCTGGAAAGTCCACTCCTGTTTTCTGGGGTCGCCTTCTGGGGATTGGAGGTCTGACGAGACGCCAACCCAGTCTCCGTTCCGTTAGGACGGGAGGCTCGGTCTGGTTAAAGAAAGGCCTTTCCTGGATATACTGGTTTCTGTTCCTGTTTCGTGGCCACTTTCCGATGTACTCTCTGCATCTGTGATCCCGGGAGGTCAATTCTTTTTCCTGTCCTGTCTCCTCTGTCCCTTCCATTGAGCGTGGGCTCTGCTCAGCCTAGGGGACACCTTTTCAGTGTATGTTCAAATGTTTCTCTCTCTTAAATCTAGAAAGACCAAAGCCTTAAACATTGCCTTATAACTTGCCAAAGGTTTGTGGCTTGGTTACAGATCTGAATGAAAAATAACAATGGGTGATCAGCCCTGACGTGGATTTTTCAGTCTCTGGTTTATGTCATTGATTTCTAGCTGGAGTTTTATAAAAAGACTAAAATTCCACATAAATGTAATTTTGACCTTAATTCAGACAAAAGTGTGATATAATATCAACATGTTAAGTCACCAAGGTGTAACTGCTAAATATAAATTAGGTATAGGTAAATGAGATAAATGTGTCTAACAAAAATGTTTTCATAAGAGTCCATATATAAAGAGTAATTTAAGACTGCTTAAAAGTAACTAAGGTTAAAATTTGATGTGTTATCTTATTTTAAAAATGTTGTCTTAATTTACAGATTTTTAAAGTATTAATTCAATATAAATCAAGAAATCAGCAGATAAAAAGGGGTCACAAGTATAAAACTGTTCTTGGTAAGGATGTTAAGAAAGAACAGGCTTAAGTTGTAAAAAGAGGTTAAAAAAACAAGTTTAAGTTGTAAAAGGTGTGAGGAAGTCATAAAAGGCTACTAATTAAAATCTGATCCTCTGTTAAAACAATGAGGTGGGGCTGTCGCTGTGGCACAGCAGATTAACGCCCTGGCCTGGAGCTTGGGCATTCCATATGGGCGCTGATTGAGTCCTGGCTGCTCCACTTCCAATCCAGCTCTCTGCTGTGGCCTGGGAAAGTAGTGGAAGATGGCCCAAGTCTTTGGGCCCCTGAACCCACGTGGGAGACCTGGAAGAAGCTCCTGGCTCCTGGCTTTGGATCGGTGCAACTCCAGCGGTTGCAGCCATTTGGGGAGTGAACAATGGATGGAAGACTCTCAGTCTCTCTCTCTCTCTCTCTTTCTCTCTGCCTCTCCCCTCTCTGTATAACTCTTTCAAATAAATAAATAAATATTTAAAAATAAATAAAACTGAGGTTTTTTTAATACATATATTAGTAAATAGTCTTTAAAATCTGTTACAAAACTACAACATATCCTTTTAATAGTTTTTTTTGTTTGTTTGTTTGTTTTTTCTTTTTGACAGGCAGAGTGGATAGAGAGAGAGAGACAGAGAGAAGGGTCTTCCTTTTTGCCGTTGGTTCACCCTCCAATGGCCGCTGCGGCCAGCACATCTTGCTGCCGAAGCCAGGAGCCAGGTGCTTCTCCTGGTCTCCCATGCGGGTGCAGGGCCCAAGCACTTGGGCCATCCTCCACTGCCTTCTCGGGCCATAGCAGAGAGCTGGCCTGGAAGAGGGGCAACCGGGATAGAATCCGGCGCCCCAACCGGCACTAGAACCCGGTGTGCCGGTGCCGCAAGGCGGAGGATTAGCCTGTTAAGCCACGGCGCCGGCCATCCTTTTAATAGTTTTTATTTGATTGGTGACTCTACCTTTTTCTAGCCGGGTCCAATAAACTCTCTTCTCTTTCCTAGTTCTGACTCTGTTATAGTTGTTCCAAGCTAAGGGATGATTCCATGTGCTAACTTATATTTAAGGATTTTATTTCCCATTTTAGCAACAAAGAAACATCAATTTTGTATCCTATTGCTGTTCTCTGTCTCTCCTTAAATTCTGATAGTTTAAAAACAGCTGTGTTTTTATTAAAAGAATTATGGTTTGGTTAAATATATAGTCATTCTAAAACATTTAAATGTTCACTTTGTAACAATAAAATCTGGTCTACTCATACAAATGTGCCAAAGTTACAAAAGTCTAATACTTTTGTTGTGTTATCATTCTCAATGGCTTTCTTAATGAAAAGAGGCCCAGAGGACTAAAAAGGGATAAATGTTAATAATATCTTACAGGTACTTTCTAAAACACTATGTGGAGTAAACAGTGTCTCTTCTTGTTGGCTAATACGTTTTATCATTTTAACCATGGCCACTGAAAGCCTTTTGTCATTCACAGTAACATTTTCCTCTAAACATTAAAAATCAGATTTACTGCTCATAAAAATTAAAACATTGTTGTTCTGTGTTTAAATGTGTCCTCTTTTAGGTTTCAAAGGACTTCTGTTTCCTACCTTTATTGTATTCAGTACTTTGGTATGGCTCTACAAAGAGATAAAGCCAAAGTTTAACAGGTTCCAACTAAAAAAGTAAGGTTAATTCAGGTCACTAAAAACAAAAAGCAATTCTAATTTATTGGTAATTAAAAAAAACAGTTAAAGATCTTAAAAAGCTGTTACTAAGACTGCTTTATTGTTCTATCCTGTAATGTATACTACATGTTATATGTGTGTACTTATTGTGTGTCTACATAAAAATTTATTAACAGCTCTCTTTTAATTGGCTTATAGATATAAGATTGCTCATAAATTTAAACTACATTTTTGGTTCACATGACCTAAATAAATCTCTGTCTCAGGTGGTTTGAACTTGGTGGTACAGAGAAACCAAATTTTTTTAAGTCAATGACATATTTATGCTTGGGTTTGCTGGTCAAATAAGTTGTACTTGTGTTAGATATTAAAAAAAAATTACCAGGGCCGACACTGTGGCTCACTTGGTTAATCCTCCGCCTGTGGCGCCAGCATCCCATGTGGGCACCGGTTATAGTCCCGGTTGCTCCTCTTCCAGTCTAGCTCTCTGCTGTGGCCTGGGAGGGCAGTGGAGGATGGCCCAAGTGTTTGGGTGCCTGCACCTGCATGGGAGACCAGGAGGAAGCACCTGGCTCCTGGCTTCAGATCAGCGCAGTGCCGGCCCATTTGTGGCCATCTAGGGAGTGAACCAATGGAAGGAAGACCTTTCTCTCTGTCTCTCCCTCCCACTGTCTATAACTCTACCTGTCAAATAAATAAATAAAATCTTTTAAAAATTTTTCCAACTACAGATACTCTTTGGTAAATACTTTCATAAGTTGTTATTTGACAGTTAAAATTGCTTGCTAAGTTTTCACTTAATATTAAATAATTGATAGCAAGCAATCTAAAAAGCCTGTATCCTCTTCAAGATGAAAAAAACTGATTCTATTCGAAATTCTCCATCAGGATATACAGTTTGATCTTCAGACCTTATAAAAGAAATGGCTAACATTTTTCTGTAGTCATGCCTGGCCACATATAACAGCTAGATTTATTTTGCTATGGATACAGTAAATAGGCAAAACCTCCCTTTTCAAACCAAACTAATGGAGAGATGCAAAGCATAAACAATTGGTTCAAAGCAATTCAGCTAAGGTGGTCTTCATGTTTGATCTTATACATGCCTGTGACAACACATTTCTAGCCCAGGCCACCAAAGATTAGTGATGGGATTGAGCACCCCCTTGGCTAACATCCTAAAGGCCTCCTCTGTGGGTGCCTGCCCTAAGGAGGTTCACACCTCCCTTAAAATGTCTCTTCCAGTTTCCCATGTAATTATCAAGCTCTCCTGTCAGTTTCTGTTTGCCTCTCAATAAAAAACCCCCCCTCCTGGTTTGAACAGCACCTTTCATAGGTCCTCTGTCCTTTGTTTTAGACCCTGTGTATTTAACCTGCTTGTTAGATTTGTTTCCTCCAGTCTTGAAACAATACAGCTCTAGATGGCTGTGCACAAGAGACCTTGGATAAAAACAGTTTCTACAAGCTGACACTGCAGCCCCCTCGAGAGGCCACCTCTGTTGGAACCCTGTTTTGGCTGCCGTTCTCCTCTCCACACCCTAAGGGACCCCCAGGACAATGACCTCCTGTCAGTAGGAAGTAGCCAAGATGAGATCCATGGATGATACCCTGGGTCCCTACAATAGTGGGGTATGGATTAAGGGGGGGCCTCTCAGGCTTTAACAAAATGTCTTATACAAGCAGGCTGTAAGCGGTGACAAAAAGATTTGCTCTGAGACATGATCCCCCCTTCCTCACTGTGATATCCTGTACCCAAAATTACCACCCTGCTAATAACTCATGGTTTGCTTGCACAATGGGTTTAACTCGCTGTATGAAGTTTCCTACAAGTGAAAAGCTTGTAGCCCCTTTCTTATGTGTATCAGCACACACGCTTCTGCAGGTATATGCCTAGTCTGGTGTAGAGGGAGGCCTACTCCCCTCCAATTCTCTCACTGAATTAAACCGAGCAAAAAGAGCAGTCCCGCTGGTGGTCCCAGTCCTGGTAGGCTTGGGACTTGCTGGAACAGCAGCCCTAAGTACTGCTGCCCTGACATGAGGAGAAGTGGGTCTCACTCATTTAACTAGGCCATAGATGCAGACTTAGGTCACCTCCAGTGCTCTACTGAACGCCTTCACGACCGGGTCAGTTCTCTCGCAGGCTTGAAGCTACAAAAGAGGAGGGGGCTAGACCTCCTGTTTCTGACTCAAGGTGGCCTGTGTGTGGCCCTGGGAGAGGCTTGCTATTTCTATGCTCATCAGTCAGGAGTTATAACTGACTCCCTCCAAGAGGTAAAACAAAACTTAGAAACTCGCCGTAAACAGCACAAAGACTCACAACCTTGGTATAGTCGTATGTTTAATTGGAACCCATGGCTGACCACCCTGTTAACTGGCCTGACAGGACCATTAGTCCTCCTCCTCCTCGGATTGACTGTAGGACCCTGGTTAATTAGCCGGTTACTAGATTTCATTAAGCAAAGTATAGCTTCTGTTAAACTCATGTATATGCATACCTGTTATTCTGCTGTGAATATCCCCCCCCCCTTTTTTTTAACAGGCAGAGTGGACAGTGAGAGAGAGACAGAGAGAAAGGTCTTCCTTTTTTTTTTTTTTTGCCGTTGGTTCACCCTCCAATGGCCACTGTGGCCAGCACATCTTGCTGATCCGAAGCCAGGAGCCAGGTGCTTCTCCTGGTCTCCCATGCGGGTGCAGGGCCCAAGGACTTGGGCCATCCTCCACTGCCTTCCCGGGCCATAGCAGAGAGCTGGCCTGGAAGAGGGGCAACCGGGATAGAATCCGGCGCCCCAAGTGGGACTAGAACCCGGTGTGCCGGCACCACAAGGCGGAGGATTAGCCTGTTAAGCCATGGTGCCGGCCTGAATATCCTTTCTGATCCATATGATGTGGCTAAATAAAAAATTTGATTAGTCTCAAAATACAAAGAGGGGAATGAAGTAGCACCTTGACAGTAGGGACTCCGTTTTGGAGCACACAAGACTCCATTCTGGGAAGCCCCACCCCCACCCCACCCCCCGTGAGACTCTGGTCTGAAACTATGATCTAAAACTCTTGGACAATAACAGCAAACTGCATCACACTTGGCAGGGCATAGAATCCCCCTGGTATGATTGCTCAAGCTTGAAAGTAGATAGGTTGCACCTGGGTTAATGGTAAAAATGTAATTTGTCTATGTCCTACATATGATTAAAACCAATATTTGGATTCATGTCAAGATTATAATTAATATTGATTGTAACTGGTATTGTCAAGATTATAATTGATATTAATTTCACATAGGTTTTAGGTCAGCTTGACCCCAGTAACCATGTGTTCCCCCTTGATCCTAGCAACCATGTATTCCCTTCAGATTTTGTGGTTTTTACCCTTAAAAACCCTGTTGCTTTGGACTTCGGGGTTGAGAGTTCTTTAAGGCATGAGCCCACTCTCCACCACTGGCAATAAAGGACATCAGATTGTATCAGTGTGTGGCTCTCCTCTGTTTGCACTCGCTGAGGGACAACAGGAGGGGAAGAAGAATGCAGGCGAGGGAAGAAGAGAGACTGGGGACTGTTGGGGGGAAGAGAGAGAGCCATGCTTGAGGTCACGGTGCTGAGAAGGGGCTTTAGAAGAATGGAGGTGTCTGGGGTGGAGTGAAACACAGAAATCCTCCCTGTGACCTCTCCCTGCCTCCTCTTTTCTTCAACAAAGTCCACTCATGAATGTTTCATGGGAGCGGGGTTTTTGGTTGTTTTCATGTGTTGGTTGGAGAAGCTATGATTTACGTGACGTGATGCTGAGCACGGAACGTGAGGAAGCAGAGGTACAAGACTCACAGGAATACCAAGCTCCCAAGGGTTTGTTAAGGTCTGGAACAGGTTTAGTTTGGACTTTCACTGGCTGTGAGATGGGGAAGTTAAGCCATCAGACCCAGATCCAGAGAACCAGAGAAACCCTTCTAGCTGATGTGCGCATTACAACAATGAGGAAGCTGTGGTTCTCCTTATTACCATAGGGGCTGAGCTCAGCTTCTCCCTAAAAGACTGGAGATGAGGGAAAGGAGGTAGGCTCTGAGATGTAAATATGTAATAGCACAAATTAGACACGTGTAAACTCATCCAAGAAGGCAGAGACAAATCTTGACCACGACCATCCAAGAACTTTCTCTCAAGTGTTTTCCGAGGCTGGGCCCCAGGCCCTTGTCTGATCGCAAGGAATCTTCTAGATATGGTCTCACTTCTCAAGGGTCATTGCAAACAGGGAGAAAAGAACTTGATATTCAGATAATTTCAAATTCCAAATAATTTCGCCCAGTAAATTAGTATGCTGGCATCTTGGTTTATCTCTGTGCCTTTCTAGCTTGGCGAGTGTGAGTCTGTCTGAAAGATGGCTTCCCTCTCTACGTGCTGTTGAAATGAGGATTTTCATTAACATTCAGCAAAATAATAACAGCCATGAAGCCTCTTGGGAAATTGTTGCATTGGCTATTTCCCCCAGAGGTGGTGTCCTAACTCCGCCCAGTTTTGTAGATGAGGAACTGAGACGTAGGGTAGTGAAATCCCTTGCGTAAGGTCACTCAGAGCCAAGTACCTAGCTTTGTGTGGCTTTAGGGTCGATGTGATTTTCACTGTGGTTATTTCTGAAGTGACTGATATAAGAAGTACATTTTTAAAAAGTTTTTGGATGTTGAATATTTTCCCCTGCATGCTGTAAGTCTATTACTAGCTGAGCTGTTTTTAAATTCTGTGGTTTATCTGTTTATTCATTCATTCTCTGTTCGTCTACTCCTTTGTCTGTCTGTCTGTCCGTCTGTTTGTTCTTCCCTCCCTCCCTCCATTTACATGTATTTATTGTGTATCAAGTCCATGAAACATGCAAAATCCTTGTCTTTAAGGACTTTAGGTCTGAAGTTCTCAAAAGTCACTGCCACTTCTGTGTCACACGTGGAGTCACTGACACCAGGCCATGACTCCTCTTTCATCAAAGACTGGCCTCATGGGATTCCTCTGCACCCCGGGCTCTGCTCCCAGCCTGAGTGACCTCATGAAAACCTGCTCAACAGTGTAAAAGAAGAAGAAAGACATCTCTTATGTTGCTGTTAATTCTTCTTGTGAACCTCTGATGATGATGATCCTCCAGGGCAGGGGGGCAGGGGGCGGGATTTGACTCTGCCCTAAAGTTTGTCATAAGTGGATGCGAGGCTCAGATCTGTCCAATCCCAGCACGGTATGCCTATGACTGCAGTGATTGGCTCAGAGCTGGAAATACGAACCAATGAGAGTGAGATACAGGATTTTGGTTTATATAGTAGGGGAAGAGATACTTTTTCTTTACTATGGGTGTCAGACCAATGAGGATGAAAGCCTGGAGTTGCTGGCAGCCATTTCTAAAAATTAATTAGTTTATTTGAAAGTCAGAGTTACACAGAGAGAGAGGAGAGAGAGAGAGAGAGAGAGCGAGCTTCTATCTGCTGGTTCACTTCCCAATTGGCTGCAGTGGCCAGAGCTATGCTGATCTGAAGCCAGGAGTCAGGAGCTTCCTCTGTGTCTTTCACACGGGTGCAGGGGTCCAAGGACTTGGGCCATCTTCCACTGCTTTCCCAGGCCATAGCAGAGAGCTGGATAGGAAGTAGAGCAGCTGGGTCTCAAACTGCTGCCCATATGGGATGCCAGCACTTCAGGCCAGGGTGTTAACCCGTTGTGCCACAGTGCCGGCCCCTGGCAACCAATTTTTAAAAACATTTTTTATTAATACAAAGAGAACAGGTTTCATCATCTCATAGGTACAGTTCCAAGAAGACAATGACACTTCCCCTGCTGCCCCCTAGTCTACCATCCTCCTTCCGCTCTTTTCATCAGTTTTTGCAAAGCCATAATTTGAGTCCACTCTATATTCACAAGTTAAATTTACCACTAATCATAATATTCTTCTTCTTCTTCTTCTTCTTCTTTTTTTTTTTTTTTTTTTTGACAGGCAGAGTGGACAGTGAGAGAGAGAGACAGAGAGAAAGGTCTTCGCTGCGGCTGGTGCGCTGCAGCCAGCGCACCACGCTGATCCGAAGGCAGGAGCCAGGTGCTTCTCCTGGTCTCCCATGGGGTGCAGGGCCCAAGCACTTGGGCCATCCTCCACTGCACTCCCTGGCCACAGCAGAGAGCTGGCCTGGAAGAGGGGCAACCAGGACAGAATCCGGCGCCCCGACCGGGACTAGAACCCGGTGTGCTGGTGCCACAAGGTGGAGGATTAGCCTATTGAGCCACGGCGCCGGCCTTAATCATAATATTCAACAAGTACAAAGTAGGAAAACCACAGTTCCACAGGAGTATATACAAGGGCAACCATTTTGCTATCACTAAAGAGCTTGTCTGAGATTGGAACCGACACAGGGGACAGCAGAGCTGAAAAACGGAGTTAAGCTCCTGATAAGCATAAGAGCTCAGGGATCCAGCTGTGCCTGAAGCTAAACAACCCCCCCCCCCACCTTGACTTAAAAAGAATTATTTATTTGAGCAACACACGCACACACACACACGCACACACGGAAAGAGAGAGAGGGTGAGAGAGAGAGACCTTCCATCTTCTGGTGACTCCCCCAGATGGTTACAACAGCCAGATCTGGACCAAGCCAAAGTCAGGAGCCAGGAACTCCATACTAGTCTCCCATATGGGTGGCGGGAACCCAAGCACATGGGTCATCCTCCACTGCCTTCCCAGGCATATTAACAGAGATCTGGATCAGAAGTGGAGTAGCCAGGACTCAGACTGGGGCTCCCATATGGGATGCCAGCAATGAAAGCAGTGGTTTAATTTGCTGGGCCACAACACTTGACTTTTTAATAACAAAAGCTACTTCATTCCTCTTTTGTAATGCCAGTTTGATTTGGATTCTCTATTACTTGCAAATGCAAGAGACTGATGGAGTGAAATCCATGGCCCCTCATCTCCAGTGCTCCCCAGTCTTCTTTGGCTAAAAACTCTCTTGGATCCTAGATCTGATTGCCAGCTGTAGCTGCTCCACCTCTGAGGTTACTAATTTAAATATCGCAGGGGCCGGTGCTGTGGCGCACTAGGCTAATCCTCCGCCTGTGGCGCCGGCACCCTGGGTTCTAGTCCTGGTTGGGGCGCCGGATTCTGTCCCGGTTGCTCCTCTTCCAGTCCAGCTCTCTGCTGTGGCCCAGGGAAGGCAGTGGAGGATGGCCCAAGTGCTTGGGCCCTGCACCCATGTGGGAGACCAGGAAGAAGCACCTGGCTCCTGGCTTCGGATCGGCGTAGCTCAGGCTGTTGAGGCCATTTTGGGGGTAAACCATTGGATGGAAGACCTTTCTCTCTGTGTGTGTCTCTCTCACTATCTGTAACTCTACCTGTCAAATAATAATAATAATAAAATCCCAGTCTCTAACCTCAGCCTCCTCTCCCATGTTTGCTCAAGCGCTTCGACTTCAATGATTCTTTGATCTTACCAGGACCCAGCGAGCCCTCCACTAATGTATGATTTTTCCAAACCAGCAGCTTTGTCCTTTCTTCTCTTCCTTTACTGCCCAACTCCATAGTACATCACATTAATAGCACACTTTTCATAAGTCACACTCCCCAGCTGTATCTGTCCAATGCATGCCGATTTGGGGTGAACCCAATTATCTGCTAGCATTGAAGTGGCTGAGAAGTGCTGGGGAGGTCTCACAGTCAGGCAGATGGCAGCACTCTAAACCTACGGACTCCCATCTCTAATGAGCCTCAAAACCACACAGCAGTCCCACTCGGCACCCCCAGCCAACTTTCACTCTTGCATTCTCCAAACATTGCTAGCTCAGAGCTGTGCCATGTCCTTCAACCTTTCGAACTCCCCTACCCCTGCCTTGCCTCTCACTTAGGACATCATTTCTCAATCTTTTTATTCTGGGAAAACCTTTGAAATAAGTTTCAGATGTAAGGTAACTCCTGCATAAAACGTATTCGGTGTAACCTGAGCCACATAGCGTCATCAGTATAGTGTAGATAGAGCCTAGTACGATTGGCAATATCCTTTTTGAATAGAGAATGATGTTTGTCTATGGCTCTGTTTATTTCATCCTATTTATAAACATCTTTTTTAGTGTGGAAATCACAAAGGAAATCGCCCTAAATTTATACTAAGGTAGAGAAAATTTTCACTTTCACTTTTTTCCAATTTCCTACTTTAAAAAAAATAAAAACCCTTATTCAAATGGGCTTAACTATGTTACAAAATTTCTATCTAAGATGTTCATGAGATATGGTATGTGGTATATTGTATGTGCAAAATTATGGGATGCTGGTGGTGCAGGCAGTGGCTCAATCTGCTGTGCTGCAGTACTGGCCCCCAAAATTTTCATCTCCAAAAGTTTTGATACCAGCTCCTCTATTGGGGTGGGTGGGGCGGGAGCGGGAAGCACATGTGACAATGTCAGGATTTTCGTTTTCTTTTTTACAAGAGCAGTGAGGCCTGTCATGGACCCACCCATGGATGTGGTCCCTTCCATCAGCACAATTGTCAATGTGCTTCCCAAGGCTGACCCTTTGCTTCCAAATATGCAAGTAATACACTAAATATAGCTCAGTCTTTGCTTCTTTGAAGCAGCCAATTGTATCTTGAATTTTATCACTTATTAATCTCACAAATGCTCTCCTTAAAATTTACTGCTGAAAACTTTTCACTTATCAAGTCCAAACAGAGATGCTTACACACAATCCCCCTAGCATTTTGTGATATGTCACACGGTTTGAGAGTGGAAACTTTTCAGTTTCTCCTATTGCATCTTGTTCTAACGTTTTGCTCATCAGTAAATTGACATGTCAGCAATATTAGGTTCTTTTTCTTTTCACAAAGACTTATTTATTTATTTTGAAAGTCACAGTTGTAGAGAGAGAGAGAGAGAGAGAGAGAGACAGAAAGGGAGAATCTTCCATCCTCTCGTTCATTCCCAAGATGGCTGCAATGGGCTGGGCCAGACTGAAGCCAGGATCCAGGAGCTTCATTCAGGTCTCCCATGTGGGTGGCAGGCCATCCTCTTTGGCTTTCCCAGGCCATTAGCAGGGAGCTAGATTGGAAGTGGAGAAGGTAGAACTCAAACCAGTGCCCATCTGGGATACCAGCATTGCAGGTGGCAGCTTAACCCACTATGCCACAAGGCTGTCCCTAATATTAGGTTCTTGCCACTGTGGGTTTTCATTTCATTGACATCTTTTATTTTCTCTTTTATGTACTTATGCAAGTTCAAGATGTGACTAACAGTACCTCCTAAATTTAGGCCCTGAGTTAAAAACTCTTTTTGAATCTTTGGGACGTGACCACAGAGATGGGAGACTTCCCTTAACATAGAGATGGCAACTGCCTGAGAACCAATGGCCTGGAAAGTTCTGGAAGAGCCGAAGAGTCTGGTGCTGTACCAGAGGGATTCCCTAAGATCCCCACTTGGTGGTAGCTGACAAAATGCTGAAGTTGCCTTACTTAGAGAGTGAGACTTGGAGCCACCTCCTTTACCTAACACGTGATCAGTGAAGTTATCTGCAACGTTTAAAAAAAAGAGAGGGAAGTGAAAATGAAACTTCTGAGCCCTTAAAGCTTTCTCTCAAGAACTGTGCTGGGTGGGGCCAGTGTTGCGGGTAACAGTTTAAACTGCTGACTGCAATGCTGGCATCTCAGATGGGTGCTGGCTGAAGTCCCGCTGCTCCACTTCCAATCCAGCTCCATGTTAACGCACCTGAGAAAGCAGTGGAAGATGGCCCAAGTGCTTGGACCCTTGTACCCACGAGGGATACCTAGATGAAGCTCCTGGCTCCTGGTTTCGGTCTGGCCCAGCCCTGGCCATTGTGGCCATTTGGGGAGTGAACCAACAGATAGATCTCTCTGTAACTCTCCCTCTCTCTGTAATTCTGCCTTTCAATTAAAAAATTGAAAAAATTAGGGGAAAAAAATCCCTTGTGCTGTGTAATAGGAATACATAGGACTCTTAGGGCTGCAAAACTACTATGTTTGATGCTGTACTGGTGGGTTCAGGCCATGGTGAATTTGCCTAGACTCACATAATGAACATCAAGCGTGAACCCTAAAGTGAACTATGGACATTGGGTGATTATGTGTTTATGTAGGTTCATCAACTATAGCAAGTGTTCCACTCTGCTGGGGTTTGAGGATTGTGGGGAGGCCATGTGAGTGTGGGTGGGGGCAGAAGGCACGTGGGAAATCTATTCCATCCTCTCCATTTTGCTGTGAATTGAAAGCTACTTAAAAAAAGGAGAAGTTTGATCTTTAAAAAAAAAAAAGAAGCAGCAGCAGCTTTTTTTTTTTTTTTTTTACAGATTTACTTATTTATTTGAAAGTCAGAGTTATACAGAGAGGAGAGGCAGAGAGAGAGAGAGAGAGAGAGAGATATCTTCCATCCGCTGGTTCACTCCCAAATTGGCCACAACTTCGGCCCCAAGCAGCAGCCTGTTATAAAACAAACAAGTGGAGCTGTGCAATTCAGAGAGCGAGGCATGGCCCCCCCAAAAAAGCGGGGATAGGGAGATTGGGGCAAAGTTCCTGTGGTTTAATAATTGAAATATTTTTGTATGATTCTCTTTGAACTCAGTCTTTGCTTATTTGCACTGTCATTTTAAAAAAGATTTTATGAGGCAGGAACTGTGGCACAGTGGGTTAACGCCCTGGCCTGAAGCACTGGCATTCCATATGGGCACCAGTTCAAGTCCCAGCTGCTCCACTTCCAATCCAGCTCTCTGCTATGGCCTGGGAAAGCAGTAGAAGATGGCCCAAGTCCTTGGGCCCCTGCACCTTCGTGGGAGACCCTGAAGAAGCTCCTGGCTCCTGGCTTCGAATCGGCGAAGCTCTGGCCATTGCGGCCAATTGGAGAGTGAACCAGTGGATGGAAGATTCTCTCTCTCTCTTTCTCTCTCTCTCTCTCTCTCTCTCTCTCTCTCTCTCTCTCTATCTCTCTCTTCCTCTCCTCTCTCTGTGTAACTCTGACTTTCAAATAAATAAATAAATCTTAAAAAAAGACTTTATTTATTTGCGAGGTAGAATTACAGAGAGAGGGAGAGACAGAGAGAAAGGTCTTCCATCCACTGGTTTACTCCCCAAATGGCCACAATGGCCAGAGCTGGGCTGATCTGAAGCCAAGAGCCAGGAGCTTCTTCCGGGTCTCCCACGCAGGTGCAGGGGTCCAAGGACTTGGGCCATCTTTTACTGCTTTCCTAGGCCATAAACAGAGAGCTGGATCAGAAGAGGAGCAGCTGGGACATGAACCGGCGCCCATATGGGCTGCTGGGTGCTGCAGGCAGAGGCTTCGCCTACAACACCACAGCGCCGGCCCCTTGCACTGCCAATCAAATTTGCTTTTGAAACAAACAAACAAACAAAAAGATCTTGGAGAGATGTGGGTAGCATAGAGCTAGAAATACCTCCTTAATGAGCTAACTGAAGTGAAACACAGTTATTTTTCTGATTTTATAGAGTGAAAGTGTCGGGGAAACATAAAGCCTGTGGGAGAGGCTAAGCGGAGTCAGGAAGAACAAAGGAATCAACCTATACAATCACGGAAGCACATCTGCTTCCCTTCCCGGGCATCAGCGTAATGCTCTGCAGATGGAGGTCCCCTCGTCCTTTATCAGGGCCGGAGTTCACGCCTCATTGGTACCTACCTTTCTTCTCTTTTTGTGAGACTTCTCTGTTCCACGGATTTGGCCTTCAACCTCACTCCATCCACTTGGCATCTCCCAGAGGTTCACGCATGATCCTATCTGTCCCGTTTGCCTTGGGTTCCAAGGGATTATTCTTTTTTCTTTTTTTATTTGAAAGATGGAGCTACAGAGAGAGAATGAGGGAGGGAAAGAGAGATCTTCCATTTACTGGTTCACTCCCAGGATGGCTGCAATGGCCGGAGCTGACAGAACTCCTCTGGGTCTCCCATGTGGGTGGCAGGGGCCCATGTAATAGAGTCATCTTCTGCTGCCTTTACAGGTGCAAACCAGAATTCAATGCCAGCCCCTCCAAGGGGTGATTTCTATGAGTACTGACACTTCTTTGTATTCCGTCTACATGTGTCTACCCACCATCTTGACATGGATGCATCTTTTTTTTTTTTTTAAGGTTTTATGTATTTATTTTGGAGGTAGAGTTTTAGACAGTGAGAGGGAGAGACAGAAAGAGAGGTCTCCCACCTGCTAGTTCACTCCCCAAATGGCCGCAATGGCCAGAGCTGCACTGATCCGAAGCCAGGAGCCAGGGGCTTCTTCTGGGTCTCCCACGTGGGTGCGGGGGCCCAAGGACTCGGGCTGTCATGTGCTGCCTTCTCAGGCACAATAGCAGGAAGCTGGATCAGAAGTGGAGCAACTGGGACTCGAACTGGTGCTCTTTGGGGATGATGGCATCGCAGCTGGTGGCTTAATTTGCTGCACCACAATGCTGACCCCTGAGCAGAGATTTTTTTTTTTTTAAACTCTAACTTAAATTCTGACTTATTTCTTCAACTGTTTTAGTTTTATTTCATAATATTCTGACAATGAAGTTAGGAAAGATGTGCTATCAAGATAGGTATGAATGGCTGATGCTGTGGTGTTGTGGGTAAGGCTGCCTGCTGTGGCACTGGCATCCTGTGTGGGCACCGGTTCGTATCCCGGCTACCCCACTTCTAATCCAGCTCCCTGCTTATGCACTTGGGAAAGCAGTGGAAGATGGTCCAAGTCCTTGGGACGCTGTACCCCTGTGGGAGACTTGGACCCAGATGAAGCTCGTGGCTCCTTGCCTGGCCCAGTCCCCATCATTATGGCCATTTGGGAAGTGAACCAGCAGATAGCAGATCTCTCTCTCTCTCTCTCTGCTTCTACTTCTCTGTAACTGTGACTTTGTGACTTTCAAATAAATAAATAATTTTTTAATAGATAGGTGTGATTAACCCTCAGATCTCAATGGCTTAAAATAACCAAGATTTAGCAAAACAAAGAATTCAAAACAAAAAAAACCAAAAAAATAAAAAACTAAAAAATACAAAAAAATTAAAAACAAAAAATATAAAAACAAAAAAGGAAAAAAGAAAAAATAATAAAAACAAATAAAAAATAAATAAATAAAAAACTAAAAAAGTAAAAAAGATTAAAAAACAAAAAAGAAATAAAAAACATAAAAAAGAAAAAAGAAAGAAAAAAGCAAACATAAAAAATAATAATAAATTAAAAAATAAAAAAAAAAACAAAAAAAAAAATAAATAAAAAGAACCAAAAGAAAATAACCAAGATTTACTTCCCCCTGAGGCTATGTTTTTACCACGGGTTGACAGGGTGTGCTCCACTCACTGTTATCATTTGGAGACCCGAGCTAACGGGACCAGCACCATCTCAAGCTTTCTAATCACCACTGAAAGAAGCCTCCCCAGATTCCCACACTGGCGATTCAATGCTGGGCTCAAGAAGTGACATCCATCACCTCTTCCTAAAACTCACCAGCCTATTTGATTTTGTCAGGAACTTCTGAGCTACAAAGGACATCAACAAGAAAGTGGAAAAACAATATACAGAAGGAGAGAAAATATTCTCAGAGACTCTGTCAATCAGGGCCCTGTATTAGGGGAACGTAAGGAATTCTTAGGTTTCTTCGAGAACAGCTACAGATGACCCGTCAGCACACAAAAAGATACCCAATGCCATTAGCCACCAGAGAAACACAAATCAAAACATAAAAGCACTCTCACACCCACTTAGGATGGCTGTGGCTGAACAAAAGACAATAATAAACAGTGCTTTGAACACAGCTGGTGGAGTGTAACGTAGTGCAGCCACCGTGCAAAACACTTTGATGATTCCCCTCAAGGCTGACCCTAGTTACCATAAGAGCCGGCAATCCCTCTCCTATGCAACTGCACCTGCCATGTTGCACCGCTTTCCCTAATGCCCCGTGGCAGAACAATCATTTCAATTTCTTTCAGGCATCAAAAAATTAGAACTGCTTTGGAAGCAATGTCTAAGGAATGACAGCACATGACGGAGTTTCTAATCATGCCCCTATTTGTACAATTGTTAAATCAATAGCAATCTTCCTCACTAGAAATTTCCATGAGGGTAACAGCCCTGTCTGTTTTGTGCACCTCACTATCTGTGTTAGGAAATCAGCAGGCCTTTCAAGTAAATAAATAAATCATTTTTAAAAAAGCAGGTATTCAATAAACACTTGTGATGAAATGAATAAGTTAGCTAGAGTTACAAAATGTTTTCTAAAGCCATTTGCCACTACCTAGTCAATAACAAAAGGTATTAATACAAAAGTGAGGTAAACAGGTTCATAAAATGGAAAGGTGGAATGGTGGGCGGGTGTTGCAACTCCGTGGGTTCAGCTGCCACCTGGGAGGCCCACGTCCCACATCACTGCCTGAGACTGGTCCCACCTCCACGTTCTGGTCCGGCTTCCGGCTAACGAACCTGAGCGGCAGCAGAGGAAGGCTCAAGTGCGTGAGTCCTGCTTTCCCATGTAGGAGACCCAAGTGGAGTTCTGGCCTCTTGTTTGGTTTTTAAAAGATTTCTTTACTTATCTGAAAGGCAGAGCTACAGAGAGGCAGAGGCAGAGAGAGACACAGAGAGGTCTTCCATCTGCTGGTTCACTCCCCAGATGGCCACAATGGCCAGAGCTGTGCCAATCCAAAGCCAGGAGCCTGAAGCTTCTTCTGGGTCTCCCATGAGGGTGCAGGGGCCCAAGGACTTGGGGCCATCTTCTACTGCTTTCCCAGGCCACAGCAGAGAGCTGGATCGGAAGTAGAGCAGTCAGGACTTGAACCAGTGCCGCCGGCACTGTAGGCGGCGGCTTTACCTGCTATGCCACGGCACCAGCCCCTGGGCTCCTGGTTTTGATTTGGCCTTTGCCCCAGCTGTTGTGTGTTTGGGGAGTGAACCAGTGGATAAGAAAATCTCTCTCTTTTTCTGTTGCTTTGCCTTTAATAAAACGAATGAAAAGTAGAGTGTTGTCTGCCAACGGTTGGAGAAGGGAGGCTATCAGAAACTACTAATTGGTTTGCAACAACAAAGGAAGATGAATGTGTCCTAGAGATCAGCTGTACACAACAAAAATGTGGTACATGCATAAAATGTTTACGATGTTAGAGCTCGTGTTTAGTGTTCTTACCAAAACCAAAGAAGGGCAAAAAGGAAAGGAAGAGGAGAGGAAGATGGAAAGAAAGAAAAAGTATATCAACTTGACCCTTTCTCTGTTTTGAAAATTGATCTTTTAAATTTGTTGGGCATTTCTGGTCACCTTCCAATATTTGTTCAAGATGACCAAGTGCTATTTGGGGGTTGTGTTTGTTCTTTCAATGTGTTAAAATAGTTTGGGGACAGGGAGCTAGTGTTCAGGTTAGAGGCTAGGACATGAGTTAAGATATCGGTTGACATACCTGCGTCAAACATTGGAGTACCTGAGTTCGATTCCTGTCTCAGGCTTCTGACTCCAGCTTCCTGCTAGTGCAAACCCTGGGAGGCAGTGGTGAAATCTCAGGTGGCTGGGTACAAACTATCCACACGGGAGACCTGGGTTGAGTCCCTGACTCCTGGCTTCAGCCAGGGCCAGGCCAGCCCAGCTGTGGCCAATGTGGGTGTTTGGGGAGTGAACCAGTGAATGGGAGATCTCTGGCTGATTCTCTCTCTCTCTCTCTGAAATAAATAAATGAAAATTTCAAGAAGATATTTTTCATCTGAGCTTTAGACTAGAATTAAATCAAATAGGGGTTCTCTGTTTACCTTCTCTATTTAGGGGGCTTTAATTTCTTTTCATCATGTTTATTTTTTCTAAGTTTGAAGATTATTTTCCTTGCCTTTGAGGCAGTACAGAGTACTGACTAGGAGTGCAGTTGGGGTCCGGAACTGTGGTGTAGTGGGTAAAGCTGCTGCCTGCAGTGCTGGCATCCCATATGGGCACCAGTTCGAGTCCTGACTGCTCCACTTCCCATCCAGCTCTCTGCTGTGGCTTGGGAAAGCAGTAGAGGATGGCCCAAGTTCTTGGGCCCATGAACCCACGTGGGAGACCCAGAAGAAACTCCTGGCTCCTGGCTTCAGATTGGTGTAGCTCCAGCTGTTGTGGCCAACTGGGAAGTGAACCAGCAGATGGAAGACTTCTCTCTCTCTCTCTCTGCCTCTCCTTCTCTCTCTGTGTAACTCTTTCAAATAAATAAATAAATCTTTTAAAAAAAAGAGTGCAGATGGTCTTGGGGCCAGTATTGTGGTACAGCAGGGTGTGCTGCCGCCTATGCCACTGGCATCCCATATGTGTACTGGTTCAAGTCCCAGCTGCTCCACTTCCCAAACCAGCTCCCTGCTAATGTGCCTGGGAAAGCAGCAGAAGATGGCTCAAATGCTTGGGTCCCTTCCACCCACATGGGAGACTTGGATGGAGTTCCAGGCTCGTGGCTTTGGTCTGGCCATTGTGGCCATTCAGGGAGTGAATCAGTGTATGGAAGATATCGCTTCTCTTAAATAATTGTACATCTCCCCCCCCCAAAAAAAAAAAAAAAGAGTATAGACTCTGAAGACGGACTAGCACTTGGGTCCTGTCTCTGATCCTTACTGATTGTGTGATTTATTTTTCTCATCTCTAAATTGGGAATAATGTTAGTGGCTACCTTAGGAGTGGCAAGAACTAAATACATTAATGCATTTAATATATCCAAAAATAGTCTCAATGAATGGAGAAGTCAGATGTTTATTTTTCATTTCAAGCTGTCAGGTTGTAGATTTAACTCTGCCTCGTTTGTTCACATACTAAAATCATGGTGAGAAATATCAATCCTATCTTTCAAGTGTATCTAAGTCTCCAGCAGTTTTGGCTTTTTGAAGAAATCATTTTTATTGGCCAACTGAGGTTGCCTTGACAGGGTTGGTGAAGGCAATGACTACACAGGCCACCAGAGGACTTGTTGAAAGACTCCTGCTTTTTAAGTGGGAGGAAAGGAGAATTAAGTGTTATGTGCAGGCTGGGGTGGAGTTGGAAGAGGTGCAGTGCTTTCCTTAAGCCACTTAAAGGCCTGTTGTGTCGACATGGAGTTGACCTGCTTTTTGTGGTCCCAGAAGAAAGATCTGTGGACACGGGACGTTCAGTTTTGGCTTGATCTGAAGAGGGGATTTCTAATAGTTTTCCAAACCTACTTTGGTACAAGTTGCCAGCTTCTCTCTCTCTGCTTCCTCTACAATAATCTCCTAACTCATTTCCCACATCTCGAAGACCCCCTCTAGTGCATTAACCACACTGCCACTAAAGGGATCTCTTCCGAGCATCGATATGCTCCTGTCATCTCTCTGCTTCTTTGACTCCCAGTTACTGTTAGAATAAAAACAAAATCTGTATTGTGGCCTGTGAAAGGCCCAGGTCTGCCCCTCCCTGCCTCTCTAGGCTCATGCCCCTGGCTCACGTGCTCAGCCAACTGGTCTCCATCAATGGCTTCTCTCTGGGTCTTAGAACATTATGTGTGTGTGCTTACGACACTGCATTTCCATTTTATCTAGTGTGCGCCTCCTCTCCCCTCAGATGCTAACTCAGCCATCCTGTTCTCAGGGAAGGCTTCCTTGAACTTCGGTGTTCAAGGTCTAGTAGATGTTCTCATAGCAGGATGTGCCTTTTCTTTTCGCTGCTAGAATTTAATGGCACTTGTATGAAGGCCCCTGCGTGCAGAGATCTTGTCTTTTGTTTTGTCTTTTCACCCAAATCCTCAGAGCCTGACAGTAAACACTCCTTGCATGAACGCATGAACAAAGACTCACAGCTGACAATTGCTCAATCGCAATTGAATTCCTTTACCGAAGATGTTTTACATGGAGGCAATGCAAGCTCAAAGCCTCATTGTTAGAATTTGAATCTATAACACTAGGATCCTTGTAATAAAGACTTCATGGAGCCGGCGCTGCGGCTCACTAGGCTAATCCTCCGCCTTGCGGCGCCGGCACACCGGGTTCTAGTCCCGGTCAGGGCACCAATCCTGTCCCGGTTGCCCCTCTTCCAGGCCAGCTCTCTGCTGTGGCCAGGGAGTGCAGTGGAGGATGGCCCAAGTCCTTGGGCCCTGCACCCCATGGGAGACCAGGAGAAGCACCTGGCTCCTGGCTTCGGATCAGCGTGGTGCGCCGGCCGCAGCGCGCCTACCGCGGCGGCCATTGGAGGGTGAACCAACGGCAAAAGGAAGACCTTTCTCTCTGTCTTTCTCACTGTCCACTCTGCCTGTCAAAAAAAAAAAAAAAAAAAAAAAAGTCTTCATAGGCTAAGAAACCAGCAGAGCACCCATGGAATGGCTGTGGCTGACTGCCCAACCAACTGCCAAGTGGTGTAGTTGAAAAATTCCTTAGCGCCACCTAGCGATTGGAGGACGTACTCCTCCTATATCATTCATTCTGTTTGGGCTGCAGCTTGCCAGACCCGGAGGCTGTGATGTCAAAGTGGGTCTTGTGGGCTTCCAAAAGGTCACAAATTTTCGGCAAACACAAACAGAAGACTATACGTCCGTGTGGCCCTGGGAAGGATGTGAAGCTCAGAGGAAAGAGCCAGAAGAAGGAAACTGGCTGAAGAACCAGGACACAGAGAGAGAGAGCAGGTCGTGGCTCATGACCCCGTGGTAGAGCGGAGAGGCCAGACGGGCTGGCCCCTCTCCAAGCTGCAAAGGCTGCAGGGAAGGAGATAGGATGGCCTGGGGACAGATAAAACATCATTTGGGAAGTGGACAGCCTAGGAGAGAGCCCTGCCATGTTTTCTGGACAATTTGAGCTTTTAAACTGCTGCTCAAAGGCCAGTACTTTTCCGCTGGATGTGTCTTGGGAAAGTATTAAGTAAGTAAGGTTTTACAAACTTACCACCTTGCACCATGAAAATGAGACCTCTTCTAATTGGTATCTGAAATCAGATTCCTGGCTCTGTCCCTCTTATGCAGGAGAGCAGCCAAGCTCAAACCTAGACTTTTGTGAGATTTGGGTCCAGAGCACAAATGATCACCCACTCTCTCCTAATATGGATGGTTCAATTCTCGACTTGTTCATAGTCTCTCCTTTCCCATACCCTGCGGTCTGTTATCATGGGTCCTTAGCCCTTCATAGCTGCGGCACTAACATGAGCTGAGAGAAGGGATCAGACACAGGGGCATCCATTTCAGGAGTTTGTTGCCCCAACTGAGCCAATGATCTCCTCCATATCAAACGTGATGCCTTCAAAAGAGGAAGAACTGTCATTTCTGTGAGTGCTATGGACAGTTGGCCAGGTGGGGCACCTGCATGCCATGGTGGAGGCCAGGGAAAGAATGTGTATGTGTGTGTGTGTGTGTGTACACGCAGGAGTGAGAGAAATGTCGATCCCAAGATTGGCAAGAATGTCAGGTGGTCTCAGGGGTTTCAAATTTCTGCAGGTTAAGGAGCAGGACTCCAGAGCCCAGTAGATTGGGGACTGAGAGGCAGTCAGACTGAGAGTAGGTCAGGAGTAGACACACAGAAGGGCAGAGGAAGCACGTGGCTGTGTGAATTGAGCATAACATTTTCATTCATATCTTGAACTCATGGCAAGTGCATTCTGGGGCTTTCCCATTGGCGCCTTCTCCACAGCCCACTCACCACCCAGTGTTTACTAGTTTTAGAAACTAGATAGTATTCATTAAAGCAACCTTTTTAAATGGGTGCCTGGGTTGGGTTCCCCAAGAAGCACACTGTGTGATAGAGACTCCTGTGCAAGAAGTTTCCTGTTGGGTGCTCCAGGGATCAACACCCTTGGGGGAGTGAGAGGAGGGAAGAGTTGAGTTGTGCTGTGGTACAGTCAAGGCCTCAGCTGACTTCATGGAGAGCTGAGTCAGCCCTTTAGCATTGTCTCAGCTTGAGACAAAGGAGCCAGGACTTTACGCTCTCTGCCCTACGACGTTGACCTACTGTTGAATTCTGGCTGCCCTAGGAGAGAGGGTGTGACTTCGGGCTGGGCAACTGTGCTCAACTGAAGCCAGTTCCCAGAGAAGGACTTAGCAGGGAGTAGTCAGCCACCAGCACAGAATCAGTGCTTCAGCCTAGAAAGGGAGATCTGGATCACACACCACAGCATCCATGACACAGGCAAATGACAGGAAGAGGCCATTCAAATGGGGAGAATTTATTTTTATGGTAGGAATATCAAACAGTTGTTCAACCTCATTTTTAATTAAAGTGCAAAATTAAACAATGTATCACTTCTCACCTATCAGAATAATTATTTTTTAAACCACTTGAATTATTAGTTTATTAGTATCATCTAAAACTCAGATGTTAAGCATTCCTCCTGAACTTACATAAACAAACACAGATGGAAAGAATATGAGTCAAAATTTTGTAACTCCTTCACAAAGGCATGCCAAATTATAAGAATGCTATTTTGAAACACAGGGACTTTAAGTGAAGAATAATCTCTAAAACCACCAAATTGCCAAATTGTCTCCTAAACCACTAAGCAGATAAACATGACTCAAATGAATAAGTTTGGATTTTGTACAGAAAAAAATCAAATTCAAATGCATTGGACAATTTGCACCAAGATGTTAAGTTTAAGTATCTTCTTCCCAAATGACCATTTGATTTATAAAAGGGCAAAAAGGGGGAAAATTGGCCAAGGCTAAAAGAATTATAACCAGCATACTTTTAGATACTGGGGTGGTGATGGGTGATGGATTTAAGGCTTGGAATACTGGTAATTGAAGCCATGGGAATGAGTGAGGTCACTCAGAAAGAAGGCATGGAAAGAATCAAACAATGCTACCTGCTCAGGAGAATATTAATGTGAGATACATAGCACACATTGTATTTAAGGAAAGTGACACCATTGTGCCTGGGAGGCCTTTTCCCATGGGAATCTATGGAATTTTCTTTAGAGCCTGGCTGTAATGGCCACAGGAGAGGCAAGGACATTCTGGCAGAGATTCCTAACCATGGAGTAAGAAAATCTGACTGTTTAGGGAGAAGAATGGAAGACCGAATAATAGTGATGAAGTTACTTGTGTGTTAAGGTATGCAATGACAGATTGTCTTCCATATCCATCAGTGACAAAAAACTTGGTGATACCGTTGACTTCTGGGGTGAGAATATAAGTTATGCCAGGGGGAAATAATATTAAATTTCTGTTAAGTACCCAAGTTCCAGTCCCATGCAGTGGATATTAAGCTTCCTAGAGAAAGGCTAGGTAGGCCATCTCCAGATGGCTTGTATGATATACAGAGAACAACACAGCATCCAGAAAGGAGGCTCTGGTGTGCCATCTGGGCCCTGATGGAAATGGGGCACCCGACCAGGAGACAGAAGGTAACCGCACATAGGGCCACTGTTGTAGTGCAGTGGGTTAAACTACTGCTTGTGACACCAACATCCCATGTGGGAGTGTCCAAGTCCCAGCTTCTCAGCTTCCTGCTAATGTGCCTGGGAAGGCAGCAGAAGATGGCTCAAGTACTTGGGTCCCTGCTCCCCATGGGGGAGACCCTGATGGAGTTCCTGGCTTCAATCTGACCTAGACCTCACTGTTGTGGCCATTTGGAGAGTGAACCAGTGGATGGAAAACTCTCTCTCTCTCTTTCCCTCTCCCAGTCACTCTGCCTGTCAATTAAATAAATATTTTTAAAAAGATGACCACACAACCAGAACTACCCATCAGAAGCTGTCTTAGACTACCAAATCATGAGGTTGAACATCAACCCACTGGGATATGGAAGTGGTACACGAGGTTAGGCCACATGGACAGCCAGAGGACACAAACAAGCTGCAAGAGCACGTGGTCCGGGTCTCATGTCATCCAGGGCCTGTCCCTCAGCACTAGCCACAGAGGGGACCTCTTATGACAGCTGATGTAAGGGGAAATGTTGAGCTTGGTTCACAAGTGGGGCAATCCGATAGGCACTGGCAAAGCGAGGGTGCTGGAAACGAGCAGCAAGCGATCTTTCCAATGGGGAAATCCCTTGGAGGCACCCCTGGTTGTGTGAATCTACACAAATGCATGAATAGTAGCAAATGATGTGGCTGATTAGCAGCCTGGAAGGGGTATATTAGAAGATCAGGGACAAGGAGATCTGGGGAAAGACATATGGGCAGACTTACCGGAGGTGTGAAGAGCTGTGTTTCACATATGTGTTAGCTCACTAAAGTAGCCATTATGGGGGAGGCACTATTCGCCAAATGTAGACCTAGTTACTCTACTAATTGACAGCATTTGCCTTCTGTTCCTATCTCCTTGGGTGCTGGTATAATAAATGTATTAACAGAATATTCATAATGGTGTGGATGGAGGCCATGCATGGGTCCAAAGGCTGAGTTAGCTGTTCCTTCTGCTGCAAGTCCAGCATTTCAGCAACAGAGCCCAACACTGAGCCCCTGATAGAGCATCATTCCCTGAGGAAAGTAACAAAATACTTGGTGGCAGGTTAACCACATTGAATCCTTTGTGCAATAGAAGGAGCAACCGCTTTCCTGACCAGGATCCACTCATATTTTGTGTATGAGTTTGTCTTTCCAGAAGCAACAGGGGACCAAAGCTGAGGACCTCACTTTATTAATTAATTTTTTAAGATTTATTTATTTGAAAGTCAGAGTTACACAGAGAGAGAGAAAGAGAGAGGTCTTCCATCCACTGGTTCACTCCTCAGTTGACCACAACGGCCGGTGCTGCACCCATCCGAAGCCAGGAGCCAGGAACTTCTTCCTGGTCTCCCACGTGAGTGAAGGGGCCCAAGGACTTGGACTATCTTCTACTGCTTTCTCAGGCCACATCAGAGAGCTGGATCAGAGATGGAGCAACCAGGACTTGAACCAGCACCCATATGGGATGCTGGCACTGCAGGCGATGGCTGTGCCTGCTATGTCACAGTGCCGGTCCTAAGACCCCACTTTATTAACAAAAGAGGTATGGCAAACCTTCAGGGCTGGGCTATAGGTACGGGGAATCAGTGAGAGTGATGCTAAGCTGGTGATGTGACTCATTAGTTCTGTCACATACTTTGTCACCCAAAGGCCAGCCTATTAGAGTGGTACAAGAGCCTTTATTTTTTAATTTTTTTTTTTATTATTTTTGACAGGCAGAGTGGACAGTGAGAGAGAGAGACAGAGAGAAAGGTCTTCCTTTACCGTTGGTTCACCCTCCAATATCCGCTGAGGCCAGGACGCTGCAGCCGGCACACCACGCTGATCCGAAGCCAGGAGCCAGGTGCTTCTCCTGGTCTCCCATGGGGTGCAGGGCCCAAGCATTTGGGCCATCATCCACTGCCCTCCCAGGCCACAGCAGAGAGCTGGACTGGAAGAGGGGCAACCGGGACAGAATCCGGCGCCCTGACCGGGACTAGAACCCGGTGTGCCGGTGCTCCAGGCGGAGGATTAGCCTATTGAGCCACAGCGCCGGCCACAATAGCCTTTATAAGACCAGCCAAGGGGCTGGCACCATGGCACACTAGGTTAATCCTCCACCTGCGGTGCTGGCATCCCATATGGGCTCCAGTCCTAGTCCCAGTTGTTCCTCTTCCAGTACAGCTCTCTACTGTGGCCTGGGATAGCAGTGGAGGATGGCTCACATGCTTGGGCCACTGCACCCACATGGGAGACCCAGAGGAAGCTCCTGGCTCCTGGCTAAGAATCGGCGCAGCTCCAGCCGTTGCAAGCCATCTGGGGAGTGAACCAACGGAAGGAAGACCTTTCTCTCTCTCTCTCTCTCTCTCTCTCTCTCTCTCTGTAACTCTACCTGTCAAATAAATAAATAAATAAATAAATAAATAAATAAATCTTAAAAAAAAAAGGACCAGCCAAGACCTCAGTTTGTAGTTAACTTCCTATGACAATGGGGTATCATCCTTTGGGACAGCCTAAATCAATGACCATTGTATGGTGCTGTTCCAGGTGCCCAAAAGGTAGAATATGTGGATCTGGAAAGTAAGGGCTAGAAGAGGTGGCCCCACTTACCATCACTCTCAGCGACCCTCTTGGGGAACTGTACGTCCCGTCCCTACTAGAGGTCACTTCCACCAGGGGACCCAGGAAGAATCTTAGGGAAGCTTAAGCCATGGCTGTTGCTGGGGGACTTCTGGCACCATGTGCCCAGAGGAAAAACAGGTGAAAAGGAAATGCCAGGGAAAATTGAGGCTGTTTTTAGTCAGTTAGGGCTGGGAAGACTAGGTTTGGTGCTCAGGAGATCCAGGGAGTGCCTCTCTGTGTTTCCAGGTCCATTTTTAACGGTAAATGGACAAGCCCAGTAGCCACAGCTTGAGAAAGACATAGCAAATGCAGGGAAGGTCATCTCACCAGGGAAACCAAGTGGAGCGGCAGAAGCACCAGCTCCACTGTAAGGGGGCTGTGGACTAGGAAGTGGAGGAGGGCACGAGGAATATCATTTATGGCCTCAAGACTGGTGCAGCAGCGGGTTCCATAGTTCCTTCTACGCATCTTTCTCCTGTAAGTTTCCCAGTAAACCGAATCACCCAGAATTATGGGAAATCCACTCAGATTACTTGGGGGGTGTGAGTGGGGAGCTGCAATAGACACTGTGGTTCTTACTCAGCTCCTCTCTTAGGGACCAATATGCCCAATCCCCAGCTATTGGAATAGCAGATACTGCCAGCCCCTAACCGAATCCCTCACTGCCAATCGCACCCGGCCCAAGGAACTTCTTTGCCCAAATTTCTGTTCCTTCCCAGGGAGTATCATCTGACTAAACACTGGTGACTGAAAAGATGCTCAGGCTCAGTACCCTTGCAGTAACCCATGGGACATCTCCAGAGGTCCACATCAGCGTTGTCCAGAGCTCCACAGCTCCAGAGCTAAGGCCTCAGCTGGAACGCCCCGTGGCTCAGCAGCTCCCTGTGTCCCACCCCACCTTCCTTACAGGCGACCTTCTGCCTGCAGACGCTGTCTCAAAGTCTGTCTCCTGTGAACCCAATCACAGGTAGGGACTTGATGAGCAGCCTATCAGAAATGATCGTTGGTTGACTGAATGCAATAGTGCCTAAATAATCATTTATGAAACGACTGGAAACCCTTTAGTAGTTTATACCAGAATTACGTTCAGGGAAAGGGCTGTCGTTTGATTAGAAAGATATCTTGATGAACTGATGGATAGAGAGTAGGACATAAGAGCAAGAACTGTGGCAACAGAGCAGAGGCACTATTCATCCAATGTAGATCAAGTTACTCAGCCAGTTGGACCTCCCATGTGGGTGGCAGGAACTCAAGTACTTGAGCCATCATCTGCTGCCTCCCAGGCACTTTAACAGGAAGCCGGGTCGCAAGCAGAGGCAGGACTCCCCATCCTAGGCACCCCTGGGTGGTATGTGAGTGTCCCAAGTTGCAGCTTATCCTGTTGCACCACTTCCCGTCCCTGACAATGGGAGTTGACTTTTAGTTTCTGGGATGAGAAAGAGAACATGGGTATCTGAAGCAAAACTTTGCATCATCTGAGGATGTCTGACCAAAGTGATCTTGTTCTGCTGGGCACGGAAAGCGCAGTGGTCCCAGGGCTGGATGGTGTAGCCAATCATTCTTTGGTGATGTCTGAGGTCAGAATTGCCGAATGGGAGACAACTTGATACATACCACCAAGAGGCTGATAGGTATCTTGAACATCAAGTTCTCCCCAGGGCTGCTGGGGCTCCTTGTCACACCAACACTCTGTTCTCTGCTAATGATCCCGGGTCCACTGCCTCACAGCTGTTCCCCTTCGAGAGCACTGTGGGAGGAAGACGCAGCCCTGAGACGTCTATGGAAAGTAACCGCTAATGGGGATGACAGGTGCAAAGGAAGAGAAGACTTTTCTTGGCATCTCTAGATGGGGGAAGGAGGCCTCAAGTCCCATCTTGTGGCTCCACCCTTCTCCCGGGTCATAAATAACACAACGTCACACTCAGGGAGACCCGAACGTGTCCACGGATGGCGGGCTAGAGAGTGTGCTGGACCTCTGAGGTTCCTTCCTGGGCTGTTCCCAGACAGTGAAGGTTTTGTCCACAATGGGTGTGTGTCACTCTGGTCGCCATGCGCCCTCTTGTTGCCCATGCTGGAGTACTTCCAGAGGAAGGCTTGGACAAGGAGACCTTCTGCCCAAGGCAGCCTCCAACCTTGCCCATTCCCCATAAACAGCTTTTAGCCATTGCTGTTTTATCTATTCTGCAGGCACAGATCTGCCTGGTGTTGGAAATAGTCTGAGAATTGAAATGTGGGTTTAAGATGCAACCTGAATGTGACCAGAAAAATCCCCGTGTATTTGGGGGAAAAGGTCACTGCATTATAAAGTATCATCTGTCAAGTAACTTACGTGAACACAAACTTTACCACACTACTTTTGAGAAAAGTTTACCCTTAGGTAACCTGTAGGATTTCGTCTGCCTGTACATACACAGGTCCTCATTCCTTTCATTCATTCATTCATTCATTGAGGCCTTGTTGAGCTCCTGCTTGTGCAAGGCACTTGTAATGTTAGGGAGATGGACCACAAGGCCACCCTCACCTCTTCTTCTTCCCCTTTCCTTTCCCCCCTCCCCTCCCCCCTTCTTCTTCTTCCTCTTCCTCCTCCTCCTCTTCTTCTTCAACTGATTTATTTATCATTTAAGAGGCAGAGTTACAGACACAGAGAGAGGTCTTCCCATCCACTGGTTCACTTCCCAAATGATCTGAAGTCAGGAGCCAGAAGCTTCTTCCGGGTCTCTGCATGTGGGCACAAGGGCCCAAACACATGGGCCATCTTCTCCTGTTTTCCCAGGCCATTAGCAGGGAGCTGGATAGGAAGTGGAACAGCTGGGACTTGAACCGGGGCCCATTTGGGATGCTGGTGCTGCAGGTGGAGGCTTAACTTATGTCATAGCGCTGGCCCCCAACCCCCACTTCTGACACCAGTTGTGATTTGCGGGTTCCCAGGACCTCTCTCGGGTTTGAAATTCTCTTGGAGGAGACGCGTTATGCACTGATGGCAGTACTCTTACAGGGTTGGTTTATTACAGCTAACGGGTACCAATGAAAGCGAGTTCAGCAGAGAGATGCACAGAACAGAGTCCACGAGGGTTCCAAGAGTAGAACTGCAGCATCCTCTCCCAGAGCGGTCCTGGGTAGCACTGCTGGGCTGCCGCGTAGCCACGTACATGGAGACAGCCAACCGAGAAGCTCACGTGAGCCCGGTTGTCCAGAGTTTCCACGTGGTTGACAGCCTGCATGGCTGACATGTGTCCCCAGCCCCTCTGGAGGTCAAGTTGATACTGTGTGCCCTGTGAATCACACTGTTAGATGGTCCAGTATGGACCACGGCCCCTAGGCAAGCAAGGGCGCTCTTATCAGGCCTGGAGATTACCTCCCAGTAACTGAGGCAGAGGCCAGACTGCCCTCTGGGAAAGGTTAGTTCTGTTTTTCCTTTTCTTTTTAACAGGAAAGGTTAAGTGTTCATTACACAGACATGTTCTAGGCTCTGGGGCTGGAGAAACCAGTGAAGCATGTACAAATCCCTGCCCTCCTGGAGTTCCTGCTCACACATGCAGTGATGCCCTGGGGCAGGCATCATGGCAC
The DNA here is from genome assembly GCF_033115175.1 of Lepus europaeus. Taxonomy (NCBI): domain Eukaryota; kingdom Metazoa; phylum Chordata; class Mammalia; order Lagomorpha; family Leporidae; genus Lepus; species Lepus europaeus. Next base: position 21,297,659 of record NC_084838.1, on the reverse strand, counting down.
AGCAGGTGCCTGCAATCCGGGTCTTATTCTGAGTTCCCTGTGGCTACTTCCTGCTTCCGGTCCAGCTTCCTGCTAATGCAGGAAGTGCGAGGCAGTGGATGATGGCCCGAGTGCATGGGTTCCTGCCACCCATGTGAGAGGCCTGAGTGGAGAGCCTGGATCCTGGCTTCAGCCTGGCCCAGCCCTGACTATTGCGGGGATTTGGGAAGTGGACCAGCACGTGGACGGTTTTCCCTCCCCCTCTCTCTCTCTCTCTGCCTCCCCCCACCCCACTACCCCCACCCTCTGTCACTGTGCCTTTCACATAAATAAATAGAAAAACGTCCTTAAATTGCCAACTCTAAGCCCCATTAGCCTGAAATACAACATAGTTTTCTCAGGAAACATTCCTCAGGTAGTTATAAATTTTTTTCATGGATCCTTGCAAAAATAATCCAAATGTTGCTCCCATTAGGGTCACTTGGTCTCTTGGGATCTCGAGGTGACATAATAGAAGAGATGTTGAACACTTGCCCGCCAGCACTTGGTTCAGATGGGGTTCCCACAGACGAACAGCCGGGAGCCTAGTCCATCTGAGAGGCAGAGAGAGAGCGCGAGCGAGCAAGAGTGCTTCTGTCTTCTGGTTCACTTCCCAAATGTGTGCAATGGCTGGGCCTGGACAGGCTGAAGCTAGAAGCTGAGAGCGCAATCCAGGGTCTCATGCAGGTGGCAGAAGCCCAATCCTTGGTCATCACCACTGCCTCCCAGGGTCTGCATTAGCAGGAATCAGGAGCCAGAGGCAAGTGTCTAACTCAGCCTCTCCCCCCCAAGATGGGATGCAGGTGTTTTAACTGGCACCTTAGTCGCCCACCTCCTGAGTTAGAATCCTTTCTTTTGTATTTTCTCTCTCTCCTTTCCATAGTGGTCAAACCACGAACATCATACCCTGCTCTTGAAGGGCTGCCAGCCCTCACCCTGGGCCTTGTGGCTCCCCCTGGCCTCTCTGCCAGTGCCCACTCTGTCATTCCTGTTGGCAGTCCCCCCTCAGGGATCCGGTCCATCTGACAGATCTGGACACATCTCTTCTCCCCCCAGAGAGACCGTCATCGATTGCTGGTGTGAAGCCGAAGTAGCCTTGGAACAGAGTCTGTATCCGGGAACTAGGTACACCCTCGCCCAAGGCAGAGCTCGGATTCACAGGAATCCTGCCCAAGAGGGTGGCCTGCTGGCGGGGGGGCTTCTGGGATGTGCCGCAGGAAGATGCCGGCTGGGGGTGCAGAGGACGGAGCGCTGTCTACAGCGTGCTGCTCGCAGGATCTGAGGGAGGAGCAATGAGAAAAAGAGAAGCCTGCAGTTTGCCTGTGGTGACCTTAGCTCAGCGAGAAGGGCGAAGCCTTCCTCTTGACAGTGACCATGAACTGCTAACAGTCGCTGGTGGGTGTTCTGATGGGACAGTCCACACTAAGCTGTGACTGGAGGTAACCCCTGGCACAGACAGGTGTGTTTCATGAAAGGATCGACTCGGGATGAGGACAGGATGTACAGACAGGAGAGAGGCAGAGATTTGTTCCTGGCCCCTTCCTCCTTGCAGGGCACGCTGATCTCGCCTTCTCTGGCCCGCGGCGACTCCTGTGGCTTCGGTGCCTTTGAGGTCTCAGCCCAGTGGGCGCAGCGTGATCAGCCAGGGGAGGCCGTGGGCCTTGTCTGTTTCCGGCTTGGACGATGTCCAGAGAGAACCGACTTTACCTGGGAGACTGTGGACTTAAGGCACAATGTTAGTGTTTGTTAACATTTGTGCTTCCCTCACACACGCTCGTATACAAATTCCTCCGCATGTTCTTGGATCTAGATGTTGTCTAGCTGGGTAAAATGGTATATAATTCAGCCTCTCATGGTTTATTGCTATTTATCCCAAGTTCTGTTAAATATAAGGGCTCACTTCCCAACCAAACAATTGTAAAGAACCATTTCTGGATGTATACTTTAAATTCATCTAAAGGCTTTTTTATTTAAAAACCTGATCTGAGGATCACCAGAATAGTTGCTCATGCTTGGCGCTTCTACCTGAAAGTTAGTCTTCTTCCTCATTTGCTTATCCCTAAACAAAACGTTTAGGGATTCTGGAATTTGGTAAATGAAGGCCTGGGACATATTAATGTAGCTGTTGAATCAAATTAATTCATAACATTACATGTAGTAGTGAAAATCCTCTTAAAGCAATTATTATTTTTAAAAATGTTATGTATTTGAAAGGCAGAGAAAGAGAGAGAGTAAGCCCCCATCTGCTGGTTCACTCCCCAGATGCCCACAACAGCTGGGGTCAGGACTGAATTCAAGGGCAGGGAACACCATCTTGGACCCCCGTGAGAGTGGCAGGAACTGGATGACCTGAGCCATCACCCCATCACCATGGCCTCCAAAGGTCTACATCGGCGAGAAGGTCGGAGTTGATGCCAGGTGTCTTGTTGCGGGACATAGGCTACTTGACCACTAAGCTAAATGCCAATACTGTACAGTAGTGTGATAATACTCACCGTGAGATCTAACCTCCTAGCAAACTTCATACATACAATACATTGCCGTTTATGGTAGGTAGAATCGAGGTGGGTACAATGGCACACTATGGTTACAGGTGCGTTGGCTACAGGTACAGGAGACGACAGGTAAGCCCCAGAGATCTGTGCTCATCCTTTCTTTTTTTAAAAAATATTTATTTATTTGAAAGTCAGAGTTACACAGAGAGAGGAGAGGAAGAGAGAGAGAAAGAGAGAGAGGTCTTCCATCCGATGGTTCACTCCCCACTCCCCACTCCCCAGTTGGCTGCAAAGGCCAGAGCTGTGCCGGCCTGAAGCCAGGAGCCAGGAGCTTCTTCCGGGTCTCCCACGTGGGTGCAGGGGCCCAAGGACCTGGGCCATTCTCCACCACCCTCCCAGGCCACAGCAGAGAGCTGGATTGGAAGTGGAGCAGCCAGGTCTCGAACTGGCACCCACCAATATGACTTATTTTAACCAGAATTTGACTTTCTGTGAATCTTGACGTTTGTTGCCCACCACCCACCCAAACTGAATGGCCTAGAATTGTTAGGTAGGAAGTCAGAAACTTGGCCTACTGTGTGTGAGAAAGGCCTGAAGCCCAGCACCTACTGCGGAAGCTCCGGAAGCCCAGCATCTTGCACTTCAAAGTCCTGCCCAGCTCCTGTTAACCTCCCAGGTGGTCCCAGCCCTTCCCCCCAAGGAGATCTCCCAGGAGAATTCTCTCCTCAGGACCAAAGGGGTTACCTGACCTGATAACAGGGGGCAATAAAACCTTCTCAGACACCCTAAGGGGAAGCCCCTCTGCTCAGCAAATCTGGGGAGGAATATGCTGATTTCCACCCAACAGACCCTTCTGCCAGGACTCTCCACCCTGTGTCCTGGAGGAGAGGGGGAGGTGGGTAAACAGACTCCCTCAAAAGCCTAGGGAGTGCGCTCAGCCCTCTGCCTCTCTGCTGAGCCATCCGCCTGTCCCTTTGCTCTCTCTCTGCCCCTTCCGTTCTGAACCCCACGGCTGCCACAGCCTTTCCTCCGGTGACAGAATCAATAGTGACAGAATCAATGTTGATATTCAATCTCTCTAATAATTAAATATTTTTTTAAAATATTTTTTAAAAAAATATTCATTTATTTATTTGAAAGGCAGCAAAACAGAGAGAGAGAGAGAGAGAGAGAGAGAGAGAACTCTTCTATCCACTGGTTTATTCCCCGAATAGCTAGGGCTAGGCCGGACTGAAGCCAGCAGCTGGGACTCCATCTTGGTCTCCCACAGGGTGGCAGGGGCTCCAGCACGTGGGCCATCGTCATTGTCTTCCCAGTGCATCCACAGGGAGCTCAGATACTTAATTCTTTGCTCCACAACCCTGGCCCCAAGAAATAAAAAAGTAACCATGAGAAAATCAGTCTGGCAAAGAATAAAATGATGGCTAGTAACTCATAGTAACTCCTGCAGGCCCCTGAATGAGAGGCCCAGGCCACCAGTCTCCCCCTTAGTGGGACAGGCTGTAACCTCACCCTTCTCCGTCCCGACAGCTCCCTCAGACTGCCTTCCCCTCCACGATCCGCATCTATGAGGCTTCTCAGGTCTGCAGAAAATCCCAGGAAAATCCCAGAAACATCTCAGGAAAATCCCTTTTGCCAGAAAGAGGCTTGGGCAATGCGACTCTTGGCTCTCGGCCGGTAATTCCCAGGCCCTGCGGCGGGCGGAGCTTGCAATGTGTGCGTTAGGCCACCAGAGGGCGGCAGGCCCCCGGCTGGCGCGAGGTATAGGGCTCCGGGGCCCCGCGCAGCTCGGCAAGGCGAGGGAGAGCAGCCGGAGCCTGGCGCGTTCCGGAGACCCCCACCAGGGGCTTCTGGGGGGCGCCGCGGCGGGTCTAAAGGGGCCATTCCGGGATCCCCCCGTGGCGCCCGAACAGGGACCTGAAGGTAAGCCCCCTATTTCGGGGAGGGTAGGACTCCACAAGGGTGCTGCAGACCCCCGCTGGTGAATTGTGGTTAAGAAGGTGGATGGTGTAATCAGAACGTAGGGGAGAAGGTACGGGTCATACTGAGTCTAAAGAAAAGAGGACTCTTTGTAGACATAGTGAAGCCTGTGTTAAATAAGAAAGGGATGAGGACATCTAATCAGCAGTTATCTACATTTCTTCACTTTGTACAAACCTGTTGCCCTTGGTTTCCTAAACAGAGAACTTTAGGTTTGGAAACTTGGAACAAGGTGGGGAAAGAGATGAGAGTGTATTACTCTTTATGTGGGCCTGAGAACGTACCGATAAATGCTTTCTCTTTGTGGAATTTGTTGAGGGATAGGCTCGATCCTGGTCATGAGACAGATGATCCTCCTGTCCCCTCTGTCCTCTCTGGGGAAGCCCCTCTATTCCAATCCAAAGAGTCAACTCCCGTTTACGAAATACACAAACGGCCATGGGGAGAGGAGCTTACTCCTGAGGAGGGGGATGAATTGGAGGAAGGGGCTTTTGGATACCAATCAGGAGCAGGAATTTTTTCCAGCTGAGGTCAAAGGATCCAAAAAACAAGCCTGATTGCCCAAAACGCCTCCCCCCATCCCCCCAGGCAAGTGGGATTTAGGGGGAGCTATGAGGGACTAGTGGAGGATTAGCCTAGTGAGCTGCGGCGTTGGCCGCATATAAAGTTTTAAGAGAATTGGCTGGCGCCGCGGCTCACTAGGCTAATCCTCCGCCTTGCGGCGCCGGCACACCGGGTTCTAGTCCCGGTCGGGGCACCGATCCTGTCCCGGTTGCCCCTCTTCCAGTCCAGCTCTCTGCTGTGGCCAGGGAGTGCAGTGGAGGATGGCCCAAGTGCTTGGGCCCTGCACCCGCATGGGAGACCAGGAGAAGCACCTGGCTCCTGGCTTCGGATCAGCGCGATGCGCCGGCCGCAGCGGCCATTGGAGGGTGAACCAACGGCAAAAAGGAAGACCTTTCTCTCTGTCTCTCTCTCACTGTCCACTCTGCCTGTCAAAAAAAAAAAAAAAAAAAAGAGAGAACCGGGAGCCTCTGTTAAGGCCAGCCTCTCCATGCTCTTCAGCTGGGTGAGGCGTTATCTAACAAGTAGCTGACTCCTTGTGACTGGTTCCAGGCGGCCCGCTCCTGTTTGCTTTTTACTATGGAAGGCTGACTATGAAGATACAGCTAAAGGAAAAGTCTCCCAAAATAGAAAAACTAACAAGAAAGTAACCATGTGGATGGTGATGGGAGAGGGGGATTGGGTACAAGCCAGTGAGCTGCTTCATTTAGGAACAGAAGGTTTGACCCAGTGTTCTGAAATTGCAGTTAATGCCCGGAGACAACTTCCTTGGCCAGAAGTGAACACTGCAGGTTCAGAATATTATACAAGGTCCCGAAGACCCTTATTAGGGGTTTCTCTCTAGGTTAGTTGAGGGTGCAGGTAGAGCAGTTCCTGTGGAGGAAGCGGCAGAATGGGTGGTTAAGCAGTTAGCATATGAAAATGCTAATTCTGAGAGTCAGGCTTTAATTCGCTCAGTAAGAAAGACAGGAAGCCTGAATGACTTTGTTAAGATTTATGCTAATATTACACCTCCTATCTGCAAGGAATAGCTATAGCTACTGCCCTTAAAGGGCAGGGAAAAGAAGTTCATTGGCCACACACACCACTCCCTCTACTCTCGTAGGATTAGGTTCTGCTACCAATGTAGCTAAAAGCTCTCAGATATTAACGGGGTCAGATGGCCAAAGATCAGGAACCTTTTGACCCTATGTTATTCCTGCCCTACCGTTTACTTTAGGGGGTAGGGATATCTTGTCTCAAATGGGACTGCTCTTATATAGTCTGGATGAGAAAATCATGACACAGATGTTACATATGAATTTCAATCCACATAAGGGTTTAGGAAAACAGCAAGAGGGGAGGCTATTGCCAGTCCAGTAAAGGGAAATTCTGACAAAACAGGTTTAGGTTACAGATCGGATTTAACCTAAGAGCCATTGTTGTGACAACAGCTGACCCCATTATATGAACAAGTGAGGAGCCTGTATGGGTAAAACAATGGCCCTTAACTTTGGGGTAAAAATACAGGCAATTAATCAAGTAGTTCAAGATCAGTTGTCCTTAGGACATATTGAATTGTCTAATAGTCCTTGGAACACCCCTATATTTGTAAGCAAAAAGAAATCAGGAAAATGGAGATTTCTACAGGATCTTAGAGCTACTCATGCTACTATGGAAGATATGGGGGCTTTACAGCCAGGGCAGCCTCCCCTGTTGCCGTTCCAAAGGATTTTCATATTATTATCATAGATTTACAGGGTTGCTTTTTTACTATTCCCTTAGCACCACAAGATCCAAAACGTTTTGCTTTTAGTGTTCCAAGCATGGATTTGAAACAAGCCTTTCAGAGATTTCAGTGGAGAGCGCTCCCCCAGGGAATGAAAAATAGCCCCGCCTTGTGTCAGAAGTCTGTAGATTTGGCAGCGCAGCCTGTACGAGACAGGAATCCTAAAACATACAATTTTCGCTGTATGGATGATCTCCTACTAGCTCACCCAGACTTACATCTGTTATTACAAGTATTAAATGACTTGACGGTTTCATTGCAAAATTATGGTCTGGTAGTAGCCCCATAAAAAATTCAAACTCATCCTCCATTTAATTACCTAGGAGGAATATTACTCAAACCGTATCTCATCAACACTTGCAATTAAGAACAGACTCCCTTAATACTCTTAATGATTTCCAAAAATTACTGGGTGATATTAACTGGATTTGACCTTTTCTTAAAATTACTACACATGAATTAAAGCCTCTTTTTGATACCTTGAGGGGAGACCTTAGCCCAACTTCAGAAAGGACGTTTACATCTGAAGCAAGACAGGCCCTTATTAAAATAGAAATTGCTATTAATAAAGAGCAATTAGTATGGATAGATTACACTTTAGAGTGGAGTTTTATTATTATTGCTATTTCTTCTACGCCCACTGGCATGCTATTGCAAGAAGGGCCTTTAGAATGGATTCATTTACCTGTAACAACTAAAAAGGTTGTTTGTCCATATCCATCATTAGTGGCTTCTTTAATAATAAAAGGAAGATATAGAAGTAGAGAATTGTTGGGGAGAGAAATGCGTACACTTATTATTCCTTATTCTAAGGAACAACTACAAAATTTGTTGGAAAATAGTGATGATTGGCAAATAGCAATCCAATGTTGTACTGGTATAGTAAAATATCATCTCCCTCCACACCCTCTATTACATTTTCTAACCTTACATCCGGTAATTTTTTTCTAAATTAACCACGATAGGACCCTTGCCTCCTCCGGCTGCTATGGTTTCACAGATGGGTCTTCTAATGGCAAAGTTGTTGTTGGTATTGATGATCAGACTCATATAGAACCAACTGCTAGAACTTCGGCTCAACCAGCTGAAATACAAGCAATTCTAATTGCCTTTAATCTGCTTCACGATTGTTCTTTTAATTTGTATACTGATTCATCCTACGTGGTCAAATTATTTCCTCACATTGAAACTGCCCGCATCCCTTCTAGTAAACTTGCTATGTGCTCCTTTTAGCTGCCTTGCAAACGGTTACTAGTCAACGCACGCTTCCCCTTTTCACAGGGTTTCTTAGAGGCCATCTGGCTTGCCAGGAGCCCTTAGCCAAGAAATGCATTGGCTGATTCACTGACCAAAAATGTTGTGTTTTCAGCTCTTCAGGAAGTGGGGGCTAGTCATAGCTTTGATCATCAAAATGCATCTATCTGCCTTGAGAAAACCATTTCAAATTCCCCGGGAAATGGCGAGAGCTATTGTGCGCAGTTGCCCAACCTGTCCAGCACATATACCAACTTGACCTGTAGGAGTGAATCCCCAAGGACTAAGGCCCAGTGATCTTTGGCAGATGGATGTCACTCATGTGCCCTCTTTGGTAGACTCTGTATGTGCACCTTCGTGTTGCTGCATACTCTCAGGTTATTAGAGCCTCAGCTAGGACGGGAGAGGCATGTAAGGATATTATACAACATTTATTTTACTGTTTTGCTTATCTAGGTATGCCTAAATCCTTAAAAACAGACAATACCCCGGCTTATACTTCCGCTTCCTTTAAAAACTTTTGTGCAACTTTTCACATCACTCATTCTACAGGCATTTCTTTTAATCCTCAAGGGCAAGCTACAGTTGGGAGAGCTCATCAAACATTAAAATCTCAAATCCGTAAGCTACAACAAGGAGAATTTAAATATAGTTCACCTCATCAGCTACTTAATCCTACTTTGTTATTAATCATCTTAATAATGATGCCAAAGATATTTCACCCATGCTTCGCCATCGGGAACCAGAAACAATTCATACTATGCCCCTAGTTGTGCGGAAGGGTCTATTAACCGGGAAATGGAGAGGTCCAGATGTTTCATTGACAGATGGGAGAGGCTATGCTTGTGTTTCCCCCAGAACACAGATGCACCTGGGTGGATCCCTGCACATTTTATTCGACCTTATGGCCCAAATACCACCGCCGTCCTCCACCACCCCTAACATGACCACGACAGAGGACGGAGGATGATCCTGCTCAGTCTTTAACACCGCCTCCTCCGTATGCGCCTGAGCCGTCCATCAATCAACCTGTCCACCCACTTAACAGCTGGTGGCTTGCTCCACCACCCCGATGAAGAGCACGTTCTACTAGACAAGCAGCACCCCCTACGTGGGGGCAACTAAAGGCTTTATCTCGTTCTGCTCACGCTCTTATACGAGAGCAGGGATCGCCACTTACCCCAGAGAATCTCTTTATTGCAATGCTTGTTAGCATCTCTCTACAGGTAACAACAGTAAATGGGGAAGGAATATATGGTACTTCCGTGCCTGATCCTCCTTTGTTTCATCCTACTATATGGGGCTCTACTGATGTAAAGATTTTTACAAATAATATTAAATTGCTGGGGGCTGGGGAAGAGAATGGCCTTTTTTTTAAAGCTTTTTTTTTTTAAATTTATTTATTTGAGAGGTAGAGTTACAGGCAGTGAGAGGGAGAGACAGAGAGAAAGGTCTTCCGTCCGTTGGTTCACTCCCCAGATGGCCACAATGGCTGGAGCTGTGCCGATCCGAAGCCAGGAGCCAGGAGCTTCCTCCCGGCTTCCCATGTGGGTGCAGGGGCCATTTTCTACTGCTTTCCCAGGCCACAGCAGAGAGCTGGATTGGAAGAGGAGCAGCCAGGACTAGAACTGGCGCCTATATGGGATGTTGGCGCTGCAGGCGGAGGATTAACCTACTGCGCCACAGCACTGGCCTAGATAATGGCCGTTTCCTAAGAAAACAAAGCCCCCCCCTTCATACACTGGTCACGCTGATGGTACCCTGTTGTGTTTTAGTACCAAAAGTGAAATTCCTTCAGGCGGCTTTGAAATTAGCCGTCGTTGGGCCGGCGCCGTGGCTCAATAGGCTAATCCTCCGCCTAGCGGCGCCGGCACACGGGGTTCTAGTCCCGGTCGGGGTGCCGGATTCTGTCCCGGTTGCCCCTCTTCCAGGCCAGCTGTCTGCTGTGGCCAGGGAGTGCAGTGGAGGATGGCCCAAGTCCTTGGGCCCTGCACCCCATGGGAGACCAGGAGAAGCACCTGGCTCCTGCCATCGGATCAGCGTGGTGCGCCGGCTGCAGTGCGCCGGCCGCAGCGGCCATTGGAGGGTGAACCAACGGCAAAGGAAGACCTTTCTCTCTGTCTCTCTCTCTCTCACTATCCACTCTGCCTGTAAAAAAAAAAAAAAAGAAAAAAAGAAATTAGCCGTCGCACTCTGTTGGCTGACTTCCCACATTCTAACCCACATAAACGCAATTTATGGTCTCTTCCCTTTCTTGTTGTTGGAAAGCCTAACTTTGTAGAGAAATTAAGTTCTCATGTCCCTCCTTTAAATTTAGCTAATAAGTGCCAGAGACTATTGTCCGGGGAAGAACATGTTTGGGACTTAACTGATAAAAAGGTAGGATTTCTCCCCTGGGAGCAATGTGTTTTCTATCCTCAAGGTTGTGCTTATCATCCAAAGAATTCCACTATACCCATTTTTGATTTTTCTGTATCTCCAGCCCTGGGAATGATTATAGGACGTATTGAAAGCACAGCTCTAGATTTAACTGGTCTAGTCAGTATGGCTTCCCTCACAGCCTGTATCTGGTATTCCGCGGGATGCACTGTCCCTGTCCTATATACTAAAACAGATTTATGGATTGCACAAGCCCATGTCTAGTATGTTTAGGCTATTAGCAGCTATGAGTACAATTATGCTAAGGCACCCCCAAGTGGGTCAGGAAACTGCTTCTCTGACTGCATGTGTGGAGCCCCTTCCTGCTCTAATTCATACCTCGCAAACAGGTAGACTAACTATTACCCCTGATAAAGGACATAGCTTCTTTGTTTCCTGTGAGGGTTGTATTATAACCAGTTGCATAGATTCGACTCTAGGAGCTGCTACCATCCTTATCACTCATCAACCCACCTATGTTACACTTCCTGTTCATTTGAATGTACGATGATCCGGGTTTAAATGCTCTTCAGTCTATATCCACTTCTCTCTGGAGACCTAAGCTGCCTTGATTGTAAGCATAATAACATTGATTGTTGCTTTAGCTTCTGTAGCTACTTCTGCTAGAGCCTTAACCCAATAAATTAAAACTGCCCAACATGTAAACGATCTTTCACATAAGTTGTCAATAGCATTGATTCTGCAGGAACAGATAGATGGAAAGTTAGAGGCTTGCATCAGTGTTCTAGAGGAGGCTTTTCTGTTCATTGGTAACGAGATGTGAAATTTCAAAATTAGGCTTACAGCTCACTGTCATGCTAATTATAAATGGATTTGTGTGACACCTTATAAATACGATAATGAAACTCATCCATGAAAAAAGGTTCAAAAACACTTATAGGAGTTTGGAACAATACTGATATTGGCCTCGATATTCAAGAACTTAAGACACAAATAAAAGATATTAGTTTAACTGTGGTTCCTCAGGGACCGCTGCTGAAACTGTGAGGCAATTTACTTCTCTCATTTCTCCTTACGTACATTCCCAATCTTTATTTTCTTTGTTAATAAATGTGGGAATAAGCTTGCTAATAGTTTTATCTCTTCTTTTTATATTACCAGTCATCTTCAGATTGCTAGGAGGAGGCATCAAGGAGACTCACCTGGAATTATCGGCTTTAAAATTAAAAAAATAATAAAGGGGGAGATGAGGAGGCCAAGGCAACTTTGGCTATCTGAGGAGGTCACAGCAGGAGGTCTGTCTCCAGGGGGCGTGAGAGTGACAACCTGCCGGCCTCTCTGTGGTTTTAGATGTATTGATAATTATATTCTATACCAGAAAGCCAAAGTTTCCTGGGGGTCTCGCTGATGATCACTATGTTCTTGGAATTCTAAAAGAACAACCTCTGCTCAACATGACCTCATGGATCGTGGAGCTGTTTGATGGATTAAAGCCGCCTAGAGCAATTCAACCCTTTCTGGTGCTCAGTTATCTATACTGAAAGCCTAGAGGGAATTCTGAGCTGTCAGGTATACGGTGTGCAGTTAGACCTGATGTAGGTTAGGGATAAGAGGGTCTTTGGGAAAGGTCTTCAGTCTCCTGCTATAATCCACTTGAGAGTGTGTCTTGACATGGATGAATAACTTGTAAATAAGTGTCAATAATTTAAGTGTCTGAGAAAAACACAAACAGTGGTAAATGCCTTAGTAGGTGTGGCCTGGTGGAAAGAACATAAAGGAGTTACTGAAATCAGTGAGCGAGTCTTAAATGAGTTACTAAAACTAAATAATAGTGAAGGGTTATGGAAAGGACATGTGTGATGAATGGGTTTGTTTGAGCAGGGTGTTATGGTTACTAGTAGAGTTAAACTAAAAGGTAAATGTTCCAATCTTTGTAATCAATTGTTATAAAACAAGAAGTAGATGTTCCGATTCTTTGCAAAATAACCACTATGTTTTTTTGTAATGATTATTATATAATTCAGCGTCATTTTGAGTCTCTGTTCTATTGTATCTTAAATATCAAGTAAATCTTTAAAATCAAAGAAATTGTTACACAGCTATGGAAGTCGGGGTTAGGGAGGGGTTACACATAGTACAAGGTCAATGGTTTAAAGTGGATGGAAAATAGGCTTTGTTATTGTAAGGAAGAATCATTAACTCTGTAAGGATCATTAATGAATGGGCATTTGCAGAATTTATGAGAACAGTAGAGAATGTGTAAAATGAACAGCGGATGTAACTTAGGATATAAAAATAAAGTCGGGTGCTCTCTCATCAGAGCCATGCCGTCAGCCTTGCTGTGAGGGTGTCTCTCATTTCTTCCTGCGCCACATACCTTCAGGAATCCCTGAACCTGCTGGAGCTGGACTCCGGTACTCCCCGTCCCCCCATCCCACCTGCCGCCCACTCACACTGGCAAGCTCCCAGGAAGGGAAGAAAAGAAGGGGGAATTGAGGAAAAGAATGGGGTCGGGGGAGGGAAGAGAGGACAAGGGGAAGGAAGAGGGCAGGGAAGGTGAGAAGTCGAGCCACAGGACTCGGGGAGACGCCTCCCCCAGTGGCTAAAAGTAAGGTCACGGCCCTAAGCCTGGCCTAGCGTCCAGCATGGAGCCACGAGGCGGTGCTGCTCCCCCAGGCTGCCCCGCTGTGAATCCCTTGGGAGCTTTCGGAAATCCTCCTGCCCCGAGTGCGAGTCACGGGGTCAGGTCCAGCTTCCGCCGGCCTCAGAGGGTCTTCGGTGGACGACACACAGGTCACAATGCAAGAGATTCTCCCAGTGCACTGGGAGAAGTCTCTGGTGGGGGGGTGGTGTGTGGATAAATTCTCTGTAATTCGAGTTGAAGTCTCCGAAGTATGGAACATCCCAGTATTTGCAGGTAGAGAGCTCCTTTATGTATGTATGAGGTTAGCATTGCCCTTAAAATAAAAATACAACAAGAATTACCCGAGAAGGGCATGCTATGGTGAATCTAAATTATGAAGACAGATGTAAAAATCACAGTTAGGTTATTAGCAAATGGATTCCGGAAGTACATGGCAAGAATAATAGAAAATACTTCAGTGATTGCTGTGTGCCAGGCCGAGTTCTAAGTATGCTGCGATATCAACTGATTCAGTCTTCGCAACAGTCCATGGGTTAGGTATTCTCATTATTGTCATTTTGTAGATGGGGAAGACATACATGGATCCTGGGCAGGCACTAGGCGTAGTGGTTAGAACACACTGCTGGTATCAGGGTGCCTGGCTCCGAGTCCTGGCTCCGCTCCCAAGGCCAGCTTCCTGCTAATGAGCACCCCAGTACGTGATGACTCAAATACTTGGGTCCTTGTTACCCTTGTGGGAGACCTGGAGTGAGTTCTGGACTCCTGGCTGTGTCCTGGCATACCCAGGCTCTTGTGGGTATTTGGGGGGGCGTGAGCCAGCAGGTGGACAGTCTCTATCTGTCTCTCTGTAGAGGAAATACAGCCTCAACCAGAGATTAGGAAAAGCAGACCCCTCCTCCCAGCACAGACCTTGAAAAGTGGCTGCTTGCAATTAACTAGGGAAGCAGCTGCCCCCGTGATCTTGTCTACAGAGGGAAGCAGTCCTAAGTTCTGCTTGTGTAAACTCTAGTCATAAATTTGGCCTAATAAATCTGCCCCTGGTATCTCTTTTACAAACATACCGGACGCACCGACCATTGGCAGTGTGGTCCTACGTCACGTAGGCTGCAATGTAAACCCACCAGTGCTGTACCAGCTAAGGTCTGATACTGATAAACCTATAAATATTGTAAGAAACTTGGGATTGTCGCTCAGTTCTCGGGAATGATTCCAGCTGAGCCCACTGGCCTAATAAACTGCTTGATCCTGCACTGTCTCTGATGCCTGTTTGAATGGAGGGAGTTTTCCCACCCCAGGTTTCTGTAACATCTCTACCTCTCAAATAAATAACAAAAAGTAAATTAAAAAAATATTTACAAAGGAAACATATGAGTCATTGCAGGGCTCCTTGTGTTGTGTCCGAATTTCCCAGTCAGTGCACAAGGCACAGTCGCGGATGCAAAAGCAGAGGTTTATTTGTTACCAGCAGGCTGGGACCCCCTACCCTCACACAGCCCTTCAGCAGGCACAGGCAAAAGGCCCTCTCGTTTGCGTAAGAGACGTTTTTATAGCTTCACCCTTACAAGGGTGCAGGTCATCTCCTACGTAGGTTACCTTCCTATTCTCTATATGGCAAGGTATGGGGACCTAACATGTTCATTGGTTCATTTAAACATAAAGACTACATACGTTATGTGGCGGGAAGGAGATGGCACGGGGAGGCACTGGCGGGGAGCATCGGGCCATAAATCCCAGGGGAGCTGGTGGGGAGCAAGAGGTCATAAATTCCAGGGGAGCATAGCAGGCAAGCAAGCAGCCAGAGTACGGAAGACCCCAACTCCAACTCCGACACTTGCTATAGAGCTGAGATGAAAAGCCACAGGGGAGGGGTGTGGGACGCAGCAAGCCGGCGGGGTGGGGGTGGGGGCAGTTTTCTGCCCATCTTTTCCTGCCCCCAGCCGAATGTGAAGTAGCTGGCATAGCTGTCAGCATGGGGAAGTGGCTCAGCACTTGGGTGTCATTGTCATCCCTTGGTTTGCCTGCACCGGGGTCTCAGGTCCGCCTGCTGCGGGAGTCTCTAAATTGAGGAGCTGCTTGGGGGAAAGGGAGCGAGAAAGCCTGCGTGATGGCTCCCCCTGAGCTCCCAGTACACCCAGTCCCAGTTTTTCTGAGCCCTGAGATTCTGCTCTGCCACTTGGACCTGGTTAGAGACCTCTGATGCCCTTGGCCTCGCTGCTCTTACCTTGGAGAGAGGCTGGGTATCAGCAAGAGATACACGGAAAGGGTGGGCACAGAGGGGCTGTGTGAGAGGACTCGCAGATCTCTGGCCACAGGCATTTCAGCCACAGGGAACAGCAAGGCCAAGGGCCTGGAGGCAGGAGGACAGCTGGGGGCGTGACCAGCTCAGGTCTCACAGAAACAAGGGCACTTGAGGCTGGAGGGTCAGCTGTGGAAGCTGGCAGCTAGGGAATGACCGTGGGCGCTGCTGGCTCTGGTTACCAGCCCGGCCCTCGCCCTCCGCTTCCCTCTCCTTCGGGTGATCCTGTAGTTGTCTATGATCTCCAAACCCAAACCAGATCCATCACAAAGGTTTTTAGAAACCAGTGGAGCAGCGTTTCTGAAATGCTAATTTGTAAGCACAACAGTTGGGCTCTGGATGGACCTGTCTCCAGGAACACAGAATTTGAATTGAAGTTTTGTCCTGGGTAAGAACCTCAAGTGACAAGTCCTCTAAGCCAGGATAGCGCCTCAGAGTGTCCTGGTTTGCTGTTTATTGACATTTATCTAATTGTCTTCTATCCAGTCTTAAGTTGCCCATGATATTTAAAGGAGAACAACAACAAAACTGTTCAAAAGTAATTTCTTGGGGCGGGTACTGTGGCGTAACAGGTAAAGCCGCTGCCTGCAATGCCTGCATCCCATATGGGCACCGGTTCAAGTCCTGGCTGCTCCACTTCCTATCCAGCTCCCTGCTAATGCACCTGGGAAAGCAATGCAAGATGGCCCAAGTACTTGGGCCCCCTGCATCCACATGGGAGACCCAGAAGCTCCTGGCCCCTGGTTTCAGCCTTCCCCAGCCCCAGCCATTTGTGG
Organism: Lepus europaeus; assembly: GCF_033115175.1. Lineage (NCBI taxonomy): Eukaryota > Metazoa > Chordata > Mammalia > Lagomorpha > Leporidae > Lepus > Lepus europaeus. The sequence continues at coordinate 21,281,488 of NC_084838.1, read as the reverse complement.
CCATTTGGGGAGTGAACCAGCAGATGGAAGACTCTCTCTCTCTCTCTTTCTGTCTCTCCCTCTCTTTCTGTAACTCTGCCTTTCAAATAAATAAATCCTTAAAAAAAGTAACTTCTTAATCACACAGTCATATTAGTTTAATGTCTATTTTATTCAAAGCACTCTAAGAGGCTTGCTGTGATGGATTTGTTTATTTGGGGGAAACACAGCACAGTCACAGTAAACAGAGTTAGGGGTAAAGCCTGAAGCATAGAAAAGAAATCAGCTTCTCTCCAGGGCTGGACAAAGGCGGGCATTTGACACAGAGGTTAGACACCAGCTGGGACACCTGTGTCCCATATCAGAGTGTCTGGCCTCGAGTCCCAGCTCTGCTTTGGAGTCCCACTTCCTGCTAATGTACACCCCAGGAGGCAGCGGTGATGCCCCAAGGACCTGGATCCCTCCCACTTTCATGGGACGCCAAGACTGGGTTTTGAGGGCCGGCTAGGTTAATCCTCTACCTGTGGTGCTGGCATCCCATATGGGCACCGGGTTCTAGTTCCGGTTGCTCCTCTTCCAGTCCAGCTCTCTGCTGTGGCCTGGGAAGGCACTGGAGGATGGCCTGAGTGCTTGGGCCCTGTACCCGCATGGATACCAGGAGGAAGCACCTGGCTCCTGGCTTCGGATCGGCGCAGCGTGCCGGCCATAGCAGCCATTTGGGGGGTGAACCAATGGAAGGAAGACCTTTCTCTCTGTCTCTCTCTCTCATTGTCTGTAACTCTACCTGTCAAGTAAATAAATGGAAACTAGGAAGCAGAAAATAACACCCATATCTCTACCACCTAGAAGCACCAACTCCTAAGATTTTGTCCTGTTTTCCCGGTCTTTTCATCAATGCAAATTCTGTTTTAAACAACTGCCAGGAATACAAATCACAGATGTAGACAGAGTCCCCTCTGAGTACCACTCCTTGTCTCATTTCCTTCTCTCACTTCTCAGGTGCTAACTGGAGCGCGAACTAGGAGATGTCCCCTGAGTCCACTTTAATAATTTAATGCCTTGCTCTTTAGGTGTGGACCGCAGAGTAGCCCCGTTGGCACCACATGGGGGCTTGATAGAAAGCAGAATTTCAGGCCCCGCCCCATGCCTACTGACTCTGAGCCCAGTTTAACAAGATCTCCAGACACGCTGCATGCTATGAGAAGCACTGCATTGTCATGTGTGTAGGTACTCATAAAACATGTACTGCATTCTTCTGTGTGTTACTTAACATATATATATATATGTGCTGTCACACACTGTACGTGTCATTGAACAACATTCTTTTGTTCAATAATAGGCTTCTGAGATCTAAAAGTACTAGCATTAATACTAATCTAACAATACTAAAACCACTAGTACATTCCCTAATAACCTTTTGAAGAAAATCCACATTTATGTTGTTGATTAAAAAAAAAAACTGTTGTTACATCAATATGTTAGTACTACTGATTTATTTCAAACAGGTGTAACTGGAGATGGCCAGAGACACTTACTAGTCACTACCTAAACAAAATAAATAAATAAATAAATAAATAAGCATTCACTGATTTCCTAGAGGCATCACAGTCACAGAGAGTGTATATTTCCTAAAGAAAAGCAATTATTGCTGATGGCTATGACACCTGTTGTTACATACTTAGGAAAAAATAGGGGGTTTGTAAGTCCAGGAGTCTCCATGGCAATGGAAATGTCCAAAGCAAACTAAAGGAGCAAGGAACGCTCACACGAACAGGGCAGAGGTGGCGAACGAGGAGGAATAGTCAGCCCAACTTGGCTTGAGGTCCGAAGTCTTCACATTGTTAAGGGAACTCGCCAGTAAACATGCCCAGGCTTTGCTTTTTGTGAGACATGAATTATTCCATATTTAAGAGGCCCTCTGTTCAAATAGGTCTTCCCCAGACAGTGCAGTGTCCGACTTTATCATGAGTTTTATTAGCCAGGTGTAGCTCGAAGAATATGAGCTGTGGTGGAGACTTAGAAGTTGAAGCAATTGACAGAACTTAATAATATGGGAGCAATTTACTGGAAGAAGGAAGACATTTATCTTTCCCCACTGCTCTTCCATCAGACTGAAGCAAACGGTACTTCTACCCTTCCAATTTCTTGTTCCAGCCCCGCACAGGTATACAACATCAAACCAGGCCTAGCTTGGTGTTTCCCAGAATTCCAGGCTGCACCTGCATAGCGTGGACCCCGGTTCTTGTCCAACAATGTTAATACCCTCCAGCCAAAGACCACTACCAGCACAGCTGCCAATAACGAAGCTGAGTTTACCATTGCAGCTAGGAAGAGCACTGACCACGGGGACCCGAGAGCAGCTCAGTGAGACAGTGAAGAAAGAACCCACTGTAGGGTTTGAGGGATTCTTTTTTTAAAGATTTATTTATTTATTTGGAAAGCAGAGTTACAGAGAGGCAGAAGCAGAGAGAGGTCTTCCATTCACTGGTTCACTCCCCAAATGGTCGCAACGGCCAGAGTTGGGTTGATCAGAAGCCAGGAGCCAGGAGCTTCTTCCAGGTCTCCCACATGGGTGCATGGTCCCAAGCACTTGGGCCATCTTCCACCTGTTTCCCAGGTCATAGCAGAAAACTGGATCGGAATTGGAGCAGCCAGGTCTCGAGCCTGCACTCACATGGGATGCTGGCACTTCAGGCAGTGGCTTTACATGCTATGCCACAGTGCCGGCCCAAGGGTTTGGGGTGATTCTAATGAGACTTTAGATTGGGTGCTGCCAGCGAGCAGGGGAAACTATGATTGGATGTCTCGATCAATCTTATCTATAGAGGGTGGAGAAAAACACGAAGGTAAATCTGCAATTGGAACGGAAGTAGCTGTCACTCACTTTAGCCAAGAGGCAGACATATTTGTTGATTGCACAATAATCTTGTAATTAGGATCTCAGCATGACCCCGTCTAATGCTGATGCTTTATGAGACTACTTATGTCCAATGGAACAGCCTAGCCTAGCCATGAGCATCAGGCCAGCTTGTGATAACTCAGAGCCCAGATGTGGGTCAGGCTGGCTCCAGGGTCTCAGGGACTGCTTTTGTTCTTTCTCAAACAGTTATTGGTGACTGCTTTGCTGCCAGCTTGTTTCTGTGACTCTAGGAGGGGGAGAAGAGCTGTCCTCAAACTTATTCAGCCTCTACTCTGTACATCTTCGGCCTGTGCTCCTGCTTGGCCCTTGTGATGGTTGCCCCAAAACATGCACGGGAGGCTCAGATCTGTCCTCAGATCCCAGGGGGTGGTGCTGCTCTGGTCCGTTTGTCTTCAAGGCTCCCATCTGGTCTTTCTTTCTTTCTTTCTTTCTTTCTTTCTTTCTTTCTTTCTTTCTTTCTTTCTTTCTTTCTTTCTTTCTTTCTTTCTTTCTTCCTTTCTTCCTTTCTTCCTTTCTTTCTTTCTTCCTTTCTTCCTTTCTTCCTTTCTTCCTTTCTTCCTTTCTTCCTTCCTTCCTTCCTTCCTTCCTTCCTTCCTTCCTTTTTTTCTTTTTTTTTTTTTTTAACCATTTGCCTTCTCTGTAGAAAGGCACTGCTCGGTTCTGATCTACAGACATCTCCTTCCTGCCTCTGAGTGTTCTTACTATTCCCTGCCCTTGTCTGCAGCTGCAGGGATGGGTTTTACTGTGAGTTCAGGTTGCCATCCTGATCTGGCTGAGAGTCTCGTGTGCCTCCTGCTAGGCTGTCGCTTCCTGATGCATGGCGCAGTCCAGCCTGTGCCCTTGTGTGTGACAATTTTCTAAGTGTCCTTGAGGACACACTGGTCCATGTACTTCAGGGCATCCTCCCAGTGTGATTGGTTGGCCTCTTCCATAGTTCCGCCCACATTTCAGCAAACCAGATCAAGTACTGGATCTGGGAATAACAACCTCGAACTGAATTCAGTCTTCTGATATAGAGGAAGATCTGTACTTAGGGCGCTTCAAAGACTTAGAAAGCTTTCATTCACTGATGGCAAGGACACAAGAACTTGAGCCATCACCTGCTTACCTCCCAGGATGTGTCTGAGCAGGAAGCAGGACTCGACGTGCAGTTGCTGAGACTCGAACCAGGCACTCTGAGATGGGATGCGGGTGTCCCAAGCGAGACCACTGCACCAAACCCCCACCCCTGGGACAGCCTTTGTGCACAGCAGTCCCCACCTACATCTTGCTCTGGCCCAACACCTCCCTGTAACTGGTACACTGTTTTTATCTACTGGTGTTGGGAAAGGATCATAAACAGGGAAACATCTTTCATTCCCCTCTTACCAAAGCCTTTTATTCCTTGCCCCCAGCCAAGAGAAGAGGTTGATAACATTCAGCCCCCTCGGTGTCTCCTAACAGCACCAAGTACAGGTGGCTGAAGACAGGAATTGCTCCCATTTGGTGGTGCCCCACTCAGCATGCTCACAGTTGAGGCAAGGTCTTTCAGGTGTGTGAAAGGACACAGAGCCCATGTCCTGAGATGGACGATGTGGGGAGCTGGGATATGGACACACGTCCTTAACCACTGTGAGTTGGCATCAGCATCGGCAGCACCTCCTCACCCCTCTCATTGCCTCTACTGAAAATGGGAATTCCAGGGTGGAGAAATGATTGAAGTTAGTCTCACAGTCTTTTTTTTTTTTTTTTTTTTTTATTATCTGTTTGAAAGGCAGAGTTACAGATGGATAGAGGGAGGGAGAGACAGAGAAAGAGAGATAGAGATACAGAGGGAGGGGTCTTTCACCCACTGGTTCACTCCCAAAATTGTCGCAATGGGCCAGACTGAAATTAGAAGCCAAGAGCTTCTTACAGGTCTCCCATGTCGATGCAGGGACCCCATCACTTGGCCATCATTTGTTGCTTTTCCCAGGCCATTAGCAAGGAGCTGGATCAGAGGTGGAGCAGCCAGGACTTGAACTGGTGCCTGTAAGGGATGCTGGCATCACAGGTGGTGGGTTAATCTTCTATGCCACAATGCCGGCCCCATTATATTCTTTTTTTAAAAAAGATGTATTTATTTATTTGAAAGGCAGAGAGAAAGAGAGAGAGAGAGAGAGAGTGATTTTTCCCACCTGCTGATTCACTACTCAAATGCCCACAATGGCCAAGGCTGGGCCAGGCCAAAGCCAGGAGGAGCCTGAAACTCCATCCGAATCTCCCACAGGGATGGCAGGGTCCCAAGGACTTGGGCCATCTTCTGCTGCTTTCCCAAGAGCATTAGTGGTGAGCTGGATCAGAAGTGGAGCAGCAGCTGGGACTCCAACCGGCGCTCATACAGGATGCTGGCATCACAGGTGGCTGCTTAACCTACTGTGCATAACACCAGCCATGCAGGCCTTCTATTCTTACGGTGTGTGTGAATCCTGGGTTTATCAGGCCATAAGAAATGGGCAAGTCGAAGGACAAGCCACACTCCCAGGGACCTGGGGTGATGGTTGGATAATCGCAGCAGAGAAGCGAACACCCTGGGACTCAGAGGAGATTTGGAGAAGTGAGAAGGGGATGCGAATGCACGGCCAAGGGAGTCCCTCCCTCGGGTCTGTGAGCCCCACATCTCCCAGACACAGAGACAAAGCACTCGATGCAAGGCGGCTCATTTATTGAGTGTGCAGAGGGAGAGTTTGTGCATGCAGGCTTCCCCTGGGTGTGGCAGAGTCAGAAATCCCGAGACAATCTTTGATTGCTGGTGGATTGACGGCAACCAGGGACGCTCCTGCAGCTGCAGCGCGCATGCCTAGTGATGGGAATCAGGCCTCAGCACTTGACACAGGAGGCCTTGGGGGCTGGAGAGGGAAGAAGCTGGAGCCCCAGGCGGGGACGCATGCACTTGGTGCTAAACAGCAAAGGGGAAAGAGAACTCAGATGCCTGCTGAGCCACTCTCGGATTGAACCAAGGGTGAACAACATTCTATTCCAGAGGTGCTGACGGACTGGCTCTACCCCTGCACGCTAGCTTAGCCTATTTTCCACAAGAGGGGGAGAAAGGGCGCCAAGGAAATAATTTTTTTGTTTTTCCTATTGCTGATTCCATTTTAACCTCAGCACCAACTGAATCTATAAGAGAGAAAGGAATCCCGGGCTGGTTTCTGCCATCTTCAGCCTTAGGAGTTTGGAAGAGTTTCTGATGGGTTGAGGGATACTGACAGAAGCCTGGCTGTCTTGGGTAACTGCTTCCTTCATGCAAGTGGCTAAGATGTCCGCGTATTTCATCTGAATGAAGCCCTACGATAAATCCGGGGTAGGAGACAGACGAGGAAGCTCAGAGTCTGTTTCCCAGGTTGAAGGCCAGTGGGGAGGGCAGACAGGGCTGTGCTGGGATTTGACCCGAGGGTGTGCCCAGCCTCAGGGAAGACTTTTGTGTTCTACACTGGAGAATGGGATGGCAACCTGGCTTTGGGAACATGGATCCCCAACCCAGAGACAGATGGGCGTTTCATACTCACACCCTCCTACGTTTTGCATTTTGGGCCTGCAGCCTTGGTTCCATGTGGCCCAGTACCAGTTCCTGAGCCCTCCTCACCAGCCTGCCGCCCTACGGTATGCTTGTAAGGCAGATCTCACTGTGTTCTCTTCCACTGCTTCCAGGGCTGGGGAACCTTCGCTCCGTCCAGGACCGGCTGGATGCTTATAGCATCATTCACCAACCACACAAAATTGTCCGCTTAAAAATCAGCCTGCTGTAGATTGATTGAGTTTTGAGTTGTGCCTGTGGTTGCCTCGGCAGGACCAGACCAGACGAGCTCCTGGGCCTTAGATGGCCCTCGGGCCAGAAGGTCCCCACCCTTGGCATTTAGCTCAAAAGCTCATGAAAAGATGGGGTCCTGAGCCCAAATCCCCTAGCTCCAAATGTCAAACTACACACTTCTCCCCCTTGCCACTGCCAGCTTCCTTTCCAATTATCTTCACAGTAATCTGAGCCCAAACCCGTAATGCTCTGCAAGGCGCTGGCCCACCCCCTTCCGCTGGGCTCCGAGATCACCAACCTGAAGGCTTAGGCAGCTCCGCCGTCTCTGGCGTAGAGGCAGCGATCTGTGGAGGTGGAACAGAGCATGTTCAGGCACCAACCCCGGTGGGTTCCCCAGGAAGGACCCAGGTGAGTCCATAGCAGGAGAACAAGGGGACGGAATGTGGGTGTTACCTTCCCTTGTATGGCTCCTTTGGTCCCATGGGAATTCAGAACGATACAGCCAGACAGCTGAACTTACCGACTTTGGTTAGGTCCAGTATGTTTTCCTCAACAATTCCACGTTCTTGAGACAACTGCACAAACTTTTCCCTGATTTCCGATCTCACATCCGGTTCTCGGCCTGTGGGATGAGTGACAGTAGTGCTGTGTCTTGTGTGTGAGTCCCAGAGGTGGATGGGGAGATGGGGCTTCAGACGGGAGGGGAAACGAAGGGCACCAAGTAGGGCTCAGGCAGGGGGCTCGGGGGTGGGACATTAACATTATGCTGCATTTGACATCGTTGGGATACATTTTTGGCTCAATGCCAGGTTCCATGGTCTTCCCAACACCAAGCCTACAGGCTTACCAAAAGCGAGCACTTGTCTTTCTGGGGGGGGGGCATCCATGATGAGACCACTCTGAATTCAGGGTTTCTTCCTTCCTCAATCCCCACCCCAAGATGAGTGGCAGCATGAAAAAACTCTACCGTAGAGCTCCATCAGCTGGAAACTTTCCCCATTGTTGTGATTTATGAGATGGAAAATAATATAGTCATCAGGGACCACATCAAGGATGCTAAAGACATTGTGTCCATCATCTGTGGAGGGAAGAACACAGTTCAGAACTTCTTTGGTCTGTGGGAAGCAATTGAACTCTTTTACCTGTTCTTTCCCAAAAACAAGTTCAAGTGCGTGTTCCGGAAAGGACAGAGAGGGAGGATGGCTAATGCCTCCTCTGTGCATCTCCTAGGCTACACGAGGTGACTTCTATGAAAAAGGATCCTGTTAGCTAGACCTCCAATGGTAGACAAATTTAACCACAGCATCAGCTCACCCTTGTCTTCCGTGAGACCCTCAGCAGCTTTCTCAGCGATGTGTCTCTGACCTCCCTCTAAGTCCTGCTGGCATCACATACCCAGGGGGGCATCCTGAGAACTTAGCCATGGCAGTGACCACCACAAAGACACAGGGAATGGGAATTGGCTGCTTTTTCCTGAGAATTCCCTTGCATGGTAGGTGGTAGATAGGACCAAATCGCCTTCTTTATCATCTGATGGTTTTATGTGCTGGGCATTGCCTTGTAAGGGCAAGTTTCTTCCATACTGAACACACCAGGGATGCTGGCTCATAGGTGCCCTGCATTATACGACCTAAATAAGCATTTATCTGAACTTGATAAAGATCTTGAAGATATAGAGACAAAGTAAATTCCTTGTAGATGAAAGTAGGATTTAGGAAGGAATTTTGGGGGGGTATACTTACACTCAACAGTATATACACGGTCGTCTTCTGTTGGGTCACATGTTAAAAAAATTTCAGTACATTTTCCATTTACACTGGAAAACAGAATAAATGGATTCCTCAAGAGGTTTTAATGAGGCTGGTTCCCTCACCTCCTATTCTCACTCGACTTTCTTATTCTGTTTCTGAACATTTTTGGCACAAATATCAAAGAGCTCAGATTGATATTACTTCACTTGGTCTGACATTTGAAGAGCTTACACAACTAGTTGATCATCCTAATAGTCTCCACTTATCGCTATTCCTGTAACATATCCTGTTGCCTGGATTGCTGACTCAAATGAGTGCTTTACAAATATTCCCAGACTTGGTCCTCATAAAAACCCAGAGGGAGAATTGACACCATCTCCTTTTTTTTTTTTTTTTTGTTTTTTTAAACAGGCAGAGTGGATAGTGAGAGAGAGAGACAGAGAGAAAGGTCTTCCTTTTTGCCATTGGTTCACCCTCCAATGGCCGCTGCGGCCTGCACATCGCGCTGATCCAAAGCTAGGAGCCAGGTGCTTCTCCTGGTCTCCCATGCGGGTGCAGGGCCCAAGCACTTGGGCCATCCTCCACTGCCTTCCCGGGCCATAGCAGAGAGCTGCCTGGAAGAGGGGCAACCGGGACTAGAACCTGGTGTGCTGGCGCCGCAAGGCGGAGGATTAGCCTGTTAAGCCACGGCGCCGGCCGTCACCATCTCCTTTTCCCCACGGGGAAATGGAAATGGAAGGCCCGAATATTCTTGCTCACATGGCTAGCAGGAGATGATTCAAGCGGAGGCCGTTGATTCCATGTGTTGGTGCTACCAGCATGCTATTGATGACTTCGACATCCCTCTGCCTGCTGCTTGTCCCACTCTCAATACATTTATTCCTGTCACCAGCTCCTGCCTCTGAATCTTTTCAAAAGCCTGGAGCCCATTGAGTCCTGGATCAATGCCCAATGAAGGACTCTGATTTTGGACCCAGGCTCAGTATATGTGTGGTTACACGTGCACATACGTGTACCTATGTTCACATGTATGTACATACACATGCTTGTGCGTGAGTAATACCCAGGCTTCCATTTTTCCCTTCCCAACTCAAGAAGGCCACACTTACGGTGTATGGAACTTAAAGGATAGAGAAGAGTTCTTCGAGACATGAATGTATTCCACAAAAATCCTCATGCTACCGTTTTCTTCTATTTTTTCCCTGTGGTCAGAGGCCAACAGAACAGAATACCACTCTCCTGCAATCTGCAAAGAAGTGAAATGACTGGGTAAGAGAACAGGAGAGGAGATACCACATGGACACTTCTGTCCTTGAACCCTGAGCCAGGGCTCATAGTGATGATGGAAAGGTGGGATTAGAACTGCATCCAGTGAGAAGGGAGGTCCCCAGGCACTGACATCATTTAGTATGGCACAATTACTCCTAGTCCAAGGTCTGAAACCATGCCTTTAGTTTAACAGGTTAAGGACTCCTTGCCCTCCAGTAGAATCTACCTGGCTTTGGAATTCTCCAAACCAGGAGTGGGTGTTTGGCGCAACAGTTAAGATCCTGGCTGGGACGCCCACACCCCGCTCCCAGTCCTAGCTTTCTTCTAATGTACACCCTGGGAGGCCACAGGAAATGGATCCTGAAGGTAGGTCCCTGTCACCCATGTGGAAAACCTGAATTGGGTTCTGGGCTCCAGGCATCAGGCATTGTGAGCATTTGGGAAGTGAACCAGCAGGTGAGAGTCCTCTGTCTCTCTCTCTCTCTCTCTCTCTCTCTCTCTCTCTCTCTCTCTCTTTTTTTTTTTTGACAAGCAGAGCTGGACAGTGAGAGAGAGAGAGAGAGAGAGAGAGAGGTCTTCCTTTTTCCATTGGTTCACCCCCCAATGGCTGCTGTGGCCGGTGCACTGCGCTGATCTGAAGCCAAGAGCCAGGTGCTTCTCCTGGTCTCCCATGGGGTGCAGGGCCCAAGCACTTGGGCCATCCTCCACTGCACTCCCAGGCCACAGCAGAGAGCTGGACTGGAAGAGGAGCAACCAGGACAGAATCCGGCGCCCCAACCGGGACTAGAACCCGGGGTACTGGCACCGCAGGTGGATGATTAGCCAAGTGAGCCGCGGAGCCGGCCTGTCTGTCTCTTAAATAAGGAAAAAAAAAAAAAAAAAAAAGAAGATGAAGAAGAAAAAGAAGAATCTTTGAAGCAGCCCCCATAGGCAAGAGTCGCCATCCTCGCCCACTCTACCTGGGACACCTCCGAGTGGCTGTGCGCATCTCCTCGCTTTTGGGCACAGATCAGAATCAGCGCCAGACACAGCCACAGCAGCTTCATCTTGGCCGGGGGGTGGCACAGGATCTTCCGCGGCTGTCAGGAAGGAGTCTTTGCCTGGCAGTGGCCTCTCTCCCCAGCTCCCCTGAGTTTATACCCTGTGGCCAGGTTATTTGTCTATGGGACTCCAGCTCCCCTCCTCCCCTCCAGGAAATGGCCTTTCAGTCTCTGGTGGGAGGCCAAGGATTGTTCCTGCCCTTTTGAAACTTGGCAATCCCCTCCCTTTAATATGTATTTAGTGACCTTCAATTCTAAAACCAGTCTCAGGAAAAAGAGTGGATGGCTGGCAGTGCTGCCATGGGGAACCAGATTTAACTGTGGGTCTGGCTTGGAATCAGATAGCTCATGGTGTGGACAAGGAGCGCGGTGCAACTGGGAATTGGAGGGTGTGGGGAATCTGTTCCCCCAGCTCATCTGGGGAGTGGAATTGGGTGAGTTACGGAATTTGCACAGTCTCCAAGCCCAGCAAACTGTCAGAACCAAAGTGCCCACCACCGAGCACTGAGCGACATAACGTCTTCAAATCCAGGTGCCTGCTGTTCAGCGCGTCCTCATTTCTTTTCCTTACTCACGGAACTCAATCACCGCAGCCTTCCCTGACCCCATAATGAACGGGAAATTGTATCAATCACTCTGTGTAATTCTGCAACATGGGCCCATAAGAGCATAGAACTGCAAGATATTAACCCTGGGGCCGACATTGTGGCATAGCAAGTAAAGCTGCTGCCTGCATGGCGGCATCCTATATGGGCGACACTTCAGGTCCCGGCTGCTTCACTCTCGATCCAGCTCCTTGTTAACGGCCTGGGGAAAGCAGCAGAAGACGGTCCAGGTGATTGGGCCCTGCACCCACATGGGAGACCCGGAAGAAACTCCTGGCTCCTGAGCCTGACCCAGGCTCAGCTGTGGCAGCCATCTGGGGAGTGAACCAGTAGATGGAAGCTCTCTCTTTGTCTACCCCCCCCCCAAACTCTGACTTTCAAATAAATAAATACTTTTTTTTTTTTTTTACTTTGGGGCTGATTCTGTGGTAGGTTAAGCCACTGCCTGCACTGCCAGCATCCCATATGGGCACCAGTTTGAGTCCTGGCTGCTCCACTTCCAGTCCAGCTCCCTGATAATGCACCTGGGAAAGCAGTGGAGGATGGCCCAAGTGCTTGGGCCCCAGCATCCACACGGGAGACCTAGAAGAAGCTCCTGGCTCCTGGCTTCAGACTGGCCCAGCTCCAGTTGTGGTGGCCATTTGAGGTGTGAAACAGCAGAAGGAAGATCTCTCTGCCTCTCTGCCTCTCCCTCTATCTGTGGAACTCTGTCTTTCAAATAAATAAAACATTTCTTAAAAAAAGAAAAAGATTGTATCATTTCCTTCAAAGAACCTTCCGTAGTAAAGGGTGTTCTTTGGGGAGGGGCATCGTGCAGAAAGTGCTTAAGAGCATAGACTTGGGAGTCGTGAAGGCCTGCTCCAATCCTATCTCCGCAAGTTTTGAAGCCATGAGAACATATTTTAACCCCCAGGGAGACTTCATTTCCATTTCTGCTTGCAGGAAATAATTATTCCTGCCTAGTAGGATGTAGTAGGGATTCAATGAAATGGTGAGCGTAAAACTCTCAGCGTGGCATCTAGCATGCATGGAACTGCTGGGGCCACAGACGCTTCCTGGAGAAGGTAGGACTTGGGGTGTGTCTGGAGATGAAGGAGGATACAGCGGTGTGGCAACTATGTGCGAAGGACGCTCCAGGGGAAAAGAAAATGGAGAGACAGGATCTTGTGCTGCCTGCTGGAATGTTCAAAGTTGAGGTCACTCGCGCCTCGTGGCATCTCCCACCCCAAGACAGAAAGAGGCTGATGTTGTGGGAGGAGCTGAGTATAAGGCAATGAGCCTAGGAGCTGTGGCATTGTGTCTGTGGCCTGCTTACGTAGTCACTCCAGCTCCTGTGTGGTCATCCCCAGGTCAGGCTCAATTGACATCCGGTCACTGGTGGTTCGAAGCCCATGTAACTTCAGCCTCATAGGCAGATGTGGGTTTGGCTGGCCCTGAGATGGAAGAACCACGCTTGGCAAATGGTGCCTGAGGCTGTACACACTGCATATTTCCTCCACTGCCTCTCTCAAGAACAGAGGGCAGCCTGCGAACCACCCAGTGAAGCCCACTCTTCCTAGGTGGTGAGGCTGAGCGGAGAGTCAGCTGCCACTTGTCCCATCCCACTGCCAGCCCCAACTCCACATTCATCAGGCGGCATATTGTATAACCTTTACTTCTGCTTTTGTTTCCTATGGGGAAGTTTTCTATCTTAAAAGCAGCAGGGATTCTTAGAAGGAACCTTTTAGAAAACCCTTTCATAAATAGGAGTATTGCATTTGAATAGTGATCTCTTCATTTATATTAGTAGGCCAGAGGAGTAGAGAGACAGCATAGGCCTGAAGTCTATGATCAGAAGCCTGTGTTTGGATGTTCCTATCTTCTATGAACTGACTTGACTGCTCTCCATTCTGAATATTCGTGTCCATTTTTAGAGAGAGAGAGAGAGATAGAGAGAAACAAGAGAAAGGTCCTTCATCCACTAGTTCACTCCCCAAGTATGGTGGCAATGGCTGGAGCTGGGCTGATCCAAAGCCAAAAGCTTCCTCTGGGTCTCCCATGCAGGTGCAGGGGCCCAAGCATTTAGGCCATCTCCCACTGCTTTTCCAGGCGATAAACAACCAGATCGGAAGTGGAGCAGCTGGGACTCGAACTGGTGAGGCTTAGCCTACTGTGCCACAGCACTGGCCCCAGCTATTGACTTTTGTACTGGGGAGGAATTGGAAGAGTTGGAGAGATGGGAGATGGGAGATAGGGAAGGAAAAAAAAAAAGTCTCTGATGTTAACATCTTGGACCCAACACTCAATTTATGAAAGTTCACTTAGCCAATTATTTACAGGGAATACACCTGATGTATAAGGCAAGCTACACAGGTATCCACAACATTTGACTGTAGAGTAATTTAGTCTGTGGTACAGCAATTTGCTTTAGGTCTACTACATAGACTTAAAAAACAATGATTTGGCTTAGTTCAAGTATAGTTGTGATATGCTTATTCTACACTTGGCTTATAGTAGGCATTTTCTAGGCTGCAGAAATAAATAATATGGTGACTGTGCCCTCAGTAAATTCCTGGCCAGGGTTGGGGGAAATAAACTAGAAAGTAAAAAAAAAAAAAAAAGAATTGTATAGTAAAACAGAGGAGTTTATAGTAGCAAAGAAGAGGACTCAAAGGAGAAAGAAGAACATGTACTTTGACCACCTAGTTCCGGGTATGGAGCTGGAAGAAGTTTTTCCTAAGGAATGCAAATTCACAGGGTGACAGCAGACAGAAGCACGCTCTAATGGCCTCTGGTCCTCTCCTGGCCCGGGGAAGGGCAATGGGGGTCTTCCAGGAGGAAAGTCTGTCCTCTGGCAGGAAGCAGGAGGTGAGTTGACTCGATCTGCCAGCCCATGGGTCCAGGGACGTGGTTCCCTTTCCTGTGGGGAGAACCAGCCCTGTGGTGAGTGAGGCTCAGTAGGTACAATAGTAACAGGCAAAGTCTGGGTCCACCTGTCATCTGTCACCACCCTAGACAGCCGGCTGTCAGACCTGTTTTGTGGGACCCAGTGAGTATGGCTGACTCTTGTCAAGAGTCATTCCCGGACTGAATTCCACGATGTTCACATACAGCAAAACATCATGTCGTACATCTCAATATACACAATTGTTACTTGTCAACTTACAAATTACAAAAGAGAAAGTCATTTCAAGGCAGAGCTGCCCACGGCCCCCAAATCCACCAAAATATCAAGAATATCACATTGATATCTGGATCTAAGCTGCTGTATTAATCAGCAAATCGCATCCACTAGTTTTCTACTTGAAGTCTTTAGCCATCAATAACTTAGGAACAACCTGTTCATCAAAGACAGACAGCCTTGTTTACGGTCCTGTTTATTCAAGGAGAGCCAAGCATAGAATTGTGCCAAAGTCTATTTACCGAGACATAATGAGAGCATATTTTTCATCAGTACACACTTCATCTATCCTGGAGCCAGATTGATAAAAATAACATTTTGATGCTGGAAATTAATAATGCAGTGAGTATTTGATTAGTGCTTCACAAATATTGCTTCATTTAATCCTCATAAAAGTTCCTCATAGTGGTACCGTTATCCTGTTTTACGGGGTTATGAACTGAGATTCAGAAAGGTTAAATAATCTTACCAAGATCACACAGCCAGTAAGTGGGAGGACTCATTTTTGAACCCAGGATTGTCTGACTCCAGAGGCCTACTTGTTGACCCAATTACATAGCTCAGGGCTTGATATTTCTAGCATCAGGGGCAGGTGGTTGAAGAAAAAAAATAGACTTAAGTAATGCAGTAGATTCACAAAAGTGGCCTCATGGTAGTTACTGCTAAAGAATTTGCATGAAGATTTCTTTTTTTTTTTTTTTTTTTTTTTAATTTTTGACAGGCAGAGTGGACAGTGAGAGAGAGACAGAGAGAAAGGTCTTCCTTTTGCCGTTGGTTCACCCTCCAATGGCCGCCGCGGTAGCGCGCTGCGGCCGGCGCACCGCGCTGTTCTGATGGCAGGAGCCAGGTGCTTATCCTGGTCTCCCATGGGGTGCAGAGCCCAAACACTTGGGCCATCCTCCACTGCACTCCCTGGCCACAGCAGAGAGCTGGCCTGGAAGAGGGGCAACCGGGACAGGATCGGTGCCCCGACCGGGACTAGAACCCGGTGTGCCGGCGCCGCAAGGCGGAGGATTAGCCTGTTGAGCCACGGCGCCGGCCCATGAAGATTTCTTAAAGTGCAGCACTATGCGTGAAGCTGCAAGAGCTGACCAAGCAAAGGGTGAGCGACAGCTCTGTTTTGCTCGATGGATGGATGGTCACACAGCGGATTGGGGATTGTGTTAGCCAGCTTTCCATCAGGACAGCGGAAAAAGCTGAGAGCAGCTACTCTCTCAAGGCAAAGGTCGATTTGCACTCCTGGTTTTGGAAGTTCATGGTCCAAGGCTGAGCAGCCTTCACTGTACTGGCTGGCACCCAGTGAAAGTGGTGGGTGGCAGAGTATCTGCAGAGGAAGGGCCACATGGCAATCAGAGAGCAGAGAGACAGACCACACACTCACCCCCCCCCCCCCCCCCCCCCGTGGACATGCGTCTCTCCCAACAAAGCCATTGTAATCAGACCACTGGGCTCTGGCCAGCAACCTAGCCTAATCCAAGCACTTCCCAAAGGCCCCATCCATCATAATTGGATCAAGACTCCTTCCTGTTAGCACCATCAATCCATGACTTTAGGACTTAGACATCTATCTGCAGGAGTTGGGAAGCCAAATCCTGTTCAGACCATAGCAGCGATTATTGCTTTTCTAGTAAGGAATTAGAAGATAACTCCATAGCAAAAAGCAAGAGTTATTCCTTTCTGTTCATGGCTTCAAGCTAAGTACCTGGGCTCCAAAAACTAACCTTACTCTACACCAAATATAGGGAAGGGCCAGTCAGCCAGGTGGTTGACAAACAGTCCAAGTTAATGTCTGTTGTGTGGGTGAGAGGGTTATGAAACCCATTTATAACCAGGTAACTGGACCAAAGCTTACTCATTGATTGGAAATGAACTTGGTGACCTTGTCCTCAACTACACTTTCACCTGATCGAACAAATCAAATCACTCACTGAGGGAACCAGTGGGAACATCCAGATCACATTACATAGTACCAAGGCGTATTCAGTGCCAGGAAGAATGGGAAGACACACAAGTTGACACATGTGCCAGAAGACTGACCTCATACCAGCAGTGTGGGGATTTGTGGAGAGTTTGCCACGGTGTCTGGCACACAGTAAGTATTCAGCTCATGAAAACTAATTAAATTCTTTCATTTTGATCAACTTACTCACTAAGCAAGGAGCAATTGTACGTGTACTGTGTTAAGTACTGAGAATACAAGTGCTCAGCTCAAGAATTCCTCATTGAGTCTCCCAGCACTTAGAAAGCTAAGTCATCCTTTGAATGACCTATTCTATTAAACTAAGGTTGGCCTGAGGCTGCTGCTATACTGTGAGTCCCTGATGAAGGGCAACTTAACGCAAGGTGTAGATGAACTAGAAGCTTGAGTTAGGGGTACACTTTGGCAACAGCTGAGTCTCAGCCAATCATAGTAGATGGGCTTTGATCCATCACTGGCAGCCAACTGATCAGACCACGTTCAAATAAGGCAAATGATAATAAGGAAATTATCCTCATACTTCGCTTCTGCTTTCCATACATAGATGCTGCCCATCTACCTTGTGGGACGGAGCTCGATGAAACTCCTGCTCAGAGGACCGCCCAGTTCATAAATTGTCCTTTGCCCATTTAAACTCTGCTGAATCAAACTTATGTGAAGTTTTTCATTCAACAGTCCCTGTAGCACGGTGAGTTTATCAAAATATAATTCTGAGAGTGAAAACATAACTCTTATACAACTATATGTATGGTGAGAATGTGCAAAGATTTAATTCATTATTGAAAGAATCAAAGAATCCAAAGGAAGGCATAAGAAACAGATGGAAATTGGTAAGAGAAAAACATTCTGGAATAAAACTGATAAGTTAGATACAACATGGTTAATGTCCTACAGGGCAATAAATCTATAATGTGTATAGTTATCTTCTTGATTGCACAGAGAAATTGATGCGGGATAAATTGGCAGGAAGTTAGTTTAGAATTGTTGAGCTGGAAGTACCTGCAAGCCATTCCCAGCCATGCAATTCTACCCTCCCCCCTTGTCAAGGAAAATGCCCTCTTCCTGGATGCATCTACTTCATCCAGGACCTAGGGGACTTGATGAGAACATGGCTGTGGTGCTCCACGTGGAGCTTGTGGAAGTGCCATGTATTTCCCAGGTGTCTTCATGCCTGGAGAGGCGCCACCCCCTGCTTTACAAGCCAGACTAACAACTGGAAGGTGCTCTTTCTCTTCTGCCACAGGTCCTGGCTAGAGGGACTGCAAGGCATTTTTTTTTTTTAAACTGGTACATTGTAAAATTTTTTTATTAAGAATTTTACTTATTTATTTGAGAGGTAGAGTTACAGAGAGAGGGAGAGTCAGAAAGGTCTTTCATTTGCTGGTTCACTCCCCAAATGGCCACAATGGTTAGAGCTGCACCAATCTGAAGCCAGGAGCCAAGAGGCTCCTCGAAGTCTCCCATGCAGGTACAGGAGCTCAAGCACTTGGGCCATCCTCCACTGCTCTCCCAGACACATTAGCAGGGTGCTGGATCAGAAATGGAGCAGCTGGGACTTGAACCAGAGCCCACATGGGATGCCAGTGTCGCAGGTGGCAGCTTTACCTGCTATACCACAATGCCAGCCCTTGGTAAGTGCTTCTTAACCATGGACAGCAATAGTCCTAGGAGAGGTTTAGAAAGTGGGGCAGGCCGGCACTGTGGCTTAATAGGCTAATCCTCTGCCTGCGGCGCCAGCACACCGGGTTCTAGTCCCGGTCGGGGCGCCGGTTCTGTCCCGGTTGCCCCTCTTCCATTCCAGCTCTCTGCTATGGCCCGGGAGTGCAGTGGAGAATGGCCCAAGTGCTTGGGTCCTGCACCCGCATGGGAGACCAGAAGAAGCATCTGACTCCTGGCTTTGGATCAGCGTGGTGCACCGGCTGCAGCGCACTGGCCACAGCGGCCACTGGGGAGTGAACCAACAGAAGGAAGACCTTTGTCTCTCTCTTACTGTCCACTCAGCCTGTCAAAAAAAAAAAAAAAAAAAAAAGAAAGAAAGAAAGAAAAGAAAGTGGGGCAGGCAGAACTGGTGAGTACTGCTGAGATCTGGGGTTCAGGGATGACAGAGCTTCCTCAGGGCACAGGCTAGTCCCCCACAAGGGGGCTCCAGCAAGGCAGCAACACTGCCTCTGAGCCAAATCAGTGATTCTCCCTGGGGCTTCCCAAATTCATCATTTGACGACAAATGGATGCTTCTCTGGTATTGTCTTCAATGGATGACAGATACACAAATACACTAAAAGGATCTCTTAAAATAGTCTAAAATTTATTTTTAAATATTATTTAAAAGACAGAGAATCAGGGAGACAGTAAAAGATACACACAAAGAGAGAGCTTCCATCTGCTGGCTTATTCCTCAAATGCCTTCAACACCTGGGCCTGGGCCAGGCTGAAGCTGGGAGTCTGGAGCTCACTCTGGGTCTGCCGTGGGATGGCAGGAACCTGCTCACTTGGGTCACCACTGCTGCCTCCCATAGATCGTCTTAGCAAGGAAGCTGGAATCAAAAGTAAGGCTGGGACTTGACCCAGGCACTGTGACGTGGGATGCAGGGTCCCAGGCAGCATGTTAACGGCTACGCCAAACGCCTGCACCAAAAAGTCCCGTTTTGGTTAAAGAAAGTGTATTTTATTTCCAAAGATCTTAGCAATCCCCAGGTTATTCTCCTCCTGAAATGCAGCCCCATGTTGTTGGCTCATTCTCGTCTGAAGATTAGCTCTTCTTTTTGCTCTACCAGTCACAGCAAGCAGATCTATTTTATTTTCTCTCTTTTTTTAAGATTTATTTTATTTATTTGAAGGACAGAGTTACAGAGAGAGGTAGAGACAGAGAGACAGGTCTTCCATCCGCTGGTTCACTCCCCAGTTGGCCGCAATGGCCAGAGCTGCGCCAATCCAAAGCCAGGAGCCAAGAGCCAGGAGCTTCTTCCAGGTCTCCCACGTGGGTGCAGGGCCCAAGGATTTGGGCCATCCTCCACTGCTTTCCCAGGCCACAACAGAGAGCTGGATGGGAAGAGGAGCAGCTGGGATTAGAACTGGTGCCCATATGGATGCTGGTGCTTCAGGCCAGAGTGTTAACCCACTGAACCACAGTGCCGGCCGCAGCAGATCTATTTTCTGCAGAGTGTGCCTGTCGGTCTTTGTTGAGTGCCCAGGTCTGGGGCACTGCACAACAGCCTCAAGCTTTCTTTTTTAAATTCAATATTTATTTATTTATTTGAAAGTTAGGGGGAGAGAAAGAGAGAGAGCGAGTGAGCGAGCATTCACTAGTTCACTCCCCAAATGGCTGTAACAGCCAGGACTGGGTCAGGCCAAAGCCAGGAGCCAGGAGCTTCCTCCAGGTCTCCCATGTGGGTGCAGGGGCCCAAGCACTTGGGCCATCTTCCACTGCTGTCCCAGGTGTGTTAGCAGGGAGCTGGATCAGAAGGGGGGCAGCCGGGACTTGGACTGGTGCTTATGGGATGCCTGGCGCCAGCCCTGCCAGCCTCAAGCTTTCTGCTGGATGGCGTGGTTCCCTGTGACGGTGCTCCAGTTTCCTGCCTGATACCAGGGCTCTTACCGTCCTTGCAATTGTTACCACACCTTTCATTCATTCACTTAGGAATGTTCAAATAGTCACTGAACACTCACTGGGCCAGAGAGTCTGCTTTGGGTGGAGATGGTTAGAATAAAACAAACCAGAATTCTTGTCCCCACGTAGTGAAGATGGACAGTAAATGAACACATAAATGGGAATAAAATTGGCAAGTGCTGTAAGGTGCTATGAAATACTAAATGCAGTTATTATGACTTATTTATGCAACCGATATTTGCTAAATATCTGTGCTCCTGAATCACCCATTGCTTAGCAAAAATGAAGAAGCGCATATAATCCTTGCCTTTGTGGAGTTCAGCATCCACTGATTTCCTAGCGGCATCACAGTCACAGAGAGTGTATATTTCCTAAAGAAAAGCAATTATTGCTGATGGCTATGACACCCGTTGTTACATACTTAGGAAAAAATAGGGGGTTTGTAAGTCCAGGAGTCTCCATGGCAATGGAAATGTCCAAAGCAAACTAAAGGAGCAAGGAACGCTCACACGAACAGGGCAGAGGTGGTGAACGAGGAGGAATAGTCAGCCCAACTTGGCTTGAGGTCCGAAGTCTTCACATTGTTAAGGGAACTCGCCAGTAAACATGTCCAGGCTTTGCTTTTTGTGAGACATGAATTATTCCATATTTAAGAGGCCCTCTGTTCAAGTAGGTCTTCCCCAGACAGTGCAGTGTCCGACTTTATCATGAGTTTTATTAGCCAGGTGTAGCTCGAAGAATATGAGCTATGGTGGAGACTTAGAAGTTGAAGCAATTGACAGAACTTAATAATATGGGAGCAATTTACTGGAAGAAGGGAGACATTTATCTTTCCCCACTGCTCTTCCATCAGACTGAAGCAAACGGTACTTCTACCCTTCCAATTTCTTGTTCCAGCCCCGCACAGGTATACAACATCAAACCAGGCCTAGCTTGGTGTTTCCCAGAATTCCAGGCTGCACCTGCATAGCGTGGACCCTGGTTCTTGTCCAACAATGTTAATACCCTCCAGCCAAAGACCACTACCAGCACAGCTGCCAATAACGAAGCTGAGTTTACCATTGCAGCTAGGAAGAGCACTGACCACGGGGACCCGAGAGCAGCTCAGTGAGACAGTGAAGAACCCACTGTAGGGTTTGGGGGATTCTTTTTTTAAAGATTTATTTATTTATTTGGAAAGCAGAGTTACAGAGAGGCAGAAGCAGAGAGAGGTCTTCCATTCACTGGTTCACTCCCCAGATGGTCGCAACGGCCAGAGCTGGGTTGATCAGAAGCCAGGAGCCAGGAGCTTCTTCCAGGTCTCCCACATGGGTGCATGGTCCCAAGCACTTGGGCCATCTTCCACCTGTTTCCCAGGTCATAGCAGAAAACTGGATCGGAATTGGAGCAGCCAGGTCTCGAGCCTGCACTCACATGGGATGCCGGCACTTCAGGCAGTGGCTTTACATGCTATGCCACAGTGCCGGCCCAAGGGTTTGGGGTGATTCTAATGAGACTTTAGATTGGGTGCTGCCAGCGAGCAGGGGAAACTATGGTTGGATGTCTCGATCAATCTTATCTATAGAGGGTGGAGAAAAACACGAAGGTAAATCTGCAATTGGAACGGAAGTAGCTGTCACTCACTTTAGCCAAGAGACAGACATATTTGTTGACTGCACAATAATCTTGTAATTAGGATCTCAGCATGACCCCGTCTAATGCTGATGCTTTATGAGACTATTTATGTCCAATGGAACAGCCTAGCCTAGCCATGAGCATCAGGCCAGCTTGTGATAACTCAGAGCCCAGATGTGGGTCAGGCTGGCTCCAGGGTCTCAGGGACTGCTTTTGTTCTTTCTCAAACAGTTATTGGTGACTGCTTTGCTGCCAGCTTGTTTCTGTGACTCTAGGAGGGGGAGAAGAGCTGTCCTCAAATTTATTCAGCCTCTACTCTGTACATCTTCGGCCTGTGCTCCTGCTTGGCCCTTGTGATGGTTGCCCCGAAACATGCACGGGAGGCTCAGATCTGTCCTCAGATCCCAGGGGGTGGTGCTGCTCTGGTCCATTTGTCTTCAAGGCTCCCATCTGGTCTTTCTTCCTTTTCTTTCTTTCTTTCTTTCTTTCTTTCTTTCTTTCTTTCTTTCTTTCTTTCTTTCTTTCTTTCTTTCTTTCTTTCTTTCTCTCTCTCTTTCTCTCTCTCTTTCTCTCTCTCTCTCTCTCTCTCTCTCTCTCTCCCTTCCTTCCTTCCTTCCTTCCTTCCTTCCTTCCTTCCTTCCTTCCTTCCTTTTTTTCTTTCTTTTTTTTTAACCATTTGCCTTCTCTGTAGAAAGGCACTGCTCGGTTCTGATCTACAGACATTTCCATCCTGCCTCTGAGTGTTCTTACTATTCCCTGCCCTTGTCTGCAGCTGCAGGGATGGGTTTTACTGTGAGTTCAGGTTGCCATCCTGATCTGGCTGAGAGTCTCGTGTGCCTCCTGCTAGGCTGTCGCTTCCTGATGCATGGCACAGTCCAGCCTGTGCCCTTGTGTGTGACAATTTTCTAAGTGTCCTTGAGGACACGCTGGTCCATGTACTTCAGGGCATCCTCCCAGCGTGATTGGTTGGGCTCTTCCATAGTTCCGCCCACATTTCAGCAAACCAGATCAAGTACTGGATCTGGGAATAACAACCTCGAACTGAATTCAGTCTTCTGATATAGAGGAAGATCTGTACTTAGGGCGCTTCAAAGACTTAGAAAGCTTTCATTCACTGATGGCAAGGACACAAGAACTTGAGCCATCACCTGCTTACCTCCCAGGATGTGTCTGAGCAGGAAGCAGGACTCGACGTGCAGTTGCTGAGACTCGAACCAGGCACTCTGAGATGGGATGCGGGTGTCCCAAGCGAGACCACTGCACCAAACCTCCACCCCTGGGACAGCCTTTGTGCACAGCAGTCCCCACCTACATCTTGCTCTGGCCCAACACCTTCCTGTAACTGATACACTGTTTTTATCTACTGGTGTTGGGAAAGGATCATAAACAGGGAAACATCTTTCATTCCCCTCTTACCAAAGCCTTTTATTCCTTGTCCCCAGCCAAGAGAAGAGGTTGATAACATTCAGCCCCCTCGGTGTCTCCTAACAGCACCAAGTACAGGTGGCTGAAGACAGGAATTGCTCCCATTTGGTGGTGCCCCACTCAGCATGCTCACAGTTGAGGCAAGGTCTTTCAGGTGTGTGAAAGGACACAGAGCCCATGTCCTGAGATGGACGATGTGGGGAGCTGGGATATGGACACACGTCCTTAACCGCTGTGAGTTGGCATCAGCATCGGCAGCACCTCCTCACCCCTCTCATTGCCTCCACTGAAAATGGGAATTCCAGGGTGGAGAAATGATTGAAGTTAGTCTCACAGTCTTTTTTTTTTTTAATTGTTTTATCTGTTTGAAAGGCAGAGTTACAGAGGGATAGAGGGAGGGAGAGACAGAGAAAGAGAGATAGATACGTCTTTCACCCACTGGTTTACTCCCCAAATGGTCGCAATGGGCCAGACTGAAATTAGAAGCCAAGAGCTTCTTCTTTTTTTTTTTTTTTTTTTTTTTTTTGACAGGTAAAGTGGATAGTGAGAGAGAGAGACAGAGAGAAAGGTCTTCCTTTTTGCCATTGGTTCACCCTCCAATGGCCGCTGCGGCCAGCGCATCTCGCTGATCCGAAGCCAGGAGCCAGGTGCTTCTCCTGGTCTCCCATGGGGTGCAGGGCCCAAGCACTTGGGCCATCCTCCACTGCACTCCCGGGCCATAGCAGAGAGCTGGCCTGAAAGAGGGGCAACTGGGATAGAATCCGGCGCCCCAACCGGGACTAGAACCTGGTGTGCCGGCGCCGCAAGGTGGAGGATTAGCCTGTTAAGCCACAGCACCGGCCGCCAAGAGCTTCTTACAGGTCTCCCATGTGGATGCAGGGATCCCATCACTTGGCCATCATTTGTTGCTTTTCCCAGGCCATTAGCAAGGAGCTGGATCAGAGGTGGAGAAGCCAGGACTTGATCTGGTGCCCATAAGGGATGCTGGCATCACAGGTGGTGGGTTAATCTACTATGCCACAATGCCAGCCCCATTATATATATTTTTAAAAGATGTATTTATTTATTTGAAGGTCAGAGAGAGAGAGAGAGAGAGAGAGAGATTTTTCCATCTGCTGATTCACTACTCAAATGCCCACAATGGCCAAGGCTGGGCCAGGCCAAAGCCAGGAGCCTGGAACTCCATCCGGATCTCCCACAGGGATGGCAGGGTCCCAAGGACTTGGGCCATCTTCAGCTGCTCTCCCAAGAGCATTAGTGGTGAGCTGGATCAGAAGTGGAGCAGCAACCGGGACTCCAACCGGCGCTCATACAGGATGCTGGCATCACAGGTGGCTGCTTAACCTACTGTGCATAACACCAGCCATGCAGGCCTTCTATTCTTACGGTGTGTGTGAATCCTGGGTTTATCAGGCCATAAGAAATGGGCAAGACGAAGGACAAGCCACACTCCCAGGGACCTGGGGTGATGGTTGGATAATCGCGGCAGAGAAGCGAACACCCTGGGACTCAGAGGAGATTTGGAGAAGTGAGAAGGGGATGCGAATGCACGGCCAAGGGAGTCCCTCCCTCGGGTCTGTGAGCCCCACATCTCCCAGACACAGAGACAAAGCACTCGATGCAAGGCGGCTCATTTATTGAGTGTGCAGAGGGAGAGTTTGTGCATGCAGGCTTCCCCTGGGTGTGGCAGAGTCAGAAATCCCGAGACAATCTTTGATTGCTGGTGGATTGACGGCAACCAGGGACGCTCCTGCAGCTGCAGCGCGCATGCCTAGTGATGGGAATCAGGCCTCAGCACTTGACACAGGAGGCCTTGGGGGCTGGAGAGGGAAGCTGGAGCCCCAGGCGGGGACGCATGCACTTGGTGCTAAACAGCAAAGGGGAAAGAGAACTCAGATGCCTGCTGAGCCACTCTCGGATTGAACCAAGGGTGAACAACATTCTATTCCAGAGGTGCTGACGGACTGGCTCTACCCCTGCACGCTAGCTTAGCCTATTTTCCACAAGAGGGGGAGAAAGGGCGCCAAGGAAATAATTTTTTTGTTTTTCCTATTGCTGATTCCATTTTAACCTCAGCCCCAACTGAATCTATAAGAGAGAAAGGAATCCCGGGCTGGTTTCTGCCATCTTCAGCCTTAGGAGTTTGGAAGAGTTTCTGATGGGTTGAGGGATACTGACAGAAGCCTGGCTATCTTGGGTAACTGCTTCCTTCATGCAAGTGGCTAAGATGTCCGCGTATTTCATCTGAATGAAGCCCTACGATAAATCCGGGGTAGGAGACAGACGAGGAAGCTCAGAGTCTGTTTCCCAGGTTGAAGGCCAGTGGGGAGGGCAGACAGGGCTGTGCTGGGATTTGATCCGAGGGTGTGCCCAGCCTCAGGGAAGACTTTTGTGTTCTACACTGGAGAATGGGATGGCAACCTGGCTTTGGGAACCTGGATCCCCAACCCAGAGACGGATGGGCGTTTCATACTCACACCCTCCTACGTTTTGCATTTTGGGCCTGCAGCCTTGGTTCCATGTGGCCCAGTACCAGTTCCTGAGCCCTCCTCACCAGCCTGCCGCCCTACAGTATGCTTGTAAGGCAGATCTCACTGTGTTCTCTTCCACTGCTTCCAGGGCTGGGGAACCTTCGCTCCGTCCAGGACCGGCTGGATGCTTATAGCATCATTCACCAACCACACAAAATTGTCCGCTTAAAAATCAGCCTGCTGTAGATTGATTGAGTTTTGAGTTGTGCCTGTGGTTGCCTCGGCAGGACCAGACCAGACGAGCTCCTGGGCCTTAGATGGCCCTCGGGCCAGAAGGTCCCCACCCTTGGCATTTAGCTCAAAAGCTCATGAAAAGATGGGGTCCTGAGCCCAAATCCCCTAGCTCCAAATGTCAAACTACACACTTCTCCCCCTTGCCACTGCCAGCTTCCTTTCCAATTATCTTCACAGTAATCTGAGCCCAAACCCATAATGCTCTGCAAGGCGCTGGCCCACCCCCTTCCGCTGGGCTCCGAGATTCACCAACCTGAAGGCTTAGGCAGCTCCGCCGTCTCTGGCGTAGAGGCAGCGATCTGTGGAGGTGGAACAGAGCATGTTCAGGCACCAACCCCGGTGGGTTCCCCAGGAAGGACCCAGGTGAGTCCATAGCAGGAGAACAAGGGGACGGAATGTGGGTGTTACCTTCCCTTGTATGGCTCCTTTGGTCCCATGGGAATTCAGAACGATACAGCCAGACAGCTGAACTTACCGACTTTGGTTAGGTCCAGTATGTTTTCCTCAACAATTCCACGTTCTTGAGACAACTGCACAAACTTTTCCCTGATTTCCGATCTCACATCCGGTTCTCGGCCTGTGGGATGAGTGACAGTAGTGCTGTGTCTTGTGTGTGAGTCCCAGAGGTGGATGGGGAGATGGGGCTTCAGATGGAAGGGGAAACGAAGGGCACCAAGTGGGGCTCAGGCAGGGGGCTCGGGGGTGGGACATTAACATTATGCTGCACTTGACATCGTTGGGATACATTTTTGGCTCAATGCCAGGTTCCATGGTCTTCCCAACACCAAGCCTACAGGCTTACCAAAAGCGAGCACTTGTCTTTCTGGGGGGGGGGGGGGGGGGATCCATGATAAGACCACTCTGAATTCAGGGTTTCTTCCTTCCTCAATCCCCACCCCAAGATGAGTGGCAGCATGAAAAAACTCTACCGTAGAGCTTCATCAGCTGGAAACTTTCCCCATTGTTGTGATTTATGAGATGGAAAATAATATAGTCATCAGGGACCACGTCAAGGATTCTAAAGACATTGTGTCCATCATCTGTGGAGGGAAGAACACAGTTCAGAACTTCTTTGGTCCGTGGGAAGCAATTGAAATCTTTTACCTGTTCTTTCCCAAAAACAAGTTCAAGTGCGTGTTCCGGAAAGGACAGAGAGGGAGGATGGCTAATGCCTCCTCTGTGCATCTCCTAGGCTACACGAGGTGACTTCTATGAAAAAGGATCCTGTTAGCTAGACCTCCAATGGTAGACAAATTTAACCACAGCATCAGCTCACCCTTGTCTTCCATGAGACCCTCAGCAGCTTTCTCAGCGATGTGTCTCTGACCTCCCTCTAAGTCCTGCTGGCATCACATACCCAGGGCGGCATCCTGAGAACTTAGCCATGGCAGTGACCACCACAAAGACACAGGGGATGGGAATTGGCTGCTTTTTCCTGAGAATTCCCTTGCATGGTAGGTGGTAGATAGGACCAAATCGCCTTCTTTATCATCTGATGGTTTTATGTGCTGGGCATTGCCTTGTATAGGCAAGTTTCTTCCATACTGAACACACCAGGGATGCTGGCTCATAGGTGCCCTGCATTATATGACCTAAATAAGCATTTATCTGAACTTGATAAAGATCTTGAAGATATAGAGATAAAGTAAATTCCTTGTAGATGAAAGTAGGATTTAGGAAGGAATTTTGGGGGGGTATACTTACACTCAACAGTATATGTACGGTCGTCTTCTGTTGGGTCACATGTTAAAAAATTTTCAGTACATTTTCCATTTACACTGGAAAACAGAATAAATGGATTCCTCAAGAGGTTTTAATGAGGCTGGTTCCCTCACCTTCTGTTCTCACTCGACTTTCTTATTCTGTTTCTGAACATTTTTGGCACAAATATCAAAGAGCTCAGATTGATATTACTTCACTTGGTCTGACATTTGAAGAACTTACACAACTAGTTGATCATCCTAATAGTCTCCACTTATCGCTATTCCTGTAACATATCCTGTTGCCTGGATTGCTGACTCAAATGAGTGCTTTACAAATATTCCCAGACTTGGTCCTCATAAAAACCCAGAGGGAGAATTGTCACCATCTCCTTTTTTTTTTTTTTTTTTTTTTGACATGCAGAGTGGATAGTGAGAGAGAGAGACAGAGAGAAAGGTCTTCCTTTTTGCCATTGGTTCACCCTCCAATGGCCGCTGCGGCCTGCACATCGCGCTGATCCAAAGCTAGGAGCCAGGTGCTTCTCCTGGTCTCCCATGGGGTGCAGGGCCCAAGCACCTGGGCCATCCTCCACTGCCTTCCCGGGCCATAGCAGAGAGCTGCCTGGAAGAGGGGCAACCGGGACTAGAACCTGGTGTGCTGGCGCCGCAAGGTGGAGGATTAACCTGTTAAGCCACGGCGCCAGCCGTCACCATCTCCTTTTCCCCACGGGGAAATGGAAATGGAAGGCCCGAATATTCTTGCTCACATGGCTAGCAGGAGATGATTCAAGCAGAGGCCGTTGATTCCATGTGTTGGTGCTACCAGCATGCTATTGATGACTTCGACATCCCTCTGCCTGCTGCTTGTCCCACTCTCAATACATTTATTCCTGTCACCAGCTCCTGCCTCTGAATCTTTTCCAAAGCCTGGAGCCCATTGAGTCCTGGATCAATGCCCAATGAGGGACTCTGATTTTGGACCCAGGCTCAGTATATGTGTGGTTACACGTGCACATACGTGTACCTATGTTCACATGTATGTACATACACATGCTTGTGCGTGAGTAATACCCAGGCTTCCATTTTTCCCTTCCCAATTCAAGAAGGCCACACTTACAGTGTATGGAACTTAAAGGATAGAGAAGAGTTCTTCCAGACATGAATGTATTCCACAAAAACCCTCATGCTACCGTTTTCTTCTATTTTTTCCCTGTGGTCAGAGGCCAACAGAACAGAATACCACTCTCCTGCAATCTGCAAAGAAGTGAAATGACTGGGTAAGAGAACAGGAGAGGAGATGCCACATGGACACGTCTGTCCTTGAACCCTGAGCCAGGGCTCATAGTGATGATGGAAAGGTGGGATTAGAACTGCATCCAGTGAGAAGGGAGGTCCCCAGGCACTGACATCATTTAGTATGGCACAATTACTCCTAGTCCAAGGTCTGAAACCATGCCTTTAGTTTAACAGGTTAAGGACTCCTTGCCCTCCAGTAGAATCTACCTGGCTTTGGAATTCTCCAAACCAGGAGTGGGTGTTTGGCGCAACAGTTAAGATCCTGGCTGGGACGCCCACACCCCGCTCCCAATCCTAGCTTTCTTCTAATGTACGCCCTGGGAGGCCACAGGAAATGGATCCTGAAGGTAGGTCCCTGTCACCCATGTGGAAAACCTGAATTGGGTTCTGGGCTCCA
This sequence comes from Lepus europaeus, assembly GCF_033115175.1. Classification (NCBI taxonomy): domain Eukaryota; kingdom Metazoa; phylum Chordata; class Mammalia; order Lagomorpha; family Leporidae; genus Lepus; species Lepus europaeus. The sequence goes on along the minus strand of NC_084838.1, from coordinate 21,252,213 downwards.
GGCATCAGGCATTGTGAGCATTTGGGAAGTGAACCAGCAGGTGAGAGTCCTCTGTCTTTCTCTCTCTCTCTCTCTCTTTTTTTTTTTTTTTTTTTGACAAGCAGAGCTGGACAGTGAGAGAGAGAGAGAGAGAGAGGTCTTCCTTTTTCCATTGGTTCACCCTCCAATGGCTGCTGTGGCCGGTGCACTGCGCTGATCTGAAGCCAAGAGCCAGGTGCTTCCTCCTGGTCTCCCATGGGGTGCAGGGCCCAAGCATTTGGGCCATCCTCCACTGCACTCCCAGGCCACAGCAGAGAGCTGGACTGGAAGAGGGGCAACCAGGACAGAATCCGGCGCCTCAACCGGGACTAGAACCTGGGGTACTGGCACCGCAGGTGGAGGATTAGCCAAGTGAGCCGCGGAGCCGGCCTGTCTGTCTCTTAAGTAAATAAGGGGAAAAAAAAAAAGAAGATGAAGAAGAAAAAGAAGAATCTTTGAAGCAGCCCCCACAGGCAAGAGTCGCCATCCTCGCCCACTCTACCTGGGACACCTCCGAGTGGCTGTGCGCATCTCCTCGCTTTTGGGCACAGATCAGAATCAGCGCCAGACACAGCCACAGCAGCTTCATCTTGGCCGGGGGGTGGCACAGGATCTTCCGCGGCTGTCAGGAAGGAGTCTTTGCCTGGCAGTGGCCTCTCTCCCCAGCTCCCCTGAGTTTATACCCTGTGGCCAGGTTATTTGTCTATGGGACTCCAGCTCCCCTCCTCCCCTCCAGGCAATGGCCTTTCAGTCTCTGGTGGGAGGCCAAGGATTGTTCCTGCCCTTTTGAAACTTGGCAATCCCCTCCCTTTAATATGTATTTAGTGACCTTCAATTCTAAAACCAGTCTCAGGAAAAAGAGTGGATGGCTGGCAGTGCTGCCATGGGGAACCAGATTTAACTGTGGGTCTGGCTTGGAATCAGAAAGCTCATGGTGTGGACAAGGAGCGCGGTGCAACTGGGAATTGGAGGGTGTGGGGAATCTGTTCCCCCAGCTCATCTGGGGAGTGGAATTGGGTGAGTTACGGAATTTGCACAGTCTCCAAGCCCAGCAAACTGTCAGAACCAAAGTGCCCACCACCGAGCACTGAGCGACATAACGTCTTCAAATCCAGCGCGTCCTCATTTCTTTTCCTTACTCACGGAACTCAATCACCGCAGCCTTCCCTGACCCCATAATGAACAGGAAATTGTGTTAATCACTCTGTAATTCTGCAACATGGGCCCATAAGAGCATAGAACTGCAAGATATTAACCCTGGGGCCGACATTGTGGCATAGCAAGTAAAGCTGCTGCCTGCATGGCGGCATCCTATATGGGCGACACTTCAGGTCCCGGCTGCTTCACTCCTGATCCAGCTCCTTGTTAACGGCCTGGGGAAAGCAGCAGAAGACGGTCCAGGTGATTGGGTCCTGCACCCACATGGGAGACCCGGAAGAAACTCCTGGCTCCTGAGCCTGACCCAGGCTCAGCTGTGGCAGCCATCTGGGGAGTGAACCAGTAGATGGAAGCTCTCTCTTTGTCTACCCCCCCCCCCCGCCCCGAACTCTGACTTTCAAATAAATAAATACCTTTTTTTTTTTTTTTACTTTGGGGCTGATTCTGTGGTAGGTTAAGCCATTGCCTGCACTGCTAGTATCCCAGATGGCCACAATGGTTAGAGCTGCACCAAACTGAAGCCAGGAGCCAAGAGGCTCCTCGGAGTCTCCCATGCAGGTACAGGAGCTCAAGCACTTGGGCCATCCTCCACTGCTCTCCCAGACACATTAGCAGGGTGCTGGATCAGAAATGGAGCAGCTGGGACTTGAACCAGAGCCCACATGGGATGCCAGTGTCGCAGGTGGCAGCTTTACCTGCTATACCACAATGCCAGCCCTTGGTAAGTGCTTCTTAACCATGGACAGCAATAGTCCTAGGAGAGGTTTAGAAAGTGGGGCAGGCCGGCACTGTGGCTTAATAGGCTAATCCTCTGCCTGCGGCGCCGGCACACCGGGTTCTAGTCCCGGTCGGGGCGCCGGTTCTGTCCCGGTTGCCCCTCTTCCTGTCCAGCTCTCTGCTGTGGCCCAGGAGGGCAGTGGAGAATGGCCCAAGTGCTTGGGTCCTGCACCCGCATGGGAGACCAGGAGAAGCATCTGACTCCTGGCTTTGGATCAGCGTGGTGCACCGGCTGCAGCGCACTGGCCACAGCGGCCACTGGGGAGTGAACCAACAGAAGGAAGACCTTTGTCTCTCTCTTACTGTCCACTCAGCCTGTCAAAAAAAAAAAGAAAGAAAGAAAGAAAAGAAAGTGGGGCAGGCAGAACTGGTGAGTACTGCTGAGATCTGGGGTTCAGGGATGACAGAGCTTCCTCAGGGCACAGGCTAGTCCCCCACAAGGGGGCTCCAGCAAGGCAGCAACACTGCCTCTGAGCCAAATCAGTGATTCTCCCTGGGGCTTCCCAAATTCATCATTTGACGATGAATGGATGCTTCTCTGGTATTTTCTTCAATGGATGACAGATACACAAATACACTAAAAGGATCTCTTAAAATAGTCTAAAATTTATTTTTAAATATTATTTAAAAGACAGAGAATCAGGGAGACAGTAAAAGATACACACAAAGAGAGAGCTTCCATCTGCTGGCTTATTCCTCAAATGCCTTCAACACCTGGGCCTGGGCCAGGCTGAAGCCGGGAGTCTGGAGCTCACTCTGGGTCTGCCGTGGGATGGCAGGAACCTGCTCACTTGGGTCACCACTGCTGCCTCCCATAGATCGTCTTAGCAAGGAAGCTGGAATCAAAAGTAAGGCTGGGACTTGACCCAGGCACTGTGATGTGGGATGCAGGGTCCCAGGCAGCATGTTAACGGCTACGCCAAACACCTGCACCAAAAAGTCCCGTTTTGGTTAAAGAAAGTGTATTTTATTTCCAAAGATCTTAGCAATCCCCAGGTTATTCTCCTCCTGAAATGCAGCCCCATGTTGTTGGCTCATTCTCGTCTGAAGATTAGCTCTTCTTTTTGCTCTACCAGTCACAGCAAGCAGATCTATTTTATTTTCTCTCTTTTTTTAAGATTTATTTTATTTATTTGAAGGACAGAGTTACAGAGAGAGGTAGAGACAGAGAGACAGGTCTTCCATCCGCTGGTTCACTCCCCAGTTGGCCGCAATGGCCAGAGCTGCGCCAATCCAAAGCCAGGAGCCAAGAGCCAGGAGCTTCTTCCAGGTCTCCCACGTGGGTGCAGGGCCCAAGGATTTGGGCCATCTTCCACTGCTGTCCCAGGTGTGTTAGCAGGGAGCTGGATCAGAAGTGGGGCAGCCGGGACTTGGACTGGTGCTTTCCCAGGCCACAACAGAGAGCTGGATGGGAAGAGGAGCAGCTGGGATTAGAACTGGTGCCCATATGGATGCTGGTGCTTCAGGCCAGAGTGTTAACCCACTGAACCACAGCGCCGGCCGCAGCAGATCTATTTTCTGCAGAGTGTGCCTGTCGGTCTTTGTTGAGTGCCCAGGTCTGGGGCACTGCACAACAGCCTCAAGCTTTCTTTTTTAAATTCAATATTCATTTATTTATTTGAAAGTTAGGGGGAGAGAAAGAGAGAGAGCGAGCGAGCGAGCGAGCGAGCATTCACTAGTTCACTCCCCAAATGGCTGTAACAGCCAGGACTGGGTCAGGCCAAAGCCAGGAGCCAGGAGCTTCCTCCAGGTCTCCCATGTGGGTGCAGGGGCCCAAGCACTTGGGCCATCTTCCACTGCTGTCCCAGGTGTGTTAGCAGGGAGCTGGATCAGAAGGGGGGCAGCCGGGACTTGGACTGGTGCTTATGGGATGCCTGGCGCCAGCCCTGCCAGCCTCAAGCTTTCTGCTGGATGGCGTGGTTCCCTGTGACGGTGCTCCAGTTTCCTGCCTGATACCAGGGCTCTTACCGTCCTTGCAATTGTTACCACACCTTTCATTCATTCACTTAGGAATGTTCAAATAGTCACTGAACACTCACTGGGCCAGAGAGTCTGCTTTGGGTGGAGATGGTTAGAATAAAACAAACCAGAATTCTTGTCCCCACGTAGTGAAGATGGACAGTAAATGAACACATAAATGGGAATAAAATTGGCAAGTGCTGTAAGGTGCTATGAAATACTAAATGCAGTTATTATGACTTATTTATGCAACCGATATTTGCTAAATATCTGTGCTCCTGAATCACCCATTGCTTAGCAAAAATGAAGAAGCGCATATAATCCTTGCCTTTGTGGAGTTCAGCGTATAGAGGAGGATGGAAGCGCCCCACCCCCTCCCCCACGATCCCCACGTCCTGTTGCCTGGCATCTGTGAACATTCCCTTCTAGGGCAAAGGGGATTCTGCAGGTGTGAATGAGTTAAGGACCTTAAAGGGGCGTGATCATCCTGGAAACCCAGGTGGTCCTGCAGGCAATCACCTGTGTCCTTGGACGAGGAAGGCAGAGGGAGATTGGACACGCACAGAGGGGACGAACACATGATGATGGAGCAGAGGGTTTAGTACCTGCTGGCCTTGAAGCCTGAAGTGTGGCGCAATCCAAGGAGCGCCGGCAGCCACCAAAGTTGGGGGCAAGGCATGGATTGATTCTTCCAGAGGGAGGGTAGCCTTGCCTACACCCGGATTTTGGCTCAGTGATACTGATTTTTAGATGTCTGTCCCTCAAATAGTAAGCGATTAAACGTGTATTGTTTAAAGCCACTGGGTTTGTGCTGATGCTGCGGAAGCCGCAGGAAGCGAAGCAGATTCCAGGAGGAGGGAGAGCTGATAATAGGGGGAGAAAATTCACTACCAATGCGTAAGTGTCACAGGAACACTGAAATACAAGGATCTTCCTCAGAGCATCCCGGCTCAATTGGGGAGGACGGCAAGCCGAGCAAGGGCAGGGACCACGCTTTGTGTACTGCCACACATTCAGGATGTAGTACCTTGCCAGGCGCTGGTTAAATAAATACTAGTTGGCCGGCGCCGTGGCTCACTAGGCTAATCCTCCGCCTGCGGCGCTGGCACACCGGGTTCTAGTCCCTATCGGGGCACCAGATTCTGTCCCGGTTGCTCCTCTTCCAGGCCAGCTCTCTGCTGTGGCCTGGGAGTGCAGTGGAGGATGGCCCAAGTGCTTGGGCCCTGCACCCGCATGGGAGACCAGGAGGAAGCACCTGGCTCCTGGCTTCAGATCAGCGCGGTGCACCGGCTGCAGTGGCCAATGGGGGGTGAACCAACGGCAAAGGAAGACCTTTCTCTCTGTCTTTCTCTTTCACTGTCTACTCTGCCTGTCAAAATAAAAATAATAATAATACTAGTTGAGTGAATGTTAGTTGATTGAATGAATGAGGAAGGGAACCGAGAGCAAAAGGGAAGATAAAAGTCAATAAGAGGAAGAGGAAAGAGGCGAAGAGCTTTTCAGGAAGAGGAAGGAGTGTAGATGCGAAGGCCTTGTAGTTATCAGGAATCGAGAAAGGTCAGGAACTGGAGGAAGCGCCCTGCTGCTGGAACTCGGGGGCAAAGGGGTTACGGAGTGAGCTGTGGGAGTTACCGGTTTGCTAAGGTGGTCCTAACAGAGGGCCATGGGCTGGAGAAATTAAATTTCATAATTAAATTAAATTAAATTAGCAGAAGCGAATATTGGCACAGTTCCAAAGTTTTCACGGATCTTTCAAGTCCAAGATCCAGGCATCAGCAGGGTTGGTTTCTCCTGAGGTCTCCTACCTTGGACTTAAAGGGACATTTTCTCCCTGTGGCTCCAAGTGGCCTTTGCTCTGTGCCAGCCTAATCCCTTCTTATTAGGATTCCAGTCATGCTGGATGAGAGCTCACCCTAATGACCTCACTATTACCTTACCTGTATCTTCAAAGACCCTATCTCCAAACACAGTCAGGTTCTCCGGTACTGGGCGTTAGGGCTTCAGTGCACACATTTGGAGAGGCTGCAGTTCAGCCATGGGAAGGGACAAGGCCAGTTCATGCAGGTCCATGAAGCTCCTGTTAAGGATTTGGGTCCTAGGGGCCGGTGCTGTGGCTTAGTGGGTAAAGCCGCCATCTGCAGTGCCAGCATCCCATATGGGCGCCAGTTCGAGTCCTGGCTGCTCCACTTCCAATCCAGCTCTCTGCTATGGCCTGGGAAAACAGTGGAAGATGGCCTAATTCCTTGGGCCCTGCACCTGTGTGGGAGACCTGGAAGAAGCTCCTGGCTCCTGGCTTCGGAACTGCACAGCTCTGGCCATTGCGGCCAGTTGGGGAGTAAACCAGCGGATGGAAGACCTCTCTCTGCCTCTCCTCTCTCTGTGTAACTCTGACTTTCAAATAAATAAATAAATCTTAAAAAAAAAATAGGATTTGGGTCCTTCCAATGGTAGGAAGCGATTGGGGAGTTTTGAAGCAGAGGAGGGGTGTGGTTTGAAACGGGTTTGAGAGTCAGTTTGCTAGGGTGATAGCTTTGCTATTGGCAGCTAGATTTCATTAAGAAAGCAAACGAAATTGAAATAGTTTTAAAACAGACTACACAGAATGGATTTATTTGAAACATATGCTTTAAAAACATACCAGCTTGTTCAAATACATTATTTCTAAACTTACTATCATACATTTTGCTTATTATAAAACAGATATATAAACAGTTTTGTACAAGGAAAAACAAGTTGTAAGCCATTCTGTGTTCAATGACTGTCACATTCAGCTGCAGGTGGTGTAGCCCGTCCAAGTGCTGGGTTCGAAAAGCATTCATTTTATTAGTAAGGTTTTCATCTAGTACACGAAAAACTGAAGGAGAGAGGCGAGGGCCACATGCTGCTGAAAAATCCAATCAAATCGGGAGTGAAACACAGGCCCCTTCTGTTCCAGCATCCCGGAGCTGAGGCACGGCCTTAGCCTGTTCCCACTCGAGGACAGAGCAGCAGCCTCGCCGAGATCTCTGTGCACGCTTGGATCGGTTCCAGCTCATGCGCGGGTGGAAGGGAAGTTTTTGCAACAGCAGCTCCGGACGCTGAAAAGAGGAAGACGTGGATCCTGTGCCTGGCTGAGAGGGTCGGAGGCGGCGAGCGCTGCGAGGCGCAGGGTTGCCCCCTACTGGCCAGGCAACAAGGGCACAGCGGCAGTTTGGCAGGGTCAGCTCTCCCGGCTTCCTTTCTTCTGTGCACCGGGAGGTGTCCGGGTCCGGAGAATGAAATGATCATCTTTGCTACAGCCATATAAATAAATGTAATTTGCAATTATTAGCCGGAGAGACTCAGCAGAGTACATAGCTGGTACACACGGTATCTTTTAAAAAATGGAAAAACCTGATAATTTTGACAAATTTGAAAACCAGAACAATGGGTATTGGTTCTTTCATTTTGGGGATTTCTGTGCACAAAGGGGGCTTATTTTCTACACAGCTTCCAGAACACGCGAATGTAAATGACAATGAGTGAGATCCCTTCTCTCCATCGCTCAGAATCCCTAGGGTCTGCCCATCACCTCCAGGGCCCCAGGACACTGCGTTGCCCTCTCCAAGGCCAGCCTCAGGTCCTGGCCTGCTCCCACAGTCCTCTGCCTCTGTCCTGTTCTCGGAACATGTCCTTTGTCATCTCCTGATTGCCACTTACACAGCAGGAGCTGGTGTGCGCGCAGGCGAGACTCCGGCAGCTGGAGGCCCTGCTGGCCTCGGTGCCCCCTCCGCGGAGCCAGAGGGAGGCCCAGGCCGCTGCCCGCGTGTGGAGGGAGCTGGAGAAGAAGCGGACGGACCCCGGCTTCCTGGACAAGCAGGCCCGCTGCCGCTATCTCCAGGGTAAACTGAGGCACCTCAAGGGGCAGATCCAGAAATACCATGAGCAAGTGGACAGCGAGGGCTCCGTGTACTTCTGATTCTGGCCACGGCCTGGGGGCTCAGCTTTGGCCGCCTCCTCCTCCAGGAAGCCTTCCAGGGACTTCCCTGCAGCCCGGAACCCGGCAGGACTCCCCCGCCCCAGGAAGTAGGGCTTGCTCTCCATCCCAGTGGAATAAACATGTAGTAGACGCCTAAAAAAAAAAAAAAAAAAAAAAAAAAAAAAAAAAAAAAAAAAGCAAAGCTGCTTCCCCTCAGTCACCAGGTGGCCCGTTTTATTTTCCTTCAGAGCACAGAGTCCTTGCAATGTTATTATACCACCTGCTTGTTTATTGTCTGTGTCCCTGAATAGAATATAAACTCCCCAGGACAGGGATTTGCCCACTTGTCCCGCTGTGTCTTTAACAGAACAGTACCCGGCACTGCAGCTAAATGAACACGTGGTAAATAGCATTGAGGGCTGGCAGGGCACTGGCTATGTGGCATGTCAAGAATCCTGCTTTGGCTGTTCCATGCTGAAGTGTTTTTTTTTAATTCTTTTTTTTTAATTGTTATTATTTCTAAGAACAGTCAACAGTAGTATGGGAATAAAACAAGATCCACTTCCCCTGTGATTTTCAGAGATACGTAAGTAACCTAGATTACACTAGGGACCAAATAAATCATCTCAGGACACGGGATGCTCGCTGGCTATAGTTTCACACATCTTTTCTCTCAATGGAGTATTTTACCAACTTTTCTAGAATAGCAACATGACCCATCAAAGACCTGGGAAAACAGCGTATGAGAGAACTTCTACTTTGACTATGACCCTGTCTGAATAAGATCGAAGTCGGCGAACTCAAAAGGCTTCCATAGCCTTGGCAACTCATGACTAGAGCCTAGGGAGATTACTGATGCCATAAACAAGAGTGTTAAATTTGTTAAATCAACAACAGGAGTCACTGCGTACTTACTCCTCATGTGGGATCTGTCCTTAATGTGTTGTCCAATGTGAAGTAATGCTATAACTAGTACTGAAACAGTATTTTACACTTTGTGCTTCTGTGTGGGTGCAAACTGATGAACTCTTTACTTAATATATACTAAATCGATCTTCTGTATACAAAGATAATTGAAAATGAATCTTGATGTGAATGGAATGGGAGAGGGAGCGGGAGATGGGAGGGGTGCGAGTGGGAGGGAAGTCATGGAAGGGGGAAGCCATTGTAATCCATAAACTGTACTTTGGAAATTTATATTTACTAAATAAAAGTTTTTAAAAAAAAAAAAAAAGAAAATCATCCGTAGAAACCCGTTAATGCACTCTCGCCCTGGTGGTTCCAATGGGGACGTGTCTGGGCGTCCACTCTTCGAGTCCCCCGGATGAAGTCCAGGCGCGTGCTGAGGGCAGCATGGCTCGGGCTGGGACCGTAACCCCGCGCTCCTCTGGGCTCTGCCCCTCCCCGGACACATCGCTCCCCGCCATCCTTCCGGGAGAAGTCAGAGGGCGAAGGCGGCAGCTCCGGAGGTCGGAGGTCGCCGCCTTGGTCCTGCTCGCGGCGCCTGGGCTCTGAGCGGCGGGGGTGTGAGCGGAGCGCTCCCTGCAGAATGATGATGTGGGCGGGGGAGTCCTGCGGGGACTTCGGACTGAGTCTGTGGAGGCAGTGGGGGTCAGACGGGGACATCTGCTGTGGGGTCACGGGTGGAAGAGACTGAGGGGGTCTGTGGGCTGCAGCCAACCGCAGGGCTGGGTTCTTTCAGTGGTCGGAGAAGTTGCTGGTGTGCTAGGGTCTGCTGTAAGGCCACATCTAGGGGTACCGGAAACTAGAGGGCCGTCTGAGGAGCGGGTTGAGATCAGGGACAGCTGAGACGCAGGGTGCCCTTGGAGACTCGGGGGTTACATTCAGGGACCTCTTGAGTCAAGTCAGCAGCGTTGGGATGTCTGGGGAGCTGACACAGATGGCATTCCTGGGGGTGCAGACTTGGGGGGAGATCTGAATTGGGGGCTCTTAAATTCGGGGTTCTGAGACTTGGGGGGAGGTAGTTTGGGAGGTGTGGCTCAGGTTCTGAGACGCACAGGCTTATTTGGAGGTACTGACATGGGAGTTCTCAATGGGAGGAGGCTTGGGATTTGGCGGGGAGGAAAAACTCCTCTTCCCCCAGCTGACTGGCATTGCGCAAAAGAGGGGCGTGGGAAGTTGTCGTTGCAGGTTGATGGTCGCTAGGGGGAGCCAAAGCACACGGGCGTGAGGTCGTGGTCACCCTCTGGTGCCGTCTGAATCCAGGTCGCACAGGACCTCAGCAAGACCAGCGACTGGTTTACCCTTTTTCTATCCCTCTCTCTGCACCAGGAGCTCACCAAACCCTGGCAGTAGGACAGAGAGACCAGGCAAACGCCTGCTGGTGCCACGAAGGAAATGGAGACCATAAAACCTAAGTGATGGGTCCACCATGACCAAGCAAATGGAGAGGCAAAGGACAAACCAGCCTCCAGCAGAGCTGGAGAGCGCGAGGCCACTGCAGAATACCCAGGGCCCCTGGACTGGGCTCTGGAGAACGGGAGCGTACGGGTGTCACCGCAGCACTCACTCTTCCTGCTTTTGCAGAGAGGGGGTGCCTTTGAGATTAAGCACACAGCTGTAGGTTTGGGGAAGGTGAGATTTGTCTGAGGCTTGGCACAGATCCCCACTGGAGTGGGCGGCTAGAATGAAGGTCAAAGAAGAAATCACGAAAAAGTGAGAAAATTTTCAGGCCAGCGAAATGCCAAGGAAGACGCTCTATCGAAATGTGTGGGATGCACTAACGCAGTGAGTAGAGGACATGTTAGAGTTTTAAAGACTTATAATGTGAAAAAAGTTTAAAATCTGTGATCTAGCATTTTACCGGATAAGGCTTTGGAAAGAAGAGCAACGTAAACTGAAAATAAGTGGAGGAGGCAGGATCCCAGCAGTCACCCTTGCTCGCTCATGTTCCCTGGCCGCCTCGTGCCCTGCACCCGCAAAGTCCAGGCTCTGGGAGTCCTTCTTCCAAGAATGGGCACCACAGTGCAGGGAGCCCCCTCGCGGTGGGTGGGCACTTGTTTTAAAGCCCATTCTCCGCAGGGTGATGGTTTCTACCAATAGGAATCTTTTCAACCCGGACTATTTCTCTCTTGAAAAAAGCAGTAAGATCGATGCACCTTAACTTAACACACCAAGCCCCCTAGCCTGGCCCTTCTTCACCAACATCTCTTGGTTCTGAAGAAGAAAATGACGGAGAGGAAATTAGCAAGGCAATCATCCTTGGTTCAGATAGAACTAAAACCAAACACCCGGAATAATGTTCCAGAGATTCCAGAGAATGCAAGAAAAGCAAGCATGTAATTTTTCAAGAATCAAAGATGAATACAAGCCGGTGCCGCAGCTCACTAGGCTAATCCTCCGCCTGCGGCGCTGGTACCCAGGGTTCTAGTCCCGGCAACTGGGATAGAATCCGGCGCCCCAACCGGGACTAGAACCTGGTGTGCCGGCGCCGCAAGGTGGAGGATTAGCCTGTTAAGCCACAGCACCGGCCGCCAAGAGCTTTACAGGTCTCCCATGTGGATGCAGGGACCCCATCACTTGGCCATCATTTGTTGCTTTTCCCAGGCCATTAGCAAGGAGCTGGATCAGAGGTGGAGAAGCCAGGACTTGATCTGGTGCCCATAAGGGATGCTGGCATCACAGGTGGTGGGTTAATCTACTATGCCACAATGCCAGCCCCATTATATATATTTTTAAAAGATGTATTTATTTATTTGAAGGGCAGAGAGAGAGAGAGAGATTTTTCCATCTGCTGATTCACTACTCAAATGCCCACAATGGCCAAGGCTGGGCCAGGCCAAAGCCAGGAGCCTGGAACTCCATCCGGATCTCCCACAGGGATGGCAGGGTCCCAAGGACTTGGGCCATCTTCTGCTGCTTTCCCAAGAGCATTAGTGGTGAGCTGGATCAGAAGTGGAGCAGCAGCCGGGACTCCAACCGGCGCTCATACAGGATGCTGGCATCACAGGTGGCTGCTTAACCTACTGTGCACAACACCAGCCATGCAGGCCTTCTATTCTTACGGTGTGTGTGAATCCTGGGTTTATCAGGCCATAAGAAATGGGCAAGTCGAAGGACAAGCCACACTCCCAGGGACCTGGGGTGATGGTTGGATAATCGCGGCAGAGAAGCGAACACCCTGGGACTCAGAGGAGATTTGGAGAAGTGAGAAGGGGATGCGAATGCACGGCCAAGGGAGTCCCTCCCTCGGGTCTGTGAGCCCCACATCTCCCAGACACAGAGACAAAGCACTCGATGCAAGGCGGCTCATTTATTGAGTGTGCAGAGGGAGAGTTTGTGCATGCAGGCTTCCCCTGGGTGTGGCAGAGTCAGAAATCCCGAGACAATCTTTGATTGCTGGTGGATTGACGGCAACCAGGGACGCTCCTGCAGCTGCAGCGTGCATGCCTAGTGATGGGAATCAGGCCTCAGCACTTGACACAGGAGGCCTTGGGGGCTGGAGAGGGAAGCTGGAGCCCCAGGCGGGGACGCATGCACTTGGTGCTAAACAGCAAAGGGGAAAGAGAACTCAGATGCCTGCTGAGCCACTCTCGGATTGAACCAAGGGTGAACAACATTCTATTCCAGAGGGGCTGACGGACTGGCTCTACCCCTGCACGCTAGCTTAGCCTATTTTCCACAAGAGGGGGAGGAAGGGCGCCAAGGAAATAATTTTTTTGTTTTTCCTATTGCTGATTCCATTTTAACCTCAGCCCCAACTGAATCTATAAGAGAGAAAGGAATCCCGGGCTGGTTTCTGCCATCTTCAGCCTTAGGAGTTTGGAAGAGTTTCTGATGGGTTGAGGGATACTGACAGAAGCCTGGCTATCTTGGGTAACTGCTTCCTTCATGCAAGTGGCTAAGATGTCCGCGTATTTCATCTGAATGAAGCCCTACGATAAATCCGGGGTAGGAGACAGACGAGGAAGCTCAGAGTCTGTTTCCCAGGTTGAAGGCCAGTGGGGAGGGCAGACAGGGCTGTGCTGGGATTTGACCTGAGGGTGTGCCCAGCCTCAGGGAAGACTTTTGTGTTCTACACTGGAGAATGGGATGGCAACCTGGCTTTGGGAACACGGATCCCCAACCCAGAGACGGATGGGCGTTTCATACTCACACCCTCCTACGTTTTGCATTTTGGGCCTGCAGCCTTGGTTCCATGTGGCCCAGTACCAGTTCCTGAGCCCTCCTCACCAGCCTGCCGCCCTACAGTATGCTTGTAAGGCAGATCTCACTGTGTTCTCTTCCACTGCTTCCAGGGCTGGGGAACCTTCGCTCTGTCCAGGACCGGCTGGATGCTTATAGCATCATTCACCAACCACACAAAATTGTCCGCTTAAAAATCAGCCTGCTGTAGATTGATTGAGTTTTGAGTTGTGCCTGTGGTTGCCTCGGCAGGACCAGACCAGACGAGCTCCTGGGCCTTAGATGGCCCTCGGGCCAGAAGGTCCCCACCCTTGGCATTTAGCTCAAAAGCTCATGAAAAGATGGGGTCCTGAGCCCAAATCCCCTAGCTCCAAATGTCAAACTACACACTTCTCCCCCTTGCCACCGCCAGCTTCCTTTCCAATTATCTTCACAGTAATCTGAGCCCAAACCCGTAATGCTCTGCAAGGCGCTGGCCCACCCCCTTCCGCTGGGCTCCGAGATCACCAACCTGAAGGCTTAGGCAGCTCCGCCGTCTCTGGCGTAGAGGCAGCGATCTGTGGAAGTGGAACAGAGCATGTTCAGGCACCAACCCCGGTGGGTTCCCCAGGAAGGACCCAGGTGAGTCCATAGCAGGAGAACAAGGGGACGGAATGTGGGTGTTACCTTCCCTTGTATGGCTCCTTTGGTCCCATGGGAATTCAGAACGATACAGCCAGACAGCTGAACTTACCGACTTTGGTTAGGTCCAGTATGTTTTCCTCAACAATTCCACGTTCTTGAGACAACTGCACAAACTTTTCCCTGATTTCCGATCTCACATCCGGTTCTCGGCCTGTGGGATGAGTGACAGTAGTGCTGTGTCTTGTGTGTGAGTCCCAGAGGTGGATGAGGAGATGGGGCTTCAGATGGAAGGGGAAACGAAGGGCACCAAGTGGGGCTCAGGCAGGGGGCTCGGGGGTGGGACATTAACATTATGCTGCACTTGACATCGTTGGGATACATTTTTGGCTCAATGCCAGGTTCCATGGTCTTCCCAACACCAAGCCTACAGGCTTACCAAAAGCGAGCACTTGTCTTTCTGGGGGTGGGGGGGGAATCCATGATAAGACCACTCTGAATTCAGGGTTTCTTCCTTCCTCAATCCCCACCCCAAGATGAGTGGCAGCATGAAAAAACTCTACCGTAGAGCTTCATCAGCTGGAAACTTTCCCCATTGTTGTGATTTATGAGATGGAAAATAATATAGTCATCAGGGACCACGTCAAGGATTCTAAAGACATTGTGTCCATCATCTGTGGAGGGAAGAACACAGTTCAGAACTTCTTTGGTCCATGGGAAGCAATTGAAATCTTTTACCTGTTCTTTCCCAAAAACAAGTTCAAGTGCGTGTTCCGGAAAGGACAGAGAGGGAGGATGGCTAATGCCTCCTCTGTGCATCTCCTAGGCTACACGAGGTGACTTCTATGAAAAAGGATCCTGTTAGCTAGACCTCCAATGGTAGACAAATTTAACCACAGCATCAGCTCACCCTTGTCTTCCATGAGACCCTCAGCAGCTTTCTCAGCGATGTGTCTCTGACCTCCCTCTAAGTCCTGCTGGCATCACATACCCAGGGCGGCATCCTGAGAACTTAGCCATGGCAGTGACCACCACAAAGACACAGGGGATGGGAATTGGCTGTTTTTTCCTGAGAATTCCCTTGCATGGTAGGTGGTAGATAGGACCAAATCGCCTTCTTTATCATCTGATGGTTTTATGTGCTGGGCATTGCCTTGTATAGGCAAGTTTCTTCCATACTGAACACACCAGGGATGCTGGCTCATAGGTGCCCTGCATTATATGACCTAAATAAGCATTTATCTGAACTTGATAAAGATCTTGAATATATAGAGATAAAGTAAATTCCTTGTAGATGAAAGTAGGATTTAGGAAGGAATTTTGGGGGGGTATACTTACACTCAACAGTATATACACGGTCGTCTTCTGTTGGGTCACATGTTAAAAAATTTTCAGTACATTTTCCATTTACACTGGAAAACAGAATAAATGGATTCCTCAAGAGGTTTTAATGAGGCTGGTTCCCTCACCTTCTATTCTCACTCGACTTTCTTATTCTGTTTCTGAACATTTTTGGCACAAATATCAAAGAGCTCAGATTGATATTACTTCACTTGGTCTGACATTTGAAGAACTTACACAACTAGTTGATCATCCTAATAGTCTCCACTTATCGCTATTCCTGTAACATATCCTGTTGCCTGGATTGCTGACTCAAATGAGTGCTTTACAAATATTCCCAGACTTAGTCCTCACAAAAACCCAGAGGGAGAATTGTCACCATCTCCTTTTTTTTTTTTTTTTTTTTTTTTTTTTTTTTTTTTGACAGGCAGAGTGGATAGTGAGAGAGAGAGACAGAGAGAAAGGTCTTCCTTTTTGCCATCGGTTCACCCTCCAATGGCCGCTGCGGCCTGCACATCGCGCTGATCCAAAGCTAGGAGCCAGGTGCTTCTCCTGGTCTCCCATGGGGTGCAGGGCCCAAGCACCTGGGCCATCCTCCACTGCCTTCCCGGGCCATAGCAGAGAGCTGCCTGGAAGAGGGGCAACCGGGACTAGAACCCGGTGTGCCGGCGCCGCAAGGTGGAGGATTAACCTGTTAAGCCACGGCGCCAGCCGTCACCATCTCCTTTTCCCCACGGGGAAATGGAAATGGAAGGCCCGAATATTCTTGCTCACATGGCTAGCAGGAGATGATTCAAGCGGAGGCCGTTGATTCCATGTGTTGGTGCTACCAGCATGCTATTGATGACTTCGACATCCCTCTGCCTGCTGCTTGTCCCACTCTCAATACATTTATTCCTGTCACCAGCTCCTGCCTCTGAATCTTTTCCAAATCCTGGAGCCCATTGAGTCCTGGATCAATGCCCAATGAGGGACTCTGATTTTGGACCCAGGCTCAGTATATGTGTGGTTACACGTGCACATACGTGTACCTATGTTCACATGTATGTACATACACATGCTTGTGCGTGAGTAATACCCAGGCTTCCATTTTTCCCTTCCCAATTCAAGAAGGCCACACTTACAGTGTATGGAACTTAAAGGATAGAGAAGAGTTCTTCCAGACATGAATGTATTCCACAAAAACCCTCATGCTACCGTTTTCTTCTATTTTTTCCCTGTGGTCAGAGGCCAACAGAACAGAATACCACTCTCCTGCAATCTGCAAAGAAGTGAAATGACTGGGTAAGAGAACAGGAGAGGAGATGCCACATGGACACTTCTGTCCTTGAACCCTGAGCCAGGGCTCATAGTGATGATGGAAAGGTGGGATTAGAACTGCATCCAGTGAGAAGGGAGGTCCCCAGGCACTGTCATCATTTAGTATGGCACAATTACTCCTAGTCCAAGGTCTGAAACCATGCCTTTAGTTTAACAGGTTAAGGACTCCTTGCCCTCCAGTAGAATCTACCTGGCTTTGGAATTCTCCAAACCAGGAGTGGGTGTTTGGCGCAACAGTTAAGATCCTGGCTGGGATGCCCACACCCCGCTCCCAATCCTAGCTTTCTTCTAATGTACACCCTGGGAGGCCACAGGAAATGGATCCTGAAGGTAGGTCCCTGTCACCCATGTGGAAAACCTGAATTGGGTTCTGGGCTCCAGGCATAGGCATTGTGAGCATTTGGGAAGTGAACCAGCAGGTGAGAGTCCTCTGTCTTTCTCTCTCTCTCTTTTTTTTTTTGACAAGCAGAGCTGGACAGTGAGAGAGAGAGAGAGAGAGAGAGGTCTTCCTTTTTCCATTGGTTCACCCCCCAATGGCTGCTGTGGCCGGTGCACTGCGCTGATCTGAAGCCAAGAGCCAGGTGCTTCCTCCTGGTCTCCCATGGGGTGCAGGGCCCAAGCATTTGGGCCATCCTCCACTGCACTCCCAGGCCACAGCAGAGAGCTGGACTGGAAGAGGAGCAACCAGGACAGAATCCGGCGCCTCAACCGGGACTAGAACCCGGGGTACTGGCACCGCAGGTGGAGGATTAGCCAAGTGAGCCGCGGAGCCAGCCTGTCTGTCTCTTAAATAAATAAGGGGAAAAAAAAAAGAAGAAGATGAAGAAGAAAAAGAAGAATCTTTGAAGCAGCCCCCACAGGCAAGAGTCGCCATCCTCGCCCACTCTACCTGGGACACCTCCGAGTGGCTGTGCGCATCTCCTCGCTTTTGGGCACAGATCAGAATCAGCGCCAGACACAGCCACAGCAGCTTCATCTTGGCCGGGGGGTGGCACAGGATCTTCCGCGGCTGTCAGGAAGGAGTCTTTGCCTGGCAGTGGCCTCTCTCCCCAGCTCCCCTGAGTTTATACCCTGTGGCCAGGTTATTTGTCTATGGGACTCCAGCTCCCCTCCTCCCCTCCAGGCAATGGCCTTTCAGTCTCTGGTGGGAGGCCAAGGATTGTTCCTGCCCTTTTGAAACTTGGCAATCCCCTCCCTTTACTATGTATTTAGTGACCTTCAATTCTAAAACCAGTCTCAGGAAAAAGAGTGGATGGCTGGCAGTGCTGCCATGGGGAACCAGATTTAACTGTGGGTCTGGCTTGGAATCAGAAAGCTCATGGTGTGGACAAGGAGCGCGGTGCAACTGGGAATTGGAGGGTGTGGGGAATCTGTTCCCCCAGCTCATCTGGGGAGTGGAATTGGGTGAGTTACGGAATTTGCACAGTCTCCAAGCCCAGCAAACTGTCAGAACCAAAGTGCCCACCACCGAGCACTGAGCGACATAACGTCTTCAAATCCAGCGCGTCCTCATTTCTTTTCCTTACTCACGGAACTCAATCACCGCAGCCTTCCCACACCCCATAATGAACAGGAAATTGTGTTAATCACTCTGTAATTCTGCAACATGGGCCCATAAGAGCATAGAACTGCAAGATATTAACCCTGGGGCCGACATTGTGGCATAGCAAGTAAAGCTGCTGCCTGCATGGCGGCATCCTATATGGGCGACATTTCAGGTCCTGGCTGCTTCACTCTCGATCCAGCTCCTTGTTAACGGCCTGGGGAAAGCAGCAGAAGACGGCCCAGGTGATTGGGCCCTGCACCCACATGGGAGACCCGGAAGAATCTCCTGGCTCCTGAGCCTGACCCAGGCTCAGCTGTGGCAGCCATCTGGGAAGTGAACCAGTAGATGGAAGCTCTCTCTTTGTCTACCCCCCCCGAACTCTGACTTTCAAATAAATAAATACTTTTTTTTTTTTTTACTTTGGGGCTGATTCTGTGGTAGGTTAAGCCATTGCCTGCACTGCCAGTATCCCAAATGGCCACAATGGTTAGAGCTGCACCAAACTGAAGCCAGGAGCCAAGAGGCTCCTCGGAGTCTCCCATGCAGGTACAGGAGCTCAAGCACTTGGGCCATCCTCCACTGCTCTCCCAGGCACATTAGCAGGGTGCTGGATCAGAAATGGAGCAGCTGGGACTTGAACCAGAGCCCACATGGGATGCCAGTGTCGCAGGTGGCAGCTTTACCTGCTATACCACAATGCCAGCCCTTGGTAAGTGCTTCTTAACCATGGACAGCAATAGTCCTAGGAGAGGTTTAGAAAGTGGGGCAGGCCGGCACTGTGGCTTAATAGGCTAATCCTCTGCCTGCGGCGCCGGCACACCGGGTTCTAGTCCCGGTCGGGGCGCCGGTTCTGTCCCGGTTGCCCCTCTTCCAGTTCAGCTCTCTGCTGTGGCCCAGGAGGGCAGTGGAGGATGGCCCAAGTGCTTGGGTCCTGCACCCGCATGGGAGACCAGAAGAAGCATCTGACTCCTGGCTTTGGATCAGCGTGGTGCACCGGCTGCAGCGCACTGGCCACAGCGGCCATTGGGGAGTGAACCAACAGAAGGAAGACCTTTGTCTCTCTCTTACTGTCCACTCAGCCTGTCAAAAAAAAAAAAAAAAAAAGAAAGAAAGAAAGAAAAGAAAGTGGGGCAGGCAGAACTGGTGAGTACTGCTGAGATCTGGGGTTCAGGGATGACAGAGCTTCCTCAGGGCACAGGCTAGTCCCCCACAAGGGGGCTCCAGCAAGGCAGCAACACTGCCTCTGAGCAAAATCAGTGATTCTCCCTGGGGCTTCCCAAATTCATCATTTGACGATGAATGGATGCTTCTCTGGTATTTTCTTCAATGGATGACAGATACACAAATACACTAAAAGGATCTCTTAAAATAGTCTAAAATTTATTTTTAAATATTATTTAAAAGACAGAGAATCAGGGAGACAGTAAAAGATACACACAAAGAGAGAGCTTCCATCTGCTGGCTTATTCCTCAAATGCCTTCAACACCTGGGCCTGGGCCAGGCTGAAGCCGGGAGTCTGGAGCTCACTCTGGGTCTGCCGTGGGATGGCAGGAACCTGCTCACTTGGGTCACCACTGCTGCCTCCCATAGATCGTCTTAGCAAGGAAGCTGGAATCAAAAGTAAGGCTGGGACTTGACCCAGGCACTGTGACATGGGATGCAGGGTCCCAGGCAGCATGTTAAAGGCTATGCCAAACACCTGCACCAAAAAGTCCCGTTTTGGTTAAAGAAAGTGTATTTTATTTCCAAAGATCTTAGCAATCCCCAGGTTATTCTCCTCCTGAAATGCAGCCCCATGTTGTTGGCTCATTCTCGTCTGAAGATTAGCTCTTCTTTTTGCTCTACCAGTCACAGCAAGCAGATCTATTTTATTTTCTCTCTTTTTTTAAGATTTATTTTATTTATTTGAAGGACAGAGTTACAGAGAGAGGTAGGACAGAGAGACAGGTCTTCCATCCGCTGGTTCACTCCCCAGTTGGCCGCAATGGCCAGAGCTGCGCCAATCCAAAGCCAGGAGCCAAGAGCCGGGAGCTTCTTCCAGGTCTCCCACGTGGGTGCAGGGCCCAAGGATTTGGGCCATCCTCCACTGCTTTCCCAGGCCACAACAGAGAGCTGGATGGGAAGAGGAGCAGCTGGGATTAGAACTGGTGCCCATATGGATGCTGGTGCTTCAGGCCAGAGTGTTAACCCACTGAACCACAGCGCCGGCCGCAGCAGATCTATTTTCTGCAGAGTGTGCCTGTCGGTCTTTGTTGAGTGCCCAGGTCTGGGGCACTGCACAACAGCCTCAAGCTTTCTTTTTTAAATTCAATATTCATTTATTTATTTGAAAGTTAGGGGGAGAGAAAGAGAGAGAGCGAGCGAGCGAGCAAGCATTCACTAGTTCACTCCCCAAATGGCTGTAACAGCCAGGACTGGGTCAGGCCAAAGCCAGGAGCCAGGAGCTTCCTCCAGGTCTCCCATGTGGGTGCAGGGGCCCAAGCACTTGGGCCATCTTCCACTGCTGTCCCAGGTGTGTTAGCAGGGAGCTGGATCAGAAGGGGGGCAGCCGGGACTTGGACTGGTGCTTATGGGATGCCTGGCGCCAGCCCTGCCAGCCTCAAGCTTTCTGCTGGATGGCGTGGTTCCTGTGACGGTGCTCCAGTTTCCTGCCTGATACCAGGGCTCTTACCGTCCTTGCAATTGTTACCACACCTTTCATTCATTCACTTAGGAATGTTCAAATAGTCACTGAACACTCACTGGGCCAGAGAGTCTGCTTTGGGTGGAGATGGTTAGAATAAAACAAACCAGAATTCTTGTCCCCACGTAGTGAAGATGGACAGTAAATGAACACATAAATGGGAATAAAATTGGCAAGTGCTGTAAGGTGCTATGAAATACTAAATGCAGTTATTATGACTTATTTATGCAACCGATATTTGCTAAATATCTGTGCTCCTGAATCACCCATTGCTTAGCAAAAATGAAGAAGCGCATATAATCCTTGCCTTTGTGGAGTTCAGCGTATAGAGGAGGATGGAAGCGCCCCACCCCCTCCCCCACGATCCCCACGTCCTGTTGCCTGGCATCTGTGAACATTCCCTTCTAGGGCAAAGGGGATTCTGCAGGTGTGACTGAGTTAAGGACCTTAAAGGGGCGTGATCATCCTGGAAACCCAGGTGGTCCTGCAGGCAATCACCTGTGTCCTTGGACGAGGAAGGCAGAGGGAGATTGGACACGCACAGAGGGGACGAACACGTGACGATGGAGCAGAGGGTTTAGTACCTGCTGGCCTTGAAGACTGAAGTGTGGCGCAATCCAAGGAGCGCCGGCAGCCACCAAAGTTGGGGGCAAGGCATGGATTGATTCTTCCAGAGGGAGGGTAGCCTTGCCTACACCCGGATTTTGGCTCAGTGATACTGATTTTTAGATGTCTGTCCCCCAAATAGTAAGCGATTAAACGTGTATTGTTTAAAGCCACTGGGTTTGTGCTGATGCTGCGGAAGCCGCAGGAAGCGAAGCAGATTCCAGGAGGAGGGAGAGCTGATAATAGGGGGAGAAAATTCACTACCAATGCGTAAGTGTCACAGGAACACTGAAATACAAGGATCTTCCGCAGAGCATCCCGGCTCAATTGGGGAGGACGGCAAGCCGAGCAAGGGCAGGGACCACGCTTTGTGTACTGCCACACATTCAGGATGTAGTACCTTGCCAGGCGCTGGTTAAATAAATACTAGTTGGCCGGCGCCGTGGCTCACTAGGCTAATCCTCCGCCTGCGGCGCTGGCACACCGGGTTCTAGTCCCTATCGGGGCACCAGATTCTGTCCCGGTTGCTCCTCTTCCAGGCCAGCTCTCTGCTGTGGCCTGGGAGTGCAGTGGAGGATGGCCCAAGTGCTTGGGCCCTGCACCCGCATGGGAGACCAGGAGGAAGCACCTGGCTCCTGGCTTCAGATCAGCGCGGTGCACCGGCTGCAGTGGCCAATGGGGGGTGAACCAACGGCAAAGGAAGACCTTTCTCTCTGTCTTTCTCTCTCACTGTCTACTCTGCCTGTCAAAATAAAAATAATAATAATACTAGTTGAGTGAATGTTAGTTGATTGAATGAATGAGGAAGGGAACCGAGAGCAAAAGGGAAGATAAAAGTCAATCAGAGGAAGAGGAAACAGGCGAAGAGCTTTTCAGGAAGAGGAAGGAGTGTAGAGGCGGAAGCCTTGTAGTTATCAGGAATCGAGAAAGGTCAGGAACTGGAGGAAGCGCCCTGCTGCTGGAACTCGGGGGCAAAGGGGTTACGGAGTGAGCTGTGGGAGTTACCGGTTTGCTAAGGTGGTCCTAACAGAGGGCCATGGGCTGGAGAAATTAAATTTCATAATTAAATTAAATTAAATTAGCAGAAGCGAATATTGGCACAGTTCCAAAGTTTTCACGGATCTTTCAAGTCCAAGATCCAGGCATCAGCAGGGTTGGTTTCTCCTGAGGTCTCCTACCTTGGACTTAAAGGGACATTTTCTCCCTGTGGCTCCAAGTGGCCTTTGCTCTGTGCCAGCCTAATCCCTTCTTATTAGGATTCCAGTCATGCTGGATGAGAGCTCACCCTAATGACCTCACTATTACCTTACCTGTATCTTCAAAGACCCTATCTCCAAACACAGTCAGGTTCTCCGGTACTGGGCGTTAGGGCTTCAGTGCACACATTTGGAGAGGCTGCAGTTCAGCCATGGGAAGGGACAAGGCCAGTTCATGCAGGTCCATGAAGCTCCTGTTAAGGATTTGGGTCCTAGGGGCCGGTGCTGTGGCTTAGTGGGTAAAGCCGCCATCTGCAGTGCCAGCATCCCATATGGGCGCCAGTTCGAGTCCTGGCTGCTCCACTTCCAATCCAGCTCTCTGCTATGGCCTGGGAAAACAGTGGAAGATGGCCTAATTCCTTGGGCCCTGCACCTGTGTGGGAGACCTGGAAGAAGCTCCTGGCTCCTGGCTTCGGAACTGCACAGCTCTGGCCATTGCGGCCAGTTGGGGAGTAAACCAGCGGATGGAAGACCTCTCTCTGCCTCTCCTCTCTCTGTGTAACTCTGACTTTCAAATAAATAAATAAATCTTAAAAAAAAAATAGGATTTGGGTCCTTCCAATGGTAGGAAGCGATTGGGGAGTTTTGAAGCAGAGGAGGGGTGTGGTTTGAAACGGGTTTGAGAGTCAGTTTGCTAGGGTGATAGCTTTGCTATTGGCAGCTAGATTTCATTAAGAAAGCAAACGAAATTGAAATAGTTTTAAAACAGACTACACAGAATGGATTTATTTGAAACATATGCTTTAAAAACATACCAGCTTGTTCAAATACATTATTTCTAAACTTACTATCATACATTTTGCTTATTATAAAACAGATATATAAACAGTTTTGTACAAGGAAAAACAAGTTGTAAGCCATTCTGTGTTCAATGACTGTCACATTCAGCTGCAGGTGGTGTAGCCCGTCCAAGTGCTGGGTTCGAAAAGCATTCATTTTATTAGTAAGGTTTTCATCTAGTACACGAAAAACTGAAGGAGAGAGGCGAGGGCCACATGCTGCTGAAAAATCCAATCAAATCGGGAGTGAAACACAGGCCCCTTCTGTTCCAGCATCCCGGAGCTGAGGCACGGCCTTAGCCTGTTCCCACTCGAGGACAGAGCAGCAGCCTCGCCGAGATCTCTGTGCACGCTTGGATCGGTTCCAGCTCATGCGCGGGTGGAAGGGAAGTTTTTGCAACAGCAGCTCCGGACGCTGAAAAGAGGAAGACGTGGATCCTGTGCCTGGCTGAGAGGGTCGGAGGCGGCGAGCGCTGCGAGGCGCAGGGTTGCCCCCTACTGGCCAGGCAACAAGGGCACAGCGGCAGTTTGGCAGGGTCAGCTCTCCCGGCTTCCTTTCTTCTGTGCACCGGGAGGTGTCCGGGTCCGGAGAATGAAATGATCATCTTTGCTACAGCCATATAAATAAATGTAATTTGCAATTATTAGCCGGAGAGACTCAGCAGAGTACATAGCTGGTACACACGGTATCTTTTAAAAAATGGAAAAACCTGATAATTTTGACAAATTTGAAAACCAGAACAATGGGTATTGGTTCTTTCATTTTGGGGATTTCTGTGCACAAAGGGGGCTTATTTTCTACACAGCTTCCAGAACACGCGAATGTAAATGACAATGAGTGAGATCCCTTCTCTCCATCGCTCAGAATCCCTAGGGTCTGCCCATCACCTCCAGGGCCCCAGGACACTGCGTTGCCCTCTCCAAGGCCAGCCTCAGGTCCTGGCCTGCTCCCACAGTCCTCTGCCTCTGTCCTGTTCTCGGAACATGTCCTTTGTCATCTCCTGATTGCCACTTACACAGCAGGAGCTGGTGTGCGCGCAGGCGAGACTCCGGCAGCTGGAGGCCCTGCTGGCCTCGGTGCCCCCTCCGCGGAGCCAGAGGGAGGCCCAGGCCGCTGCCCGCGTGTGGAGGGAGCTGGAGAAGAAGCGGACGGACCCCGGCTTCCTGGACAAGCAGGCCCGCTGCCGCTATCTCCAGGGTAAACTGAGGCACCTCAAGGGGCAGATCCAGAAATACCATGAGCAAGTGGACAGCGAGGGCTCCGTGTACTTCTGATTCTGGCCACGGCCTGGGGGCTCAGCTTTGGCCGCCTCCTCCTCCAGGAAGCCTTCCAGGGACTTCCCTGCAGCCCGGAACCCGGCAGGACTCCCCCGCCCCAGGAAGTAGGGCTTGCTCTCCATCCCAGTGGAATAAACATGTAGTAGACGCCTAAAAAAAAAAAAAAAAAAAAAAAAAAAAAAAAAAAAAAAAAAGCAAAGCTGCTTCCCCTCAGTCACCAGGTGGCCCGTTTTATTTTCCTTCAGAGCACAGAGTCCTTGCAATGTTATTATACCACCTGCTTGTTTATTGTCTGTGTCCCTGAATAGAATATAAACTCCCCAGGACAGGGATTTGCCCACTTGTCCCGCTGTGTCTTTAACAGAACAGTACCCGGCACTGCAGCTAAATGAACACGTGGTAAATAGCATTGAGGGCTGGCAGGGCACTGGCTATGTGGCATGTCAAGAATCCTGCTTTGGCTGTTCCATGCTGAAGTGTTTTTTTTTAATTCTTTTTTTTTAATTGTTATTATTTCTAAGAACAGTCAACAGTAGTATGGGAATAAAACAAGATCCACTTCCCCTGTGATTTTCAGAGATACGTAAGTAACCTAGATTACACTAGGGACCAAATAAATCATCTCAGGACACGGGATGCTCGCTGGCTATAGTTTCACACATCTTTTCTCTCAATGGAGTATTTTACCAACTTTTCTAGAATAGCAACATGACCCATCAAAGACCTGGGAAAACAGCGTATGAGAGAACTTCTACTTTGACTATGACCCTGTCTGAATAAGATCGAAGTCGGCGAACTCAAAAGGCTTCCATAGCCTTGGCAACTCATGACTAGAGCCTAGGGAGATTACTGATGCCATAAACAAGAGTGTTAAATTTGTTAAATCAACAACAGGAGTCACTGCGTACTTACTCCTCATGTGGGATCTGTCCTTAATGTGTTGTCCAATGTGAAGTAATGCTATAACTAGTACTGAAACAGTATTTTACACTTTGTGCTTCTGTGTGGGTGCAAACTGATGAACTCTTTACTTAATATATACTAAATCGATCTTCTGTATACAAAGATAATTGAAAATGAATCTTGATGTGAATGGAATGGGAGAGGGAGCGGGAGATGGGAGGGGTGCGAGTGGGAGGGAAGTCATGGAAGGGGGAAGCCATTGTAATCCATAAACTGTACTTTGGAAATTTATATTTACTAAATAAAAGTTTTTAAAAAAAAAAAAAAGAAAATCATCCGTAGAAACCCGTTAATGCACTCTCGCCCTGGTGGTTCCAATGGGGACGTGTCTGGGCGTCCACTCTTCGAGTCCCCCGGATGAAGTCCAGGCGCGTGCTGAGGGCAGCATGGCTCGGGCTGGGACCGTAACCCCGCGCTCCTCTGGGCTCTGCCCCTCCCCGGACACATCGCTCCCCGCCATCCTTCCGGGAGAAGTCAGAGGGCGAAGGCGGCAGCTCCGGAGGTCGGAGGTCGCCGCCTTGGTCCTGCTCGCGGCGCCTGGGCTCTGAGCGGCGGGGGTGTGAGCGGAGCGCTCCCTGCAGAATGATGATGTGGGCGGGGGAGTCCTGCGGGGACTTCGGACTGAGTCTGTGGAGGCAGTGGGGGTCAGACGGGGACATCTGCTGTGGGGTCACGGGTGGAAGAGACTGAGGGGGTCTGTGGGCTGCAGCCAACCGCGGGGCTGGCTTCTTTCAGTGGTCGGAGAAGTTGCTGGTGTGCTAGGGTCTGCTGTAAGGCCACATCTAGGGGTACCGGAAACTAGAGGGCCGTCTAAGGAGCGGGTTGAGATCAGGGACAGCTGAGACGCAGGGTGCCCTTGGAGACTCGGGGGTTACATTCAGGGACCTCTTGAGTCAAGTCAGCAGCGTTGGGATGTCTGGGGAGCTGACACAGATGGCATTCCTGGGGGTGCAGACTTGGGGGGAGATCTGAATTGGGGGCTCTTAAATTCGGGGTTCTGAGACTTGGGGGGAGGTAGTTTGGGAGGTGTGGCTCAGGTTCTGAGACGCACAGGCTTATTTGGAGGTACTGACATGGGAGTTCTCAATGGGAGGAGGCTTGGGATTTGGCGGGGAGGAAAAACTCCTCTTCCCCCAGCTGACTGGCATTGCGCAAAAGAGGGGCGTGGGAAGTTGTCGTTGCAGGTTGATGGTCGCTAGGGGGAGCCAAAGCACACGGGAGTGAGGTCGTGGTCACCCTCTGGTGCCGTCTGAATCCAGGTCGCACAGGACCTCAGCAAGACCAGCGACTGGTTTACCCTTTTTCTATCCCTCTCTCTGCACCAGGAGCTCACCAAACCCTGGCAGTAGGACAGAGAGACCAGGCAAACGCCTGCTGGTGCCACGAAGGAAATGGAGACCATAAAACCTAAGTGATGGGTCCACCATGACCAAGCAAATGGAGAGGCAAAGGACAAACCAGCCTCCAGCAGAGCTGGAGAGCGCGAGGCCACTGCAGAATACCCAGGGCCCCTGGACTGGGCTCTGGAGAACGGGAGCGTACGGGTGTCACCGCAGCACTCACTCTTCCTGCTTTTGCAGAGAGGGGGTGCCTTTGAGATTAAGCACACAGCTGTAGGTTTGGGGAAGGTGAGATTTGTCTGAGGCTTGGCACAGATCCCCACTGGAGTGGGCGGCTAGAATGAAGGTCAAAGAAGAAATCACGAAAAAGTGAGAAAATTTTCAGGCCAGCGAAATGCCAAGGAAGACGCTCTATCGAAATGTGTGGGATGCACTAACGCAGTGAGTAGAGGACATGTTAGAGTTTTAAAGACTTATAATGTGAAAAAAGTTTAAAATCTGTGATCTAGCATTTTACCGGATAAGGCTTTGGAAAGAAGAGCAACGTAAACTGAAAATAAGTGGAGGAGGCAGGATCCCAGCAGTCACCCTTGCTCGCTCATGTTCCCTGGCCGCCTCGTGCCCTGCACCCGCAAAGTCCAGGCTCTGGGAGTCCTTCTTCCAAGAATGGGCACCACAGTGCAGGGAGCCCCCTCGCGGTGGGTGGGCACTTGTTTTAAAGCCCATTCTCCGCAGGGTGATGGTTTCTACCAATAGGAATCTTTTCAACCCGGACTATTTCTCTCTTGAAAAAAGCAGTAAGATCGATGCACCTTAACTTAACACACCAAGCCCCCTAGCCTGGCCCTTCTTCACCAACATCTCTTGGTTCTGAAGAAGAAAATGACGGAGAGGAAATTAGCAAGGCAATCATCCTTGGTTCAGATAGAACTAAAACCAAACACCCGGAATAATGTTCCAGAGATTCCAGAGAATGCAAGAAAAGCAAGCATGTAATTTTTCAAGAATCAAAGATGAATACAAGCCGGTGCCGCAGCTCACTAGGCTAATCCTCCGCCTGCGGCGCTGGTACCCAGGGTTCTAGTCCCGGTTGGGGTGCCAGATTCTGTCCTGGTTGCTCCTCTTCCAGTCCAGCTCTCTGCTGTGGCCCGGGAGTGCAGTGGAGGATGGCCCAAGTCCTTCGGCCCCTGCACCCATGTGGGAGACCCGGAAGGAGCTCCTGGCTCCTGGCTTTGGATCGGCGCAGCTCCGGCCATTGTGGCCATCTGGGGAGTGAATCAGTGGATGGAAGACCTCTCTCTTTCTTTCTCTCTTTCTCTGCCTCTCCTCTCTCTGTGTAACTCTGACTTTCAAATAAATGAATAAATCTTAAAGAAAAAAGAAATGTAGGGCCAGTGCCGCGTCTCACTTGGCTAATCCTCCACCTTGCAGCTCCAGCACACCGGGTTCTAGTCCCGGTTGGGGTGCTGGATTCTGTCCCGGTGGCCCCTCTTCCAGTCAAGCTCTCTGCTGTGGCCCGGGAGTGCAGTGGAGGATGGCCCAAGTGCTTGGGCCCTGCACCCGCATGGGAGACCAGGAGGAAGCACCTGGCTGTGGGCTTCGGATCAGTGCAGCATGGCGGCTGTAGTGGCCATTTGGGGGGGGTGAACCAACAGAAGGAAGACCTTTCTCTCTGTCTCTCTCTCTCACTGTCCACTCTGCCTGTCAAAAAAATAAATAAATAAAAAAGATGAATACAGTATATTGATTCATCTAATGAAAATAATTCAAGATAGACACAACGATTATTGTTCTAGAAGCATCTTAAGATGGAATCCTAAGGCTTTCTACCATCGTCAGTAGAAATAATATTTCAGAACTGGAAGATCAGTCAGAATTGGAAGACCCTGACGGTTCTATACTTCAGAACTTGAGGGAAGTTTTCCCTAAGCACTGTAACCCTGAAGGGTGTGGTTCCTAACCGGATGCCTTAGCTGAGTCTTAAGCTGTCAAGGTTTTTTTTTTTTTTTTTGACAGGCAGAGTGGACAGTGAGAGAGAGAGAGACAGAGAGAAAGGTCTTCCTTTGCCGTTGGTTCACCCTCTAATGGCCGCCGCGGTAGCGCGCTGCGGCCGGCGCACCGCGCTGTTCCGATGGCAGGAGCCAGGTGCTTCTCCTGGTCTCCCATGGGGTGCAGGGCCCAAGCACTTGGGCCATCCTCCACTGCCTTCCCAGGCCATAGCAGAGAGCTGGCCTGGAAGAGGTGCAACCGGGACAGGATCAGTGCCCCGACCGGGACTAGAACCCGGTGTGCCGGCGCTGCAAGGCGGAGGATTAGCCTGTTGAGCCACGGCGCCGGCCTTAAGCTGTCAAGGTTTGAGCAGCATTTGGCTTCCCAGTTCATGCAGGTGTTTAAGTCCCGAAGTCGAGGACTGGTGATAGTTACAGGGTGGAGGCTTGGACCAACTATGGTGGCAGAAGTAGGTCTTTGGGCAATGGTTGGATGGGATAGGGTTGAGGGGTGGGGCTGCATGACTGAATCATGGCGGCTTTATAAGGAGGGACTGTGCTCCTTGTCACTGGGCTTCCTGTGATACTTCCTCACCATGTGATGCTCCTTCGCATCAAAAGTCAAGCTAACAGGCCCAATATTGGACTGTGAACCCCCCCAAAACCATGAGCCAAAATAAACCTTCTTCATTCATAAGTAGCTCCTTTCAGGTATTTGAGTTAAAAATTAACAAAAAGCTGACTAATACAGAAGCAATCTCAAGATTCTATTAGGGGGCCGGCACTGTGGCGCAATGGATTGACACCCTGGCCTGCAGTGCCGGCCCCCCATATGGGCGCCGATTCTAGTCCCGGCTGCTTCACTTCCGATCCAGCTCTCTGTTGTGGCCTGAGGAGGCAGTACAAAATGGCCCAAGTCCTTGGGCCCCTGCACCCACGTGGGAGACCTGGAAGAAGCTCCTGGCTCCTAGCTTCGGACTGGCGCAGCTCTGGCCCACTGGGGAGTGAACGATCCAATGGAGGGCCTCTCTCTCACTCTCTGCCTCTCCTCTCTCTGTGTAACTCTTTTAAATAAATAAATAAATCTTTAAAAAAAAAAAGATTCTATTAGAACGGCAGTTTCTGGGTGATACAGCGTATGGTAGGAGCAGCGGATCTCGCGATCATACATCCCTCACCATACAATGGGTACATTGATCTGAGCTGATGTTTTGCAGGTTCTCACATCTGAAAATAAAACGTTGAGGAAGCTCCCAATTAGTGATACAGCTAGAATAACCATGGACAGTAGAGACAACGTATATCCAAGGTAGTTGCCAATTCTGGTAAGGACAAATCAGTTTCTTCTAGGATGGAAAGCGTCCGTCCAGTCAACTTCACACTAAGTGGCTCTCTGAGCCCCTTCAAGCCGTTAGCATACAGGGGAACGGGGTTGGTCTCTGCTGCAGTAGCTTTAGGTATCTGATAGTAACAGATCAGATACCTGATAGTATCTGATAGTAACATTAGCTAGATCAGCCTTAGGAAGGGGACCATGCCATTGGGTCTACGTAACACTTCTATTCCTGCGATCAAGGTTTCTTAACTCATGAGTCCATTGCACAAGCACTGTGGTAACAAAAGACAGGGTCTGAGTGGCATTTCCCAGGTGAGACATCTTGGACAACCTAGTGGTTTAGTGCCTTACTCTCAGGGGATTCTTTCTAAAACACAAGACTTGCAGTCTGTGCACTGCCCTTAAATCTAGCTATATGCTTCTTGCCCAGAATCCTTCTCTACAGTATCCCCATCTTAATCTTTCCATGTCCATTCCCAACAAGCCAACCTACTTGTCACTGTCTTAATCCATTTTGTGCTACTGTAACAGAAGGCCTGAGACTGGGCAATTCACAGGAGCAGAGATCTGTTAAGGAACTCCAAGAGCAAGCACCAGCAGGTCTGGGTGCCTGGTAAAAGTCTGGTCTTCCTTTCCAAGATCCTGCATCCTCTGCAGGGGGAAGCACAGTTCCTCACATGGCAGGAGAGCAGGACAGAGTGAACCCAATCTGGAAATCCCATTTAAGATAGCAGTATTAAGGCCTGGCACTGTGGCCTAGCAGATTAATCTGCCACCTGCCATGCCAGCATCCCATATGGGTGCCTGTTTGAGTCCCAGCTGTTCTACTTCCGATCTAGCTCCCTGCTACTGTGCCTGGAAAAGCAGCGGAAGATTGCACAAGTGCTTGGGTCCCTGCACCCATGTGGGAGACCCAGATGAAGCTCCAGGCTCCTGACTTCAGCCTGGCCCTGCCCTGTCCATTGTGGTCATTTAGGGGAGTGAACCAGTGGATGGACGATCTCTCTCTCTGCCTCTGTCTCTCCCCCTCTCTCTGTAACTCTGCCTTTCAAATAAATACATCTTTAAAAAAATAGAAGGAAGCTAAATTCACATTTTTCAAGCGTCTCTTGAAATTAGGGATGGTCAGGTAACTTATTTCTGGTCAATTAGATGTCAGAAAATTGTGCTGGAAGGGGAACTTGGTGAAAAACTTTTGCTTTCTTTAATATTGGATCACTCACTTGATGCCTAGGGATGCATCAAACACATTCCTGAGGATAATATAGAATCAGCATTGGTACCTTCTTAAATACAATTTTAAATCATTAAGTGTCATTGTTTTATGAGGATATCAAACGTTATTTAATCAATTAAGTAGCAATGTATGTTATATCCATTTTCTCTCTGTTGTGTGATAAATATAGAACTCTGATTATGTATCGTGAAATACAATTCTATATTTAGTATTGCTAGACATCTTAAGGCTTTGTTGTCAAATTTACATTTTAGTAGAGAATATAACTGTGACTACCAAAAGCAGAGTTAAGAGATTGCTTTAACCTCTTACATATGTAATTCTTTTTAAAATCTCGATTTATAAAAGGTTCCTCTTTTGTTTCTGTTTATGTCAGAGGAGTTGAGCATCCCCCCCTCTCCCACACCCTGAGCTACTTGCCTGGAATGCTCTTCCATCACATATATGCATGGTTTGCACTTTCACTCTTTGTAGGTCTCTGCTTTTGTCACCACCTATATGAGCTTCCGTTCCCAACCCCCACCATTTTACAAACAGCATTCTCCACACTTCCGTTTCCCTTCCCTGTTTGTTGTTCCCATCTGACAATGTTATACTCCATGGTTTAATTATCAGATTAACTGCCTATCTTCTCCTGTAGAATCAAGCTCTGTGAGAACAGGGTTTTTCCCTTCTTGCCCTCCTTGCGTTTTTTTGTTTGTTTGTTTGTTTGTTTTGACAGGCAGAGTTAGACAGAGAGAGAGAGAGAGAGAGAGAGAGAGAAAGGTCTTCCTCCCGTTGGTTCATTCCCCAAATGGCTGCTATAGCTGGTGTGCTGCGCCGATCTGAAGTCAGGAGCCAGGTGCTTCTTCCTGGTCTCCCATGCGGATGCAGGGCCCAAGCACTTGGGTCATCCTCCACTGCCTTCCAGGGCCACAGCAGACAGCTGGACTGGAAGAGGAGCAACCGGGACAGGATCGGTGCCCCGACCAGGACTAGAACCCGGTGTGCCGGCGCTGCAAGCAGAGGATTAGCCTAGTGAGCCGCGGTGCTGGCCTTCCCTCCTTGTTAACTATGGTATTTCTAGTACTTAGAATAGTGCCTACAATATACATGATCAGTTTGCTTTTGGGCATAGTGGGTTAAACTGCTGCCTGCAACGCTGGCATACCATGTGGCCACTGGTTCAAGTCCCAGCTGATCCATTTCAGATCCAGTTCCCTGCTAAGACACATGGGAAAGCAGTGGAAGATGGCCCATGTGCTTGGGCCATGCACCAACATGGGAGATCTGGAAGAAATTCCTGGCTCCTGGCTTTGGATCAGCCCAGCTCTGGCCACTGGTTTACTTGGAAATAAATGTGATTCACATCTGTTAATAACTTATTCTCTGCATATATGCCCCTTTGTTTTTTTATATTAAAGAATATCTTAAAACAGTTTAAAAATAATTTGTTAAACTTACTTAAAAAGTGATTTAGATCAGTGATTCTCACAGGTGTGAGAATCAGATCAGCAGCATAAACATCCTCTAGGAACCTTATTAAATTACTTAAATTATTATTTAATATATTAAATATATTAAATTATTTAATTAATTAAATTATTATTTATTAAAATTATTTGATATATTAAATTAATATTCAAACCCCATCCGCAGAGTTTCTGATTCCCTAAGTCTGTGGTTGGGCTCAAGAATTAAATTTCTACAGTCTGTATTTTAACAAATTCTTCAGGCAGTTCTGATGCATACTAAAGTTTGTGTATCTGATTTAGACTCATTTTTGTGTGTCTATTTTCTTTCGCTACCTGCCTCTAATTATTTTTAGACACCATTTCCTCAATCATAGATGCTAACTTTTAGTTCACGTTTCACTGTACAAAATGGCTTTCAGCATGTATTTCTGCTGTTTAGACGCCCCTGTATTTCTGACTGTCTAAAGACTGTCACTATTATGGGTTGTCTAAGGAGTGTGCAAATTCAGCATAGCCATAATTTGTAGCTGCCTCATCTTTCTAGAAAAGAGCAAATTTTCTACAGCTCTGGACATTAAAGACACATTCTATGCACAGGGCCAGACTTCCACTTGTTAAGAAATGGCATTCACATTGAATTTTCTTCCCCAGAGAACATACACATATTTTTAAAATGATGGTATCGGCTGGTGCCGCAGCTCAATAGGCTAATCCTCCGCCTGGGGTGCCGGCACACCAGGTTCTAGTCCCGGTCGGGGTGCCGGATTCTGTCCTGGTTGCCCCTCTTCCAGGCCAGCTCTCTGCTGTGGCCTGGGAGTGCAGTGGAGGATGGCCCAGGTCCTTGGGCCCTGCACCCGCATGGGAGACCAGGAGAAGCACCTGGCTCCTGGCTTCAGATCAGCGCGGTGCGCAGGCCGCAGCGCGCTAGCCGCGGTGGCCATTGGAGGGTGAACCAACGGCAAAAGGAAGTTCTTTCTCTCTGTCTCTCTCTCACTGTCCACTCTGCCTGTCAAAAAAAAAATAAAATAAAATAAAAATAAATAAATAAACAAACAAATGACGGTATCATGTCACGAGCTGAGTTTTCAACACGCACATTACATTCATGTGTAGACACATTTCTTCCTCAATATTCACACTTGATATTTCTCTGAAGAGAGGAGGTGAGGAAGGTAGGAGCCTCAATGGGAAACATCTGCACATAGTTGCCTAGGGCCCAGCATTATGCTAGACTATTATTTAGGTGAAATGTTTATTGAATAGAACATGACTCAGCAAGTCCAGATTTTAAAGCCATATGCTTGTCCCAAAGAATAAATGAGATAATGTAGTAAATGTGCGTGAAAAATAGAAAAAGTAACATATATGCCAAATATCATTATATTTTGTTAATTACATATAATTAATGTTGTATTTGTAAAATCAGAATCAAAATGAAGTGAGTGTGGCTAAAAGCTAATTGCAGATCTCTTGCTTCTGCACATATTAGCTTTGCTTGCTAATGGCTAAGGGTGTATCCTGTGAAACCATGTGGGCCCAAATTCCCAGGAACTAGGTTGACCGAAATGTGTCCATCACTGTTACCTTACTACCATATCTTGGACCTGTTATTGGGTTTGTTGTTAACTGTTATCTTACAACCATATTCTGGTTTTCCTCTTTATTGTTCACTGCATACCAGGGGTCTGGTTCGAAATTGTGAGCCCTAGTGGACAGAATACTATAAAAAAACTGTGTAACCCATTGTTGGGGGCCACACTCTGGTAAGGAGTGTCAGTCCCGATTGGTGGCCGGTCCTGATTGGTTATCTTGCCTCTCATTTGTTTCTCATTTGCTTCTCATTTTCAATAAAATTCATGTGTGACTGTCACTAGTTTTTGTAACATTTTGTTTTAGCTGACAAGTGGATGCAACAGTATTAAAATACAAGTATAACTAACAAAACCATTTTTATACCTATCTCTCTCTAAAAAATTTAAAAATAGTCATGTACACTTTTTGTCTGTAACTCAAGGATAAAAAACAAAATCCAGATATGCAGTGGCAAACAGGTCTATTGTGCAAATGCAAATTCATAGTACCTTCTGGAATACTTGCTGCAGAATGTATGACCAACTATGGGTTCACTCAAAAAGAATCCAGATCCATTAACAGTGTCTGCCATTAGGCAAAAACAGGGAGTGGTGGCATTTGTCCAATACATTTGAAATCCTTGATTAAGGTATTTGTACCTTAGTGTTTTGGATATAAGGTAAAAGGAAGTGATTGTTCAGAATATCACTTTCATTCACCTGCAATCACAATTCATCTTTAGTCTTTAAAACATGAGAAATAGAAGAAACACAGTGCTGTTATAGTTGTAATTCATTGTGTGAATGAAAGAACTTGTGTTTGGTAGGAAGTCTTGGTAAATGCAATATCAAGTGTAACGCCACATACCTCAGACTCTCCATTATTCATCAATAAGCAGGGACTAAGCATAGAAACATCTGACTTTGTGAAACATTCTTGTGGAGTGGGCTCAGTGACAATCTCAAATGGTATTGAGTTTATGCATATTAAAATATTTTTATTGTGAGGATATGCATATACATGATATTTTGAATTCTCAGACCCCCATCCTGTACTCTTGTCCTCAATGGCAACCGAATATGAGGACCACGGAGTTCAAAAATCTTTGTGCCAAAATAAACATATCTTTTAATTCTATTTTCCGCCAGCTTTTTGAAGTATAGAGTGAGAGACAAAGACACACACACCCTTTTGTACACAAATGGGAGTATACTGTATACACAATTTAGCAATCTGCTTTTTAACACTTAACAATGTATCTTTGAACATCATTCCCTCTCAGCACATTTGTATTCTCGGCTCTGTTTAATTTCTTTCAATTTTATGTCAGTATTTCTACATAAATAACAACCCCTTTGTAACGTATTCTGACATACAGGAGGTAATATAGATATTAAGAAAGAGCTGGGTGATAATATCAAAGAGGAGGCTTACACAAATGGCCACAGCCATTTATTCAAGGCAATAAACAGAAATGCAAACTCAATTCTAAAATGTGGCACTCAAGCACACAACATCTAAGCAACTCAGGAATTGTTAACATCTAAGCAACTCAGGAATTGTTAGAATATGCAACTTGTCCATGGGAGACCAGGATAAGCACCTGGCTCCTGCCATTGGATCAGCGCAGTGCGCCGGCCGCAGCGCGCTACCGCGGCAGCCATTGGAGGGTGAAGCAACGGCAAAAGGAAGACCTTTCTCTCTGTCTCTCTCTCACTGTCCACTCCGCCTGTCAAAAAATAAAAAAAATTAAAAAAAAAGAGAATATGCAACTTGTTCCTTCATTTCTCTCATTATTCAACTTATTTGCAATTTTAAAGCTTTACATGTCAAGTTACAATATGTAACTGACTTAAATAATTATTTTAAAAACAATATTTTCTATAAAAGGTTTGGTATTTCCACCCATTGCTTTTATGTAAATATCCATATTCAAATTCTCTCATGTAACATGAGAAATGACTTCTCAAAGACTCCCCAACATTCCTTACATTCAGAATATTTTCAAGATGAAACAAAACCGTTGGTTCTAACAGTTTTTTTTCATATTAATGTCACTCATGAGGTTTCTCTTCCGAATGAGTTTTCACATGTTTGGTAAGGGATGCGTTTTGTTTGAAGGCTTTCCCACATTCATTGCATTTGTAGGGTTTCTCTCCGGTATGAGATCTCTGATGTATAACAAGCTGGGACTTTGCATTGAAGGCTTTTCCACATTCGTTACACTCAAAGGGTTTCTCCCCAGTGTGAGTTCTCTGGTGCACAATGAGGTGTGCCTTTTGGCTGAAGGCTTTCCCACACTCAGTACATTCAAAGGGTTTCTCCCCAGTATGAACTCTCTGATGTTGAGTAAGGCCTTCGATTTGCTTAAAGGCTTTCCCACACTGGTTACATTCAAAGGGACTTTCACCTGTGTGCGTTCTCGTATGGTAAGTAAGAGATGAGCTATGGCCAAAGGCTTTTCCACATTCATCACATTTGTAGGGCTTCTCCTTAGTGTGAGTCCTTTCATGGATGACTAAGTGTGACTTCTTGCTAAATGCTTTTCCACATTCAGTACATTCAAAGGGTTTCTCACCTGTATGAATTCTCATGTGTTTGGTCAGGGATGAACTGTACTTAAAGGCTTTTCCACACTCACTGCATTCATATGGTATTTCACCTGTGTGAGTTCTCACGTGTTCAGTAAGCGATGAGTTATACCGAAAGCACTTTCCACATTCCTTACATTCATAGGGCTTCTCACCTGTATGAGACCTCACGTGTTGAATGAGGTTTGAACTGTGTCTGAAGGTTTTCCCACATTCAGTACATTCGTAGGGCTTTTCCCCAGTGTGAATCCTTAGATGGTCAGTGAGTGCATGCTTATGACCATGGGCTTTGCCACACAGAGTACACTCATAGGGTTTCTCTCCAGTGTGAGTTCTCTGATGTACAACAAGGTGTGATTTTTGGCTGAAGGCTATGCCACATTCGTTACATTCATAAGGTTTCTCCCCAGTATGAATTCTCTGATGGTCAATGAGTCCTTGTTTATGGCTGAGAACCTTTCCACATTGATTGCATCCATAGGGTTTCACAGCAGCCTTGGTTTTGCTATGCTTAGTAGATAAACCATGGCTGGATGATGTAGCATGTTTCTTTCCAGTATGAATTTTGTCTCGCTTAGAATGGGATGAGCTTTGATTGCATAATTTCTCATGCTTCATCCCACTTTCAGTTTTGTCACATTTTTCAGATGGGCTGTCATTGGGTAATTTCTCAAGTTTTTTTCTGATCTGATTTTTGTTTTTCTTCGTATCAGATGAGCGGTCACTGAATGATTTCCTGTGTTCTTTAGCCTCATCAGGTTTCTTTTTCGTACATTTTATTATATGACCAGGTAAGTCTAAATTCTGTTTCAGACTTTTTCCATATGAATCAACTTTATGAAGCCTTTTTTTGGAAGGAAGATGTTTTGTACTTGTTTTATTTTTTTTCCCCAATGAACCACACTCACTGCTTTTCTTCTTAATCAGAGTTTTCTTCTTGAATGCAACTTCTCTAATGAGCTCATTCTGGGATTCCGGGTTCTTCTCTAGTTGATCCTTATCTTGCTGGATTTCTTCTAAAATGGAATTCAATGAGACATTCTTATGAATTTTTGTACTTTCATATTTTGGAATAAAACTTAGAAATAAATGTCCTGTAGTGGGATTGAATCTTTATTCAACCCTAGTATCCCAAAGTAAAAGAAACATCAAGGGCAAATGTCCCTTATACTTTTGGACTTGGGGGGTAAAATGTTATAGTAAAAGAAGAGAAGGAAAATTGACAATAGCTCTTCCTGCCATCTTGGAGCCTATGGAGGCCTTCTGGGAACAAGACTTCTAGAAGGCAGCTATGTCTAGAAGACTGTGGTGCAAGGCCATTTTTGCTGGCTATAAGAGAGGTCTCTGGAACCAAAGGGAACACATGGTGCTTCTTAAAACTGAAGGTGTTTGTGCTCGAGATGAAACTGAATTCTATTTGGGCAAGAGGTGTGCTTATATGTACAAAGCAAAGAACAGCACAGTGACTCCTGGTGGCAAACCTAACAAAACCAGAGTCATCTGGGGAAAGGTAACTTGTGCTCACAGAAACAGTGGCATGGTTTGTGTCAAATTCCAAAGCAACCTTCCTGTGAAGGGCATTCGACACAGAATCCGTGTGATGCTGCACCCATCAAGGATTTAAACCATTGAAAAGTAAATAAATAAAAGTGGAAAAAAAAGAAAATTGACAATAGTAATTAGAAACAGCTTTGACTGCTTAAAAACATGACCTTTCAGCCTAGATGAAATAAACACACAGGCAGTGAATAGGGAATGGGTCAAGTCGAAAGAGCTTGTGATTGCATTTGACAGTTTTTGAGTTCTCTCCTCAGTGTTAGCTGCTCCGATCTGGTAACTGTCAACTTATCCAACTGGCTCCGACTGTACTATACTACTCCAGCTCAAACCATGATGTGCAATAAGATTCCTCATCCTAAACATTCAGGCTCTAGTTAATCTCCACTTGGTGCTCACATCTAAAAATTATATAAGGCAGGTCCTAGTGAATTATTTATTTCCCTGTATAAACACAAAGCTTTTATTAATACAAAGAATGAAGTATACACACAGAGAGAAGAGACCGTTGTCATAATTTCAATTTTAATAGTTTCTTCATTCCCTGTCTTAGTCCTTGGTGAGGTCTGGCTATAGTCTACACCCTTAGGTTATAAGAGATACACATATGTCCTTATCATAAATTCCTCTACTTTGGCTAAAGGAAACTTTTGTTAATGTATCCAAAAGAGACAGAAGAGATATACAGAAGAGCTAATAGATGACTGAAGGAATCAAAAGGAAAGGGTATACCAACTGCTACTACCCACAACCAATATCATAATGGTATTCCTGTAGTTTAGAAAAAAAAGTAGCTTCTTCATGCTCCTTGATACTTTTACCAAATGATAAAATTAACAGTAATTATCTTGGCAAACTAAATTCACACCATCTGCATTTACAGTAGATGCACATGTTTATTTTCTAACAGTTTGCTATGGAATATATCTTGTTCTTGTCAGGTTATTCTAATTGACAATAATAAATTTTAAGTTTATTCTTAGTTGCTCACAAACTTTCCTCAACACATTATATAATTTTGAAATGTCTTCTCAATATCTCTTTCCCTTTTCTGAGACACCACCCACATTGACAGAAGTAGGCAGCCATGTTTGTACAATATGATTTAACCTCTGGCTGGAAAACAATCGACTGGATAGTGGTAAACACCAGGCCCCAGCTAGTTCAACATTACTTGGGATTTGGAATTGAAATTCAGAAGACTTTTTTTAAGGTAGGTATGGATACCATGTGTACAAACCTATATATTTAAGAGCTGAGTCTGCCAGTTGGTGGTGGCCTGTTTCAGTTACAAAGATGGAAAAGCAGAAAAGGCTTCATATTGAGAATTTAAAAGACAAAAAGGAAAAAAGCAGATGTCAGAGTCCCTATGACCCCATAAAGAAAGAGACAGAAAGTGAACTGCCACCTTGTTGGTAAAAGAACATGACATGGAGAAAGTGGAAACTGGATTCAAACAGGAAGTGTTGTGACATCTAAACAGACAGCCAGGAAATAGTATTTTATGGAGAATATTGGAGATATCAGTTCCCATGCACTAAAGGATCAAGTTTTAGATGTTCAGATATAGTAGGGAGCCCACCAAGTAGAGTTGCTAGCTGCTTTTTCATTTAGGAAAATTTAAGTGATGCAGCACCCTGCAAAAAAGAGTATAACAGAAACTTCTAGGTAGTATAATAAGGCTGGGTCTTCTAACGCCCAAGGAAAGATGGGGGTTGGGTTTTCTCTCTGGGGGACAAAGAGCATTTAGCCTAGCATTTAAGATGTCCGTGTCCTACATCAAGGGACTGAGTTCACTTCGCAGCTCCAGCTCCTGGTTTTAGCCTCCTGCCAATGCAGCCCCTAAGAAGCAGCAGTGATGGCTCAAGTAACTGGGTTCCTGCCCCCAACATGAGAGAGACCTGGATTGAGTCCCCAGCTCCTGGACCTGGTTTCTACCCTGTCTCAACCATCGCAGGCATCTGGGGATCGAACCAGCAGATGGGAACTCCATGTGTCCCTCTCAAGTAAAACTTTTTAGATGTTAATAAAAAATGCAAACCTTTCCCCTTGATATACATTGCCTTATCATCCTATGGAGGAGAGTTGGGACTAGCAGATCATTTGAATTCGGCTGGAAACTTAGCGAATTTAAGACAGTAACTGAGGGACCGGTGGTTGCCACATAGCAGGTAAAGCTGCTGCCTATGACATGGGCATCCCATATGGGTGCTGATCCAAGACCTGGCTGCTCCATGTCTGATCCAGCTCCCTGCTAATGCGCCTGGGAAAGCAGTAGAAGATGGCCCAAGTGCTTGAGCCCTTGCACCCATGTGGGAGACCCGGAAGAAGCTCCTGACTCCTGGCTTCAGATCAGCCCAGCTCTGGCTATTGTAGCCATTTGGGGAGTGAACCAGCAGATGGAAGATCTCTCTGTCTCTCTTTCTCTGTATAACTCTGACTTTCAAATAAAAAAAGACAGTAACTGAAAAGTGGATTTTAATCTAAAACAATGGCAGCTTCAGGAACTTACATACGGTGCTCGCTAGAACACAGAGAACCACTAGAAGCAATAGAACAGTCCTTCTTGAAGGGCCTCCGAGTACTATATGAGAAGCTGAACCAAGAAGAGGATCACTGTAACAATGACAAAAATGTATTGAACAACTGGGAATTATTTTTCAGCTGTAACAAGTGTCAGCAAGTCAGGTCAAGATAACCCAAACTGGAGCTACTGAGAATTGGATTTGAAACTCCACAGGGTCTCTTCATTTGTCATTGGAAGGACTGGGCCCTCTAGTCTCAGGAAATTTCTGGGGTCATGGAGAAGGACAGGTGGCTGTATGGAGGGTGGTTTAGGCATCCGAAGGGGCTGTACCAACTGTTTACAGCTCTGGGTTTCATCTTTGTCTTAGTGGTGTGACAGACTATTTTATTGTTCCCCGTGGAAGGGTTATACCTCCCAGTCTCTCCCAAGCACATGGGCATTTGAATCGCAGCACCCCTCCCTGTGGAAAGACTATACATTCCTACCCTTTTGAACTCAGTAGTGGCCACTCGGTGGTGGCTTGCTCCGACCAACAAAAGTTGAACTGAAAAGGTATCTATAACTTCTAAGCAGTGATTTTTTTAGAGTTATTAATGGTCCTAATGCCCTCTTTCTCCTCTGCCATCAGACCAGAATCTTCCCAACAAGGAACACTCTTTCAGTGATGGTCCCCAAATGAAGAGAATGTGGAATAAGGCCACAGCTCAAGCAAGAAATACATCTTTATTGTCATAAGCATTGATGTTGGAGTCAACCCTTAATGGAACAAAACTTAGTCTAAGCTGATTGCTATAAGCAGTATAACCAAACTCTCACAAATAACACTGGCTCACTTCTATACTGAACCTCACATGAGAACCTCTCATGTCAACAGGCTCATGCAAGGAAGAGATATTAGAATCTCCAAGAACAAGGCCGGTGCCGTGGCTTAACAGGCTAATCCTCTGCCTTGCGGTGCCGGCACACCAGGTTCTAGTCCTGGTTGGGGCGCCGGATTCTGTCCCGGTTGCCCCTCTTCCAGGCCAGCTCTCTGCTATGGCCCAGGAAGGCAGTGGAGGATGGCCCAAGTCCTTGGGCCCTGCACCTGCATGGGAGAACAGGAGAAGCACCTGGCTCCTGGCTTTGGATCAGCACAATGCGCTGGCCACAGCGGCCATTGGAGGGTGAACCAACAGCAAAAAGGAAGACCTTTCTCTCTGTTTCTCCTCTCTCTCTCACTATCCACTCTGCCTGTCAAAACACACACACACACACACACACAGAATCTCCAAGACCAGAGATTCTTTCTCTCAGGAGGTTCTAATCCCATTCGCTCCTTTTTCCTGGTTAAGAAAGAAGGGCCTGCAATCTTTAAGAAGAATTTAACAATCAATTATTCTTTGAAAAATTCCAAAGGTGCCATCAAGAAACTAAGAACTTACTTCCATCAGCGCCCGTTTTCTTGGGTCTTTCTACTTTGTTCAGACGACTCTGACTGGGTCTTCTCCCCTTTCCTAACCACAGCTCTTCTCCTTTCTCCAACTTGGAGATCACGTCTGGTTTGGAAGCTTGATATCCTGCTCATGAAAAATGGTAGAAAGTGGATGTTAGACAATAACCCCAGGAATCAAGCCCCAGTGCCTGTACTTCAGGGCCTTTGAAAGCTAAATAATATATATCTTCTAAAATTTCACAGTGTGGATGCCCATGAACCTCAACTGAATAGATCTTCAATTTTGGAGGCATGATACAAGTATCCTGCCTGGTTGGTACCTCTGACTCATAAAAATCAAGGCCAAACTTATCAAGAACTTCAGAGGAAAGGTATCACGGTGGACACAGCTTACAATATGAAGGAACTGCCCTTACCCATTGAGGTCAGGTTGCTGTAGTTCTCCAGCATGACATCCTTATAGAGTTTCCTCTGGGCAGGATCCAGTTGTTCCCATTCCTTCTGGGTAAAGGCCATGGTCACATCTTTGAATGTTACTGATCCCTGTAATAGTAAATTCCGGTTCAGTCTCCTGTTTCCCACATTCAGGGAGTGATCTGGACTCACTGAATAATACCTTGTTCTCACCTTGACCACTCACTGTTGGGCACAATGCCTATTCTCTACCCAACTTCGCATTTTTTAAAAAGAAACAATTCATATTAAGGAATTCTCCTATTGTGAACTTGTTTATTCAAGAGGATAAAATCATACAAATATCATTAAAAAATGATTACCTCCAAAAAAGAAACAAATAGATCCAATCTTTATATTTTCTTCTCTAGTAATGGCTGCTACAAGGCTGTGAGGCAGTATAGAATTCTGAGGTAAGAGAATTGAGATTTTGATAATGAGTCCCCAAAATCATTTATGTTTGGAAGCCCAAGGGTTTTACTAGGGGATGGTCAGGTAAGGATTCCCTGTATATACAAAAATTCCAGGCTCTCACTCTCAGAAGGAAAGCAAGAGTTCAGCATAAATTACACATTTTAGGGGTAAGCATTGTGGTGAAGCGGGTTGTGCTGCTGTTTGCAATGTTGGCACCCTTATGGGTGCTGGTTCGAGTCCTGGCTGCTCCACTTCTGATCCAGCTATCTGCTAATGGCCTGGGAAAGCAGGGGAAGAAGGCCCAAGTCTTTGGGCCCTTGCACGCATGTGGGAGACCCAGGTAGATTTCCAGACTCCTGGCTTTGGCCTGGCCCAGCTACAGCTATTATGGCCATTTGGTGAGTGAACCAGGAGAAGGGAGTGTGTGTGTGCATGTGTGTGTGTGTATATAACTCTGTCTTTCAAACAAATAAAGCAATCTTCTTTTAAAAATCTACAATTTTTAGGCAATGGGAGTCATTCTTATCCATTCTGGGAATAGTGGGAACTCTCTTGAATTGTAATTTCCCAGATGCTGGCCAAAGGTCAACTTTGAGAGCAGGCCTGTCTAACAATAGCAGTTT
Organism: Lepus europaeus; assembly: GCF_033115175.1. Lineage (NCBI taxonomy): Eukaryota > Metazoa > Chordata > Mammalia > Lagomorpha > Leporidae > Lepus > Lepus europaeus. Next base: position 21,208,301 of record NC_084838.1, on the reverse strand, counting down.
CTGGCTTACAGTGTGACTCTTTCTGCAGTTATCCCATCTCATTCACAACAAACTTTAGCACCAGCTTCCTCTTTGTCAGAGCTCCTGCCATCATTCATTCAGTACCACCTCTGGATCAATGTCAAAAAGCCATTGGTGCTTTCCCAGGTGCATTAGCAGGGAACTGGATTGGAAGTGGAGCAGCCAGGACTTGAACGAGCACCCATATGAGAAGCCAATGTCACAGGCAGCAGCGTAACCTGCTGCACCACAACACCGGCCCCTCACTTCAGATTCATAACATATATCTCAAATGGACATCTAATACTGTCAGCAACCCTACTGCTTATCCCTAGAAAACTCATCTTTCCTCTTCCAGGATAATTATGTCAAACTTCCTTTCTCTCTGAACCTTCAACATCTCCTTTCCCATTCTCAGCTGATAAATTTGCCTTATGTTTTAAAGAGAAATGTATGCAATGGAGAAGAATTACCTAGCCTTATTACCACCAATTCTACAAATCTGTTTCTAAACCCTGGCATAATATTCTTTTCCTTCTGTTAAAATGGAGTGTTTCTTACTTCTCTTACCTAAGGCAACTGTCTCCATTGGTGCTCTGGATCCCATCCTTAACTGTCTTGACAAGGACTTCACTCTGCAATTACTTTTCTCTCTTTTGTACTCTCTATTTCTCCCTTCCTGCTGTATGTATCATTCCTATTGGTATACAAAGTTTCCTTAACACCACTCATCTGAAGAAAACTTGGTCTTGATTTCATGTCCCACCCAATGTCCATTTTTCTGCTTCCTTTACCAGCAAAATTCCCCATAAGCATTCTCTAGACTTGTTTTCACTACATTACCTCCCATTCTTCCAATGTACTCCAACAGGATTTTACTCCCATCATTCCACTGAAAGAGCTCTAATCAATCAAAGCAACCATTGAGCTAGACCTTGATGAATTAAAATTCTCCATAGTCATACTCTGGGACTCACAAGAGCATATAACATAATTGGTTACTCCCATTGTCATGAAAAGCTTCCTTCCCTATGCTTCTTTGATACCACATTTGCACAGCTTTCTTCCTGTTTTGGGATCACTGCATTTTCCCCTTCTGGAGTTTTGCCCTCTACCAGACCTCTACATGTCAGAGTGACACAGGCCCCTGTCTTTGGCTCTCTTGTCTTTCCCATCTGCCTTCTCTTCCTAGGTGGCCTCGGCCAGTCTAATGGCTATAAATAACATTTATGCTGATGCCTTTCAAATATGGTTTCCTAGCCCAGACATCTCCTAAGTTCCAGATCCATATATCTAAAGGCTAGTCAACATCTCTAGTTGGATATGTAATGGGCATCTAGGTATGAACAAAACAGAACCACTGTCATCCACCTTGGATCCCATTTCCATACAGGAATCTGGTCTCCTCCAATACTAACGCTTTCCCAAAAAGTGGAATCACCATCCATCTAGCTCCTCAGGTCAAAAGTCTAGATGTTAATCTTACTTGTTCTCCTTCAGATTACATATCAATTCACATCCAGACGTATTCTGAATCTGATTTCATTTTATTTTACTGCTATGACACTTCCACAAATCATCATCTACTGCCTTCAGTTAGTGCAATAAATGCCTACCTGATCTCCCTGTATCTTGTACCTCTGTACTCCATCTTCCATAGCGTAGCCATGGTGATCATCTTTTTAAAGTATCAATCAGAACAGTCTCCCAGCCTAAACTTAAGGGTTTCTCATTGCAACTAGAATAAAATCCAAATCCTTATCCAAGCCAATGAGGTTCTGCATGATTTGTGTGTCCCTTCCTACCACTTGATTTCACATCTTTCTTCTTTTACACTGACTATTCTCCAACCACACCAAACCTCTGTTTTTTTTTTTAATTTTAATTATTTAAGGGGGTTTAGGAGAATGAGAGAGAGAGAGAGAGAGACAGAGAGAGAGGCAGTCCTATCCATTGGCATACCTCCCAAATGTCTGAACTAGCCAAGGAGGGGACAGGCTGAACCTGTGAGCCTGGAACTCAATTCAAGTCTCCCACATGGGTGGCAGGAACCTAATCACCTCCCAGCAGGTGCATTAGCAGGGAGCTGGAGAAAGGAGCCGAAGCCAGACGTTGAGCCCAGGTACTCCAATATGGAACACGGGCATCTTAACCACCAGGCGAATTGCTCACCCCTGAGTTCTGTTTTTTAATCACATCAAGTTCACTCCTACCTCTAGACCTTAGCAGTTGATGTTCCTGCTTCCTGGAATACACTTTCTTCAGATCTCTGTATGATCACCTCCTTGTCATTATCTATGCCTCAGTGGTCATTTTCCTATTCAGACTTCCCATGATTAAATTTCCTTCCCTACCCTCAATCACTCCCTACCACATTCTTTTACTTTCTCCATAGTGCTCATTAGTGCTGGGAATTGTTTTATTTGTTTATTTATTTACTTTTTTTTTTTTTGGCTCTCTCCTATTTCTAAAATTTAAAAATATTGAGGGAGGGACTCTGGCCCTGCTTCCTGGTATATCCTTAGCACTTAAAACACTTTCTGGCATAAAACAGCTACTCATCTTACAGTCTGTTCCTACAAATTTCCAATCACAGATCCCCAAATACTCCTCAGTCACTAACTTTTGCAAGCTTCCCTCAGTTACAGAACCCTACAAGTTCCCAATCGCCATTCTCCACGGACCTCCATTCACCGATTCCTACAGAACCCTCCATCACCAACCCCTGGAATGCCCTCGCAGGCTCCTAGTCAAAGAATCATAGAGGACCTTCAATCGTTAATCCTATGAATCTCCTCCTCATTGAAAACACAGTTATGGCTCCTGGACGCCACCTCATCCCTGACCTACACAAGTCGCCAATCACCTTTTCTCCCCAGACAACATACAAAGCATCCACCATCCCCAGAGACCCCTCCACATTGAACCCCCTCTCCACTCTCCACCAACTGCTACCCCTCCACCGGCCCCCAGAACCCCTCAGTGCCCACTAATACCACGCTAACTGTTGGCTAACCAGACTTCCACAAACATCACCATCACTAAGTCCAGGTCGCAACCTCTAAACCGCACAGATTCCCTCAGCCAGCGAACTCCCAATCCCAACACGGCCGCTCTGTGATAGCCCAGTGTCTAACCATCACCGGTACCCAACTCCGCAAGCCCCTGTAGCATCCCAAATCGCCGGTCTCACAGAGCGTCTCAATCCCTGACACATCACAAAAGCCCCCACAGCACTCCCAACTCAGGGACTGCCACTCCATCACTGTCTCGGCAGAGCTCTCAAACCGCTGATTTCCTGCAGCTTCATCAGTCCCTGACCCCACCCCCACCTCACAGAGCCCTCCGAACACTGCCTTGCCCAGAGACCCGCCAGCAGCGACCCCACCAGTTCACAGACTACAGTACCCCTCCAATCATTAACCCTAATTAGACTTGCTCCGAATGCCAGATAGCCCCGCCCCATCATCTTCTTACAGCGGCACAGCCCCCGGGCTCGGACACAGCCATCTCCTGGGGACGCCCGGCCTCTTCGGCCGATCCCGGACTTCTCTGGTCCATGGTCTTGGGCTTTGTCAGGATCTGCCCACAGCCAGAGGCAGACATGGCGAACACCCGGAGCGGGGCCGCAGCAGGTCCGGCAGCCGCAATGGCTGCGCCCTGGGTCATCGCCCGTGGGCGCGGCCATCTTGGTGGAGGCGCAGCCGTACGGCAGAGGCGCGGGGGTCTCTGGGGGCGCGCCAGGGAGGTGGGGCTGGGGGCGGCGCTCGGTTACTTAAGGCAGAAAGGGGCTGTGATTGACACCGCGCCCCTGGAAAGACGGTTGACGGAATTTGGAGGTCCCCCCCCCCCCCCCCCCCCCCAGTAAATCAGTGCGGTCAGCTGAATCGCAATGCCTAAAGCGAACTCTAGAGAGCTGGGGTAATGAGATTGGAGGGGAAAGGGGAGGAACCCTATCAGAGGACGATAGATACAGGATAAATCCTTTCGTAGCACAAAGACACTGATAAGAGATGAACCTGCAGGGCAAGCGAACACACTCCTCCTCGGTGGGAGCCCAGCTTTCACGGAGAGACGAGGACTTCCGTAGAATAATTAAGCCGTTGAAACAAATCATTTCGCGCGTTCACTGCACTCGCCGAACAATAGTTAGTTGAGTTTTATTCAACACATATGTGCAGACTAGGTGCTTGGGGAAACAGTGGAGGCTCAGACCCGGCGCTCCTTCCCGCTGGGACCGACAGTGGGGCAGACAGCGGTGGAGCTCTCCGAAACACATCACTCCTTTTTCCGGAGTCAAATGCACCCGGCTTTGCTCCTTCCAGTTACATGAATGAACCACTAGTTATGTGCTGGCCAGCAATGGTTGTGTGTGTTGTGCTTTTTTAAGATTTATTTATTTGAGAGAGAGAATTTCCCAGCCATGGGTTCACTCCCCAAATGACTGCAACAGCCCAGGCAGAATCACATTGAAACCAGGAGCCAGCAACTCCTTCCAGGTCTCCTGCATGGGTGGCAGGGACCCAAGTACTTTGATCATCTGCTGCTGCTTTCTCAGGTGCATTAGTAGAGAACTGGATTGGAACCGGAGCAGCTGGGACTCAAATTGGCACTCAGATATGAGATGCCAGTGTGGCAATCAGCAGCTTAACCAGCTACCCCCCAATGCCAGCCACGTGTGTCTTTTATGTTTGACCTCTCAACATTTTATCTGAATACAGTTTTTTACTGAGCTTGTAAGGAAGACTTCTTTAGATTGCCCATCTACAAGACAGTTTGTGCTCAGTCTCCTTATCCTATTACTGATTCCCTCTAATAGTGCTTTTTTAGTCCCACAAATATAAATGGTATGTTTCCCAATTATTCTAAAACAACCGCAGGCATGCTTTTTCCTAGTCCCTGGCAACCACACCTAGCAAAAATGTTATAAATATTGTAAACAAAGTTCTAATATGGTCCCCATTATCTCTGCCCTGTGGTTCTATGCCCATTTGATTTGCCCCCCTCTTTGGGGGAACCTTAGATTTTTCAATTATCGCTTCCATGATTAGGTCCCAAATCACTCAACTTTTTTTTTTTTAGTTGACTTTTAAGTTCATAAAATCGGAGATTTTCCTGGGTGTGATGACCTAATCAGGTGTTTTTTTTTTTTAAGATTTATTTTATTTATTTGAAAGACAGTTACAGAGAGAGATAGAGCCAGAGAAAGAGAGAGGGGAGGGTCTTCCATCTGCTGGTTCACTCCCCAAATGACCACAACGGCCAGAGCTGAGTTGATCTGAAGCCAGGAGCCAGGAACTTCTTCCAGGTCTTCTACACAAGTACAGGGGCCCAAGGACTTAGGCCATCTTCTACTGCTTTCCCAGGCCATAACAGAGAAGAGGAGCAGCCGGGACTAGAACCAGCACCAATATGTGATGCCGGTGCTGCAGGCTGGGGCTTTAACCTACTGCGCCACAGTGCCAGCCCCATCAGGTGAACTTTTTTTTTTTTTTTTTTTTTTTTTTTTAGTTTTTGACAGGCAGAGTGGACAGTGAGAGAGAGAGACAGAGAGAAAGGTCTTCCTTTTTGCCGTTGGTTCACCCTCCAATGGCCACCGCGGTAGCGCGCTGCGGCTGGCGCACCGCGCTGATCCGAAGCCAGGAGCCAGGTGCTTCTCCTGGTCTCCCATGCGGGTGCAGGGTCCAAGCACTTGGGCCATCCTCCACTGTACTCCATGGCCGCAGCAGAGAGCTGGCCTGGAAGAGGGGCAACCGGGACAGGATCCGGTGCCCCAACCGGGACTAGAACCCGGTGTGCCGGCGCCGCAAGGCAGAGGATTAGCCTATTGAGCCGCGGCGCCGGCCTTCAGGTGAACTTTTAAAAGGGACTGGACCCATCCTGAAATCAGAGATGCCGAGCGTGGGAAGGCCTGTGGAAGGAGCCACATGGAAAGGGCATAGCAGCAGCCTCTGGGAGCAGACAGTGGGCCTGACTTCTACAACTGCAAGGAAATGATTTCTGCCAGCGATCTGAGGGAATCCTGGGAGCCTGTCTAAGCCTCCAGGTTAGGATGCAACCCGACCAACACCTTGATTTCAAATTCATGAGACACTGAACAGAGCACCCAGCTGTCCGAGTTGGCATTCTCCAGAGAAGCAGAGCCAATGGGATAAACAGAATAAGAGGATATGTATAACGGGCAATGGTGCGCATGACCGTGGAGGGCAGGAAGTCCCGGGACCTTCCATCTGCAAGCTGGAGAGCCAGGAGAGCAGGTGGTGTCGGGAGTCTGAGTCTGAAGGGGGTGGGGGTGGGGGAATGCGGCTTGGCGGAGTGCCGGAAGCCATAGTCCCGAAAACTGGAAGCTTCAGTGTCAATGGCAGAAGATGAATATTCCAACTCAAGGAGAGAGAGAGAGCATGGTCTCCCTAGTCTTTCTGTTCTGTCAGGTTCTTGATGGGTTGGATTATATCTGCTCATGTTGACCAGGGTCAGTTTTTACTGTTTATTATTCAAATACTAATCTCTTCCCAGGAACACCATTACAGACACACATGGAGATCATGTTTTACCAGCTAACTGGTCGTCCCTTAGCTCAATCAACTTAACACTAAATCTAAAGTCACTGGTAACTTGGTATGCAGCAATAGACAACCAAGAACTTAGTTGAGATTGAAAAATAATGGACTGGTTGAGATTCGTCACCTACATGGGATACAGGCCCCCTGCCCGCTACCCTGACAGAATAGCCTTTGATCTCCCTCTTTCCGAGGGTGATCAGTTGCTGCTTCTCCTCTTTAGATATGAACCTCACATTAGTTGTTCCTGATATCACAGTTTTGGTCAAGTTCAAAACACAGATTTTAAATAGCCTCAGGGCCAGAATTGTGTCATATTGCCTAAAGCTACCACGTGCAATGCTGGCATCCCTTATGGGTGCCAGCAGATGGAAGATCTCTCTGTCTCTTCTTCTCTCTCTGGAACTCTTTCAAATAAATGAACAAATCTGTTCATTTTGAAAAAAATAGCCTCTGTTCCCAGGTCTTCACAGACAGATCAGAAAGGAGAAGGAAGTAGGAAAGATTAAATGAGGAGAAACAGGAGGTGTTGGGAACAGGATATCGAAGGGCGGCCAGGAAATTTGTAATTTACTAAAGATGCTCCATCAGCACCAAAAGGCAGGATCAACTGATTCTCCAGTCTAAGAAAACAGGGAGGGGCCAGCGCTGTGGTGTAGTGGGTAAAGCTGCCCCGTGCAGTGCCAGCATCCCATATGAGTGCCCTTTCCGGACCTAGCTGCTCCATGTCCCATCCAGCTCCTTGCTATGGCCTGGGAAAGCAGAAGATGGCCCAGTTGCTTGGATCTAGCTCCTGGCTTCCGATCCGTGCAGCTCCAGCTGTTGCAGCCATCTGGGTAGTGAACCAGTGCATGGAAGACCTCGCTCTGTCTCTTCCTGTACCTCCACTGCCTCTAGATCTCTGTAACTCTGCCTTCCAACAAAATGAATAAATCTTAAAAAAAAGTAACTATTACTAAGCAGCAGATATAGTGACTTCCAACTAAGTGGGAAGACCTTTATCTCTGTCTCTCCCTCTCTCTGTCTGTTGCTCTACATCTCAAATAAATTAAAAAAAAAAACTCTTAAGGTAATCTCCAGGAATATTGCATCTGAGAGTGCTAACAGAGGAGCGCTACACTGATGAAATTTGACAGCCCTTTCTTGCTGGCAGTGGAGAGAAGGCTCAGGCCCTGAAGAACTCTCAACCCCGAAGCTCAAACAACAGAATTTATAAAGCCAAAATCCACAAGGAGAGGTGGAGGAATGCATGGTTACTAGGGTCAAGCTGACCTAAAGCATATGCCTAATGAATATGAATTACAATGGTGATATTAGTCCAGAGAGAAGCCTATGTGTTTTAAGCTTGAGCAAACAGAGTGACAACAAGAAATTTTGAATTGGGAAAATAAATAACTTTAATAACAGACATAGAAGTTAAAAATCTATTCTCCCACAAGGAGAACAATGTCATATAAATAAAGGGATGGACAACTTCCATTTTCAACCATAACAATTCTCTAATAATCGGGTTTGCTCACTAGACTTGGGCAGAATTTCACACAAGAAATCTATGAGACCACTACAGTGCAAATCATGGCAATGAAACAGGAATACAAATACAGAAAGTCTCTCCCTACATAAACAAAGACACGGATCTATACACTTCTATATGTAAATATAAAATCATTAATACTTATGGATCTCTATAGCTGTATTTCTTGATAAGAGCCTCATTTGTTCAAATAAACGTGAAAACATCAACAGTAAAAGCGCCCAAAACGGGAAGCTCTTCAATATCCCAGAAAAATCCTTAACTTCCTTGCCGAGTCTGAATTTGAGGTTGTCCTAGGGGACAGGCAGCCCAGACCTGGGTGGGATCCCGTGGGGGTGGAGAGCGACTCCCCGCCCAGTATTTGCGGGGCCCGGGATTTGAGCTCTGAAGCTGGAGCTCCGGGCGTCCTGTGAGGATGCTGCAGTCACCTTCCACACTGAGTTGGCAGGACAGGGCCAGACAGCCCTGGGGCAGAAAGAGGGCCTGTGTCCTGGAGACTGAGCAGGGGCCTCCCAGGGGTCCACTAAGGCCAGGGAGGAGCAGGGGTGCAGGGCAGCGAGCCCGCGGGCCAGGACTGTGGCTGCAGCAGGGCGTCGAGCGTGGCGAGCGCCCAGTGCAGGGCGGCCCCTGCGTGCGCCAGCTGCCAGGAGAGCCAGGCGCGCTGCGAGGCCCTGGGCTCCCCGCCGCGGCCGGCCCTGGGCAGGAAGGCGCCGCCCGCAGCCTGCAGCTCTTCCAGGCCCACCTCCAGCGCGCCCAGGTGCGTGGACAGCCGGGCCAGCTCCTGGGAAGGCTGTGGTGGGCTGTGGTGGGCCGACGGGTGTCTGCGGAGACTTCGAGAGCTGCGTGGGTCCTCAGGGATGTCTGAGTGGCGTGCCCGGGTGCGGATCCTCTCTGGTGGTCTGCGCTGTGTGTGCTTCTCCTGCAGGCGCCAATGCCTGCGTGCAGAGCCTGCGCACGAGAGCGGAAAGTAGGGGGGGGGGGGGGGGCGTGTGCAACACCAAGGCTCATTTCCAAGGTCACCAAACCCCATCCCACGAAACTCCACTCCCGGGAGCCCTACTAGGATCCTGTGGGCCTGGGTCCAATCCAGGATGCTCTGTCAGCCCCTAAGAGCATCAGCAATTTCCACCACCAGAGGGCTCAGGCACTGGCTGGGTCCTGTGCCCCACCCCCACCTCTCCAATCGCCCAGCCCCCAACCTACCTGCTCTGCTAGGACCTCCAGCTCTGGGAGACCCAGACCTGGGCTTTCGTCTCTCAGGGGCCGCGGACCTCCGTGCCTTCTTCCTGTCTTCCCGCTCAGCATCTTGTGGGTGGGGGCGACGAGGGGAGACACTGGGGCTTCTCCTGCGCTTCCCCCTGCAGCCGGTGGCCTCCTCCCTCTGCCTGGTGAGCCCTGAGGGGGAAGAGGGCAGCAGTGAGTTTCCAGCACCAGCACTGGAGTCTGGGCCAGGACAAGTGAAGCTGCAGGAGGTGGGGAACGGCCCCCTCCCCCCCCCCCCCGTCCCCTCTCTGCCAGTGTCCAGAGCGTCCACAACATCTTTGCTGCCTCCTTGTATTTCTGTGGTTCCTATTGCTCCCTGCAAGAATAGCTGCTCCTCTGCAGGAAGAGCAGTGACTAGAAGCCAGGTGACCCCAGGCCAACCACCTGTGTCAGCTCCAGCTCCACCCTAATGAGATTGGCTGCTCCTACTTGCCTGCCCCCAACCCAGCAAATGTTTCAGAGGAAGGGTTCCCGAAAAAGAGGCGCGCTCTTCCTCTCTCCGTCTCTCTCTCTGTCTCTCTCTCTCTTCCTCTCTCTCTCTCTGTCTCTCGATCTCTTCCTCTTGCTCGCTCTCTTGACCTCACTCTTGTTTTCATTCTTGATCCCTCTCTTATGCTCTCTTTCTCCCTCTTTTCCTTATTTGCCCCTTCTTTCCGGTTTGTCGGGTTTCCCCACCAATAAACCCTTTCCTTAAAAGAAAAAAAGAAAAGGAGGGATAGGAAAGGAAAGAAAAGAAAGGCAAGAGAGAAAGAATGGAAAGACGAAAGGAAGAAAAGAACAAAGAAAGAGGCTGGCACCACAGCTCCCTTGGCAAATCCTCCCCTGGACGCCGTTACCCTGGGTTCTAGTCCTGGTTTCGGCATGGGTTTCTGTCCTGGTTTCTCCACTTCCAGTCCAGCTCTCTGCTGTGGCCCAGGAAGGCACTGGAGGATGGCTCAAGTGCTCGGCCCCTGCACCCGCATGGGAGACCAGGAGGAAGCACCTGGTTCCTGACTTCGGATCAGCGCAGCGCCGGCTGTAGCAGCCACTTGGGGGGTGAACCACTGGAAGGAAGAACTTTCTCTCTCTCTCTCTCTCTCTCTCTCTCTGTCTAACTCTGCCTGTCAAAAAAAAAAAAAAAAAGACAGGAGAAACAATAAAGAAGCCATGAACCTACCTTGCGCCTTCTGAGATCTCTCGCTGGTCTTGGGTTTTCCCATCCTTCCTCTGCTGTGCAGGGACCGTGCGTCTCCTCCTTTCTCTTCTGAGGAGAGATTTCCCCTGGCAGCAGGGCCTCTATGTTGCTTGCACGAGGGCCTCATCTTGGGTGACTTCTGATCGCCAGGGCTCCTGGCCATGGCAGCTCCCTCCATGGGATCGAGCTCTCCCTGCAGATCTGCACCTCTGCTGCTGGGGGCTGAGCGCAATGACCCAGCAGTCAAGGCCAAGCAGCTTATATAGTGCCACCCCCCACCCCCCACCCCCGCTGAGGGCTCTCACCTGATTGGTGATGAAGACCACGCCCACGGTGTGAGAGGGAATTCACTGGATTAGACACATTGGCTCTCTCCTCTATTTTTAACAATGTGAACTTCTTTTCCACTAATGTAGGTACAGGGATCCTGGGAGCTCATGCATGGAGGTGTGTGCTCTGAAGGGTATTCATGGTGGGTTTTTCTTTGCTGGATTCTGTTGTCTCTCCCTTCCAACCACGCCCATTGAGTGAGAGACAAGTGATTGGATAAGGCACATGTGGTTTCCCGATTTACATTTCTTAAAGATTTATTTATCTGAATCTCAGAATTAACTAAAAGAGATGAGATGCAAAAGACAGACAGAGAGAGAGAGAGAGAGAGAGAGAGAGAGAGAGAGAAAGGTCTTCCATCCACTGGTTCACTCCTCAGTTGACTTCAATGGCTGGCACTGTGCCGATCCAAATCAGAAGCCTGGAGCTTCCTTGGGGTCTTTCCATGTGGGAGCAGGGGCTCAAGGACTTGGCCATCTCCTGCTGGTTTCCTAAGCTATAGCAGAGAGCTGGATCAGAAGAAGAGCAGCCAGGAATAGAACTGGCGCCTGTTTGGGATACCAGTTCTTCAGGCAGGGCTTTAACCCTCTGTGCCACAGCGTCGCCCCACCCCCAACACTGCATTCTTAGCAATGTCAGTTTCCTCTCCAAAACTGGGAGCCTTAATCCGGGAGCTCATGCATGCAGGGTGTGTGCTTTGATGTGAATTCATGGTGGATCATCCTTTGTTTACTGTATTCTGATGTCTCCCTTCCAACCACACCCATTGTTTGAGAGGCAATTGATTGGATTAGGCACATTTGATTTCCCGATTTACATTTTTTAAAGATTTATTTATTTATTTGAAAGTGAGAATTTCACTGAAAGATATGGAGAGGCAGAGAGAGAGAGAAGAGAGTGAGAGAAAGAGACAGAGAGGTCTTCCAGCCACTGGTTCACTCCTCAGATGGCCTCAATGGCTGGCACTGTGCCGATCCAAAGCCCGAAGCCTGGACCTTCCTCGGGGTCTTTCCAAGTGGGTGCAGGGGCTCAAGGACTTGGGCCATCTTCTCCTGCTTTCCCAGGCCACAGCAGAGAGCTGCATCAGAAGTGAAGCAGCCAGGTCACAAACAGCACCTCTATGGGATGCTGGCACCGCACCAGTAGCTTTGATCATTACGAAAGGTCTCTGTCCCCTCCTACTTTATTCTTTGGTTTTTAAAATTTATTTTATTTATTTGAAAGACAGAGTTAAGAGAGAGGTAGAGAACGAGAGAGAGGTCTTCCATTCTCTGGTTCACTCCCCACATGCCTTCAATGGCAAGAGCTGCACTGATCCAAAGCCAGGAGAAGGGGCTTCTTCCATGTCTCCTACCAGAGTACAGGGGCCCAAGGACTTGTGCCATCTTCTACTGCTATCCCAGGCCATAGCAGAGAGCTGGATCAGAAGAAGAGCAGGCGGGACTAGAACCTGCGCCTATATGGGATGCCGGCGCTTCTGGCCAGGGCTTCATTCCTCTGCACCACAGCGCCGGCCCCCCTACTTTATTCTTAACAATGTTAGCTTCTTCTCAACTAATTCAGGAGCAGGGATCCTGGGAGCTCATGCATGGAGTGTGTGTGCTCTGATGTGCATTCACTGTAGGACCTCGGTTTTCCTTTGCTGTTTGCTGGATTCTGTTGTAAGTCCCACACAAAGTTTTCCATGTGTGTGTGTGTCTGGCTCTGTGTGCTGTATGTCAGAGAATGGAGAGCCTTCTCCCCTCAGGGAGATAGAGGGACTCTGGCTCATGCAGCGACATAGGCAATTTTCTGGAAGGACATTGGCATGAACATGTCACCCATGTGTGACAGTGAACTAGACAGGATTTCATTGTTTGATTTAAAAGGATTATTGATTTCGTTATTGGAACGTAGAAAGTAGAGTAAAAGAGGGCGAAATCAGGGGCTGAGAGACAAAGTGGGTTCTCCCATGCATAAGTTAGGTTTACTATAAATAGATCTTTAAAAGATTAGGAATGGAACTAGGAGAGGGAGGAAGAAAGAATGGGGGAGTATGTGTTGGAGGGAGAGAAGGCTGTGGAGTATCCCAGTGTTCCTGATTCTCTGTATAGGTAATTGGAGAAATTACTCTGCCTTAAATAAAATTAATTAAGAAAGAGAGAGAGAGAGAGATCTTCATTGCGGGCTCAGACCCAGATGGGCTGCAATGGCCAGGCTGGGCCAGGATGAAGCAGGGCCCAGGGTCTTCTTCTGAGCCTCCCATGTGGGTGTAATCTCAAGGACATGGATATCTTCCGTTGCATTCCCAGGTGCATAGCAGGGAACAGGGAGGGAGAGAAACAGGCAGGACTCACACATGGGCTGCATGGCTGCAGGCCATGCCTATACCTTCTATGCACAGAGCTGCCCCCAGGCAAATTCTACCCCTGAAGAAACCACCTGGCCCAGCAGGATCTGGACCCCACCAAGACTCCTTCCAAACTCTCCTGTCTCAACCAATCTTGTGTTTCTCCATCCTTCCTAGGTTCACAACTATCTTCCCACTTCTTCTAGGCCAGGAGGCCCTTAGAGAACAAGCTTTTTTATTCTCTGTGTAGAAGCTTTGCATCTCTGAGTTTAAGGTCAAGGCTCCTGGCATTCGGAGCCCTGCCGTTTCATCCACTTAGCTCTTTCTTTTAAAAGGGTAAGTAGTGAAGTAAGGTAGGAAAAGGAGTGGTGTGCAGGGCACATAGAACTCGTTCCCAGTTGCCCAACACCTTGAGAACAGGTGATCCACAGCTTAGTGTGAGTGTCAGAGAGAAGTGCTGTATGGTCAGCAGAGGTGGCACAGGAGGCTCAGGGTTGGGTAATGAGTGCTCAGTGGATGATAGAAATCTCCCATCTGGTTGCCCCTCTTCCAGGCCAGCTCTCTGCTGTGGCCTGGGAAGGCAGTGGAGGATGGCCCAAGTGTTTGGGCCCCTGCACCCGAATGGGAAACCAGAAGGAGGCACCTGGCTCCTGCGTTCGGATCAGTGCGGTGCAACGGCCGCAGCGCACCGGCCCCAGCGGCCATTGGAGGGTGAACCAACCGCAAAGGAAGACCTTTCTATCTGTCTCTCTCTCTCTCTCTCATGTCCACTTTGCCTGTCACAAAAAGAAAAAAAAAAAAATCTCCCATCTGGGGGCCGTAGCTGCGGCACAGTAGACTAATCTCAGCCTGCAGGGCCGGCTTCCCTTATGGGGCTGCTTCCAGTTCTGGCTGCTCAGCTTCCCATCCAGCTCTTTACTTTCGGCCTGGGAAAGCAGTGGAGGAGGGCCGCCATGTTTGGGCCCCTGCTCCCTTGTTGGAGACTGGAAGAAGCTCCTGGCTCCTGGATTCTGATCGTCTCAGCTCTGGATGGTGCAGCCATTGGGGAGTGAACCAGCGGATGGAAGCCCTTCCTCTCTGTCCCTCCCTTTCTCTGTCTGCAACTCTACCCTTTAACAAATATATAAAATCTTCGTTAAAAAAGAAATATCCCAACTTCTGAACACAGTTTCTAAGAGTGTGTGTATTTGTCAACATTCTATGACTGTGCAGTGCCACCACGTGCATTCCACCTAGGCAGACACAGTCCCTACAGAGAGAATCGCTGAAACACACAGCTGAGCTAATGCAAGCGCATGGACGCAATAGGAGAACTAGAGTGACTCCAGGTACCAGGGTTGAAATGTGAAGGAAATTCAGTGCTCCACATGGAGAACACAATCATCTTTGCCTACAGGGATGTGCTTCCCTCTCAACAATAACATTTCCCAAACGATCCAGTTGGCTCCTGGGACTTCCAGTGGGATCTGGGGAGGTGCCCAGTGGCCACCAGAGAGAAAGTCACAATTAGGGAAACCCAGTCCCACAACGGTCCTTGCAGGGCAATGATATCAGGAATATAAATCTAATGTCTCTCTACCTATATACACACACGGGAGCTCACACAGGTTCATCCAGTACCAGTCACTGATATGCATCTAAGTATCTACTGGGTTGTTTCATTTTAAGAACCCAAGATGTCCCAAAAAACCAGAACACCTCCACCGTGAAAATATCCAAATCCATGGAGGGTCGGATGCCTCTGAGGAAGTGGGAATTTCTGTCGGGTGCCTGGAACTGGAAGCAGTCTTTGTCTCTGTCTCTCCCTCTGTCTGTCTGTTGATCTACATCTCAAATAAAGTAAAAAAAAAAATGCGCACAGCAGTCTCCCCGAATGTTGGCCTGAGTCAGTGCTGACAGAGGAGCTCTACATTGATAAATTTGCCAGTCCTTTCTTGCTGGCAGTGGAGAGCTTGCTCACGCCCTGAGCAGCTCTCGACCCTGAAGCTCAAGCAACAGAGTTAAGAAAGGCAAAATGCACAAGGAGGGATGGAGGAATGCGTGGTTACTAGAGTCAAGCTGACCTAAAACATATGCAAAATGAATATGGATTAGAATCCTGACTTTAGTCCAGGCGCAGCCTATGTGTTTTAAGCTTGAGCAAACAGTGAAAACAAGAAAATTTGAATTGGGAAAATAAATAACTTTAATAACAGACATAGAAGTTAAGGAAATCTATTCTCCCACAAGGAGAACAATGTCGTCTAAATAAAGGGATAGACAACTTCCATTTTCAACCATAACAATTCTCTAATAATCGGGTTTGCTCGCTGGACTTGGGCAGAAATTCACATAAGAAATCTATGAGACCACTACAGTGCAAAGCATGGCAATGAAACAGGAATACAAATACAGAAAGTCTCTCCCTACATAAACGAAGACACAGATCTATACATTTCCTTATGTAAATATAAAATAATTAATACTTATGGATCTCTATAGCTGTATTTCTTGATAAGAGCCTCATTTGTTCAAATAAACGTGAAAACATCAACAGTAAAAACTTCCAAATCGGGAAGATCTTCAATATCCCAGAAAAATCCTTAACTTCCTTGCCGAGTCTGAACATGAGGTTTGTCCTAGGGGACAGGCAGCCCAGACCTGGGTGGGATCCCGTGGGGGTGGAGAGCGACTCCCGGCCCAGTATTTGCGGGGCCCGGGATTTGAGCTCTGAAGCTGGAGCTCTGGGCGTCCTGTGCAGGATGCTGCTGTCACCTTCCACACTGAGTTGGCAGGACAGGGCCAGACAGCCCTGGGGCAGAAAGAGGGCCTGTGTCCTGGAGACTGAGCAGGGGCCTCCCAGGGGTCCACTAAGGCCAGGGAGGAGCAGGGGTGCAGGGCAGCGAGCCCGCGGGCCAGGACTGTGGCTGCAGCAGGGCGTCGAGCGTGGCGAGCGCCCAGTGCAGGGCGGCCCCTGCGTGCGCCAGCTGCCAGGAGAGCCAGGCGCGCTGCGAGGCCCTGGGCTCCCCGCTGCGGCTGGCCCTGGGCAGGAAGGCGCCGCCCGCAGCCTGCAGCTCTTCCAGGCCCACCTCCAGCGCGCCCAGGTGCGTGGACAGCCGGGCCAGCTCCTGGGAAGGCTGTGGTGGGCTGTGGTGGGCCGACGGGTGTCTGCGGAGACTTCGAGAGCTGCGTGGGTCCTCAGGGATGTCTGAGCGGTGTCTCCAGGTGCGGATCCTCTCTGGTGGTCTGCGCTGTGTGTGCTTCTCCTGGAGGCGCCAATGCCTGCGTGCAGAGCCTGCGCACGAGAGCGGAAAGTGTTAGGGAGGGGCCGTGTGCAACACCAAGGCTCATTTCCAAGGTCACCAAACCCCATCCCACGAAACTCCACTCCCGGGAGCCCTACTAGGATCCTGTGGGCCTGGGTCCAATCCAGGATGCTCTGTCAGCCCCTAAGAGCATCAGCAATTTCCACCACCAGAGGGCTCAGGCACTGGCTGGGTCCTGTGCCCCACCCCCACCTCTCCAATCGCCCAGCCCCCAACCTACCTGCTCTGCTAGGACCTCCAGCTCTGGGAGACCCAGACCTGGGCTTTCGTCTCTCAGGGGCCGCGGACCTCCGTGCCTTCTTCCTGTCTTCCCGCTCAGCATCTTGTGGGTGGGCGCGACGAGGGGAGACACTGGGGCTTCTCCTGCGCTTCCCCCTGCAGCCGGTGGCCTCCTCCCTCTGCCTGGTGAGCCCTGAGGGGGAAGAGGGCAGCAGTGAGTTTCCTGCACCAGCACTGGAGTCTGGGCCAGGACAAGTGAAGCTGCAGGAGGTGGGGACGCCCCCCCCTCCAGTCCCCTCTCTGCCAGTGTCCAGAGCGTCCACAACATCTTTGCTGCCTCCTTGTATTTCTGTGGTTCCTATTGCTCCCTGCAAGTATAGCTGCTCCTCTGCAGGAAGAGCAGTGACTAGAAGCCAGGTGACCCCAGGCCAACCACCTGTGTCAGCTCCAGCCCCACCCCAATGAGATTGGCTGCTCCTACTTGCCTGCCCCAACCTAGCAAATGTTTCAGAGGAAGGGTTCCCGAAAACCAGGCGCTCTCTCTCTTCCTCTCTCTCCCACTCTGTCTCTCGATCTCTTCCTCTTGCTCACTCTCTTGACCTCACTCTTGTTTTCATTCTTGATCTGTCTCTTATCCTCAGTTTCTCCCTCTTTTCCTTATTTGCCCCTTCTTACCGGTTTGTCGGGTTTCTCCACCAATAAACCCTTTCCTTAAAAGAAAAAAAGAAAAGGAAAGGAAAGGAAAGAAAGGCAAGAGAGAAAAATGGAAGGAAGAAAGAAGAAAGAAAGGGGGCGGAGCCGCAGCTCACTAGGCTAATCCTCCCCTTGGTGCCGGTACCCCGGGTTCTAGTCCCGGTTTCGGCACAGGATTCTGTGTCAGTTTCTCCGCTTCCAGTCCAGGTCTCTGCTGTGGCCCGGGAAGGCACTGGAGGATGGCTCAAGTGCTTGGGCCCTGCACCCATATGGGAGACCAGGACGAAGCACCTGGTTGCTGACTTCGGATCAGCCCAGCGCCGGCTGTACCAGCCACTTGGGGGGTGAACCACTGGAAGGAAGAACTTTCTCTCTCTCTCTCTCTCTCTCTCTCTCTCGGTCTAACTCTCCTGTCAAAAAAAAATAGGAGAAACAATAAAGAAGCCATGAACCTACCTTGCGCCTTCTGAGATCTCTCGCTGGTCTTGGGTTTTCCCATCCTTCCTCTGCTGTGCAGGGACCGTGCGTCTCCTCCTTTCTCTTCTGAGGAGAGATTTCCCCTGGCAGCAGGGCCTCTATGTTGCTTGCACGAGGGCCTCATCTTGGGTGACTTCTGATCGCCAGGGCTCCTGGCCATGGCAGCTCCCTCCATGGGAGTGACCTCTGCCTGCAGAGCTACACCTCTGCTGCTGGGGGCTGAGCGCAATGACCCAGCAGTCAAGGCCAAGTAGCTTATATAGTGCCTGCCCCCCGCCCCAGGGCTCTCACCTGATTGGTGATGAAGACCACGCCCACGGTGTGAGAGGGAATTCACTGGATTAGACACATTGGCTTTCTCCTCTATTTTTAACAATGTGAACTTCTTTTCCACTAATTTAGGTACAGGGATCCTGGGAGCTCATGCATGGACATGTGTGCTCTGAAGGGTATTCATGGTGGGTTTTTCTTTGCTGGATTCTGTTGTCTCTCCCTTCCAACCACGCCCATTGAGTGAGAGACAAGTGATTGGATAAGCACATGTGGTTTCCCGATTTACATTTTTAAAAGATTTATTTATCTGAATCTCAGAATTAACTAAAAGAGATGAGATGCAAAAGACAGAGAGAGAGAGAGAGAGAGAGAGAGAGAGAGAGAGGCCTTCCATCCACAGGTTCAATCCTCAGAAGGCCACAATGGCTGGCACTGTGCCGATCCAATTCAGAAGCCTGGAGCTTCCTTGGGGTCTTTCCATGTGGGAGCAGGGGCTCAAGGACTTGGGCCATCTTCTCCTGCTTTCCCAGGCCTCAGCAGAGAGCTGCATCAGAAGTGAAGCAGCCAGGTCACGAATAGCACCTCTATGGGATGCTGCCACCGCAGCAGTAGCTTTGATCACTACGAAAGGTCTCTGCCCCCTCCTACTTTACTCTTTTTTTTTTTAATATGTTTTATTTTTTTTTTGAAAGACAGTGTTACAGAGAGAGGTAGAAGATGAGCCAAGGGTCTTCCATCCTCTTCTGAAGACAGGAGAGAGGAGCTTAATCCATGTCTCTTGCAAGTTTGTAGGGGCCTAAGACTTGGGCCATCATCTGCTGGTTTCCTAAGCTATAGCAGAGAGCTGGATCAGAAGAAGAGCAGCCAGGACTAGAAATGGCGCCTGTATGGGGTACCAGTTCTTCAGGCAGGGCTTTAACCCTCTGTGCCACAGTGTCGCCAGACTACCCCCCCCCCCCACTGTGTTCTTAGCAAAGACAGTTTCCTCTCCAAAACTGGGAGCCTTAATCCTGGGAGCTCATGCCTGCAGGGTGTGTGCTTTGATGTGTATTCATGGTGGATCATCCTTTGTCTACTGTATTCTGATGTCTCCCTTCCAACCACACCCATTGTTTGAGAGGCAATTCATTGGATTAGGCACATCTGATTTCCCCATTTATTTTTTTAAAGATATTTATTTATTTGAATGTCAGAATTTCACTGAAAGAGATGGAGAGGCAGAGAGAGAAAAAGAGAGGTGTGTGTGAGAGAGAGAGAGAGAAAGAGGTCTTCCAGCCACTGGTTCACTCCTCAGATGGCCTCAATGGCTGGCACTGTGCCGATCCAAGTCTGGAGCTTCCTCGGAGTCTTTCTATGTGGGTGCAGGGGCTCAAGGACTTGGGCCATCTTCTCCTGCTTTCCCAGGCCACAGCAGAGAGCTGCATCAGAAGTGAAGCAGCCAGGTCATGAACCAGCACCTCGATGGGATGCTGGCACCGCACCAGTAGCTTTGATCATTATGAAGGTCTCTGTCCCCTCCTACTTTATTCTTTGGTTTTTAAAATTTATTTTATTTATTTTGAAGACAATGTTAAGAGAGAGGTAGAGAACGAGAGAGAGGTCTTCCATTCTCTTGTTCACTCCCCACATGTCCTCAACGGCAAGAGCTGCACTGATCCAAAGCCAGGAGAAGGGGCTTCTTCCATGTCTCCTACCAGAGTACAGGGGCCCAAGGACTTGTGCCATCTTCTACTGCTATCCCAGGCCATAGCAGAGAGCTGGATCAGAAGAAGAGCAGGCGGGACTAGAACCTGCGCCTATATGGAATGCCGGCACTTCTGGCCAGGGCTTCATTCCTCTGCACCACAGCGCCAGCCCCACCTACATTATTCTTAACAATGTTAGCTTCTTCTCAACTAATTCAGGAGCAGGGATCCTGGGAGCTCATGCATGGAGTGTGTGTGCTCTGATGTGCATTCACTGTAGGACCTCGGTTTTCCTTTGCTGTTTGCTGGATTCTGTTGTAAGTTCCACACAAAGTTTTCCATGTGTGTGTATGTCTGGCTCTGTGTGCTGTATGTCAGAGAACGGAGAGCCTTCTCCCCTCAGGGAGCTAGGGGGACTCTGGCTCATGCAGTGACATAGGCAATCTTCTGGAAGGACATTGGCATGAACATGTCACCCATGTGTGACAGTGAACTAGACAGGATTTCATTGTTTGATTTAAAAGGATTATTGATTTCTTTATTGGAACGTAGAAAGTAGAGTAAAAGAGGGCGAAATCAGGGGCTGAGAGACAAAGTGGGTTCTCCCATGCATAAGTTAGGTTTACTATAAATAGATCTTTAAAAGATTAGGAACGGAACTAGGAGAGGGAGGAAGAAAAAATGTGGGAGTGTGTGTTGGAGGGAGAGAAGGCTGGGGAGTATCCCAGTGTTCCTGAATCTCTGTATAGGGAATTGGAGAAACTACTCTGCCTTGAATAAAATTAATTAAGAAAGAGAGAGAGAGAGATCTTCATTGCTGGCTCACACCCAGATGGGCTGCAATGGCCAGGCTAGGCCAGGATGAAGCAGGGCTCAGGGTCTTCTTCTGAGCCTCCCATGTGGGTGCAAGCTCAAGGACATGGATCATCTTCCGTTGCATTCCCAGGTGCATAGCAGGGAACAGGGAGGGAGAGAAACAGGCAGGACTCACACATGGGCTGCATGGCTGCAGGCCATGCCTATACCTTCTATGCACAGAGCTGCCCCCAGGCAAATTCCATCCCTGAAGAAACCACCTGGGACAGCAGGATCTGGACCCCACCAAGACTCCTTCCCAACTCTCCTGTCTCAACCAATCTTGTGTTTCTCCATCCTTCCTAGGTTCACAACTATCCTCCCACTTCTTCTAGGCCAGGAGGCCCTTAGAGAACAAGCTTTTTAATTCTATGTGTAAAAGCTTTGCATCTCTGAGTTCAAGCTCAAGGCTCCTGGCATTCGGAGCCCTGCCGTTTCATCCAGGTCGCTCATTCTTTTAAAAGGGTAAGTAGTGAAGTAAGGTAGGAAAAGGAGTGGTGTCAGGGCACATAGAACTCGTTCCCAGTTGCCCAACACCTTGAGAACAGGAGATCCACCGCTTAGTGTGAGAGTCAGAGAGAAGTGCTGTATGGTCAGCAGAGGTGGCACAGGAGGGCTCAGGGTTGGGTAATGAGTGCTCAGTGGATGATAGAAATCTCCCATCTGGTTGCCCCTCTTCCAGGCCAGCTCTCTGCTGTGGCCTGGGAAGGCAGTGGAGGATGGCCCAAGTGTTTGGGCCCCTGCACCCGAATGGGAAACCAGGAGGAGGCACCTGGCTCCTGCGTTCGGATCAGTGCGGTGCGCCGGCTGCAGCGCACCGGCCCCAGCGGCCATTGGAGGGTGAACCAACCGCAAAGGAAGACCTTTCTCTCTGTCTCTCTCTCTCACTGTCCACTCTACCTGTCACAAAAAGAAAAAAAAGAAAAGAAAAGAAATCTCCCATCTGGGGGCCGTTGCTGTGTCAGAGTAGACTAAGCTCAGCCTGCAGGGCCGGCTTCCCTTATGGGGCTGCTTCCAGTTCTGGCTGCTCAGCTTCCCATCCAGCTCTTTACTATTGGCCTGGGAAAGCCGTGGAGGAGGGCCTCCATGTTTGGGCCCCTGCTCCCATGTTGGAGACTGGAAGAAGCTCCTGGCTCCTGGCTTCTGATTGTCTCAGCTCTGGATGGTGCAGCCATTGGGGACTGAACCAGCGGATGGAAACCCTTCCTCTCTGTCCCTCCTTTTCTCTGTCTGCAACTTACCTTTTAACAAATATATAAAATCTTCGTAAAAAAGAAATATCCTATCTTACTGAACACAGTTTCTAAGAGTGTGTGTATCTGTCAACATTCTATGACTATGTGCAGTGCCACCACCTGCATTCCACCTAGGCAGACACGGTCCCTACAGAGAGAATCGCTGAAACACACAGCTGAGCTAATGCAAGCGCATGGACGCAATAGGAGAACTAGAGTGACTCAAGGTACCAGGGTTGAAATGTGAAGGAAATTCAGTGCTCCACATGGAGAACACAATCATCTTTGCCTACAGGGATGTGTTTCCCTCTCAACAATCACATTTCCCAAAAGATCCAGTTGGCTCCTGGGACTTCCAGTGGGATCTGGGGAGGTGCCCAGTGGCCACCAGAGAGAAAGTCACAATAAGGGAAACCCAGTCCCACAACGGTCCTTGCAGGGCAATGATATCAGGAATATAAATCTAATGTCTCTCTACCTATATACACACGCGGGAGCTCACACAGGTTCATCCAGTACCAGTCACTGATATGCATCTAAGTATCTACTGGGTTGTTTCATTTTAAGAACCCAAGATGTCCCAAAAAACCAGAACACCTCCACCGTGAAAATATCCAAATCCATGGAGGGTCGGATGCCTCTGAAGTGGGTATTTCTGTCGGGTGCCTGGAACTGGAAGCAGTCTTTGTCTCTGTCTCTCCCTCTGTCTGTCTGTTGATCTACATCTCAAATAAAGTAAAAAAAAATGCGCACAGCAGTCTCCCCGAATGTTGGCCTGAGTCAGTGCTGACAGAGGAGCTCTACATTGATAAATTTGCCAGTCCTTTCTTGCTGGCAGTGGAGAGCTTGCTCACGCCCTGAGCAGCTCTCGACCCTGAAGCTCAAGCAACAGAGTTAAGAAAGGCAAAATGCACAAGGAGGGATGGAGGAATGCGTGGTTACTAGAGTCAAGCTGACCTAAAACATATGCAAAATGAATATGGATTAGAATCCTGACTTTAGTCCAGGCGCAGCCTATGTGTTTTAAGCTTGAGCAAACAGTGAAAACAAGAAAATTTGAATTGGGAAAATAAATAACTTTAATAACAGACATAGAAGTTAAGGAAATCTATTCTCCCACAAGGAGAACAATGTCATATAAATAAAGGGATGGACAACTTCCATTTTCAACCATAACAATTCTCTGATAATCGGGTTTGCTCGCTGGACTTGGGCAGAAATTCACATAAGAAATCTATGAGACCACTACAGTGCAAAGCATGGCAATGAAACAGGAATACAAATACAGAAAGTCTCTCCCTACATAAACGAAGACACAGATCTATGCATTTCCTTATGTAAATATAAAATCATTAATACTTATGGATCTCTATAGCTGTATTTCTTGATAAGAGCCTCATTTGTTCAAATAAACGTGAAAACATCAACAGTAAAAACGCCCAAATCTGGAAGCTCTTCAATATCCCAGAAAAACCCCGGACTTCCTTGCCGAGTCTGAACTTGAGGTTGTCCTAGGGGACAGGCAGCCCAGACCTGGGTGGGATCCCGTGGGGGTGGAGAGCGACTCCCGGCCCAGTATTTGCGGGGCCCGGGATTTGAGCTCTGAAGCTGGAGCTCCGGGCGTCCTGTGCAGGATGCTGCTGTCACCTTCGCACACTGAGTTGGCAGGACAGGGCCAGACAGCCCTGGGGCAGAAAGAGGGCCTGTGTCCTGGAGACTGAGCAGGGGCCTCCCAGGGGTCCACTAAGGCCAGGGAGGAGCAGGGGTGCAGGGCAGCGAGCCCGCGGGCCAGGACTGTGGCTGCAGCAGGGCGTCGAGCGTGGCGAGCGCCCAGTGCAGGGCGGCCCCTGCGTGCGCCAGCTGCCAGGAGAGCCAGGCGCGCTGCGAGGCTCTGGGCTCCCCGCCGCGGCTGGCCCTGGGCAGGAAGGCGCCGCCCGCAGCCTGCAGCTCTTCCAGGCCCACCTCCAGCGCGCCCAGGTGCGTGGACAGCCGGGCCAGCTCCTGGGAAGGCTGTGGTGGGCTGTGGTGGGCCGACGGGCGTCTGCGGAGACTTCGAGAGCTGCGTGGGTCCTCGGGGATGTCTGAGCGACGGGCCCGGGTGCTGGGGATCCTCTCTGGTGGTCTGCGCTGTGTGTGCTTCTCCTGCAGGCGCCAATGCTTGCGTGCAGAGCCTGCGCACGAGAGCGGAAAGTGTTAGGGAGGGGCCGTGTGCAACACCAAGGCTCATTTCCAAGGTCACCAAACCCCATCCCACCAAACACCACTCCCGGGAGACCTACTAGGATCCTGTGGGCCTGGGTCCAATCCAGGATGCTCTGTCAGCCCCTAAGAGCATCAGCAATTTCCACCACCAGAGGGCTCAGGCACTGGCTGGGTCCTGTGCCCCACCCCCACCTCTCCAATCGCCCAGCCCCCAACCTACCTGCTCTGCTAGGACCTCCAGCTCTGGGAGACCCAGACCTGGGCTTTCCTCTCTCAGGGGCCGCGGACCTCCGTGCCTTCTTCCTGTCTTCCCGCTCAGCATCTTGTGGGTGGGGGCGACGAGGGGAGACACTGGGGCTTCTCCTGCGCTTCCCCCTGCAGCCGGTGGCCTCCTCCCTCTGCCTGGTGAGCCCTGAGGGGGAAGAGGGCAGCAGTGAGTTTCCTGCACCAGCACTGGAGTCTGGGCCAGGACAAGTGAAGCTGCAGGAGGTGGGGAACGGCCCCCTCCCCCCCCCCCCACCTGTCCCCTCTCTGCCAGTGTCCAGAGCGTCCACAACATCTTTGCTGCCTCCTTGTATTTCTGTGGTTCCTATCACTCCCTGCAAGTATAGATGCTCCTCTGCAGGAAGAGCAGTGACTAGAAGCCAGGTGACCCCAGGCCAACCACCTGTGTCAGCTCCAGCCCCACCCTAATGAGATTGGCTGCTCCTACTTGCCTGCCCCCAACCCAGCAAATGTTTCAGAGGACCCATTCCCGAAAACGAGGCGCTCTCTCTCTTCCTCTCTCTTTCTCTGTCTCTCGATCTCTTCCTCTTGCTCACTCTCTTGTCCTCACTCTCGTTTTCATTCTTGATCCCTCTCTTATGCTCTCTTTCTCCCTCTTTTCCTTATTTGCCCCTTCTTTCCGGTTTGTCGGGTTTCCCCACCAATAAACCCTTTCCTTAAAAGAAAAAAAGAAAAGGAGGGATAGGAAAGGAAAGAAAAGAAAGGCAAGAGAGAAAGAATGGAAAGACGAAAGGAAGAAAAGAACAAAGAAAGAGGCTGGCACCACAGCTCCCTTGGCAAATCCTCCCCTGGACGCCGTTACCCTGGGTTCTAGTCCTGGTTTCGGCATGGGTTTCTGTCCCAGTTTCTCCACTTCCAGTCCAGGTCTCTGCTGTGGCCCAGGAAGGCACTGGAGGATGGCTCAACTGCTTGGCCCCTGCACCCACATGGGAGACCAGGACGAAGCTCCTGGTTCCTGACTTCGGATCAGCGCAGCGCCGGCTGTAGCAGCCACTTGGGGGGTGAACCACTGGAAGGAAGAACTTTCTCTCTCTCTCTCTGTCTAACTCTGCCTGTCAAAAAAAAAAAAGATAGGAGAAACAATAAAGAAGCCATGAACCTGCCTTGCGCCTTCTGAGATCTCTCGCTGGTCTTGGGTTTTCCCATCCTTCCTCTGCTGTGCAGGGACCGTGCGTCTCCTCCTTTCTCTTCTGAGGAGAGATTTCCCCTGGCAGCAGGGCCTCTATGTTGCTTGCACGAGGGCCTCATCTTGGGTGACTTCTGATCGCCAGGGCTCCTGGCCATGGCAGCTCTCTCCATGGGAGTGACCTCTGCCTGCAGAGCTACACCTCTGCTGCTGGGGGCTGAGCGCAATGACCCAGCAGGCAAGGCCAAGCAGCTTATATAGTGCCTGCCCCCACCCCCCTCGCCGAGGGCTTTCACCTGATTGGTGATGAAGACCACGCCCACGGTGTGAGAGGGAATTCACTGGATTAGACACATTGGCTCTCTCCTCTATTTTTAACAATGTGAACTTCTTTTCCACTAATTTAGGTACAGGGATCCTGGGAGCTCATGCATGGAGGTGTGTGCTCTGAAGGGTATTCATGGTGGGTTTTTCTTTGCTGGATTCTGTTGTCTCTCCCTTCCAACCACGCCCATTGAGTGAGAGACAAGTGATTGGATAAGCACATGTGGTTTCCCTATTTACATTTTTTAAAGATTTATTTATTGGAATCTCAGAATAAACTAAAAAAGGTGAGATGCAAAAGACAGAGAGAGAGAGAGAGAGAGAGACAGAGAGAGAGAAGGAAAGGTCTTCCATCCACTGGTTCACTCCTCAGTTGACTTCAATGGCTGGCACTGTGCCGATCCAAATCAGAAGCCTGGAGCTTCCTTGGGGTCTTTCCATGTGGGAGCAGGGGCTCAAGGACTTGGGCCATCTCCTGCTGGTTTCCTAAGCTATAGCAGAGAGCTGGATCAGAAGAAGAGCAGCCAGGACTAGTAATGGCGCCTGTATGGGGTACCGCTTCTTCAGGCAGGGCTTTAACCCTCTGTGCCACAGTGTCGCCCCACCCCCCACACTGCATTCTTAGCAATGTCAGTTTCCTCTCCAAAACTGGGAGCCTTAATCTGGGAGCTCATGCATGCAGGGTGTGTGCTTTGATGTGTATTCATGGTGGATCATCCTTTGTTTACTGTATTCTGATGTCTCCCTTCCAACCACACCCATTGTTTGAGAGGCAATTCATTGGATTAAGCACATTTGATTTCCCGATTTACATTTTTTAAAGAGTTATTTATTTATTTGAAAGTGAGAATTTCCATGAAAGATATGGAGAGGCAGAGAGAGAGAGAGAAGAGAGTGAGAGAAAGAGACAGAGAGGTCTTCCAGCCACTGGTTCACTCCTCAGATGGCCTCAATGGCTGGCACTGTGCCGTTCCAAAGCCCGAAGCCTGGACCTTCCTTGGGGTCTTTCCAAGTGGGTGCAGGGGCTCAAGGACTTGGGCCATCTTCTCCTGCTTTCCCAGGCCACAGCAGAGAGCTGCATCAGAAGTGAAGCAGCCAGGTCACAAACAGCACCTCTATGGGATGCTGGCACCACACCAGTAGCTTTGATCATTACGAAAGGTCTCTGTCCCCTCCTACTTTATTCTTTGGTTTTTAAAATTTATTTTATTTATTTGGAAGACAGAGTTAAGAGAGAGGTAGAGAACAAGAGAGAGAGGTCTTCCTTTCTTTGGTTCACTCCCCACATGCCCTCAACGGCCAGAGCTGCACTGATCCAAAGCCAGGAGAAGGGGCTTCTTCCATGTCTCCTACCAGAGTACAGGGGCCCAAGGACTTGCGCCATCTTCTACTGCTATCCCAGGCCATAGCAGAGAGCTGGATCAGAAGAAGAGCAGCCGGGACTAGAACCTGCGCCTATATGGGATGCCGGCGCTTCTGGCCAGGGCTTCATTCCTCTGCACCACAGCGCTGCCCCCTCTACTTTATTCTTAACAATGTTAGCTTCTTCTCAACTAATTCAGGAGCAGGGATCCTGGGAGCTCATGCATGGAGTTTGTGTGCTCTGATGAGCATTCACTGCACCACCCGGGTGTTTCTTTGCTGTTTGCTGGATTCTGTTGTAAGTCCCACACAAAGTTTTCCATGTGTGTGTGTGTCTGGCTCTGTGTGCTGTATGTCAGAGAACGGAGAGCCTTCTCCCCTCAGGGAGCTAGGGGGACTCTGGCTCATGCAGTGACATAGGCAATTTTCCGGAAGGACATTGGCATGAACATGTCACCCATGTGTGAGAGTGAACTAGACAGGATTTCATTGTTTGATTTAAAAGGATTATTGATTTCTTTATTGGAACGCAGAAAGTAGAGTAAAAGAGGGGGAAATCAGGGGCTGAGAGACAAAGTGGGTTCTTCCATGCATAAGTTAGGTTTACTATAAATAGATCTTTAAAGATAGGGAATGGAACTAGGAGAGGGAGGAAGAAGGAGTGTGGGAGTGTGTGTTGGAGGTTAGAAGGCTGGGGAGTATCCCAATGTTCCGGAATCTCTGTATAGGTATTTGGAGAAACTACTCTGCCTTAAATAAAATTAATTAAGAAAGAGAGAGAGAGAGAGAGATCTCCATTGCTGGCTCACACCCAGATGGGCTGCAATGGCCAGGCTGGTCCAGGATGAAGCAGGGCTCAGGGTCTTCTTCTGAGCCTCCCATGTGGGTGCAAGCTCAAGGACATGGATCATCTTCCGTTGCATTCCCAGGTGCATAGCAGGGAACAGGGAGGGAGAGAAACAGGCAGGACTCACACATGGGCTGCGTGGCTGCAGGCCATGCCTATACCTTCTATGCACAGAGCTGCCCCCAGGCAAATTCTACCCCTCAAGAAACCACCTGGGACAGCAGGATCTGGACCCCACCAAGACTCCTTCCAAACTCTCCTGTCTCAACCAGTCTTGTGTTTCTCCATCCTTCCTAGGTTCACAACTATCTTCCCACTTCTTCTAGGCCAGGAGGCCCTTAGAGATCAAGCTTTTTTATTCTCTGTGTAAAAGCTTTGCATCTCTGAGTTCAAGGTCAAGGCTCCTGGCATTCGGAGCCCTGCCGTTTCATCCAGGTCGCTCATTCTTTTAAAAGGGTAAAGGGTGAAGTAAGGTGGGAAAAGGAGTGGTGTGCAGGGCACATAGAATCTTTCCCAGTTGCCCAACACCTTGAGAACAGGAGATCCACCGCTTAGTGTGAGTGTCAGATAGAAGTGTTGTATGGTCAGCAGAGGTGGCACAGGAGGCTCAGGGTTGGGGAATGAGTGCTCAGTGGACAATAGAAATCTCCCATCTGGTTGCCCCTCTTCCAGGCCAGCTCTCTGCTGTGGCCCGGGAGTGCAGTGGAGGATGGCCCAAGTGTTTGGGCCCCTGCACCCAAATGGGAAACCAGGAGGAGGCACCTGGCTCCTGCCCTCGGATCAGTGCGGTGCAACGGCCCCAGCGCACCGGCCCCTG
The DNA here is from genome assembly GCF_033115175.1 of Lepus europaeus. NCBI lineage: Eukaryota > Metazoa > Chordata > Mammalia > Lagomorpha > Leporidae > Lepus > Lepus europaeus. The sequence goes on along the minus strand of NC_084838.1, from coordinate 21,179,406 downwards.
CGGCCATTGGAGGGTGAACCAAGCGCAAAGGAAGACCTTTCTCTCTGTATCTCTCTCTCTCATGTCCACTCTGCCTGTCACAAAAAGAAAAAAAAAAAAAAAAGAAAGAAAGAAATCTCCCATCTGGGGGCCGTTGCTGTGTCAGAGTAGACTAAGCTCAGCCTGCAGGGCCGGCTTCCCTTATGGGGCTGCTTCCAGTTCTGGCTGCTCAGCTTCCCATCCAGCTCTTTACTATTGGCCTGGGAAAGCCGTGGAGGAGGGCCTCCATGTTTGGGCCCCTGCTCCCATGTTGGGGACTGGAAGAAGCTCCTGGCTCCAGGCTTCTGATCATCTCAGCTCTGGATGGTGCAGCCATTGGGGACTGAACCAACGGATGGAAGCCCTTCCTCTCTGTCCCTCCTTTTCTCTGTCTGCAACTCTACCCTTTAACAAATATATAAAATCTTCGTTAAAAAAGAAATATCCTATCTTACTGAACAGTTTCTAAGAGTGTGTGTATCTGTCAACATTCTATGACTGTGTGCAGTGCCACCACGTGCATTCCACCTAGGCAGACACAGTCCCTACAGAGAGAATCGCTGAAACACACTGCTGAGCTAATGCAAGCGCATGGATGCAATAGGAGAACTAGAGTGACTCAAGGTACCAGGGTTGAAATGTGAAGGAAATTCAGTGCTCCACATGGAGAACACAATCATCTTTGCCTACAGGGATGTGTTTCCCTCTCAACAATCACATTTCCCAAAAGATCCAGTTGGCTCCTGGGACTTCCAGTGGGATCTGTGGAGGTGCCCAGTGGCCACCAGAGAGAAAGTCACAATAAGGGAAACCCAGTCCCACAACGGTCCTTGCAGGGCAATGATATCAGGAATATAAATCTAATGTCTCTCTACCTATATACACACACGGGAGCTCACACAGGTTCATCCAGTACCAGTCACTGATATGCATCTAAGTATCTACTGGCTTGTTTCATTTTAAGAACCCAAGATGTCCCAAAAAACCAGAACACCTCTACCGTGAAAATATCCAAATCCATGGAGGGTCGGATACCTCTGAGGAAGTGGGTATTTCTGTCGGGTGCCTGGAACTGGAAGCAGTCTTTGTCTCTGTCTCTCCCTCTGTCTGTCTGTTGATCTACATCTCAAATAAAGTAAAAAAAAAAAAATGCGCACAGCAGTCTCCTCTAATGTTGGCCTGAGTCAGTGCTGACAGAGGAGCTCTACATTGATAAATTTGCCAGTCCTTTCTTGCTGGCAGTGGAGAGCTTGCTCACGCCCTGAGCAGCTCTCGACCCTGAAGCTCAAGCAACAGAGTTTAGAAAGGCAAAATGCACAAGGAGGGATGGAGGAATGCGTGGTTACTAGAGTCAAGCTGACCTAAAACATATGCAAAATGAATATGGATTAGAATCCTGACTTTAGTCCAGGCGCAGCCTATGTGTTTTAAGCTTGAGCAAACAGTGAAAACAAGAAAATTTGAATTGGGAAAATAAATAACTTTAATAACAGACATAGAAGTTAAGGAAATCTATTCTCCCACAAGGAGAACAATGTCGTCTAAATAAAGGGATAGACAACTTCCATTTTCAACCATAACAATTCTCTAATAATCGGGTTTGCTCGCTGGACTTGGGCAGAAATTCACATAAGAAATCTATGAGACCACTACAGTGCAAAGCATGGCAATGAAACAGGAATACAAATACAGAAAGTCTCTCCCTACATAAACGAAGACACAGATCTATACATTTCCTTATGTAAATATAAAATCGTTAATACTTATGGATCTCTATAGCTGTATTTCTTGATAAGAGTCTCATTTGTTCAAATAAACGTGAAGACATCAACACTAAAAACGCCCAAATCGGGAAGGTCTTCAATATCCCAAAAACCCGGGACTTCCTTGCCGAGTCTGAACTTGAGGTTGTCCTAGGGGACAGGCAGCCCAGACCTGGGTGGGATCCCGTGGGGTGGAGAGCGACTCCCCGCCCAGTATTTGCGGGGCCCGGGATTTGAGCTCTGAAGCTGGAGCTCTGGGCGTCCTGTGAGGATGCTACTGTCACCTTCGCACACTGAGTTGGCAGGACAGGGCCAGACAGCCCTGGGGCAGGCAGAAAGAGGGCCTGTGTCCTGGAGACTGAGCAGGGGCCTCCCAGGGGTCCACTAAGGCCAGGGAGGAGCAGGGGTGCAGGGCAGCGAGCCCGCGGGCCAGGACTGTGGCTGCAGCAGGGCGTCGAGCGTGGCGAGCGCCCAGTGCAGGGCGGCCCCTGCGTGCGCCAGCTGCCAGGAGAGCCAGGCGCGCTGCGAGGCCCTGGGCTCCCCGCCGCGGCCGGCCCTGGGCAGGAAGGCGCCGCCCGCAGCCTGCAGCTCTTCCAGGCCCACCTCCAGCGCGCCCAGGTGCGTGGACAGCCGGGCCAGCTCCTGGGAAGGCTGTGGTGGGCTGTGGTGGGCCGACGGGCGTCTGCGGAGACTTCGAGAGCTGCGTGGGTCCTCAGGGATGTCTGAGCGGCGGGCCCGGGTGCGGATCCTCTCTGGTGGTCTGCGCTGTGTGTGCTTCTCCTGCAGGCGCCAATGCCTGCGTGCAGAGCCTGCGCACGAGAGCGGAAAGTGTTAGGGAGGGGCCGTGTGCAACACCAAGGCTCATTTCCAAGGGCACCAAACCCCATCCCACCAAACACCACTCCCGGGAGACCTACTAGGATCCTGTGGGCCTGGGTCCAATCCAGGATGCTCTGTCAGCCCCTAAGAGCATCAGCAATTTCCACCACCAGAGGGCTCAGGCACTGGCTGGGTCCTGTGCCCCACCCCCACCTCTCCAATCGCCCAGCCCCCAACCTACCTGCTCTGCTAGGACCTCCAGCTCTGGGAGACCCAGACCTGGGCTTTCGTCTCTCAGGGGCCGCGGACCTCCGTGCCTTCTTCCTGTCTTCCCGCTCAGCATCTTGTGGGTGGGGGCGATGAGGGGAGACACTGGGGCTTCTCCTGCGCTTCCCCCTGCAGCCGGTGGCCTCCTCCCTCTGCCTGGTGAGCCCTGAGGGGGAAGAGGGCAGCAGTGAGTTTCCTGCACCAGCACTGGAGTCTGGGCCAGGACAAGTGAAGCTGCAGGAGGTGGGGAACGCCCCCCCACCCCTGTCCCCTCTCTGCCAGTGTCCAGAGCGTCCACAACATCTTTGCTGCCTCCTTGTATTTCTGTGGTTCCTATCGCTCCCCGCCAAGTATAGCTGCTCCTCTGCAGGAAGAGCAGTGACTAGAAGCCAGGTGACCCCAGGCCAACCACCTGTGTCAGCTCCAGCCCCACCCCAATGAGATTGGCTGCTCCTACTTCCCTGCCCCCAACCCAGCAAATGTTTCAGAGGACCCATTCCCGAAAACGAGGCGCTCTCTCTCTTCCTCTCTCTCTTTGTCTCTGTCTCTCGATCTCTTCCTCTTGCTCGCTCTCTTGACCTCACTCTTGTTTTCATTCTTGATCTCTCTCTTATGCTCTGTTTCTCCCTCTTTTCCTTATTTGCCCCTTCTTTCCGGTTTGTCGGGTTTCCCCACCAATAAACCCTTTCCTTAAAAGAAAAAAAGAAAAGGAGGGATAGGAAAGGAAAGAAAAGAAAGGCAAGAGAGAAAGAATGGAAAGACGAAAGGAAGAAAAGAACAAAGAAAGAGGCTGGCACCACAGCTCCCTTGGCAAATCCTCCCCTGGACGCCGTTACCCTGGGTTCTAGTCCTGGTTTCGGCATGGGTTTCTGTCCTGGTTTCTCCACTTCCAGTCCAGCTCTCTGCTGTGGCCCAGGAAGGCACTGGAGGATGGCTCAAGTGCTCGGCCCCTGCACCCACATGGGAGACCAGGAGGAAGCACCTGGTTCCTGACTTCGGATCAGCGCAGCGCCGGCTGTAGCAGCCACTTGGGGGGTGAACCACTGGAAGGAAGAACTTTCTCTCTCTCTCTCTCTCTCTCTCTCTCTCTCTCTCTGTCTAACTCTGCCTGTCAAAAAAAAAAAAAAAAAAAAAAACAAGATAGGAGAAACAATAAAGAAGCCATGAACCTGCCTTGCGCCTTCTGAGATCTCTCGCTGGTCTTGGGTTTTCCCATCCTTCCTCTGCTGTGCAGGGACCGTGCGTCTCCTCCTTTCTCTTCTGAGGAGAGATTTCCCCTGGCAGCAGGGCCTCTATGTTGCTTGCACGAGGGCCTCATCTTGGGTGACTTCTGATCGCCAGGGCTCCTGACCATGGCAGCTCTCTCCATGGGAGTGACCTCTGCCTGCAGAGCTACACCTCTGCTGCTGGGGGCTGAGCGCAATGTCCCAGCAGGCAAGGCCAAGCAGCTTATATAGTGCCTGCCCCCCCCCCCAGGGCTTTCACCTGATTGGTGATGAAGACCACGCCCACGGTGTGAGAGGGAATTCACTGGATTAGACACATTGGCTTTCTCCTCTATTTTTAACAATGTGAACTTCTTTTCCACTAATTTAGGTACAGGGATCCTGGGAGCTCATGCATGGAGGTGTGTGCTCTGAAGGGTATTCATGGTGGGTTTTTCTTTGCTGGATTCTGTTGTCTCTCCCTTCCAACCACGCCCATTGAGTGAGAGACAAGTGATTGGATAAGCACATGTGGTTTCCCGATTTACATTTTTTAAAGATTTATTTATCAGAATCTCAGAATTAACTAAAAGAGATGAGTTGCAAAAGATTGAGATAGAGATAGAGATAGAGATAGAGGTAGAGGTAGAGGTAGAGATAGATAAATAGAGAGAGAGAGAGAGAGAGAGAGAGAGAGAGGTCTTCCATCCACTGGTTCACTCCTCAGTTGGCCTCAATGGCTGGCACTGTGCTGATCCAAATCAGAAGCCTGGAGCTTCCTTGGGGTCTTTCCATGTGGATGCAGGGGCTCAAGGACTTGGGCCATCTTCTACTGCTTTCCCAGGCCACAGCAGAGAGCTGCATCAGAAGTGAAGCAGCCAGGTCACGAAAAGCACCTCTATGGGATGCTGGCACCGCACTGGCAGCTTTGATCATTACGAAAGGTCTCTGCCCCTCCTACTTTATTCTTTTTTTTAATTTGTTTTATTTTTTTTTAAAGATAGAGTTACAGATAGAGTTATACTCCCAAATGCCCTCAACACCAGGAGCTTTACAGATCTGAAGACAGGAGAAAGGAGCTTCTTCCATGTCTCCTGCAAGAGTGTAGGGGCCCAAGGACTTGGGCCATCTTCTGCTGGTTTCCTAAGCTATAGCAGAGAGCTGGATCAGAAGAAGAGCAGCCAGGACTAGTAATGGCGCCTGTATGGGGTACCAGTTCTTCAGGCAGGGCTTTAACCCTCTGTGCCACAGTGTCGCCCCAAGGCCCGCACTGCATTCTTAGCAATGTCAGTTTCCTCTCCAAAACTGGGAGCCTTAACCTTGGGAGCTCATGCATGCAGGGTGTGTGCTTTGATGTGTATTCATGGTGGATCATCCTTTGTTTACTGTATTCTGATGTCTCCCTTCCAACCACACCCATTGTTTCAGAAACAATTGATTGGATTAGGCACATTTGATTTCCCGATTTACATTTTTTAAGGATTTATTTATTTATTTGAATGTCAGAATTTCACTGAAAGAGATGGAGAGGCAGAGAGAGAGAAGAGAGTGAGAGAGAGAGAGAGTCTTCCATCCACTGGTTCACTCCTCAGATGGCCTCAATGGCTGGCACTGTGCCGTTCCAAAGCCCGAAGCCTGGACCTTCCTCGGGGTCTTTCCAAGTGGGTGCAGGGGCTCAAGGACTTGGGCCATCTTCTCCTGCTTTCCCAGGCCACAGCAGAGAGCTGCATCAGAAGTGAAGCAGCCAGGTCACAAACAGCACCTCTATGGGATGCTGGCACCGCACTGGCAGCTTTGATCATTACGAAAGGTCTCTGCCCCCTCCTACTTTATTCTTTGGTTTTTAAAATTTATTTTATTTATTTGGAAGACAGAGTTAAGAGAGAGGTAGAGAACGAGAGAGAGGTCTTCCATTCTCTGGTTCACTCCCCACATGTCCTCAACGGCCAGAGCTGCACTGATCCAAAGCCAGGAGAAGGGGCTTCTTCCATGTCTCCTTCCAGAGTACAGGGGCCCAAGGACTTGTGCCATCTTCTACTGCTATCCCAGGCCATAGCAGAGAGCTGGATCACAAGAAGAGCAGCCGGGACTAGAACCGGCGCCTATATGGGATGCCGGCGCTTCTGGCCAGGGCTTCAATCCTCTGCACCACAGCGCCGCCCCCCCCCCTACTTTATTCTTAACAATGTTAGCTTCTTCTCAACTAATTCAGGAGCAGGGATCCTGGGAGCTCATGCATGGAGTTTGTGTGCTCTGATGTGCATTCACTGCAGGACCTCGATTTTCCTTTGCTGTTTGCTGGATTCTGTTGTAAGTCCCACACAAAGTTTTCCATGTGTGTGTGTGTTGGCTCTGTGTGCTGTATGTCAGAGAACGGAGAGCCTTCTCCCCTCAGGGAGCTAGGGGGACTCTGGCTCATGCAGTGACATAGGCAATTTTCCGGAAGGACATTGGCATGAACATGTGACCCATGTGTGAGAGTGAACTAGACAGGATTTCATTGTTTGATTTAAAAGGATTATTGATTTCTTTATTGAACCTAGAAAGGGAGAGTAAAAGAGGGCGAAATCAGGGGCTGAGAGACAAAGTGGGTTCTTCCATGCAAAAGTTAGGTTTACTATAAATAGATCTTAAAAGATAGGGAATGGAACTAGGAGAGGGAGGAAGAAGGAATGTGGGAGTGTGTGTTGGAGGGAGAGCAGGCTGGGGAGTATCCCAGTGTTCCTGAATCTGTGCATAGGTAATTGGAGAAACTACTCTGCCTTAAATAAAATTAATTAAGAAAGAGAGAGAGAGATCTTCATTGCTGGCTCACACCCAGATGGGCTGCAATGGCCAGGGTAGGCCAGGATGGAGCAGGGCCCAGGGTCTTCTTCTGAGCCTCCCATGTGGGTGCAAGCTCAAGGACATGGATCATCTTCCGTTGCATTCCCAGGTGCATAGCAGGGAACAGGGAGGGAGAGAAACAGGCAGGACTCACACATGGGCTGCGTGGCTGCAGGCCATGCCTATACCTTCTATGCACAGAGCTGCCCCCAGGCAAATTCCACCCCTCAAGAAACCACCTGGGACAGCAGGATCTGGACCCCACCAAGACTCCTTCCAAACTCTCCTGTCTCAACCAATCTTGTGTTTCCCCATCCTTCCTAGGTTCACAACTATCCTCCCACTTCTTCTAGACCAGGAGGCCCTTAGAGAACAAGCTTTTTTGTTCTCTGTGTAAAAGCTTTGCATCTCTGAGTTCAAGGTCAAGGCTCCTGGCATTCGGAGCCCTGCCGTTACATCCACTTATTCTTTCTTTAAAAGGGTAAGTAGTGAAGTAAGGTAGGAAAAGGAGTGGTGTGCAGGGCACATAGAACTCGTTCCCAGTTGCCCAACACCTTGAGAACAGGAGATCCACCGCTTAGTGTGAGTGTCAGAGAGAAGTGCTGTACGGTCAGCAGAGGTGGCACAGGAGGCTCAGGGTTGGGGAATGAGTGCTCAGTGGATGATAGAAATCTCCCATCTGGTTGCCCCTCTTCCAGGCCAGCTCTCTGCTGTGGCCCGGGAGTGCAGTGGAGGATGGCCCAAGTGTTTGGGCCCCTGCACCCGAATGGGAAACCAGGAGGAGGCACCTGGCTCCTGCGTTCGGATCAGTGCGGTGCGCCGGCTGCAGCGCACCGGCCCCAGCGGCCATTGGAGGGTGAACCAACCGCAAAGGAAGACCTTTCTCTCTGTCTCTCTCTCTCACTGTCCACTCTGCCTGTCAAAAAAGAAAAAAAAAAGAAATCTCCCATCTGGGGGCCGTAGCTGCGGCACAGTAGACTAATCTCAGCCTGCAGGGCCGGCTTCCCTTATGGGGCTGCTTCAAGTTCTGGCTGCTCAGCTTCCCACCCAGCTCTTTATATTGGCCTGGGAAAGCCGTGGAGGAGGGCCTCTATGTTTGGGCCCCTGCTCCCTTGTTGGAGACTGGAAGAAGCTCCTGGCTCCTGGCTTCTGATCATCTCAGCTCTGGATGGTGCAGCCATTGGGGAGTGAACCAGCGGATGGAAGCCCTTCCTCTCTGTCCCTCCCTTTCTCTGTCTGCAACTCTGCCCTTTAACAAATATATAAAATCTTCGTAAAAGAAGAAATATCCCAACTTCTGAACACAGTTTCTAAGAGTGTGTGTATCTGTCAACATTCTATGACTGTGTGCAGTGCCACCACGTGCATTCCACCTAGGCAGACACAGTCCCTACAGAGAGAATCGCTGAAACACACTGCTGAGCTAATGCAAGCGCATGGAAGGAGTTGGTAAATGAGATTGACTCCCAGGTACCAGGTTTGGTGTGAAGGAAATTTATTGCTCCACAGGGCAAACAGAATCATCTTAGCATACAAGGACCTGTTTCCCTTTCAACAATAAAATTTCCCCTAAGATCCAGTTGTCTCCGTGGACTTCCAGTGGGATCTGGGTAGGTCCCCAACAGGCACCAGGGAGAAAGTCACAGATAGACAAACCAGGTACAACTAAGGTTCCTTGCAAGGCAATGAAATGGAATACAAACCCAAATGTCTCTCTCTCTACCTATATACACACACGGGAACTCACACAGGTCCATGCCAGTCCCAGTCACGGATGTGCATCTATGTACCGCTTGTTTCATCTTGAGAACCCTAGGAGTCTCAAAAATACCGGAACACCTTCACCGTGAAAGGTCCAATTCAAATGAGGTCTCAGATGCCTCTGGGAAGTGGGGATTTCCGTCGGCGGCCTGGAACTGGAAGCAGTCGTGGGGCATGGTGCTGGGTGGGAACTCATGGGGGAGCCAGGAGCACTTCCTGCTGAATCCTGGAGGACAGGTGGGATTTGCACTCTGCTGTAGCTCCCGGTGTCTCTGCGCTTGTGACGCCTCCACTCTCCTGACACTGAATCTGGGAGGCAGGCAATGCCTGGTCTCTGGGCCAGAGAGGGGCCCCACCCAGGGAAGGCTGCAGCCCTTCCTCCTGCCCCCTAAGGCCACAGGGCAGTGGGGGTGGAGTGCGCGGAGCCCACGAGTCAGGACTGTGGCTGCAGCAGGGCGTCGAGCATGGTGAGCGCCCAGTGCAGGGCGGTCCCTGCGTGCGCCAGCTGCCAGGAGAGCCAGGCGCGCTGCGAGGCCCTGGGCTCCCCGCCGCGGCCGGCCCTGGGCAGGAAGGCGCCACCCGCAGCCTGCAGCTCTTCCAGGCCCACCTCCAGCGCGCCCAGGTGCGTGGAGAGCCGGGCCAGCTCCTGGGAAGGCTGTGGTGGGCTGTGGTGGGCCGACGGGCGTCTGCGGAGACTTCGAGAGCTGCGTGGGTCCTCAGGGTTGTCTGAGCGGCGGGCCCGGGTGCGGATCCTCTCTGGTGGTCTGCGCTGTGTGTGCTTCTCCTGCAGGCGCCAATGCCTGCGTGCAGAGCCTGCGCACGAGAGCGGAAAGTGTTAGGGAGGGGCCGTGTGCAACCCTAAGGCTCATTTCCAAGGTCACCAAACCCCATCCCACCAACACCACTCCCGGGAGACCTAATAGGGCTCAGTCACTGGCTGGGTCCTGTGCCCCACCCCCACCTCTCCATTCGCCTAGCCCCCAACCTACCTCCTCTGCTAGGACATCTCCCACGAGGAGACCCAGACCTGGCCTTTCCTCTCTCTTGGCCCCCCTCCCCCCAATCTTGTAACTCTACCTTTCAAATCAATTAAATAACTTTTTAAAAGTTTAAACCAGGGAATTTTTTTTAAAGATTTAGTTATTTATTTGAAAGAGTTACAGAGAGGGAAAAGGAGAGGCAGAGGCAGAGAGAGAAAAAGGTCTTCCATCTGATGGTTCTCTCCCCAAATAGCTGCAATGGCCAGAGATGGGCTGATCTGAAGGCAGGAACCTGGAGATTCTTCCGGGTCTCCTACAAGGGCACAGAGGCTCAAGGACTTGGGCCATCTTGAACTGCTCTCAGGCTACAGCAGAGAGCTGGATTGGACGTGGAGCAGCTGTGATGCAAAGCAGGGCCCATATGGGATGCTGGCACTGCAGGCGGTGGCTTTACCCACTATGCCACAGCATGAGCCTCTGAAATATGCCTTTTTAAAAATATCAAGTAGGTTCCGGTGCTGCGGCTCAGTAGGCTAATCCTCCGCCTGCGGCGCTGGCACTCCAGGTTTAGTCCTGGTTAGGGCACTGGTTCTGTCCCAGTTGCTCCTCTTCCAGTCCAGCTCTCTGTTGTGGCCCGGGAGGGCAGTGGTAGACGGCCGAAGTGCTTGGGCCCTGTACCCCATGGGAGACCAGGAGGAGGCACCTGGCTCCTGGCTTTGAATTGGCGCAGCGCCGACCGTAGCAGCCATTTGGGGGGTGAACCAACAGAAGGAAGACCTTTCTCTCTGTTCTCTCTCTCTCTCTCTCCGTGTCTAACTCTGCCTGTCAAAAAAATAATATATATATATATATTTATATATATGAATTAGGTGCCGGCGCTGTGGCTCTCTTGGCTAATCCTCTGCCTGTGGTGCTAGCATCCCATATGAATGCCAGGTTCTAGTCCCGGCTACTCCTCTTCCAGTCCAGCTCTCTGCTGTGGACCGAAAAGGCAGTGGAGGATGGCCCAAGTGCTTGGGCTCCTGTACCCGCATGGAAGACCAGGAGGAAGTGCCTGGCTCCTGGCTTTGGATCTGCATAGCTCCAGCCATAGCGGTCTTTTGGGGGGTGAACCAATGGAGGGAAGGCCTTTCTCTCTGTCTTTCTCTCTCACTGTCTAACTCTATCTGTCAAAATAAATAAAAAATAATAAAATAAAAATATCAAGTAAAGCACCATGAGAAATATGGAATTTTATTTCAAATTTATTTCAAATGTGTTTGAGAATTAGGACAAATTCTTTTTTATTAAAGATTCTATTTATTTATTTGAGGGGCACAAATTACACCAGAGAGAGGGAGAGAAAGATCTTCCATCCACTGGTTCACTCCCCAAATGACCAAAGCGGCCAGAACTGAGACGATCCAAAGCCAGGAGCCAGGAGCTTCTCCCAGTCTCCCACATGGATGCAGAGGCCCAAGGATTTAGGCCACCTTCTCCTGTTTTCCCAGGCCATAGCAGACAGCTGGATCAGAAGAGGAGCAGCAAGGACATGAACTGGCACCCATGGGATCCTGGCATTGCAGGCAGAGGCTTTGTCCCCTATGCCACAGCGCCAGCCCCCTAGGAAAAATTCTTGACCTTTTCGTACCTCTAGAAGCTGCGGGTGTGGCAAAGAGCAAGCCTGTGTCTCTCAGGAGGAAATACTCAGAGAGTCACCAGGGGGCAGGGTCAATGGGGTTAAATTGGAGTAAAGAGGGAGCCGCCTCTGTCCTAGTGGTTAGACACCTGCATCCCATGCGGGGTTGCCTGGTTACAGTCCTACCCCTAAGCCAGCCCAAGAGTTTTATTGGTGAGCACCTTGGGAGGCAGTGGGTGGCAACTCATGGGGTTCAGTCTTTGCTACCCACTATGCCACAGCACCAGACCCTAAAATCAGCCTGTTTAAACATAGCAAATAAAGCACTGTGGGAAATATGGAATTGCTTGGCTTAGAATTCACATTTATTAAAAATCTTGACTACACAGAGCTCCCAGGTCCTTCAGGCCTGGGATGGTTTGTGGGGCGGCCACACGGCCCTGCACACCAATGAAGCAGATGGGAGCCTGGAGGCTGAGTGTCTAGCAAAGAGGAAAACTAGTGAAGAGGAGAACACAGGATCCAACCAGGGGGAGGGCAATGGGAATATTTAGATCCATAATGAAAAAGAAATTCCCCTTGTTCCAGGCACACACACACACACATACACACAGGTTCCCTCCTGATTGCAACTCTTAGTAGGACACACAATGCCACGTTGGTGAAAGGGTGTGCAAGCATGCATTGAATGCAAACACAGCGTCGGTCGGGAAGCTTTCATGCATGGAAAAGTGTATTGTTGTCCTCCTCTTCTGGCCACAGTCAGACTCCATCACACTTCTTATGGTGTAGCCCATGGGGTGACCCATCGGCTGTGTCGTCTGCATGTTCTCACCATTAGAACAGCCGTGTTTGAACTTGGTTATGCATGTTTTCCACGTGTGATCCTCCTTTCTCTCCCTTCATGTAAGGCCATGGGGACACTGCATGTTGAAGAAGTGGCATCACTACATGTAAGTTACCTGTCACCCAGATTGAGTTTCAGATTCCACCTCAGCTCCTGTGTGGCCCACGAGAGAGCTGGGACTAGGATGTGTCTGTGATCCATCTGGCATAACACACTTTGTATAATCCAGGTTGAAGCCCAAGCAATCCATGTGCTGGCTCACTTCCCAATTGGCCTCAACAGCTGGAGCTGGGCCATTAAAAAGCCAGGAGCCAGGAGCATCTTCTGTGTCTCCCACATGGGAGCAGTTCTGGGTGACATCTGCGGCTCCTTTCAGGTTTCCACTTCCTCATCGGAAAAGAAACAAAAAACAAAAAAAGATAACTCAGTGACTGCCCTGAGAACTGCTCAGAATGGAGAAAGTCCTGGAGCATTCTGACAACGGAAGGCCTGCAGACGCCGGCAGACCAGGGGCTTCGAGTCTGATCCCAGGGAGCCAGCGCTGCCATCAGAGCCGCCCCCATCAGCCAGGCGCCCTCTGTGCCGGCCGCTCCTGTATAGGAAACGCTGGCGGAGGATGCCCACAGAGCCCTGGTGCCCAGGTGTCAGGGGCGCTGTCACCTTCTGCAGGGGGAACTCTGGGAGAGGGGCAGCGGGCAGGTCTGGGAGGAGCAGGGCCTGGGGCCTGGCAGGGCACAGAGGGGACGGCGCGGCTCTTTCCAAGGAAACCCAGCACCCTGGAGCAAAAACACTGCCCCCCTCCAGGAAGCAGCACGAAGCTGACCGGCTGCCCAGTGAGTCGGTCACCCAGGAGAGGGGCAGCCCAATGCTAAACGGATGCTGACTCCCCCACCATGCACAAAGCACCAACATTCTAAACGCACACAGGACCCCACCCTGGGGCTGACATGCCCTGGGCCTCACACACCTGCAGGGGCGGTGGGCAACACGTGCTGGCAGAGTCCACAGAGCCCGGGAGGCTGGCATGGAGGAGGCAGCAAGAAGTTCTTCCCGCCAAGGGTTCCCGACCCCCTCGCCATACCCTGCCGGGGCTCCACACTCTCCCCGGGTCCCAGGCTCAGCACGGAGGCCCGGAGCTCTCAGCACACAGGGGGCCCCAGGAGAGGACGCCGCCCCTTCAGACAGGGGCACTGTTGCAGGCACCGCTGCTGGCCCGCGAAAACCCCACAGTCGCAGGCCTGCCCCCAACCTGCCCTGCCTGTGCAGTGTGGCCCACCAGAGCGACCCTGGCCATTGGGACAGCAACCGAGGGAGCGTGGGCCGCGCCCCGGATGGAAATCACAGGTCCCCAGTGCGACCCTCGAACTCTCTGGTGTCCTCTAAGGGGCCAAGACACTCCGGGTCTTGAGTTGGGGCAAAGTCCTGAGTTTTGAGGAAATGACCCTTTTGCTCACTCTTTGCGCAGCCCCGTGCCGCCCCGGGGCCCTGTACTGGGCGCCCATTCCCTGGGGCCCGTCCCGCCCGCTGGGGTCCACGGTGGGTCAGCGGGCAAGGTGCCACCCCCTGCCGGCGGATGTTGCCCGGCGGAGGGAGCTCTGGCCATGAGCGCTGGCCTTGGGGACACTGCCACTTCTCCGTTCTCCTCGGGGCTGGTGCCTGGAGACATCTTGCACCTGCTGTGTTCCTGTGAAGTAGCACCTTGACAGTAGGGACTCCATTTTGGAGCATTTGAGACTCCATTCTGGGAAGGTGCCCCCCCTCCCCGTGAGACTCTGGTCTGAAACTATGATCTAAAACAGTTGAACAATAGCAGTCCACTACATCACACTTGGCAGAGCACAGAAACCCCTACCATGATTGCTCAAGCTTGGAAGTGAGTAGGCTACACCTGGGTTAATGATAAAAAATGTAATTTGTCTATGTCCTACATATAATTAAAACCAATACCTGGATTAATGTCAGGATTATAAGATTGTAACTGGTATTGTCAAGATTATAATTGATACTAGTTTCGCATAGGTTTTAGGTCAGCTTGACCCCGGTAACCATGTATTCCCCCCTGTTCCTAGCAACCATGAATTCCCCTCCTGATTTTGTGGTTTTTGCCTTTATAAACCCTGTTGCTTTGGGCTTCAGGGTCGAGAGTTCTTTAGGGCATGAGCCCACTCTCCACCGCCGGCAAATAAAGGACCATCAAATTTTATCAATGTGTGGAGCTCCTTTGTTCATACTCGCTCAGGTACAACACCTGCCCTATCCTAGGCCGTGCTTCGGAGCCGTGCTGGGAAAGCAAGGGTGTCTTGATGCCTCCGAGATGTGTGAAATGGGTCCCGGCAGTCAGGCCAGCCCAGCAGTCCCCTGGAGACAGGAGAGAGAGTCAGAATCTGACAGACCCAAGACACCTGTTGCCACCGCCTCCCTCCCCGGGCCGTCTGGCCTGGGTGGAGCGCTGGAGCGCTGTGGGGTAAGATCTGGGTGAGTCAGTCCCACTCTTTCATCCCAAACAGCAAGGTGAACACGGAGCTCTTCTCGCTTGTCCCTGTTTGGGAATCGCGGTCCAGAGGTTCTAAGAAATTGTGACACTTTTTAATAAATTATACACATGGTGGTCTGCTCGTTTCAAAATGCAACCCGAACCCCATGGGAGACCAGGAGAAGCACCTGGCTCCTGCCATCGGAACAGCGCGGTGCGCCGGCCGCAGTGTGCCTACCGCAGCGGCCATTGGAGGGTGAACCAACGGCAAAAGGAAGACCTTTCTCTCTGTCTCTCTCTCTCACTGTCCACTCTGCCTGTCAAAAAAAAAAAAAAAAAGTAACCGCTAAAAGGGGTGGACTTTAAAAAAAAAAAAAAATGCAATCCGAGGAGCCAGCGCTGTGGTGTAGAGGGTATAGCCACCATCTGCAGCACCAGCATCTCATATGGGCACCAGCTCTAGTCCCAGCTGTTCCCCTTCCAATCCAGCTCTCTGCTATGGCCTGGGAAAGTAGTGGAAGATGGCCCAGGTACTTGGGCCCCCTGCACCTTCATAGGAGACCCAGAAGAAGCTCCTGGCTCCTGATTGGCCCAGCTGTGGCTGTTGCAGCCATTTTGGGGAGTGAACCAGCAGATGGAAGACTTTTCTGTCCCTATCTCTAGCACTACCTCTCAAATAAATTTTATTATTTTTTAAAGATTTATTTATTTATTTGAATGTCAGAGTTACACAGAGAGAGGAGAGAAAGAGAGAGAGAGAGAGAGAGAGAGAGAGAGAGAGAGATCTTCTATCCGCTGGTTCAGTCCCCAATTGCCCACAACGGCTAGAGCTGTGCTGATTCGAAGCCAGGAGCCAGGAGCTTCTTCTGGGTCTCCCATATGGGTGCAGGGTTTCAAGGACTTGGGCCATCTTCTACTGCTTTCCCAGGCATAGCAGAGAGCTGAACTGGAAGTGGAGCAGCCAGGACAGGAACTGGTGCCCACATGGGCTGCCGGCACTGCAGGCAGCAGCTTTATCCACTACGTCATACCGCAGGCAAATTTTTTTAAAAAGTAATCCCAAAGCTGCTTTTCCACTTGAAAATATCAGTACCCAACCCATACGACTACCAATATCCTGTACATCATTGCTTACAAATAAATATAGAGAAGACCATGCTATTTTTCTTAGTGTCTTCGCTATTTAAATATTCCTGCATTTCAATGAGTGTGATGTCATGGTTGCTACCCTTCTGCTTGGATCTGCATGTCACTGTCACATTTTTCTTTAGGAATTTGCTGTAAAAGACCCCCAGGCTGGTCATAACACAATTCATCTTTGCTTCAGATGAGGGGGCGGTGCAGGCAGTGATGAGGTGCCCTCCGGTGCCGCTGGCTCCCTGATGAAGCCTTGCCCTCCTCACTTACACTCGTGTTGTGTTTGCGGTGCTTGGATCCTTGCCAACCCTTGCAAAGGGAAGGCAGTGTAGGCCAACACATGGGAGTGTATTCACAGGCCCGGTGTGTGCATGGCACAACACTTCCACAGTAGGTGGGCCAGCATTAAGTCACCCGGCCACGGTCAGTGTCCAAGACAGTAGGAGACAGTAGTGGGAAGAAGCTAGGAATCCGGTGTACATGTCCCTTGTATTCTTAAACTGTGTGTACTAAAGATTTCAAAAATAAAACAAGGGGCCTGAATTTGACAGAGTTGTTCATCCCCTGCTTGGGATGCCCACATCCCACACTGGAGTGCCTGACTCCGGCCCTGATTCCAGCTTCCTGCTAGTACACACACCTTGGAAGCAGGAGGTGGGGGTTCACGGAGGGGACCAGGATTGGGTTCCTAGCTCCCAGCTTCTGCTGGGCATCTGGGCAGTGATCCAGTGAATGGGAGTTAGTTCTGTGTCTGTCTGTCCCTGCCTATCTCTGTCTTTTCTCTCTGCCTCTCAAATAGGTAAAATAGATCTACAAATAAAAACCAACCAAGTTTCATGTTTGCACTTTATATCTGCCAAGACGGCTCCCGGGGCCAGCCGCTAGGGGGCGAGCAGACACCGCGCACCGGAGAGGGCGCTCAACTCCGGGCAACAACGGCCGGCAGGGGGCGCGCGCCTCGCCCGCTGACCCTCCGTCGCCGCCGAGGGCCGCGCACCACTGCAGTTTAGCTCCCGCACACCTGGGCGCTGCGTCCACCTTCTCAGCCTCTGGCGGCTCGGGGCGGCGCCGAGCCGTCTCATTTACAAAACTCAGAACCCGGAGTGGCTCGGCGCTGCTGGGTCTTCCTCGCCAGGTTCCTCGCGGCCCCGTGGAGGACACAGAGAGTTCTGGAGGGTCGCGCTGGGGACCTGCGATTTGCACCCAGGGCGCGGCCCACGCTCCCTCGGTCGCTGTCCCAATGGCCAGGGTCGCTCTGGTGGGCCACACTGCGCAGGCAGGGCAGGTTGGGGGCAGGGAGGCGTCTGTGGGGTTTTCCCGGGCCGGCAGCGGTGCCGGCGACAGTGCCCCTGTCTGAAGGGGCGGCGTCCTCTCCTGGGCCCCTCTGTGCTCCGAGAGCTCCGGGCCTCCATGCTGAGCCTGGGACCCGGGGAGAGTGTGGAGCACCGGCGGGGTGGGGCGAGGGGGTCGGGAACCCTTGGCGGGAAGAACTTCTTGCTGCCTCCTCCATGCCGGCCTCCCGGGCTGTGTGGACTCTGCTGACTCTATCATCCACGGAGCACTCATTACCCAACCCTGAGCCTCCTGTGCCACCTCTGCTGACCATACAGCACTTCTCTCTGACACTCACACTAAGCGGTGGATCTCCTGTTCTCAAGGTGTTGGGCAACTGGGAAAGAGTTCTATGTGCCCTGCACACCACTCCTTTTCCCACCTTACTTCACTACTTACCCTTTAAAAGAATGAGCGAACTGGATGAAACGGCAGGGCTCCGAATGCCAGGAGCCTTGACCTTGAACTCAGAGATGCAAAGCTTCTACACAGAGAATAAAAAAGCTTGTTCTCTAAGGGCCTCCTGGCCTAGAAGAAGTGGGAGGATAGTTGTGAACCTAGGAAGGATGGAGAAACACAAGATTGGTTGAGACAGGAGAGTTGGGAAGGAGTCTTGGTGGGGCCCAGATACTGCTGGGCCAGGTGGTTTCTTCAGGGGTGGAATTTGCCTGGGGGCAGCTCTGTGCATAGAAGGTATAGGCATGGCCTGCAGCCATGCAGCCCACGTGTGAGTCCTGCCTGATTCTCTCCCTCCCTGTTCCCTGCTATGCACCTGGGAATGCAACGGAAGATGATCCATGTCCTTGAGCTTGCACCCACATGGGAGGCCCAGAAGAAGACCCTGGGCCCTGCTTCATCCTGGCCCAGCCTGGCCATTGCAGCCCATCTGGGTGTGAGCCAGCAATGAAGATCTCTCTCTCTCTCTTTCTTAATTAATTTTATTTAAGGCAGAGTAGTTTCTCCAATTACCTATACAGAGATTCAGGAACATTGGGATACTCCCCAGCCTTCTCTCCCTCCAACACACACTCCCACATTCCTTCTTCCTCCCTCTCCTAGTTCCATTCCTAATCTTTTAAAGATCTATTTATAGTAAACCTAACTTTTGCATGGAAGAACCCACTTTGTCTCTCAGCCCCTGGTTTCGCCCTCTTTTACTCTCCCTTTCTACGTTCCAATAAAGAAATCAATAATCCTTTTAAATCAAACAATGAAATCCTGTCTAGTTCACTGTCACACATGGGTCACACGTTCATGCCAATGTCCTTCCAGAAAATTGCCTATGTCACTGCATGAGCCAGAGTCCCCCTAGCTCCCTGAGGGGAGAAGGCTCTCCGTTCTCTGACATACAGCACACAGAGCCAGACACACACACACATGGAAAACTTTGTGTGGGACTTGCAACAGAATCCAGCAAACAGCAAAGGAAAACCGAGGTCCTGCAGTGAATGCACATGAGAGCACACAAACTCCATGCATGAGCTCCCAGGATCCCTGCTCCTGAATTAGTTGAGAAGAAGCTAACATTGTTAAGAATAAAGTAGGTGGGGCGGCGCTGTGGTGCAGAGGAATGAAGCCCTGGCCAGAAGCGCCGGCATCCCATATAGGCGCAGGTTCTAGTCCCGGCTGCTCTTCTTCTGATCCAGCTCTCTGCTATGGCCTGGGATAGCAGTAGAAGATGGCACAAGTCCTTGGGCCCCTGTACTCTCAATGGAGACATGGAAGAAGCCCCTTCTCCTGGCTTTGGATCAGTGCAGCTCTGGCCGTTGAGGGCAGGTGGGGAGTGAACCAGAGAATGGAAGACCTTTCTCTCATTCTCTAC
Organism: Lepus europaeus; assembly: GCF_033115175.1. Taxonomy (NCBI): domain Eukaryota; kingdom Metazoa; phylum Chordata; class Mammalia; order Lagomorpha; family Leporidae; genus Lepus; species Lepus europaeus. The sequence continues at coordinate 21,160,538 of NC_084838.1, read as the reverse complement.
CTCTCTCTTAACTCTGTCTTCCAAATAAATAAAATAAATTTTAAAAACCAAAGAAAAAAGTAGGAGGGGGCAGAGACCTTTCGTAATGATCAAAGCTGCCAGTTCGGTGCCAGCATCCCATAGAGGTGCTGTTTGTGACCTGGCTGCTTCACTTCTGATGAGCTCTCTGCTGTGGCCTGGGAAAGCAGGAGAAGATGGCCCAAGTCCTTGAGCCCCTGCACCCACTTGCAAAGACTCCAAGGAAGCTCCAGGCTTCAGGCTTTGTATCGGCACAGTGTCAGCCATTGAGGCCAACTGAGGAGTGAACCATTGGATGGAAGACCTCTCTCTCTCTCTCTCTCTCTCTCTCTAACTCTCTCTCTCACTCTCTTCTCTCTCTCTGCCTCTCCATATCTTTCAGTGGAATTCTCACTTTCAAATAAATAAATAAATCTTTAAAAAATGTAAATCGGGAAATCAAATGTGCCTAATCCAATCAATTGCCTCTCAAACAATGGGTGTGGTTGGGAGACATCAGAATACAGTACACAAAGGATGATCCACCATGAATACACATCAAAGCACACACCCTGCATGCATGAGCTCCCGGATTAAGGCTCCCAGTTTTGGAGAGGAAACTGACATTGCTAAGAATGCAGTGTGGGGGGATCTGGCGACACTGTGGCACAGAGGGTTAAATCCCTGCCTAAAGAACCGGTATCCCATACAGGCGCCAGTTCTAGTCCTGGCTGCTCTTCTTCTGATCCAGCTCTCTGCTATAGCTTAAAACCAGCAGAAGAGGGCCCAAGTCCTTGGGCCCCTGCAGTCTTGCAAGAGACATGGAAGAAGCTCCTCTCTCCTGTCTTCGGAGCTGTGCAACTAGTGGTATTGAGGCCATTGGGGAGTGTACCAGAGGATGGAAGACCCCTGGCTCATCTTCTACCTCTCTCTGTAACTCTATCTTTAAAAAATAATAATAAAACAAACCTTAAAAAAAATAAAGTAGGAGAGGAGGCAGAGACCTTTCGTAGTGATCAAAGCTACTGGTGCGGTACCAGCATCCCATAGAGGTGCTGTTCGTGACCTGGCTGCTTCACTTCTGATGCAGCTCTCTACTGTGGCCTGGGAAAGCAGGAGAAGATGGCCCAAGTCCTTGAGCCCCTGCACCCACATGGAAAGACCCCAAGGAAGCTCCAGGCTTCTGATTTGGATCGGCACAGTGCCAGCCATTGAGGCCAACTGAGGAGTGAACCTGTGGATGGAAGACCTCTCTCTCTCTCTCTCTCTCTGTCTTTTGCATCTCATCTCTTTTAGTTAATTCTGAGACTCAGATAAATAAATCTTTAAAATATGTAAATCGGGAAACCACATAGGCCTTATCCAATCACTTGTCTCTCACTCAATGGGCGTGGTTGGAAGGGAGAGACAACAGAATCCAGCAAAGAAAAACCCACCATGAATACCCTTCAGAGCACACACGTCCATGCATGAGCTCCCAGGATCCCTGTACCTACATTAGTGGAAAAGAAGTTCACATTGTTTAAAATAGAGCAGAAAGCCAATGTGCCTAATCCAGTGAATTCCGTCTAACACCGTGGGCGTGGTCTTCATCACCAATCAGGTGAGAGCCCTCGGCGGGGGGCGGGGCAGGCACTATATAAGCTGCTTGGCCTTGACTGCTGGGTCATTGCGCTCAGCCCACAGCAGCAGAGGTGTAGCTCTGCAGGCAGAGGTCGCTCCCATGGAGAGAGCTGGAATGGCCAGGAGCCCTGGCGATCAGAAGTCACCCAAGATGAGTCCCTCGTGCAAGCAACATAGAGGCCCTGCTGCCAGGGGAAATCTCTCCTCAGAAGAGAAAGGAGGAGACGCACGGTCCCTGCACAGCAGAGGAAGGATGGGAAAACCCAAGACCAGCGAGAGATCTCAGAAGGCGCAAGGTAGGTTCATGGTTTCTTTATTGTTTCTCCTATCTTTTTTTTTTTTTTTTTGAAAGGCAGAGTTAGACAGAGAGAGAGAGAGAGAGAAAGGTCTTCCTTCCATTGGTTCACCCCCCAAGTGGCTGCTACAGCCGGCGCTGGGCTGATCCGAAGTCAGGAACCAGGTGCTTCGTCCTGGTCTCCCATGTGGGTGCAGGGGCCAAGCACTTGAACCATCCTCCACTGCCTTCCCAGGCCACAGCAGAGACCTGGACTGGAAGAGGAGCAACCGGGACAGAATCCTGTGCCGAAACCGGGACTAGAACCCAGGGTACTGGCACCGAGGCGAGGATTAGCCTAGTGAGCTGCGGCTCCACCCCCTTTCTTTCTTCTTTTCTTCCTTCCATTTTATCTCTCTTGCCTTTCTTTCCTTTCCTTTTCTTTTTTTCTTTTAAGGTAGGGTTTATTGGTGGAGAAACCTGACAAACCAGAACGAAGGGGCAAATAAGGAAACGAGGGAGAAAGAGAGCATAAGAGAGAGATCAGGAATGAAAACGAGAGTGAGGTCAAGAGAGAGAGCAAGAGGAAGAGATCAAGAGACAGAGAGCGAGAGAGAGGAAGAGAGAGAGAGAGCAAGAGACAGAGAGAGAGGCTCTTGTTCCTGAGTGGGTCCTCTGAAACATTTGCTGGGTTGGGGGCAGGCAAGTAGGAGCAGCCAATCTCATTGGGGTGGGGCTAGAGCTGACACAGGTGGTTGGCCCTGGGGTCACCTGGCTTCTAGTCACTGCTCTTCCTGCAGAGGAGCATCTATACTTGCTGGGGAGCGATAGGAACCACAGAAATACAAGGAGGCAGCAAAGATGTTGTGGACGCTCTGGACACTGGCAGAGAGGGGACAGGTGGGGGGGGCGTTTCCCACCTCCTGCAGCTTCACTTGTCCTGGCCCAGACTCCAGTGCTGGTGCAGGAAACTCACTGCTGCCCTCTTCCCCCTCAGGGCTCACCAGGCAGAGGGAGGAGGCCACCGGCTGCAGGGGGAAGCGCAGGAGAAGCCCCAGTGTCTCCCCTCGTCGCGCCCACCCACAAGATGCTGAGCGGGAAGACAGGAAGAAGGCACGGAGGTCCGCGGCCCCTGAGAGAGGAAAGCCCAGGTCTGGGTCTCCCAGAGCTGGAGGTCCTAGCAGAGCAGGTAGGTTGGGGCTGGGCGATTGGAGAGGTGGGGGTGGGGCACAGGACCCAGCCAGTGCCTGAGCCCTCTGGTGGTGGAAATTGCTGATGCTCTTAGGGGCTGACAGAGCATCCTGGATTGGACCCAGGCCCACAGGATCCTAGTAGGTCTCCCGGGAGTGGTGTTTGGTGGGATGGGGTTTGGTGACCTTGGAAATGAGCCTTGGTGTTGCACACGGCCCCTCCCTAACACTTTCTGCTCTGGTGCGCAGGCTCTGCACGCAGGCATTGGCGCCTGCAGGAGAAGCACACACAGCGCAGACCACCAGAGAGGATCCGCACCCGGGCACGCCACTCAGACATCCCTGAGGACCCACGCAGCTCTGGAAGTCTCCGCGGACGCCCGTCGGCCCAACACAGCCCACCACAGCCTTCCCAGGAGCTGGCCCGGCTGTCCACGCACCTGGGCGCGCTGGAGGTGGGCCTGGAAGAGCTGCAGGCTGCGGGCGGCGCCTTCCTGCCCAGGGCCGGCCGCGGCGGGGAGCCCAGGGCCGGCCGCGGCGGGGAGCCCAGGGCCTCGCAGCGCGCCTGGCTCTCCTGGCAGCTGGCGCACGCAGGGGCCGCCCTGCACTGGGCGCTCGCCACGCTCGACGCCCTGCTGCAGCCACAGTCCTGGCCCGCGGGCTCGCTGCCCTGCACCCCTGCTCCTCCCTGGCCTTAGTGGACCCCTGGGAGGCCCCTGCTCAGTCTCCAGGACACAGGCCCTCTTTCTGCCCCAGGGCTGTCTGGCTCTGCCCTGCCAACTCAGTGTGCGAAGGTGACAGCAGCGTCCTCACAGGACACCAGGAGCTCCAGCCTCAGAGCTCAAATCCCGGGCCCCGCAAATACTGGGCGGGGAGTCGCTCTCCACCCCCACGGCATCCCACCCAGGTCTGGGCTGCCTGTCCCCTAGGACCACCTCAAGTTCAGACTCGGCAAGGAAGTCCCGGGTTTTTCTGGGATATTGAAGACCTTCCCGATTTGGACGTTTTTACTGTAGATGTTTTCACGTTTATTTGAACAAATGAGACTCTTATCAAGAAATACAGCTATAGAGATCCATAAGTATTAATGATTTTATATTTACATAAGGAAATGTATAGATCCGTGTCTTCGTTTATGTAGGGAGAGACTTTCTGTATTTGTATTCCTGTTTCATTGCCATGCTTTGCACTGTAGTGGTCTCATAGATTTCTTATGTGAATTTCTGCCCAAGTCCAGCGAGCAAACCTGATTATTAGAGAATTGTTATGGTTGAAAATGGAAGTTGTCCATCCCTTTATTTAGACGACATTGTTCTCCTTGTGGGAGAATAGATTTCCTTAACTTCTATGTCTGTTATTAAAGTTATTTATTTTCCCAATTCAAATTTTCTTGTTGTCACTGTTTGCTCAAGCTTAAAACACATAGGCTGCGCCTGGACTAAAGTCAGGATTCTAATCCATATTCATTTTGCTTATACTTTAGTTCAGCTTGACTCTGGTAACCACGCATTCCTCCATCCCTCCTTGTGCATTTTGCCTTTCTAAACTCTGTTGCTTGAGCTTCAGGGTCGAGAGCTGCTCAGGGCGTGAGCAAGCTCTCCACTGCCAGCAAGAAAGGACTGGCAAATTTATCAATGTAGTGCTCCTCTGTCAGCACTGACTCAGGCCAACATTCGGGGAGACTGCTGTGCGCATTTTTTTTTAGTTTATTTGAGATGTAGATCAACTGACAGACAGAGGGACAGACAGAGACAAAGTCTGCTTCCAGTTCCAGGCACCTGACAGAAATACCCACTTCCTCAGAGGTATCCGACCCTCCATGGATTTGGATATTTTCACGGTGGAGGTGTTCTGGTTTTTTGGGACATCTTGGGTTCTTAAAATGAAACAAGCCAGTAGATACTTAGATGCATATCAGTGACTGGTACTGGATGAACCTGTGTGAGCTCCCGTGTGTGTATATAGGTAGAGAGACATTAGATTTATATTCCTGATATCATTGCCCTGCAAGGACCGTTGTGGGACTGGGTTTCCCTAATTGTGACTCTCTCTCTGGTGGCCACTGGGCACCTCCCCAGATCCCACTGGAAGTCCCAGGAGCCAACTGGATCTTTTGGGAAATGTGATTGTTGAGAGGGAAACACATCCCTGTATGCAAAGATGATTGTGTTCTCCATGTGGAGCACTGAATTTCCTTCACATTTCAACCCTGGTACCTTGAGTCACTCTAGTTCTCCTATTGCGTCCATGCGCTTGCATTATCTCAGCAGTGTGTTTCAGCGATTCTCTCTGTAGGGACTGTGTCTGCTTAGGTGGAATGCACGTGGTGGCACTGCACACAGTCATAGAATGTTGACAGATACACACACTCTTAGAAACTGTGTTCAGAAGTTGGGATATTTCTTCTTTTACGACGATTTTATATATTTGTTAAAGGGCAGAGTTGCAGACAGAGAAAGGGAGGGACAGAGAGGAAGGGCTTCCATCCGCTGGTTCACTCCCCAATGGCTGCACCATCCAGAGCTGAGACGATCTGAAGCCAGGAGCCAGGAGCTTCTTCCAGTCTCCAACATGGGAGCAGGGGCCCAAACATGGAGGCCCTCCTCCACGGCTTTCCCAGGGCGAAAGTAAAGAGCTGGATGAGAAGCTGAGCAGCCAGAACTTGAAGCAGCCCCATAAGGGAAGCCGGCCCTGAAGGCTGAGATTAGTCTACTGTGCCACAGCTACAGTCCCCGTGTGGGAGATTTCTTTTCTTTTTTTTTTCTTTTTGTGACAGGCAGAGTGGACATGAGAGAGAGAGAGACAGATAGAAAGGTCTTCCTTTGCAGTTGGTTCACCATCCAATGGCCGCTGGGGCCGGTGCGCTGCGGCCGTTGCACCACACTGATCCGAACGCAGGAGCCAGGTGCCTCCTCCTGCTTTCCCACTTGGGTGCAGGGGCCCAAACACCTGAGCCATCCTCCACTGCCTTCCCAGGCCACAGCAAAGAGCTGGCCTGGAAGAGGGGCAACCAGATGGGAGATTTCTGTCATCCACTGAGCACTCATTACCCAACCCTGAGCCTCCTGTGCCACCTCTGCTGACCATACAGCACTTCTCTCTGACACTCACACTAAGCGGTGGATCTCCTGTTCTCAAGGTGTTGGGCAACTGGGAACGAGTTCTATGTGCCCTGCACACCACTCCTTTTCCCACCTTACTTCACTACTTACTCTTTTAAAAGAAAGAGCGACCTGGATGAAATGGCAGGGCTCCGAATGCCAGGAGCCTTGACCTTGAACTCAGAGATGCAAAGCTTTTACACAGAGAACAAAAAAGCTTGTTCTCTAAGGGCCTCCTGGCCTAGAAGAAGTGGGAGGATAGTTGTGAACCTAGGAAGGATGGAGAAACACAAGATTGGTTGAGACAGGAGAGTTGGGAAGGAGTCTTGGTGGGGTCCAGATTCCTGCTGTCCCAGGTGGTTTCTTCAGGGGTGGAATTTGCCTGGGGGCAGCTCTGTGCATAGAAGGTATAGGCATGGCCTGCAGCCACGCAGCCCACGTGTGAGTCCTGCCTGTTTCTCTCCCTCCCTGTTCCCTGTTATGCACCTGGGAATGCAACGGAAGATGATCCATGTCCTTGAGCTTGCACCCACATGGGAGGCTCAGGAGAAGACCCTGTGTCCTGCTTCATCCTGGCCTAGCCTGGCCATTGCAGCCCATCTGGGTGTGAGCCAGCAATGAAGATCTCTCTCTCTCTCTCTTTCTTAATTAATTTTATTTAAGGCAGAGTAATTTCTCCAATTACCTATACAGAGATTCAGGAACATTGGGATACTCCCCAGCCTTCTCTCCCTCCAACACACACTTCCACATTCCTTCTTCCTCCCTCTCCTAGTTCCATTCCCTATCTTTTAAGATCTATTTATAGTAAACCTAACTTATGCATGGAAGAACCCACTTTGTCTCTCAGCCCCTGATTTCCCCCTCTTTTACTCTCCCTTTCTACGTTCCAATAAAGAAATCAATAATCCTTTTAAATCAAACAATGAAATCCTGTCTAGTTCACTCTCACACATGGGTCACATGTTCATGCCAATGTCCTTCCAGAAAATTGCCTATGTCACTGCATGAGCCAGAGTCCCCCTAGCTCCCTGAGGGGAGAAGGCTCTCCGTTCTCTGACATACAGCACACAGAGCCAGACACACACACACATGGAAAACTTTGTGTGGGACTTACAACAGAATCCAGCAAACAGCAAAGGAAAACCGAGGTCCTGCAGTGAATGCACATGAGAGCACACAAACTCCATGCATGAGCTCCCAGGATCCCTGCTCCTGAATTAGTTGAGAAGAAGCTAACATTGTTAAGAATAAAGTAGGGGGGCCGGCGCTGTGGTGCAGAGGAATGAAGCCCTTGCCAGAAGCGCCGGCATCCCATATAGGCGCAGGTTCTAGTCCCGGCTGCTCTTCTTCTGATCCAGCTCTCTGCTATGGCCTGGGATAGCAGTAGAAGATGGCACAAGTCCTTGGGCCCCTGTACTCTCATAGGAGACATGGAAGAAGCCCCTTCTCCTGGCTTTGGATCAGAGCAGCTCTGGCCGTTGAGGGCATGTGGGGAGTGAACCAAAGAAAGGAAGACCTCTCTCTCGTTCTCTACCTCTCTCTTAACTCTGTCTTCCAAATAAATAAAATAAATTTTAAAAACCGAAGAATAAAGTAGGAGGGGGCAGAGACCTTTCGTAATGATCAAAGCTGCCAGTGCAGTGCCAGCATCCCATAGAGGTGCTGTCCGTGACCTGGCTAGTTCACTTCTGATGAGCTCTCTACTGTGGCCTGGGAAAGCAGGAGAAGATGGCCCAAGTCCTTGAGCCCCTGCACCCACTTGGAAAGACCCCAAGGAAGCTCCAGGCTTCGGGCTTTGGAACGGCACAGTGCCAGCCATTGAGGCCAACTGAGGAGTGAACCTGTGGATGGAAGACCTCTCTCTCTCTCTCTCTCTCTCTGTGTGTGTGTGTGTGTGTGTCTTATGCATCTCATCTCTTTAGTTAATTCTGAGATTCCGATAAATAAATCTTTAAAATATGTAAATCGGGAAACCACATGTGCCTTATCCAATCACTTGTCTCTCACTCAATGGGCGTGGTTGGAAGGGAGAGACAACAGAATCCAGCAAAGAAAAACCCACCATGAATACCCTTCAGAGCACACACGTCCATGCATGAGCTCCCAGTATCCCTGTACCTAATTTAGTGGAAAAGTAGTTCACATTGTTAAAAATAGAGGAGAAAGCCAATGTGTCTAATCCAGTGAATTCCCTCTCACACGGTGGGCGTGGTCTTCCTCACCAATCAGGTGAGAGCCCTCGGTGGGGGGGTGGGGGGGGCAGGCACTATATAAGCTACTTGGCCTTGACTGCTGGGTCATTGTGCTCAGCCCCCAGCAGCAGAGGTGCAGATCTGCAGGCAGAGCTCGATCCCATGGAGGGAGCTGCCATGGCCAGGAGCCCTGTCGATCAGAAGTCACCCAAGATGAGTCCCTCGTGCAAGCAACATGGAGGCCCTGCTGCCAGGGGAAATCTCTCCTCAGAAGAGAAAGGAGGAGACACACGGTCCCTGCACAGCAGAGGAAGGATGGGAAAACCCAAGACCAGCGAGAGATCTCAGAAGGCGCAAGGTAGGTTCATGGTTTCTTTATTGTTTCTCCTATCCTTTTTTTTTTTTTTTTTTTTTTTTTGGACAGGAGAGTTAGACAGAGAGAGAGAGAGACAGAGAGATAGATAGAAAGGTCTTCCTTCCATTGGTTCACCCCCCAAGTGGCTGCTACAGCCAGTGCTGCGCTGATCCGAAGCCAGGAGCCAGGTGCTTCCTCCTGGTCTCCAATGGGGTGCAGGGCCCAAGCACTTGAGCCATCCTCCACTGCCTTCCCGGTCCACAGCAGAGACCTGGACTGGAAGCGGAGAAACTGGGACAGAATCCTGTGCCGAAACCGGGACTAGAACCCAGGGTACCGGCACCAAGGCGAGGATTAGCCTAGTGAGCTGCGGCTCCACCCCCTATCTTTCTTCTTTTCTTCCTTCCATTTTTTCCTCTCTTGCCTTTCTTTTCTTTCCTTTCCTTTTCTTTTTTTCTTTTAAGGTAGGGTTTATTGGTGGGGAAACCCGACAAACTGGAAAGAAGGGGCAAATAAGGAAAATATGGAGAAACTGAGGATAAGAGACAGATCAGGAATGAAAACGAGAGTGAGGTCAAGAGAGTGAGCAAGAGGAAGAGATCAAGAGTCAGAGAGAGAGAGAGAGAGAGAGAGGAAGAGAGAGACAGTGAGAGAGGCTCTTGTTCGTGAATGAATCCTCTGAAGCATTTGCTGGGTTGGGGCAGGGAAGTAGGAGCAGCCAATCTCATTAGGGTGGGGTTGGAGCTGACAAAGGTGGTTGGCCCTGGGGTCACCTGGCTTCTAGTCACTGCTCTTCCTGCAGAGGAGCATCTATACTTGGCGGGGAGCGATAGGAACCACAGAAATACAAGGAGGCAGCAAAGATGTTGTGGACGCTCTGGACACTGGCAGAGAGGGGACAGGTGGGGGGGGGGGCGTTCCCCACCTCCTGCAGCTTCACTTGTCCTGGCCCAGACTCCAGTGCTGGTGCAGGAAACTCACTGCTGCCCTCTTCCCCCTCAGGGCTCACCAGGCAGAGGGAGGAGGCCACCGGCTGCAGGGGGAAGCGCAGGAGAAGCCCCAGTGTCTCCCCTCGTCGCGCCCACCCACAAGATGCTGAGCGGGAAGACAGGAAGAAGGCACGGAGGTCCGCGGCCCCTGAGAGAGGAAAGCCCAGGTCTGGGTCTCCCAGAGCTGGAGGTCCTAGCAGAGCAGGTAGGTTGGGGCTGGGCGATTGGAGAGGTGGGGGTGGGGCACAGGACCCAGCCAGTGCCTGAGCCCTCTGGTGGTGGAAATTGCTGATGCTCTTAGGGGCTGACAGAGCATCCTGGATTGGACCCAGGCCCACAGGATCCTAGTAGGTCTCCCGGGAGTGGTGTTTGGTGGGATGGGGTTTGGTGACCTTGGAAATGAGCCTTGGTGTTGCACACGGCCCCTCTCTAACACTTTCCCCTCTCCTGTGCAGGCTCTGCACGCAGGCATTGGCGCCTGCAGGAGAAGCACACACAGCGCAGACCGCCAGGGAGGATCCGCACCCGGGCACGCCGCTCAGACATCCCTGACGACCCACGCAGCTCTCGAAGTCTCCGCAGACACCCGTCGGCCCACCACAGCCCACCACAGCCTTCCCAGGAGCTGGCCCGGCTCTCCATGCACCTGGGCGCGCTGGAGGTGGGCCTGGAAGAGCTGCAGGCTGCGGGCGGCGCCTTCCTGCCCAGGGCCGGCCGCGGCGGGGAGCCCAGGGCCTCGCAGCGCGCCTGGCTCTCCTGGCAGCTGGCGCACGCAGGGGCCCGCCCTGCACTGGGCGCTCGCCACGCTCGACGCCCTGCTGCAGCCACAGTCCTGGCCCGCGGGCTCCCCGCACTCCACCCCCACTGCCCTGTGGCCTTAGGGGGCGGTAGGAAGGGCTGCAGCCTTGCCTGGGTGGGACCCTTCTCTGGCCCAGAGACCAGGTATTGCCTGCCTCCCAGATTCAGTGTCAGGAGAGTGGAGGCGTCACAAGCGCAGAGACACCGGGAGCTACAGCAGAGTGCAAATCCCCCTGTCCTCCAGGATTCAGCAGGAAGTGCTCCTGGCTCCCCCATGAGGTCCCACCCAGCACCGTGCCCCACGACTGCTTCCAGTTCCAGGCCCCCGACGGAAATACCCACTTCCCAGAGGCATCTGAGACCTCCATTGAGTTGGACCTTTCACGGTGAAGGTGTTCCGGTATTTTTGAGACTCCTTGGGTTCTTAAGATGAAACAAGCGGTACATAGATGCACATCCGTGACTGGTACTGGCATGGACCTGTGTGAGTTCCCGTGTGTGTAGATAGGTAGAGAGAGAGAGACATTCAGATTTATACTCCTGATTTCATTGCCCTGCAAGAACTGTTGTGGTGCTGGGTTTCTCTAATTGTGACTTTCTCCCTGGTGGCTGTTGGGGACCTACCCAGATCCCACTGGAAGTCCCAGGAGCCAACTGGATCTTTGGGGAAAAGTCTGCTAATAATAACTGATAGAATTAAAAAGGAGAGAATGATCCAACATGGTGAGACACAGCAGACTCATAGAATGACAGATGCCCTAAATAGCACTCTGGCCTCAGAATTAGCTCTTAAGGCATTTGGGTCTGGCTAAAAAGCCCATGAGTGTATTTTAGGCATGGAAAGCTAAGACACTGTGGCAAAAAAAAAAAAAAAAAACCTAAATGAAAGATCTCTGTGAGTGAGATCCCAACGGAAAGAACAGACCATCAAAGAAGGAGGTACCTTTCTCTGAAGAGAGGAGAGAACATCCACTTTGACTATGGCCTTGTCTAAATAAGGTCAGAGTTTGTGAACTCAAGAGGCTTCCATAGCCTTGACAGCTCATGACAAGAGCCTTGGGTGATTAACGACGTCATAAATAAGAGTGTCAATTGTTAAATCAACAACAGGAGTCACTGTGCACTTACTCCTCATGTAGGATCTCTGTCTTTAATGTGTTGTACTATGCAAATTAACAGTAAAACTAGTACTCAAACAGTATACTTTGTGTATTGTATGGGTGCAAACTGTTGAAATCTTTACTTAGTATATACTAAGTTGTTCTTCTGTATTTAAAGATAATTGAAAATTAATCTTGATGAAGAATGGGATGGGAGAGGGACTGGGAGATGGGATGGTTGTGGGTGGGAGGGAGGTTATGGGGGGAAAGCCACTGTAATCTGAAAGTTGTACTTTTGAAATTTATATTTATTAAATAAAAGTTTAAAAAAATCACTTTGGTTTTGTCCTTTGAGACTATAAGGAAAGTCTTCAGAACCAGGAATTTTAGAATTCTTTTTGCTGATCTTCCTGTACCAGACTTTTATCATGAGAGCTTGTCCTCATTATTGATTCATACAGATTCTCTGAATCTATTTATTCAACAACATTTATTGAATGCCTATTGTATACCAGATACTAAATTATTAACTGAAGAAGTGTGACCTAATCTTGAGCATGTGTGCAATATATCAGAGAAAGATGTGAAAACCAGTGTAGTGTATCATAGAGGCTGTGATGGTGAGACGTGCGTATAAAGTGTGGTGGCAGGGAGTGGGGGACAGAGAAGAGAGCGGTCATGTCTACTAGGGATAACAAGATTCTGGAAATTCTTCACAGAGAATGTGATGCTTCAGCTTTGCCTGAGGGAGGCAGTGGGAAAAGAGCAGACATTAAACACAGCATCCTCCATCCAACCTCGAAGCCAACGGTTTTCTAGTCATGTTAATACTGGGCTAGGGAACCTCTGAACCTGCTTCTAGATCTTTGACATTGGAATCATAACAGCAACCTCACAGCTTAATGGTGAAGGTTACTTTACTAACATCTATGTTAAATGTTGTCATTAAACGTGTGGGCTCATCCCTCGAGGCCCGTGCACTGTCAGCATGGCGGGGTGATGGCACTCTTAGAGAAGAAGCACCGGAGACAAGTTTGGGTGAACATGTCCGCTTTATTAATGACAAAGCACACCTTTTAGAGGGCAGGCAGAGGGGGTGTAACTGACTCAGGGCAATACTAATTCTATAGGATGAAGCCAATATTGGCACTGCTATGCTCCTCCAATCAGGTTGAAAGTCATGTAACTAGGGTAGATTTCCAGGTAGGCCTGGGCCACACCCGGGAGCAGTTTACCTGATTGGTGAGGGTGGGGGAAATGTGTCTGGGGCTCCTGCCATCTGCCAGCAGTCAGGTTGTATGGTCCTTCCTGGGAGTCATGGTGCACCATGCCCTCTCAAGCTCCTGCAGGGCAGGGCAGGCAGACTCCCCGCCAGGTACAGAATCACCCACATAGGGGCCAGTGTAGTGGCATGGTGGGTAAAACTGCTGCCTGCGACACTAGCATCCCATGAGTGCAACTTTTAGTTCTGGTTGCTGTACTTCTGATTCAGCTCTCTACTAATGTGCCTGGGAAAGTAGCAGAGGATGTACCAAGTACTTGGGCCCCTACACATGGGAAACCCGGATGAAGCTCCTGGCTCCTGGCTTCAGCCTGGCTCAGTTCTAGATGTTGTTCTCTCTCTCTCTCTCTCTCTCTCTCTCTCTCCCCCCCCCCCCCATGTGTGTGTGATTTGTGTGTGTGTGTCTCCTTTCTCTCTGTAACTAGACCTTTCAAATAAATCTTTTCTTAAAAAATTTTCCCCTTAAATAACAGACAGTTCTTGAAGGAGGGGATAAGCAAGGGGAAAAAATATTCAGATCTGGACTATCTGTGCTTGAACAGGTTCCTCTAGTTCCATCTAGTGTCCAAAAATCCAGCCACCTTTTGGCACTGTCCATGGTGCTGATCTTGTCAGGGCTTAGGCTTTTTTATTTTATTTTTTTAATTGATTTATTTATTTGAAAGTCAGAGTTACACACAGAGAGAAGGAGAGGCAGAGGGGGGAGTCTTCCATCCAATGGTTCACTCCCCAATTGGCCGCAATGGCCAGAGCTGGGCCCATCCGAAGCCAGGAGCCAGGAGCTTCTTCCAGGTCTCCCACATGAGTGCAGGAGCTCAAGGACTTGGGCCATCTTCTACTGCTTCCCCAGGCCATAGAAGAGAGCTGAATTGTAAGTTGAGCAGCCAGGACTTGAACCAGCACCCATATGGGATGCCGGCACTGCAGGTGGTGGCTTTACCCACATGCTACAGCGCCATCCCCAGCCCTCTTTCTTTTCTTCTCTTCTTTCTCCTGCTCCCTGTGTTTCTTCTTAATTTATTTATTTGAAAGATAGAGATAGAGACAGAAAGAGATAGAGAGAGAGAGAAAGAGAGAGAGAGAGAGAGAGAGAGAGGGATAGAGGTCTTCCATCTGCTGATTCACTCCCCAGATGGCCACAACAGCCTGGGCCAGTCTCGGCCCAAGAGCCAGGAGCTTCTTCCATGTCTCCCACATGGGTACAGGGACCCAAGGATTTGGGCCATCAGCCCATTATCAAGGAGCTCAATAGGAAGTGGAACAGCTGGGACTTGAACCAGCGCCCCAATGGATGCTGGCAGTGCAGGTGGCAGCTTAACCTACTGAGCCACTGTGCTGGCCCCAGAACTCTTTCTTTAGAATGCCTGTTTGGCTCTCTGCCCGAGTCATTCTGCTGGGCCTGAACTGTTGTCTCCATCTCAGTCAGAAGGCTTGACTGCAGCAAGCATACTGTCTCCCGAGCTTGGTCATCCGTCTAACCTCACTTCTTCCTGCGCTGTGCCTGGCTGCCAGTTCAGCCTTCTGTGGGCCTCGTGGAAGGAAGGTTGGATGCGAGCCATCATCATGATGGATGGTGGTTCTCAGCACTCCTAGTCCTGACTCTACCAAGGTGCCATAGGGCAACTTGGATTTTCCCGTATTCTCCAGCTACCTGAGAGGAGTGCCAGACTCCAGGTCTCAACTTCTACAGTGGAAGTTCACATCACTCCCACAAAAGCCTAGGGAGTGCTTAGCTCCTGCTAGAGCAGTGGCTTTCAACCAGGAGTGATTTTTATCCCCCAGGGAATACTTGTCAATGTCTGGATATGTTTTTAGTTGTTGCATTCTCAAAATTATGGGTAGGGAAACTTTACTACTGGCTTCTAGAGGACAGAGACTGCGGTTAATTCTAACCATTCTACAATACCAGCAATAAAAATTATCTGGTCCAAATGTCAGTAGTTCAGCAGTCAAGAAACCCTGCTCTAGAATTGAGGCCATTGGGCTGGTGACTAGAACTTTTCTGGACACACTAAGGTCTAGCTCAAGGCTCTGGTCTATTAGCAATGACCTTGGGTAAATCACTGCACTGTCCTGAGCCTCGTTTTCTATGTGTGAGTGTTTAGATTCCTGGACCAAATGGCTTCAAAGCTCCTGTCGATTCTTCTTTTTTAAAAAATTTATTTGACAGAGTTAGACAGTGAGAGATACAGAGAGAGAAGTCTTCCTTCCATTGGCTCACCCCCCAAATGGCTGCTATAGCCAGAGTTACGCTGATCTGAAGCCAGGAGCCAGGTGCTTCTTCCTGGTCTCCCACGTGGGTGCAGGTGCCGAAGCACTTGGGCCATCCTCCACTGCCCTCCCGAGCCACAGCAGAGAGCTGGACTGGAAGAGGAGCAACTGGGACTAGAACCCAGTGCCCATATGGAATGCCAGTGTTGCAGGCAGAGGATTAACCAAATGAGCCACAGCACCAGCCCAAGCCTCTGTCAATTCTAACTCAATATGTTTTCAACCCAGGAATACTTGCTGATTGCTAGTTCCTCTAGGAGATAACATTCTGTGATACTATGAATATCAAATAAAATGGGATGCATAAGATATTGAAAGGAATAGAATTAGGAAAGCTTGCAAGCACTAATAAAGAGTTACTACTCAAATATGCACAAAATTTACAAAGTTTGTGCAAATATGCATGTTCAGATTAAATACAGGTTGCAGATCTTTAAGTAGTGAGGAAAATGATATCTTCACTAGCAATTAGAGTGAAATAAAATAAAATGTGCTACTTTTGCTAAGTTGAAATAATCAACTCGAGTATGGCATTGTGGCATAACAGGTGAAGTCACTGACTGAGATACGAGCATCCTATATAAGTGCCAGTTCTAGTCCCAGCTGCTCCACTTCCAATCCAGCTCCCTCTTAATGTGCCTGGGAAAGCAACAGAGGATGGCCCAAGTGCTTGGGCCCCTGCCACTCATGTTGGAGACTTGGAAGAAACTCCTGGCTCCTGACTTTTGACCAACCCAGCTCTGGCTGTTAACAGCCATTTGGGGAGTGAATCAGCAGATGGAAGATATCTCTCCCTCCCCCTCTCCCTCTCCCTCCCCCTCTCCCTCTCCCTCTCCATCTCCCTCCCCTCCTCTCCCCCCTCCCCCCCATCTGCCTCTCTGTAACTCTGCCTTTCAAATAAATAGGTCTTTATTTAAAAAAAAAAAAAGGCATTCAGGGATGAGTGTGTGGCACAGCTGGTTAAGTCACCACCGATGATGCCAGCATCCCATACAAGCACCAGTTTGAGTCCCAGTTGCTCCACTTCTGATCCAGTTCCCCACTAATGTGCCGGGGAAAATGGCAGAAGATGGCCCACGTGCTTGGGCCCCTACCACCCACACGGGAGACCTGAAGCCAAGATCAGGCTTTTGGCTTCAGTTGGGCCCAGCCCCAGCTTTGATGGTTGTTTGGGGCAAGAACCAGCTCATTCTCTCACTCCCTTCAAATAAATAATTCTTATTTAAAAATAGATAATTCAGGGCTGACGCCGTGGCTCATTTGGTTAATCCTCTGCCTGCCGCACCAGCATCCCATGTGGGTGCCAGGTTCTAGTCCCGGCTGCTCCTCTTCCAGTCCAGCTCTCTGCTGTGGCCCAGGAGGGCAGCGGAGGATGGCCCAGGTGCTTGGGCCCCTGCACCCGCATGGAAGACCAGGAAGAAGCACCTGGCTCCTGGCTTCAGATCGACGTTACTCCGGCCGTAGCGGCCATTTGGGGGGTGAACCAATGGAAGGAAGACCTTTCTCTCTGTCTCTCTCTCTCTCACTGTCTAACTCTGCCTGTCAAATAAAAAAATAATTCAAAGGCAGAGAGTACAAGTAGTGACTGAAACAGACACCCAAAGGAAAACAGTCACTTAAGTGGGGTGCATGGTGACAGCAGGACCGAAAGACAATGTGACTCCGTACTCTGGCCATGAAAGGCTGGGGGTACGTTTACTGGTGGGCTAATACCATGTATTGCAAGCCTGAGAAACAGGCAGCCTGAGAGGAGGTGGATACCCACAAACTCCCTGTGCAGGAGTAGATTTTGGAAGGGATTCCCTAGAGGGCACTCAGACTCTGGAAAAAGATGGAGGAGATAACTTCCTGTCCAGACCACTGCGGCTCCCTGACTTGGCCCCACTGCACAGGGCTCCAAGCCGTTATACACCTCTCGTGGGGTTTCTCTCCCTCCTGCCAGGGAAAGCTGGCTCTCTTCTTGGTCAGCTGCCAACTGCCTATCTGGGGAACCAGGAAAGGATCTAAAACTGAGCTCCCAGATACCGGATCTTCCTGCAAACCTCCTGCCTACAAACTGGCAAAAAACACAGACAGGGCTTCCTGAAGTCACCAGAATGTTCCATACAGAACATTGAGCACGTGACACTGAAGGTGTGGGCCTGTGTGCACACTTTTGTCCGCATGTCCACAAACACAGATGCAGGTTGACATGGGTCACTACTTTCTCAAGGCTTCCTTAATCCACTGTTGCTATTTTAGAATAATTCCGTGAACACCTGCCTCTCCAGACTAGAGGAGAGGAAACATGGCCCATCCACTCCTGCATATACACCCCCTGGTGTAGCAGCAGGCACGTAGCACACCTCAGTGGACCACTGACCTGAAACAACCTGTCCTCCTTAGCATCATGTCCCTGAACTGGAATAGGAGGAGTCAACACATCGCTCCTCTGATGGAGGCGGGCATCAGTTACTCACTGCTGAGCTCCAGGCTAAAATCTCAGGTTGTAAAGTCCTGTAGAGCACCCTTCCTGTCTGCTGGGGATAGGAGTCCAGACGGAAATACAGAAATTGAAAATGTCATTTTTGCCAGTGTCACGGCTCACTTGGCTAATCCTCCGCCTACGGTGCCGGCACCCCAGGTTCTAGTCCCGGTTGGGGCGCCGGTTCTGTCCTGTTTGCTCCTCTTCCAGGCCAGCTCTCTGCTGTGGCCCGGGAAGGCAGTGAAGGATGGCCCAAGTGCTTGGGCCCTGCACCAGCATGGGAGACCAGGAGGAAGCGCCTGGCTCCTGGCTTCGGATTGGCACAGCGCCGGCCATAGCGGTCATTTGGGGGGTGAACCAACGTAAAAGGAAGACCTTTGTCTCTCTCTCTCTAACTCTGCCTGTCAAAAAAAAATTTTTTTTTTAATGTCATGTTAGGGCCAGTGCTATGGCATAGCAGGTAAAGCCACCCCCTGTGGCGCCTGCATCCCTTATGGGTGCCAGTTTGAGTCCTGGCTGCTCTACTTCCAATCCAGCTCCCTGCTAGTGGCCTGAAAAAGCAGCAGAAAATGGCCTGAGTGTTTGGATCCTTGAAACTGTGTGGGAGACTCACAAGAAGCTCCTGGCTTCTGGCTTTGGATCTACCTAGCTCTAGCCATTGTAGCCATTTGGGGGTGGGGGCAGTGAATGAGCAGATGGAAGACCTCTCTCCCTCTCTCTCTGCCTCTGCCTCTCTGTAACTCTGCCTTTCAAATAACTAAATCTTTTTAAAAATATGTAATGAGGTCCGGGACAGGCATTACACATATTTGGGCCTCAGAGTGGTCATGCAGGTGCTGGTGCTCACTGTGCGGTCCAGTTGGCACTTCCCAGGGTCATGTGGCTTCCCAGTGAGCTGCCAAAACCGACCAGGGACTCCAGGCTTCATTCCTTTGCCAGGAGAAAATGCCTGGGTGGGGACAACTGTTCTCATGGGAATCAGGCCTGTCCCTGTCACCCAGTCCAGGGCCTAGGGGAGGAAATGCCATTGCTTGCCAGACCTGGTCTCGTCTCCCGCGGTGATCCATGTAGTCCATGGAATCACCCTCACCGACCTGTGAAATGCATGGGGACTTTCAGCCTGGCAGCCTCAGCCCGACCTGTGTTGAAGAGTAACCGAAATGCGCATGCTCCACAGAGCAGGCCTGTTTTTACCACAACTTTGTGACCTTGTAGCAACCATGTATCCTTGGGTTCTGTGAATCTATGAAAACAGGACCCGTGGGCGCCTTGTTCCCTGCTGAATCCCAATCACTCAGCACCAGGCTTGGCCCATAGGCACACTCCACAAATATGTATTTTTAATAATTATTTATATTCAAAAGGTAGAGTTACAGAGAGAGAGGGAGAGAGACACACACAGAGAAACAGAAAAAGAGAGACAAAGAGAAAAAGATATCTTCCATCCATTGGTTCACTCCTCAAGTGGCCACAATGGTCAGGGCTGTGCCAGGCCAAAGCCAAGAGCCTGGAGCTTCTTCCGGATCTCCCACATGGGTGCAGGGGTGTGGTAGAATGAGAAGGCCATGCCAAGATGGCCGCTGGCAACAGAGTCTGCCTGGCAACAGGCTGTGATTGGATGGCTTTGGAAACCACATGACAGCAGAGTCTGCCTGGCAACAGGCTGTGATTGGATGGCTTCAGAAACTGCCTGGCAACAGGGTGTGATTGGTTAGGGCATAGACCACTCCTTGACCAGATTGGCTGCATTGGCTATATAAGCTGTTTTATCAACTGAAATAAATGAGTCTGCAGGCTGCTTGCCTCAGGCCTGCTTTCACTGGACTCCCAGGGTCTGTGTGGTGACTCTGCGACTCTTGCCCCCACCACGCTCCTCCTCCCAGAAACGAATCCACTGCAACACCAGGGCCCAAGCACTTGGACCATCTTCTGCTGCTTTTCTCGGGTGCATTAGTAGGGAGCTGGATCAGAAGTAGAGCAGCTGGGACTGGCACTGGCACCCATATGGAATGCTAGTGCTGCAGGCAGCAGTTGAACCCACTGGGACATGGTGCAAGCCCCACAACTATTTTTTAAGCATAGGAACACCTTGTCAACTCTAAAATACAAGCATTGTTTTTAGAAATGAAAGGTTTTTTTTTTTTTTTTTTATAAAACTGAGTGGGTTTAGCTTAAATCCTGATCTGACCCTCATTCCTCCCGCTGGAATACTCTCGCACCTCAGAGGTCACTTGCTCATTCCTTAGATTACACTGAAACTAGAGAAGAGGTGGGAATTTGGCACGGTGGCTAAGGCGCCAATGAGGATGCCTACATCCCACATCGGAGGGCCTGGATTCAAGTCCTTGCTCCACTTCTGATTCCGGCTCCCTGCTAATGTGCACCCTGTGAGGCAGCAGGTGATGGCTCCAGTACTTGGGTCTCTGTCACCCATGTGGGAGACCTGGATTGAGTTCCCTGCTCACAGCTCCAGCCTGGCCCAGCCCCGGCTGTTTGGGTATTCGAAGCGTGAACCAGCAAATGGTTATTTTTCCAATTATCGTACTTACTCATGTGGCCTGGGCTGGATGCTCCTGAGGTGTGGTTTGCTGGGAGGGCTGAATGTGTCCTGGGAGATAGGAACCTGCTGTGTGCGCCAAGCCAGGCCCCGCCACAGCAGGCAGGCTCTGTGGCCCTTTCCAGGGTAACACCCAGGAACACGAATATGGGGGCGTGTCTGCATCAGGGCTGCGCACAGCCCTCTCCACATGCCTGCGACAGCGTCGCTCAGCAGGAGGTCGCCACCACCGCACTGGGCTCTGCAGGCTGAGGCCAGGGGTCTCTCTTCATTCAGGTGTGGGCCACACCCCTCAGCAGCCAGGCCTGGACCGAGGCCACACTAGCTTCTTCTTCTTCTTTTTTTTTTTTTTTTTTTTTTTTTTTTTTGACAGGCAGAGTGGATAGTGAGAGAGAAAGGTCTTCCTTTGCCGTTGGTTCTCCGCACTGATCCGATGGCAGGAGCCGGGTGCTTCTCCTGGTCTCCCATGAGGTGCAGGGCCCAAGCACTTGGGCCATCCTCCACTGCACTCCCTGGCCACAGCAGAGAGCTGGCCTGGAAGAGGGGCAACCGGGACAGAATCCGGCGCCCTGACCGGGACTAGAACCCAGTGTGCCGGTGCTGCAGGTGGAGGATTAGCCTAGTGAGCCGCGGCGCCCACTGAGGCCACACTAGCTTCTTCTCATCTCTTGGGGTAGAGGAGGGGACGATTCAGCCCCACACTGCAACGCAGAGAACTCTCTGTAGCCCAGGGCAGGAGAGAGAGCCCAGTCTCAGAGCTGGAGTTGGAAGACCTGGAGGTGAGTCACTTGAAGCTGTATGACCTGGTGAGGCCATTTAGCGTCTCGGGACTGTCCTCGGCTTTGCAAGAGCCTGTGAGATGATGCATAGGAAGGCTGTGTTCCTTTACTAAACAGTTTTCAAGTCTTGACTATTTATAGACCACCTTGCCATGCCGCCCCTTTCCCCAGTAAGGAAGCCGGTAGGTCTTCATTCTTCAGGGTAGACTGTGGTCAAAGTGTTCGAATTCTCTGAGATCATTTCTCACTTTTGCTCAAATATTTCTAATGCTGGAAGTATCACTATTGTGACTCTGATGAAAGTGATGGGTTCTCTATAAACACACACACACACACACACACACACTCTGTATAGCATTGCTGTGGCTATTTGACATGCAGACCTCTGTGGAGCCAGGTTTGTAGAAATCCAGGAAAGGAATGTCTGAACTCCGAAATTTAGAGGGCGAGATTATGATTCTTTCCAAGCCTGGCAAGCCGACCCTGGTGGTGCCAATACCCTGCCTCAGCTTCTGACCCATCTGCAGAGTGTTCCATTCAGACCTTCCAAAACTCCCCGTCCAGGCAGAAGCCAGTGCTGTGCATACCTCTTTCCTCACCCTCCTGGTTCCTCAGATGCCCTCGCTGGCCTTGACTCTTGGCTCTGGTGTGGGAATAGATGCAATGGAGAAGCAGCAGGGGGCACAGAGAAGACTTCCGCTGATACCTCAGGGCAGGCTTCCAGCTCAGCTCCGCCACCGCTGCTTCTGGGGCCTTGGAAAGCCTGGCCCTGGGTCTCAGGCCCGGGCCCCTCCTTCCTTCCACTGCATCACTGCCTTGGGCCCCCCTGCAGAGCCACACTGGAAGCGTCACACTCAAGGGCACTGGCTGTCCCCTAGGAGAGAACATGGCTTGAGCAGGGGCTCCCAGCAAACCCCAGGAGGCTTAGAGAAGGGTCACTGCCCTGGTGATGGGGACTCACCCGGGACCTTCTTTTATATTTGGTACCAGGTGTTCTGCGCAGCCTCTAAGTGAGAGCAAGGGGGAATGATCCCCACCAGCCTCCAGCAATGTGGTGCCCCCACCTGTGGCAGGCATCCTGTTAGACATTCAGGTCTCACCCATGGGCCGGTGTCTAGAAGGGACAACGTTTGGAAGGAGAGTGTTCCCTTTAGACCAGAACGCAGAGGCAGCTCCCGGGATGTGTCTGTTGCTTCTCCCGTTCTGTTCAGTTCCCACTTTCTGCACTGCCTGTGGTGCAGGTGTGAATGTCCACACCCCTGACGCCATCACCAGGCAGTCTCAGCTGAGAAGAGCGGACTCTCCGTGGACTGCTCTGGCTCGGGTGTTCGCTAGTGTTTGTCCACTGAAATAATCGGTCTGGTGGGAAAAATCAAAGCTGAAGTGTATTCGGCTGGCCAGACCAAGCATTTAAACCCAGAAACACCCAGGGCCACCTGAGCTGGCTGTTCTGGGAGCCTGAGTTTGAAAAGAACAGGTTTTGTTCTTTTCTTACAGGGCGAGAAGTGCGTTGCATCATGTCTAAACAAGCCAGATTGATGTATGGTCAGCAGTCACGTGGGAATGCAAAGAATATCCCATTGAGAACGGAAGAAGACCTGGCACTGGCCAGCAGCCTTGACTCCTGACCGAGGAGGTGCTCTACATTCCCACACTCATTCCCAAGCTCTGCGGTACCCCTGTGCAGGGAGAGGCGAACAACGGGGCCAGTGATCACTCTCCATACGACGTCTCCATGGTTCTTTTCAAAGTTTTGTTGTTGTTGTTGTAAGAAATGAGTCACGGATGTATATTCTGCCTTTTCCTAACGGGGCTTTGATCATCCCTTTCTGGACATCCAAACTCCTTGACAAATTCTGCACTTAGCTTCCCTGGGCTCTCCGTGGGTAACCTGGGTTGGCTGCAGCTGGCATCCTTGCCCGCCCCGTGCCCCGGCTGCCATGAGGCTGGGAGAGGTCGCCCACTGCACCCCAGAAAGTCTTTGTACAGAATCTTCTGAGGGAAGAGTGGGGTGAGGCGGGGACAGGGCTTAAAAATTGCCTTGCTTTGGCCTCGCTAGTCTGAGACTCTTCTCAAGTACCAGCGCCACCCCGTGGCCAGTCCCCGTTAAGACAGCATCACTTTGCTCAGAGGCTGCCCCAGCCAGGTAAGGCGGCCTAGCAGGAGGGGACTCAAATTGCAGGCTGCGTTGTGCTTCATTTTGCCGCATTTCACAGTCGCTGCATTTTCTACAGATTGAAGGCTTGCGGCAGCCCTGTGTGGGCAAGCCTGCCGGCGCCAGTTTTCACCAGCTCAGAAGCTCTTTAGCGTTTTTCGGCAATGAAGTATATTTAAACCAAAATACATGTATTGGCTTTTTTTTTTTAATTTTATTTATTTATTTAGACCGGCAGAGTGGATAGTGAGAGAGAGACAGAGAGAAAGGTCTTCCTTTTTGCCGTTGGTTCACCCTTCAATGGCCGCTGCGGCCAGCGCATCTCACTGATCCGAAGCCAGGAGCCAGGTGCTTCTCCTGGGTCTCCCATGCGGGTGCAGGGCCCAAGCACTTGGGCCATCCTCCACTGCCTTCCCGGGCCATAGCAGAGAGCTGGCCTGGAAGAGGGGCAACTGGGATAGAATCTGGCACCCCAACTGGGACTAGAACCCGGTGTGCCGGCGCCGCAAGGTGGAGGATTAGCCTGTTAAGCCACGGCGCTGGCGTATTGGCTTTTTTTCTTGGCATAATGCTTTTGCACAGTTAATAGACTACGGTATGGTGTATATATAACTTATATGCACTAGAAACCAAAACATTCGTGTGACTCACTCTACTGCAGCGGTTTGAAACCAAATCTGGAATATCTCTGAGATATGCGGTGCCATTATTATTATTATTATTATTATATTATTTGATAGCCAGAGCATCAGAGAGAGAGAGAGAGAGAGAGATCTCCCTTCTGTGGGCTTACTACCCAAATGCTCACAATAGCCAGGTCTTGGCCAGGCTGAAGCAAAAAGCCTAGAATTCCACCCTGGTCTCCCACAAGGTGCAGGGGCCCAAGTACTTGAGCCATCTTCTGCTGCCTTCCCAGGCCACCACGCTGGCCCCTGTTTGCTGTGTGTGAAGTATAACTAGCTACAATTCACTGAATTTCAAAAGCTTAGCATAAGAAGATTATTTAAATTATTGAATTAATAATTTTATATGAATTACATGTTGAAATACTTGGGATATGTTTAGTCAAATACAACATATTGTTAAAATTAATTTCACCTGCTGCTTCTTACTTTTTAAATTATTATTTATTTTCATTTTATTTGAAATGCAAAGAGACAGAGACAGAGAGAGCTCTTCCATCTGTTCACTCCCCGAATGCCCAGAACAGCCAGGGCTGGACCAGGCCAAAACCAAGAGCCCAGAACTCAGTCAGGGTCCCCCCCCCCCCGAGTAGCAGGGACCCACGTCCTCAGTCGTCACTGCTGCCTCCCAGGAGGACACTGGGGGATCTGGGTCAGCAGTGGGGGGCAGGGACTCCCACCAGGCACTCTGCCCCTCTTCTGACTTCTTGGTGTGGCTACTGGAAACTTTTGAAGTCCATTCACAGCTTGCATTTGTGGCTCACATTATATTTCTGTTGGACAGCACAGCTCAGAATAAATGTGATTGCAAATATTTCTGTATATGAACACCACCCCCAGAAATTACTGAAATAATGTCTCAGGCCACTTGTAGTGTTTTCTAAATGCCTAGACATTAGCATTTTAAAAAATCAGCTTCCAACCGACGCCGCAGCTCACTGGACTAATCCTACGCCTGCGGTGCCGGTGCCCCGGTTCTGGTCCCGGTTGGGGCGCTGGATTCTGTCCCGGTTGCTCCTCTTCCAGTCCAGCTCTCTGCTGTGGCCCGGGAGTGCAGCGGAGGATGGCCCAAGTGCTTGGGCCCTGCACTCACGTGGGAGACCAGGAGGGGGCGCCTGGCTCCTGTCTTCAGATCGGCGCAGCGCGCCGGCTGTGGTGGCAATTTGAGGGGTGGACCAGTGGAAAAGGAGGACCTTTCTCTCTGTCTCTGTCTCTCTCTCTCTCTCTGGCTCTGCCTGTCAAAAAAAAAAAAATCAGCTTCATTGAGGCATAATTGAAACACACTAAACTGCCTCTATTTAAATTGTATGAAGTTGGGTTTGGCACTGTGGTGTAGTAGGCTAAGCCTTCATCTGCAATGCCAGCATCCCATATGGGTACCAGTTTGTGTCCTGTCTGCTCTTCTTCAGATTCAGCTCTCTGTTATGGCCTGGTTAAGCAGTAGAAGATGGCCCAGGTGCTTGGGCCCCTGCACCTGTGTGGGAGACCCGGAGGAAGCTCCTGGTTCTTGGCTTCATATCAACCCAGCTCCAGCTGTTATGGTCATTTGGGGAGTGAACCAGTGGATGGAAGACCTCTGTCTTTCCCTCTCTCTGTCTGTAACTCTGCCCCTCAAGTAAGTAAATAAAATATTTTAAAAATTATTAATAAATAAATAAATTGTATGATATTGATGCGTGTGCATATCTGTGAAACCATCACTACTATCAAGATAACAGGTGCACCCATACCCCGCGTGGGTCTTGAGAAGGCTTTGCTCCCTAGGTAACACTTTTTTGTGCACCTCTGGTCAGGGACCAGTGCTCACAGAGGGCTGTGAGAAGCAGTGTGACAGAAGGATCTAGAGCTATATATATATAAGGTTTTGGGGAGTTGACTCTGCCTGGGATCAAAGGGAAGATGTCGTGAGAAAGACAGATTTTGAGCTGGGCTTTTAAGGATTTGCTCACATGCAAATGAGGCAAGAAGACACGAGCATGAGCATAATGGATAATGGAAGAACAGATGGAAAGATGAGTGTAGGCCAGGTCATAGACAGCCTTCCAGCCAAGACGATGAGTTGGTCCTGCATGGGGCACCAGTTAAAGGGGTTCAGTAAGACCAGGATGCAGCATGTATGACCTTTCCAGACCCTTGTAGAGCATCCTGACTGTATCAGTCACGGTTTAGAGTTGCAAACAACATAATCCATTGTTTCCTTTAAGCAATAAAGAGTTACTGCCCCCTGGGGCTGGCGTCGTGGCTCACTTGGTTAATCCTCCACCTGCGGTGCTGGCATCCCATATGGGCAGTGGGTTCTAGTCCTGGTTGCTCCTCTTCCAGTCCAGCTCTCTGCTGTGGCCCAGGAAGGCAGTGGAGGATGACCCAAGTGCTTGGGCCCTGCACCCGCATGGGAGACCGGGAGGAAGCACCTGGCTCCTGGCTTCAGATTGACACAGTGCCAACCGTGGCGGCCATTTGGGGAGTGAACCAACGGAAGGAAGACCTTTCTCTCTCTGTCTCTCTCTCACTGTCTGTAACGCTACCTGTCAAATAAATAAATAAAAATCTTTAAAAAAAGAAGTTACTGCCCCCTGCCACCTGCTTGCTCTCTCTCATCCCCAACCTGATAATGCCCCTGCTCCATGTCAAACCCTCTCCATCTTTGCAGGAAGTCCTCTCCGCCTGCAGCCACCAGCACGCATGAGTTTCCCTGTCTCTAGGACTTCCCTCTCCCCCCACCCCCACCCATTACTGCATGTTCGGGTGTGGGCACGCAGGCCCAGCCAAGTCCCACCTCCCTCCAGGAAGCGACCCCTGATTCCCCACCCCACACGAGGCCATCATGTACCACACCAGCAGTGGCTTCACGACGCCTCTCTTGCCCGGAGACAGCCTGTTTTGTAGGTCCAGTCCTTTAGGATACAAACTACTGGAGAGTAGGGACCTGCCCTGAATTCTTTTTGTCTCTTTCTACCCACTGGTAAGATGACTAACTCTTATGCAAAGTTTACTGTATGCCTGCTGTGTTCTAAAAATGTTGTTTACATCACAATATCACAACAATCCTATGAAATAGGTATTCTATTAATACCTCCAGTTTCTAGTTGAAGAAACACAAAGAGCTTAGTTTACCCAAGTGTATGTGGCAGGGACCGGGGATAAATTCAAACCCAGGCAGAGGACAGGGCCAGGGGACGACGCAGCCTTCTGCACACGGATGTCCAAGGAAGAACTGGCTTGGAACTATGGTCCCAAGGTTGCTGTTCCAGCTCCTCTCTTGCTCTCAAGGTCTCCTTGGGAAAGTACTACCCTTGTCGGCACCAGCTATCTCTTTCATCAAGTGGAAAGTATCTACCCAGATGAGCCCCAAAGCTTTCTCATGTCAAAACGTGTCATTACGTCTGTTGTTGCACCATTCTTGACCCAGACAATGAGGGCACCTGGGAAGCAGTGCCTGATTTTCTGCTTATCACAGGAATCCACCTTCTCCTAGGGGCTCAGGGGCCTTAGTGAGAGAACAGACACACACACACACACACATAAACACACACAGCACCTCCCATCCGAGCACTAATCAAACACAACCCTGCTTAGCTTCTGAGGTCAGATAAAACCAGGCATGTTCAGGCTGGCATGGACATATTTTCTTGAAGATTTATTTTAATTATTTGAAAGAGTTACAGAGAGAGTTAGAGATGGAGATAGAGAGGGAAAGAGAGAGGGAGAGAGAGAGGTCCTCCATCCACTGGTTCACTCCCCAAATGGCTGTAATGGCCAGAGCTAAGCTGATCTGAAGCCAGGAGCTTCTTCTGGGTCTCCCATGTGGGCGCAGGGGCCCAAGCACTTAGGCCATCTTCCACTGCTTTCCCAGGCGCATTAGCAGGGAGCTAGAGTGGAAGTGGAGTAGCCAGGACTCAAACCAGTGCCCATAAGGGATCCCAGCACTGCAGGCCAGGGCTTTAACCCACTGTGGCACAGCGCCAGGCCCCTGGTATGGACATAGACACGCACAGCATCTCAACACAATTCCCTCTTTGTGTGTCACTCTCACAACAACCCTACGGGGGAGACCAGGCAGATGGTGATGCTGGCTCCCCCCACTTACAGATGAGGACAGAGTTTCAGAGAGTGTGACTCTCCCAGAGTCAAACCGGGTCTCTCAGGATTCAGTGCTGAGAAAAACATTAAAGGAAATTGTCTCCACTGTCATTCTAACTGATAGGGGAATTGAGGTTCCGGTACTGATAACAGTGGGAGGTTCAAGTTCTATGACTCCGACCTCCGGGCTCTCCTTGAAGTTGCGGCTCCGTTTCCTTATCTGTAAATCAAGGGTAATGATGATGGCCAGCTCATGCGGTCTTGGTGAGAAGTTAGCAGTTAGAGGTTAGCTCTCAGTAAATAGCAGCTGTTACGTGACCCTGCCTGAATTCACCTTTATATCCATGCAAAATTTACCTTTGGGGGCTGGCACTGTTGTGTAGCAGGTCTAGCCACCCCCTGCAATGCTGGCATCTCGTATGGGTGCTGGTTCGAGTCTCAGCTGCTCCATTTCCGATCCCGCTTTCTGCTATAGCCTGGGAAAGCAGTGGAAGATGGCCCAAGTGCTTGGGTCCCTGCACTTGCATGGGAGATCCAGAAGAAGCTCCTGGCTTCTGGCTTCGGATTGGTGCAGCTCCAGCTGTTGCAGCCATCTGGGTCATGATCCACAAGATGGAAGATCTCTCTCTGTCTCCACCTCTCTGTAACTCTGCCTCTCAAATAAATAAATAAATCTTTTAAAAACAATTTACCTATGACCTCTGAACTTACAACTGCTCCAATAAACATTTTGTCATCTGCAGGGATGGGCTGGCAGTGAGTTAGGTCAATTGAGATGAGTGACGACCAAAAGAGTTGAGGACCTAAAGAGTGGGTTGGGAGGGGACAAAGGTGGTCGTGTTGTTGGGAATGATTCTCCTATTTCCCTAGAAGAATCACAGCCCGAGAGTTCACGGTCAAGGGATGAATGAAGGGGACATCCTGGCCAGCGGGCAGCTCACAGGGAGTTATTGTCCCTCTGGGTCTGAGCTTGCTTAAGTCCCAGGAATGAAGGGTGGCTGAGTGTTTATGGCAATGATTGCCAGTCACTGGGACACAATACAAGTCCTGTGTGTGTGCCAGCCTCTCTTCACCTGCTGTGATCTCACCTTGCACAGCACAATACAGTTTATCAGGGTGAGACTTGGCTCCTCCTCCAGCATCCCTGTGCAGGCAGCAGAGAATATCGTCAGTTCCCAAGACTTGCACCTCCACTTTAGGAGCTAGAAACTGGCCAAGTCCCAGACCATGGCTCAGTCCTCTGTTTAGTCCTGTCCAAATCTTCTCTCTACAGAGGGCACTGACCAAATGATAGCAGTGTCTTCTGTTGCTTGCCCAAACCACGGATACTCCGAGAAGCTTTACACAGTTCTAGGTGAAGGTCATGTTCTTTCTTGTTCTCTCTTTCTGTGCCCACTCTGAGCTAGCAGGGAACTGCAACAGAGCCATGAACCCTCTGCATACTGTGCTGGCAGGGAGCCCCTCCCTATAATTAAAGGACCACAGGCCGGCACCGCAGCTCACTTGGCTAATTCTCTGCCTGCGGCGCCGGCACCCTGGGTTCTAGTCCCGGTCAGGGCGCCGGTTCTGTCCCGGTTGCTCCTCTTCCAGTCCAGCTCTCTGCTGTGGCCCGGGAAGGCAGTGGAAGATGGCCCAAGTGCTTGGGCCCTGCACCCGCATGGGAGACCAGGAGGAGGCACCTGGCTCCTGGTTTCGGATTGGCACAGCGCACCGGCTGTGGCAGCCATTTGGGGGGTGAACCAACGGAAAAGGCAGACCTTTCTCTCTGTCTCTCTCTCTAACTCTGCCTGTCAAAACAAACAAACAAACAAACAAACAAAAAAAAACCACAAACCATTTGTGCTCCAAGAAATCGCCAGGCCTCTTGATCACCAGGTCGACTTGCCATCTTAAATAACCACATTTCTTTTTTTTTTTTTTTTTTTTTTTTTGACAGGCAGAGTGGACAGTGAGAGAGAGACAGAGAGAAGAGTCTTCCTTTACCGTTAGAAATAACCACATTTCTAACAATTACAAAGTACCTCTGGGTGTCAAAGAAAGTGGCCTGACACAGCAATCCCATTCCCAGCTATTTACAATGCAAATGCACCCAGACAAGAAATAATAGATCCACCCAGCGCAACACTATTCATGATAAAAAAGAATTGACCACGTAGCAACACGGACACATCAGGTGTCCTGAAAGGAGCCAGGCACAAAAGCATGCATGCCGTGTGATGTTCTAGAACAAAGAGAAACCATAGTGAGAAAAGTCAGAGCAATGGTCGTGGAGAGCAGGAGGGGTGCTAGGGAGAACTCCCTAGAAAAGGTAACCTTCTAGGGCGCTAAGAAAGTTCATGCTTTGTGTGGGTGATAGTTTTCCAGGTCCACGCATTTGTCAAAACTCACCAAAGTACAAATTATAACCCATTGAGTAAATTAATTATACCTCATCAAACTATACATGCTTTTAAATCAGTTTTATGCTATATACATTCTAATTTTTAAAACTTATTTTCATTTTATTTGAAAGATAGAGAGCCAAAGAGATAGACTGAGAGACAGATCTTCCAACCACTGGTTCTAGCCGCAAAACAGCCAGGGCTGGCCCAGACCAAAGCTAAGAGTCAGGAACTCAATCCCAGTCCCTTATGTGGGTAGCAGGGACCCAAGTACTTGAGCCATCACTTGTTGCTCCAGGGAACACATTAGCAGGAAGCTGGATCAGAAGTGAGGTGCCTGGGACTTGAACCAGGCACTCCAATATCAGATGAGGACATCTCAAGGCAAGACCTGGCCACTGTGTCAAATACTCACCCCTACATCACATTTTAAAGTCCCAAATTGAGGGAAGGATACAAGCCACTTTTGGAAAAATGTGTTTTCCCTATAACCCTATTTCATTCTGCATATGATTCCTTACACACACACACACTTCAAAGAGTTTGTGGAAAATGTGCATTATCTTTTTTTGAATATTTATTTGTTTATTTGAAAGTCGAGTTACACAGAGAAAGAAGGAGAGGCAGAGAGAGAGAGGTCTTCCATCTGCTGGTTCACTCCCCAGCTGGCTGCAATGGCCAGAGCTGAGCCTATCTGGAGCCAGGAGCCAGGAGCTTCTTCCAGGTCTCCCACACAGGTGCAGGGGCCCAAGGACTTGGGCCATCTTCTACTGCTTTCCCAAGCCATAGCAGAGAGCTGGATCAGAAGTGGAGCAGCTGGGACTTAAAGTGGCTCCCATATGGGATGCCGGCACTGTAGGTAATGGCTTAACCGCTATGCTACAGTACCAGGCCCATGAACTATCTTTTAATTCTGTTTCCTAAGTACCTGTGTGTGTGTGTGTGTAATGTCACTTTGAGGAAGATTTTCAAAAATGATCCTTGGGTTTTTGCTATTCAGCCTCCCAGTGTTGACTGAGTACCAACCATATC
This sequence comes from Lepus europaeus, assembly GCF_033115175.1. NCBI lineage: Eukaryota > Metazoa > Chordata > Mammalia > Lagomorpha > Leporidae > Lepus > Lepus europaeus. The sequence goes on along the minus strand of NC_084838.1, from coordinate 21,129,232 downwards.
TATGGGTAGTGGTTGGGGAGTGCAGATAATTTATTTGAAAGCCAGAGTGACAGAGACAGAAAAAGAGACAGAGACAGAGAGAGAGATCTTCTGTCTGTTGGTTCACTCCCCAATTAGCCACAATGGCCAGGTCTGCGCCAGACCAAAGCTAAGAGCCTGAAACTCCACATGGGTCTCCCAAGTGGGTGGCAGGGACCCAAGCACTTGGGCCATCTTCTGCTGCTTTCCCAGGTACATTAGCAGGGAGCTGGACTGGAAGAGGAGCAGCTGGGTCTGAAACCAATGTGGGATGCCGGTATGGAAAGCAGTGGCTTAACACACTGTGCCATAATGCCAGTCCCTAGGGAAGAGCTTCTTGAACTCAAATCAGTGCTTGATCCTCGCTCCTTGAGCACTTTGACCTTGTAAGATCGGTCATGGGCTCAGCCCGGGGAGGGGCCTCCAGGAGCCGAGTGCTTGGGGCTCATACTTCACTACATCTGTGCCTTACATCAAGTGACTCAGCCTCTCTAAAAATATGGGGAGCAACATGGCACCCACATCATCAGTTATTATACCACTCAGAAAAAAGAACCCACATGAAGTGAGGGACATAAAATTAAGTATACAGTAAACTCATAATAACTGTTAGATACCATGGCTATTGCTTTCCTTAATATATGCCAGGAACAGGCTGGCCCTGGGAATTTGGAAGGAAACTCCATGTCCTAGTAGTGGAGACAGACAAGTTGAGAGATAATGATAATATCATATGTTAATGACTTGGACTTAGCAGGAAATTTAGGGACTCTATGCAATAGATAACTCCTACAGGAGCCTGGGGAAGAAGCTGACTCCCAAGAGACTGCTCAGTGTGGAGCCAGGCCCCCTGGGTCCCCGTCCAGGCTCAGGAACAGCCACCGCAGTTAATCTCTCAGAAGGAAGCAGCTCTATGTTCTTGCCCTTTCGAATTCCCCCTGGGCTCCAACTATGGGTTGCAGGAAGTAGCAATCTCCGAACGACTGGAGGGACAGGTTAGGTGACCTCTCTACCTGGCTCTCAGGCTCGACTCATTTACACAGAAGAAACTTTCTAGAAGCTGGCCACCTTCTGTCCTTCCGTGGGCAGGGCAGGCAGGGGTCCATAGGTGGAGAGGGTCAGCGGGAAAGGGCCTGAAGAAGTGGGAATGGACATTCAAGAGCTGATCTGAGAGCAGGAAGTCAGAGCCACTGGAGCAGGGCTGGAAAGACACAGTGTGACCACCGCTGGCTCCAGCTGGGGCTTCCAAGGCAGGGACTAAGGTGTGGACCACCGCTGACCCTGCAGCACCTCATGCCCAAGATTTGCCTCCCTGTGTCTTCCTCATGGCCAGCAGTGAGTGTCCACCCTTGCTCCTTCCATAGACCCATAGACTCCCAAGTTCACACACACCCACACACCGTTCCAACACTCGCCCCCACTGTCAGCTCACGCACACCCAGGCTCGCCTCTCACTCCTGCTCGTAAGTACAGAAAAATCCATCCATCACACTCACAGCACACGCAGTCCTGATGGTCACAGGCATCCTCGGTCACGCGCTCATCCACACGCAGGTGACTGCTCCCCCATGATGCTTTGCTGAACTCACTGTGCCAATCCCTGATGATATCTCCACAGTGGCCACTGGGGCAAGTTTGGGGGAGATGTCTAGACCTCTGGGTCTATCAACTTCCAGACAGTTCTCTCTCCTAGAATACGTGGGACCCAACAACACAAACACAGCTATCTGATTCTTCAGACTTGCCTCGGAGTCGCTGTTGCTGTTGACATCCTTGGGTCAAGCTTGATGATGTACTGCCAAGTTTAGACACGTCCTTCATTTGCCTAAACTAACTATTCATTATGTGAATCACCTTGAAGATAAAGAAGGGGAAAGAAAGAACTTATCACAGTCTCCTGGAATGCAGACGAAAACTGGTAATAAAATCAGAAGGAGGAGAAGGAAGAAGAAGAAAAGAAAGAAGAGGGAGGAGGAAGAAGAAGAAAAGGAAGAGGGGGAGGAAGAGGGGGAAGAGGAGTAAGAAGGAGAAGGAAGAGGAGGAGGAGGAGGAGGAAGAGGAGCTTTCACAGGGAGTCTGAACCAAGAAGGAGGGACAAGTGGCATTAATTGTCCATCTCCCCGCCATCATCCCAGGCCCTGCCCAGTAGCTGCAGAGGTGAGGTGGGCGTGCTGCCTCTTAGCACAGAGGCTGCCACAGACATGACATTAAAGGGTCCCTCTTGAGCCGTTAATTAGGGGCTAGAGTCCCATCGCCCACATCCAGAGAGATTTTCCTGGGAGCGGCACACAAGGCTGACCAGCGTGGCCTCCGACAGTCCCCACAGTTAAGATGCATTCGAGTGCCTGCCCTGCCTTGTACCCCCTCCCCGCCACCACCACCAAATAAATATTTGTTATTGAAGCAGAACCAGCTTCTCCCTGCTTGTTGCCTGCAAAGAGACCACAGCAGAGCTTGGTGATCTATCTCTCCTTAGCTTCCTCTGACCCGGGCAGGGAAAGGAGACCTCCCTACAGTAGCTCTGGCGATTGTTCAGCCACATGAAAGTGCCCTTTTGCAGGTGGTCAGCTGTCGGCCGTCCCATCTGGCTCGCAGGAACGCCTTATCACACGTCAAGTGATGAGCTGCTGCTCTCCGCTTCTTACCTTCGTGGTGTGCGCTGGACTCTGTTCCCCCCCCCGTGTCTTCTCACAGAACTTTTGATCAAGACAGTCCTGCCAACAAACAGGCTAAATTATCATTAATCCTCTGGAATTCAGATGAAAACTGCTCATAAAATCAGGTACCACTGCAAGAGGAGACACGGGAGAAGCCCCAAGCTGGGTCTGTAAGGAATTGGACATGAGATGGCAGACATAGGAGACACTTCAAAAAATTTATGAAAAATGGAATTGCAAATTATGATTATTTTGGTAAAAAAAAAAAACTTAAACCCATGCATTCGAGGGGGGTTTCAAGGCCTGCATCCCACACTGGAGTGCCTAGGATGAATTCCCAGTTACTCTGCTTACATCCAGTTTCTCGCTGATGTGCCTAGGAGACAGCAGAAGATGACCCAAGTGCTTGGGTCCTGTCACCCTGTGAAAAGCCTCAAAGAAATGCCAGGCTCCTGGCTTCAGCCTGGCCTGACCCTGGCTGTTTACGGCATTTAGGGAGTGAATCTGCAGATGGAAGATCTCTCTCATTCTCTCTCTCCCTCTCTCTCTGCCTTTCCAATAAATAAACTTTTTTTTTTAAAGTTCGAGGAAGGGGCAGGTGTCTGGGTTAGTGGTTAGTCTTCTGCTTGGGATGCCTGTATCCCAGGTCAGAGTGCCTGGGCTCAAGTCCTTGCTGTGCTTCCAGTTCCAGTTCTCTGCTGGTGCGGATCCTGAGAGGCAGCAGGAGATGACTCCAGTACTTAGCTCCCTAGCACCCATGTAGGAGACCTGGACTGTGTTCCTTGTTCCCGGCTTTTGCCTGGCCCATCCCAGCCATTGCCAGCACTTGGTGAGTGAGTCAGGAGATGGGAGCTCTGCCTCTTGGCCTCCCAAATAAATAAATAAATAAATGTTAAAAAGAGTCCAGGGAGGCCGGCGCCGTGGTTTAACAGGCTAATCCTCCGCCTTGCGGCACCAGCACACCGGGTTCTAGTCCCGATTGGGGTGCCAGATTCTATCCTGGTTGCCCCTCTTCCAGGCCAGCTCTCTGCTGTGGCCCAGGAAGGCAGTGGAGGATGGCCCAAGTGCTTGGGCCCTGCACCCGCATGGGAGACCAGGAGAAGCACCTGGCTCCTGGCTTCGGATCAGCAAGATGTGCTGGCCGCAGCGGCCATTGGAGGGTGAACCAACGGCAAAAAGGAAGACCTTTCTCTCTGTCTCTCTCTCACTGTCCACTCTGCCTGTCAAAAAAAAAAAAAAAAGAGTTCAGGGAAAATGCATGTCATGACAAAACTGCATGGATTTCAAGGGGGTTTTTTGGCACCAAAGTAAACTATTTTAATTTCATTTTTCCATGAATTTTTAAAGTCCCCTCATATTTATGCTGTAGGAGGGTCACTATCGTCTTACCATCTCCAGCTGAGAATGTCACCCCTCTCTGGGCATTTGGACGTATTTGGTTTAGTGACATACAGGAGAGACCTTTCATTTGGGAAAAAAAAAAAAAAAACAGAGAGAGAGAGAGAGATGGGAACAGTTTCCCAGTTGGGCCCTTCCTCCAGTAGCAAGTGGTCATTTGACTTATGATATACAGAGACCAAAGCATCCGCAATAGAACAGTGAATTTTAGCAAGATGCTCCAGTCTGGCCTGTTTGAAGGTTACTGGGGCAAAACTCAGTTTCTTTCTTTCTCATCAAGAGAAGAAACCTGTGGCGTACAAGAAACTTTGCATTCACAGCTGACACCCGCTTTGCTTCATCTTTCCCTTTACAATTAGGAAGAAATGCACAGCCAGGATCAGGCTGAGATGTCCAGGACTGTGCAGGTAACAGGGACCCTACACAGGGACGGAGCCCTAGCAATGGGGGGCTGTTCACACTTTTCATTTCATGATTATCAGCCGTGCAAGGTCAAGAGTCTTCACCAGCACCTACTTTTAGAAAGCATTTGTGTTTGTACCTCCACATTCATACCCGCATCATTTTCGATTGCCAAAAGGGGGAAGCCACCTAAGCGTCCACTGATAGGAGGTTGTCCAGAGTCACCAGAATCTCAAAGACATAGTGTAGACTGCTGGTTGCCAGGGGCTTGGGGACAGGTGAGAAAGGGGACTTATTGTTTAATGGGCACAGCATTTCTTTCCCAGATGGAAAAAGTTCTGGAGATTGTTTGCACAACAATATTGAATACTGGATAGTACACTTAAAAATGATTAGGATGGTAAGCTTGGTGTTATGTGTCCTTCACCACAATTTTTTTTGAATGCACTGAGTCTGCTGTCATCAGGCAGATAGGCTGTGGACAACTCTGTTTTCTAGACCTGTCTACCCTGCAGATGTGGGACGATCTCAGGGGCTGGCCTCCAGGGCTTGGTGCAGCTTTGGTGAGTAGCCTTAGAAACCCCCAGTTTTCCTGCAGGCGGCAGGTGCGCGTGGCCTGGGAGCCCCATGCAGCTGGAAGGGACAACGTGATGATGAGTGTATAGAAGCCTATGGAGACAGTTCTGGCAGGGGCACGACTATTCCATATCAGAGTGCCTGGGTTCAAGTCCCAGCTCCTCTCCCCATGCCAGCTGCCTGCTGATGCCCGGGCAGCAGGTGATGGCGCAAGAGCTTGCCATCCATGGGTACTCAATCCGTGGGAACCTGGTCTGAGTTCTGAGCTCCTGGCTTCAGCCTGGCCCACTCCTGCCTGTAGTGAGCATTTGGGGAGTGAAACAGTGAATGGATGATCTCTCTGTCTCTCCACCTCCAAATCAATATTAATTAATGAATTTTTTGAAAACACAGGCAGTGAACCTGTGCCTGTGAATTCTCAGGAGTGTCACCCTCCTCAACCCTGGCTTCAGCAATGAACTGACCCACACAGAACTTCACCTTCCCGGTGAAGCCTAAACAAACCCATCCTTTCCTTCTTAGCTGTCTGCCACCTTGCTGTTGGCTCTGGTTTGGTCGAAAGTCCTTCAAGACAGAAAGGAAAACTATAAACACTGATGTGCCCTGTGATAGGCTGCATAATGACCTGAAAAAAAGAAAAATCCTCCTAGCTGTGCTGTCTTGAAAAAAGCAAAAGAGGCTTTGCAGCCATGGTTCAATGAAGGCTCTTACACGAGATGGGGAGACAAGCCTGGATTGTCCGGGTGGGGCTTGGCTTCCTAAAAGAGGGAGGCGGAAGGAGAGGATGCAGAACAGGGAGAGCAGTGTGATATTTGAAGATGGAGGAAGGGTCCACACCCCCAAGCCAAGGCATGCAAGGAAGACAGCTCTAGAAGGTGGAAAGAGTAAGGACCAAGAAACACCTGGTCCTCCCCCAGCGCCCCTGGAGGGAGGGCTGCCCGGGCGACTCCTGGACTTCAGCCTAAGGACACTGGTTTTGTACCTCTGATCTGAACACCTGTAAGAGAGCAAGCACATGCTGTTACACACTGCATTTATAGTCCTTTGTCATAGTTGTCATGAGAGACCCATGCCAGCCCCCAGGCAGGCTGCCTCCTGCTCTCCCTCAGCCCCGCAGGCTCTGAACCACCAGACGGGGATGGAGGCAGAGTTCACACACCAGGAACAGAGGTGCTCAGGTGCACCCTGCATCCCCTGGGGTTCCCTCCTGTGCCTAGGCGAGCAGAGGCCTGCAGTGTGCAGCATGGGAAGTTCCCCAGCAGGAAGAAGGAGCCCCAGCATAGCCCTGGCTCTCTGAGGGCCTGGAAACCTCCCACAGGAACTGCGGGAACTGCCCAGCCAGGACGAGCAGGGTCACGTTCAAGAGCAAAGACAACCATGAGGATGCTGGTGGTGGCAGAGCTGGTGCTGCAAGGGCTCGTGCGTGCTGCGAGGAACTCCGTTTGTGACCAGCCTTCTTGGGAAAAGCAGGGTGCAGAACCAGCCCTCCTGGTCCCAGAGGCAAAGCCTCCAGGTTTGCAGCTACACAAGGCTGGCAGGTTGTGGCATCCCCCTACACACACCTTGATGTGGCCCTTTTCTGAGCATATGCACCCTTTCTTCGCTGCATTTTTGAACATTTTAATTCCTTTCTTTTTGTTTGAGAGACAGACATGGAGATCAAGCGAAAGAAAAAATATCAATCTTCCTCTGCTGGTTCACTCCCCAAAGCCCCACAAGCGCAAAAGCAAGAGCACTGATGTACAAGGTAGGGGATACATTGCTTTTTCTTTGTAAGGTGCAACTTTATCAAGATACAATCCACAAGCTGTAAAATTCACCCTCTCAAAGTACCCGGTTCTAGTAGGTGTACCCAGAGATATTCAACCATTGCCGCTGTCTCATTTCAGAGCACTGCGTCACTGACCAGGCCTCCCCTTCCTCCACTCCCCCGGCCCCTGGCAGCCGACCGTCTACTTCCTGCTTCCACCCATCTGCCTATACCCATGTGATCAGACGACCATAGTCTTTGAGTACTGGCTGCTTCCATTCAGCCTATGTTTTCAAGGCTCGAGCACGTTGTAGCATGCATCAGTACCTCACTCATTTTTGTGGTGGAATACCATGTCATGTGTGGGTGGATGACTTTTCAAAACTGCAGTGAAATACACATAACACAAAACGTATCGTCATAACCATGGGTAAATGCAGAGCTTAGCAGGATTAAGTACATCCACGGCGACGTACCACTGTCTCCCCCACTCCCTTTGTCTTACACATCTGCACTGCCTTCTAAGACCTGAAAGGGTTGCCTCGCTTCTGCCCCATTCTACAGGTGTGGTGAGTCCCCAGGGTTGGCCCAGACAGAACAGAAACACCGCCTCTCAGTGGAAACAGCATCAAATAATGTGCGGTTTCTAAACAACCAAGCCAGTGAAGCAGGGGGCCTCGAGGCCCTGTTTGGGGTTACTCCAGCAAGGGTCTCAGGGACATCTGGGTAGATTGTCTGGACTGCTCCGGACCACAGACTGTCCTTTCTCTTGCCTCAATTGGGCTCGCATTTCCAGCCCAGCTGAGGCTGTAGCAGGCGAGCACAGATGTCTGGAGTTGGCCCCAGTGCAGTGCCAGGGGCAAGGTGACAGGCCCAGACCTGCCACTGACTCACAGAAGAGCCTGGGTAAGTTCCACCCCGTCCCTGGGGTGTTCGCGTGTTCATGGGTGCCCTTCTTGGCTCCTGGGTTGCTGCAAGGATCCAGGCTGCCAGAGGAAGCCTTGGCAAATCAAGGGGAAATGGGGAAGGGGGCGTTATCAGTGTGGACCCAGCTGGATGTTTTCACAAGAGGAATCAAGGGAGAACATGTTCCAGAAACTTATCACCCACCACCTTCCTCTGCTTAAGTTTTCCTAAGAATTCATAAAGCCAGGCTGGGCTTCCCGAAGGAGCCTCACTTTTTTTTTTTAACCCCCTCTATATGGATCATTTTTCTATTTGTGTGATCGGTTGCGTCGCCTGCACCTGCACCCTTGGGCTGAGCAAGGCCATGCTTGGTTGGCATCCTTGCCCCAGGCTCTCTGTTCCTCCCTTCCCACGCTGGGCCATGGCGTGCTCTGCTGCCATCCTCCTGGGTCCTCCCCCGGGGGCTCTGCCCCAAGCTGGCCCAGGCCTGTAGGTCTACGACTGTTCAGTTCTTGCTCCTTCTTCTAGGTGGAGGCAATCCGGCTGGGGGTGAGGAAGCTGCTCTTTCTCCCACTTTCTCCATGAATTGTTTTCTCACTTCTCCCTCAAACCACCTCAGTCCCCCACCGACCCCTTACCCCCTGCCAAACCAGCAACAGCTCACTTGGGAAACAAAATCCTCAGATCTCAAAGGCTGCTTGTTTGTATCTCCCCCTGAAGCAGTGGAGCACAGAGCGGCTGCCTGCACGCCTGCATGCGTTTGTTCAACAAATATCCAGTGACAGTTGTTATGGATACAGTGGGGTTTGTCCCCCTAGAGCTCCAACAGCTGTTCACACTCTGGTGTCTGAACGTTAGTGGCTAATGTGTGAAGGGCAGAGATTTGACCTGACGTTGGCCTCTAAGAGGTGTGCCCTTGAGGGGAGGGGGTGTGCCCGTGGTGGGTGGCTCTCACGAGAGGTTTGATTATTTGAATTCAAGTTCAGCCTAGGTGCTCTGGGCCCCGTTCCTGCCTCACAATGTGTCTCTGCACCTGCTGTGGGGCTTTGCCGCATTGCGGGGCCGCCCGATCACGTGTCCTCCTTTGCTTTCCCAAAGAAGCTCTCCCTGGGCACTTTGGTTAAAGCAATGAAAAGTGGACTAAGACAACAGTCATCGTGTGACACACACTGAGCAGGCCGACCTCCCTGTTCCCACTGAATATCCATGGGAGCAGAGGAAGACATAGTAAATAGGCACATGAGGGCACGTGCAAAAGTTCTTAGAAAAATGGAATTTAAAAGTTTGTTTATTTTAGTGCAGAAAATTTTTGAAATCCATTTATTTTTGTAATATGCGCCTTAATGAGAGATGTTTAAAATATTTATTTATTTAATAAGACAGAGGGAGAGAGAGAGAAAGAGAAAGGAGAGGAGACCTTCCACCTACTGGTTCATTCCCTGAATGGCCACAAACAGCTGGGACTGGGCCAGACCAAAGCCAGGAACCCAGAATTCCATCTGAGCCTCCCATGGGGGTAAGAGGTACTCAAGTACTTGAGCCATCACCTAGATAAGCCTAAAAATTTGAAAAATTGTGATAACATTTTAAATGCTTTAACTGAGAGTTTGGCTAGGTACATTGGCAGGCAGCTTGCCAGGTACATTAGCAGGAAGCTGGATCAGAAATGGAGTAGCCAGGACTCGAACCAGCACTCCAAAATGGGATGCTGATGTAACAAGCAGTGGCCTAACCCACTAAACCACAGTGCCCACCCCTTTTCACCTTTTCATGAGCTCTTTGAAGACCCCTCCCATGACTCTGTGTGCTACAGGGAGTGCTTTGGGAACACTAAGAAAGCAGAGTAAGAAGAAAGGGGGACAAGAGGGGTGGCGGATTTCAATAGGGTGAACAGGGTGGTCTCACTAAGAGAAAAGGAAAGGGAAAAACGCAGGGACCAAAACATATGAAAAACCCTTTGGGGGCTGACACTGTGGTGTAGCAGGTAAAGCCACCGCCTGCAGTGCCAGCATCCCTTATGGGCTCCAGTTTGAGTCCTGGCTGCTCCACTTCCGATGCAGTTCTCTGCCATGGCCTGGGAAAGCAGTGGAAGATGGCCTAAGTCCTTGGGCCCCTGCACCCGCATGGGAGACCTGGAAGAGGCTCCTGGCTCTTGGCTTCAGATCGGCTCAGCTCTAGCTGTTGAAGCCATTTGGGGAGTGAACCAACAATGGAAAACCTTTCTCTCTCTCTCTCTCTGCCTCTCTCTAACTCTGCCTTTCAAATACTTTTTTTTTAATAAAACTCTTTGGTGGTCCCTACCATTGTCAGAATAAATTCTTGGCTGTTGAATTGTTGGTGGCCTGGCTCCTGCTTTCTCCAGGCACACCAGCACATAGCCCACTAAACACACAGACACACACACATAGACACACACAGACACACACATAGACACACACACAGAGACACACACACACAGTCTCCATGCTCTGGCCAACCTTGAATGCTCACTCTCCTTGTGCTTCCCATATAGATACAAGGTACTTCATGGAAAATGGAATTCATAGATAATTTTTAGTATAAAAAAAAAAGTTGAAATGCACGCATCGTTTTTTTTCCATCTATTTTCTATGAATTCTTCCAAGATACCTCATACACAACGCTACTCAGAGCACACCTATAAAATAATGGAAGCATCACCTGAGAGGAACAGGAGGTTAGATGAATGGAGCGCCAAGGCAAGTGTGCAGAAGTCCGGGTCAGAGGATGGTCAGCCCCACCCTGAAGCACACTGCCACCTGCAGGTCATCCTGGTGTGTTACAGGCCATCCGCTCCCCTTCACCACACCATGGGGAAACCGGGGCCTGCAGCCGGGCCAGTGGCATCGGTGGTGTCACTTGCACAGAAAGGCCCCGGATGCAGGAATGGCATCACACAGATGTGGTCTCGGTGAGACCTCAAGTTCCTCTCTGGAACCTCAGAAGGAGAAATGACAGGTCCCATTTCCGATCTACCAACTGCCGACGGCGCCCCTCGTGGGTCTTTGAAACACACAAGGCAGCACCATCTTTCCCTGCTGCGGGATACCATCCCAGGCCTAAATACAGAATGTGGGGGCTGGGCATTGGTGCCGTGGTTGGGACACTGCTTGGAATGCCTGCTTTCCGTATCAGAGTGCCTGGGTTCCAATCCCAGCTTTGCTCCCGATTCTAGCTTCCAGTGAATACACACCCTGGGAGGCAGCAGGTGACGGCTCCAGTGGCTACCTGGGAAACTGGATAGAGTTCCTGACTCCCGGCTTCAGCCTGGCACAGCCCTGGCTGTCACAGGCCTCTGGGCAGTGAACCAGCAAATGAGAGATCTCTGTCTGTCTCTTTCTCCGGGCTCTCAGCCTTTCAAACAAGAAAGCAATAATAGAATCTGGAACGAATCCCTTGCTCTGGACCAAGTGGTGGGCGGCTGTCGTGTGATTTTATGATTTGCGATTCTATATTCTGCACCCAGTTTTCTGCTGGGGGGCCAGAGAAGGGGAGGAGTCTCCAAGGGCTCAAAAGAGACGGGACACTTTAGGACTATTAGGGTTAAGTGCTCAAAACATGAAAGCCATGAGGAAGGCAGAAGTGTGAAGGTCATCAGATTGTGACCAAGCCAACAAAAACAGCCAAATGAATGAGGCAGTGTTGCAGATCTGTCGAGGCGCAGGGCAAGTAAGGTGCACAGCGGCCTGCTGTGGGAAGGTCAGATCGTTTTACTCCTGCTTGGCAGGTGAGCCCCAGAGAAGTGACAAAGAACCCTCACACTGCTCCCCAACTCTGGGGGCCTGGATGCTCCAAGGAAACCTACAGCCCCTCCTGGGTTGCGTTCCCATGGCACAGCACATCTTGACATGGGCACCCTCCCCCACACTGAGACCCCATCACAAACCCCAAGCCCTGGCTGCCTCCGCCCCCATGACCTCTCAGGCTGAGGCTCCTAGCAGCTGTGTGACCTTGAGCAAGTGTGTGACCTTGAGCCAGCAGCTTGGCCTTCTGCAGATGGCTTCCTCTCCCAGGACGGGAATAGCTGCTACTGATGTTGACAATGACTGCGCTCATCGCTAAAGACCCGATTGCGACCTCAGCTTTATAGTCAACACTCCTGTGTCACAGATTCTATGATTATCTGCACTTCACTGACCAGGAAACTGAGGCTCCGAAAAGTAAACCTGGTGCTTTTTGTTTGTTTTTGTTTTTGTTTTTGCTTCCCCTCAGGGCTCATGGTCAAAACTTGATAGCTCAGGATTTGGACTGCAATCAGACCCGAAGTTCAGGGTCTCTGCTAATATTGATTTTAACAGATCACTAAATATATTTAAGAACTCAATACTGCTAAAACACCCTCACCACTCCCTCAAACAACAGCGGACATGGATCCACGAAATGGACAGGCAAGACACAAAAAGGAAAGTACCACTAAGAAAAACTTTACCACCCTAGTAAACAAAGAAACACAAAATCACCACCTTGATTCCAAGCTTATATTGGAAAAGATTTGAAAAGAATAGTTATTTAAAAGTCTGGGCCATCAAGTGCTTGGGTGCCTGCCACCCTGGGAGAAGCCTCACAGAGACTCCAGGCTCCTGGCTTCAGCCTGGCCGGACCCTGGCTGTTTACGGCATTTAGGGAGTGAACCTGCAAATTGAAGCGCTCTCTCTCTCTCTCTCTCTCTTCTCCCCCGCCCCCGTTACACTGCCTTTCAAATAAATAAATAAATAATAAATAAATCTTAAAATGATTCAAAGCAAAGTCTGGGGCATAACTGACTAATCCATTCGTTGCTATTGTGTCCACAGGATAGACTGGTCCATCTTCAGCCTCCCAAGTGTTTATTACAATTAGCAATAAATAATTTTATGGTAATTGCCAAGTCGAAGTCAAACACAAAACAATCAGGAAATGGCACGCAGGGCCGATCGCGCCCGCTGGCAGCTGCGGAGCCGCGGCCGGGCGCCTGAGCGCGTGGTCCCGGCCCGGGGCGCGGCCGCAGCCGCGGGGTGGGGCGCGCGTGGGGACCACAACTCCCAGGCGCCTGCGCGCCGCCTCTCCCGGACCATGTGATTCCCGCGGCCCCGGTCGCGATCGCGGCTGCAGCGACCGCGGCGGCGGCGGGACGGACTCGCAGCCCAGAGACCCGAGTGACCACAGGCAGCCCCGGCGCTCACCCTGCGCGCTCGCCATGGCGGTGAGTGCGGGGCGCCAGGCGGAGGACGCGACGCGGAGTGGGCGCCTGGGGCGGGGATCCCCTGGAGTGGTGCACCAGGGGGCACCCCGAGAGCCTGGCCTCTCTGGCCCGGAGCTGGTGAGGGGGTGTGTTGGCGGCACTGTCAGCCGGGTCAGGGGGACGGACGCGGCAGGTGCACAGACTTCAGGCGGTTCTTTCTGTCTGTCCCTCCTGCTGGGAGTCGGTCCTGCTGGGCTAGCCCGCACCGAGCGCGTGGGTGAAGGCGGCCGGGAGCCCTGGCCAGCGGCCGGGGGCGGGAGGGCAGTGACCTGGGGACGGTCCAGGGAGACTCCCACGAAGAGGAAAGACCCAGCGCGCGGGCACGCCGGCGGGGGGCCTGCCTTGGGCAACTTCCCACTTTGATTCTTCGGGGAGTTTAGTGCCAGCCGCTTCCCATCTTCCCTATGCGGTGAGTCGGAGAATAGCGTTTGGGACTAACTACATTTCCTGCTAGGGCGGGAGAACATGCCGGCTTGCAAGACTGGTCTTTGGAGAAGTTGGAGCATGTTGTGGGCTTTCCTTTTCAATGCCAGGAAGAATATGGTAGAATTTCAGATCTAGGAAGTCCGTGGAAGCCTTGTAGTCAGAAGGCCCCTCCTGCCTCCCGCAGGCTCTCTAAAAGGGGAAACAGACGGGAGCCCTTGAGAAAGGTCTCAGCCAGTCAGAGGTGGCGCTGGGACCCTAATCTCCATCTTCGATCTTTGGCTTTTAAATGAGAGAAACCCCAAGTGAGAGAGTGAAGAGGAAAACAAGTGTCTCTCCGCCCAGGGTGTGGCCCCGGATGAAGCACTGATAAATAGCTAGAGACAGAGATTTACCCAGCTCCCGCAGAGAACAAGACTGGGGCCCTGCCCCTCGCCCGTCCCACCACAAAGCCCCGTCCTAGAGGACTGCAGCCCAGAACCCCTTCCTTTTTTTTTTTTTTTAAGATTTATTTTATTTATTTGAAAGACAGAGTTACAGAGAGAGGCAGAGACAGAAAGAGAGGTCTTCCATCTGTTGGTTCACTTCCCAGATGGCCGCAAAGGCCGGAGCTGCGCCGACCCGAAGCCAGGAGCCAGGAGCTTCTTCCGGGTCTCCCACATGGGGTGCAGGGGCCCAAGCACTTGGGCCATCCTCCACTGCCTTCCCAGGCCACAGCAGAGAGCTGGATTGGAAGAGGAGCAGCCTGGACTAGAACCGGCTTCCATATGGGATGCCAGTGCTTCAGGCCAGGGCCTTAACCCGCTGCGCCACAGCGCCGGCCCCAGAACCCCTTCCTTAAGTCAAGGTGTGTGGATTTGAACCTTTCCCTCTAGCAGAAAGGTGTGGGAGGCAAAGTGACAGGTGGCTCTTTGTCCCTCCTGGGCTGCCTCCCAACTAAGAGGAACCAGTTGTGCTCTGAGACCACTTCTTGCTCTGAATGTACCATGTAGGCCGTCTTGCCCAGCTGCTCCTGCTCCCCGGGCTTGGTCAAGTGGCTGCCAGGTGGCTCTGTCCCCAATGAGTCTCCCCACCCCACCCTGCGGCCTCCCTTTCTGACCACACACACCTGTTGTTTTGACCTGATCATTCCTCTGTCTCCCCTCCCCGGTGGTCAGCTCCACGTGGGCCCCGGGACTTTCCCAGTTCATCCCTGTATCTGCGGGCTCCGCACAGCTGCCTGCATTAGTTTTACTGCTCTGTGGGCTTTCAGGTCCATAGCAAAAGGTGTCTGGGTTTGGCCCAGGCCCAAGGATGAGAGCAGGAAACCAGTTAGGGCAACTCCTGTGGAGTGATTAATTAGCCACATTCCGTTCATGCCAACTGCTTTACCAGCTGGACTCAGGGAAGGGGTGATGGGCACAGTTCTGGCCCTGCCTGGCAGACAGAGGTGGAACCAGAGGCTTCTGTTGAAATTGAATGAGTGCAGTTGCAGTAACTGGAGTTGCATAGGATTATTAATAGCTGTTCGTTTTTGTATATTAATCTTTTGTGAGCATTTTGCTATGTCAGCAAGTATCTTTTTTTTTTTAAGATGTATTTATTTACTTGAAAGGCAGAGTTACAGAGAGGAGAGGCAGAGAGAGAGAGAGAGAGAGAGAGAGATCTTCCATCTATTGGTTCACTCCCCAATTGGCCACAACTGCTAGAGCTACGCCAGTCTGAAGCCAGGAGCCAGGAGTTTCTTCTGGGTCTCCTGTGTGGGTGCAGGGGCCCAAGGACTTGGGCCATCTTCTGCTGCTTCCCCAGGCACCATAGCGGGGAGCTGAATTGGAAGTGGAGCAGCCAGGACTCAAGCCGGCACCCATACGGAATGCCAGTGCCGCAGGTGGAAGGTTAACCTACTAAGCCACGGTGCCGGTCTCAGCAAGTATTCTTTTTAGAATCCTAAGATCCCTGGGTAGTGGGACTCATAACGATTCTTATGTTCTTCTTGGTATTGTCTCAGCTTTTTACGTTGAGCAAGTACCACTTCCTACCAGGGAGACAAACATTTTAAAATTACTCAATGTGGTCTTTTTAAATGTTTAACTTATTTGAAACACAGAGCAAAAGACACAGAGAGAGAGAGAGAAAGAGAGGGAGGGAGGGAGAGGGAGAGGGAGGGAGAGGGAGAGAAAAGGAGAGAGAGGGGAGAGAGATCTTTGATCTGCTAGTTTACTCCTCAAATGCCCACAACAGCCAGGGCTGGGTCAGGTGGAAGCCAGCAACCTGGAACTTCATCTGGATCTCCCAAGTAGGTGGCAGGGGCCCAAGTACTTGAACCATGAGCTGCCATCCAGGGTATGCATTAGCAAGAGCTGTTGTGGGCATCTGGGGAAGGAACCAGCAGAAGGGATTCTCTCTCTCTCTCTCTCTTTCAAATAAAATGAAATTTGTTAAGAAAGCTAGAAGGTGGGGCCAGCGCCGTGACTCACTTGGTTAATCCTCCGCCTGCGGTGCCGGTGTCCCATATGGGCACCGGGTTCTAGTCCCAGTTGCTCCTCTTCCAGTCCAGCTCCCTGCTGTGGCCTGGGAGGGCAGTGGAGGATGGCCCATGCACCCACATGCACCCATATGGGAGACCAGGAAGAAGCACCAGGCTCCTGGCTTCAGATTGGCGTAGTGCCGGCTGTAGCGGCCATTTGGGGAGTGAACCAATGGTAGGAAGACCTTTCTCTCTGTCTCTCTCTCTCTCTCACTGTCTAACTCTACATGTCAAATAAAATTAAAAAAAGAATAAGAAGAAGAAGAAGAAGGCTAGAAAGTGGGCACAGTGCATGCACACGTGGGTCCCCAGCAGACACAGTGGCTGTGGGGCTGTTCTACTCGGCCAGCTGGCTTCCCATGGCTTTTCCATCCGGTGCAGGCACAGGCAGGGGTTGGTGACATGAGTCAGGCTCCTTACAGGATGGAGAGGCACATTTGCCAAGCTGAGCAACCAGATCTACTTCCAGGCCTTTACCAAACCTACAGGTGCAGCATCCAAGTCTGAACTCAGGGATGTAGGAGGTGTCTGAGGGATATTCCCCCACCCAACCCAGAAACACAGAGGCCTGCTCGTTTTTTCTTTTATGGGGTTGCAGGAAGGGAGTGAAGCTCAAGCCGAGGTCTGCACCAAGTTAACAGGAGCCTGTGAAAGTGAAGCTGGACCGAGGGAGAGGGTTCCCAGGGTCCTGTCCCTGTCCCCATTTACACATGAGGACACCGAGATCCAGAGGTGGCTTGCGGTGTATTAGCAGCTCAGGCCACACTGCTGTTTCCTAGCAGAGCCCAGAGGTGGGACCAGGCTGCCGCTTTAGATTCTGTGTCCTTAACGAGTAGGCTTTGCCTGCTGTGTTCAAGCTGTCACAAACAGGTGAGCATTAGAATCCCACGAAGGGGGCTTGTTAACATCTTGTGTCTCCCCTGCCTCCCGGGGGCTGCCCCTGCTTCCTGATTGAGAGACCTGAGAAGGCCCAGGCATCTGCATTTTTCATGAGGCCCTGGGGACGCTAAGGAGATGCTGCTGTCCTCCACCAAGCTGCCTGCCAATGCAGGCATCACGGTGGCAGTGGGCCGGTGCCTCCCAGGCCAGGCCATGGCCCCCTATAGCCGGTGACTCACCTAGAGCATACGCGGCCCGTGCCATCCACACCTGTGTCCCTCCCGCCTCTGCCACTGTGCCTTTTCATCCTGCTTCCTAGATGTAGTTCTCTGGGCTCTGGCCTTCCTTCCCAATCCTTGGATTGATCCTGGTCTGTCTCCTCTGTTTATTTAACATGAGCTTGCCGTCTTTCTCGGAGATGGCTGGACTTCCTTGGAGGGGCCCAAGCATGGCTATCCAAAATACACAGTTATGTTTTTTTTTTTCTCATTGTTCCATCCCTGTCCCCAGTTTCTTCCTCCAAGGCAGCTATATCTGCCCGTGTGCTGTCTTCCCATCTTCTTTCTGAAAGAAGCAAAAGACAGCCCACCCCTCTTCTCTGTCTCATATCACAAACCACAGTGGGCGTGTCTCCTTATCTTGATGTCTCTGTTTTTGTCTTGTGTCAGATGAGGGCCAGGTGAAATGACGTGGGTCCTTGTCTTGAGGCTGCCACTGACTCAGGGTGACCTTGGGCACAGCTTCCTGTGCTGCCCTGAGAGGCTGCATTGAGAGGAATTAAAAACCCAGAATCAGGGCTGGCGCTGTGGCGTAGAAGGTTAAGCATCTGAGTGCAGTGCCAGCATCCCATATAGGCGATGGTTCGAGTCCCGACTGCTCCACTTTTCATTGGGCTCTCTGCTAATGGCCTGGGAAAGTGGTGGAAGATGGCCCAAGTACTTGGGCCCCTGCACCCACGTGAGAGACCTGGAAGAAGCTCCTGGCTTCAGATCAGCCCAGCTCTGGCCGTTGTGGCCATTTGGGGAGTGAACCAAAGGATGGAAGACATCTCTCTCTCTGTCTGTAACTCTGCCTCTCAAATAAATAAATCTTAAAAAACAAAAACCCAGAATCAGAAGCCAGCCTGTTTAGGCAGAATCCTAGCTAGGCAACTAGTTTCTTACTTAAACTGCTTTGTGCCTTAGTAGTTTCATCTGCAAAATGGAGCTAAGAAAAGGATGAAAGTGCTGTACAAAGTTCTTGGAAAATGCAAATTATGAAAAAACTACAAGTGGATTTCAGAATTTTTGCACCAAAATAAGCTTATCTTTCATTCCCTTTTCCATGAACTTTTTTTAAAGATTTATTTATTTTTATTTGAAAATCAGAGCTACACAGAGAGAAAAGAGGCAGAGGCAGAGAGAGAAAGAGATCTTCCATCCGATGGTTCACTCCTCAATTGGCCGCAATGGCTGGAGCTGCGCCGATCCGAAGCCAGGAGCTTCTTCCAGGTCTCCCATGCGGGTGTAGGGGCCCAAGGACCTGGGCCATCTTCTACTGCTTTTCCAGGCCATAGCAGAGAAGATCGGAAGAGGAGCAGCCGGGACTAGAACCGGCGCCCACATGGGATGCCGGCGTTTCAGGCCAGGGCTTTAACCTGCTGCACCACAGCGCCAACGCTTTCCGTGAACTTTTAAAAATACCCTCATAACCCCCTTGTATAATTAAGACACGTAACGGTTTTAGAACAGTGCCTGCCACAAAACACGCAGTGTCATCCCTCCCCCACCCCCATGTGCGGAAGGAGGGCTGCTCTGGCTGCGCACGTGGGAGCCAGGACGTAGCCTTTGCTGTTCCAGGCCGCTCAGCAGCGATGTGTGCAGGGCCCGGTTTCAGACTCCTAGCAGCACAGGCGGCTGTTAGACTCTATTTTGCCCAATTCCATTCTCTCCCTAACTTACCTGACCACACAGTCCCTTTTCTGGACTATCCTCACCTCCTGTGGTTCTCTTGTGGGCCACTCCTGAGAAGCGCCCTTCCAGCTTTGAGCTTTGAGGGCCACCTGGGGTGTGGAGCCCAGACTGCGCATCCCCTGGTGTGGGCGGCTTGGCAGTGTTTTTTTCGCAGTTTCCCTAGGAGGAAGCTGAGGCCTGGGAGAGGCCGTGATGAACAATCTGTTTCTTTACTGTCTCCTCTGAGCCTAAACTTCTTTTTAAGATTTATTTATTTATTTGAAAGAGTTCAGAGAGGGGCCAGGGAGAAACTGAAAGGGAGAGAGATCTTCTGCTGGTTCACTTCCCAGACAGCCACAATGGCCGGAGCTGGGCTGATCCTAAGCCAGGAGCCAGGAGCTTCCTCCAGGTCTTCCACGTGGGTGCAGGAGTCCAAGCACTTAGGCCATCTTCTGCTGCCTTCTCAGGCGCATTAGCAGGGAGCTGGATGGGAAGTGGATCAGCCAGGACTCGAACTGGTGCCCACATGGGATGCTGGCGCCACAGGCAGCAGTTTAACCTGTTGTGCCACAACGCCAGCCCCTGATCCTAAGCTTTTGAGGGGGAGAAGGCTACAACACATATGGCCTTTGGCTTAGAGCTGTCATCTGCAGCCAGAGGCTTGGCACATCTGCAAACAAGTCTGTGGCCCTGGGTTCTAAGAGGCCATGGAGGCCGGTGCCGAGGCTTAACAGGCTAATCCTCCACCTGTGGCGCCGGCACCCTGGGTTCTAGTCCTGGTTGGGGCGCCGGATTCTATCCCGGTTGCCCCTCTTCCAGGCCAGCTCTCTGCTATGGCCCGGGAAGGCAGTGGAGGATGGCCCAAGTCCTTGGGCCCTGCACCCGCATGGGAGACCAGGAGAAGCACCTGGCTCCTGGCTTCAGATCAGTGAGATGCGCCGGCCGCAGCGGCCATTGGAGGGTGAACCAACGGCAAAAAGGAAGACCTTTCTCTCTGTCTCTCTTTCTCACTATCCACTCTGCCTGTCCAAAAAAAAAAGGGGGGGGGCATGGAACACCCACATGGCACCGTCGCTGCACCCCGTATTAGAGTGCCTGGGTTTGAGCCCCACCTCTACTCCTAAGTCCAGCTTCCTACTAAGGTGCACCCTGGGAGGCAGCAGGTAATGGCTCAAGTACTCAGGTGCCTGCCTCCTACCTGGGAGACCTGGCTTGAGTTCCAGGCTCCCAGCTTCGGCCTGGACTGTCCCTGGCTGTCGCAGGCATTTGGGGAGTGAACCAGCAGATGGAAGATTCTCTCTCTCTGTATGCCTCTCTTTCTCTGTCTCTGTTTCTTATGTTTCAAATCAAAATAAATAAATAAACAAACAGAATTTTTGTAAAACACTGCCACATAGCTCCTACTCTCTTCTTTTCTGGGAGACGGGGAAGCTCTCGGTGTCCTGGAACACACAGGGCTTTGAAATCCAGCCAGCCCCAGGTCGGAACCCTAGCTGGGCTGACGTACTAGCGTTCTGATCTCCAGCAAACTGCTTAACTTCTCTGAGCCTGGTGTCTCCCTTTGTTCTTCCTGCCGTTGCAAGGACTGTGGTGATACTGAAAGGAGACACTGTTTTAAAATCCCTTGATGCCACCACCTTGAATGCAGGGTGGGCCAGCCAGTCTTTTGAGATGGGCATTGGGGCAGTCGCTGTGTGGCCATCGCTCTCACCATCCATGTTTCCTGTAAGGCTGAGCACTCCCAGGGACAGACACCTTTCTCTGTAATGCTGGCCACAGAGCCAGGCTCCGCAGTGCTTACTGAAGGCAAGGATGCGTGTGGATTTCAGATTAAAGACAAACACTGCTGGCCGTGCCTGGGACAAGTGACAGAGAGGACTCCGGGCTCCCCTTGCACAGCTCCCCTTGGGTGCCTGTCCTGGAGCTGAACAGAAGGCCTGGAAACTGGGGGCAAAAGGGGTAGTGCCTCCCTACTGGGTTTGAAGGGTATGGAAGAGACGTGCGCCTGGCTGCGGATGGGCACACCCACCCTCTCTTCCGTGGGGGAATGGCCAGCTCAGTGACAGCTCTGCGGCCCACCTGCTTGGCCCAGACCCTGCTTCGTGTGCCCCCGGTTGGCCCCAGTGACTGCTGACAGCCTCCCCAATATTTAAGTCCGATGATCCCATTGTCTGGGCGCCCAGGGAAGGCTGCTGGAAGCACTGGGGCCCACGACACCCCCTGCCCACCCCCGCCCTTCGTGATGCAGCTCCCCTTGTCTTGCAGATGCATTTCACCTTCTCACACGAGGTGGTGCTTCTCTTCGATTTCTGGAGCGTCCACAGTCCTGCAGGTAAGAATTGGGACGCTCAGACGTGCAGCCTGCAGAAGCCTTGTCGCGCCAGGCGGTGGAACCTGGCTCTCTTTATTCTCCGCAGGTGACTCCTCTGGCAAGAACTTTGCGCTTGTGACTCCCTTTGCAACCGCTGCCCTGCACATGGCAAAGGGCCCTCCTCACTTGGTGATCCTCGCCAAGGCCCAGGAGGGAGGGAGCTCTTCCTCCCTTTTTAAAAGATTTTATTTATTTATTGGAGAGAGAGTTACAGACAGTGAGAGGGAGAGACAGAAAGGTCTTCCATCTGCTGGTTCACTTCCCAAATGGCCGCAATGGCCGGCCCTGGGCTGATCCGAAGCCAGGAGCCAGGAGCTTGTTTCGGGTCTCCCATGCAGGTGCAGGGCCTCAAGGACCTGGGGTCTTGTACTGCTTTCCCAGGCCACAGCAGAGAGCTGGACTGGAAGAGGAGCAGCTGGGTCTGGAACTGGTGCCCATATGGGATGCCAGCGCCTCAGGCGGAGGATTAACCTACTGCGCCACGGCGCTGGCCCTGGGAGCTCTTCCTTCTACCCCAGGGGAAGGAATTGAAGCCCAGAGAGGGCAAACACACACAGAGTCACACAGTCAGGAAGCATCGGAGCCACAACCAGATCAAGGCCACCTGGTGCCTCCTGGCACCTGCTTCACCCAGGTTCCTTGTCTCAGCCCGGAAGCCCACCATAACTGTGGCAGCCTTGGCCCTCTGAAGAGAAACCAGTTTGAAAGGGAAGAATATTCCTTTGTTTTACAAAGGCAAAGTTTGTCACTCATTCAAAGCTGGAGTTATTTTTTACCTTTAATATATGCATCTTTAAAAATACACTCTAACTATTAAATACCCATCATTGTAGGTGCAGATCCAGCAACTTATGGTCATCCCTACACTGGGTTCCCACTCTGGTTACCTAATACTGAGTAACAGTGGATTAAGACAATGGCAGGCGTTCCGTTATCCTCAGGGTTCTGTGAGTTGACTGGGCAGTTAAGCAGGCCTCACGGAAGACTCTCATGCAGGCACAGTCAGCAGGTAGCAGCTGGAGCTCGCCGTCTTGAAGACTTCTCACTGTCATGTCTGGTGGTTACTGCCAGTTGTTAAGACCTAAGCCGCAGCTGTTGGTTGAACTCCTACAGGTGGCGTCTCCCATGGCCTGGGCTTCCTTGTGGCAGGACAGCTGGCTTCCAGGAGCCAGTGTCCCTAGAGAATAAGACAGAACATGGTAGTACATGGGATGCTTAAGACCTAGCCTTGGGAGTCACATGGCCTTCCTTCTGCCTTGTAGATTGAAGGAGCCTCACAGGGGTCTCCCTAGGTGAAAGGGGAGGGAATGTGGACCCCGCCACTGGTGTCAGGAATGCTGACCGTAGAAGGCTGTGTGGGGTGGGTCTTTCTGAGAAGAATAAGGTAGATGTGTGTGGACTTGGGAACCCATGTTTGTAGGGGCCACAGCTGGAGGGGAGACAGGAGTGAGAAGACTTCCTTCTCACTGTATACCCTGACAGTGTCTGAATGCTTATCGTGTGCATATAATCAATTGCAATTTGACATTTTAGAAGCCTGCATCTTTTTTTGAGGAAGATTTCCCAGTGGAAGCCAGAAAAGGAAAAACCAACTTCCTGTTTTTCCTTTGCTTCCATCCAACACACTTCTGTGACCGGATGTGTAGGTTTGCCCCCACACCAGCCAATTCTCCAACACCAGATGGGTGTCCTACAACCTGGTTTAATTCAGATACTAAGGGAGTTAGTGCAGAGTGGTTGCCTAGCAACGGGGCCTCCCTGCCCATGTGCTTCTCAAGGAAAACACCAGGTTGCTGTGTCCTCTGAGAGCTTTGCAAGGTAGCCCTGCTAGGGGATGGGAGGGGACCCAAGTCTATCTCCCCTTCAAAAGGCGTTTGGGCACAGATGGAGTTAGGGTAAACGGGGTGTACCTGGGCAAAACTACATGATGAAACATGACAGGTGAAGGGGAGGTGTGGAGAGGCCCTTGGGCCTGCACATTAACACATTATGCTTTTACTTGCATCTCATGTTCAAAGCCAGAGGTGTGTCATTTACCACAAGGAACCATAAGGCAGCTCTCCCCGCAGCCTGACCCAGACTGTGTGGATACCAGTCATCATTTTGGCTATAGCTGGTTCCAACTGGCTTTATCAGGGATCCTAAAAGACAGCTTCGTAGATTCCTAGAAAAGACAACTATTACGGGATAACACACTCCTGTGCAAAAGCAGGTGACTGAGTCTTGTGGGCTCTTAGTATGTTAGGCAACTAAAGGGAGCTTGCTGTTGGTGGGGGGAAGGGGGAACCTTTATTGTCCCTGGTTTCGGAGCCCACAGGTTCAGGGCAAAGTCCCACAAGACTGCCACCCACTTCAGACACCAAGCACAAGTCCCAGGTTGGCTCCTACACTTCTGACTGGGGTTCCTGTGAGTCCTCTTTGGAGTTATTTGCTGAAACTCAGGGAAACACTTTTCTTACATTTACTTGCTTTTTTTTCCCTTTTCTTTTAATATTTATCTATTTATTCGAAAGGCAGAGTTAGAAACAGAGGGAGAGAGAGAGGTCTTCCATCCACCGGTTCACTGCCCAAATGGCCACAGTGGCCAGAGTTGGGCCAGGCCAAAGCCAGGAGCCAGGAGCTTCCTCAGTGTCCCCCAACATGGGTGCAAGGGGCCCAAGCACTTCAGCCATCTTCTGCCGCTTTCCCAGGCACACCAGCAGGGAGCTGGATAGGAAATAGAGCAGCCAGAAATGGAACCTGCACCCACATGGGATGCTGGTGCTGCAGGTGGTGGCTTTACCTGCTATGCCACAGCGCCGGCCCCTTGCCTGCTTATTATTAAAGGACCACAGATAAGCAGCCAGAGGGAGGAGATGTGTAGGGTAAGGTATATGGGAAGGGATTCTGAGCTTCCATGCCTGCTCCTGGTGCGCCACCCTCCAAGTACCTGCATGTGTTGGGCAACCTGGAAGCTCTCCAACCCTGTCCTTTGGGGTTCTTATGGAGGCGTCATACATCAGCCACTGACTCAACCTGCAGTCCTCTGCTCCCCACCGATTGGGGGTGGGGCTGTCAGTTCCAACCCTCTAATCACAGGGCTGCTTCCCTGGAGCCCCCAGCTATCTCAACAGCATACAAAAGTCAGCTCTTGGCAGTTTGAGGGTTTCAGAAACTGTGTGCCAGGGAACCTGGGACAGAGACCAAATACATAATTCTTATTCTACCACAGAGCCCAATAAAATGCTTTAGCTGGACCATTTATTATCCCTCTACTTGTCAAACAGAAGTAGCACTGGTGGTTAATTTTACCCAGCAGGTCTAGGAAGCACTTTGTTTTCTATAAAATAACTTAACTGGCTTTGTTCCCTTTTATAAAAGTAATACAGGTGTGGCCGGCACCGCAGCTCAATAGGCTAATCCTATGCCTGTGGCGCCGGCACACCGGGTTCTAGTCCCGGTTGGGGCGCTGGATTCTGTCCCGGTTGCCCCTCTTCCAGGCCAGCTCTCTGCTGTGGCCCGGGAGTGCAGTGGAGGATGGCCCAAGTCCTTGCACCCTGCACCCGCATGAGAGACCAGGAGAAGCACCTGGCTCCTGGCTTCGGATCAGCGCGGTGCGCCGGCTGCTGCGGCCATTGGAGGGTGAACCAACGGCAAAAAGGAAGACCTTTCTCTCTGTCTCTCACTGTCCACTCTGCCTGTCAAAAAAAAAAAAAAGAAAAGAAAAAAAAGTAAGACAGGCGTTCTTCAGAACATTTGTGGACAATGGACTTAATTGATGACCTTATTTTGGTATACACAATTCTGAAATCCATGCATAGTATTCTCACAATATGCATTTTCATTGAACTTTTTGAAGCTCTCTCACACCACAGAGAAGAAATGTCAGGAAATCGGATAAGACAGTAAAAGCACCTACATCCTACCGGCCTTCCTTCCAGGCTGTTGGTGCACCTGCATGTGCACAGGGCCCTGCTGCACCTCTTGTCCCTTAAGAAGTCACCATGTACAGAAAAAAAAAAAAACAGTGACAAAGCAATCAGAAGACCAAGAGGTTTACTGATGATGCTTGGGGTTACCCGACCTTTCCCGGCCAACAGACCTATATGGCCAAATTATTACAGGAGTAATCATTTTTCAAAAGCCATTTTTTTTCTGTATGAAATTGCCAATACCATGAATAGAAAGAGAGAACCATAAAGGAGAAAGGTGATGTTCGTTCATGTTTGTGTTAACCTAGAGCAGCAATGTGGAGACAGACGCCAGCAGCTGAACCTAGGGACCTGGTGGCGCTGCTTCGGAGGCATCCATACTCGCATCTTGCATTCTTCATGTGTAATCAGATTGCCAGAGACAAACTATTTTATCATTTCTTATAAATAACACTTTTACCCCAGACCTACCATAAAGTTTCTGTGATGTATTGTCTTCCAGTTGCAATAAAAATTACTGAGTTGCATCAATTGGGAAAAAAATAAAGAAGTTGTAATGTCTGTGTGCAGCATGCCCAGGGAGTAGCTGGGGCCATAGCATCCTTTCTTTGCCCCCAGCCCCTGGCCTCTCCAGGTGTCTTTTCCTCCTGATCTAAAAGGCTGAGAGGGAAAGAAACAGTGAAGAAGCTCTGAGCTCAGTGAGAGTGAGGAAGAAGGCACGAGGGAGAGGTAGACGGAATGGCTTTGTAGGCAGTGGGCGGCAGCGTCTGTCATCTGGGCCGGGTCCCAGGGCAGCAGCCCTCGCTTGCCAGGTCTCGGCAGCTCAGCCTCTTTGCACAGGCATGGCCGTCTCGGTGTTGGTGGTCCTGCTCCTGGCCATCCTGTATGAAGGTATCAAGGTGGGCAAAGCCAAGCTGCTCTACCAGGCACTGGCGAGCCTGGCTACCCCCATCAACCAGCAGCTCATCCTGGAGACAGACCGGGACTCAGCTGGCTCAGACGCACCCCCGGTCAGCAGAACCCGCCTCAGGTATGGGCGCTGCGCGTGGGCATGGGCAGGGGCCTCATGTTTCCCCCTGAGAGGTGGGTTGGCCCGAGAGAGCAGTAGCCTTATTTCATAGAAAGAAGATTGAGGCTCCGGGAAGGATCAGGAATTACGGAAGTGGTTAGTTAGCTCTGCTCTCCTGGTGTCTGGGCCAGAGCTCTCTCCATGAACAGCCTCTTGGGAGGCTTGGGACAGCTTCAGGGAACCGTGATCTTGAGAACTCCGTTGGGAGCCTCTATCCAGGAACAGAGGTGACCACCAGCATGCCCCCAAGTCTTACCAGGCTTCCCCAGGGATTGCTGACAGCAGTGTATCCCATGTGGTGGGGGAGGGAGGCACCCTCACCTCTTTCGTCCCCTCCCACTCTGACTGGGGAACCATTCAGGATCTCCATTCTGCCTTCTCCACCTGCAGCGTCGCCTCTGCCTCACAAGCCCGCCTGTTCTGTCACCAGCCACCTTACGTGGGCATCTCACATCTTCAGAATCCCCCCGCGAGGTGTTCTTGTTCCTGGTTACTGATGAAGGCATATAAGTTCAGGGCAGTTCAGACATTTGTGCTAGGCCACATTTAGTAAGTGGCAGAACTAGAAACCCATCTGTCACCAAAGTCCCATTTCCAGGGTCACGTAGCCTCCCACAGTAGATGCAGGGGTTAAATCCGCCTCTTACCCCATCAGACAAGATGGGTTACATATCCTACCACCTTCCCTTTGCCTAGGATTCCAGGAAGCTCAGAGCTAACAGTGGAGATACGTCTCTTTACAAAGTATCTCTTGGGTTACCCATAGAAGTTATAAACAAACTGGCCATGTAACTTGGTGTCTTTCTACTTCCTGGTATCCACTCTCCACGTCCAGTTCACTACCACCATTAACTCGGTTCTCTTTTCTTCTAGGTGGTTCCTCTATCATTTTGGCCAGTCTCTGGTCCATATCATTCAGGTGGTCATAGGCTACTTCATGATGCTGGCTGTCATGTCCTACAACACCTGGATCTTCCTTGGCGTGGTCCTGGGCTCCGCTGTGGGCTATTACCTAGCCTATCCACTTCTCGGCATGGCTTAATTGGTGAGGGATGGACAGGCACCAGTGGCTGGAGGGAGCCGAGGTCCCCTCTTCCAGACACTGTAACTCAGCGCTTTTTCTTCTGGTAGCTACTGAGCTCAAGCTAGCACTTGCCCCTGGCCATTGCAGGCACTTCCCTCCTGACCCTAACTGCACAGGGCTCGGGCCAAGTCTTGTGCCTTAAAAAGGCTACTGAGACCAAAGGGAGAATGAGAGCAGAACCTCGGGGCCAGGGTTGCTAGCCTATGACAACACATCTTTGTGACTCAAAATTTCCAAAGATCTTCAAGACAGGAGATGGTTCTGGGTGCAGGGCATTGAACCTGGCACTGAACCTGGAAGCCGTCTCCTCGTGCTTCGTGCCTTATCTACAGGAGCATCTTCCACTTTTCTGAACTCTTCTGCCTCTGGGGGACAGAAACCAAGCCAGCTCCTTTTCCTCACCTTGCTGCCTCCGGAACACATGAAGACTGCCTCTTCTGTGGGCCACGCAGACAAACAAAGATTTCTCATTTTCCTAGTTGAACTCCTGGTTAGCAATTTTGCACATTCATACAAAACGTTTAATGAAATAATTTTATTCTTGATGGATGGAAGCACCTGCTGAGACCTGTTCCCCCTTCAGGGGCAGGACTGGGGGACAAGTGACAGCTGAATGAAGGCAGAGATGCAGGGCTGTTATCAGGCTCCTGGCATCAGACAGCAGCACCTGTAGGAGGAAAAGAGTCCAACAGCCTTCCGTCTGAGAAGCTCTTGATGGCCTTCATGCCCCCTCTTCCCTGGATCCTCCTCTACGCAGAACAGAGAACTGCCGTTAATAATATCCAACTCTTAATGTTCTTTACTTCCTAACTTACTGCTCACCTGTGATGCTCTAGTGGGGAACCATGGGTAAGCCTCGGGGTCTCAACTGAGGACGCAGTAAGCAGAGAACCAAAGCCAGGACTGTTTACAGTCAGGTGGACCATCCGGGTATCTGAGCCTCTTCACGGCAAAGGAAAGCGACCCAGTGAGAGAAAAACCACTGCTCAGACTGTCACGTCCGAGCTCAAGCACCTCGTGGGCTGGAATACAAGATGGTCTTAAGCTTTGGGGGATTAAAAACAAACCCATTTTAATAAATTATATTTGTACACAGCCTGGGCCTGCTCTCGTGCTTTTCCACATTCCAACAGTAAGCACGTGTAACCCCAGAACAACTGCAGGAGCCCAGGGGGTGAGGCGGGTGACAGTGCTCTCAGGCTGTCTGTGGACTGAGCCTGTGCACCTGCTGTGCCCGGGGAAAGCGAGCCCTGGAACACTGCAGCGGGACAGCCCAGTGCCAACCTAGTGACAGCCATTCTCTCATTCAGGTAACAAGCATCCATTGGGGCCCCACTCGAAGAAAAGCAGCTGTCA
Organism: Lepus europaeus; assembly: GCF_033115175.1. Lineage (NCBI taxonomy): Eukaryota > Metazoa > Chordata > Mammalia > Lagomorpha > Leporidae > Lepus > Lepus europaeus. The sequence goes on along the minus strand of NC_084838.1, from coordinate 21,100,756 downwards.
CACAGACTGTCCATCCCCGTATTGGTGATTCTTAGCACCTTGTCTCCCTGAGGGCAGAAGCAAAAATGTGACCACCACTCTTTAAGGTACAGTAAGAAGTAACTGCCCCAGAGTGGAGTATGCCATGCCTCAGGCTTGCTCCGTGCGTTCTCCCCAGGAGTGAAGGCAAGGAATTGGAGAGCCCAGCGTCTCAGTGGGTGTCAGATGTCCTATGTCCAGTGTGCTTGTGCTGATGTCAGCCCATCTCTAAGTCCTGCCTCTGAGCACTGCTGGCATGGGCACCGGCACAGCAGCGCAGCCACCTCCTTGTCTCGATATGGTCTCATGTGATACATTCCAGGCTTTTCCAGTACAGAGGGCTTTAAAAAGAACATATTTTAATCTAGGCTGCAGAGAATGTTAGGATTTAGTAGGCAGTCCATTGCCATCATTTCAACAGTCAAGTCACAGAGGGTGGTATTTTACTTAAATTTTTAAAAAACAACAAATGGCACCAGCATCCTATGTGGGCACCAGTTCAAGTCTCAGCTGCCCCTCTTCTGATCCAGCTCTCTGTTATGGCCTGAGAAAGCTGTAGAATGTGGCCCAACTTTTTGGGTCCCTGCACCCATGTGGGAGACCCGGAAGAAGCTTCTGGCTCCTGGCTCCAGATCAGTTTAGCTCCGGCCATTGCAGCCATTTGGGGAGTGAACCAGCAGATGAAAGACCTTTTTCTCTCCTTTTCTCTGTAACACTGGCTCTCATAAATAAATAAATAAAATCTTTAAAAGAAAAAAACTTAACAAACACCTATGTAGTGCTTATTAAATTGTGCCAGGCAGTAATCTAAGCACTTAAAATATTACTTATTTAATCCTTACAAGGTAGAAGCTATTTCTGTCTTCATCTTTGAGATGAAGCTTGAGGCACAGATAAATAAGTCACCCAGCTGGCAAGTGGCAGAGCCAGGTGGCTTGGCCCCAAGTCTGTTTCCTGGCCATCCCTGCAGCTGCCCCGGTCAATAACTTGGCCAAGGCCACACAGCACCAGTAGGACAGGAAGTGAACTCATATGGTAAAGACTAAAAAGCTTGTGTTCTTTGTAGCTTACCATAACAAGGTGAAGATTCTGTCACAGACCTCAGGAACCTGTATTTTTTTTTTTTTTAAGATTTTATTTATTTGACAGGTGGAGTTACAGACAGTGAGAGAGAGAGAGAGAGAGAGAGAGAGAGAGAGAGAGAGAAAGGTCTTCCTTCCATTGGTTCACTCCCCGAATGGCTCCGAGGCCAGGAGCCAGGTGCCTCCTCCTGGTCTTGCACGTGGGTGCAGGGGCCCAAGGACTTGGGCCATCCTCTACTGCTTTCCCAGGCCATAGCAGAGAGCTGGCCTGGAAGAGGAGCAATCGGGACTAGAACCAGTGCCCATAGGGGATGCCAGCACTGCAGGCGGAGATTAACTTACTGTGCCACGGCGCCGGCCCAGGAACCTGTATTTCTAAGAAGCATCACCGCTCTTTCCCCTGGCCCAGTGACAATCTGGCAAAGATGGCAGGCCAGAGTCCAGGCTCTAGAATCACACGGCTGGGACTTGAATTCTTGTCCTGCTGCTCCCCAGCTGTGTGACACGGGACAAGTTACTTTAGCTCTCTCAGCTTCGTTTTCTACTTCGTGAAGTGGGGATAATGGGGTCTTCTGCAGTGGTGGCTGGCAATGAGACAGTTTGTGTGAAGTGCAGGCAACAGTGCCTTTTTATTAAACAACAAAGCTCAATCAAATGGTGGTTCTGCCTGCCTCCTAGGCCCACATATGGGAGGCAGGCAAAAAGCCTGCAAGGATGATGTCAGGCTACTTAGAGAATTCAGGTTCCTCTTTTTTTTTTTTTAATTTTTGACAGGCAGAGTAGACAGTGAGAGAGAGACAGAGAGAAAGGTCTTCCTTTTGCCGTTGGTTCACCCTCCAATGGTGGCGCACCGTGCTGTTCCGATGGCAGGAGCCAGGTGCTTCTCCTGGTCTCCCATGGGGTGCAGAGCCCAAACACTTGGGCCATCCTCCACTGCACTCCCTGGCACTTTCCCCAAATGCCTGCACAAGACCAAAGCCAGGAGCCAGGAACTCCACCCAGGTCTCCCAGGTGGGCAGCAGGGACCCAACTACATCATCTGTCACAGGGTGCGCATTACCAGGAAGCTGGATAGGAAGTGGATTAAGTCCCAGGCACTCTGATGTGGAATCCAAGTGGCAGCTTAACCCTCTGACTACGACAACCACTCCATCCCACTTTAGAAACATTTAAAATCAGGCAACATTAAAATTATTCTACTTTCTAGGCCGGCACTGCGGCTCACTAGGCTAATCCTCCGCCTTGCGGCGCCGGCACACCGGGTTCTAGTCCCGGTCGGGGCACCAATCCTGTCCCGGTTGCCCCTCTTCCAGGCCAGCTCTCTGCTGTGGCCAGGGAGTGCAGTGGAGGATGGCCCAAGTGCTTGGGTCCTGCACCCCACGGGAGACCAGGAGAAGCACCTGGCTCCTGGCTTCGGATCAGCGCGGTGTGCCGGCCGCAGCGCGCCTACCGCGGCGGCCATTGGAGGGTGAACCAACGGCAAAAGGAAGACCTTTCTCTCTGTCTCTCTCTCACTGTCCACTCTGCCTGTCAAAAAAAAAAAGTTATTCTACTTTCTGAAGACTGGTTGCAGGGTCTTTGAAGGTCTCATATAAAGTGTCTACAAATTATTTTCTCACTGCTGTTCTCTACATTAGTCCTGGCCCCCTAAGTTCCAGGAATGGGAGCTTCTCTCAAAGGGAGGAAGCTCTCAGCTGCTTATGAGCAACGGGAAGTGGAAGCCTTCTATGTTCTTCTCCTAGGCTGGAGGGCCAAGCTTGCAGGACTGGTCTCAGATACCCACATGCCCTGAGCCTGGAGCAATGACTCTTTGAAAGCCTGAAAATTCTAGGGTTATATGCCAAAGGACATGTGTCACCAAATGTTTTTGTGCGTAACTGACCCCACTCGGTTACAACTCCTACCCTTAGATCCCCAAAGAGGAGCACAGACAACTCTTAGAACCAGGTAAGTTCCCGCAAGGGCTCGAGTCAGGTTTCAGTATAGACATGGATTTTAGTTTTATTAGTCTCAAATAGTCGCTGACTCCTTGTGTCAGATTTAAGGCAGAGGAAAAGACACACATCCCAGGACTGTAGACAAGGATGTCACCAAGGATGTTAACAGGGATTGAAATAACATCTCTCCTTGGCTCCCCCAGGAAGCCATGCCCCCAGGTGACAGGTCTTGTTGCTAGGGCACAGCTGAACTCTGGGAGGCCGATGGAGGAGGGCTCCCAGGTCATCTGAGAGTTACTGAAGAGAAGAAAAAGCTTGGAAGAGGGCAGGACTCTGGTAGGTGATTGGCTGGAGGAGAACCCATCAGCCCTTGTCCAGCTGGGACTCGGAGGCAGGCCCCCCATGAGCTGCTGAAAACACTAGTTCTGAAGACAGGGCCATGCCGCTGCTCTTCGTGAGGCCAGGCGGGGGCTCAGAAAGTGGCTGCTCAGATCCTTGAACTGTCGTCCTCAGAACGCTCACCCTATGGCTCGCCTAGACCCAAGGCTGGCTGTGCAAAATCATGCTTAGGGAAGGAGGAACGTGGGTGGAGGAACGTCGGCACCAGTTTCCTGGGTCTTCATCCCAGCCAGTCAATGTCATCGTCATCATCGTCATCTCCAAAAAGGGGTGTTGGGGGCGGGCGTCCCTTCATGCTCTGACAAAACAGGAAAGAGGAGTCAGTCCTCGCTAGTCCCTGCATGGGCGGGACCTCCTGCCTGGCAGGTGAAGCGATCCGTCTGTTTGCGGCTCCAGCTTGGACAGGAGGTTGCACTGACAGTACCGACCCTGAGGCCGGGAGAGTGAGGCTTCCAGGTAAGGCCGAGACAAGCGTGCAGAGAACGCAGTCTTTCAACAGAGACAAAGAACGAACTTTGGCTAATTCTGTCATTTATTTGTGAAGCGCAGGTATTGATCTGACAGATGTTCTTCTCATGTGGTAGCTTACATATGTGCAGGAGGGCCAAAAAGGAGAGATGAGAGTAGGAGAAAGAAACAAAAGTAGAGCAGCCTAAGAGAGGTGTGGGGGGATGAAGGGAGCCTGGGAAGCTGGGAAGGACACGGCCCTGGCCTAAGGTGGCTCTGGACGTGGTCCTATCATTTGGACAGAGCTGAACTGAATGTAGTGGCTGGGACACATGTCCAGGAGAACTGCAGGAGATGAGGAGAGCCCAGGAACACGAGGCTCCAGCTTCCCGCTGTCCTGGGCTCGCTGGCCCTGCCTATTCTCGCTCCCTCCAACCAAGCAGGGGATATAGGGGGAGAAGGGGTCCTGAGATTCTTCCACCTTTCTCGCAACTCCTCCACCCTTCTCCCGGCCTTTTTAAAAACCTCTGGATTGGCAGGGAACAGGTACCATGGGGGTAGCAGGGAGTAGAGACAGGCAATCTCTACTTAGGTCCATTCCGCCCTGTGAGCTACTGCTGACAGGGTGATTTCACGAGGCCAGGCCAACAGGAAGGCAGCGAGGTGTGTACAGAGGTCTCTGGCTACGCCTATCGCCATGACCGACTGACAGAACGTGGATTTCTCTCCGAGTGTCACCTAAGTGATCTCTAAACTCCGACATTATGGGATTTTCAAATGTGGCTCACAGCTTCTGTTTTGTCCTGGCTAAAGCTCTGGCTGGACATTTGCCAGCTAGATAACCTTAGTTCTAATTTTTAATCTTCCTGAACCTCAGTTCACCTACCTGTAAGGTGAAATAAAAGTGCCTACCTTGCTGGATTAGTAGAGGATTAAATGAGAATGTTTGTGAAGTTGTTTTCAGAGTGCTTAAGACACAGATGTTCAGTTGATAGTATCAGTGTTAATACTGAAAAAAAAAAAAAAAATACAACAAACCTACAGGTTCCAGCTGTATTCAGGGCACTCACTTGGGACAGTCAGTCACTGTTTTTTGTTTGCTTGGTTTTTTGGTATAGAATCTGTATTCAGAATTCTCAAAAGAAAATCTAACTCCTGAAGAAAGGCTAACGGAACCTCTGATCCCCAAAGGACTGTGGGCAGGGGGAGGGGCTCTGGGACTCTTGCGCTCTATGAAGTGAGGCTATGCTGTTAGTCCTGAACCCATTTTCTGCCCACGGGTGTAGTGATGACAAAACAAGAGAGCAGGCTGAAATAGGATCCCAGATCACAGGCATCCTCCCAAGGTCATAACAAATGGTAAAACCTGCTTTGGGTGATGCGGGAGGGGACGGAATCTGCCCTCATTCAACCTCACATCCGTCCTTCTGTCCCTGGGATGAAGCGAGCCTGAAGCTCGTTTGTATCCTCCACACATATTCCATACCAGTCAGAGTCCCACCACGGCAGTCAAAATTGCCTCGTGACAGCCAGAAATGTTCCAGCTCAGCACAGTGGGGATGGCAGATCCAATCCAAGCCCTATCAGCAATTTACTTTGCTGGCCTCGACTCTTGTGCTCTATGAAGCGAGGCTATGCTGTTAGTCCTGCACCCATTTCCTGCCCATGGGTGTAGTGATGACAAAACAAGAGAGCAGGCTGAGAGCAGCTTGAAAGTAGGCTGAGTGCGCAGAGAATGTGCAGGAACCTGGGGCCTAGTGCAGGCCTGCCGCGAGCCTACTCTGGAGCTTTATAAATCCCCTTTCTGAGCCTCTGTCTGTGAATACAGATCAGACAAGATGACCGTCAGAGTCCTTTCCAGGTCTACATTACAGATGTCGTAACTGATGAGGGAACACTGAGGCTTGGTATGCTGACGTAGGGCTCGAGCCCACCACGCCTCACTTCACAGAGGAATATGCCTCTGTGGACAGAGCTCAGGATTCTTTTTCAAGAGTAAAGTGGTATCCCACCATCCCCACTATGCTTACAGAGTGGCCTCCTCCCAGCCTTAAGCCTGGTCCCACAGGACCCTGCACACAGAGTCCAAGGAGCAGGCCACCAGCAGACTCCACTCCTCTTCTCAGAACCAGGGGAGAAGGGCCCCCGAGTGGCGGGGTGACGACTTGCCAGTGCCTGGGATTTCCTTACCACCTCATCTTCGTCCTCCTCCTCAGGCTGTGCTTTGGGTCTCGGAACTTTCAGAGTTGCCCCTTTAAACAGTTCATCCTCTTCATCCCCAGAGACACTGAGGGAAAATTAAGTCATAGAAAATGCTGTTGTTACTGCTCCGGGACACAGTACCCACCAGCTGTGAGGTCACTGGGCCACAGGGTAAGAATCCCACAGCTGTGGTGGTTACCCAGAATTCCCCCCACCTCCACTTCCACCAACTCTTCCATACTCCTTGCTGGCCTCCTGGTACAGTCAGCAACTGCCACAACCTACAGCCAGGACAATCTTTTAAAACAGTAAAGCAGGAGCCGGCATTTGTGGCACAGCGAGTTAAGCCACCACCTACCAGCATGCCATACAAGCACTGGTTTGAATCCCAGTGCTCCACTTCCAACCCAGGTCCCTGCTAATGCACCTAGGAAAGCAGCGGAAAATGGCTGGAGTAATTGGGCCCCTGCCACCCACAGGGGAGACCTGTATGGAGTTCCAGACTCCTGGCTTCAGACTGGACTGGCCCTGGCCATTGTAGTCATTTGGAGATTGAGCCCCTCTCCCCTCCTCTCCCCCTCCCTCTCTGTCCTCTCTGTCCCTCTCTGTAACTCTGCCTTTCAAATAAATAAATCTAAAAAAAAAAAAAAAAACCCTAATAAATCAGACCATATTGTTCTTCTCCTTAAATTCCTTCATAAATTCCTTAAAATTTGAATTGCTAAGAGCAACATAAAATCCCATGCATCCTGGCCCCTACTTAGTTTTCCAGTCTCAGCTTAACACCACTCTCCTACTTGCTGTGTCTTCTTTTGGTTCCTTGATTGTGTCATGCCCCCTCCCACAGCAGGGCCTTTGTTACGTGCTGTTCTCTTTCTGTAATCCCTTCTTCCTGCTCTTGGTATGGATGGCCCCTCTCCATCCTTCCGTGTTAGTTTCAATATTACCTTTCCACAACCCTCCCATAACTACTCTCTAAAGTAAAGTAACTCCATCTTTATTCTCTACCATACCACCCTGGTTTGAGGCACTTAACACACTTTTATAATATATGAATATTCATCTTTCCCACTAGACTATAAGCTCTCCAAATTCAAGAACCAAATCTACCTTTCCTACCAGACTATCACAGTGCCTACACAGAGCCTTGTAATAGTAGGTATTACCAAATAAATACATGAACAGATGAATGAGTAAAGCAAATGGTTTCTGAAGAGTACGTCGGCCACCCTGGAAATAACAAAGACAACCACCACATGCAGCTGCCCTGTCCCTGAAACTATGGTGCTCAGAGGAACATACCTGGAATGCCGAGAACAAGAGTTGGGTCTGAGGGCTGCTCCCGCACCTGCAGAACCTGCCTCTGTGCCTGATAGCTCCTCAGAGAGACCCGTGGAGCTAGTGACATCCTCTTCTTTACTGCAATCTGGAGGCTGCGGCCTACCTTCTGGGCTTTCAGGCTCTAAGGCCGGTGGGTCCCCATTTTCGGGGTCTGCAGTCAGGGATGGTCTTGTGGGGCTTTCTGGCAGGGGGCCATCTGAGGCTACTTCTCCAGTGTGGCCCTTTCCCAATGCGCTGTCAGGTTCAGCTGCCATCGGGCTGGCAGCAGCTGTCTCCTCGCACTCAGAGCCCCAAATAACGGGGCCTGGAGGCTTAGGTGGGATGGAAGTTGGGGGCCCTAGGACTCTTTGGGATGGGATGCAGGCCTGTTCAGGTGGAAGGGAGCCATCTTTCACCTGCGAGAGCCCCTCTGCTTCTGAGGGCTCCCCTTGCCTTCTCTGAACATCATCCTGGGCAGTGGGAAGGGCATGAGGAGGCAGCGGGGCAGCTTCCTGGGCCACCTGCTCCGCTGGCACCACGGGAGCCTCCTGCTTCTCCCTATTCAAGGGCGCTTGAGACAGTGCAGAACCGGCTGAGACTGGCTGCTCCTGGGAAGGTCCCCGAGCTGGTAGTTCCTCTTTCTCTTCTTCCTCACTGCTGCTCTCTCCCTTCTTTTGCTCTCGTTCGTTTAACAGCTGAAGAGTCACCATCTGTTCAAAAGCCAAGGAAGAGAGGATGACCGAAAGGAAGCAGCAGGCACCCCCAGTTCCTCCGTCGTCCAGCACCGCAGGCCATCGAGCTCACATGACTCTGCCTCTTCCCGTCTCACACGAGTCATTCCAGGCATCCCAATTACTGACGAACGGACTGGAGCAACTTTTTATTCAGGATCCCTCAGAAGGTACTTAAGCAACAACATACCCATTTCAAAGAAACAGCAGACTGCTGGCTGGCTATACCTTGATCGTATTCATGATGGTCCCGAGGATGGTCCTGCCATCGTAAGATTCCTCCAGCTCAAACTCTCCCCGCAAAGACTGGAACACCTGGTTCATGATCTTCTTCACCTGGGTGAAGACCAAGATACATGCTGCCGAATCCAAGTCATTAGGGATGAATCCAGAAAACTATGGTGAAGCATTGTTGGAACTCGACAGCGGGATGGCCGCCAGTCATGAATGGAAACACCAAAGGCTGTCACTGGGGAGAGGACGTGAAATAATGAAAAATACTTTGATGGCAGGGCTAGCTCTCAAAGTTCCCTGTTAGGGACAGGGAAGCTGTGGTATGTGTGCTCAAGACTCACTAAAGACTATTGGTGGCTGGTACTGTGGCACAGCAGGTTAAGCTGCTGAGTGTGCTGGTTTGAGTCCTGGCTGCTCCAATTCTGATCCAGCTCCCTGCTAATGCACCTGGGAAAGCAGTAGAAGATGGCCCAAGTGCTTGGGCCACTGCACCCATGTGGGAGACCTGGAAAAATTTCCTGGCTCCTGCCTTCAGATCAGCTCAGCTCTGGCCATTGCAGCCATCTGGGGAGTGAACCAGTGGATGGAAGACTTCTTTCTCTCTGTCTCTACTTCTCCCTATAACTCTTTCAAATAAATAAAATAAATCTTTAAAAACAAAAACAGAAACCTTAGTCAGGGCCCTTTGGGGTTTGCCATCTGGGTAAGTTCCAAAGGGTTAATTTTAAAGTCAGAGAAGTGGTGTATCACTAACATTAGGAAAAAAGCCACCGCCAACACCACAAACTGGCCTCTGTGAATGTGTGACCTGCACATTCAGTCTCTGCGGCTTCCTGGAAATACCAGCTCACCTTTTCTGAGGGGTCGGCAGCAGCTTTAACCCCAGACAGCTGGGACTTTTTCTCCGCCAGTTCCTCTGTGTGCTGTTCCTTTTGTTCTGTGAGGGCTGTGACTTGGGCCTGGAGAGCCAGACACTGCAAGACGAACAGACTGTGGCCTGGGGAACCTGCACCGCACGGTGTAGGTCAGGGCACCCATGGGGAGGAGACTTGTCCTAACTATGCAGTTGGAACCTCCCATGGCTCTGCTGGGGACCATGCCCCCCCCCCAGGCCCCCACCTGGACCTGCTGCTGCACAGCATTCTATTCCCTCCTCACTCAACCTCAGCTCACCTTTTCCCAGCATGCTCCCCTGCCTGGTTTCTAATTGGGTCAAGAAAACAATGAAAAGAGGGCGGGGCAGGGAGGGGGGTGGTAACAGAGGTAAACATTCCCATTAGCAGCAAATTAATCATCCACAAGACTGCCTCCAAGATCTCTGGGTCAGTGGTTTTCAGCTGGATACTCTGAGTAAGAAAATGGCCTCCAGACCGGGACTTTCCTACCGTGGCCCTAGGCCACGTCCCAGCTCTCTCCTTCTCTTGCCTAATGATTCCTCCATGCCCCAGGCTCTATTCCATTTCAGTGCCTGTGCCCAGGACACTCGACCATCTTCTCTACCTTACCAACACGTCTTGTTCTTCCTGGCTCTGCTCAAATGTCACCTCCTTTGGGAAGCCTTCCTGGCTCACCCTAGGCACTTCCTCTTCCGAGACCCACAGCACTTAAGGCATGGCTTTGTTTCTCGACTGTGAGATTCTTGAGCGCAGAGTACTTTGTATGCCCTTTCTATAACATAGTCGCTAAACACTACCGGCACCTAGTACATGATTTTTCTGATAAAGGAAGAATCAAATAATAACAGGAAACACGTTCCAGAACACTGGAGTTTTTGTCTTTTTCCAAGTCAATGACCTGTCACTCCAACTAAGGACATGAAAGGTAACTAACAAAATGGGCAGTTAAACAAGCGTGGTTTTGTTTTCTAGCTATTAACATCTTCCAGGCTCAAAAGGATCACTGCCTCAAGTTAACTGGGCTGTCTCAGCTGGCTGGCCCAGGGCAAAGATCTACCTTTTCCTGAAGCTGTGTCAGCTTCTGTTGGTTGGCATCTCTCTGTGCACACACCTCCCGGTACTGCTGCAGGTGCTCATCCTTGGCTGAGGCCAGCAGATGCTCACACTTTGCTTCCCACTGGGTCTGGAGCTCGGCCTGCACTACGGACAGCTGCCAAGAGAAAGCAACAACCGTGTCCTGGGAGGTCTCGTTGTACCTAGAGAAGCCTGTCCTTCCTCAGCCACGTGCTAAGTTACCAGCCCAGGTGCACTTGGGGAACAACCACTTGAAAGAACTTACTTATTTTTCAAGGAAGTGACCTTTTTAAAATTATTATTTCAAATGCAGGCAGAAATGGACAGAAAGAGACAGAGAGCACTCCTCAAATACCTGTGATGGCCAGGCAGGGCCAGGTCAAAGCTGGGAGTTGGGAATGCATTCCCAGCTTCCATATGGGCAGAGGGGACCCAACATTTGAGTCTTCTGCCTCCAAGCATGCATATTAGCAGGAAGCTGGAGTCAGGAACTGCAGCTGGAAATCAAACTCGGCCACTCCGCTATGTGATGTGGTTATCTGAACTGACAGGCCAAATGCCTGACCGATGTGTAATTTTAAAATGTGGGTGGGGGGCCAGCATTGTGACACAGCAGTTAAGGCTACCACCAGCAACATCAGCATCCCACACAGGCATCGGTTTGTGTCCCAGCTGCTCCACTTCTGATCCAGCTTCCTGCTGGTGGCCTGGGAAAGGCAACAGAGGATGGCCCAAGTGTTTGTGCCCCTGCCACCCACATGGGAGGTCTACATGGGATTCCTGGCTCCTGGCTTCAGCTGGCCTGGCCCTGGCCGTGGAGCCATCTGGGAGTGCACCAGCGGGTAGATGATCTCTCTCTGTCTTTCCCTCTCTCCCTGTAAATTCTGATTTTCAAATAAAGAAATAAATCTTCTAAAAAAATAAATAAACTAAAATGTAGGTAGGAAGGTGCATTTGTTGTCAGGACTCCAAAAGGTATTCCAACCAAAGGTATGACTGTCAACACAGGTCCCTGAAGAGCAGGGCCATAATGGGATCCCCACTTTTCAGTCTTGATCGTAAAACTTTATAGGTTCAGAATTTTTTTTTCTTTGCCCAGATTCCCAGAGATGATCAAATCCAGGGAACTGAGGCACCCTGATGAAACAGAATTTTAAACTTCCAATGAGAAACGCTTGCTGCCCAATGGACTGAAGATCCAGCTGTGTCCTGCCACTCTCCCTGGTTTCCACTCCTGATTACCTAAATAAACCCCTTCTTTTCAAAGGCAATAACGTGCCTGCAGGATGGCATCTGGCGGTTGAGGACTTTGGCTTTATCACGTTTGGGATTTTTGGGAAAGAGACATTTTTTATATTTCCCTGATATTACGCTATTAATCACGTTTTTGAAAGGCAAGAAGCACCCCCATTGGTGCCTGGCTCTCTACTGCACGTATGTGAATCACCTTTCCCACCTTTCCCCAAGGAGTGCATCTCTGAAAGAAATGTCATCCTTTTCTCTCCGAGTCCCACCCACCTTCCTGTCACTCCCAAGCGCTTTAGCGCTCCGTTACCTGCTCGGCAGCCGCCTGGTCTGTGGACACACGAGCCTTTTTCAAGAGCTGTCGGAGTTTGTCCAGTTCCTCCTGGTACGACTTGCGCATTTCATCTATCTCCTCCTCCGCCTGACAACGCTCTTGGGCCGACTTCTTCTTCCTTTCTGAGAGGTTCTTGGGAACAAGACAATGGGGATGGTGGTGATGGTGCATGTTGGCCTTTGGAAATGGTTCATTTTTTAGCTGAACTTTTCCCTGTATATTTAACATCCCTGGCTTTATAAAGGGAGAGAGAATCTGAGACAAGGAGAAGGAAAACATGAAGAGTTTTCTTTCCCACTCTAGGTAAGAGCTGGGGAGCATCCTAACCTCGGTGCAGGTACCAGAACACAGACACTCCCACATCCTCCCGGCTGGAAAACAAATGTTCTCTTTGGACAACAATCCTGGGAAAAGCCTTTAAAAATCGGCACACTCAGATAATTCACAAATTATCATATATCTCTAGGAAGTAATGAGTATGTTCATAAAGACTGTGTTATAAGGAGAGTTATTATAGTAGTGTTTATAAAAATGAAAAGCTGAAAATAACCCAAAGATCAGAAGAAATTTTTTGGTTAGGAAAAAACTGAAGAAATTATGGAAGAAACTGTAAACACAGGCTAAGATTAACACCCTAAAAACGCACTGGCCCGAAACAGCTTTACTAGTGAATTTTACTAAAACTTCAGGACCAGTTTGTTCTTTTTCATATTTAAATCACTATTATATAGAAAAAGATATAAATGTTTCCACTTAGTTCAATGGGGCTAGTATTGCCTTGATATCAAAATTTTAAAAGACAGCAAACTAGAAAAAAAATTTAAAACATCTGTGACAAAGTATTCATATCCTGAAGTGTCTACAATAAAACTAATATTACAATGAGAAAGAGAGTAAAGGACATTAAAAAAGAAAATTAACAGAAGAAACACAAGGTATTAAATATTCAAAAGTTTTACTCTTAATAAAAATACACACTAAAACAAGACAGTATATTGTCTACTTGTCAGATTAATAAGGATTAGTCCATGTAAAATACAGAGTTGGGAAGAATGTGGAGATAGGACTCACTCACATAGTACTGGAAGTGTGAACTAGCACACTCTTCTTGGAGAATAACCTGCAATATTTATTTTAAAATGTGGATGTATAGCATTCTCTATCATCCCACAGTTCTAATTTAAGCAATGCATTCTATGGGAATGCTCAAATAAATCTGCAAAAGTGGCTACACAGTATGAGGATATCCACAGCTGCAGTGCTTAAAATAATGAAAAATGAGAAACATAAATCTAAAACTGGTGAATAATTAAGTAAATTATGGTACAACCTCATAGTAGACCACTATGGAATGCTTTAAAACAAATAAGAAAGGGGTCTAGGGTTGTGGCACAGTAGGTTAAGCTGCTGCCTGTGAGGCCAGCATCCCATACGTGCACTGGTTCGAGTCCTGGCTGTTCCACTTCTGATCTAGCTCTCTATTTATAACCTGGGAAAGCAGGTGCTTAGATCCCTGCCACCCATGTGGGAGACACAGATGGAGTTCCAGGATCCTGGCTTTGGCCTGGCCATATGAGGAGTGACCCAGCAAATGGAAGATATTGTTCTCTCACTCTACCTTTCAAATAAGTACATTTTTTTTTTTAACGATAAAATATTCCTACACATAGAAAACAATCTGGAAGGATCACACAGTGTTTATAGTAGTCACCTCTAATGTATCCAATTAGAGGATATAAAGGTAAGATTTTTTATTTTATATTTTTCTGTATTATATTTGTAACAAGGAGCATATATAATATAATTCTGGAAAGGAAAACAGAAGTGTCTCTTAAGCAGCTATTCCTGCACACACGGGGCCGACAGAGAAACTTTGCTTGCAGAACTTACCTTTTCTAGAGACTCCTTCTCAGCTCGAAGGTCCGTCAGCTCCTCCTCCAAGGACGTCACCTTGAGTTCTAGTTGTCTCCGACTCTGCTTTTCACTTTTGAATTTGGACTGTGCTTGTTCAGAAGTTTCTTGGAGCTCTAGGATGTGAGAGCACATAGACTGTGCTGCAGAACCAGAGCTGCAGGGGCTATGTGGCATCCCAGCAGCTCTGTCAAAGCCACGTGCTCCCATAACCCACTCCCAGCACACAAACGCCCTCCACTCCCTTCTTCCAGCGTCACCTCACTGAGCAGCAATAAGGTTTTCTAGCCCCCATTTATCCCAGGTGGAATAGTCATCTCTATGTACGTAGCCCTTCTACAAGGAGACAAAATGTTCCAAGCAGTCAGAGGCCACCTTTGGAACCAAGCACTCTCACAATTCTAGGTCAATCACCATCTCATCACTCTGGGCCGATCTTTGTTTAGTATTGATCTGGGCCCTTTCTCACTGCCTGGGTAAAATATTCTCAACCTTCTTTGTAGGTAGCTCTTTGTACCAAGAGCTTGCTCTCAAAACATCCCTTCTCAAATGAAGTTACTTGGGATTTTTTTTTTAATTTAACGCACCAAAATATGTTTGGAAAATTTCTTGAGGTAGCCACCACGGTGCACCACAAAAGCGGAAATGAGAAAACTGCACAGCACTGAAATCTCAGATTGCTCAACACACGTGTGCTTCATGTGATGCTCTAAAAGGGAAGTGATGCAGATTCAAGACATCATTTTACCAACCGACAGTGCTTTTAGCTTTCTATTAGGCAAGTGCACCGTGCTTCTACCCAACTGCTATTGCTTTAGCTATCTCCTGCCCTCTGGTCCCGTTGTGCCTTCCACATTTGCTTCTATCCACCACGGTAGACAAATCAACATACTGGTCTTCAAAACTCTTCCATCTAATCACCATGCCTTAAGTAACACCTTTGTGCCAGGCATTGAACTAATACTAACGAATCTGGAGGAAAGGACTCTACAAAGATGAACAAAACACTGTCCTTTCCTTCCAGGGGTTTGCATCCTAATGCAGAAAAAAGAATTAAAGGGTTTTAAGAGATAGATAAAATATTCTAGGAAACAAAGTGGGAAAGCTTAAAAGGCATATTTTGGAGAGGAATGGAGGCAAATACTGGTGATGGCAGGCACAGCAAGCCCTCAGAATATCACAGATAAAAAGCAAGACAGATGTGTGCTAAAAAGGTAGCTGGCAAGCTTGCTGTTATGGTCAGAGCGAAGATGAACCAGACAATACAATGGAAGATAAGCCAAGCTGGAGAGACTCTGAGAACTAGGCTGAGGAGTTGTCGTCCATCCTCTAGGAAGGAGCAAACCACAATAGGAAGCATATCTTTCTTAAACTTCCACTGAATCATGAATTAACACACCAGTTCTTCCAGGCATTATGAAGCCAAGCATAAAGACCAAAGAAACTGCAGTCAACATCTTGCCAACGGGGCACTGCGGGCAACAAATCAGTTCCAAATAAATAGTTCTTTTGTTTTCCTTTACGCAAAAACAATCACGTTGGCCCACCTTAATTTTTGGCTCCACCCTACCCTAACTTCATGATTGCTGTTGCAAAAGGAATGAAGGGAAGCAAAGACTTGAATTCCTTAGCTTCAATGGCAAAAACACCAGCACGCTCCGCAAGGACACACCTGAGAGCTCGGCCTGCAGCCGGGCAAGCTGGCCCCTGACAAGCTCCGTCTCCTTCAGGCTTTCCGTCAGCTGCAGCTGCAGCTCCGTCTCCTTCTTTTGGTGGGCAGTCATTTTCAGTTGCAGGTGAGAGACCTGTGCGGTGGCTGCTGCCAACTCCTCTGTCACCTTGGCCTGAATAGTAACAAGGAGGATGTCACTTTAAACACAGGTGCTCCTTTGTAAGTAATTTCCCATCCTCACATTTCCCAATCTATACTGACTTAACTAGTACCTAGGAAGGAGGCTAAGGCTTTCAAAATTTTCTAGACTGAACAGATTCAACTTTTGTAAAAAAAAAAAAAAAAAAAAAAAAAAGTCTGTAAAAAGAGAAAAAGTATGTGCACATATGCATATGTGTATTTATGTATATAAATATATAACTATAGTTTTTTTATTTTAATGGCTGCAATGGCTAGAGCTGGGTCAATCTGAACCCAGGAGCCAGGAGCTTGTTCCAGGTCTCCCCAAGGCTGCAGAGATCCAAGGAGTTGGGCCATCTTCTACTGCATTCCCAGGCCCTAATAAAGAGCTGGGTCAGAAATGGAGCAGCTGGGACTCAGACCGGCGCTCATACGGGATGCTGGCACTGCAGGCGGCGGATGCTATGCTATGCTGCTATGCAGCTGCACCAGCCAAATAGGATTTTTTTTAAGGTTAGGGTATACGCTATCCAGTGGGAAAGAGAAACACCAAATCTCTACATAGCAGACAGGATGGCTCCCTGATTTCTACCTGGATCAAGTTTTGCTGTTAACAAAGAAAGCTGGGGAAAGTGATGACAGGAAGAACCAAGAGTTCAGAAAAACAAATGAAAAGAGCAGTTAAGTTAGGAGCAGGAAAACAGTACCAAAGAGATGGCAATTCGACATGGGAAAAAGAACACAGCTAACTCTGAGATCCTAGGCCATCTTTCACCCTCTCTGGGCTAAATGCAGTTTGTCTCTTTGTAAAGTAAGATTAAACTAGATAACCTCTACTAGTTCTTCAACCATTATTCCATGGTTCTGCATGGCACTACCAATCCTATCATCAAGAAAATTAATTTATTTCACCAAATGTTCACTGATTTCTTAACCATGCTTTCGGAGCTGTGTTTGAAGACAGAGAACTGCCTCTGGGTTTGGAAGGACCTTGCTTATCTTCCCTTGAGACAAATGATCACAGGGAAAAGGTTTTTAAGTAAGAGGTAGATAAGAAAAGTCAAGGCTTGAAAGGTGACCAAGCGAAGCATGTGGTACTTGGTGCTCTAGTCATCAAGAATGGTGACACTAGCTGAGGACTCAAGCAGATGTGTATAAAGCACAATGTCTCAAACCAAGTAGGTATTTGACATATGTAGTTATGATCATTAGTACTTCTGCTACTGTTTGTGATTATTAGTACTTCTGCTATTGTTCTTTTTTTTTTTTAAGATTTATTTATTTATTTGAAAGTCAGAATTACACACAGAGAGAGGAGAGGCAGAGAGAGAGAAGTCCTACATCCGATGGTTTACTCCCCAGACGGCCGCAACGGCCGTAACTGTGCCGATCCGAAGCCAGGAGCCAGGAGCTTCTTCCAGGTCTTCCATGTGGGTGCAGGGGCCCAAGGATTTGGGCCATCTTCTACTGCTTTCCCAGGCCATAGCAGAGAGCTGGATTGGAAGAGGAGCAGCCGGGACTAGAACCAGCGCCCATATGGGATTCCGGCGCTTCAGGCCAGGGCGTTAGTACTTCTGCTGCTGTGCTATTATAGATAGGGCATCTGCCAGGTTCAAAGCATCGTACCAGATGCGGGGTTTATCAATATGAAAACAAAGGATAATGAGCTAATTCAGGGGTTGGCTAATTATGATCGATGGGCCAAACTGGCCCACTACCTGTCTTTGTAAATACAGTTTTACTTGAACACATATACAACAGGGGTACTCATTATTCAAGTTCAAATGCTGAACTTGCTAAAAACAAAGGGGTCCAGCTGCAACCTCTGAGAGTGTGACAGAACAAATCACCACCAGGAGCAGTGATTCCTACACCTGGCTCTACACTGGAATGAAGGGGACTTTTTAAAAGCTCATATTCAGACTTCAGCTAGATATACTAAATCAGAATCTCTGAAGTAGAGCTTAATGAAGCTCCCAAATGATTCCAAAGCAGTCAACCGGTGTTTGGGGACCACGGAGCTGGTTATAGCTAGCACTTTAGCTCTGAAAAATAACAGCAAGGACAAACAGTATATCTGGGTACTGAATATGCCTAAGGAAAAGAGAAAATTTAAGATAAAGAGAAAATAAAAGCAGAGGAAGGAGAAAGAGTAAAAAGTATATCCAAGGAAGTGGTAAGTGACTCCAATACCACTTGATATCAATGTCACAGGCTGCTGATCTTGAACAAGACATTAAGAGTCAGCCACAACAGGGGCTGGCACTGTGGCACAGTAGGTAAAGATACCGCCTGCAGTGCTGGCATCCCATATGGGCGCTGTTTCGAGTCCCGGATGCTCCACTTCGATCCAGCTCTCTGCTATGGCCTGGGAAAGCAGTAGAAGATGGGCCAAGTCCTGGGCCTCTGAACCCACATGGGAGACCCAGGAGAAACTCCAGGCTCCTGGCTTCAGATCGGGCCAGCTCCAGCCACTGTGGCCATTTGGGGAATTAACCAGCAGATGGAAGACCTCTCTCTCTCTCTCTCTCTCTCTCTCTTTCTGCTTCTGGCTCTCTGTAATTCTGTAAGTAAACCTTACAAAACAAGAATCAGCCACAACAAACATAAAATGGTATAAAGCAGCAATGGGAAAGAAACAGAGTGAGGAATGGACAGCACTGTGTAGGGCAAGATGCTCCTTATCTTAGAGGTCAAAGACATTGCTTGCCAGGATACGATAGCCAAAGAACCCAAAGATTAACATAAGGCATAAGTAAGCAAGCCTCATCATTACTGGAATATGAGAAAGTAAGTTATAAAGTGTACTCCATTCAACCTTTCATGTATTTGAGAAAACTCAAATACAAAATATAAACTATTTCTCAAATGCAGAAAACATGAAAGAGTCAAGATCTCTTAGCTGAGGACTAACAGCCCAGTGAGAAGGAATCCATTCCAGATAAACAGCGTGTCTGGGACAAGGAGAGGACAAGAGGGATCCAGAAACAGTCCACCCCAACCCAAGACCCACTGCAGTCTTCCCCTGCCACTTCAGGAACAGGTCAAAATCCTAATCCTATAAGGACTGAAGTCAAACAGTAGTGCTTTAAAATGTTTTAGGAGACACAGATGAAGGAAAAAACTAAACAATCATAAACTCACTAAGAACAACCTACACACTTGGTCACCTGGCATAATGGGAATTTTCTGTTGATTTTTTTCAACAAAATAAATGCAGTTTCTAATAAGCTTAAGCTATACAACTCTTACCTTAAATTACTAGATCAGTGATTATTTTTAAGTCAATTTATTACAAAACATATTTTAAGAGAGAATTGTAGATGATCAATATATGAAAATCTGTTGAATAATTTCTAGTTCTCTTCCCACTGATGGCAAAAATTCCACTGAAAAGCCAACTGGTATGCATGTATGCAGGGCCACTACACAGCCTGACCTGGGCTTTTCTCTCCTCAGTTACTTTACCTTCTCTTGCTCAGCATGCAATACTCTTGCCTGTGTGTTTTCTGTGGCTGTTTGAAGAGAGTTGTTCCTCTTCTCCATCATCAGGTTACTCTGCTCAACATACCTTTGAAAGAAACAAGGAAACAGAAAAGTTATCAAGCAAAAAAGTATTCCAAGCACAACCTAGTATCTGTTCAGCCTTCACAACACTGATCTATATTTTCATCAAAAATGATCTGAAAGAATTTTATTTGCAGGTGCCAGTGCTGTGGTGCAGCAGGTAAAGCCACCACCTGCAGTGCAGACATCCCATAAGGGCACTGGTTCGAGTCCTGGCTGCTCCACTTCTGATCAGCTTTCTGCTATGGTTTGGAAAACAGAAGAAGACGACCCAAGTCCTGCACCTGCTTAAGAGACCTGGAAGAAGCTCCTGGCTCGTGGCTTCAGATCAGCCCAGCTCTGGCCATTGAGGCCACTTGGGGAGTGAACCAGCAGATGGAAAACCTCTCTCTCTCTCTCCCTCTCTCTGCCTCTAGCTCTCTGTATCTCTTCCTTTCAAATAAATAAATAAATCTTTTTTTAAAAAAAGCATTTTATTTTCCTTAGTTCTATAATAATCAAGTCTGGAGACAGGAACCTGGGTGACTTGCTCTGTATACTGAAGAAGAGAGGAATGCAAAAGATGTATGATTAACAAGGCCACGAGACAGGAGAGAGCCAGGAGTAAGAAGGCTGCTAGCAAGGCAGGAGAGGAAAAGAAAGCCACTCCCCCAACCCTGCCATACGGGGCACAAGAGAAGCTGGAGAAGAGGAATACAAGCGAACGAGTTTTCCTAAGTGTGTTGTGGATGTTCTCCTGACCCACTAAATCTTCAGGAGGATCTATAGAAAGCTTGGGTTTTATATAGTAGTCCGTGAGGTACTGGTTGAGTTCAGGTTGATAAAACACAATCAGCCCACACTAAAGACAGAAAGGTTAACAGCAGATTTTCCTAAGTATCAAAATCATGTTCACAGATGAGGAAACCAGACGCAGTGGGAATAAGTCACAGAATACATCGGGGTAGAGGCAGGAGTCCAACACACAGCTGTTTTATATCACAGCCCACTGAGCTCTTTCTGCAGAAGTTCCTCTCAGAAACAGGCAATAATTCATGTGACAGGCAGGAAACAAACAGCAGAAGTACGTATGCATTGCCCTAAACAAACGTGTATTCAAGTTGGGCCTTTATCCATTAAACCCTCTGTCCATGCTAGCCAGGCCCCATACCTGTCATTACCTCTGATTTCGCTCAATGAGTTCACTAATCTTGTCATTCTGTTCTTCTATCCGACTGCTCTTTTCAAGAACCTCTTGCTTCAATCTTTCATTTTCCTAAATTCAAAACACACAATGTACAATTCAATGGTCCTGAGAAAAAAAGTGCCAGATAGAAGGGGATCAATTTGAACTGACAGGGAACACTGTTAATATTTTCAGATGAAAAACTCTAACTTATGTTCACATAGACCCAGTAGTTAAAACGCCATGTCAAGTGACACCCGATGCATACAAGTCACTAGACACAATGGACTGAGTGTAATTATGAAATACAGTCAAACAGCAATGTTTCCTTCTGACCCGATGGACAGTGTACGTCACTCAGACTAAATTAAGCCACAGTGAATTTTCCAACCCAGCGCAGCCTGTATCACATGCTCTCTGTTTCTGGTGTGGAGGTCTTAAAGAGGAGACTGTGGGCACGATGTCCAAGCTGAGAGCTCTATTCTGATCCCCCTCACCTGAATGATCCGCTGAATGTTGCCCATAATCATGCTTGTTTCCATTGTAACTGACATGCTAGGAAGAAGCGCGGGATTGCCAGCATGATGTTTCTGTAACTCCTCAACCTACAAAAGGGATGCCAGAGAGATCTCGTGAGATGGTTTACAATGAAGAAACGCAATTTACCCAAGATCTGACTGCTGCTGTGAAGGGTTTACCGAGTTCCTGAGACGCTCTCTACATGTAAGCTAGAGTCTTCTCCTGCTAACTAGATCTGTCCTTCCAGGGAAATAACTACTGACCACTGTGTACAAAGGAAGCCAAAGACTTTACTGATAGCTGTGGCTGCTCCCTGTTTATATCCCTATTTTCAACAGAGCCCCAACCCGACTCAGTCACCTTAGTCATGAGATGATCCACTTTATCAGCTACTTTGCCAACAGCCATTCGAATTTCAGTGTTATGTTGCCGGGCTTCTGTCATAAGAAATGCAGCCATGTCACCTGATCCTAAACAGATAAAAGCCAGAAAGAAACTTATGATACTGGAGCAGAGGAAATGGTATGAGGAAAAGTCAATAGATCTTTTAAGTAGAGGAAAGAAACAAATGAATACTTCTGTGTACTCGGAAATGCTACAGGTGCGTTCACACTGACAGGAAAATACGTAGGAGACATGGTAGAGGCAAAAGAGTTCTGAAGCTAACAATAACTAAATCACGTCCCTACAGAATGTGCCAGGGGCCACAGTGTGGTCCCAGGACATAAATGTGCCCACTTTGGACGTCACAGCACTGACAGCTCAGGTCGCCTCTCCTTTCATCCCTCTGCATGCCAGGCATCACACCAGGTATCAGGCATACAGCAATGAACAACCCATGGTTTTCGTTCTCGGTGAACTGTTTGATAAAGACATTGAAATAAACAAATTATTACAACAAAGTATTCTAAGTACAAAAAATGGACTAGGGCTGGTGCTGTGGCATAGTAGATTAAGCCTCCGCTTGCTGTGCTGGCATCCCATATGGCTGCTTGAGTCCTGGCTGTTCCACTTCTGATCCAGCTCCCTGCTGATGGCCTGGGAAAGCAGTGGAAGATGGTCCATTATCTTGGACCTCTGCACCTGCATGGGAGACCTGGAAGAAGCTACTAGCTTCGGATTGGCCC
This sequence comes from Lepus europaeus, assembly GCF_033115175.1. Taxonomy (NCBI): domain Eukaryota; kingdom Metazoa; phylum Chordata; class Mammalia; order Lagomorpha; family Leporidae; genus Lepus; species Lepus europaeus. The sequence goes on along the minus strand of NC_084838.1, from coordinate 21,078,696 downwards.
AGCTCCGGCTACTGCAGCCATTTTGGTAGTGAACCAGCAGATGGAAGGCCTCTTGCTCTCTCTCCATCTCTCCTTTCTCTAACTCTGCCTCTCAAATAAATAAATCTTAAAAAAAAAAAAAAGTAAAAAATGGACTATGTACAAGACTCATGTGGCATTAAGAAAAAAAAAGAAAGATGAACTCTTCAATGACACACAAAGTTGGGTCTTAGAGGATAGGAGGGAGGGATGGACACCAACCAGGAAAGTCTTCACACTTCTGATGGATGAATGAAGTTTCCTGGATGGAGAAAGTGGAGAGCTTCCACAAAAAAGCTGCTGCAGGAAGCCCTTACCACTTCAGAAGACAAATTATGTTGTAGGATACACCTGCTTCTTCCTAGCATCGTGCTAATACCAAAGGTGATGCCTAAGCAAAGGACAAGCTGCAGAACAAGGCAGGATGCCATCACAGTTGTTTCACAAGACACCCACACTTGCACGTGCACACAGAATATCTGCAGTTACTCAAGTAACCGTCAACCACGGCTTCCCATGGCTAGGCGGGCCGGGAGGTGCTTAGCGAAGGGGAAGGACAGTAACTTTGCACTTTATATGCTTTCACAGCATTTGATGTTTTCATAAAAGTGTATTATTTTCAGAATTTAAAACTTTTAACTAATCAGCTTTCATGTGAGATCCTGAACAGTCACGGCGTTCATGCTTTCTCCCAGTTTCCAACATTCGCTCTTCTATTATTTTCTATGCCTTAGTCACTCTGACAGAGGAATTAAAAGGGAAAATGTAAAAAACACAGAAAGTAAGCATGAAGAACTCTGAGGATCAGGGCAATGTTCTAAGACTGGGTTAGGATAGATGAACAACTTTGTGAGTCTCTGCCTGAAAAATCTTACAATGGGTGTACTGTGTGGTACGTAAATTATACTTCAACAAAGAAAGCTGTTAAAAAGGAAGGAAGCAAGGGACAGAGAGCGATAGGAACAAAAATGAAAATAAGATGGAGGAAGGAGAGCACAGTAGGGGCAGAAGATGAGAAGTGAGGGAACTGGTCCCTACCTTGAAAATGGGGCGCCTGTGAGAGTGGTGCTGGGTACAAGGGCCGGACAGGCTGCAGCTGTGAGGTGACGGCAGATGCTGGGGGATAAGCGTAGGCCTGCATACCTGCATAGGGCTGAGAGAGTGACAAGTTACCGCTGCTTCGTGAAACATGCCGGCCTCTCGTTTTTGCTTAGTTTCCTTCGGCAGAACAAATGGGTAAGTCAGGAGGAGACCCAAACTGGAGATGGACGAGAACTGGTGTGGCAGGAGATGAGAGCTGCAGCAGAGTTATCATTGTAACCCATGGTACCCGGTCACTGGAGCCCTACCCAGAACCTGAGGAAAGGGCATCTTGGGTCACTACCCAGTTCCCTGGTGATATTTCATTAAGTGGAAATTCATTCCCCACTATTAAGCCCATTGTCTAAGAAATTAAAACAAAGTTTTAAAATTCTGATTAGTTTCCATCGAGTTAAAGAGGAGAAGTGTTTATTGAAATCCCAAACCGAATCCTACAGCTTCCAAAGAATGTCTGTCCTGCCAGATTCTGATGCTTATCTATGTAACTAAGAGCTCTCATTTTCCTCTAAAACTCAAAACACCTCCACTGTAAAATAAAGACAATAACATCATTCCATAGGGTGGTTGTGTGGGCTAAATGAAGTGATAAAGTTCTTAATGGCTGCTAAGTTAAGTGCCTGGCAGATAGGAAATGCTCAATAAACAGCAGCTTTCATTTTAATGATGGTCAATTTTCCTTTAAATCAGGCAAACCAGTTCATTTCCAGAGACAGATATAACTATTCATCCATCAAAAAAAAAAAAAAATCTGTTTCATGGGAAACAGGGGAGGGAGTAAGAAGGATAAGGGTGGGACTTTTCTGTTTTGATACTCTCCATCCTAATAGGGCACAGCTCGCCCACCATTTCTTCCATCCTTCCACTAACAGTCACCAAGGAAGTGAGCCCCTCTTCTCACTGGGAGAATTTCTTAACCATCAAGTCTACTGAGGCAGAAGCAAGAGCCTGACAAACAGCAAACCGGCAGCAGAGGCAGGCAGGCTGCTGCTACCGTCTTCTATGACAACAGACAACAAGCTGACTTTAAGAGATTGTTTGTAGAGGATAATCACAAAATAGAGTTCAGCGGTATTTTTCATTCAGCTTCTACCCTGCCTAATACAGAGCATGCTGTTGGCTACTAACCGTTAGAAACAACACCGAAGATGTGAATGTGTGCTCCTCAACTACGTAAGTGAGAAAAGAAAAGGAAACATTGACTGGGCCTGTACCACACGCCAGGCCCAGACCTCACAGAGGCACCGTGCTGTGCTTGCACTCAGTCTTTGCACAACTGTTGCCTCGTTTAGAGGTGAAAAAGTGGTGATCCAGGGAGGGAAAAAATATTACAAGTTTTGGCTTTGGGAAAACGCTCCTGCATGAATCGTTCAAGAAGAAGCGACTGACTAGACCCATAGTAAGTGATAGGTTACAACTGATACGGTTTAAAATGTTATTACCTGAAAGGACTGGGCATTTCCAGGTACAGCTGAGTGGGAATCAAGAGATGCAACTTGCATTAAGGCAGCAGAGGGTGCGTGGAGCCCCGAAACTGATGACTGGGGTGCTAAGATAAAGGAAGACATTTTCTCTGTTATCCACTCTTGGCTTCCTGGTCTGAGTGTGCACTAACCCCTTATACATCATGTTTTAGACTCGACTACTTTCCTCACCTAGCGTCCTAAAACCAGCTCTACTGTCGTCTCAGCAATGGGTGACCTCATTGCAGGTGACTCAGACCTATGATCTCACCAGCTGACAAGAGGGGCAGAATAACACACAGGGAGATGTCTCAATAGCTGAGTGCAGATTTCACACACTGACAACGCTACACACTGAGCAGGCCAAACACATCTCCAGGTCTGTAAACGCTCGACCCAGGACAAAACGCCAAGTTTTACACTCTGGTCCAGTCCTCTGTACTAAAACAGTGCAGCTTAACAACTGAGGGGACGGCGACGATCGTTTGCATGCTGACCCAGTTCAAGGTCTCAGAGCCTCAGAGGGCTCCTTACCCTGTGAGGTCATCTGTGGTAACACTGGGTGGGCTGGCTGAGGAGGCTGGATGGATGGAGTCACCACGGGCTGCCCAGGTCCTCTCAAAGCATTCACATCCTAGAACAGACACAAGGGTTTGCCTTTATTGAAAACTGAGACTGACTTTTTGCCTTAAAACCGCGTTCACCACACGGTCTCTAAGCAAAGAAGAGGAAAGAAAGGCAAGCAGCAAGCCAGAGTTTAGGGTGTGGGTTGTGGGAAGAAAGCACTCAATTATAGATTAGAGTAAGGGTGCTGCTCCCTGTTAATCATACCAAGTAATTAAATACGGTTCATTTCCACAAACACTGTAAACTGTTGTGTTTTATTGTCTGAAGCTGACAGCTCTCTAACATGTATCATTTTCCAAACTAGCAGTTACTCTGAAACTGATCCAATCTGTTCCCACAAAGGAGAGGGTCTCCAGCTAGGAAACCTGGGGGATAATCCAGGCTCTTCTCTTCTGCCAGATAACCTCCACACGCCTCACGGCACTCAGTGAAAGACAGAGCAGGGCTCGCTGCACCTCACAGTTGTCAAAAATTAGGTTAGAAAACAATTAGGTTAGAATGCAATATATAAAGAATGTTCTTTTTGTTAAAAAAAGAACATGCTGTTGGGTGATAAAGTTTCAGAGCACTTTTGCCCTTCCTTTTTCATAAAATCACAGCTATAGTCCTAAACAAAGTTACCCTACATCTTCTTGCTTCAAAGAACAGAAAATCTTGAGGTACAATATGTAGTGACTGTGATTTGCTGAACTACAGTACAAGGGCTCACTAGGCTAATCCTCCACCTGCGGCGCCGGCATCCTGGGTTCTAGTCCTGGTTGGGGAGCTGGTTCTGTCCTGGTTGCTCCTCTTCCAGTCCAGCTCTCTGCTGTGGCCCGGGAAGGCAGTGGAGGATGGCCCAAGTGCTTGGGCCCTGCACCCGCATGGGAGACCAGGAGGAAGCACCTGGCTCCTGGCTTCGGATTGGCGCACCTCTGGCTGTGGGGAGTGAACCAGCAGAAGAAGACCTTTCTCTCTCTCTGCCTCTGCCTCTCTGAAACTCTGACTTTCAAAATAAAATCTTAAAAAAAGAAAAAAGAAAGAAGCAACACTAGTGGGAAAGGATCTAAACATTCACTCAAGGAAGAGGAGCTGAGCATCTGCTATGGGGTTGGACATCATGCTGCCTCAGCAGTGATTTTTACTGACAACAGAGATTCTGCTAACGTAACTACTTAAAATTGTACACATATGGAATAGCTTCCATTTCTCAGGGGAGGTGCTAATCACAGTAGAAATACACAGACTGACACCAATCTGTATCATTTTATACATAATTTCTCTAATTAGTGATTTTGGGTCAGAGGCAGAATAAGCAATCATTTCAATCAAAAGAATAGAATCAGCAAGCTTTGTACTATTCAGATACAACCAGGTGGACGTACTTCAGTTTCTGAATCATTGGAATCCAGCTGCGGTGGAAGGATGGGCAGCATGGGCTGGCCCATTTTAGCCATCCTAGAGATCAGCTTGGCTTTGACTGCATCAGAACTCTAAAAAGAAAAGGAAAAAAAAAAACAAAAAACAACTTTGTGATTAAGCTTATTCCCTTCAGGCAGCTCTATTCCTTTGGCCCTTGCAACAAATCCTGCCAGCTCCTCTTATGTATTTGAACCCATTTCCTCTACAAAATAAGAATTAAAGACTTCTTGCACAGAAGCATATATTGGTCACAATTAATAACAGCAGTAAAAATAATTCCCTACATGTTTGGAATGGACAAAGTAGTTTCATACATATTACTTCACTTCAATCAAGTCTCCCCGTCAGGCATAATTATTCTCAATTTACAGATGAAAAGCTAAAGTAGCAGCCCAACGGATTGGCTCTCATGTCTGCCAGGTCTGGCTCCTCCAGCGTTGCTGCTATAAAGAAACCGGCTTAGCTGCTCTGGCTGGAGGCCAGGTTCAACATCATGAAGATTTCCCAGGCAGTTGCCGACTTGAAACAATTGTCTGCAGAAGGCTCGACATGACCTCCCACTGACTAAGGACCTTCATGCCAAATCCCTTCAGGTCCCAGATTGTAGTCAAATGATCCTTCAAAGGTTTCTCAAACAACTTCTCACGCCAGTGAACATTCAGGAGAGCTAAATTTGAAGTCTATACAAAAGCTTCCTTACAACAGGGTGCCACAATACACAAATTCCTACTTTTGTCAGTTCTTAACACCTACCTCTCCGAATTTTCATGAATTTCTATTTCACAAGGGTAGTTATTTTTAGATACACTGTAACGCATTTAATGAAATACTTAACATACAAAAAGGAAACCAAAACAAAAGTAGAGATATTAAGGAAGGGAGGTATTTCAGATGAGAGGACCCTCTCAAAAATGAACAGCAATTTAGTATAGAATTCAGAACAGATTGTGGAGTGAAGGAAACAGGATCTGCTGATTCTAAACTCAGTCTCATTTAACTCTGACTTCACACTAGTGATATAATAATATACCCTATGCCAGAAGTTACTGTATCCATTTATTAGCCCAAAGCACAGTCTTCAGAATGCAGGGTACCTATGCCTGAAAGGGCATGAGATCATCTCTGAGGTATACAAAGAAGTGATCATAACCTCTGCTTTTAGTATTTTAAACTACAAACATAAGATGTTAAGTTTGTTTACATGGCCTGAGAGTATTTTATGTGCATAATTTGTCAACATATATTGGGAATAAGTGCTCATTTTTTTTCTTAACTCATGCAGGTATATAAGCAAAAAAAAGTCAGGTACTTTAAGAGAGAACCACTTCACAAACTATACCCAGAAAATGGAATACCAGGATCTACAGATTTGCAAAAGATCGAGGAAGCTCTCTGTACACTAACATGGAAAGACACTGAGTTATATGTATACGAGCACTGTTACACATAAAGAGAAAGATGGACAATATAGCAAGAATGCCCTTGTTTGTGTGTGAAAAAAGGGAGGAATAAAACATACATTCCTATTTGCCTGTACCTGCATAAAGAATATTGAAAGAATATATAAGCAACTAAAAAAGCAGGTATGAAAGGGACATGAGATGGAATAGGAGTCCTTATGATGTATCTTGTTTTGATAATTGTATCTTATGATTTTAATTACCTATTCAAAACAAAAAAGTCAAATGTAAAATGAAAAGTGGTTAATTTTATTACATAAATTTTATCTAAAAAGAAAGAAAGTAGGAAAAAAAGGGTTAGAGACAACTAGTCTACCAAAAGATACTGAAGTTTAGAAATAAGTAGCAAGGATAGTTATGATTAGAGAGTACAATAGAACCAAAACTGAGCAAATTTTTTTCTTTTTTGAAGATTTATTTATCTGAAAGACAGAGTTACAGAGAGGAACAGAGAGAAAGTGAGGTCTTTTATCTGCTGGTTCACTCCCCCAAATGACCACAGTGGCTGGCCAGGTTTCAATCCAGGCCTAAGCTAGAAGCCTGGAACTTCATCCAGGTCTCCCATGTGGGAGGCAGGGGCCCAGGTAGTTGGGCCATCCTCTGCTGCCTTCCCAAGCACATTAGCAGGGAGCTAGATGGGAAGTGGAGCAGCCAGGACTTGAACTGGCATCCACACGAGATGCCGACATTGCAGGTAGCAGCTTAACCCTCTGTGTCACAATGCCAGTCCCAATACTGGACAATTTTTGTGGCTGTTCAAAGATCTAAGATTATAATTATTTAAAAAGTGTTTAAATATTCTGATTCTTTGGTTTAACCTTCCAAGTTTAGGAGATAATCTTTTATACATATCAGACCAATTATCTGCTTAATAATTCCTGTTTCGGGCTGAATATAAACAAAAAAACCGGAGTTGGAGAGTAAGCATTAACTTCCCTACGTGTACCTATTGTTTCTCACTGTGACAAGTAAGACTCACAGAGCTTTATAATTTGAAGCGGGGTAGGTTATGAAGCCAGCTAAGACACCTGAGACCTACACTGGATGGCTCCTGGCTTCAGCTTCCTGCTAATGCACACTCTAGGAGGCATCGGGGATGGCTCAAGTAATCGGGGTCCCTTCACCCATGCGGAAGACCCAGACTGAATTCACAGCCGGGAATCAGGAGATGAGGGAGTGCTTGCTCTCTTTCTCACTCTCTCTTTCCCTGTCCTCCCACCCCCATCTCTGTCTCTCAAATAAATAAATTTTTTTAAAAAAAAAGAAAGAAGGAAAAAGAAAAAAATCTTGAAGTACTTAAGCCACCATGTGGTTCACATGCAGGAAACCCAGAACCCTTCAGGGACCAGGCAGGGCAGCAGCAAACTAGCATATACATCCTTCCTAAAGGCATTCAAGTCCAACTTTTACTAAGAGTACGTAAGTGGAGCCTCTCATCTGTGGAGAAACACAGAGGCCCAACGACCTCAGATCCCATCAGTTGGTGAATTAGTGCTGAAGTCTCTGAGGGAATGGAAGTATGAAGACATGCAGAGTCAGCAGTGATCATGGCAGCAACAAGAGCTAGGATTTATTGAGTAATATGCCAGCTACAATACTAAGACCTCCACAGGCATTATTTTATTTAAGTCTTACAAACCTCCTAAAGATGCTGAGTTGCTCAAAGTCACATAAGGTAAATCAGTTTGAGGCTAAAATTAACCACTAACATACTTCTCTTTGAAGAACTGATAATTCTAAAACAAAGCACACTTTAATGGACAGGCTCTCCCCCAATATAATCTCATTCTCCAATAATCATAGCTACCATTTATTGAAGACATACTGTACATAGGCTCTTGGCTTGGGGCCTGAGAAATATCTCTCTTTTTTTTTTTTTTTTTTTTTTTTTTTTGACACGCAAAGTGGACAGTGAGAGAGAGAGAGACAGAGAGAAAGGTCTTCCTTTGCTGTTGGTTCACCCTCCAATGGCTGCCGTGGCTGGCGTGCTGCGGCCAGCGCACTGCGCTGATCCAAAGGCAGGAGCCAGGTGCTTCTCCTGGTCTCCCATGGGGTGCAGGACCCAAGGACCTGGGCCATCCTCCACTGCACTCCCGGGCCATAGCAGAGAGCTGGCCTGGAAGAGGGACAACTGGGACAGAATCCGGTGCCCCAACTGGGACTAGAACCCGGTGTGCCAGTGCTGCAAGGCGGAGTAGATTAGCCTGTTGAGCCACGGCGCCGGCCCTGACAAATATCTCTAATCCTCACAGAAACTATATAAGGGAGATGTGAGAATTATTTCCATTTGAATACTGAAGAAATTAAAATCACAGAAGTTAGTTAGATCATTTTCTCAAAGCAACATGTATATAAGATCATGACTGAACCTAGCTCCATCTATGGAGCACCCTGCTAACCTACACTAACTCCCAAGTAAGGGACACGAGTACAGTAACCAATGATTTCCAGCCTAAATCAACAGTCATTGATATTCTTTTTCTCTAACCTATCATATCCTAGGCACACGAATCCTTCTTAGCACTCTGTGGGTGAGGAAGACAGACTCTTACACTTACTGTATTTATCGACAGCTGTTCACTGAGGGAGTTAGATTTGGTACGAAGAGCCGGCTCCCTGAAAGCAAACAGACATATCCTGAGATAAAAATAAAATCCTTAACAACAAGTGCACATTATAACGGACAAATAGTTTCTGAAAATATTCTCAATTTGATGGCTGTGAAACAGAATTTTTTTTAAAGATTTATTTATTTATTTGAAAGGCAGAGTTACACAGACAAGGAGAGGCAGAGGCAGAGAGAGAGAGAGAGAGAGAGAGAGGTCTTCCATCCACTAGTTCAATCCCCAAATGGCCACAAGGGCTGGAGCTGCGCCAATCCAAAGCCAGGAGCCAGGAGTTTCTTCTGAGTCTCCCACATGGGTGCAGGGGCCCAAGGACTTGGGCAATCAGCCACTGCTTTCCCAGGCCATAGCAGAGAGCTGGATCGAAAGTGTGGCAGCTGGGCTTTGAACCGGCGCCCATATGGGATGCCGGCATTACAGACAGCCACTTTACCTGCTATGCCATAGCCCTGGCCCCCAGAATTTTAACTTTCGTTTGATTTGCATAATCTTTGAATGTCAGTGAAAATTAAGAACTTTTCATCTAAATCTTTATTAATTACATTTTTCCTCCTTGGATGGATGTCTTACATGCCCTTTGCTCAATTTTACTCTAGAGTTTTGCAGGTATTCTTATCTGAGTTAGTGTTTTTTATACTATGAATGTTAATCTTTCATCAAAAAAATTAGATCAAGGATTTCCCCATTTCCCTGATTCTACTGTTTTATTCCAGATGTTTGAAATTATTTGCATTTTAATTATATCCTTACTTCTGAACCCCTTCAAGAAACATTTTATTGAGGCCAACGATGTGGTGCAGAGGGCAAAGCCAGTGCCTGTGACACTAGCATCCCATATTGGAATGCTAACTGGAATACCAGCTATTCTGCTTCCAATCTAGCATCCTGCTAATGCACCTGGGAAGGCAGCAGAGGATGGTCCAAGTACTGGGGCTCCTGTCATCTATGTGACAGGTCACCCACGCAGAAAATCAGGATGGAGCTTCTGGACCCTGGCTTTGACCTGAGCCAGATGTGGCTGTCAAGGCCATCTGGGAAGCCAATCAGTGGATGGAAAGGTCTCTGTCTCTCCCTCTCTCTCTGTAGGTGTCATTCTGCCTTTCAAATGAACAAATAAATCTTTAAAAAATCATTTTATTAAACAATAAAAGAGCTTGAAATAATCCTAGTATCTTACCCTGATTTGAAAGGCACCGATGTGGGTAGAGACACAGCAGGGTCAGCAGAGAGGCCGTCAACACCAGGTATGGGAGAAGGGGCTGCAGAATCCCGGGAGCTAATGCTGTGCCCATCAGAGCCGGAATCTCTGGCAAACTTCACCTGGGGAAGGAGCCAGCACAGGTGGAACAGACTAATTTGCAATTTTTACACAAATGGGGTCATAATTATTTTAAAACCCGTTTTTGCTCACTGACATAAGGTATCTCCATGCCACTAAATATTAAGTTATAATGTTATTTTGAACTACTGCAGACTATGTCTAAGCTCAAGGGTCATTCTCTTTACTGCTATGATCAATAGGACAAAATCTCCAAAAGATTTTGGGAACATAAGTCATAAATATTCACACTATTACAAAATATATTTTGCCAATTTCTCATTGTTAAACATTCAACTTAATTCTTGCATAAACAATGCCTCTATGAATAGCTTTCTGTCTAAATCTTTGCATATAATCTTCATTATTTCCCAAGTATAAATTCCTATAAGTTAAATGGTTAGATAAAAGTACGATCATTTTAACTCTTTTAATATACACCATGAAATTTCCTACCAGAGAGAATAAACTAGTTTGTACACAGTAGTATATAAATCTTTCTCAATATTCTTGCCACACTGGGCATTATCATTCTGCATCAGCCTTGTCAATTTCATATGCATATCAATTTGTAATTCCTTGATTATTGGTAAAACCAAAAAATTTTTATTATGTTCACAAAAATGTCCATCTTGATAGATTCAAATTGGCTTGTTATCTATCATCAGCCATTACTTCTTCAAACTCAAAGGAAAATGGAGAAAGAATATAAAAGCTGTTTAAAAAAAGAAAAGAAAAATAGGCAGCTAGGAGCAAGTCACTGGAAGAGTGCTAGGGCAGCCCCACCAAGGAAAGGGTTCAATTAGGAGAGTCGCTGGGAAGGAAACCACGTTCTTTCTCCATCACGGCAGGAGTAATCGCCAAAATGATGATGACCATGACCAAAATGCTCATTCTTTCTTTCTTTATTTCTTTCTTTCTGTATTTATTTGACAGGCAGAGTTAAACAAAGAGCTAGAGAGCGAGAGAGAGAGAAAGAGAGAAAGGCCTTCCTTCCATTGGTTCACCCCCCAAATGACCGCTACGGCCAGTGCACTGTGCCAATCCAAGGCCAGGAGCCAGGTGCTTCCTCCTGGTCTCCCATGCAGGTGCAGGGCCCAAGCACTTGGGCCATCCTCCACTGCCTTCCCAGGCCACAGCAGAGAGCTGGACTGGAAGAGGAGCAACCAGGACAGAACCGGCACCCCAACTGGGACTAGACCCAGGATGCCGGTGCCACAGGTGGAGGATTAGCCTAGTGAGCCACGGCTCCAGCCTAAAATGTTCATTCTTTAGATATGTTTTATCATTTATAGTAATAAACGCCAGCACAGCTGAACCTAAAAATCAAGGTTAATACAGAGTCATGGGGGAGGGGAGTAGTATTAACTTAATTTCCATAATTTGTTATAATTTCATTATAGAAATATGTATATTCGTGATAAAATTTTTAGATGGCACAAACAGAACAAAAGGGGAGAATGCAAGAAGAAAAGGCTCTGAATTCCATTTATATTCTCCAGAGAAAGTCACTTCTAGTCATTGCTGTTTTTTTTTTTTTTTTAAGATTTATTTACTTTATTTGAAAGGCAGAGTTACAGAGAGAGGGAGAAAGAGACAAGGATCATCTCTCTGCTGGTTCACTCCCCAGATGGCCACAACGGCTGGCGCTGGGCTGGAGTAGGCTGAAGCCAGGAGCCAGAAGCCAGGGGTGAAGAACTTCATTCTGGTCTCCCACATGGGTGGCAAGGGCCTAAGTACTCAGGCCATCTTCCGCTGCTTTCCCAGGCACGTTAGCAGGGAGCTGGGTCAGAAGTGGAGCAGATGGGACTCTAGATTAACCTGGTATGCCACAATGCAGGTCCCTCTAGTCATTTCTTTTAAAGTGTCTAGAAATTTTCCATGAATAGATGGGCATATATCCTGTTACATATGTATGTGTGTCTACATGTTTATATGACTGTGCGTATACACATGCACACTCATGAAACCACACTACACTGTTCTGCAACTTGCTTTCACTTAACAAGATTTTAGGCATTCTTTAAGAGCGACTAAAAGCCACTCTATAAAAATAACAGAATTTAATCAGTTTCTGAATGATGGACATTTAGATTATTCACAGTTTTTTTGATTATTATAAATAATGGAGCAGAGAGAGGAAAACACATATACACATAGATATAAGTATGCAAGGATTAAAAAAAAAACTTGCACCAAAAGAAACTTGTCTTTTAATTTCTGTTCTATGAGCTTTTTGTAGTCATAGAATCACTGAATCAAAAGGTACATCCATTGGGTGGGAACCACTATTTCATAGACAAAATAAGAAGCTTAGTGTGGAGAAGTGATTTGCTCAAAGTCACAATCTCTAGAGCCAGGAAGAACATGAACCCTGATCTTTAGATTCCAAAGTTGTTGCTCTTTCTGACTAGACAACTTCTACTTTAAGAAATCTATGGGTCTGGTGCTGTGGCGTAGTGGGTGAGGCCACCGCCTGCAGTGCTGGTATCCCATATGGGCGCTGGTTTGAATTCCGGCTGTTCCACTTCCAATCCAGGTCTCTGCTATGGCCTGGGAAAGCAGTGGAAGATGGCCCAAGTGCATAGGCCCCTGTACCCTTGTGAGAGACTTGGAAGAATCTCCTGGCTCCTGGCTTTGGATAGGTGCAGCTCCAGCCATTGCAGCTCTCTGGGGAGTGAACTGGCGGATGGAGTACCTCTCTCTCTCTCTCTCTCTATCTCTCTGTCTCTCTGTAACTCTGCCTTTCAAATAAAAAATAAAATAAATAAATTTTTAAAAAATCTATGTCTCTAGAACCTGGTTTTCCAATATACTCGTGGACTTATTCATTTTACTTAACTAGCAAAGACACACTCAGAAGACTCACCAAAAACAGCACAGCACAGTTTCACTCACCCGCCTAACCTCCACCTCAAACACCAGGATGGCGTCCATGGACTGCGTCCAGCCTATCATCCCTTCAGAGCCAGCTGCGCAGGCTGGGGGGATGAAAAGCAGCCGCTTTCCTCCTTTTGTCATGCCCAGCATTCCATCTTCCCAGCCCTTCAGGGAACAGCAATGAGGAAGACTCATCAGACAAGGAGATCCTAATAGGCCAAAGTGAAGTGTAGGAGCACCAGGTTTCATTTCCCACACTTTCAGCTCTAGGTACAGCTTCTAGAGATCAAGTTCAACAATCATCCCACACTGTTTAAAGACTATGGAGAACACAGCATCTAAACCTACTTGTTAAAGCTAGCCTATTTGGAGTTAGATGAAAAATATTTATCTCTCATAATCTTAATGACAGAAAATGGGAGAGACAAAAAATTGCCAGTAAGACAGAAATAAAACCTATCATTATTAGGCACATTTCCCTAGGTGTTGTGCCAAGTGCTTTACATGCATCATCTAATTCAAGCCCCCAAATACCTCATAAAATTGATAGCATTATTCTCATTTTACAGATGATATATAAAACTATACTCTGGTTTCTCTTCAGATCATATAAATCTTTCGCCTCTTACAGATGATAAAACTAAGGCTTGTGGAAATTAATTCAGTAGCACAAGATCATATAATAGGTTATTCTGCAAAGACTCAACACTAGATCTAACTTCAGGGATTATGACTTAACTATTTAGATCTATAGGAAAAAGTCTCCAAAGGATTTTGGGGAAAGTGATCATAAACAAAGCAATGGAGAAACCTTTTTCACCCCACAGATGAATCAGTACAGCACAAGGCAAACTTCCTGACACTATGATACCTACCTGCATAAAATATTCCTTACTTAAGAAAACACCTACATACTTGGTGTAGAAAAAACCCACATCTTGGATCCAGGTCTCCAGATTCCAATTCCAGTGCATCTCCTGGTTTGTCACAGTTGCCTCCTACAGAGGCTGGGAAGTGCCGATTCAAAGCCACCCAGACAGATGAGAATCAACTAATTGTGACCTACTTCTAGAAGCAACGGTCTTACCCTCCTTCCCTGTTAGGCTATAGGAAGGATGTAATAATTTCCTAAGAGCCAAAGGTTGAAAAAAAAGGGTGGGAATTTCAGAGAACAAATGTACCCATCTTCAGTGTAGTGTCTCATAGGTAACAGCCTCTCGAGTTCAGATAAATGCAACACATTTTCCCTCTCCAACTTTTCAACCAAGCATTTCCAGACTCTCAGAAGATATACATAGGCTAAAAATGCCAAAAACTTTACTCTGAATTAAGCCCACTGCAACTGATATAAAACTGTACAAAAACAGCTTTTACCTTGATGACTTTTCCTGATCCTAATTTTAGGCGAAGCAGCTTATCTTTGTTAGCAGTAGAGTCAAAAACCTGCAATTTTATCAAAGGAAATGAGGTCAGCCAATTTAAAAAGCAGAAATAAGTCATTCTGATACTCAACTAACTATATAGCAGTCTGGTATTTCTGGACTAGAGAATATCATACATAATGGAAAAATAGTTTGGCTGGCACTGTGGCATAGAAGGCTAAGCCTCCGCCTGGAGTGCCAGCATCTCACATGGTTGCCTGTTCAAGTCCTGGCTGTTCCTCTTCTGATCTAGCCCTCTGCTTATGGCCCAGGAAACCAGTGGAAGATGGCCCAAGTGCTTGGGTGTGGGAGATCTGGATGAAGCTCCTGGCTCCTGGCTTCCAATCAGCTCAGCTCCTGCCATGGTGGCCATCTGGGGAGTGAACCAGCAGATGGAAGACCTTTCTCTCTGTCTCTCCCTCTCTTTGTCTATAATTCTACCTCTCAAACAAACAAAAATTTTTTAAAATTTAAAATAGTTCATAAGGGGCCAGAAAAAAAAAAAAAAATGGGACTACATCATGGCTTAAAGGTGCTGTCACAATATTTCTGAAACAATTTCCCAGATTCAGGGGGAAAAATGCACTTCTACCATTATATTATATTCAAATACATTAAAAATATATTTAAGGGGCCAGGGCTATGGCATAGCAGGTTAAGCAGCCACCTGCAGTGCCAGCACATGGCCCACCCATATGGGCACTGGTTCAAGTCCTGGCTGCTCAACTTCCTATCCTGCTCCCTGCTAATGCTCCTGGGAAAGTAGTGGAAGATGGCCCAAGTCTTTGGGCCCCTGAACCCACATGGGAGACCTAGTTAAAGCTCTTGGCTCCTGGCTTTGGCCTGGCCCAGTCCTGGCCATTATGGCCACTGGGGGAGTGAACCAGAGGACAGAAGACCTTTTGTGTTCTCTTTGCCTCTGCCTCTGCTTCTCCTTCTCTGTAACTCTTGCAAATATATATATATATATATATATATACACACACACACACACACATATATATATTTGAGATTTTTATTTATTTATTTATTTATTTGAGAGGTAGAGTTACAGACAGTGAGAGGGAGAGACAGAAAGAAAGGTCTTCCGTCTGCTGGTTCACTCCCCAAATGGCTGCAACGGCCAGAGTTATTCCGACCCAGAGCCAGTAGCCAGGAGCTTCCTCTAAGTCTCCCACATGGGTTCAGGGCCCAAGGACTTGAGCCATCTTCTACTGCTTTCCCAGGCCACAGCAGATAGCTGGATGGGAAGAGGAGCAGCCGGGACTAGAACTGGCACCCATATGGGATGCCGGCACCACAGGCAGAGGATTAACCTACTGCACCACAGCACCAGCCCCAATAAATATATATATTTTTAAGTGCATTTAAACATGTTTCATCTATAAAGCATTTTCAAAAATTATTTTGTCTGGGGATGGTGCTGTGGCACTGTGGGTTAAAGCCCTGGCCCACAGCACTGGCATCCAATATGGGCACTGGTTTGAGTTCCGGCTTCCTATCTGGCTTCCTGCTAATGCACCTGGGAAAGCAGCAGAGGATGGCCCAAATACCTGGGCCCCTGCAACCGTGCGGGAGACCCAGAGGAAGTTAATGGCTTCTGGCTTCAGATTGGCTCAGCTCTGGCTGTTGTGGCCAATTGGGGAGTGAACCAATGCATGGAAGACCTCTCTCTCTCTCTCCCTGTCTCTGCCTCTCTCTGTAACTCATTCAAATAAATAAATCTTTAAAAAAATTATCTCATCTGATGCTAACACCAATACTGCCCAGTAAGTAGAGTAAGGATTATTAATTCCCACTCACAAATAGAATAAATGATTCAATCAAGATCAAAGTAGGAAACTTGAATGGGACTTGAATCCACATTTTATAACTCTTAAAGATCTTTTGACAATTTATATTGCTTTTGAAAGTTCAACAGTAGGGCCAGCGCCGTGGCACACTAGGCTAATCCTCCACCTTGCGGCGCCGGCACACCGGGTTCTAGTCCCGTTTGGGGCACCGGATTCTGTCCCGGTTGCCCTTCTTCCAGGCCAGCTCTCTACTGTGGCCCGGGAGTGCAGTGGAGGATGGCCCAAGTGCTTGGGCCCTGTACCCCATGGGAGACCAGGAAAAGCATCTGGCTCCTGGCTTCGGATCAGCGCGGTGCGCCAGCCGCAGTGCACCAGCCGCAGTGGCCACTGGAGGGTGAACCAACAGCAAAAAGGAAGACCTTTCTCTCTGTCTCTCTCTCTCACTATCCACTCTGCCTGTCAAAAAAAAAAAAAAAAAAAAAAAAAAAAACTTCAACAGTAATAAAATATAACTTGTTCAACATATTGACAGAAACTACGAGGATGGTCTACAAAGAAGTTGTAAGACCTAATCCATTAAGAATATATTCAAACTGAAAACTAGTGTAGAAGACAAGATATACACATGAACAATTAGCAAAAATGATATTTGGGAAACAGATATCTACTTTGCCTAAGCAGAAGAGATGGAGTTGCGCTGAGCAGACTTTACACATTAGCATTTCATGGAGATGCTCTAAAAGCCGTGTGGTGACTAAACCAGTGCTCCCGAAAGATTTCTATTTGACAACAGCAGAAATATACAGTAATACCTTCCACATGAATATCTTTCATGCTATTTTAATTTCAAAATAACTTATAGAGTACCTTTTCTTACCTGGCCCAACACATTATTTTGGAAGAACCAGCCAGTGTAGGCCACTTCCAAAGAATCTCCAACTTCTACGGCAGGGCCTTCTGCCACAACAAGGTCCTGGGAGAGCACTGCATCCAAGGAAGGGGTGCTGTTGCACTTGGCAATGCACACCTGTAGGACAAAACATCGAAGCAGAATAAATTTAGCTTAAGCTCAGTTAAGCTCTCATTCTATTATTGCTGTCCTTCCCAAACAGCTGTATATACTAACGAAACAGATTAGATGTTTAGAAAAAAACCATTATAGGGAACCAAAATGCTTTAGAATATGGCTTTGTAGTCATAACATCTGGGTGTGAATCCAGGCACTGCCACTTACTAATTTTGCGACTTTGACCTATGTACCCGAGAGTCTCTATTTTTAAAATGGAGACAAAAGCTTTTCATATCTCATAAAGTACTTAGAAAATCAAATGAATTCGGCCAGCGCCGCGGCTCATTAGGCTAATCCTCCGCTACGCGGCGCAGGCACACCAGGTTCTAGTCCCGCTTGGGGCACCGGATTCTGTCCCGGTTGCCCCTCTTCCAGGCCAACTCTCTGCTGTGGCCCGGGAAGGCAGTGGAGGATGGCCCAAGTCCTTGGGCCCTGCACCCCATGGGAGACCAGGAGAAGCACCTGGCTCCTGCCATCAGATCAGCGCAGTGCGCCGGCCGCAGTGCGCCAACCGCGGCGGCCATTGGAGGGTGAACCAACGGCAAAGGAAGACCTTTCTCTCTATCTCTCTCTCTCACTGTCCACTCTGCCTGTCAAAAATTAAAAAATAAATAAATAAAAATAAATAAAATAAATAAAAATAAAAAAATAAAAAAAATAAAAAAGAAGTCATATAGTACTGAAAGGCAAAGAAGAAAGTGAAAAATTCATACAACTCATATTTCCTAGATACAACCGATATATGAACATTAAATACCATTTCAAAGAAACCATAGTTGAATACCATAAAGAATATAATTTTCTCTATGTAATACATATAACCATATTTCCTTATTTATAAAAAATTTAAATAATATATAAATAATAAATATTTAAGCTAGATATCTACTTATGCATCTTCTCTAGCCCACAAACTAATAAACTTCTATCAAAGACTGTCAAGAAAGGATTCTCTTTCTGTATGAGCAACAACTGAAACAGAGTGATGGCATCTAAATTTATAGTTTGATGCACAGCTCATTTCAATAAATCTTTGATGTTGCTGGCATAAAACTGCAAAATAAGGAACCCATCAGGTATTAAGAGAAGGCATAGGCCCCAACTAATAACAGCCATCAAGCTTCACATACCCAGACACCAGCACTGATTTTTCTAAGTGAGAAGATTGCTATTTTTTTAACACTAAACATAGGAGATGTCACTTAGCAAACATGTTTGGAAGGATTGTTACGTTGTATATTAGGGTATCTCATTTTGTGTATGAAGCATATTTGACCTTTGTCTTCTTTTTTTAATTTTTTTTAAAAGATTTTCCTATTTATCTGAAAGGCAGTTACAGAGAGAGATCATCTGCTGGTTCACTCCCCAAATGTGTGCAATTGCCAGGGCCAGCGGAAGTCAGGAGCCTAGAATTCCATCCAGGTTTCCCACATGGGTGGCAGGGGCCCAGGCACTTGAGTCATCTTCCGCTGCCTTCACAGGTACTTTAACAGGGAGCTGGGTCAGAAGCAGAGCAGCCAGGAGCTGAAGCTGTGTTCTGACACGGGACACCGTCATCCCAGGCAGCAGTTTAACTCGCTGTGCCACAACAGCAGTCTTTTTCTCCTTAAGTTCCTTTTTTTTTTTATTTTATTTTTTTGTTTTTGTTTTCATTTTTTTGACAGGCAGAGTGGATAGTGAGAGAGAGAGAGACAGAGAAAAAGGTCTTCCTTTGCCGTTGGTTCACCCTCCAATGGCCGCTGAGGCCAGCGCACTGCACTGATCTGAAGCCAGGAGCCAGGTGCTTCTCCTGGTCTCCCATGCAGGTGCAGGGCCCAAGGACTTGGGCCATCCTCCACCACCTTCCTGGGCCATAGCAGAGAGCTGGACAGGAAGAGGGGCAACCAGGACAGAATCTGACACCCCGACCGGGACTACTGAGCCGCGGTGCCGGCCAAGTTCGTTTCCATTATAGTTTGAGTTACATTTTTAAAAGTTACTATACCATTTCATGCCTTTAAAAAAGTTTAAAATGTGAACTACATACGGATAGCATTTAAAAAGTAGTGTGACGGGGCCGATGCTGTGGCATAGCAGGTAAAGATGTCACCTGCTGTGCTGGCACCCTATATGGGTGCCGGTTCAAGTCTTGGCTGTTCCACTTCTGATCCAGCTCTCTGCTATGGCTTGGGAAAGCAGTGGAAGATGGCCCAAGTCCTTGGGCCCCTGAACCCGCATGTGAGACCGGGGAAAAGCTCCTGGCTTCAGATTGGCTCAGCTCTGGCCATTGTGGCCAATTGGGGAGTGAACCAGCAGATGGAAGACCTCTCTCTCTCTCTCTCTCTGTTTCTCCTTCTCTCTCTGTGTAACTCTGCCTTTCTTTTTTTTTTCTTTTTTTTAAGGATTTATTTATTTATTTGAAAGTCAGAGATACACAGAGAGGAGAGGTAGAGAAAGAGAGAGAAAGGTCTTCCATCCGATGGTTCACTCCCCAGTTGGCTGCAATGTAGGTGGCAGGGGCCCAGGTACATGGGCCATCTTCTTCTGCCTTCTCAGCCAATAGATGGGAAGTGGAGCAGCTGGGACTCCTGGCTTCAGATAGGCCCAGCTCTTGCAGTTGTGGCCATTTGGGGAGTGAACCAGTGAATAGAAACCTCTCTTTGTCTCTCTGCCTCTGTAATTCCACCTTTCAAATAAATAAGTAAATCTTAAGAAAAAGAAGTTGCTTTTATGTTGAAATAAACTCAATTTTAATTCCATTTTTCCATGAACATTTTGACATATCCTCACATTCTCATTTTCTTGAAACCATACAATAGGCTCAAGCAACAAATTTAATGGATATTTTTATGCTTGTCATTAACAAATACAGCAGAGAATGAGTTTCCCATATGTTTTCTAAAATTAAGGGAAATCCATATGAGTGCTCTGGCTTTTCACAGGAAGAGTAATGTGGTATCACCTGTTTATTGAACTCCACCGCAGCCTTTTCAGACTCAAACATGATGGACCAGTTTTGTCTCTGGTCATCATAAAAGGTGCTGTAGTTATTGGGCCGAACCTGGGGAAAGGAAAAACGTTGGGATGATTCAACCATGAGCGGCACAGCAGGTAAATATGCCTGCCCTAACTCACAGAAAGGGACCTTAACTCAGGTGGACCCCAAAAGCGGTTCCAGGGACATTTCTTCCTCTCCAACATCCTCCATAAACCACCCCTTCATCCACATTCCCAGAAAGTAAGAAGAGACCATTCTGAGTAGCTCGGTTAGATACTCACACTGACACCCAGGGCTGAAGCAGTGGATCTAATGTCCATCAGACATGTTCAGACCAATCTCTCCTGTAAGCCTATCCCAAAGGAGCTATGGATTCCAACATGAGGAAGTCTTACCATTAGCTCAAAGTTCCGATGAATCCTAGCAACAGTAACCGGCTGCTGCTGACTGATATAAAGAAGAATCTTATACTGTAATCAAGCAAACATGGCAAAAAAAAAAAAAAAAAAAAAAAAAAGGGAGAGAGAGAGAGAGAAAAGAAGTTAAAATGCAACCCAAAATCAGCAAAAGATATCAAAGGTTGTGTTTCATACAGTTATAAAATCAAAAACTCTGTTCTCTCCTTATATAGCTCAGATTTTAAATTATACCTTCTCACTATTTTAATCTTACTCTTTTTAAAAATTTTAATTAATTTATTTGAGAAATAGAGAGAGAGAGAGAGAGAGAGAGACAGGCAGACAGAGACAGAACTCCCATCCACGGTTTACTCCCGTAATGCCCACAGTGGCCACAGCTGGGTCAGGCCAAAACTGGATTCAAAGTTCCCCCACTTTCAGGGTGTATTTTAATTTTACTGTGGTATATGTGTACATATATACATGAATATGCTTTTTTAAAAAATTATTTATTTGGAAGGCAGAGAGACAGAGAGATAGAGATATTCCATTTGCTTGTTCACTCCCCAAATGCCTGCAACCAGCTGAAACCAGGAGCCCAGAATTCAGTCCAGTTCTCCCCTGGGGTTGGTAGGGACCCAGGTACTTGAGCCATATATATGCACACATATACCATAGTAAAATTAAAATACACCCCAGAAGTGGGGGACCTTGAGGGTTATTATGCAACCTTTTACAGGAAAGGATTTTCTTTTTCGTATGTTAAATAGAGTGATGGGCTGATCACCTCGATTCAACTACAGATGGAGCTGGTCAGGGAAGGATCATAGATCCATTAAGGGTAAGTCTGGGGGCCGGTGCTGTGGCACAGTAGGTTAATCCTCTGCCTGTGGCGCCAGTATCCCATATGGGCGCCAGTTCTAGTCCTGGCTGCTCCTCTTCCAATCCAGCTCTGTGCTGTGGCCTAGGAAAGCAGTAGAAGATGGCCCAGGTCCTTGGGCCTCTACACCCGCATGGGAGACCCAGAAGAAGCTGCTGGATCTTGGCTTCAGATCGGTGCAGCTCCAACCGTTGCGGCCACTGGGGAATAAACCAACAGATGGAAGACCTTTCTCTCTGTTTCTCCCACTCACTGTCTGTAACTCTACCTCTCAAATAAATATATAAAATCTTTTAAAAAAATAAATAAATAAAAGAGTAAGTCTGGGGGCCAGTGCTGTGGTAAAGCTGCCACCTGCAGTGCGGGCATCCCATATGGGTGCCAGTTCGAGTCCTGGCTGCTCCACTTCTGATCTAGCTCTCTGCTAAAGCCTAGGAAAACAGTAGAAGATGGCTCAAGTCCTTGGGCCCCTGCACCCATGTGGGAGACCCGGAAGAAGCTCCTGGCTCCTGGCTTCGGATAGGCCCAGCTCCAGCCGTTGCGGCTGTCTGGGGAGTGAGCCAATGGATGGAAGACCTCTCTCTCTGTCTCTACCTCTCTCTGTAACTCTGTAAAATAAATAAAATAAACCTTTAAAAATTATATTAGAGATACATACTAATATTTATAATTACAATTGTAGGTTGGAGACTTGTTCAAAATAATCTGAGTGAAGAAAGGAGGAGGAGAAGGTGGGGGTTATAAATAAAACAAGATTAATAATTGTTGGATCCTAGCAATCATCTTCTAACACAAGAGACACGGGGCAGGCCCAGATTTAAAACAAAGCAACCAACCAGCTCCTTGGTATTATTTGGGTCACCTGAACATGCACAAGCTATGGGGGCATTCTCACCTCTTTGGCTGTGTGGTTTCCCAGGACTGCAGCACCAAATTTGCCCTGCTTTACATATTGACCATTAGTGCTATGAAAGCAAGAAAAATAACAGACATTAATATTCCCCTACGCTATGCAGAGCTAGCTTTCCTTTGTGCACACAGAAGAGATGCATCCAGTCATTCTGTCTCCAGAAAGGAACACGGGTGAGCAGTGTATCGTTTAAACTTACAGTTCTTTACTCTTTAAATATCTTTGTCTGTGGAAGAGCTAAGTAACCTCTCTGCAATGAACAGAGGCTTTTTGAAGAAACGTATGAGTTTAACCTCGCTGCCCTCCATAAAACTTCAGAAAGCATCCCCTGTCATCCACTTACTATCGGTAGGCATGGACTGCTGTTGCAACCAAGACTGTGGAAGTGCCGGTGGCGGATGGGGCTGTTTTTGGTGTGGCCTGATTTCCTGGAGATGAAGAAGAGAACAAAGTTGTCATTAGTTTCTTCCTTGAAACTGATTTTTAACAATTAAAGTAGCTTCAAAATTCCTCTTCACGCACCTTATAGTTAGTGTTGCAATGTTTTCATGACAATTCTCCTTACCTGATCTATAAAACTGAACCCCTATGATCTAGTGTGGGGGTGAGGAAACAGGCTCCAAGCACTCAAGTACCTTATACACTAATAGTAGCACGCCTGGGACTAAAACTCATGACTCCAACTCCTAAACCATACACCTCAAACTAAAGACTTTGGGCTGGACAAAAAGCATCATCATTGAGAAAGCAAGGTCATAATCCACCTAATTTCTTCTAATACTTTAAAAGCTATAATAAATAAAGATAAAGTTGTTGTCCTTTCCCTTACTTCTAGGGTACAAAGTTTAGGATGACAGGCACAAATTAGGATGACTTCATAAACTGACACAGAGTAACCATAATGTTTTAAAATAGTATATAAAATGCATATATTTGCACTCACTACCTTAATGTGATGGAAGAGTAGTAGATATTATTAACACCAACATAAAAACTAAGAATTTATTTTCAAAAGCACTCTTTTGAAACCTTTTTTGTATAACATTTTTTTTCTAGTTTGAGTACAAGTACATTGTAGAAAACTTAGAAAATACAGAAAAGCATAAAGAAAATAAAAATGACTTGTGACCCCAAATGAGCCAATTTTTTGTCAACATGATAAGGTAGTCCGTTCTTTTACAAAAAAAGTAATTTTGAAGCTTTTTCTTGTTTCAGCTTTCTTTAGCACTTCTTTGTCTATACAGTCAGCCCCAGCTCTCTGTTAAGTCCTTGGAACATTCTATTTTAAGAAGGAGGTATTGCCCAATTCCTGCAAATAAAAGCTAATTAAGGGGCTGGCGACATGGCTTAACAGGCTAATCCTCTGCCTTGCGGCGCCGGCACACCAGGTTCTAGTCCCGGTTGGGGCGCCGGATTCTATCCCGGTTGCCCCTCTTCCAGGCCAGCTCTCTGCTATGGCCCGGGAAGGCAGTGGAGGATGGCCCAAGTCCCTGGGCCCTGCACCCGCATAGGAGACCAGGAGAAGCACCTGGCTCCTGGCTCCTGGCTTCGGATCAGCGAGATGCGCCGGCCGCAGCGGCCATTGGAGGGTGAACCAACGGAAAAAGGAAGACCTTTCTCTCTGTCTCTCTCTCACTATCCACTCTGCCTGTCAAAAAAAAAAAAAAAAAAAGCTAATTAAGGACTTAAAAATCAAATTTGTTATCACTTTGTCTTCTGATTGCCCTATAGAGGTGACTTAGGGTGGGGTTGCTGAAAAGCCTCAGGATGCAGGCAGTCACTAGGAAGACTAAACCAATACAGGAGGAAGGGGTTGGGACTTTGCGCTCAACCACAAACCTCCAGGAAAGGAAGCAAGGTGCTGGACATCAAGCTCTATAAAAACTCCTGGACAATGAAGCCTGACCAGCTTCTGCATTGCCGAACATGTGGCAGTGCTGGCAGGATGGTGTACCCAGAGACAGCATGGAAGCTCCACGCCACTCTTCCCCAAGACCCTGCCCCATGTATCTCCTCAATCTGGCTGTGCATCTGTTATCTTTATAAAAAAGAAGTAAACATAGAGAATATTTCCCTGAGTTCTGTGAGCTATCCCAGCAAGGAAGGAATTATAGGACCCCAGTTTGTAGCCAGTAGTTCAGAAGCCAAGGTAGTACAGACTTGCTTCTGAAGTAGGGTAACTCTTGTGGAACTGGGACCTCAATCCATGAGATTTGACACTATATCTAGGTAGACAGCATCAGAACTGAATTAACTGAATTATAGGATAACCTGTTGTTATGTGCTGAAGAACTGCTTGGTGGGTTGGAAAAACCTTACACACATCTAGGGTCACAGAAACATGTGGTAAGGGAATAAAGAGTAAGGGGAAAATGGTTTGTTTTTCCTCTTACGTGGGCTATATATATATAGTACTTGTTGCAATTATTCAACTCTAAACATCCTGACAAACCTTCAGTGCCAACACAGTGCCTACCATGTGAAAGGCACTAAATACTTTCATATTCATTCCACAAATATGAATTCCATGTCTCTCGCCACATGATTTTGCACAGGGTTATTACTATCAGTTCTTATTCATATACAACAAGCAAAATATAGAGGCAATAAAAGATGTGGAGTCAGATTAGGGTTCAAATTCTGACTCTGTTACTTCTATATCACCTTGATTAAGCTCCTAAAATTCTCTGGGCCTGTAAAATGGTGGTGGTTCCATGGGTTTAAAGAATTGTTGTTGGGGCGGGGGGGAACCCATTGTAATCCATAAGCTGTACTTTGGAAATTTATAATCATTAAATAAAAGTTAAAAAAAAAAAATTGTTGTGAGGACAAAGCAAGACAACCCTTTTAAAGCACCTGAAACCAGACAAGGAGCAGCAGGTATTTTGGAAATACTAGTTGCTCTTCTTTCTCCTTTCATTTAACAAATGTTCATTCAGTGAATTTATCATGTATCCACCACAATAAAGGTTCAGGCTTATAGCAATATGTGCCATGGTCTAGTTGGGAAAAATTCATATGGTATACAGTTAACCCATACAGGTATAAGAAGCAAAAAGTAGTTCTCCCTTCCTTTTTTCTTTGCTTTTATTTTTTTAAGATTTATTTATTTATTTGGAAGGCAGAGATACAGAGAGGCAGAGGCAGAGAGAGAGAGATCTTCCATCTGCTGGTTCACTCCCCCAAATGGTCACAACAGCCGGAGCTGTGCCAATCCAAAGCCAGGAGCCAGGAGTTTCTTCCAGGTCTCCCACACGGGTGCAGGAGCCCAAGGACTTGGGCCATCTTCCACTGCTTTCCCAGGCCATAGCAGACAGTTGGATCAGAAGCAAAGCAGCCATTTCTCAAACCAGCGCCCATATAGGATGCTGGCACTGCAGGTGGCGGCTTAACCTGCTATGCCACAGTCACCACCCCCCCTTTTTATTTTTTTGTAAAAAAAAGATTATTTATTTGAGAGGTAGAGGTACAGAGAAAAAGGGGAAGAGACAAAGAGAGAGAGAGAGAAAGATCTGCCATGCACTGGTTCACTCCCTAAATGGCCAGAGCTTCTTCCGGGTCTCCCAAGTGGGTACAGATGTCTAAGCACTTGGGCCAGTGCCCGCTGCTTTCCAAGGTATATTAGCAGGGAGCTGGATTGGAAGTGGAGCAGCCAGGACTTGAACTGGTACCCACATGGGATGCTGGCATCACAGGCAGCGGCTTTACCAGCTATGCCAGTACACCGCCCTCTAGTTCTCCCTTCTTATCAAAACATTGGACAGGGCCAACTAAAGAGTGCCTCGGACAGTGATCCACAGCAGGCAGAAGAGCTTGCTTGTAACATTCTCCATCGTTCCCAATATTATCTTGCTGCTGGAATTTAGGATCCCAGAGCTTAGAGAAGCACCCACCACTGGTGGTGAGCTTAGCCAGACTGGCCAAGATTGGATAACCTGGCACATTGCTTTTGGCAGACTAAACTGTTAAGTCACAATACTTACATCTCTTAACGTACCTGTTGTTGCTGTGACATGGCCTTTCTTAGGCTGTTTTGGAGCTGTGTACTGGAAGAATTCATTGCCATGGCCAGCAGCTGCCTGGTCCAGTCCAAAAAGAGAAGCCAATCTGGTCCTGTTCAAAAATGGAAATGAAATTTCATTTAATATACTCCAAGTCTGGAATCATTATAAAAGCTGCTCACCTGGCACCAGCATTGTGACTCAGTGGTTTAAGCCACTGCCTGCAATGCCAGCATCCCATATGAGTGTTGGTTTGAGTCCTGGCTGCTTCATTTCCAATCCAGCTCCTTGCTTCCAGACGGGAGGGCAGGCAGCAAAAGATGGCCCAAGTGCTTAGGTCCCTGCCACTCACGTAGATCTAGATGGAGTTCCTGGCTCCTAGCTTCCGCCTGGGCCAGCCCAACTCTTGTGGATATTTAATGAGTGAACCAGCACATGGAAGATCTCCACTACCATCCCATTTCTTTCTCTGCTTTTCACATAAAAATGAATAAATCTTAAAAACAAAGAAAAAAAAAAAAAAAAACCCTGCTCACCTCTAACCTTGAACAAACAGCTCCTTGACTATATATCAAGATTCAAGGGGCTGGCACTATGGCTTAGAGGGTAAAGCTGCCACCTGCAGTGCCGGCATCCCATATGGACACTGGTTCGTGTCCTGGCTGCTCCACTTCCAATCCAGCTCTCTGCTATGGCATGGGAAAGCAGTGTAAGATGGCCAAAGTCCTTGGGCCCCTGTACCCGAGTGGGAGACCCAAATAAAGTTCCTGGCTCCTAGCTTTGGATCGGCTCAGCTCCAGCCATTGCGGCCATTTGGAGAGTGAACCAGTGGATGGAAGACTGCTCTCTTTCTCTGCCTCTGCCTCTCTGTAACTCTGCCTTTCAAATAAATAAATAAATCTTAAAAAAAAAAAAAAAGATTCAATACAGGAAGTAGCAGCTAAAGTCCTTTACATCAAAACTGTATTTCTAGTCTGAACATAATAAGCTGACTTTGCTTAGCCACAGGACATTGGTCAAAGTGCTTCTTCCTTCTGGACTTCAGTTCCTCCACCTACAAACTAAGGTTATTAGTCCAGATGCTGCCTGTGGTTTCTTCAAACTATAAATTTTCACTTTTAGAAAAACATGGCCTCTAACCATCTGAATGGGTTATTCCCCTTTACTATCATTTCATCTAACAAGTGGTGACATTCTTTTCTCATCCACTAAAACTGGTCTTGCTAAGGTCACCAATAATCCCTTTGTTACTAAACTCAGTTTAGGGGCTGGTGTTGTGGCAAAGCAGGTTAAGCTATAACTTTGAAACACAAGCATCCTATATATGGGTGAGCTGACTGAGTCCTCTCGCTTCTGCTTCCAAGCCAGTTCCTGCTAATGTGCCTGGGAAGGTAACAGAAAATGGCCCAAGTACTCAGGTCCCTGCCACCCAGATGGAGTTTTAGGCTCTTGGATTTAGCTTCGCTCAGCCCCTGCTGTTGCAGACAAGCACTGGAGAGTCAACCTCTCTCTCTCTCTCTGCCTCCCCCTCTCTGCTTTTCAAATAAATAAATAACTTCTTTAAAGTTTTTGGAAAATGGAATTAAAAGATAAGTTTATGTAGAGGTGAGGGTTATGGTACAGAACCATGCAACACACAACCAGTCCTGAAAATGGCACAGTAGTAGTATCAAGGAACCCTGATCACACAGATATGAATCTCAAAAGGGTGGACCCAAGTTTCTGAGGAACATGCATTCTGCCAAGCACAAGAAGGCCAAGGAAAAACAGGGAAAGATGGCCCAGGTGTTTGGGCCCCTGCCACCCACTTGGGAGACCCTGAAAAGGCTCCTGACTTTGGCCTGGTCCAGCCCTGGCCAGGGGAGTGGCCATCTGGGGAGTGAACCAGTAGATGAAGACCTCCTCCTTCTCTTTCTCTTCCCCCCTCAACCCTTTATCTCTGACTTTCAAATAAAACAAATAAATCTTTAAAAAAAGAATTTAATTAAGATAAAATGCCTAATGGAGAGATAATTATCTATGCATAGATAATTGATAAGAAAAAAGTTTAACTGGTATTGAGCTTGTTATTTTGCAGGAATGTCCTTTTTCAAAAGACAAAAGTATCTTAGGTAAACTGTGTTTCCACAGATGTCCCAAAAGCCAGGTCAAAACAGTTATGGTTCAGATTAATTCTATGTTCTATTAATATTTTAAACTTAATTAATATTTTTAAATGGACTCTTTAAAGGGGCCAGCATTGCAGCACAATGAGTTAAGCCACTGCCTACAACACAGCATCCCATATGGGCGTCAGTTTGAGTCCTGGCTGCTCCATTTCTGATCCAGCTCCCTGATAACGTGCTTGGGAAAACAATGGAAGATGAACCAAGTCCTTGGGCCTCTGTACCCTAGTGGAGACCCAGATGGGAGTCTAGGCTCCTGGCTTCAGTCTGGCCCAACCCCAGCCTTTCATTTGAAAGGTAAAGGGGCAGAGAGAGAGAGAGAGACAGAGACAGATCTGCTGATTCACTCCCCAAATTGCCACAATTGCAGGGGCTAGGCCAGGCCAGAGCCAGGGGCCTGGGATTCCATTTGGGTTTCCCATGTGGGTGGCAGGGGCCCAAGCACTTGGTGGAACTTCTGCTGCTCTCCTAGGCTCATTAGCAGGGAGCTGGATTGGAAGCAGAGCACTGGGGACTTGAACCAGTGCCCATATGAGATGCTGGCATCACAGGTGGCAATTAACCCATTAACCCACTATGCCACAATGCATAATAAATAAATCTCTTTTTTTTTTTTTTTTTGAGAAGTACCAATTGCTTAAAAATGTTCTGTGGTTATTATTGGTGGACTGATTTTATTCTACTACAAAAATGGAAGTTTCTTAGGAATAGGACTGTGTCTTAACACCTATTTTTATTAACTAAAAGCCAAGTGCCATGCACTTAGCAGGCATTTACATATTTCTTCATTTCAAAGTTACAATGGGAGCAAGCATTTGGCACAGTGGTTAAAATGCCCACTTGAAATGTCTGCATCTCATACTGGAGTCCTGATTTTATTTCTGATCCAGCTTCCTGCTAATGTGCACCTTGGGAGGCAGTGGCGGTGACTGCTCAAGTACCTGGGTCTCAGCTCCCCATACAGAAGACCCAGAATGACTTCCAGGCCTCCTGCCTTCAACCTGGCCAGCCCTTGGTGTTGCGGGCATTCGGAGAGTGAATCAGCAGATGGAAGACATCTCTCTGTCTCTGAATTTCACATAAGTAATTTTTTTCTAAAAAGTCACGGTAGTAGAGAAAGGGCTAAGCTCACAACAACCAAGCAGAGAAAAAATATGCCCCCCTAGGAACTACTTCTACACTAACTGGAATCTTGGGAGGCAGATTCTATCAGTCATCTGGACAGCCATCCCAGGCGCTGCAACCCTCCCTTCAATTAGGCTTGAATATCCTAAGCAGAATACAGTCAGCCATACATTTAAGTTAGGACACAAGAACATTCAGCAAGTGGGTTTACAGTAAATTAGGAAAGAGGAACAGAGAAGCAGCTGCAGTGTTCACTGTCATGTGTTCTACTTCCTCAGAGAAACCACGCAAGGAATAGCTAAATCACCAGCTCAGAAAACCTGCTCTATTCTCAATCTTAACTTTCCTGGTTATTGCTGAGAACAATAAATAATTGTCTGCATCACTTTCTGTGCTAAGTCTTTTATTTATCAAGTTAGCCTTTATCTATGCCTAGGAGCCCAGTCACATGTCTAGGGTTAAAAAGTGTTAGGTCCTTGGTAAGCCTGCTCAAGAAAGCAGAAGAGATGAGCCACCAAGAACTTATCTTGCAGGGGCGGGCGTTTGGCACAAAGGTTAAGATGCCGCTAGGGGTGTCCAAATCCCACATGGAGTGCCTGAGTCTTTGCTCCTCCACTTCCAGCAAATTCCTGGCTTAAGTGCTTGGGTCCCTGGCTATCCATGTGGGAGACCTGGATTGAATTCTGGGATCCTAGCTTCAGCCTGGCCCAGCCTCTGCTGCTGTGGACATTTGGGAAGTAAACTAGTGGATGGAAAGTCTTTCTCTCTGCCTTTCAAAGAAAATGAAAAAAATAAAAAAGAACTTATCTCAGACCGGGGATCTGCAAAAGAGCACCTGACTGTCATCTACCCTGTAATTTTCAGTAAGCAGTGGAGTTCCTGATGGATGAGAGTTGGACGCCCTAACATTCCTTTTCACAAAGCAAAGAATGCAGATTTTAAGTGCACTTCACATTCAAAAAGTTTTCAAAAGGCCCAATGCATGCAGGGAAGCTGCAAATGATTTGGGTATAACAGGAAGAAAGAAACAAGCACTGCTTAACTCTAAAATGAGCAACTGAAAGAACTGACAGTGGTACCAGGTGGCTGCAGACAGCATGGGGACAGGGTGGGAGGGAATGTTGAGGGTGACAAAACTTAAAGATACAGAGCTAGTCAGTGAGTGTCAAATGATCTCGTTAACATTTTTAAGTTCATTTTATTTATTTGAAAGGAAGGGAGGGAGGGAGGGAGACAGGGAGAGTGAGAGCCTGCACTTTCATCTACTGGTTCACTCCCCCAGATGCCCACAACAGCCCCAGCAACTCAATCCAGGTCGCCCATGTGGGTGGCAGGGACCCAGCTACTTGAGCATCACCTGCAGCCTCCCCAGGTGCACACAAGCAGGAAGCTGGAATCAAACCAGGCCCTCTGATATGGGATAAGCTCATCCCAAGCAGTGTCTTAACCACAAACACCCAACGTTTGCCCAAAAGATATCATTTAAGACCAAAATAGAGCCATTTTATGGTCACTCATGGACTGAACTCTCCAACAGGTCTGCAAAATGAGGGCAGGCCCAGTGACTTAATCGTCATCGGAACCTTTTAGCATTCAGGAGAATGAGGGATGCGTGCTGGAGCATTCATTCACCGTTCTTCAGGACATTCAACATGCACAAAATTTCTTGAGCAGGTGTTCAGACAAAGTCCCTGCAAGGATTAGAGCTTGGCCGCCCACAAAGCAAGGTGCCCACTGCTAACACAAGGAAAAGAGCTACACTGACTATTTACAGAGATTAACGCCCTGTCCTTTGAAGGTTTCTACCCCATGGGTGTATATAATGTTTGCAGACAGGGGATAACAACCACAGTCTCTTCCCATTGGCTTTAAACGTCAGGGTTTACTAAGTGCAACTCCACTGCCGTAATTCGTTCAACAAGCGCTTCCTAAGCACTCACTACGCCAGGTACCACGCTGAGCGCTCGACAGGGACGAACTCCACATGCAGGTTTCTGTCCTTTCAGGGCTCAGAATCTGGTAGGTTCGGTGTGCAAAGCTAGATACAAACACGCCCCGCCGTGGGAATAAGGAAGAGAGAGCAAGTCATCCTGCCTTCTGCGGAGAGAGGGAAGCACTAAAAAAAAAAAGGGACATCCAAGCTAGGCTTTGAAAAATGCTGGCTCTGAATCACCCAGAGCCTAGTTCCAAAGTGGCACTGCCTTGTCCACGGGGAATGGAACGTGTCGTGTTGTCCCCAGCTGACTCCTGCGAGGCAGGCAGGCTCATCAACACCCTCAGTTCACTGGCACAACTATGACCCAGAAAGCAAAAGGCGAACCCCAGGGTCAAGACTGTGTCGAGGGAGTTGTCCAGCCCAGAACCCAGATCGACAGACTCAGCACAGCTGTAATCTCTGCCCAGATTCAGAGACGTGCAGAGGACCGTACTGTGGCAAACCTCTGGACCCGGAAGTGGGCAAGAGGCCCGAGCTCAAGCCCCGCCAACCATCCGCCGGGCTCTCTCAGCCATGTCCTCTGGTGCATGCTTCTCAGCCACTCACCCGCCGGTGGGCGACAGGAAGTCAGTGTCGTCCTCGTCCGCGGCACTGAACATCGCGTCGGCTTTCTCCCGGCTGCGGAGAGGAAGCCGAACACTCCCAGGTCCTGTCACCACCGATGTCGCAAAATGCCGCGGGGGCGTGCTGCTTTCCGGCAGGGCGAACTCTCGCACGGTTACTTGGCCGAGAGGAGACTAGACTCTGGGGAAGGTGGGGCAAAGGCAAATGAAAGGTTGGAGTGAGCACGAGCGTCTCGTGACGTAAGGGCTCTCCAGCCCGCACGGAGGGCGGAGTTCGGAAGTCTCGCGCCGGGATTGGTCAGAGAGGCTGGGGGGCGGGGCAGGGGCGGGAATCCGCGGCCTCTGTGGCAGCGCTGGACACGTCGAGCCGGGCAGAAGTGGAGGGGGCTTGTGAGGAGTCGTGAGGGCTGACGGGTGAAGGTTCTGAGAAGGAAGCTTCGGTGGCGGGACTCGACCTGGGAAGGTAAGGCCTCCCCTACCCCCTCTCTTACAACCCTATCAGGGGCCCCGTCCTTTCCTGTCCGGGCCAAGGACCCTCCGCGCCTCTCTCCTGAGCTCGGCGGAGAACGAGCCCAGGACTGGAATTCTGGAGATCTGAGCTTTGGCCTGGCCCCTGCAGCCACAGAGCCGGAGTGACCTTGGCGCGGCGTGCGCGGTGCCTCAGTTTCCCCGCCTATGCAACGGGTCGTTTGTCCAGTGCTGCCATGTGCCAGCTGGCCAAGAAGCTTTAAACCTCCGACAGAGGCCATGGAATTCAACCCCGATCGCCCCATAAGCCGAGAATTTCCAGTTAAGGGAACGGAGACACTAAGCTTTTGAGGAGTGACTGGCCTGAGGTCACGCAGACTGGAGGGGAGACGGAGCCGGATGTTGGTCCTTTGATTCAGGACTCAGCGAGCCGATGGGTGAGCGAGAACCTCACCAGCCCTTACGCACTGCGTGCCCTTCCAGGGTGGTTATTGCTAGACTGTGGCATGCAGCTTGGGGAAGGTCCCCTTTTAGAGTCACCTGTATCCCACGCAGGTGAGGTGCGGGAGAGCTGCGGTATTCTGCATGATGGGAGGGGGACCGCTTTGGAGGCAGCCTTGGCCTGGGGTTTCCTAAGTCTTCCTGTGACAGTCGAAGTCAACATCAGTCGCTGCCTACTCCGGCGCCTCCAGTTCCCACCATCTCTGGTTGTTGCACAAGTCTGTCTTTGGTTAACCTGGTGTCGTTCTTGGCAGGTAGGGCCGGCTTAGCCAAAGCGCGAATAAGCCGACCGTGGCCCGGTGCAGCACCCATTTCCACGGGTATCGCTGGAGTTTTTTTCACTCAGGGCTTCTGCAATCAGATGTCCCTCACCTGAAATGGGAGTGAAGTGGTTAGTAGGTAGCTCCCTCCCCAGGGACTTTGTACCTCTTGCCACTTCCCCTGTTCTTGTCTTTATTGTAGTTTGTATAAAACTCAATTGTAAGCCTCCTTGACCGTAATAGGGTCTGATTGATTCTGTTAGTGGGGGGGGGGGGGGGGGGGTTCATCCTTGTTCTCTTATTCCTTAACTGAATCCCTTAGGATTTTTCTCCCTTGCGACCCAGAGCCCAGAGATGGCTCTTACCCTTTATAGGTAGCTTCCAGAAAGGTAAAAATGCCATACTGGCTGCGAACGATCTGCGTTGCCTGGTCTCTTTTGTTAATTGAAGGTGATTGTACTGTGGTCTAAAGCTCCAGCGGAGGGGACTAGAAATATCATATGAAACTATAATTTGTTAAGTAAATATTCCTCTGTTCAACAGAGACAGGACTGTTGGTCTGTTTCTTGTGCTTCTTTTGGAGAGTCAGATGGTTACAGTAGACAAGGCTGACCGTGTGAAAGCAATGATGCAACTGGAATCCAGGCACCAGAACTGGAACCTGTTGCAGTAGCTCTGTGTAGAATGTGACCCTTGCCACATCTCAGAGGGAAAAATGAACTGGGAAAGTCCCATCGTTCTTTCTGAACCCCCCCCCCCCCCCAGAACTTGCCACCACCATTCTGGCACTGAGACAACTGAATAGTGCTCTTTTAAAAATCCCAAGGAAATATGAAACTTGTATAACTTAAATGAAATTTTTAAAAAGCCTGGAAACGACAACAACAAAATGCCCAGGAAACATGCGAGCTCTTATCTTGCATTCTTGGGCAGAGGTGTTTCTATCGAGGGTGTTCAAGGGGCCTTCTTAGACACTCAGGAAATCTAAAAGCTGCCCTTTTGGCATGGGCGCCACAAGCATGCATATACAGAGTCCCCTTGTGGGAGCACAGCTGCTGATTCCCATTAGCGGTACGAGGGAGAGATGGCGGTGGGTCTTCCGCAGCTTTCAGGCTCGCGGCTGTAGCACTGTGTGCGCCTGAATGAGAATATCTTCAGACCAGAAATATTGGACTAGGAATCAGGAAGCCTGAGCTCATGTCCCACCCTTCTTCTAACACACTCTGAGCTGGGGCCAGGCTCCCGAAACACTTCATACAAGTAGATTAAACCTAGACATCTACTGAGTACCGCTTCGGATATGAAGATAAGTAAGGCAAAACAACCCTGACCTCAAGTTTGATGTCACATTTTTGTTTAAGTATCCAGCTACTTGATATGTTTATAAAATGAATTGAACCCCTTGAAGACTGAGTGGGAAGCAGCACTTTTTTTTTTTTTAATTTATTTATTTGAAAGGCAGAGTTAGAGAGAGGCAGAGGCAGGGAGATCTGTCTTCCATCTGCTGGTTTACTCCCCAAATGGCTGCAACGGCTGGAGCTGGGCCAATCTGAAGCCAGGAGCCAGGAGCCTCTTCCTGTTCTCCCACAGGAATGCAGGCGCCCAAGGACTTGGGCCATCTTCCACTACTTTCCCAGGCCACAGCAGAGAGCTGGGTCAGAAGTGGAGCAGCCAGGACTCCAACTAGCGCCCATTTGGGATGCCGGCACTGCAGGCGGCAGCCTTACTGGCTACGCCACAGCGCCAGCCCTTGGAAGCAGCAATTTTAATAGTTCCTTTCAAATGATGAGTAATTTTGCAAGAGATGACAGTTTTTGCATACTGATCTGTACTGGTGAATGCCTTTTAAAATTAATAATTTAGAATTATAACCAAGTTATATCCTTGGTGTAATGATAAGGGATAGGAATTGAATATAGGTTGGTGGGGGGAAGAATCAATATAGTGTTCTGTTCACACAGTCGCTAAAAACAGAAGGGTGTGAGAACTCAATTCAAGAAGTATCTCTGAAAGCCCACTATGTTTAAGGCACTGTGCTGGGTGCTGTGAGGGATAGGGAAATGAATAAGTCAATGTTCCTGTCCTCAAAGTGCTTATGGTTGAACAGTGGGAGTAATTAAAGTACACAAATAACCATAATTGAAGACAAGCCACAGTAGTCCCATAAGAAGGAGAAATTAATTATTGTGGGATTTCCAGAGAGGAAGAGATCATATCTTATTTGGAGGAGATTGTGCCATTAGATAATAGGCTTTGAAAATAAGTAGGATTCCACTGGGAGTGAGGAAGTCAAGCTTTCCAAATTGAGGGGGCAGCACTGGCAAACACGTAAAGGCAGGAAAGAAGGCACACGTTTCTCACAAGACAGCAGTTGCCCTCTTATCTGATGCAGTTAGGGCCATTAGTTGGTTAATTTAAAAAGTAAGTTAAAGCAGGGAATTGTAGGTATTAATTACATACATTTTTAAACGTTTTCTTTTAGCTTAAACATTGATGTCCCTTGCCATTCTTTTAACATAAGGCCTCAATCTTTTCATGACTATGTCCCAGGGATCAATACACTACAGCGAAATCTTATGCTGGCTGATGCCTATTTTTATAAATAGGTTTTATTAGAACACGACTATGCTCATTTGTTTACCTATTTGTTTACATATTGTCTCTGGCTACTTTTGTCCTATAAGGCAGAGCTGAGTAGTTGCGGCTGAAACCATATGGCTTACAACACTTGAAATGTTTACTATTTGGCTCTTTTTTTTTTTTTAATTAATTTTTTTTTTTGACAGGCAGAGTGGACAGTGAGAGAGAGAGACAGAGAGAAAGGTCTTCCTTTTGCCGTTGGTTCACCCTCCAATGGCCGCCATGGCTGGCGCGCTGCAGCCGGCGCACCGCGCTGATCCAAAGGCAGGAGCCAGGTGCTTCTCCTGGTCTCCATGGTGTGCATGGCCCAAGCACTTGGGCCATTCTCCACTGCACTCCCGGGCCACAGCAGAGAGCTGGACTGGGAGAGGGGCAACCGGGACAAAATACGGTGCCCCCGACCGGGACTAGAACCCGGTGTGCCCGCGCTGCAAGGCAGAGGATTAGCCTGTTGAGCCACGGCGGCGCCGGCCACTGTTTGGCTCTCTGTGTAAAGAGTTTGCCAGCCCCTGAGCTACATCACCTATGGCTTCTTTAACATAGAGTGAATACTGGAAAGTCACTCACAAAGCAGTCTGAATGCAGCCCTTCAGGGTGTTTGGGAATTTTCTCCCAGCCTTTACAGCTGTCTCTCCCATACGTGTCAGCAGAGTGTCTGTGATTGTGATCACCTTTATCTCGTCTTCACAGAACACTGGACTTGGTTTCCATGGAAAAACTGCAGAGAAGCTATGTAGTATAGCTCTGAAGCCAAACTGCTTTGCTGCTTATTGGTTGTGTAGGCCTTGGGCAAGTCACTCAGTTTCTTCCTTCATAAAATAGGGATAATGATAGTATCCCCTGCCTAGGATTCTTGTGAAGAGTATATGAGTTAATTCCTATAAAACAGTTAGAACAATGCCTGGCAGGTAGTAAGAACTTGATGTTGGCTGTTGCTATCATTTTTCTCTTCTCAAAATTGGTTTAGTTAAGACTTAATTAGATTATAGATTTACAATAATAAGCTCAACTGGCATAGATTGGCTTGTGAACAAACACAACTAATACCCTTGGTATGCCCACACCTTCACCAAGGAGAACTGGAAGTGTTACTCCCTTCATATTGGAGAATAATCTACCAGTGTGTGGTCAGCAAAGTTGGCTAAGAGAGTCCTGTGGGATACTTTGCTAAGACTTTAAGGCCACAATACTGTATGCAAGTAGTGGAATAAAACAGAGAAGAACTCTAAGGTCATATTTTCAAATAAATTGGAGGCCAAGGTGACAAGTTTGTAGTTAGCCCAGTGGAAAATGGAAAATTTTTTTCTAAATGACATGACATTAAAAAAAAAAAAATCTCACATGGCTTAGGAATATGTGAAGTAAAAAGTAAAAGTGTTTTCCCACCTCCATTCCACATGAGTTGCCTCTTCATTTTTCATTTTCCCATGTCCTAGAATACGAGTGTTGGATGAGATTAAGGCATATTAAAAACTACTTAGGGCACTGGTACTGATCTGTTAAAAACTTCAGTTTTCCTCAGATTATAATCTGTTTTTTTTTTAATTGATTCATTTATTTGAGGGAGAGAGAAATATTGATCTCTCATCTGTGGTTTACTCCGTGAATTCCCGCAATGGCCAGCTGGGACCAGGCCCAGCCACACCTGGGAGCCAGGAACTCAGTCCAGGTCTCCCACATGGGTAACAGGAACCCAATTACTCAAGCCATCTCTGCTGCCTCCCAGGGTCTTTGTTAGCAGGAAGCTGGAGTCAGGAGTCAGAGCCAGGGATTAAACCCAGGTACTCTGGTATGGGACAAAGAAACTTGATTCTAAGCTAAATGCTCACCTCTTTTGTCTCAGTTGTGAATGGAGAAAAATAAAGGTCCCAGTCTTAATGTGAATAAAATGAGATGACTGCTGTGAAGGCAACAATTTATATTATATGCTTGGAAGTCTGATCCTTAAAATTGTTCCTCTTCCTCTTATTTCCAACTTGCCTCGACTTCTGATTCCCCACCAAAACTACTCCAAGAGAAAAAGATGACATAATCATCACTAGAAAAATGTTTCCAGTGACAAGATGACTTCACTACGGAGCTGTGAGACAAGTCAGTGACCAGGCAGCCCCCAGATTACTGCCATTTAAAGTTGGCAAGGCAGGCCTGACTGGGGGTAAGGGGGGTATTGGCTAAAGCTCTACTCCCACATTCAGCTCTTAACAATAACAATGTCTTCTAAAAACTCAAAAGTCCCATGTAGTTTGTGGCTAGTATGACAAGTCATCAAAAGTCTGATACCTAATACAATGAGCAGTTTCTGCCAACAGAAATCTTACAGTAGGGACTGGGGAGGAAATGCTTTTGAAGTTCCATTGCTTTGAGTATTATCATTTCATGATTTAGGTAACATCCCCAAGCAGAGGAGGGGCCCATCCTTAGGAATGCAAAGCCCTGCAGAGAAGGAAAGGGTTGTGAAGGGTCCACCCTACCTCTTTTCCTTTACACAATAGCTCTAGGCTTTTGTATACAACCTGCTTTTGTAGGCTGGGGACATTATGCAATACAGCATAAGTAGATGGAAGCCTGCATCTCAAAAGTAAACATGAAATAAAGCATATAAAGAGAACAGAACTCTAGCAACCAGTAACAAGTGAAAGGACTTTTCTTAGCCACATTGATTCTTTCCCTGAATCAATAGCAGAGTTGTTGTAGAACTGTGATGTGTATATAATTTTGAAGCAGTTTGGAATGCCTAGAATGTTGTCAATTTATGAGACAGAAGAATGTTGTGTAACTATGTACCCCTGCATTCCTCTCGCTTACCTTTTCTGAGGGCTTTCTTTATCATACCATCTATATAACACTCTGAAAACCTTTGATGTGTCAAGACCACAAAAAAGATCCAGCAAGGAGAGAAT
Source organism: Lepus europaeus (assembly GCF_033115175.1). NCBI lineage: Eukaryota > Metazoa > Chordata > Mammalia > Lagomorpha > Leporidae > Lepus > Lepus europaeus. The sequence goes on along the minus strand of NC_084838.1, from coordinate 21,039,740 downwards.
GAAAGGGTGCATCCCGTGATTGCATTCCTTATTCCAGGATGTGGCTTAGCCAGCAACACAAGATATCAGAGAAATAGAGTATAGCAGCTAGGAGATCCACTCCCCATTGGACTTAGGCCCTTCTATCATTGCATAACTAAAAGACCTTTTCAGTTTGTTTGTTTGACATATCAAATTTGAGCTGTCCTATTCGGACCAGACAAATAAAAGCTTTTCTAAAGGCCTTTGTGAAGAATGCTGTGGTACACTTGATCTTCTTTGTACAGGAAGGTGGGAGTGGGCAAGAGAAATGGGAGCTTCTATGTTATTTGTCACCAAAACAGGATTTGTGAAGCTCAGAAACCCCTCCTGCTTCGCTGCGTCCCAGAAAACCATCTACAAAAATGGGAGGAGGATTGAAGAAAGGTTAACCTGGTGTTACAGACTTATGTCAAAAGCAGGTGTATGACTTCCATTAACTAAAGAGTGTATTAATGTCATTATTCAGTTTCCCCATCTGTGAAGTAAAGGCGTTGGACTTGATAATTTAATTTTGTAAAAATAGGAAATATATTACCATGGTTCACAATTCAAAATATATAGAAAGATATTCACTGGAAAAAAATTCCTTCTACTCCTGGCCTTCTCTGACCAGTTACTCTCCTGCGGACCAAAGTGTTGCCCCTTTCTAGCGTCCCCTCCCCCAAAGGTGGTATACATATGTATAAATAGTATGTATATACTTTTTTCCCTTTTCAAGTTTTTTACAAATTAAAGCATATAATGTGCCCTGTTTTTTAAAGTTTATTATATATATTGGAGATCATCATATATCAATATAAAAAGAGCTTCTTCACTCGGGTTTTTTTCTCATTCTTGTTTTTAATCTGCAAAGTATTCCATAAAGTACTCTACTGTATATAAATACAACAACTTGTTTAGTCAGAGCCCTATCAATGGACAGTTAGGTTGCTTTTTCTTTATTTATTTTTATTTTTTGACAGGCAGAGTGGACAGTGAGAGAGACAGAGAGAAAGGTCTTCCTTTGCCATTGGTTCACCCTCCAATGGCCGCCGCGGCTGGCACGCTGCGACCGGCACACCGCGCTGATCCGATGGCAGGAGCCAGGTGCTTCTCCTGGTCTCCCATGGGGTGCAGGGCTCAAGCACTTAGGCCATCCTCCACTGCACTCCCAGGCCACAGCAGAGAGCCAGCCTGGAAGAGGGGCAACCGGGACAGAATCCGGCGCTCCGACCGGGACTAGAACCCGGTGTGCCGGCGCCACAAGGCGGAGGATTAGCCTAGTGAGCCGCAGCGCCGGCGGTTGCTTTTTCAATATATTGCTCTTACGGACAGTACTGCAATGAATAACTGTACATATAGCGATTCACATATGTGCCAGTATATCTGTAGGTTATATATTTAAAAATAGAACTGCTGGATCCAAGGATATGTGCATCAGACTGTTAATTAAAGACACTTCTAGTTCTGACTGTGAGACTTTAATTGTAAATGAGCAGTGAAAGAAATGACAAGGTATCATTTGCTTGGAAACATCTAACTTTTATCTCTTATTATTCAGATTAAAGCCTAGCAAGAGCCATGTATAAGTAACCTCACCAGAATTGTGTTGATTGCAGACATCACTGGAGTCACCTGCACCACAGTCCTACAGATTGTTCTAGTGTTTTTCAATATGATGTTACTCAAGAGCTAATTTGCAAGGTCATTATTTTCAACTCAGAACAAAAGATTACTGGTATCAGTCTTCCCAGGTGCTCTGATGATTATGAGATATGATACTTGGTTAAGTGTGTGGTACCATCATGAGTACTTCTCTTTTTGAGAGGCAAGGTGATCATAAAGCAGGTCAGAATTATGTCATACCCTCATACCTTTTTTTAAATTAATTTATTTATTTGAAAGATAAAATGACAGAGAGAAAGAAGAGACAGAAAGCGATCTTTTGTCCTCTGGTTCACTCCCTAAATGTCTGCATTGACCAGAGCTGGGCCAGGCCAAAGTCAGGAGCCTAGAACTCCATCTGCATCTCCCACGTAGGTGGCAGAAGCCCAATTATTTGGGCCATCTTCTGCTACTTTCCCAGGCTTATTAGCAGGGAGCTAGATTGGAAGCAGAGCAGCCAGGAACTTGAACTGGCACATCCATCAGGGATGCTGCTGTCACAGGCAGTGGCCTGATCTGCTGTACCACAACACTTTCTTAACCATATCTATATCGGCCTCTTTCTTTGTTACCTCTGTCATTCTCTTTCTATAATGCCATGAGCCATTTGTAAAATTTGACCTCTATGATAGCAGGTTTAAGCTAGAGTCTCCATCCTTTTCATCTCTGGCTTGCCTGTAGCCCTTGGGTCAGAGGGTATTTAGTTAGTACTTGTTGAATTGAGTTAGAGTAGATGTCAAAAGGATCTAGCCTCGACTCTGCTACCCTCTCAGGGGCCATATCTTTTCTTGTCTCTGCACAGCCTTAATTATTTCTCAACCCATACCTTTGCACACTCAATGTGGTTCTGGAAAGAATGAGAGACCAAGTAATTATCTTGAAGAGGAGTGTATATTTTTTAAATGCTCACACATGCATCTTTCTGGCTTCCACTGCCATTCTTTGTGCTGAGTAAAAATTTGGTACATTGGGGCCTGTGCCATGGCACAGTAGGTTAATCCTCCGCCTGTGGCGCCAGCATCCCATATAAGCACCGGTTCTAGGCCCAAATTCTTCTGTTCCAGTCCAGCTCTCTGCTATGGCCTGGGAAAGTAGTAGAAGATGGCCCAAGTGCTTGGGCCCCTGCACTCTCATGGGAGACCAGGAGAAAGCACCTGGCTCCTGGCTTTGGATCGGATCGGTGCAGCTCCAGCCGTTGCGGCCATTTAGAGAATGAACCAATGGAGGGAAGACCTTTCTCTCTGTCTGTCCCTCTGTCTGTAACTCTACCTCTCAAATAAATAAATAAAATCTTTTTAAAAAATGTTTAAAAAATTGGGGCCGGCGCCATGGCTCACTTGGCTAATCTTCCACCTGCAGTGCTGGCATCCCATATGGGCTCCAGGTTCTAGTCTTGGCAGCTCCTCTTCCAGTCTAGCTCTCTGCTGTGGCCCTGGAAGGCAGTGGAGGATGGCCCAAATGCTTGGGCCCTGCCCCCGCATGGGAGACCAGGAAGAAGCACCTGGCTCCTGGCTTCAGATCAGCACAGCACTGGCCATTGCGGCCATTTAGGGGGTGAACCAACAGAAGGAAGACCTTTCTCTCTGCCTCTCTCTCTCACTGCCTAATTCTGTCAAATAAAAAATAATAACTAAAAATTTTTTAAAAATTAAAAAAAATTTTGGTACATTGAGACCAACGTTGTGCTATAGCTGATTAAGCCACCACTTGTGACACTGGCATCCCATATCAGAATGTCAGTTCAAGTCCCAGCTATTCCACTCTGATCCAGCTCCCTGCTAAATATGCTTGGGAAGGCAGTGGAAGATGGTCCAAGTACTTGGGGCGCCTACCATCTATGTGAGAGACCAGGAAGGAGTTCCTGGCTCCTGGCTTTGGCTGGCCCAGACCTGGCTGTTGCAGTCTTTCAGAGAGTGATCCAGAGGATATAAGATCTCTCTCTCTCTCTCTCTGGCTCTGCTTTTCAGATAAATACATTTTTTAAATATTTAGAACTTGTATAATAGCATTATTTAGTTATACAGTAGTGGTAACTGTGAAGTTATTTAGTTATACAGTAGTGGTAACTGTGAAGTTAGGCTTACTAAGTAGGCACAGCAAAGGACTATACTCATACAAGTCAAACATTTTCTCACAAATCTAATTTTGTATGTCACAAATCATAAATATCAAAGAATAACAGATGAATATGAACTCCAGCTTACAAATGAAGTTATACATTTAGAAAGCATTATTTGATTAGTGTTGCTTTTTCAGATTTTAGAATAAGGAAACCTGTCTCTGGGCCACACTTTCAGCACCCATTGTCTCTCTGTGAAACAGCACAGATAAACTTGATAGGATATGAGATAACCAGGCCCACTTGTGGACTATAACCCCTCCAAGTTATGGAGGACAGAATTATGAGTCCTACCATGCATCTCATCAAAGTAGGCCTATCTTATCTGTCTTCCTTGTCAGATTCCCATGGAAAATTCTTACTGGCTAGTTGAAACCAGGTGCTCCCTAGGCCTCCTTCTGCCTTCAGGTTTCACAAAGTTGTTATTTGCACACTTGTAAAAGGCTCACAAACTTCCTAGAAACTAACCATGAAAATATTTTCCCTCGCTATAATTTATGCGGCACATCAGGGTGCATGGTGCTTTGTTGTAGCTTAGAACTATTTCTACTCTTCAGAAACTAGAATGTAGAAAAGATAGATGAAACATAGTGTACCGTATCATGTCTCTAGATGGCATTCTTTAAACTAATCTCGTCCTTCCCTGAAGCCCAGTGAAATTACTATAGAAATATAGTAGGGAAAAAACCACGTTTTTTATAATTAGAAAACAGGCAGAAGCCAGAAACTTTGAAACATTCCAAAAAGAATACAGTGCAGATGGGAACCAAATGAACGGAAATGGCTGATCACATGATCTAACACAGGCGAAGGACTTCGCTGCCTGTAAAGTTAAGTGGACAGGAGTCCCTAGCACATCTCTGAAAAGTCCAGAGATGAGAAAGAAAGGTTAGCTATGCAGTAATTGGTGGAAGACAAGTAAAAGGATGCAGGGAGTTGTACCTATGGCAGATTTAGAGAAAACTTGTAAGTTTAGAAGTAGCATTAGTGAGTGTTTATCGAGGACCTACTGTCTTACTGCTGAAGCAAGGGTTTAAATACACACTGTCATGACAAAGGTGCCACTGTCGTCTGTGTTTTAGAGGAAACTAACTTGCCCTCCAAGCCACTGTGTGGCTGCCTCAGTGAACTCCCGATAATAATTCTCGAAGCAATCTTATAAGATAGGCTACTTTTATTAGCCCTCATTTAGAGCTGAGGCAACAGAGGTATTAGGTAATATGCCCAAGGGCCCACAACCAGTAAGTACAGTTTTACCAGTTAGAGAATAAGTATAGATCCCTTGTGTGTCTGGAAAGTTGCCATAATAAAGAAGGAAAATACCTTTTCAGCCCACAACGCTCTCCTCCTGTGTTTTTGGATGGACTATTCAGGATCTCAGACCCAACCCAGTCTTAAAAAGGCAATTGGTGCTAATGGATGGACCTGAAGTGCTCACTCAGCTTGGACAAATCTTAATTTCTTTAATCACGTTGGGAATTAGATGTACCCATTTCTTCACATGGCCATGATTTAAAAGTCTTAGCTAAACAGCAACTTCCTGTTTGAGGTCTGTCTGTCTGGTTGTTCCTCACACAGTGGTTAAAAAAGAAAATGTCTCTGAAATCCCAAAGATGAGTGCTTTGGCATTGAATTCAGTGTTAGCTCAAAAGTGTCTTTTATTAGTAGGTAGTGGTATGTGGAACTTTTCAAGGAGACCAGGCTAGCTCTGTGCCCTTTTTGGAATTTCAAAATAAACAAATGCTTTATTTTAGTTCCTAGCTGAATCTTGGCTCCCCCCCCCCCACTTTTTTTTTTTTCCTAAATGTTCATTTTTTTTCCTAAAGAAATCTTTTACTTAAGGAATACAAACTTCATGCATTTCTTTTTTTTTTTTTTTAAGATTTATTTATTTATTTATTTGAAATTCAGAGTTACACACAGAGGGAAGGAGAAGTGGAAAGAGAGAGAAAGAGGTCTTCCATCTGCTTATTCACTCCCCAGTTGGCCATAATGGCTGGAACTGTGTCAGTCAGGAGCCAGGAGTTTCTTCCAGGTCTCCCATACAGGTACAGGGGCCCAAGGACTTGGGCCATCTTCTACTACTTTCCCAGGCCATAGCAGAGAGCTGGATCAGAAGTGGAGCAGCCGGGACTCAAACCGATACCCATATGGGATGCTGGCACTGCAGGCAGCTGCTTTACCTACTATACCAGAGCCGGCCCCCATGCATTTCATAAATACAACTTTAAGAATACAGTGATTCTTCTAACCATACCCGCCCTCCCACCCACACTCCCACACCTCCTCCTCCTCCCTATCCCATTCCCAGCCCCATTCTCCACTAAGATCCATTTTCAATTAAGTTTATACACAGAAGACCAACTCTATACTAAGTAATAAGTTCAATAATTTGCACAGGAAAAAAAAAAAAACTTCCTCAACAGTCAAGACAAGGGCTGCTCAAAGTCATTGCATCTCACAGTTAGTTTCACTTCATTTTTTTTTTTTAGAAACTTAGTTAACTTTTAAAAAGCACCCAAAAATGATACATCTTTTGTGAGCACTTAGACATAATGTAACTTATGAGACATAGGAATACCTTCCACTTAATACATTAAAGAAAGTAAGTCCTTGAGAAAGAGTTTTATCATTAATTAAGGAAGCACCTAAGAAAACAGGCAATGGAGTTGGACACTTAGGCATAAGAAAAACTTATGAGACATAAAAACATCCTCCACTTAATGCACTAAAATGAAATAAATCTTTGAGAACAAGTTTTACTGTTAACTCTCATAATGCAACTCTTTGAGGATAGAGGTCCTGCATGGGAAGTTAGTGCACAGTGACTCCTATTGTTAATTTAGCAATTAACACACTTATGTATGATGTCAGTGATCACCTGAGGCTCCTGACTGAGCTGCCTAGGCTTTGGAAACCTTTTGAATCCACAAACTCTGTCAGTATTTAGACAAGACCATAAACAAAGTGGAGGTTCTCTCCTCTCTTCAGAGAAAAGTACATCCCTCTTTGATGACCACTTCTTCCCACTGGGGTCTTACCCACAGAGTTCCTTCATGTAGCACATTTTTTGCCACAGTGCATTGGTTTACCATGCCTGAAATGTTCTTGTGGGCTTTTCTTTTTTTTTTTTTTTTTTGACAGGCAGAGTGGACAGAGAGAAAGGTCTTCCTTTGCCGTTGGTTCACCCTCCAATGGCTGCCGCAGCCACCGCGCTGTGGCCGGCACACCGCGCTGATCCGAAGGCTGGAGCCAGGTGCTTCTCCTGGTCTCCCATGCAAGTGCAGGGCCCAAGGACCTGGGCCATCCTCCACTGCATTCCCTGGCCACAGCAGAGAGCTGGCCTGGAAGAGGGGCAACCGAGACAGAATCCGGCGCCCCGACCGGGACTAGAACCCGGTGTGCCGGCGCTGCAGGCGGAGGATTAGCCTATTGAGGTGCAGCGCCAGCCTCTTATGGGCTTTTCAACCAGACCAGGATGCCTTAAGGGCTGATTCTGAGGTCAGAATGCATAATTCTATCTGTTATTATTACCAGGCAATAAGTGCTCATTTTTAAATGTCGAATTCTTGGATTCTTTGTACAGTTGCCCCACCTTCCCCCCAACTTAACTATAGGAGATTTGCTCCGAGAGCCTCAGTGGATACCTGGAGCTGTAGACAGTACCAGAGCCATCAATTATATTTTTTCTGCCACATAATTTTTAAAAAATATTTATGTATCGGCCGGCGCCGCGGTTCACTAGGCTAATCCTCCGCCTTGCGGTGCCGGCACACCAGGTTCTAGTCCCGGTCGGGGCGCCGGATTCTGTCCCGGTTGCCCCTCTTCCAGGCCAACTCTCTGCTGTGGCCCGGGAAGGCAGTGGAGGATGGCCCAAGTGCTTGGGCCCTGCACCCCATGGGAGACCAGGATAAGTACCTGGCTCCTGCCATCGGATCAGCGCGGTGCGCTGGCCGCAGCGCGCCAACCGCGGCGGCCATTGGAGGGTGAACCAACGGCAAAAGGAAGACCTTTCTCTCTGTCTCTCTCTCTCACTGTCCACTCTGCCTGTCCAAAAAAAAAAAATATATTTATTTATCTATTTGAAAGGCAGAGCCACAGAGAGGCAGAGGCAAAGAGAGAGAAAGAAAGGTTTTCCATCCACTGGTTCACTCCCCAGATGGCCACAACGGCTGGAGCTGCACCAAATCCAAAGCCAGGAGCCAGGAGCTTCCGCTGGATCTCCCACACAGGTGCAGGGGCCCAAGGACTTGGACCATCCTCCACTGCTTTCTCAGCCCATAGCAGAGAGCTGGATCAGAAGTGCAGTAGCTGAGACTCAAACCCACACCCATATGGATTGCCAGCACCACAGACCAGGGCTTTTAAACGCTGTGCAGCGCCGGCCCCCATACTTAATTTTATAAATTTGGCATAGTATAAAATTACAACAAGAACAATGTAATAAAAGTTAAATGGATATGCTGTTTTTCAAAATATTTTATTGTATTATACCCAGCCTTATTGAACATGGATAATGAATTGTGGGTAAGAGAAGTCTACCATACTATTATCTGTTTTGTACATAAGTTATTTTTTTTAAAAGGCAGAGTGACTGAGAGTAGGAGAGACCAAGAGCGCAATCTTCCATACACTAATTCCTTCCCCAATTGGCTAAAACAGCTAAGGCTAGGCTAGGTCTAAGCCAGGACACAGGAACTCCATTCAGGTTTTCCACATGGGTTGCAGAACCTCATCATCTACTGCTTCCCAGGTGCATTAGCAAGGAGCTGGATCCAAAGCAGAGTAACCAAGACTTGAACCAGCACTCTCATATGGGATGCAAGCATCCCAATCGGCAGCTTAACTTGCTGCACCACAATTTCAGTCCCCATATTTAAGTTTTGAGGCTCCACTTCCTGAGAGGTGATTCAGTGGTGGGAAGTAATGTCCATAATTTTTCATTTTCAGCCAAACATTCCTGATGATTCTGATCCAGACAGTCCGTGGCTCACACTTTGAGAAGCACTTGAATTAGGAGGAAAGCAATTAGCATTTATGATTTATTATATGTGTTATTCATGTGCCAGTCACTTTCATAGGTATATTTACATTTGATATTCATAATATTGTGAAATTTTATCATCCCACTTATAAGTGTGATATTATCCTCATAAAGTTTTAGTAACGTGTTCTGAGTTCCAAAGGTGGCAGGGCCCTGTAACAGTCAGCAGTCTGACTCCAGGAACAGGGGAGGCTCTTTTGCTGTTTAACTTTGGCAAGGTGCCTCTCAGAGAGGATGATTGTGAAAGATTGGTGAATTGAAAAATGCTAGAAAGTGATATGAACAGCATGCTCTGCAATGTGTTTGATAAGTAAGTGTTAGAGCCACTGAAATGTTAGAATGTCTAAGAATATCCTGTTATTAAGAATATTTAGAAAAGATGAGCACGCATTTGTTTCTCATTGAAATGATGATTATTATTAACTTGCCTCTACTGAAATAGATGAGTTAATCCTAAAGATGAGTTAATCCATCTCTGACTACAGAAGCTAGATTACCTAATATAATAGAAAAACTAGAATTAGAACTAAAATTTTTAGTCTTGTGTTCTTTCAGATTGTTGTCATTATAAAGGTTAAGGTAAACTCCAACCCATATATTGCCTGAGAATTACCCAGAAAATGGTTGTGTTAATGGCTGGGAATGACACTTGTGACATTTAGTTTTTGAAAGTTCACACAAAGGCATAGTAATTAGAAGTGATCTGATATTTTAAAGAATTAGAAAAAATGGTAATTATTTTATGAATTAGTCTCAAAACTTCTGTTTCTGACACTGAAAACATATAGTTGAATGGCATTTAGGGTTTTTGTCAATTATTAAGGAATTATTGAAGAAATGTGGCCTGGAACCTGGGGTTATGTGGAAGTTCATTTTCGCCTTAGTTAGAGCTACGTAGTGGCTGAACCACCAAGAATACTGCAGGTAACTGTGTTAACACATAGTCTACTGCCATTAGCACAGTCTAAAGCACTTCAAGACCCAACTCTGGAGGTAGGTAAGAGACCCAGCTCCTCCTGGACAACTGAATGGGCAAGGATTTCATAGACTGGACGGGGCACTTGGTAACTTGACATTGGTTTACCCTGAATGCAAAGAATATCCAGCTGTGCCTCTTTATAGAAAAAGATCTGCATTTCTTTCTAAGCCTTTCTCAAAACTGCAGCTCTGGTTCCTCTCAGTTTTTCAAGATTGTCCCCAGAAAGAAAAGTTTAAAAAAAGAAAAGCTAACATAATATTAAGAAACATGGATATAAGATAGAAATACCATGCTACAAATAACAGAAAGAGCGCTGGACTTGGTATCAGAACCAGGTTCTAAAGACTCATTGATTACCACTCGACACTACGCCGTAACCTTGGCTAATCAGACCTCTGTACTTTGGTTTGTAAAATGAGTAGCCAGTTTCATTTCATCCAGGCCTAGCCTTTAAGTAGACTTAGATTTGGAAATATATTACACTGTTGTGGCTCAGCAATTTTCAGGAAAAGTGCACCTGAGAACATGCCACAAAAGTTAATGAAGGGGCTGGCACTGTGGCATGGCGGTTGAAGCTGCTGCCTGCGCTGCTGGCATCCCATGTGGGCACCGATTCAGGTCCTGGCTGCCCCACTTCTGATCCAGCTCTCTGCTGTGGCCTGGGAAAGCAGCAGAGGATGGCCCAATTCCTTAAGCCCCTGAACCTGCGTGGGAGACCTGGAGGAAGCTTCTGGCTCCTGGCCTCAGATGGCTGCAGCTCCGGCTGTTGCAGCCATCTGCATCTGAACCAGTGGGTGGAAGACACTCTGTCTCCCTCTCTCCCTCTCTCCCTCTCTCCCTCTGCTTCTGCCACTGCCTCTGCCTCTCTATAGCTCTGCCTTTTGGGTAAATGAATAAATCTTTAAAGAAATAAAGTTACTAATGGACCCAAACTTAGAGTAAATCAATCAGTATTTATTGACTACCTAACTGAAAGGTATATTAGACTGCACATACCCTTAATCTCAATCGTACAATGCTTTATGTAACAAGAAATTCTTCACAAAGTATTAATGCTTTTATATCCAATATGGGCTTTTTCCACCTTTGTTTTTTTCCCATGTTACTTGAATCATATATAACAACCCTGAAGGAGGACAAAACAGATATTATCTCTGTGCTTCCATGAGTTTCGCTGAAACTCAGATGATAAAAGTGGTTCTCTAGAGGGTAAGGCAGTTTTGCCCCCTGGGGGACTGTGGAGATGTCCGGAGACATTTTTAATTGTCACAACTGGGGCAGTGCTACTGGCACCTGGTAGGTAGAGGCTAAAGATACTGTTAAACATTCTGCAACACACAGGACAGCTCAAACTACAAAGAATTATGCCACCCACACTGTTAGTAATGCCAAGATTGAGAAACCTCAACAGGTGTTTAACGTAAGAACTGAAAATGATGGTTGTAACCAGAATCCCTCATGGACTCAGCCTCGTAGGTTTTTCACTTTCCTTGGAGCAAGGCATTAAAAACTGGAGTTACATGCATCCTCGATTAATCACTAATGTTTTGAGGGAGGTGCAAGTGAAAAGTGAGGTTTATTTATTTCTTCCTTGTGCAAGTACCAAATCTGAGTCATTTACCCAAGTGTTATTGAAATCAACACAGTCCCTTTAGTAGCCACTTTACAGTAGGACCTATTGTCAACCTGATAAACCAGAGGACTTTTACAGGAAATGTTAACAAGAGACTGAGCTAGAAGTGAGCAGAGCCAGGATTTGAAGGCCATCTGACTCCAAACTCATAACAGCATTTGGCAAGCTTAACTCTCACCTGCAAAATGTGGCTGTGACTTGTGAAGCTCTTACAATCCAGGGATAAATATTCTTTGGTTTTACCCCTCAAACTATTTTATAACTCAGAGCAATGGGCTGTAATTGTTTAATTTTCCAGAGTCCAGAAAAGCATCTGTTAAAACTTTTATGCCGTCTGAACTTGTGTAGGAAATATTAATAGGAAAGAACAAATAAAGGCAGTTATTCTACACAGCAGCCAATATTTTAATATTTTATTAAAATGTACATCTGATCATATACCTCCCTGCTTACTATCCTTAAATGGCTTCCAGATGTCCTTGGAATAAAATTTAGGCACTTTAAAATAGCCTATAAAGCTTTCCTTAAATTTTTTTAAAGTTTTACTTATTTATTTGAGAGGCAGAGAGATACAGAGACAGACAGAGCTCCCATCTGCTGGTTTACTCTCCAAGTGCCTATAAGGACCAGGACTGAAGCCATGATCCAGGAACTCAATCCAGATCTCCCACGTGGATGGCAGGGACCCTATCACTTGCTGCCTCACAGGGTATCTGTTAGCGGGAAGCTGGAATTTGGAGTGGAACCAGGACTCTAACCCAGCCACTCCAACATGTTATGCGGGCATCTTTTTTTCTTTTATTTTTTTATAGGCAGAGTGGACAGTGAGAGAGAGAGAGAGACAGAAAGATCTTCCTTTTTCCGTTGGTTCACCCTCCAATGGCCGCTGCAGCCGGCGCACTGCACTGATCCGAAGGCAGGAGCCAGGTGCTTCTCCTGGTCTCCCATGTGGTGCAGGACCCAACCACTTGGGCCATCCTCCACTGTACTTCCGGGCCACAGCAGAGAGCTGGCCTGGAAGAGGGGCAACCAGGACAGAATCCGGCGCCCCAACCAGGACTAGAACCTGGTGTGCCTGCGCCGCAGGCGGAGGATTAGCCTATTGAGCTGCAGTGCCGGCCTATGCGGGCTTCTTAACTGCTAGGTGAAACACACATTCCAGGCCTTCTAAGCTGATAATCCTTTTGCCACCCTTCAACTTCTTTGGGCTTTCTTCCTCCTCTCACTCACTGTGTTTTATTCATATTGGCCTTGAATGCCCTTAATTCTTGTCTTACCTCAAGGAGGTACCTCCCTGCCCTTTTATAAAGCCCCAATAATTTTATAAGTCTGTTTAAGTGTCACCTCTTTAGCTTTCTCTGAGGAGAGGAGAGAACTTCCACTTTGATTATGGTCTTGTCTAAATAAGGCTGGAGTTTGTGAACTCAAGAGGCTTCCATAGCCTTGGCATCTCATTACAAGAGCCTCGGGTGATTACTGACGTCATAAATAAGATTGTCAATTGTTAAGTCAACAACAGGAATCACTGTGCACTTGCTCACCATGTAGGACTTCTGTCCTTAATGTGTTATGCTATGAGAATTAACAGTAAAACTAGTCTTCAAACAGTACTTTATACTTTGTGTGTCTGTGTGGGTGCAAACTATTGAAATCTTTACTCAGTATAGACTTGATCCTCTGTATGTAAAGATAATTAATGAATTTTAATGAAGAATGGGATGGGAGAGGGAGTAGATGGGATGGTTTGAGAGTAGGAGGGTGGTTATGGAGGGAAGAACTGCTATAATTCAAAAGTTGTACTTTGGAATTTATATTATTAAATCAAAGTTTTTCTATTAAAAAAAAGTTTTAAAAAGTCACCTCTTTAGAAAAGTCATCTCTCTCCTTATTCCCACCTGTCTTCTGCATCCATCTAAATTAATTATTTCACTTTTATTCTGTAGCTTGCTACTATGTTTTACATCCTTCATGCCACTTATCACAAATTGTAATCATATATACCTTTCTATATATTTATTTGTGCGCATATTTAATGAGAGCTTGCTCTTCTAGAGTAACTTCACAAAGGCAAATACCTTATCTTTTTGCATCTGGCTCCTCGTATATGATTGAAACATACATGGATTTTGTAAGAATTAATACTTTTTGAATATTATTCTAGATGTTATAAGGAGGTAGAAATTAAAAAGATCCTGGGGCCAGCATTGTGGTGCAGTGAGGTAAGCCACCACTAGTAATGCCAGCATCTCAAACGAGCGCCAGTTCCTATCCAGCTCCTGACTAATGTGCCTGGGAAAGCAGCAGAAAATGGCCCAAATGCTTGGGCACTGCTACCCATGTGGGAAACCCAGATGGAGTTCCAGGCCTCTGGCTTCAGCCTGGCCCAGCCTTGGCCATTTCAAACATTTGGGGAGTGAATGAGTGGGTGGAAGGAACATCAATCTCTCAACTCTATCTTTCAAATAAATAAATGAATATTAAAAAATAAATAAATTAGAAAGTCCCTTGCCCTCAAGAAACTTGCTGAGTGTGTGTGTGTGTGTGTATGTATGTACATGTATATATATATATTTAGCTTTTATTTTAAGAACTATAAGTTTAGATTTTCATGAGTGAGGATTACTAGGGAAATTTTGAAGAGAAGGTTTCTTCTGTTAGGAACTCAAGAAACCTTCATGCAAGAAATGACATTTTAATAAAGCCTTAAAAAATGAGCTAGATTGTAAACTCAAAAGAGCAAGGGCCATGTTATAGCTTTACCCTTAATTCTGGCACCTTTTTAGTGCGTGAGAAATGTTGAATAAATGTCACAGGATTTGTAAATACACTGAAAATGGGGCAAGGGAAGGAATTCAAGGGAATGACACAATCCCCCAAAAATATACAAGTGGCAATGCTCTAAATTCACAAAAAGTGAACAGATCAGTGTTGGTGGAAGATAGGAACGTGAGGAGGATTAGACTGAGATAAAGTTGAACACGTAAGGCTGTAACAGAGAGAGAGAGAGAGGCACAGAGAAAGAGAGAGGCACAGAGAGAGACTTAAATACCAGATAACCTAAAATCAATGTATCAATATCGGAAGTTTAGGATGAAGATAGTTAATTTTGTCTTTGCAGGCAGAAATCAGTTCCTGGGAGTACAGATTAAAAGGCAAATTACAGTTTGAGAGATGCTTGTAAATATACGGAGGGCAAATACTAGTTCAGCTTGGAGTACTGGTTCTTCTATCAACATCACCATCAAACAGCAAGATTCACATTCCTATGGAGCATCTTCTGTATTTGGCTTGACAGGAAAGAACATTTGCTTCTATATATCTCTGGAAGGGGAGCAACACATTTGCCTAGCAAGTCCCTAGAGATGTTCAAACAGTTATTACAGAATTTTATATTAAGAGATGCATGCAATGACTTCTAATGTCCTTCCAGTTCTTTGTGAAATCTGTGATCCATAAATTAAGACAGGACACTCAGGTTTCAGTTTCAGGTCATTTATATATAGAAGAAGAAACGGCTCATCTGTCTCTTTCCAGGCCTAGTTGTTTGGGACCAAACTTCTCTCCTAAGCTATGTCAAGAAGGAGTAGCATCTAAGAGGGCTCATTACATGTCTGCAGTTGACAAAGAAGAGAAGGAGTTTTGGAGCAATCCCCCATTCAACTGTTTCTCCTGCCTTTCCTCAAACCGTTCTATCAGCATGATGACAGAGACAGGCACAGATTGCAAAGATGATAAAAACATTTCAGGTATTGATAAGACCTGGTCCCAGGCTGGTGCCGCGGCTCAATAGGCTAATCATCTGCCTGCGGCGCCAGCACACCGGGTTCTAGTCCCGGTCGGGGCGCCGGATTCTATCCCGGTTGCCCCTCTTCCAGGCCAGCTCTCTGCTATGGCCCGGGAGTGCAGTGGAGGATGGCCCAAGTGCTTGGGTCCTGCACCCGCATGGGAGACCAGGAGAAGCACCTGGCTCCTGCCTTCAGATCAGTGCAGTGCGCCGGCTGCAGCGGCCATTGGAGGGTGAACCAATGGAAAAAGGAAGACCTTTCTCCCTGTCTCTCTCTCACTGTCCACTCTGTCAAAAAAAAAAAAAAAAAGACCTGGTCTCAGCAAGAAAAGGCACAATGTGCTGTGAATGTTCAGAGATTTTTAGACGAAGACCTTGAAATTTGGGGAGGGTTTGCTGTGTTAGACATTGTTAGAATGAGCATTCCAGATTGAAGACACAATGTGAACAAAGATACCAGACAGAAAATGTGCGGTATCCTGCGAACACTGGGAACTTTGGCCACTGGACTCTTTTGGCCAGAACACAAAGTGCACATAGGCAGAAACATAGGTTTGTATCTTTATTTTAGAGATCTGTGATTTTGGACAATGGAATTGAATAGACAATGGAAAGGTTGGTAGGCAGCAAAATTTTTTCACCAGGTAAATAGAGCCATGCCTTAGGTAGATTAACTAATCACTGATACATAATATAGAGTGGACAGAGGGCAGGGGTACCTTTAGGAAAACCCATGTTGATAACAGAGATGTCAATGGTGACAGGCTGGGTGAATCTTCTCATTTACTGGGGATTAGGAAAAGTAACCAAAATTAGGACATACATGGATACAAAACATGACATTAGGTAAAGAATAAGGCAGGTTCATTTTATTTTATTTACCTACTATTTGCAAATAAAAATTAAACAGAGGGAGAGAGATCTTCCAGCTGCTGGTTTACTTCCCAAATGACTGCAACAACCAAGGCTGGGCCAGGCCAAAGCCAGAAAAGCCAGGAGTTTCTTCCCTGTCTCCCCATAGGTACAGGGGCCCAAGCACTTGGGCCATCTTCCACTGCTTTCCCAGGTGCATTAGCAGGGAGCTGGATCAGAAGTGGAGCAGCCAGGATTTGAACTTATGCCCATATAGGATGCCAGCACTGCAGATGGCAGCTTAACCCACTGCACCACAGCGCAGTACCCTGAGGCAGGTTTAATAGAAAATAAAGCATGGCCTGGGAGTATACCTAGGTCTCTAGCAAGGACACCTCCATGGCTTTGTGGTGTTAATGTTGATCAAGTTACTTAACCTCTTGGTGCCTTGATTCCTCCAAATGAGATGTTGTGAGGATAAAATAAAATGCTGGATTTCTTACAGTGTCATTTGTTCATATTCCTTGCAGTTATTCGTCTTTTGAATCTATAAAGTAAGAACATTTTAGTTGATCTTATGCTAGCTACAGTTTGTGCTGTTTCCTCTGCTGCCCTTTTATGTGGTACTTGTCAAGGTTTAGCACCCTGGAGACTTAATGCACATAAACAGCCTGGCTTTGGCACTTCAGACCACTTGAAGGTCAGCAGCAGCTGATACACACACCCTGCCCTTCTTCCACTTTTAGAAACAGGTATTGGTTGTGTTTACAGTCTCTTTCCTCAGATTTGTCACAAAACAAATATTTCACAGTTGTATCTCTAAAGGTGAATTAGGCCAGAAAATGTGAATGTTCAGATCCTCCAAAGAACTTGGTGATGTCAAACTCTAGGTGTCTATGAAATAAATAGTCAGAGCTAAAGGAATTCCTAATACCCGACTTGCCTATGTTACTTCTACATCAGCTACATTTTGCTACTTCTTGAGTTAGAACTATGGGATAACTTCTGAGCACACCCACCAAATATGATTATATGGCATTTTAGACTCATTAAGGTGGTGGAGAGGAAATTAAGGTTTGCCCAGTGTGTCATTAAAAGATAAGGAATTTTAGTTTATCTATTTTGTGTCTAAGTTGGCAAAGAAGAAATGCAGAAAACCAATTTATTTCTTCAAACATTTACTGTAACCTACTATATGCAGGATATAAGAAAAAGCAGAAGTGCAAAGATAAATAAGACAGAATCTTTAAAGAGCTTATAACCTAATAGTAAGGAGAGGGAGAGGGAGGCATTCTGTTCTTCTGGAGATGGAACTGAAAAAATATAGAATTAATTTTAGGTCTGGATAGAAGTTTATTAATCATATAATTCACTATCTTTACAAGTAAGGAAAATTAAGCTCTATAGTTTGCCCAATATAATATTTATCACCAATGTATCTAATGTTTAAGTGAGTTATTTTTCATTTATGTTTGTTATTTATGTGGTAGTGGATAGTTCACTCCTGTTTGCCCAGTAGACATAGGTGATCTAGAGACTGCACAGTGGGCATTTAAGAAATTAAGTTTGCTTTCCCTTGAAAGTGATAGCCCTCAGTGGCTGGATAATTGACACTGTACTCAGTCCCTTCAGGATCGGTCTTGCCCCAACAGGTTTCTCATCTCTTTCACTCAGTCTGAACAGCTTAATAAAGTAGAGTGATGGAGACAGATGAAATTATGATAGAAGGGGGTGACCTTGAACCGAAATCCAGAAATAAAGTAGATTTTGCCTCTTTGTGATTAGACCTCAGAATGAGGATAGCTTTATGTCTTTCCAGTGACATAGGTAGAATAAGGTTCTCAGGGCAGCTCCTGAGTTACCCCTTCGGCTAAAATAGATACTCTTAGCCAAGAGCCTCTGAGTAAAGGAGTTACTGCCACTAAATCATAGCTGCTGTTTTATTCTCTTAAAAACCTGTCAATCCATGCAGCATTTCTTGTTTGCCTAGGTCGTTGACTACTCATAAATGAAGGCTCTTTAGGTTTTAAGTGTAATTGTTTGAAGTAGTTTTCCTCTCTATATGTCTGGCAGTTGGCTACTTTTGATGCAGCCCATTAGACTGATGTATGAGTAATTCAGCCACATAAATTCTGCTATTACTTGAGTTTGTAGACTCTGCATAGTTTGGTTTCTTTTTATGAGAAGTGCTTTCAGGGCACCCTGTGTAGATTATCTGATGTAATAGAGTTCACTTTGGTATATGGTGAAGAAAGAGAAAATAACAGAATGATAGGACTATTGAACTCTGCAAATAATTTCTAAATTAATTATTGGCCAGTTCTACTAACATCTTTGTTAGCCCAGCCATTGCCATGAAAAACATCATGTACAAACTTGTTGCAGATGATCCCTTGAAGTTATTTTTATTGTCAACAAAGGCAAAAAGTCAGGGGCCGGTGGAGGGGGCGGATGGTAGCCATTGTTTTACTGAAAATCTTTTTAAAAGATAAAATCTAGACGGATTTAGTATGTTTAAGTGTGTGTGGCAGAGGTAGCGATGTGTCAGTTTGGGGCGATTATTCTCCTAAATTTATTCTGTAGCTAGTGCTATATAAACTCTTTTTTTTCTCCCAGAAACCTTTTGTATAAGGAATACAAACTTCATGCATTTCATAAATACAACCTTAGGAATATAGTGATTCTTCCCACTGTACCTGCCCTCCCTCTGTATGAACTCTTAGCACTGAGGGGAGTAATAGGTGTTTGAATGTATATAATTCTACGATCTTTTACATTTCTTTTGTTGTTGTTGATCTGCTTTCTCGCCACTGATCTTTAGTATTTTCAATACATTGGCTGGGCTGAACCTTTGGGAGTTGTGAATTTCTGATAGGTCTGGCTATGACCTATGATTTACTCAAGCCTAATACCCTTTGTAAGAGAAATGGGTAAAAATTAAGGAAACATGTTATCATTGTACCTCAAGAAAGACTCAGGCCAAGAAAGGCCTTATATATCCAAAGGACAATACAATTACAACCACATCTCTGCAAGTCAGTTTAGAATAGGAATATGAGACATCAGGACCCAGGGGAGGGATGGACAGTGCCATGGCCTTCACGGGGAAGGGTCTTCTGTATATTCATCAAATTGTATTTCCCTTGCCACTTACGGGGAACTACTACATTTATTTTAAGCAACTCCAATATGTTTGCCTGGAATGCCAAATTATGAGCAGACCCCCTAATCCCTACATATTGCTGCTTTATATCAAGGTCTCCCCTTTATTCTTCTTTTTAAAGATTTATTTATTTACTTGAAAGGCAGAGAGAGAAAGAGAAGTCTTCCGTCTACTGGTTCACTCCCCAGATGGCTGCCAACAGCTGGAGCTGTGCCAATGTGAAGCCAGGAGCCAGGAGCTTCCTCCAGATCTCCTATGTGGGTGCAGGGCCCCAAGGACTTGGGCCTTCTTCTACTGCTTTCCCAGGCCATAGCAGAGTGCTGGATCAGAAGTGGAGCAGCTGAGACTCGAACTGGCACCCATATGGGATGCTGACACTGCAGGCTGTGGCTTTACCCGCTATGCCACAGTGCCGGCCCCTCCCCTTTATTCTTACATCTCCTTCATTTCCCCCCTCCCCACAAGGACAACTTAAGTGTGGAATCATAAAGCCATCAAGAGAATTTTAAAAGTTCACCTACAGGAAGGCTCACCTATACTCTACCCTTAGAGCAGGAGTGGGGAACCTTTTGTCTGCCGGGGACCATTTGGATATTTATAACATCATTCATGGGCCATACAAAATTATTACCTTAAAAAATTAGCCTGTTACAGATTTATTACATTTCAAGTCCCACTTGCAGTTACCTTGGCAGGGCCAGGCCAAATGATTTCGAAGGCCTTCTATGGCCCAAGGCTGTAAGTTCTCCACCCCTGTCTTAGACTGTGAAAGAATTAGGCCTTTGAATATAAGGAAGTTTTTTAAAGGTACCATGAAGCAAAGCCACAGCCATTTCTCGGAATTTCTCCTGACCTTGTACAGGTGAGCAAAAAGTAGAATTAGCCCAGTTAAGCTGGTTGCTTGATGATGTGAACATAGTCCATAAGCATGCCTCCCTGTTTATGATAGTGTACTGTCTTTGATCTTGAATTTCCTATATCTGTTCTCAGCAAAAGGTTGTGTCACCAATCGTAATTAGTGACTGCAGAAAGCAGAACAACTAGATGGATTTCTTTTTGCTTAATGTTTTTGTAGACTTAAAAGGGAACATGAACCTAATCATTTTAAGGATAAAAATTTTCCTCTTTAGTGTCCTTATCACAGAAGTTAGGAAAGATTGTAGGCAGTCTCCAAGAGAATTTTCTGAAGCCCTAGATTACATCTGACTGGGCTAGAGAAGAGGGGCTTTGTGGCAGACATATAACCACTTCTGTGTAGTCTTCTTATGGAATCTAATCTCCATTGGTCTTACCTGTCACTGTGCAAGCTGGGTAAATAAGAATTTGAAGTTCAGACTAAACCTGTTAGAGATAAAGTCAATGCAAAGACCCAGAATAAGCAGCAGAATTTAGTCTTCCTGCTAATCTCCCAACTTCTTTCAAGAATTCATGTTTATTTGGCTAGAGAGTCTAGGTTTTGCAAAGAACCCAGGCCTCTAGTTGAGCTTTACAATGAATCTGCGATAGGAGAGATGGGGCAGGACTGAAGGTAGCTTCTTTTTTGATTATCCTCAAAGCTAGACTGTGAAATAATTAGACCCTTAAATACAAGGTTGTTTTGTCAGCTATTTATGTAAGTATTGCACCATACTTATTAAGTGGAGGAAAGGAGGAAATAGAAATACAAAGCTGGAATGCACTGTTTCTCATATCTAATAGTATTCAGGGGAAATAGAAGCCAGTTGGCACGTGACCAAATTCAAGTACCCAATTGGACATGAGATAAATGTTCTTCAGAAACTGAACAGTGGAAAGCCATCCTGAGAGACTTCTCTTCTTTCCTTAACTGTTTTATAGGAACTGAGTTCCATACAAATTCATGCTTGGTGGTGATGGCGGTTGTTGTAATAGTCAATTCCTGGACCATATCTTGGTTTTCCTTAAGTTTTTCTACCAGAAGCAGCAGCTCTTAGGAGTTACCCATATGCCTATTGCCAGCCACTTCGTGGTCTCATTGAAAGTGGTCTCAGCTAGAACTCTGTAGGAAAGACTCTAACAGAATGCTAATATGCTGACTGGTTTCTTCTCCCACAAAGCTCACTCACTGAATTTTCCCTATTCAAGGTTTATTTCATCAAAGTAATAGCTAGCATTTGTCAGGCACTGAGGTGCTCTATGGGTGTGATTTCATTGAGTCCTCGCAGCAGCCCTCCTTCAGGCTTCGCTGTCTAGAAAACCAGCTGAGGAGAGGCGAAGGCACTTTTGCAGGTCATGTAATCAGATAGATTTTGCTTAGGTTCCACCCATCACTAATCATTACTTACTCTTCCACGAGTTCCACTAACCATAACTGCATTTTTGATTCCATAAAAGTACAGTCCAGCTACTTTGTGGACCTTGAAACCAGTTCATAGAAAGAGATGATGAGGTTGGGCTATATTAGAGAAAACAATTCTTAGAGAGCAGTAGTTGAAGTGGCTGTGGAGGTTAGAGAAACTTGAATAAGCCAAAGAGAACAGCACAGCTCCCAATTACCATGAGATGAAACCATTTTCCTCAGGTTACAAATTGAGAAAACAAACACTACTGGTGTGCCCCTGGACACGGTACTTTTCTTACTTAAGAGCCATTTTTATTTTGAAAGAAACTGAGCTTGGGTCATTTTAGATGAGAACTATTGAAGGAAAGAGATCAAAATTAACCAATGACAGCATTTCTATTCTACCAAAAATGAGTTAGGTGCATTTGATGAGTTATCCAAATATATAGGACACATCACTGAAAATTAAGTAGGAAGAGGAAAATTATAATCATTTATTATGCCTTAATAATTTCTTAGTTTTTCCTTTTTTGGCATCGGTTTGACGTATTCCCATGGGACTTTTCTTACACTAAGATGATTAGTGAGCAAGCATAAGGACTTACTGGGAAGGGTTTGACTCTATGGTGTATTTTTGTATGTTAATTTCCACCAGATTAGTTCCTTCATGTTCATATACCACTGGGTAAGCCTTGCGTGGAATTTTATTATAAGAAGTCCATTGTTCACTGACAACAAAAGCAAGTAGATTCTATTCCTGCTCTATTAGCTAGTACATTTGAAAGTGAATTGTATCCTACACGGATGATATTTCAGAGCAAATGCATAAGTTGGAAGATTTTCTTAAGGTTTGAATGTATGTATGAATTCCTGGGTCTCTGGTATGTTTAAAGAGATTGGTAAGTGTTGTCATTGAACATGTATCTCTAATTGGAAATGAGGGGCCAGAATAATGAGGAACTTGTGAGTCTTCAAAAATTGCTAACAGGAATAATGTAAAAGTTCATGGTACAACTCTTAAATAGTTTGTGGTGTTTATTCTTGCTTTTTAAATAGTCCTTTACATGTAATTTTATACCCCAAAATGAGAATTATTTCTATTCAGTTTCTCCTTCCAGCTTTTGGTCTAGAAGCTCCTTGAGCCCGACTGCTTCTGGTTCATCTCTGTATCTCCCTTGGTGTCTTACAACAGAAAGGCCTTAACTGATGTTCCTTGCTTCTTCATGACCAGGATTTGTGTTGATAATATAGGATGAAATTATCCTTTATGATTTCCAATGCTGTAAACACTCCAGACTCTTGTTGGAAGAGAACAAAATTTGTGACTTGACTTCAGCTTCAGTCTCCACATGAGGATGTGCTGGCTAGAAAAAGTCTTTTCATGCTTTTTTTTTTTTTTAAGATTAATTTATTTATTTGAAAGGTGGAATTAACAGAGAGAAAGAGATCTTCTATCTGCTGGTTCACTCCCCAAATGGCCTCAATGAGCTGAACAGGGCCAGTTGGAAGCCAGAAGCCAGGAGCTTCTTTCAGGTCTCCCACATGGGGGCAGAGGCCAAGGACTTGGGCCATCTTCTGCTGCCTTCCCAGGCACATTAGCAGAGAACTGGATTGGAAGTGGAGCAGGGGGCTTGAACTGGTGCCCATACGGGATGCTGGCATCTCAGGCAGCAGCTCTACCTGCTATGCCACAATGCCGGCTGCACTCTTTTCATTCTTTTTTTTTTTTTTTGACAGGCAGAGTGGGTAGTAAGAGAGAGAGACAGAGAGAAAGGTCTTCCAGTTGCCGCTGGTTCACCCTCCAATGGCCGCAGCAGCCGGCGCATCTCGCTGATCCGAAGCCAGGAGCCAGGTGCTTCTCCTGGTCTCCCATGCGGGTGCAGGGCCCAAGCACTTGGGCCGTCCTCCACTGCCTTCCCAGGCCATAGCAGAGAGCTGGCCTGGTAGAGGGACAACCAGGATAGAATCTGGCGCCGCAACCGGGACTAGAACCCGGTGTGCCGGCGCCGCAAGGCAGAGGATTAGCCTGTTAAGCCACGGTGCCGGCCAGTCTTTTCATTCTTAATTCACTTCATTTGCTTGGTTCAGAATCCTAATTTAGGATCATTGAGATACCAGTGAACTCTCCATTCTGCAGTTATTTCCTCTAAAACCCCTGTCCATCATCCATTGTCACTTTTTTGGTGTGTGTTCTGTTATTTAGTGCTTACTATAAAATTTTTGTGGATGGGGCCACCACCTGCGATGCCAGCATCCCATATGAGCACTGATTCGAGTGACAGCTGTTCTACTTCTGACCCAACTTCCTGCTAATGCACCTGGGAAGACAGAAGATTGTCCAAGTGCTTGGGCCCCTGCTACCATGTGAGAGACCTGGATGGGGGTCCGGCTCCTGGTTTCGGCCATTTGGGGAGTGGACCAGTGAATGAAAGAGCTCTGTTTCTCAGTATTTCTCTGTAATGCTACCTTTTAAATAAATCAATCTTTAAAAAATATATACTTGTGGACAAAAACTCTTAAATATCTGTTTGCATTTCCAATCTAGTTCCTTTTATGACAATGGTATTAATGATATCAAATATTCAAGATTTATACTTATAATATAGTATCTGACATGACAGTTACTTAAATTCAAAGTTGCACTTTAGGCGCCAGCACTGTGGCACAGTAGGTTAATTCTCCGCCTGCAGTGTTGGCATCTCATATGGGTGCCAGTTCTAGTCCTGGCTGTTCCTCTTCCCATCCAGCTCTCTGCTATGGCCTGGGAAAGCAGTGGAAGATGGCCCAAGTACTTGGGCCCCTGAACCCAGATGGAAGACCCAGAGGAAGCTCCTGGCTCCTGGCTTTGGATTGACGCAGCTCCGGCTGTTGTGGCCATTTGGGGATTGAACCAGTGGATGGAAGACCTTTCTTTCTGTCTCTCCCTCTCACTGTCTGTAACTCTATCTCTCAAATAAATAAATAAAATCTTAAAAAAAAAAAAAAGTTGAACTTTGAATATCCCTGCCACTTTGCTTTGTCTTCCACTGGAAGTAAGAACTTGTTTCTCAAGGCTGCTGTTACAGAACCATGGGGTAGGAGTTAAAGAGGGGAAAATAGATGGCTGAATATTTGTGATTTGGAGTTAGACGCACATGACTGCATGACTGTGTATAGATTTCCTATCTGAAGTCCATCTCTCCTTCACTTCCTGGGAATACTGTCACAACAGCCTGTTTCTTTCCATCCCAGCATTAATCACGCCACAAAAATTGTTCTGTTACTTGGCTCAGAGTTTGGCACACAGTAGGTGCTTGATAAATTTTGATTGATGGAGTGAATAATGAGAAGCACACTCAGGCTCGTGAATAGGAAAACCTACTTGGAATTCCAGAAGCCACTCTTTCTTCCACAAATTGGAGTTGAGGGACACATAAACGGTTTCTACCAATACCTCCCTTTCCAGATACACCCCAACTTCCCAGCTCCTGCTATAGAAATTAATGCTCCCTGGTTTATGGCCCACATTGACTTCTGCAGTACAGCATGGATGTAGTTGTAAAAAATACAAGGCTGATTATACAGTGTCTAGACTTAATCTAATATAGAATATCCAATTTATATCTTGTTTTTCATGTTCTCAACTCCAGTGTCCTTGTAGGACTCAAATTGTATCCAAAGCCTGAGTACACTGCTTGCCTAGGGCGGCAGTAGACCTTCCTTCAAATTTAAATTAGCTTGAAGGCTGGTTGTCCGTTCGTGAAAATGTAACCTGAACATCCTGATTAGACACAGGTCATCCCCATTAGGTGAGTTATCTGAAGTACTTGCTTTTTATCTACTGACATTTATGATTAGAAAGCCTTAGAGCTATTAAATTGCTTTAATGGCATCCATTTGTACATCGTTACAAATTGTTTCCTGCAACTTAAACAGGCTGCATTTCTCATCTTTAAATCTGGGTATATTAAACATGTCTCTTAAAGGAACAAATAGTTTTTTAAGATATATTTTATTTATTTGAAAGGCAGAAAGGGAAAGAAATCTTCCATACACTTTTTCACTCCCCAAATAGCCATAAGCACTGGAATTGGGCCAGGCAGAAGCCAGGAGCCTGGAACTCCATTTGGGTCTTCCACATAATAGCAGAGGCCCAGATATTTAGGTCAACTTCCGTTGCTATCACAGGTACATTAGCAGGGAGCTATACTGAAGGTGGAGCAGGTCGCAAGTGGTAGCTTAACCCGCTGTGCCAACAATGCTGGCCCCTTAAAGGAACAATTTTATAAACTAAGGAAGGGGGTCAGGTATCTGAGGCCCTAGGTTCAAGTCCCTTCTGCCACAGTCTCCAAAAGTGATCCTTATTAGAACCTGTTAATTTCCTCTATAGGTAAATTTCACTGGATGAAATTCCATATAGACAAAAGTCTTACAAATTTACCATGAAACAAGATTTTTATATCCTTGGGTTGTGATAAGTCATTCTTTTTTTTTTTTTTATTTTTTTTTTAAGAGACACTTTTGCTGCATCCGAACTTTTCCTGGGAAAATGAATCATTCCCACCATATGGGCCACATGACCACCACAGCCTCACACTCCCATGGCGGAGGAGACGGCAGCATGATGATGATGATGGTGAGTGCCACAGGAGAGGCAGCACAGGTCCTTTCCCACCTGGGACACGGAAATCATGGACGTTCAGTACTGCCAGTGTATTATCGCTAAAGGTCAGCTTACTCATGAGAAAAAAACTAACGCAGACCCACACAAGTCAGGTGATTTGCCCAAGATCATGTGGCAAGTCAGTTGCAGAGTTACATCAGAACCACGATTTCAAGGGTTCTGTCTTCTCCAGCTTCTTTATGAAATGGACCCTTTTCTGAATGGACTTCTGGTCTTTGTGCTTTGTGTAGAAAGAGGAAAGTTGGCAGTGGGACCACAGGAGGAGACTCTTGCGTGGTGTCTGTGATATTAATGAATGCTAAGATAAGGGAGAAAGCCTCCCACTCCGGTGAATGTCTCTGCTTCCCCAGATCTGCTACTTTTTAATGTTGTAAGCTTCTTTCCCTCACTTAGGATCTTTAGTCAACTCTAATTGGCTCATTTTGATTTTCTGGCAGCCTATGACGTTCTACTTTGGCTTTAAGAATGTGGAACTGTTGTTTTCTGGTTTGGTGATCAATACAGCTGGAGGTGAGTACACTATCAGGCAGTATTTGAAGGTGTCAGTCACTTGAGAGATGGTGACAAAGCTTTTGGAAACCCAGCATCTCTTTCTGTCCTAATTACTGAATCGGTTTGGTCGTGATGCATAACCATCTTGGTTCCTATTTCCCACCTAGGGGGTAGGATACACAATATTTATTTTGGTCTTCCAATAAACTTCCTTTCAATAACATGTTTATGTTTTTAGAGCTCTGCAAAATAATCTAGATGCCTGATAAAAGTCTTTTGTAATCAATTTCTTTTTATTCTTTTTCCAGAATGTTTTTTGTTTGATAAACTGTTGTTCCTAGACATAAAGCTACAAACAAGTGAAAACACTACAAAATAAACCCTAAGTTATTTTACAGCTAGTGGAATGTTACACCCTAAATAACGTAACATTAGTGTGTCAGACTGTGGGCCACATCCTTCCTAGTGCTTGGCATGCCCACTGTTAGAATCACTCCTGGTTTGGAGGTAGCTGATTAGCCGTCTCTTTGTGCCTATCTTGTTGCATCAGTAAATTTAAATTGAAATTGCACAAGATCCATAATTAGCTGGACTGCTTTAGTACCAAATATATCTTTGTATCCACAAGATCAATTTGTTTTGGCAGGAAAGGGAGCATTTAGTTCAGCTGGTGTGTTAAACTAGTATTTTGCCGGCACCATGGCTTAACAGGCTAATCCTCCGCCTTGCGGTGCCGGCACACCGGGTTCTAGTCCCGGTCGGGGCACCGATCCTGTCCCGGTTGCCCCTCTTCCAGGCCAGCTCTCTGCTGTGGCCAGGGAGTGCAGTGGAGGATGGCCCAAGTTCTTGGGCCCTGCACCCCATGGGAGACCAGGAGAAGCACCTGGCTCCTGTCATCGGAACGGCGCGGTGCGCCTACCGCGGCGGCCATTGGAGGGTGAACCAACGGCAAAAAGGAAGACCTTTCTCTCTGTCTCCCTCTACTGTCCACTCTGCCTGTCAAAAAAAAAAAAAAAAAAAAAAACTAGTATTTTAATACATTCATGTCAGTACCAGCACCTTACAGTGTAAAAGAACTGAAGTGCATATTCAAGAAATGTAGTCAGTACTTTAAATGCTATTTTTCTTTTCCATATTCTACACCGTGTTTCAATTTAATAGCTAATTTAATGACATCAAGCAGCTAAACCAAAAGGCTTTTAATGGTTCAGATGCTCTTCTGGATCTTCATCAGAAAGTAAATGTGTTATTCCACAGAGGCGGTGGTTTTCACCAAGACTGTATAGGCTGTTCTCCCTTCTGGGCAGGTAAGGGGTAACAATATAATATATGAAGAAACTGAGAGTAGTACTTTTTTACTTTGTCTTTCTAGCTGCACTGACCAATGACCTGTTTCACAGTATCACCATCTTTTCCTTCCCTGCTTAGAAATGGCTGGAGCTTTTGTGGCAGTGTTTCTACTAGCAATGTTCTATGAGGGACTCAAGATAGCCCGAGAGAGCCTGCTACGGAAGTCACAAGTCAGCATTCGCTACAATTCCATGCCTGTGCCAGGACCAAATGGAACTATCCTTATGGAGACACATAAAACTGTAGGGTAAGATGATTGAATAGGTCCAGATGGGAGTTCTAGAAAGCTGGACTAGTTAAGCAGCAGAACCGCTGTCTTACAGCTGCCCTGTTCTTCAGTTAGTGATTATTTATTCCCATGGTAGTGATGAGCTTATTAAAGCCCCAAAAGACTGGGACTTACTTAAGATGAAAGAATGAGTAACCAGATCTCCTGATCCTTAATCTAGTTTTTTCTACTATACAACCCAGCCCTCAATTCTGTTTCCACTTTTGTGGAATATGAACTTTGCCAAGGGGGAAGGCCTAAAAATGTTCAGGCAGAGAAGTATGAGAGGTTTTGCAGGAGTGGGGAAACTTTTTTCTGCCAAGGGCCTTTGGTTATTTATAGCATCATCTGTAGGCCATACAAAATGATCGACTTACAAATTAGCCTGCTATAGATTTATTGAATTTGAGTCCCACCTGCAGTTGCCTTGGCAGGGCCAAACCAATTGATTTCAGGGGCCTTATATTGCCCACAGGCCCAACGTTCCCTAAACCTTCCCTTTCAGGACCCAAGGTGGAGACAAAAAGTCGGGATTGCTCCTTTCTTTGTCCTCCTCCCCAAAGCACATATAACCATATCTGGCTGATGCTTATCAACCTGGCAGCCTGTGGTATTCCATTCTCAGGGACTGTAAAATGTCCATACCCACAAGTGCCCACTAGTTTCCAAGATGGCGGTAAGGCAGCCCAGGTGAGGCTGCCCTCGTGGCTACGACATTCGCCCTCCTCCAGATCTCAGAGCTCCTAGAAGTCTGATTGTTGTGTCCCCATTTGCTTTCCAGGCAGCAGATGCTAAGCTTTCCTCACCTCCTGCAAACAGTGCTGCATATCATCCAGGTGGTCATCAGCTACTTCCTCATGCTCATCTTCATGACCTACAACGGGTACCTCTGTATTGCCGTAGCAGCCGGGGCCGGGACAGGATACTTCCTCTTCAGCTGGAAGAAAGCAGTGGTAGTGGACATCACAGAGCATTGTCATTAACGTCAGACTCCATGTGTGGCCTTAATGATTGCAGTGGGAAGCAGTTTGAGACTGGAAGACATGATTCCTGCTCCAATCATCTCTTCTTGCTCCTCTTTACACACACACACACACACTGCTCAACAGAGGTTTAGTTTACAGTCCCTGGGGTAAAGTGGTAATCTCCTAAACTGTTTTTTTTTCCTACTAAGTTGAGATTCCCATTTTTCTTAAAGAGAAGCCACCCGAGATGTCTTCTTCCTTGTCATCCCATTTATATGTTCTTGTCTAATCTGGGTAGCTTTCTATTCAATGACTTGGTCATCTGCTTCCTTGTTTTATCTTCTTGGTTTCTTTTAGCAGACAGCATATGAATTTGTTTTTTTGTTTTGTTTTGTTTTGTTTTTCCCTGAGTCAGTGATGGAAAGGGTTTGACTTTGAGCAGGATTAATGGCAGCTGAGGGAAATTCTTGTCCAACTACACCCGGAACTCAAACTTAACATTAGAAAATGAGTTCTAGTCTTTGGACTCAATAAGTGGGAAATACCCTGTGCCTTTCTCCAGGTGTGATGTGTTGCACCAAAACCTTTGTAGTGTGCAGAGGGGTGGTTGAGGCTAATTCCAGGGCTTGCAAAATGTGTATTCTTGAGTTGCTAACTCATCAATTTTATGTTCCCACTTACCATTTTGATTAGGATGAATTTGCTAATCCAAAAAAAAAAAAAAAAAGACAATCAATTTGAGAGAATAGAAATAGATATTTTAAAATAAAACTGTAAAGCCATTGGCATTTTACTTTGACTTAGTACCTTGGTTTGTCTCAGCTGAATGAAGCAAGAGTTTGAAATTTTTCCCATTACTGTTTTCATGTGTCTGTCTCCAAACCAGTGATTTTCAAACTTGAGCATGCATCAGAACTAGCAGCTGACACACTAATCCCAGAGCCCCAAAACTGGCATTTCTGGGTTCCTGATTATTGTTCCAATGGATGGTCAAGGGGGCCCACACTTTAAGAATCTCTGCTTTAAATTAAGGAAGCATCACCTGGTATTGGGCATGGAAATTTGAATTGCCGATGGGTAGGTTGTACATCTGGGCATAATTCACGTCATAAATGCTGCTGGTCAATACTTAAGCATTCCAAAAACTTTTATGCAGCTCCATCTGTGTACACCTATACCTGTACCTTTGCACATTTGCAGGAAGGGCTGCAGCCAAAGTACTCTGATCAGCATGGCTGAAATCACTACTTCTTAAAGAGCTGTGGTTTCTTGGAAGGAGTTTGAAGGTTGAGAGAAACCTTTGATCTGCAGTGTAAGTCAGCCAGCCTGGGCCAGAAGAGCCAAAGCTCAGCTTTCTCTTTGGAGAAACTTAGGGTGCGGTCCACTGATGGCCAGATTTGTGTCAGTCCCCAGCATCCACGCCCACGCCAAGCAGATCCTCATCCTCTGAAACACCATCTTTGTCACTCTTGGGGGCGTAATTAGATCACAAGTGGCTAGAAATCTCTTTTCTAAGTGAAGAATCCCATTGGATGTTTATTGTTAGTCTCTACTGCAGCCTTGTTTCAGTCCAAACTACCTCGGTACAGCGAATCTTCCGTGCTGGTCTGCTCAACTCTGCCCTCCTCGGAGCCAGACACAGCCGTGCCTCGGGCAGAGCTGTCCTGTTGGCTTGTGTTCTGGTTTTGAAGTTTGTACTTTCTCTGTGGATGCCAGTTAAATATTGGAGAGTGAGGAATGTGTACTTCTATGGCTTTGAACCAAGAGAGGGTGATGAGCCTACTAGATCGAGGTTAAAATCCAAGAACCAACATTTTAGAGCTTTGTGCTTTTCTCTCATTTCATCCGCTTGAAGCCCTGGTAACTTAGCATGGGCAAAGTGAATTCCGGGTACTGACAACAAGAGTCCAGCACTAAAGGTGCAAATAGCCCATGGCTGTCTTGGAAGCCAAGAAATCATAAAACCATGAGAACCAAGTAAGAATCAAGGTTTAGTAGTGACTGTGGTGCTCTCTAGACATCTCAGCATGAGCTGCTATAAAATACCTTCCCAGTACTGGGACCTTATCAGTAAGGTAAGAAAAACCATTATACATCTGAAACTAACAGAAAAAAACCTCTTCAGGATAGAGATAATCTCCTGGAAAACCTGACTTTTAGAGATTCAGGGTTGCCAAAGGATGAAGCTGGTGAAGGAGAAAAAAGTTTAAATTCTTTCCGTCTTTCCTGAGCTGTGGGATTGTCATAATATAATGACCTTGTCTCGTTGACTTTCATTTCTGAACTCCTGTTCATTTGGAATTTGATGCCTGATGTCTTTGTTCACTTTGGACCTAAACTTCTCTTTTCCTCCTTCCCTGTGCACAGCTGTTAGGAGACTGTACCCTCCCCTCTTTGGCCTCCTATTCTGCTCTCCTTTTCCCTTCCTGACTGCCAGTCTTTTATCCCCATCGTCTAGTTTGTTCAATCTCCCTAGCCCTCCTGATGCAGTGGGCATTGCCATTTGTAGATGTAAATACCAGAAGTTGGTATTTAGAAACCTGTTAGAGACCTTAAGCATGCCTCAAGAAACAGCTGCCCACTGGGATTTCTGTAAGTCTGGGGAAAGGTACCTCGTACCCTCCTCAGAGTTACAGACTTAGGTGCTGTCTCCAGTGTATGATGGAGGAACACTCAACACCCTCATTGCCCACAAACGGGGAGCCCTCACTCTGTCCATCAGGGGATTAGGAAGTGTCCTCACTACTTCTGTAGTAGGGTTGTCCAGAATTCCCTTTCAGGCTGTGGGTACTGGTCTTGGGTTCTAATCACAGGAGATTCCTTGCAAAGGAGCTGGAGGAAAGAGGGCATGGGGTACAGTTTCATGTCATTTAATTTTCATCCTGCCCTCCTCAGCTGCTTCTTCAAAAGATACAACTAAAGATATACAGTCTTTGTTTAATATAATGCCTTAATCACTGGGTCTACAATTAATGTTGACTGTTTTAGATTGTAAGCTCCTGGAGAGCAGTATGGCTGTAGTCAGAATGTCTTAACAGTGTCACGTGCAAAAGAACAAAATAAATATTTTGATTTTGTGATTGTATGCCTTTCTACCCAAAGTAGTATCAGAACAAGCTGGTCCCTTCCCAGCCATGGAGTCTCGCCGTGACCCATTTCGAAGATGTCAAAGGGGTTTACATGGTACGATCCCTTCATGTTTTAATCTCACTCTTTCTCCTCTACCATGATGAGCTAGTCCACACCAGAAGAATGGGGCCTTTTGCACAAGAGACAGGATCTTCACAAAGCAGCAAATATTTCAGTATACCAAGGATTCTGGAATTTAAAAGCTAACTTCTGTTACACCATAATTCTTTCCCTAAGTTTACACTGTCAGGAAGGAAGCTTTGAGCTGAACCTCCAGGAAGTTTGCAGCCCTGAGATGAGCATTGACCCTGCCTTGCCCTTTGGTGTTGCCAGAGAACTGGTGTCATTTGGTATTCCTGGTGGCCTCTGCCAGGCATCCCGCCACGCAGCAGCAGCCCTGTGCTCTTCCCTAGTCTAACAGGATGAGCCTGGAGTTTGGAGTCAATGGGTTTGTTTGAATCTCAGCTCCACCAGTTATTAGCAGTGTGACTTTAGGAAGTTATTCTGATAGCCCCTAAGCCTTAGTTTTCTCATTTATAAAAAGACAGCAATAAGGGCCAGTGCTATGGCATAGCAGGTATAGCCACCACCTGTACTGCCAGCATCCCATATGGGTGCTGGTTTAAGTCCCGGCTGTTCCACATCTGATCCAGCTCTCTGCTATTGTCTGAGAAAGCAGTAGAAGATGGCCCGACTTGGGCCCCTGCGTGGGAGACCTGGAAGAAGCTCCAGGTTCCTGGCTTCCTATCGGCCCAGCTCTGGCCAGTATGGCCATTTGGGGAGTAAACCAGCAGATGGAAGACCTCTCTGCCTTTCAAATAAATCATGGGCCATCCTCCACTGCTTTCCCAGGCGCATCAGCAGGAAGCTAGATGGAAAGTGGAGCAGCCAGGACTCAAAAACCATTGCCCACATAGGATGGCGGTGCTGCAGGCCAGGGCTTTAACCCACTGTGCCACAGCACTGGCCCCAATAAATAAATCTTTTCTTTGGGGGGAGTGGGGAGCTCAATAGCACCTACCTGATTTAGGAGCACTGGGTGGCTATTTAGCCTAGCAGTTAAGATACCTTGTCTCAGAGTACCTGGGTTTGATACCTGACTCCAGTTCCCTGCTATTGGGGCCCCTGGGAGGCAGCAGTGATGACCCAAATGATGAATCTCTGCCACCCACAAGGGAGACCTGGATTGTGTTTCTGGCTCCCAGCTTTGACCTCAGCTCGCATCTGGGGAGCGAACCAGCAGTTGGGAGCACTCCCTGTTGTTTTTTGTTTGTTTTTAAGATTTATTTATTTATTTTAAAGAGTTACAGAGAGAGAGGAGAGGCAGAGAGAGAAAAGTCTTCCATCTGCTGGTTCACTTCCCAATTGGCCACAACGGCCAGAGCTACAACAATGCGAAGCCAGGAGCCAGGAGCTTCCTCCAGGTCTCCTACGTGGGTGCAGGGGCCCAAGGACTTCAGCCTTCTTCTACTGCTTTCCCAGGACA
This sequence comes from Lepus europaeus, assembly GCF_033115175.1. Classification (NCBI taxonomy): domain Eukaryota; kingdom Metazoa; phylum Chordata; class Mammalia; order Lagomorpha; family Leporidae; genus Lepus; species Lepus europaeus. The sequence continues at coordinate 21,005,849 of NC_084838.1, read as the reverse complement.
TAGCAGAGAGCTGGATCAGAAGTGCAGCAGCTAGGATTAGAACCAGCACCCATATGGGATGCCAACACTTCAGGCCACAGTGTTAACCTGCTGTGCCATAGCGCCAGCAGGCCAGCGCCATTTTGAATTGAGAGCAATACAAGCACATGTTGCTTAATGATAGGATATTTTTGGAGAACTGCATTGTTAAGGGGTTGCTGTTTTATCTGAACACCAGAGGGTATACTTAACATTGTAGAGTGGAAAGCTAAGATGGCGACAAGTCACTGGGCAATAAATCTTAGGGGACTGCTGTCATATACACAGTCCATCACTGAAATGTCATTACGCAGGGGAAGGTGTATGTGAAAGGCCTCTGGCACAAAGTGGGCATCCAAGCCATACTAGTATGATTACTGTTACTCCAGCTTGCAGGAAAATCAAAGGTGTAGTCTTCTGGACAGGGTTAGTATTGTTTTACAAGTCCCTGACCAACTCCCTCAGGCTGGGTACTCCAGAAATGAACGGTAAGACCCAAGAAACAGTATGTGACTTCAGTTGTGCCAAAGGTTTTGCAGCTGCAATAGCTCTTATTTGTTGATCTAGTAATTGTCTTATTTCCAAAATTACTACAGCATGGACATTTCCTGGGCCTGTGAACAGCAACCTCAGCCGGCCCCTGGCAGCTGCTGTGTAGACAGCCGAAGAAGACTAAAAGCCCTAAAAGCCACACAGCCAGAGGTTTAGCAGTGTGGGTTCAGAAATCAGACTGGGCCCCAGTACCAGCTCTGCCACGTAACTGCTAGTCTCAGCTTTTATAAAATTGAAAATTAAGTGACGCAATCTGCATAAAGCATTCAGTATGGAGTCTTAGCAGCAGCCCCGAAATGTCTGCTGTCCGTAGGCACTGGGCGGATGTTCGGGAGGCACGGTGTTTACACGATTCTGTGCCTGTTCCTGCTGGGAGGATTTCGTGGCAGATAGGCCGGGTCTGATTCTCCCCTTGGTTTTTCTGCCCTTCCATTTAAGGTAATACAGTAACTTCCCTATTTGGAGCCTTGACTCTGGAAGGTTTTTTAAAAGACTGCAAGGTAACAGAATTCAAGGTCCAAGATAAAACAAAGAATGGAGCAGAAAGTGAAACTGTATACCCCCTTCTATCCATCTGTGCCTCTCCCACACTCTTGTTACTCAGACCTTAAACTATCCCCCAAAAAGAACTGCTAAGTGGTCTCTTTACAACCAATGGTCCCAGAGGTTCTTACCACCCCAGCTTGGGGTTCCTGGTAGCAGATTCAACAGTGAAAACAACAGGGCCTGATCCAAACCAGCCTGAGCTGCCCCTCCCAGTGGTTCCTGCTGGGAAAAATTCTTAGGCTGAGAAGGAGGGAAACTGTAAGACAGTACTTTTGCTAAGCGCGCTCCTGCTCCCCACCATTGCCTGTCCAACAGCTCTGGCGCCTACAACTTGTTCAGGTTTTCACAGACTCTAAGCACAGGGCTCTTTTTGATTGGCATGTAGTAGGTACTCAATAAATACTTGCCGAAGAAGTAAAATGGAAGGGACAAGGACCAACTGGAAGTGTTCGGTGCTGGAGTTTTTTAGTAAACCTGGAAAGAATGGTATTTCTGCAGCAGTTACCTTGTGAAGCCTGAGGGCTCAATATGATATATGTCATTAAGAGTGTCCCACAACTTTCCAAAAATATATTTATTTTGAAAAACAAGGTTCAGATGATTTTTATAGTCAGCTTTCCAGAGACAAACCAGAGTTTGCATTGCAGCTTAGAGCAAAAGTGAAGCGTCAGCAGTCTCCTGCCGAAACACTTCTCTCTGCAGGAAGTAAACATTGCGCTTCCCTGCAAGCACTCAGTTCCCTCAATCTGGTTTGTACTTCTGCCATTATTTTATTCCACTCCAGGGCTCTGGCATGCAAGATAATCCGTCTCTAAAATTCAAAACTTCCAAACTGAGATGAGCGACTATTGGGCTTGGGTTGGGGTTTGTAACCAATTCGATCATTAATCATTTGTTCCCGGCTCTTGGGGTCACTGCTGAGCCCCATGGCTCCTTCTCCATCACTGCTTCCTACGACATCCACGTCTTCCTTCTGCTTTTTACGGGTCTGAAAGTATACAAGTTTTAGGATTAAGGCAACAGTCTTTCAATTAGCAAATGTAAATGTAGTACCTACCACGTACGTTCTAGGCATGGGGTAAAGGATAGGGTTAGGATCCAATGAATGATAAACTGAAATGGTACAGATACAGTAATAAAAGATATAACCCCTCCCCTCCAGGAAGTGATAATCTAGTAAGAAAATGGGAAAACAGACAATTCGGGGGTGATTAAGCCCATGACAGAGGGAGCCTACACTGCCAAAGAGACACAAAGGAGAGGCGAGGGGTGAGGTGCAGAGAGCTGCACCTGCAGATGTGTAAGAGCAGCCAGCGGGGAGGGGAGGGTGTGGCAGCACACGCATCATTCAAGAGAATAAACGGGAAAGAACAACAGCCACCAAGTCTACAGCCTGCCTGGCCGCATGAGGTGTAAAGGTCCCAGAGATTTTAGACTGTCAAAGGTCAGAGTTTTCAGGCTTCATCTTTGTGTGGGTTTTTTTGTTTTTGTTTTTTTTTTTTCTATGAGATGTCACTCAGGCAACACATCTTCCAGGAAGCCTATTTTTTTTTTTTTAAAGATTTATTGATTTATTTGAAAGGCAAAGTTATAGAGGGAGAGAGAGAGAGAGATCTTCCATCTGCTAGTTCACTCCCTAGATGGCTGCGATGGCCAGATCTGAGCCAATCCGAAGCCAGGAGCCTCTTTCTAATCTCCCACATGGGTGCAGGGGCCCAAGCACCTGGGCATCCTCTGCTGCTTTCCCAGCCATTAGCAGGAAGCTGGATTGGAAGTGGAGTAGCTGGGACTCAAACCAGCACCCATATGGGACGCTGGCACTGCAAGCAGCTTAACCTGCTATGTTACAGTGCCAACCCCAATTCCTTACTCAATATCACAACTTACAAAGCCATTTGCCTGATGTAATTAAAGTAAAAAGCTACAACAGATTAAAGGCCTCAGGGATGGACATCAAATTGACAATACCAACCCAGAGTGTTTCCGGCTGAAGCTGCGGTAACTTTTCTGGCTATGATCATCTAGCCCTTCCACACAAGAGAAAGTCACTAAAGCAAAGCCCTTGCATATTGTGTCTGGGGCCTCTCATTACCACACAACCTGAGAATGCCCGCTTCCCAAAATGTTCTCTGAAACTACCGTCTGCAGTTTCCAGGCCCGGGCCATCAATCAACAGCTGGCTCGGGTTCCTCTGGATCACAGCCCTGCCACCCCAACCCCAGGCAGCAGCAGCAATGGCTGGAATGAGGCTGGAGGCAACCTGGTAGCAGGTGTACCTCCTTTTTGACACCAGAGGTAACATTCCAATTCACAAAAAGAGGCCAAGCCTCGTTTTGTTCTCAGATACAAAGTTTGGCTTCTAGCTCCCTGCTAATGTGCCTGGAAAACCAGCAGAAGATAATGGCCCAAGTGCTGGAGCCCCTGCACCCACATGGGAGACTCAGAAGAAGCTCCTGACTCCTGGTTTCAAATTGACCCAGCTCCAGCCATTGCGGCCATTTGGGGAGTGAACCAGTAGAAAGAAGATACCTCTCTGTGCCTCTCTCCTTCTCTCTGTAACTGTGCCTTTCAAATAAATAAATAAATAAATAAATCTTAAAAAAAAAAAAAAAGGTTTGGCTTCAAGTCACACGTGATTGCAGAATCACAAAGTATGTTTAGTTTGCTCATTTTCAAAAAGGAAAGCTCACATTTAACCCATAACCAGCACTGCCCCACCGTAAACGTTCTAAATGAGCGAATGTTTTATCTGGAGTTCTCTACTAGAAGGCTCAGCTCCTCTGATCACTGAGTTGCCATTATTCTTCAGCACTGACTGAGGAACTGTGGACATGCAACTGCCAACAGCAAAGTGTTACAGTGCATCAGGGAAGGGACGGGTCAAGTAGCCTTATCCGAAATGCCAGACAGGAGAGCTTCAGATTCTAGACTTTTTCTGACAGGATATTTGCATAGACTTCACCAGCTGAGCATCCCTAATCCAAAAATCTGAAATCCAGAGTCTGGAGCTTTGAGTACTGGCACTCAACAAAGTTTCAGATTTCACGATATTGCAGATTTTGAATTCTTGCACTAGGAATATCCATCCTATATTACCTTTTATTTGACAAACAGAATAACCTTGCTGATCACTCTCTAGTCCACACTACCAGTAAGCGACATTAGAAGGTTCCACCCAAACACCTTTGTGAAAACAGGTTCTAAACAGCAAGGGACTATCATTGAGAATATCCAATTGGAGTGAAATCATGTAAATGGCTTCCCACTCTGCACAACTACTGAGTTTCAGAACCCAGAGTCACAGTCATATGGGCGCCAGTTCAATTCCCGGCTGCTCCACTTCCAGTCCAGCTCTCTGCTGTGGCCTGGGAAAGCAGTGGAGGATGGCCCAAGTCCTTGAGCCCCTGCACCCACATGGGAAACCCAGAAGAAGCTCCTGGCTCCTGGCTTTGGATCGGTCCAGATCTGGCCTTTGTGGCCATTTGGGGAGTGAACCAGATGGAAATCTCTCTCTCTAACTGCATCTTTCAATAAATAAATATTTAAAAAAAAAAAAAAACAGACTTACACTGTGCCAGCCTTTGGGCCTCCAGCTGGGAACCAAAGCAGAGAAGAATGTATGAATTCCTGCCTTCAAGGAGTTTAGGGCCCAGCAGGGGCAATCAGAAACAACAAAAACTGACAACAGAGTGTGGTAGTGTCTAGGAGAGAAATCAGCAAAGGGCGAGGAGGCTGAACCTCATCCAGCGGTGGCTGGAAGGAGCTGAGTCAAGAGATGATCAGGAGTTAGCCGACAAAGAAAGGCAAAGGGCATGTAAGGCAAGCGAACACAGTGAGCGCAGTGTCTGAGATTAAAGTCCACTGTAACCCAGCAGGGCAAGATGAAGTAGAGAGATGAGCACGGACCAGGTCACAAAGCACCTCACATGCTATGCTCAACAGTTTGGACTTTATTCTGAAGACCTAAGTCTTATCAACAGATATCTAGTACTGTGTGGCATACCCTATGCCAATGTCACACCTTTAAAAATGGATATTGAGGGACTGGCATTGTAGCGTAATGGGTTAAGCCACCGCCTGTAACGCTGGCATGCCATATGAGTGCCAGTTCAAGTCCTGGCTGCTCCAGTTCTGATCCAGCTCCCTGCTAATAGCCTGAGAAAGCAGAAGATGAGCCAAGTACTTGGGCCTCTGCACCCACATGGGAGCTCCTGGCTCCTGACTTCAAATCAGCCCAGCTCTGGCTGTTGCAGCCATTTGGGGAGTGAACTAGCAGATGGAAGATCTCTCCCTGTCTCTCCCTCTCTCTTTCTGTAACTGCCTTTCAAATAAATAAATAAATCTTTTTAAAAATGGATGTTGAGCTCCTACCTCCTATTGAGAACTCAACAGTGAAGCAGAGATAATTTCTGCAGTCATGGTTCCTAATGTAAATGATTTTTACAATAAGCAAACAAATAATACTGTAAATTACAATACATGCTTTAAATATGCTTTATGATAATTAAAAATGAATCTTAATGAAGAACGGGATGGACAGGGGAGTAGGAGGTAGAACAGTTTGGGGGTGGGAGGGTAGGTATGGGGGAAAGAACTGCTATATTCCAAAAGCTGTACCTATGAAATTTATATTTATTAAATAAAAGCTTTCTAAAAAAATAAAATAAGCTTTATGAGAGCCTAATGAGGGGCAGGCAGCACGGACAGGAATGAAACTGCTAACTCAGGTAACACAGAGGCCTCTGGGGCTAAGAAGGTGACACCTCACCTAAGACTGGAAGAAACTGACAGCACTCCAGGCAGAGGGAAGTTTGAGCCAAGGCCATGGCAGCATACTTCCACACGTTCCTAGGAAATCAAAGAAGGCTACTGTGTGAGGGCAAAGAGGGCAAGGCAAACAGAAGTGCGAAGTGGAAACCAGAGAGGGACTAGAACATAGGAAACCTTACAGGCCCTGGTGAAGAATCCTCTTTTATTCTAAGTACAGGGAACCACTGAATTTGTCTGTTTGTTCGTCTGTTTTACAAAGATTTATTTATGTGCTGGAGAGGCATAGTTACAGACGGAGAGAGGGAGAGAGAATCTTCCACCTGCCGGTTCACTCCCCAAATGGCTACAACGGCCAGAGCTGCGTTGATCTGAAGCCAGGAGCCAGGAGCTTCTTCCGAGTCTCCCACATGGGTGCAGGAGCCCAAGGACTTGGGTCATCCTCTGCTGCTTTCCCAGGTCATAACAGAGTGCTGGACTGGAAGTGGAGCAGCCGGGACTCAAACCTCAGCCCATATGGGATGCCGGCGCTGTAGGCAGATGCTTAACCTGCTACGCCACAGGGCCTGCCCCCTCATGCCCTGAGAAGTTTTCTTTTTTTTTTTTTTTTTTATTTTATTTTATTTATTTTTTTGACAGCAGAGTGGACAGTGAGAGAGAGAGAGAGACAGAGAGAAAGGCCTTCCTTTACCGTTGGTTCACCCTCCAATGGCTGCCGTGGCCGACGCACTGCAGCCAGCACACCGCGCTGATCCGAAGCCAGGAGCCACGTGTTTCTCCTGGTCTCCCATGGGGTGCAGGGCCCAAACACTTGGGTCATCCTTCATTGCACTCCCGGGCCACAGCAGAGAGCTGGCCTGGAAGAGGGGCAGGCAACCGGGACAGAATCCGGCGCCTGACCAGGACTAGAACCTGGGGTGCCGGCGCCGCAAGGCGGAGAATAGGCTAAATACAGCCTCCAAAGCTATCAGGTCCTAATTCCTGGAACCTGTAAATGTCACCTTATACAGGAAAAAGGTCTTTGCAGAGGGGATAAATTAAAGATCTTCAGACGGGTACATTATCCTGGATGAGCCAAGTGGGCCCGGAATGTAATCACACATATCCTTGTAAGAGGGAGGCTGAGGGAGGTATCACAGACAGGACAGGGGAGACAACGTGACCATGGAGACACAACTGGAGCAAGGACAGTGGCCGCCCGGAAGCCAGCAGGGCCAAGGAAGGGATTCTCACAAGCGCCTCTGGAAAGAATGTGGCCCTGCGGACACCCTGACTTCTGCCCAGCTGAACAGATTTCCCATTTCTGGCCTAAAGAGTCATGAAGAATAAATTTCTGTTGTCTTGAGTCACTGAGTTTGTGGCACTTTGTTAGGGCAGCCACAGGAAACTAAGAGTAAAAGTCTGAGATGCCTGCAAAGTAGACAAATAGAGCTACTGGTGCAAGAGTCTGGAGTTCACAAGTCATTGTTTTAGCTATTCCTAAGGGTTTGAAAGTTGCACTCTCACCTCCAGGTCCTTTCGAATGCTCTCAAACTCTTCAATATCATCAAGCTTGAGCTCCAGGCGCGTGGGTTTCCGTCGCAGCATACTGAAATCTACCCAGAGAGCAGATCCAATCAACTATGAGCTATTAAAAATGACAGAGAGAAAAACTGGAGGTGATACATCGCAGTTACAAACATAAGGCCAATTTCTACGCATGCACACTAAAGTGAAGGCAATAGCAAAATCAAACTTGGATTCACACATAGATCTCTTTCTTTTTTTGAAAGGCAGAGTGACAGAGAGATGGAGAGGCACAGAGAGAGATCTCTCATCCACCATAGTTCACTACTCCCATGGCTACAGTGTCTGTGGATGAGCTGGGCCAAAGCCAGGAGTCGGGAGCTCCATTGGTGTTCACACACTTGGGCCATTATCTGGTGCTTTCCCAGGCACATTAGAAGGGAGCTGGACTGGAAGCAGAGCAGCCAAGACTCTGATATGGGATGCCATCTGCAAGACGTGGTTTACCCTCCGTGCCGCAATGCCAGCCCCACACATAGATTTCTAAGGCTTTAGGTATACGCTTCTTACATTTGTATTTCATGATGGAGATCCACAACGCGGTGATTCTAAAAACCTCTTTCTGAAAAAACTGAACACCAGCAAGCTGCCTATAAGAAAATTCTAGGCAATACTGAACTCACCAATTCACAAGATTCTCTTCAGCGTCTCAATCAACCAGAGAGATCATTCATTAGCAAAGACTTCTTGTGCTCTGGCTACAAAATTAAAAGATACAGACACAACCTGTGGGAGAAAGACACGTGAGAAGAAAATTAACAGCGAGGGGAGCAAGAACACTAATGAGAATACAATGGCAGCCACGCTGGCCCGAAAGCTGGACTAGGTGTAGGGTGGTGGCCAGGCATGTTAAACAGCCTATGGCAGGAAATGATGTCTAAGTGAAGTCTTAGTCGACATCTAAAGAGCAGGCAGAGAGAACAAGTGCACAAAGAAGCTCAAGAGAACAGTCTGAGTCAAGGCAATATTTTTAACAAAAACCATTTCTTTGAGCAAACAGAACTCCCCGATCACGTTTAGTATCTGTTGAGGGGCATCCTCATGGCACCCAATAGAGTCTGTGTATGTACATTAAGCACTCAGTAAATGCTCCCTGAATATAGGAAACAAATAAAGTAAAATGAACTTGAGTGAGCACTGGGCTAATTTTTCCATCACCATTCTTCACTTCCTTACTTTACTATGAAAACCCTGTGAGGCTGGCAAGATCGTCCTGTTTTACAGGGAAAGAAGTCAAAGCAAGCTGTCCAGTCTGGCCTCCTGTAGGAGTCACACATCGGTCCGTGGGGTGAGGGTTAAATGAGACTGATGTAAATGAACGCTACTGGGTGTACCCAGGATGAAACCGGGGCCTGAGAAGTGCATAAAAGAAGAAACATGTCCTCCTCCCACGAAGCCTGGGACAGACACGCAGTGGTAACACAAAACATTACATTTCAATTTGCTTTGACTTAAATCCGATACTGTCCACCAAATTCCAATGCCGACAAGCAGTAGAGGAAAACGAAGTTCCAAACGGGGTGAGGATGGGATACTGAGAAGATCGCTATGCATTTTAACTTTTCTGCGAAAACGAAAAGCCCACCACTAGGAAGCAGGGTAGAGAACCGGCTGAAGTGCTGGCTCCGATCCCTTTAAGTTACCGATCTTTGTCTCGCACCAGACCTTCCTTGCCTCTATACTCTGTTGCTGTCTGAATTGAATGACGTAGTGCCGATTAAGCTCTTGGTACACAGCTTTGGTATTCAGTAAACGCTCAATAAATAACAGGCACTTATGACTGCAGTTGTTGGGGGGGGGGCGGAAGAGATAACGATGGGGGGGGGGTATCCAGCTCTGCAAACACGAACATTTTGAGTCTCCCACCCACTACATGCCTTGTTCATCGCTGATGCCCCCGCACCCAGAGGAGCACGGGGCTATGCAGGAGAGCGTCGGCTGCAGCCTACCCGACGCCTTCCTAGCCATCACCTCACTCGGTCTGACACGAAGACCCGGCTGAAGACGAAGCAAAAGCAACAGCAAAACCGGGCCGAAGCTTCCCCCGCTCTTTATTTCACTTCGACGCTAGAGGGCTCTTTGAGCTTCCTCTCTCCCCGCTGCCCAAATCCACCGCAAACTGACCCAGCTCGGACGGAAGCCCCGGGCCCCGGGAGGAGGGCTTCCCTCCCCACCCCCACCCCGACAGCCCTCCTCGCCCGGCTCCAGGACCACACTCTGCGGTCCCGGGCGAGGGTTTCCATGGCAACATGGGCCTCCGCCCCGGGACGACAGAAAGACTCTCGGAGCCCTCGGTACGCTCCAGAGTTCAGCGCCCGGCCGCGCGACTCGACTCACCTCCCTCTCTCTCCAAGCCCGCTCAGCCCCTTCCCGGAAGGAACCTCGGCTCCCACCACCAATCTACTGCGAGCCCAACTGGACTACACTTCCCAGACTGCTTCGCGCCTCTCTCCCCCGACCCAGAACCTCGTCTCCCGCGAGATTTTCTCGGAGGTTCTACGGGTCATGCCCCTCCACGCGACCAGAATAGTAACTACTACGACTCCCATGGTGCTCCGCGCCGCTCAGGGCGCTGCGTCGGCGCCCGACTTCACTTCCGGTCCGTGACGCAGTTCCGCTTTGCTGGGCGCGCGGTGGATGGTCTGAAACGTAGAGCTCGGGTTTTTCTGGGGCTTGGCTGCTGCGGAGCCCAGCATGGCTTCGTCACGAGCCTCCTCCACGGTACGGAGCTCGGGATCTCAGTTCACTGCGGCAGGGAGCGCCGAGAGGGTGGGGAGGTCCCTCGGGGAAGGGTCCGTTAGGGAGCGGGCTGACACGGTGGAGGGCTGGAGAGGTGGGCTGCCGGACTCGGTCCTGCCCTCGAGAGCGGAGCAGCGTTCTCCGACCCTTGAGCGAGTGTGTGTGCTGTTCCTCGTATGCACCTGCCCCACCGCAGCCCCGAACGGCAAACACCACTTCCCACTGGTCGCAGACCAGGGCTCCGGAGGGGGCGAGTGTCTTGGCCAGGGTGGCTGTCTATAGCAGACCTCGGAATTGGGACGAGGCCTCCCGGCTCCTGCTCTGCCACCACAGGTCTGAAAACGCTTGAGATGGACCGAGCAGGAGCCTTGTCACTTGCTACCCCTCCCTCGGCACCACGCCGGTTCTTTTACCTTATCCTTGGTATTTCCCCCGTGTTGAGCGGTAACCCTGGAAGTATCACGGAACCCAAGAAGAGCTTGCACTTCCAACAGAATGAAGTGATCGTCTTCCAAAGGCAAAACCACCCGGAGAACCGGGTTTTATCCACCTCCTCTAGCTGTCAAACTGGAAGTGATTGAAGGGCTGACGTGCCCTCCCGCCCCCATCCCCACACCCGCAGGTCCGTGAGGAGCGTCTTCCCCGGCGCCCAGTTTGGCCTTTTGTTTGGGGAGGTCAGGATGAACTTCATCCTTGGGGGAAGCCCCGTGGGTTGCTAAGACCAAGCCTTAAATTAATGGAAGCCTTTGGTTTAGCAGGCAACCAAAACTAAAGCGCCTGATGACCTGGTGGCTCCCGTGGTGAAGAAGCCACATATTTATTATGGAAGTCTGGAAGAAAAGGAAAGGGAGCGACTGGCCAAAGGAGAATCTGGGATTTTGGGAAAAGAAGGACTTAAAGCAGGAATTGAAGCAGGAAATATTAATATAACCTCCGGTAAGATGACAGTTTTCATTTTCAGTCCATCTTTATTTACCTTTACCTCCAGTTTTCTGTAATGTGTGTCTTTCTCAGCTTAGATAGCTGTAGTTTTATTCTAAAAGTTTTCGATTTTTAAACTTAAATCTATAGACTCATATTTTGCTTACACTACCTACTACCACCATCATCCAGGAACCTTTTTTTTTTTTAACAGATTTTTTTTTTTTTGATAGATAGAGTTAAACAGTGAGAGAGAAAGGTCTTCCTTCCGTTGGTTCACCCCCCAATGGTCTCTGCAGCGGGCACACCACACTGATCTGAAGCCAGGAGCCAGGTGCTTCCTCCCAGTCTCCCATGCAGGTGCAGGGCCCAAGCACTTGAGCCATCCTCCACTGCCCTCCCGGGCCACAGCAGAGAGCTGGACTGGAAAAGGAGCAACTGGGACTAGAACTTGGTGCCCATATGGGATGCCAGCACCGCAGGCGGAGGATTAACCAAGTGAGCTATGGCACCAGCCTTTTTTACAGCTTTTAATATACTCTTTCTCCCATGAATTATTAGTACTTTTACCAGAAATTTTTTCAGTGCACACTTGGGATTTAGATGTTGCATTTGTCTCTTGGAGAGCTAACATCATTCCGGCTTTGGAGCTAGAATAGTTTGTAATGCCCTCCTGTTTTTAGTTCTCCAGTTATTTTTTACCCCAAAAATTTTTTAAATATAAAAGTAGTAGTTTGTGGCCGGCGCCGTGGCTCAACAGGCTAATCCTCCGCCTTGTGGCGCCGGCACACTAGGTTCTAGTCCCGGTCGGGACGCCGGATTCTATCCCGGTTGCCCCTCTTCCAGGCCAGCTCTCTGCTATGGCCCGGGAAGGCAGTGGAGGATGGCCCAAGTGCTTGGGCCCTGCACCCGCATGGGAGACCAGGAGAAGCACCTGGCTCCTGGCTTCGGATCGGCGCGATGCGCCAGCCACAGCGGCCATTGGAGGGTGAACCAATGGCAAAAAGGAAGACCTTTCTCTCTGTCTCTCTCTCTTTCACTGTCCTCTCTGCCTGTCAAAAAAAAAAAACAAAACAAAACAAAAAAAAAAGTAGTGGTTTGTTATTTTGAAAGATGAAACGATGTGAGCAGGTGTTTGGCCTGGTGGTTAAAATACCGCTTGGGATATTTGCATGCTCCAGTTAAGCTCCCAGCTCTGCTTCGGGTTCCAGCGTCCTGCTGATGCACACCATAGGTCCAGGCTTAAGTGCTTGGACTCCTATTGCCCATGTGAGACATCCAGATTAAGTTCCAGCGTCCTGGCTTGGACCTAGCCCAGCCCTGGATGTTACAGGCATTTGGGGAGTGAACCAGCCCAAGAAATATCTCTCTCTCTGTCTCTCAATCAAAAGGAAAATAAATAAGTAAACATTTTTAAAATGAATTGATTAAAAGATCATATAATGTATAAATGTGTAGAGTAAGAAGTCCTGTATTCTTTATATCTTTCTTTAAAAATAAAAAAAAAGTCTATTGTATTTATTTGAAAAAGCTAATGAGAGAGATTCTCCATCTGCTGGTTCACTCCCCAAATGGCCACAATGGCTGGAGTTGAGCTGATCCAAAGCCAGGAGCCAGAAGCTACTTCCAGGTCTCCCATGTGGGTGCAGGGGCCCAAGGACTTGGGTCATCTTCTGCTGCTTTCCCAGGCGCATTAGCAGGGAGCTGGATCAGAAGTGGAGCAACACAGACTCGAATTAGTGCCCATAATGGGATGCCGGCACTGCAGGCCAAGGCTTTAACTCACTGTGCCACAGCGCCAGCCCCTATCTTTATGCCTTTCTGTATACACCTTTCTGAGAATTTTGATACAGTTAGAAAAATACATAGTTTTTTCCGTAAGTGAAATTGTGATACATTAATTGTTTTGTAACCTGCATTTTTCACCCTATATATTGTTAAGGATATCTTTTCCTGTCAGTAACAAGCAGACCACTTTTTTTTTTTTTTCAATAAGGTTTCATAGCACCAAGTCTGTTTTCTTTCTTTCTTTCTTTCTTTTTTTTTTTTATTAAAGATTTATTTATTTATTTGAAAGTCAGATGGGCCAGCGCTGTGGTGCAGTAGGTTAACACCCTGGCCAGAAGCACCGGCATCCCATATGGGCGCCGGTTCTAATCCCGGCTGCTCCACTTCCGATCAAGCTCTCTGCTATGGCGTGGGAAAGCAGCGGAAGATGGCCCAAATCCTTGGGCCCCTGCACCCGCATGGGAAGCCCAGAAGAAGCTCCGGGCTCCTGGCTTTGGATCAGCACAGTTCCAGCCATTGCAGCCAATTGGGGAGTGAACCATCGGATGGAAGATCTCTCTCTCTCTCTCTCTCTTTCTCTTTCTCTGCCTCTCCTCTCTCTGTGTAATTCTGACTTTCAAGTAAATAAATAAATCTTTAAAAAAAAAAGAAAAAGTCACAGTTACACAGAGAGAGAAGGAGAGGCAGGCAAGAGAGAGAGGTCTTCCATCCAATGGTTCACTCCCTAGTTGGCAGCAACGGCCAGAGCTGTGCCCATCTGAAGCCAGGAGCTTTTTCCTGGTCTCCCACATGAGTACAGTGGGCCATCTACCACTGATTTCCCAGGCCATAGCAGAGAAGTGGATTGGAAGTGGAGCAGGTGGGACTCAAACCAGTGCCCATATGGGATGGCGGCATTGCAGGCAGCGGCTTTACCTGCTAGGCCACAGCGCCAGCCCCATAGCCACTCTGTTATTCAAATAAAATTATATCCATCTGTAGTAAGAGATTGAAAAAGGGCATAAAGTGAAGACGCCTCTCCTGAGACCACTTCTGTCGAGTTTCTCGTTGGTCCTCCCACTTGACTGCTCTTGCTCATACGTGCACATCTGTGACTCTAAACCTTTCTGCTGTTTCTAAACTACTGTTCTGAAACACACTGTACCTCTGTTTTCGTACCTCTGTTTTCGTCCAAATGCTTCTGTTTGTAAGGTTTTACCGGTAGTTGCTAAATAAAACAAAGAAACTCGTAGTCACAGAAATCTCATTTTCATGACAATTATTTCCAGGTAACTGATCAGAGTTGATAAGTGTCCCTAGTCGGGGACTGTTTTAGAGAATAGCATTGGCAGTTGTTAAAATAACATTTCTTTTAGTTTGTTCTAAGATTTATTTCTTTATTTGAAAGACAGTTACAGAGAGAGAGGGATCTTCTATACACTGGTTCATTCTCCAAATGGTCACAATGACCAGGGCTGGACTGGCTGAAGCCAGGAACCCAGAACTCCATTTGAGTCTTCCATGTGGGTGGCATTGTCCTAAGTATTTGAGCCATCTTTTGTTGCTTTCCCAGGCTCGTTAGCAGGGAGCTGGATTGGAAGTGGAGCAACAGGACTCAAACTGGTGTTCATATCAATGCTGGCACTGCAGCTTAACCCACTGCTCCACAATGCCAGCCCCTAAAATAACATTTTTGTCATATCTTTTTGATAGAAGGCTTGGTTAATTCATTTGCTAAAAATGTTCTCTACTCTTGGGGCTTGCACTGTGGCACAGTGGGTTAACCCACTGCCCTGTTGCAACGGCATCTCATATGGACACTTCCAGTGCAGCTCTCTGCTAATGCACTTTGGAAAGCACTGGAAGATGGCCCAAATCCTTTGGCCCCTGCACGCATATGGGAGACCCAGTTGAAGCTCTGGCTCCTGGCGTCACCTGGCCCAGCCTGAGCTAATATTGCCATTTGGGGAATGAAGCACAGAATGGAAGATATGTCTCTGTCTCCCCTCTCTCTGTAACTCTGACTTTCAAATAAGTAATTTTTTAAGATTATTTTAATAAGATTTATTTATTTATTTGAAAGGCAGAGGTACAGAGAGCGAGAAGGAGAGACAGATCTTGCATCCGCTTGGTCACTCCCTAAATGGCTGCAATGGTCAGAACTGAACCATTCTAAGGGACCAGGAGCTGCTTCTGGGTCTCCCACATGGTTGCAGGGCCCCAAGAGCTTGGGCCATCTTCTGCTTTCCCAGGCACGTTAGCAGGGAACTGGATCAGAAGTGGAGCAACCAGGACTGAACCAGCACCCAAATGGGAGGCCAGCACTGTAGATGGCACCTTTACCCACTATGCCACAGTGCTGGCCCCAAAATAAATCAACCTTTAAAGAAAAAAAGAAGGGGCCAGCGCTGTGGCGCAGCGGGTTAACGCCCTAGCCTGAAGCGCCGGCATCCCATATGGGCGCCGGTTCTAGTCCCGGCTGCTCCACTTCCAGTCCAGCTCTCTGCTGTGGCCTGGGAAAGCAGTAGAAGATGGCCCAAGTCCTTGGGCACCTGCACACCCATGTGAGACCCGGAAGAAACTCCTGGCTCTTGGCTTTGGATCGGCGCAGCTCCGGCCATTGTGGCCATCTGGGGAGTGAACCAGCGGATGGAAGACCTTTCTCTCTCTTTCTCTGCCTCTCCTCTCTCTGTGTAACTCTGACTTTCAAATAAAATAAATCTTTAAAAGAAAAAAAAAGAAAAAGATAATTCTGTACTATTACATTCTGATCTCATCTATGGTATATGTTTACATAGATTTAAGGTTGCTAAATAAGCTAAAAACAGTAAACTATATACAAAATGTCTGTGATATATTTAATAGTCACCATTTCCTAGGATCACATACAGACTCTTCGTTGTTAGAAGTTATTTCTGGGGCCGGCGCCGTGGCTTAACAGGCTAATCCTCCGCCTTGTGGCGCCAGCACACCAGGTTCTAGTCCCGGTCGGGGCGCCGGATTCTATCCCGGTTGCCCCTCTTCCAGGCCAGCTCTCTGCTATGGCCCGGGAAGGCAGTGGAGGATGGCCCAAGTCCTTGGGCCCTGCACCCGCATGGGAGACCAGGAGAAGCACCTGGCTCCTGGCTTCAGATCAGCGAGATGCGCCGGCCGCAGCGGCCATTGGAGGGTGAACCAACGGCAAAAAGGAAGACCTTTCTCTCTGTCTCTCTCTCTCTCACTATCCACTCTGCCTGTCAAAAAAAATAAAAAAAGAAATTATTTCTGGCCGGCACCATGGCTTAACAGGCTAATCGTCCACCTTGCGGCGCCGGCACACCGGGTTCTAGTCCCGGTCGGGGCGCCAGATTCTATCCCGGTTGCCCCTCTTCCAGGCCAGCTCTCTGCTATGGCCCGGGAAGGCAGTGGAGGACGGCCCAAGTCCTTGGGCCCTGCACCCCATGGGAGACCAGGAGAAGCACCTGGCTCCTGGCTTCGGATCAGCGAGATGCGCCAGCCGCAGCGGCCATTGGAGGGTGAACCAATTGCAAAAAGGAAGACCTTTCTCTCTGTCTCTCTCTCTCTATCCACTCTGCCTGTCAAAAAAAAAAAAAAAATTTTTTTTTTTTAAAAAGTTATTTCTTCCTCGGTAGTTGACGAAGATCTGGTGGTTATGTTGGCGCTGCCTGTTCTCTTTACAGGAGAAGTGTTTGAAATTGAAGAGCACATCAGTGAGCGGCAGGCGGAGGTATTGGCCGAGTTTGAGAGGAGGAAGCGGGCCCGGCAGATCAACGTTTCCACAGATGACTCGGAGGTCAAGGCTTGCCTTCGAGCCTTGGGGGAGCCCATCACGCTGTTTGGAGAGGGCCCTGCTGAAAGGAGAGAAAGGTGCCCTTTCTAAACAGTTATTCGTTTCTTTATTCATCACAAGATCTTGTTTCAAATATTAGTTGATCTTTTAACTGAAACTTTAGTAGTGTTAACAGTATCTACTTGACATTTGTGTAGTTGAGCCCATAATCCAAATCTTGGGCCAATCTTTGCTCCACTGATTTTTCTGTTTAGACTGAAGAGGGTGCTAACATACTGCCCTCCACTCCCCAATGTGAAGTTTTGAGTTGGATAACATTTGGTTTTGAGCTTTGAAAATGTAGACAGCAAATGCATTTCCTGTTGGTGACAAAACATAATGATCAGTGTTCTTTGGATGCTACGAGAGGGGCCACTGTCCTGAGATGATGCTCCTCTTGCGATTTTAAGGTTGCAGTCTCTTGATGATGGGCTGGTTGTGTGCAAGGACAGGACCTCCATCCACTATCCCATCTCCTCCCTTCTTTGAAAGGTTGCGTATGTTTATTCTTTTAGGTCCTTACTCCTCATCTTCTCTTTAGCCCTTTCACACTGTTGAGCCCTACCACACTGAAATTGTTTTTCATTAAGGTCACCAGCCCATCTTTACTAAAACCAGCCCAGTACACTCCGTCCTCGAAGCGTTGCCTTTCCTTCACTCTCCTATAACCAAGTACTTTTGATTTTCTTCTGTTCTCTCAAGCTAATTCCTCACATTTTTTTTTCAAAGATTTACTTATTTATTTGAAAGGCAGAGTTACAGAGAGGCAGAGGCAGAGAGAGCACTCACTCCCCAGTTGACCGCAATGGCTGGAGCTGCGCTGATCCAAAGCCAGGAGCCAAGAGCTTCCTCCAGGTCTCCCAGTGGTACAGGGGACCAAGGACTTGGGCCATCTTCCACTGCGTGCTCAGGCCATTGCAGAGAGTTGGATCAGAAGTGGAGCACCTGGGACTTGAACTGGCACCCATCTGGGATGCCAGCTCTGCAGGCAGCGGCTTTACCCACTACGCCACAGTGCCAGCTTCTTCCCACACTTCTAGCCTGTCTTTTCCTTGTCTAACCTTCTTAAACTGTAGTTCTTTGCTGTTATCTGATACTCGCCCTGGGTGATCAGATCCACTCCCATGCATCGTTTGCCCTGTATGATCTGAAGCTCCCAAACCTCTCTGTAGCTTAGATATCCTACAGGTACTTCAGGCTTAAGCTGCCTAAATTGAAATCTGTGCCCCACCCCTCTCCCAGTCTCATTGTAGATGGCACTACCATTCACACAGTTTATGATTGAAAACCTGCTTTGCCTTCCTTTTACTTTTTTAAAGATTTATTTATTTATTTGAAAGGTGAAGTGACAGATCTTCTGCCTGCTGGTATACTCCCCAAATGGCCACAGTGGCCAAGACTGAGCTAGGCAGAAGCCAGGAGCCAGGATTCCCATCCAGGTCTCCCACATGGGTGAACCATCCTCTGCTGCTTTCCCAGGCACATTAGCAGGGAGCTGGAGCAGAAGCGGAGCAGCTGGGACTCGAGGTGGTGCTCACAAGTAGCAGTGTGCCATAACACAGCCCCTGCCTCACCTCCTTTGTGATGCCCCAGCAAATCTAGTCTATACTGTTTGTGAACTGCACCTCCAATCTACCTTCTTTGCTCCATCTCTGTTGCTTTCCCATCTAGACTTTTTGATAGCCCCAAAGGTATTAATTTCCTAAAATCCTATGGTGTCTTCCTGTTATGCTTAGAGTAATAAACTCCTAATCGTGGTCTGTAAGGTCTTAAGCTATAACCTGGTGTCACTCTTCTCCAATTGTTAGACTAACCACATTGGTTCTCCTGGGATACTCAAGCTCTTTCTGTGTCTTTCCACTTAATTGTGTCGCTTAGGTGAGTGCCTTGAACCCCTACTGCCACTCTCTTAGATAAGTCCACTGTCACAGCTCATAGGACTCCTAGTAGTGTACTTTCTGATCTCCCTGCCTTCATTCTTCCCTAACAGTCCCTTCTCCATGCTTTACCTAGGGATTTTCCTCAAATGTAAATCCTCCTTAGCATGTGATTAGCAGCTCTTAGTGACCTGGCTCCTACTTGCACGTCAAGCCTATTCCTCACCCGTCCCTGTCTTTTTTTTTTTTTTTGACTGGCAGAGTGGACAGTGAGAAAGAAAGACAGAGAGAAAGGTCTTCCTTTTTGCCATTGGTTCACCCTCCAATGGCCGCCGCGGCCAGTGCGCTGCAGCCAGCGCACCACACTGATCCGAAGGCAGGAGCCAGGTACTTCTCCTGGTCTCCCATGGGGTGCAGGGCCCAAGAACTTGGGCCATCCTCCACTGCACTCCCTGGCCATAGCAGAGAGCCAGCCTGGAAGAGGGGCAGCCGGGACAGAATCCGGCACCCCGACCGGGACTAGCACCCGGTGTGCCGGTGCCACAAGGCGGAGGATTAGCCTGTTAAGCCACGGCGCCGGCCTCACTTTTTTTTAAACAAGCATATCTTTTTTTTCTTTTTAAGATTTATTTATTTATTTGAAAGGCAGAGTTAGGGAGAGGCAGAGGATTCACTCCCCAAATGGCTGTAGCAGCTAGAACTGGGTCAGTTTGAAGCCAGGAGCCAAGAGCTTCTTCTGGGTCCCCCACATTGGGGCAAGGGCCCAAGTACTTGGGCCATCTTCGGCTACTTTCCCAGACTATAGCAGAGAGCTAGATTAGAAATAGAGCAGTCAGGACTCAAACCCATGCCCATGTGGGATGCCAGCACTGCAGACGGTGGCTTTTCCTGCTATGCCACAGCACAGGCTCGCTGTTCCACTTCTGATCTAGCTCCCTGCTAATGCACCTGGGAAAGCAGCAGAGGATGGCCAAAGAGACTGGGGCCCTGCACCTGTGTGGGAGACCCAGAGGAAGCTCCTGTCTTCAGCCCGTCCAACCCCAGTTGTTGTTGCCATTTGGGAGAGAACCCACAAATGGAAGGCCAGGCTCTCTATCTCTCCCTCTCTCTTTAGGTAACTCTGGCTTTCAAATAAATAAGTCTATAAAAATTATTAATTCCATAAATAATAAGTCTATAAAAAATTCCAGAAATAATTTATAAGTTTTCAGTTGTGTCCCATTCTGAGTAACATCAAAAAATCTCATTAGGTCCTGCTCCATCACACTCAAGACATGAATCAGCCTTTGTCCATGCTGTAAGTGCTACCCACCTGTTAGTATGTGCAATACAGTGCAGTGCTTTGAGGGAGAGACTGTTCTATTTTATTATTGGTTACAGTTACTCATCTCTTACTGTGCCTGATTTATAAACTGAACTTTACAGTAGGCACGTCCGTACAGAAAAAACAGTGTGTGAGGGTTCAGTACTATAAGAGGCCTCAGACACCTACTGCTGGTCTTGGAATGTGTATACTCCATGCATAAAGGGAGGAATGTCCCGCACTTTGCTGCAGTCACATCTCAGCCTTGTTTAGGTTTTGATCTTTTTGGGGTAGGCATCGTGGTGTAGCCAGTTAAGCAGCCACTTCAGACACCCACGTCCTATCTTCAAGTCCTAGCTGCTCAGCTTTTGCCCCAGCTCTCAGCTAGTGTACCTAGGAAGGCAGCAGATGATGGCCCAAGTACTTGGTCCCTGGCACCTATGTGGGAGACCCGGTTGGAGTTCTAGGCTCCTGGTTTTGACCTGAACCACCTGTTGCAACTATCTGGGGAATGAACAGCCTCTGACTCTCCCTCCACCACTCCCTCTTCCTGTCTCTCTGTTGTTGTCTCTGTCTTTCTCTCCCTTGCTCTCTCCCTCTCTGTCACTCTGTCTTTCAAATAAATAAATCTTCTTTTAAAAAGATTTATTTATTTATTCAAAAGGTAGAATTAGAGAGAGGCAGAGAGAGAGAGAGGGCTTCTATCCGCTTGTTCACTCCCCAAATGGCCGCAGTGGTTGAAGCTGACCTGATCTGAAGCCAGGAGCCAGGAGCTTCCTCCGGGTCTCCCATGCGAGTATAGGGGCCCAAGCACTTGGGACTTCTTCTGCTTTCCCAGGCCATAGCAGAGAACTGGATTGGAAGTAGAGCAGCCGGGACTCCAACCAGTGCCCATATGGGATGCCAGCACTGCAGGCGGTGGCTTTACCTGCTACGCCACAGTGCTGGCCCCAAATAATCTTTTTAAAAATTTTTAAAAATAAGTTTTGGTCTTTTTGTTTGTTTTTCAGGTTAAGAAATATTCTCTCAGTGGTTGGTACTGATGCCTTAAAAAAGACCAAAAAAGATGATGAGAAATCTAAGAAGTCCAAAGAAGAGGTAAAATATGTCTGACATCACAGTGTCTGTATGTAGCAGTATATATGTAGTGGTAGTTGTTGCCAGTAGTTTCTGGTTCTTGTGTCAGATGCCTGGAGCTAAGTGAGTTTTTCATTCAGAAGAGAACCATAGTATTCCTCGTATACCTTAATAAGGAACCAGAGACCATCTTAACAGGAAAGAGCTGTGGAAAGCACATAGGCTTCTCCAGGTTACTGAACCAACTTACCTGTCTCTGGGCTATAAGGGTAGAAAATTGACAGCCATGGGAGGGGTGGAAATGCTTCCGACTTAACATTTCTGCTGTTGATTTGCCTCTCAGTATCAGCAGACCTGGTACCACGAGGGACCAAACAGCCTCAAGGTGGCCAGACTGTGGATTGCCAACTATTCCCTGCCCAGGTGAGGAGGCCCCAGGAGGAGAAAGAAGCACGAGTTTTCGGGTTTCCTCTCGGCCACTGAAGATCTGCTTTATGATGACTGTGGTCGCTCCGTGCCGTTGAGTGGCGTGGACACACGTGTGGGCCTTTGCTTGTGGTCATGATGTCGTTCGTGTGTCGCAGGGCAATGAAGCGCTTGGAGGAGGCCCGTCTCCATAAAGAGATTCCTGAGACAACACGGACCTCCCAGATGCAAGAGCTGCACAAGTCTCTCCGGGTAAGATCCTCGGCGGCCATCCACCCCAGTAAAGGTTCTTTCTCATTAGGTTCTGCTTTGGCCTGCCTCCATGAAGGTCAAGGTGGCTACAGTTAGTCCTCCCTGCCTGAGCCGTTGTGATACAGCAGAGCCTTGGGTTAAGGTGGTGGGAACTTCCTGTGCTTTGTATTCGACAGAGGCCAAGGGTTCCACTCTGTATCTCCCCTTAACCTGTCCGAGTCACGGATCTCTCCCTGACACAGAAGCTCATGGTGCCAAGACTGTATAAAACAGTGTGCCAACAAAACCTTGGCCCCTTTCAAGACAAGCGTCTCTCAACAACAACAACAAAGTGCAAAGAGTCTTGGAGTGGGGTGGAGCTGCAGGGTTCCTTTTTTTAGTGGTGGAACAGCCTAGGAAGTCTTGGGGTA
This sequence comes from Lepus europaeus, assembly GCF_033115175.1. Lineage (NCBI taxonomy): Eukaryota > Metazoa > Chordata > Mammalia > Lagomorpha > Leporidae > Lepus > Lepus europaeus. Next base: position 20,983,799 of record NC_084838.1, on the reverse strand, counting down.
GCCTATTAATGATCACCATTTGTTTGTCTCTCTTTCTTTTTTATAAGTCTTTGAATAATTTCTGCAGTCAGATTGGAGATGATCGGCCTATCTCCTACTGTCATTTTAGTCCCAATTCTAAAATGCTGGCCACAGCCTGTTGGTAAGTTGCATTTTACAGTGGCATTTTCCTAAGTGGGGGGTAGGTAGAACAAAATAGCCTTTGTCGTATGTCTTCCTCTCTGCTCATGGTCACAGCACTGCAGATGCTGGAGCTCAGCGCACTGTAAGATCCATGGAGCCCTTGTTGAGCCGTTCTTATTGTTCACTGGGTGCGCCCAGAAGCCATGACATGTAGCTGTCTGTCATGTTCTTACACTAGCATTTTGGAGCAAGTCATTTGGTAGTGTAGAGACCAGGAAGTAGCCACGCCTCAGGACAAAATGTTTTACAGACACTGTGTCACCCCACTCCACACGCAGGGACCCTGAGCTTACAGGAACAGAGAGAGAAAAGCCGTGCTAGGTGCGGAGGAGGCGGAGACAGTACCTGGAAAGCATTGCGCCCTAAGGGTGTCTGCTACGTGGTAAGGACTCAAGAGAGGCTGTTTATTGCTTTTATCTTTATTTTGCTTTCCACGTAGCAGAAAACTCTTGGGATGTAATGGCTTCGTTGTGTTGTCCTGTGTGGGCCCTGGCTGGCCAGTGAGAGAGAGAGAGACTTAGATTGGGTGCACGGGAGCCGCAGGGCTAGAGGCTGAGGCTGTGGTTCAGAACGCCGAGGCACTCGCCCCTCGCTCCAGCTCTCCCGGCCTGGGTGACCGTTCCTGCAAAGTCAGCGTGGTCACTCCTGCCGCCACCTCACAGGTCTCTTACAGAGATCACTTGATATAATAGGTAGAAAGAAAGGTGGTTTATTGGAAAATGCCCAGAGTAAGTCTTTTTAAAGAATTGTAGGGGCAAGATACTACTTAGTATTTAAGAAGGTGGTACCATTGTTAATAGATCGTTTGTCCCCCCTTCTCTTGCAAACTGATCCTCTAGTTGCCTAGGAGCCAGCACTAGCCCTCTTCTTCTGTAGCCCTTCGCGTTATAGCCTTTTCTCTCGCTGTTGGGGGTGGGAAGAGACTGTCCATTAGTGATGTTACCAAGATCCTTTTCCTTCCCAGACCAACCCTGGCTGAGATGCTTTCCTTTGTGTTTGATAGGAGTGGGCTTTGCAAGCTCTGGTCTGTTCCTGACTGTAACCTCCTTCACACTCTGCGAGGTAAGAGAGCGTTCCCAGTATGCACTCTGGCAGAACTGCCTGATGCTCAGATCCGTGACGCACAGTGCAATTCTTGATGCGATTTGAATTGCCTGGTCTTCTCTGACTGTAAGGCTGGAATATGACTTCATACACGTGTAACTTTTTTTTTTTATATCCACCCATACTTTGACATATTATCTACACCAAAAAACAAAGTTGTTGTGTTTTGCTTTTTTTAAATATTGGTTTAAATTAACATAGTACTTTTTTTAGTCCTTGAGTAGTCACTTTACTATGTCACGTGTTCCCTGATATGTAATGTATATATGCATATGTATACACACACACACTGTCTGTGTTATTCAGTATTTCTCATCTCTTACACTCCTGCAGGCCATAACACAAATGTAGGAGCCATCGTCTTCCATCCCAAATCCACCGTGTCCTTAGACCAAAAAGATGTCAACCTGGCCTCTTGTGCTGCTGATGGTTCTGTGAAGCTTTGGAGCCTTGAAAGGTCGGGTTACTCTTTTGCAGTCTACTCTGTTGGCACCAGCCTTTGATTGGTTGGCACTTGGGACCTCTGGGTTAAAAATCTGGCCTTTGACATCAGAGCTGCTCTACGAGTGAAGGCAACTTAGCATGAAAGTGGCATGGAAGATTTCTTAGACCTTTTCTCACCGTGGAGTTGTGCCAGGTTTTTCTTACCCATTCACTGTGGGCAAGTGACCACTGTTTCCTGGCTCCAGGGATTCTGGAAGGATCCAGCCTACCCCCTACAAGATCGATACACAAAGAGGAATACCCCATTTGGTCAGTGGAGTAAAGGTAATCCTCTGGGCAGCCTGTTGGTTCTTAGCACAGAGCCACAGGGGAGAGGAAAGTGAGGTTGTGTCTGGTGCTATTACCAAGGAAGTGGCGTCTCCTCCCAGTGGGATTTCCTACCTAGGACAGATTTCCCAGCCACAACAAGGCTGTGGAAAATGTGGTTATGATGCCTGCTTCCCCAGAACTTTTAGGAGTGCTTTGTGTTGGCTGAAAGACATCTGAAATCGATGCTGCTTTTTCTTTCTTTGGGAACACACAGGAAGGTTTTTATTCCAGAGTTTTTATAGCGCTAATTCGTATCCTCCAGTCTTGGCCAGATAGGGTCTCGGGTATGAGCATAGTTTTAATTGGCTTTGGTAATACTTAGCAGCATTTATTCCCCTAGGGCTCTGGTTAGTTCTGTGTATGCACGTTGACAAAGTTCTCTTCCTAATTGCCCTCCTTAGGTTCATGTTTATTTCCTTTCTCCCATGTTTCAGACCTCTCTGTAGTTGCTGGGTTACAGTTTAACGGCCATCAAAAGGAGCCCAAGCCTCTGTCTCTTTAGGAGTTTCTGTTTCCATCTGGATCCTTGAACAGGCTAAGAATGGAGAAAGAAATACCTGTAACCCAGTCCTGTGGAAGCTACCTGATGTGTACCTACATCTCCACTGAAGCATGTTTTCTTTCCAGAATCTGAGCACTGTTTTGGGGCAGAGTGACTGGTTTACTTAGCAGGCTAAAATATTTAATTTTTCTCTAATCCTAAGTGGTACAGCATTATGAATTTATTAACATAGCAAATTGAGGTGGTGGTCAGTTTGTCCTGTGGGCCCGTGTCCCAAATGTTTTAAAACTTTGGAGAGTAGCTTAAATTACTCTTTTTTTTTTTTTTTTTTTTTCGACAGGCAGAGTGGATAGTAAGAGAGAGACAGAGAGAAAGGTCCTCCCTTTCCGTTGTTTCACTCCCCAATGGCTGCTGCGGCCGGCGCACTGCAGCTGGCGCACCGCACTGATCCAAAGCCAGGAGCAGGTGCTTCTCCTGGTCTCCCATGCGGGTGCAGGGCCCAAGGACTCGGACCATCCTCCACTGCACTCCAGGGCCACAGCAGAGAGCTGGACTGGAAGAGGGGCAACCGGGACAGAATCCGGCGCCCCAACTGGGACTAGCACCCGGGGTGCCGGTGCCGCAGGCGGAGGACTAGCCTCGTGAGCCGCAGCGCCGGCCTAGCTTAAATTACTCTTAACCTAGAAGTTTTAATACATTATAAATGTTGTTACAGTTTAGCCTCTCAAATTGTACAGAAAGGGTGTGTGTGCACAACAGCTAGTAAATTCAGAGAATATTACATATTCTGTAAAATTATTTACTTGTCTATGTTTTGTTTTTTCCAGTGATGAACCAGTGGCAGATATTGAAGGCCACACAGTGCGTGTGGCCCGAGTTATGTGGCATCCATCAGGACGCTTCTTGGGCACCACCTGGTAAGCCATCCTCTTACTGTTCTGTCCATCCGGGCCTGTGGCATCCTATTTCCCGTTATGGCTGTCTGCAAGTCAGATTTTTAGAGCAGATATCTTCAAGTAGAATTTTCCTGGGCTGCAGTAAATCAGAATCAGAAGAGAGTGCCTGGGGCCAGTGTTGTAGCACAGCACATTAAGCCGCTGCTCATAACACTAGCATCCCTTATCGGAGTCTTATCAGGTCTCTGCTAATGCCCCAAGAAAGCAATGAATGATGGCTCAAGGATTTGAGTCACTGTCACCCACATTGGAGACCCGGATGGAGTTCTGAACTCCTGGCTTTGGCCTAGCCCAGCTCCAGCTGTTGCAGTCATTTGGGGAGTGAACCAACAGACGGAAGATCTCTCTGTCTGTCACTTTACCTTTCAAATAAATAAATAAATAAAAAGGTGAGTGTGTGATATAGTTAGGGCTAAGTGTATTTTAGACTGCAATTAATCTGAAATTTCTTATCTTTTTTTAAAGATTTATTTATTTACGTGAAAGAGTTACACAGAGAAAGAAGGAGAGGCAAAGAGAGAGCAAGGTGTTCCATCTGCTGGTTCATTCCCCAAATGGCCACAATGGCCGGAGCTGCGCTGATCCGAAACCAGGAGCCAGGAGCTTCTTCTGGGTCTCCCACATGGGTGCAGGGGCCCAAGGACTTAGACTGTTGTCTACTGCTTTCCCAGGCCATAGCAGAGAGCTGGATCAGAAGTGGTGCCCATACGGGATGCCGGCACTTCAGGCGGCGCCTTACGCACTACACCACATCACCGGCCCCTGAAATTTCAATGATTACTTTCTAGAAAACTAGGATTTTCAGTGCTGCTTCTCTTTTTTTGATCAATTCCAGGGGTGGATCTTTGTTGGTTGGCTTTTGTTTGTTTTTGCCACACATTGTATTATAATCCCTGCCAACAAGTGAGATTCCTTTGCAGATGCTTTAAGTTCTGTGAGGCCAGAATCTTCTACAGAACATTTTCATTGAGATGTCCCTTACATACAGTGGAGTGGACTCTCAGTGTGCGGTTCACTCAGTCTTGACAAATGCACTAGCAAGAATGTGTCCATTGCCTGAGAAGGTTCTCTCTTGCCCCTTCCCAATCAACCTGCACTTTGAAAGCAACCACTGACCTGGTTTCCATCACCATCAGTTCACTCTGTGCATACCAGGTGAACTCATCTGTGGATAGCTTCTTTGACTTGGCATAACGTTTTTAGGATTCACTCTTGTTAGCATCTGTCAGTAGTTTCTTTTTATTGCTGATGGGTATTTGATTGTATGACGGTGCTAATATTTATTTATCTGTTCTGTTGGTGGGCACACAGGCTTGTTTCCAGGTCTTGGCTAGTCAGAGTGAAGCTGCCATCATTATTATGCACAGCTTTCTGTAGCATGTGTCTTTCTTTCCTTCCTCCTGAGTAAATACCCAGGAGTGCATTGCTAGGTCATGGGGTGGATGTATACTGAACTTCTTAAAAACTTCCAAGAAGCTTTGACTGAGTGGTTTTTGTTTTTTTGTTGTTTTTTGTTTGTTTGTTTGACTTCATGTCCTTGTGTACAGCCAGTTCCACCACCATTATTGAAGTGGGCTTTGGTGCCCTGTTGAAACGTTTGACATCTGTGTTCTCTGTTCTGTTCCATTCATCTCTGCATGTGATACATTGTTTGTAGCTGCAGCATCCAGTTTAGAGCCCAATAGATATATAAATGCATGAGGAATGTAGGGAAATAACAGTGGAATGGAGGAAGGAAGAAAACCGCAGAATCTTTACTGAGTTACTCTTAAAGAAGTCTGATCTTAAAATAGTCACTGGTTTCCCTGCTAGCCCCAAACAGAAAGCTTAGCGGTCGAGGCGTTGTTTATCCCAGAAAGGAATTTCTTGTTGATATGCTTATATGGCTAGTTTCAACAGAATAACTTAAGCCACAATTATTTATAGTACTTTGTACTGTTTAGAAATTGAATAACTCTCTGCAGATGAATTGCTAGTATTTTGTTTTTGTCGTAGTTACGACCGTTCCTGGCGCTTATGGGATCTGGAGGCCCAAGAGGAGATCCTGCATCAGGAAGGCCACAGCATGGGTGTGTACGACATTGCCTTCCATCAGGATGGCTCTTTGGCCGGCACTGGGTAAGGCCCCTTGCACATAGCCAGGGCAGCTCAGTAGGCTCACCCCTTAGGTATTCCTGTTCCCACAGCCCACTGCATTCGGACTGTTCATTTATAAATTGTTTTGTCAGGGGACTGGATGCATTCGGTCGAGTTTGGGACCTGCGCACAGGACGGTGTATCATGTTCCTAGAAGGCCACCTCAAGGAAATCTATGGAATAAACTTCTCCCCCAATGGGTAAAATAAACTCGCTGGACAGGGGGAGGAGAGGGCTTTGGGCCAGAAGGCACTCTTGGCTTCCAACTGCAATACTGCCTTTGTCCACAGCTACCACATCGCAACTGGCAGCGGTGACAACACCTGCAAAGTGTGGGACCTGCGACAGCGGCGCTGTGTCTATACCATCCCTGCCCATCAGAACTTGGTGACTGGCGTCAAGTTTGAGCGTAAGCTGTCTTCCTATTTTAGGCTTAAACAGCAGTCAGACGACAGACAGACAAGGATTGAGCTTCCATAGAAAACAGGCGAGGCTTTAACTTGGAGAGCATTTGGCTTCTGTTAAAGAGAAAACTTAACTTCCTTCCCTCTCCGAGGCCTTTAGAACTGCGGCAAAGCGGGTCGTCTATTGTTGGAAAGCCGAGGGGGGCCCCATGAATGCTTGGCTTCCTGCTTTCTTCCATGGACAGTCTAAGCGCCGAATCCTTATAGGACTCTGAAAGGATTAAGGATTATCTGGCAGGAAAAGAGCCAGAAAGACCTTACTAATGTTACAGTTCCCCTACGTCTGCCTGTGCTTGTCCCCTTTATCTGAAAGCTTTCTGGATGTAGAAATAGCCTTTTCCTAAATAGTGTGTTTTTGCAGATTTTTTTGCTTTTGCTTTCCTGTGCTCTTTTGAATTCTCAGATCCCTCAAGGCTCTCCCTCTTCTCCTGCAGCTATCCATGGGAACTTCTTGCTCACCGGTGCCTATGATAACACAGCCAAGATCTGGACCCACCCCGGCTGGTCCCCACTGAAGACTTTGGCTGGTCACGAAGGCAAAGTGATGGGCCTAGACATTTCTTCTGACGGGCAGCTCATAGCCACTTGCTCCTATGACAGAACCTTCAAGCTCTGGATGGCTGAGTAGACAAGGCGATGGACAAAGGACTCTGAGTTCAAGCTCTCCTAAGGAGCCATTTTCCTCAAAAGAAAAGAATTGATGTATTTTGTTCTATCATGTTTCCCACCAATTACCATGCGTAGACCCTCAATAGAATTGTATTTCCATGCCAGCTGTGGGCAGGCAGCTGAACCCCTTTCATGGTTGCCACAAAGCACAAACTGTGTAGACCTTATTAAGCTCTGGTCTGAATGCCCTGTCACCTCCCTCACAGCACTCAGCATTGTGACTGACTCTTCCCATTTTAAATTCGTGAAACTTGGCTCTCCATAACATGGTACGTGCTTCAGGACCACATGTGACCTAGAGAGCAAGGCGGCTGGACTGCACTGTGGAAGCTCCCCCATGCATTGTTAGCCCATGCCTGGCAGCCAGCACCTCTGCTCTCTGGGAGACTGGGAGGCAGAGCCGCCAGCGCCGCTGTGCAGTAAAGAACCCCGTAGGGCTCCCTGGGAGCTCCAGCTGCATCAGAACCGAACATGTGCCTTGTCAGAAAGTCTCTTCCACTTCGCTTTGAAGTTCAGCATCCTTCATGCTACGCTAAAGCAAGGCCGTTGTGTCAAGAGTCAAAGAAATTTCTAGAAAGCAAAGTGGGGTCTGTTGTACAGTCTTCTTTCTATTGGTTATTTAAAGGATGTGCTTCATGTTTTTGATAGAATTTTCTGTCGAAGTATCCAAAAACATCCCTAATGGCTAGTCCTAAGCATAAACTTCTTTTTCTTTATTACACACTGACTAAGAGTAAAACCCTGTTCTGAAAACTATCCTTTTAAGATTTATTTTCTACGGTTAAATATTTTCTGAATCCCAGTCATTGGTCCATAGAGGTCTTTTTTTTTAGCTTGGAGTGTAGCAGATCTCACCTATGAACTACTCCAGATTCTGTCTCCTCCGGAAGCCCTCTGTTGGCAGTATTTTAAATAAAATGGAGGGCTGTTTGCATGTGGGCCAGGCTCCCAGTGAGGTGTGTCTGTCGGTCAGTCATACAGCAGTACCCTCACCTCTTCCCACCATGAAGACACAGCCTCTGAACTTCAGTATTACAAAGTAAGTTCACACAGAAGTAAGGATTGGTGGAAACAAGTATCAGGTATAGAGGAAAAGTAAGGATTTATATGGTGACTTTCCCTTGGATGTTCAAAACACCATCCCCCCTCCTTATTTGAGCTGAGAGACAGAGCTTCATCCGTTGGTTCATTCCCCACATGGCCGCAACTGCCAGCACTGGTCTAGGCCGAAATCAGGAGCCTGGAACTCAATGCAGGTTTCCCACGGCGGTAGCAGCAACCCAAGCACTCGAACCGTCACCTGCTGCCTCCCAAGTGGTCCATGAGCAGGAAACAGGACTGAAACTAGCAACTGTGATAGGGAATGGCAGTGTCCTAAGCGGTAATTTAACCAGTGTGCCTGTCACCCGCCCCCACAGCCTTTTATTCGCTGTTCCAGAGGGGCTGGCTTTATTGGAGTCTGTTTAACTGGTGGTCAAACATCCTGTTCTCATGTATAACCAAAGGGTTGCATTTCCTGTGTAGTTCAGCTTCTGAGGCCTCAGGTCTCCCTTTGTTGGGTATGTTATGGAATTTACTAAGTTCTCTTTCCTTCATAGAAAATTCTTATCAGAAATTATTTTTCGTTACTATCTGTCGTATTAATTCCCTTAGGCATGTTTTCTTGTTTGTTTTGGGATGCTGTTCCAGGAGGTAGCAGTTGAGTGGAAACGTTTCGTCCCCGCCTTTGGCAGAACAGATACCTCCTGGCCACAGGAAGTAGATGCCATTGTAAGTGGGTAGCTGAGAAGCAGCGGCACCTCACGATCAAGGTGAGCTGCACGCCCTAGCCCTAGCCCTAGCCCTAGCGGTCGGTTAATGAAGCACCTGCTTACACTGCTCCAGGCACGTTCACACATCGTGTTGACCCTTCACACTTTCACGAGTTTATTGCCTTTTTACAGGCAAAACAGGCTCAAAGAAGTCAACTAACTTGTTCAGAGTTACTCAGTAAATGGTGCACCCTAATTTGAACCCTAGTCTGTCTGACCATTTGTGACCCATGAAAATATTTCACAGGTCTGTTGAGTTCGTTGACCATGCAGGCGAAAAGACCAGCGCAGCCAGCGTGACCTGGCCTGCGCGAGCCAGCCTGTCCGTACTCCATCTCGGGCACTGCCCCTTTGACAAGTCACTTCATCTTGGCTTCATGCCAAGTGGAGCAGATGAGCTCCTCCTGCCTCGTGACCTTACGAGGAACCAGTTGTGTTTGTCCAGTGGGATAACTGCATTTTAGGATAGGTGACATCTCATGGGACCACGTGGAACATCGCATGCATCTTAGCGTCCCTGACCTCACAGCCTTAAGCGTCAGGAGCACGACCCCTGTTGACTGAGTACTAACGATGCTTTAACAAGTGCCCCCGGAGGAAGGCACGATCCCAAGCTTAGAGCATCTGACAGTGACAACAGCTGTTAGGATGAAGTGTGTCCTCCCCTATCCAAAGGCTGTCAGACCTGGTCATTCCTTACTTGTGTGGTGAATTACCCACTCCACAAACAGGAATTCTGTTTTGACTGAAACAACACCTAGTGGATGACCTTGAGAAAGCAAGGGCCGGGTCACAGAGCCTCTGTTCATCGACGCAGTGGGAGCAGGGGCGCTTGTGAGGAGGGGAGTGCTCTCTCCTGGGGCTCCCCCACCTCTTGCCTGCTCAGAGAATGTGATGGGATCATGGCCTGGCTGCCCTGCCGCAAGGTTAAGGAGCAAAGATGTGTAAAGAAATGAAGTCAGTGGGGAGAGGCTGAGTCCCGGCTTCACTGTAATTATCTTGGATGCCGCAAATGGAGAGGTAGGCGCCGGTCCCCTGGTGGGTGACGTGGCCGACTTTCCGGTCTTGCAATCGGAAATTTTCTGTATGTTGGAGCTTTTTTCTTTATTATTATTTATTTTGACAGGCAGAGTGGACAGTGAGAGAGAGAGACAGAGAGAAAGGTCTTCCTTTTGCCGTTGGTTCACCCTCCAATGGCTGCTGCAGCCGGCGCACCGCGCTGATCCAAAGGCAGGAGCCAGGTGCTTCTCCTGGTCTCCCATGGGGTGCAGGGCCCAAGCACTTGGGCCATCCTCCATTGCACTCCCTGGCCACAGCAGAGAGCTGGCCTGGAAGAGGGGCAACCGGGACAGAATCCGGTGCCCCGACCGGGACTAGAACCCGGTGTGCCGGCGCCGCAAGGCGGAGGATTAGCCTGTTGAGCCGCGGCGCTGGCTATGTTGGAGCTTAAAACCACTTGGTTTTGGCCGGCGCCGGCTCAACAGGCTAATCCTCTGCCTTGCAGCGCCGGCACACCGGGTTCTAGTCCCGGTCGGGGCACCGGATTCTGTCCCGGTTGCCCCTCTTCCAGGCCAGCTCTCTGCTGTGGCCAGGGAGTGCAATGGAGGATGGCCCAAGTCCTTGGGCCCTGCACCCCATGGGAGACCAGGAGAAGCACCTGGCTCCTGCCATCGGATCAGCGCGGTGCGCCGGCCGCAGCGTGCCTACCGCGGCGGCCATTGGAGGGTGAACCAACGGCAAAAGGAAGACCTTTCTCTCTCTCTCTCACTGTCCACTCTGCCTGTCAAAAAAAAAAAAAAAAAAAAAAAAAAAAAAAAAAAAAAAAACACTTGGTTTTACTCAATACAAAATTCATTTTAGAATAAGATATTGAGACCCCTTAAAGGAGTTTATGGAAGCTAGTCTCATTAAACTCCTATTTACAGCAAATAAGACAAACTAGTTCTGGCTTCTGAAAGCTTATTCTACAAATTTAAAAAGGTTATCTTTAATTGTGATTTTTTTTTTTAATATTTATGTATTTGAAAGGCAGAGTTACAGAGAAGCAGAGGCAGAGAGAGAGAGTGTGTTCAATCTTCTGGTTCACTCCCCAAATGGCTGCAACGGCCAAAGCTGAGCTGATCTGAAGCCAGGAACCAGGAGCTTCCTCCAGGTCTCGACGTGGGTACAGGGGCCCAAAGCCTTGGGCCATCTTTTACTGCTTTCCAGGCCATAGCAGAGAGCTGGATCAGAAGTGGAACAGCCGAGACTTGAACTGGTGCCCATGTGGGATGCAGGTGCTGTAAGCCAAGGCTTTAACCCGCTAAGCCACAGCACTGGCCCCAGGTGATGGTGTTTTAACCACTTTGAGATTGTTTCAGAGCCCTGAGCCACCAGGCAAGGGTAAAACCAGGGAAACGGGGGCAGGTGTTGTGGAGAAGCAGCTGAAGCTGCCACTGGCATTCCTGCACCCCATAGCAGAGCGCAGGTTCAGGTCCCAGCCACTCCACTGCTGACCTAGTGTTCCTGCTCTTGCGCCCAGGAAGCAGTAGGTGGTGGCCCAAGTTCTTGATTCCATGTCTCCCGTGTGGGAGACCTGAGTGGAGTTTCTGGCTCCTGGATTGGCCTGGCCCCAGCTCTTGCAGGCATTTGGGAAATGAACTGGTGGTAGAAGATTCTCTCTCTACCTCCTTCCCTCTCTGTCACTCTGCCTTTCAAACAAATATTTAGAAAAATAAAACTGGGGAAGCAGAAATCCAAGTGTTCGATACCAAGGCAACGACTTGCCAAGCCTCTGAGCACTCAGGTTCTATCTCGTTCCCTTGGTCCCTGGATTCGATGTGGTCCCGCACCTACTGCTGCAGCCTGCGAGAGAAGCCAATGCTTTGCCTCTGTCCAGGGTTTCGCTCTCATATGGTGAAGAGCTTGTGGGAGTGGAGCCAGAGCTCTCCCAGTGCCTTTCTATTAGGGCCTCTGCACCCACCCAGAGGGATAAAGACCTCCCTCCCCCCCCCCCCCACCTCCCCACCTCCCATGCAAGCCCAGATTTCTCTTAGCCCTTGGCTCCTGGATTCTTTCACCTTGAGACTTTTTTACTCCTGTGGCTCTGAACTCGCTGACAAGGGGTCACCCCGTATACTGAATGTGCACGCGACTGCTGGGAAGGACGCTCCCAGCCTCATAGTCTTCTCTTCTGTGCCCTCAGTTCCGGCTCCAGCCCCAGCCCAGTCAACGGTTGTAGAACGGATACGGGAGTAAATGGATGAATGCAGACCATTTTTACTGGGACTGGGGGAAAGACAGCCAAAGAAAGTGCTGGAAAGAGGAGAGGAGACAGGCACATTTGCCCACAGAACAGAAGCTCACTTTCCAAATGTTTTAGCAACACACAGCAAAAAAGAACGAATTAAAAAAAAAAAAAAAAAACAGCAAAAAAGAACGAATTAAAAAAACACGAACTGAGTTCCAAGCAGCTCCTGCGGGAAATGCACCTTGCTATGGGGCTGGTCTGGAACCCTGGCACCATTGCCCAGTCCTTTGGCACAACTTGCTGGGTGGCTGTGTAGTCAGACGGCTTCTCTGCCCTTCGTGACCCCCGAGGTCACACCTGCAGGTCTCACCACGTCTCCTAACCCTTCTGCCTCTCCTCTGACATCCTAGGAGGGCCCTCCAGGAGCAACGACCCAGGGTAAGAGCTCCCTGGGCTGTAAAACGACCTATGCTTCTGAGGATGACAGCAAATGAGCTCTGTCCAGCAGCAACCCAGAAACGCTTCCTTCCTGCCTGGGAGCAGAGGGCTCAGCCCACACCCCAGAGAAACTGCCTGGTCCAGAAGATGGAGAAGATGAGCAGCAGGGTGACGCTGAGGATGACCGCCATCAGGTAGGCAAAGATGCGGAACTGAGGGTTGCGGAAACACCCGCGCAGCGAGTCGTGGCTGGGACGGGGGATGGGCACGGACACCGTGGCAGAGGCCACATCCTGGGAGGCCACGTCCTGAGTCTGGGTCCCAGGCTCAGGGCCCAGGTCCAGTGTGTAAACCTGAGGCTGGCGCAGGAAGTAGCGGCTCTTGGGCTGGTCCTTGAGACAGAGCTGCCGGCCGTCCAGCGTGATGTGGTGGGGCTCCAGGCGGAGCAGGGTCAGCAGGGCCGTGTCCGTGGGCAAGTCCGTGACAGGCTGCCCCGAGGCCAGCACGGTGGGCTGGCGACAGAGCGGGCACAGCAGGCGGCGCCGGGCCCGAGTCACCAGGCTGAGGTGGGCCAGGCATTCCACGCAGAAGGAGTGGCAGCAGTCCAGCACCTTGGGGGTGTGGATCGTGTTGTTGAAGGGGTTCCAGCAGACAGGGCACTCGGCCTCCAGCGGCCGGCCCTGCTGCTCCGCCATGCCCAGGCGACTGCCCCGCAGGTGTCCTGGCAGAGAGGAAAAAGGGGCAAAGGAACATGGGTAAGCGCGCTCCCTGCGCTCTGTCTGAGCCTAGGAACCCTGTGGACGTTCAAAGATATCACCCACAGGCGACAGATGAGAAGTCAGCTTCAAAGCGTTTTGTTCCAGATCACCCCGTTCCTAAGCCATTGAGTGAAGTCTCCCCAGCATCCGGGGCAGGGCTGAGCCACCCCCACCAGCAGCACCGGAAGCAGCTGGCCCGAGAGGAGATGGATGTCCCCTGGACTTCAGAGATGCAGAGAGATGGCCCTGGATCTCCCTGGTCTGCCCTTAGCCGCTCTGAATCCAGGGAGAAGGGGAGTGAGGCACGCAGTCAGCTCCTTCCTGGCCGCCTTAAATCCCTCACCAGTGCAGCGATGGGCTACATGAATCTTCTGGGCTGGCCCACCTCGGAGGGACCAATGCAGGCCCTCTCTCTCTCAGCCCCTAGGGCCAGAGGGGCAACCCTCCGGAGCTGGCTCCCCGGGCCCCCGCCTGGCAAGGGGACCCATTGTCCGATGTTTCTCCTTGACCTAGAAGCCTTGAAGAGATTCCCTGCCCGGGTCCCCAGATCAGCCACAGTGCCTCTCCCCTGGACTTAGCCACACACCCCTACCCCCGACTCCCCCTCCATCCCTTTGTCCTGAGAAACCTTCCAGGCACCCACCTGGGCTTCCGTGGGCTCCAGTGGTCGGGCAGACTACACTGAAGGTCTGGGGCTCTTGCCTCTCCTGAACCTGAACCTGCAATGCTTTGGGAAACTGCTTTCTTTCTCGTCACCAACCCCGGGGCCGTCTCCATGGCAGCACCCGCACAGCACCTGGGGCTGCCAGGTGGCCCCGGCTGCAGCCTCTAGAGCACACCTACCTGGAGCCAAGGCCAGGGAGCGGCCTGGGTGGTGGGGTGGGGATGTGGGGGACCTGAGCCCCTCCCAGGGCGTGGCAACCCACGGGACCTGGAAGCCGAGTTATCTGCACGTTCTGGGCCGTCCCTTCAGACGGGAAATCCCTGGCCTGAAAGGTAGGCGTAGTGACTTCCTCCTCCCGAGGCGGGAGGGTGAGTCTTCTGGGCTTCCTCTCTCCTGGGCCCTCATTGCTTTTCTAGGATAGCCAGAACCTCCTCCTCCTTGCACAAAGGGGCTGCCTGCCCTGCACTTCGATTGCTGTGAAATGTTCTCCAACACCTGTACACCCTGAATATCTGATCCGGGCCCCTTCTGCGGAGAGGTCCAGTCCAAGACTTGGCCGTCTCCCCAGACCTGCAGACTCAGAGGAGGAAGCTGGAGAGGAGCGCTCCAGCCCTGCTTCCCCATCGCACCCAGACACACATGACCTTTATCTGATTCTCTTATCGGTCATTTGGAAAGTTTAAAGACTTGAGCAGCTGGGGTGGCAGTGGGGAATATTCAACTAGGATCACTTGTTCCTCCTAACTACTCACTTTGCAGATGGGCCAGGAGAGGTGACTCACCCAGAGTCACCCAACTGGCGAAGGTCAACACGGGGCCCTGTGCCTTTGAACGCCTACTCCACCTCCACGCTGCCGTCATGAAGTCAGTGCACCTGCTGGACGCACGTGTTCGGAGCTAGACAGTGCTGTGTTTGACCAGGAGGAATCCAGGCGCTGTGCCCTCGGGGAGTGGGCGGCGACTGGCTCGTGGGCCCTAAAGAAAAACCTGCTTGCAGTCTCTTCCCTGGGGCTGTTCCTCTAGGCTTGACACTGCTCTGAACAGGGAGAAGGAGACTAGACAGGCCGAGGGAGAGGACACAGCCCTCGCAAAAGCTAGCATGGTTCACCCTGGATCCACGCCTTATTCTGCGGACCAGGCGTCCACGCAGCAGTCACTCGGGGCTTACTGTGTGCTAGGCATTGAGTAAACCAGGAAAAAAAATTCAACGTCATCCATGACCTCACAGCTGTTCAGGGTCAGGTGAAGCAAGGAGATATTTAATGAGGAATGGGCGGGGCGCTGTGGCGCAGTGGGCCTAAAGCACCAGCATCCCATATGGGCACTGCTTCTGGTCCCGGCTGCTCCTCTTCCGATTTGGCTCTCTGCTATGGCCTGGGAAAGCAGTAGAAGGCGGCCCAAGTCCTTGGACCCCTGCGCCTACATGGGAGACCCGGAGGAGGCTCCTGGCTCCTGGCTTTGGATCGGCACAGCTCTGGCCATTGCGGTCATCTGAGGAGTGAACCAGCGGATGGAAGACCTCTCTCTCTGTCTCTACTTCTCTGTAACTCTGCCTTTCAAATAAATAAAATAAATCTTAAAAAAAAAATGGGGAATGAACAATAAGTAAGTACTAAGTTACGCACAGGCCCACAGGGAAAACAGGCTTGAGGGGCTGCCTGCTTATGGGGAAACCACCAGGGACGATTTCTCCCAAGGGTGCCCTGAAAGCTGAGACTGAAGGATACAAGGAACCCAAGGGTGCAGAGAGGGGAGGGAGAGCATCTCGGGCCCAGGGAACAGCATCTGACAAAGGGCAGAGGTGAGGAAGCGGAAGGCAGCCGGGGTGCCCCGGGCATGGAGAGCGGGACTGGGCTGCGCACGTGGCTCGGGATTAAGGCAGAGAGGTAGAAGGCAGGACCTGTGAGTGCAGGGACTTCTCTCTGGATTTTATCTGGGGAGTGGGCGGGTGACCTGCTCCTGTTTCCATTACTAAAACAACAGAGCAGAGGACAGACTGAAAAGGGACAAGAGTGGACATGGGCGAGTGGCGAAGGGCCCTAGCAGTGTGGTCCAGGGCTGTGAGGTCATGGATGATGCCTGTAGGTCGGGAGTTGGTGGAGAAGATAGAAGAGGATGGTGCAAAAGAGATCCTTGGAGACAGAATCAAAACCACTTTCTAAGAAGCAGTGGAATTCTTGGGAATCAGGTTGTCCAAGTTCATGATCCCAGACGCACTGCTTATTAGGGCTATGACTGATTCCGGTCACATCACTTAACCTCTATGGGCCTTCGTTTCCTCTTGCAAAAAGGAAGGTAAAAGTAATAAAGCTTTTAGATAGAGCCCGAGCAGGGAGGGTAAAGCCTTTAGCTAGAGCCTGGCACCCAGGAAAGTCTTAAATATGAGGCAGCCAGCATTACTGCTGCAAATGGACTTGAGAGAGAGGCAGGGTCACAGTTGCCTTCAAAGCCATGGAAACATTTTCTGCACGGAGCTTGAAGGAGCACTTGGATTGCAGAGTGTGTGTCAGAAGCAGCCCGCTAATATTTTTCAAAAGTCTTGGCATGGGACCGGCATTGTGGCATAGCAGGTAAAGCTGCCGCCTGCCATGCCAGCATCCCATATGGGTGCCGGTTTGAGTCCCGGCTGCTCCATTTCCAATCCAGCTCTCTGCTATGGCCTGAGAAAGCAGCAGAAGATGGCCCAAGTCCTTGGGCCCCTGCACCCGCGTGGGAGACCTGAAAGAAGCTCCTGGTTTCAGATCAGCGCAGTTCTGGCCATTGTGGCCATCTGCAGAATGAATCAGTGGATGGAAGACCTCTCTCTCTCTCTCTTTCTCTCTGCCTCTGCCTCTCTGTAACTCTGCCTTTCAAACAAATAAGTAAATCTTTAAAAAAAAAAAAATTAGCATGTATGTAACCCTGACGCAGCAGTCCCCTCACTGGGGATCTCGCCACGGAAATAACCAAAGATGTGATTACGGAGAAGCGCAAGGAGGCCCTGGCCCAGTGAAGTACAGAGAACAACCTCGTTAGCCAATAATCGGACATTAACAGGGGGTTCTGCTCCATCCTCAAGAAGAGATGGTCTGCAGCCTTCGGAATGATGTGATAAAACACCTATTAACATGGAAATCTGCCTATAATATAATGTCATTAAGTAAAAAAGAACCAGTAATAAAACCAAATTACAACACAATCCAATTTTCAAAAACATGTACCAAATAGAAAAATCTGGAAAGATAAACAACCAAATGTTCACAGTGGTTACCTCTGGGGGCAAGATTATAGGTTTGGACTTCTCTGCACCCCCGTCTCCCCCCACCCAGTTCTCTCATCTGAAATTTCTGACTTTACTGCCGCACGCTTGTCTTGCTACCCTTACATGTCTCTCCTCCCGCTGCAGATCAGAACCACGCTCTTGACGCTGCATGGCCAAAGCTGCAGAGTTCGGTTCAGTTCCAGGGCAGGGATGATCACGAGCGCCCACAGGCACTCCCTGTGTTTGCAGCTGGTTGGAGTCCTGTCTCTCCAGGAGAGACTCTGGCTGTGTATGGACTCCCACCCACCCACCCACCCACCCACACCTTCAAGCCAGGACATCTCAGCTACAGAGAATTCGGGGCACCACCCCCAAAGCCCTCACCTTGGGTTATGAACAACTGATCACCCGATAGTAGCTGCAGCCTCAGCCCAGTGCTTTCCACCCCGAGCTGGTAGAGAGGGAGAATTGGCATATTTCTAGAACCTTCCTGTCCTCGCCAGTATCTAAGTGTGGCAACATATCCAGAGAGGATAATATTGCCTTTTACCACCTTTCCTCTTTACATAGGCCGTTTGATCCTCTCACACGCCTCTGTGCCAGAGGCAGAACGGGGGAGTGGAAAGCCTTCAGGCGTTGAAACTTCCATGCCGGTCTTGCACAAATGGCAGGGCTTCCTTAGCTTCCTTTTCCTCCTCCAAAGAGATTGTGAGGAAGGAGTCGTCTACGCATCCAGCAGAACGCAGCGAGTGCTCGGTACCCAGCAGGATTATTTTGGTGCCCATTTGTTCCCAGATGGGGAGGCCACGATGGGGAAGTGGCTTGCTCCAGGCTTCACAGCTCAGGGCGGCTGAGCTCAGATGCCTGCTGGGGCCCGCCTCCCGGAGCTCACCCGCTGGGCCCCAGAACCGGTCCCTTCGTGACCCCCTCGGCTCCTTACCTGCTCCCTCCAGCCGCCTCCTTCTCCCCTTAGCCAGTGCAGCATGGGCTTGGGCTCTGGGCTCTGGTTTCCTGGCAGCTGGGGGCGGATCTGATTCGCAGCTCTTGGCCAGCTGTCTCTGTTTCGGGTTCACCTCGTCTTCCTTTGGACGACTTTGGACTGTCTGCCACACCCCGCGAGCTGCGGGCTCCTGTCTTCCCCCAGTGAGTCACTCTTGCTGGTTCTCCGCGGGGGTCTGAGTGCACTCACCCTTACAGACCTCCGTCCGGTCCCGCTGGGTCAGCCTGCTGCCATCATTTCCGCTCCCGGGGCTGACCTGCCGACACTCAGGCACAGCCTGGCTTTGACCTGAAGGCCAGGCATCTCTAAGACCTCTTTTGCCCACAGTCCAGATGGAGCCTTCCAACCTCGGAGTCCCTGCAGCCCAAACACAAAGAGTTCTTGGGAAATACGGAGAAAAGGCAAACAGTCCATCAGAAGTTCATGTGTATGTGGGGGGATGCGCAGTCGGGCAAAAGCAGGCAGAGCCTGGGTTCTCCGGCAGGGCAGCCTTCCAGGTCAGAGCCGGACCTCACTCCGAATCCACACTCTACTTACTGGTAATGGAGACCTGAGCACGTGAGGTGACGCCTCCGCGCCTCAGTTTCCTCTCCTAAAATGGGCATGAAAACCCACCTGCTGGATCTGCAGTTTAAATGAGATAATCCATGCAGAGATGGAACACAGTGCCTGGCACACAGTAACAGACATGCTGACCACACCTGTTATTTTTATATGATCAGGCAAATCCCAGAAAGAAAGGAATGCAAACGGAATGTATGGAAGAGTTTGCTTATTTACTCGAGCTCCTGAGAGGCAAGTGTAGCGAGCAGGGCTGGCAGCCAGGCTGTGCCGTGGTGCCAACGGCCTCGCCACCTTCCAAAACTGAGCTCACGTGACCCATCTCACAGCCTCGCCACACGACGGTCCTCTCTATTCCTTTACTGATCTCTTGGACGGCATTTGGCGAACAGGCAGAAATAAATACAGGTATATATCCAGCTGGTAATATAATCAAGTGTCTGGAAGTGCCCGCCCCATTTTATGATTTTTAAAGGTTATTTTAGGGGCCAGCACTGAGGCATGATGGGTAAATTGCTGCTTGTGTCACCGGCATCCCAGATGAGTCCTGGCGGCTCCACTTCCGATCCAGCTCCCTGCTAACGCACCGGGGAAAGCAGAGGTGGCCCAAGTGCTTGGGCCCCTGCACCCACACAGGAGACACAGAAGAAGCTCCTGGCTCCTGGCTTCGGTTATGCTCAGCTTGGCCATTTGGAACTAGCAGATGGAAGACCTCTCTCTCTCTCTCTCTCTCACACACTCTCTCACATACACTCTCTCTCTCTCTGTGTGTGTGTGTGTAACTCTGCCTTTCAAATAAATAAATAAGTCTTTTTAAAAAATAGGGGAAAATTATAGGATTCATGCATAGTTTTTTTAAAAAATTAATGTTATTTTATTTTTGAGTAAGTAATACACGTGCATGGCTCAGTGTGTGAAAGGTATGATTTTTGCAGTGAAAACGTTCTTTTCCCAGCCACCTAATGTCCCTGGAAACGCCTTCCCAAAGATGTTTTACACCCCCACAAAGATGTCCATGGCAAAATGTCGATGTATTCCTTTTCCTCCTCTTTACCCAAACGTGCGTATTGTAGATGATGCCTGGGCCTCTCTCAGATATATCTGAGATGTCATTCTCTGTCAGTACCCAGAGAGATTGTAATGGTTGTATCACAGTCGGCTGGCTGTACCATAATAACCAATACCCTATTAATCAAAACTTCATTTTTTTTTAGATTTTTATTTATTTATTTGACAGGTAGAGTTACAGACAATGAGAGAGAGAGACAGAGAGAAAGGTCTTTCTTCCGTTGGTTCACTCCCCACAGCCAGAATTACGCCGATCCGAAACCAGGAGCCAGGAGCCAGGTGCTTCCTCCTGGTCTCCCATGCGGATGCAGGGCCCAAGCACTTGGGCCATCCTCCACTGCCCTCCTGGGCCACAGCAGAGAGCTGGACTGGAAGAGGAGCAACCAGGACTAGAACCCTGCACCCATATGGGATGCCGGCGCCTTAGGTAGAGGGTTAACCTAGTGAGCCACGGCGCCGGCCCCAACACTCTTCATTTTAAATATAGAAATATTGGGTGAGAGGATAAACGCTGAGATGACTACAGGTTTTAGGTTAGCCTAGCATTGTGGGAACATAAAATCCTGGCCTTGAGGCGGTTTTAGATCTCCAAAACAGATCTCTAAGCAAATCTGCATCTCTTTCTGAGCTGGAAACGGAGGGATGTGACAGGCGTGGCCCCCACGTTCCTCCCACTTCTGGAATTCCCTGCTTTCCAGTTTCAATGCTGATTGACTAAGGATTCCAGACACCAATTTCGTCCAAAGGACCCACCTTATATCTGAGAGTTTGGAAGGCAGCTTTTTGGTTTGGCAATGCTGCTGCAAAACCATGAACAAGTCCATATACTTTGACCTAACAATACAATTCCCTGGAAGCATCCACAAGCTACCTTTTGGTTGAGTGATGATGTTCATTGCAGTTTTACTTTAACCAGAAATGATTAATAACAACCCCAAAGCCCATCACTTACGTGGAAAATTACATAATCATTTACAATGATGTAGTGGAAGAATTTTTATTGACTTGTAAAGTGGTCATGGTGTACTATCAATGGAGGGGCAGCAGTTTGCAAAGTGTTGGATGTAACGTGAGCCAGAGTATGTAGAGTGAAATCTGTGTAGACTGAAAGGCCAGGGCAGGCGTCTGGCACTGGGGCTGAGTTCCTACTTGAGCCACCCACATCCCCTATTAGAGAGCCTGGTTCAAGTCCCAATTCTTCCACTTTTTTTTTTTTTAAGAGTTTTTTAAAAATTCATTTTAAAGACAGAGTTACAGAGAGAGATCTTCCATCTGCTGGCTCACTTCCCCAATAGCCAGGGTTGGGCCCGGCCAAAGCCAGAAGTCACGAGCTTCATCCGGGTTTCCCACATGGGCAGCAGGAGCCCAAACTCTTGGGCCATTTTCCACTGCTTTTCCCAAGGCCATTAACACAGAGCTGGACTGGAAGTGGAGCATCCAGGACTCGAACCAGCACCCACATGGGATGCCAACATCACAAGTGGCAGCTTTACCCACTATACCACCACATCAGCCCGCCGTTTTCTCCACTTCTCATCCGGCTTCCTGATAATACACATGCAGCCAGGCATCAGATGATGGCTCAAGCACTTGGGTACCTGCCACCCATGTAGGAGACCCAGACTGAGTTTTGGGCTCCTGGTTTTGGCCATCCGCTGTTTACAATGCCAGCGTCCTATGTCAGACTGCTGGTTCCAGCCCCACCTCCTATGCCTCTGATCCAGCTCCCTGCTAATGCCCCTGCGAAGGCAGCAGACAATGGCTCAAGTGCTTGGACCCCTACCACCCAGGTAGGAGACCCTGATCGAATTCCTGACTCCTGGCTTCATCCTAGCTCAGCCTGTTTCTTGCTCTGCCTTTCAAATAAAAAAAAAAAATAACAATAAAGACATCAATCAGGGCATTGCAACTAGTGAAATAAACATGAAGCATGCACTGGCAGTTTTCCGGATCACTCATTGCCTAGCGAGTAAATGCATTATGGTAATGTCTGTGGGTGGTCAAGGCCAAGGAGTACTTTGTTTTAATAGTGGAATTTTTTTTTTTTTTTTTTTTTTTTTTTTTTTTTGCTGTGGAGATACACAGGAGAGATAGTGAGGCATCTCAGGAATGTGAGAGTTAAATTAATTTAGCTCCTGCTTGTGGGGGCCGGTGCTGCTCAGCCGGCTGGAAAAACGCCCCGCGTAAGCAGGACCTTGGAACCCTGCGAGTGAAGTCATAAGACGCTGGGGAGCCCAGCCAAGGGCTGGAGCAGAGGCGCAGGGTGAGGCAGACTTCTGGGAAGGAAGAGGCGAAGGCAGGCAGATGGAGGAGCTGTGAGGATGCAGAAAAGGTGGTGCCTAGATCCGGTTTTGATTAGGTGACGGTCAGGGTTTAGCAAACCCCGGCCAAGGACAAGGAGACGTTCAGCCACCATCCCTCAGAGCCTGGCCCGAGACCAGCGTTCAGGAGAGTCTCCTGGGATCGTTAGAAATGCAGAATCCCAGGTCCATGGAGGCAGAATCTGCATTTGGACAGAAGCCCTAGAGATTCGGAGACAAGTTCAAATGTGAGGAGTACTGACTTAGGAAACTATGCCCCCACCGCCTGACTCACCCTGAGCCTACTCATCTGTAGGCTCCTGAAGGCTTCCTGAGGACCTGCCACCTGGAAAGCGCTGGGGGAGCCCCAGTCCGGGGACGGGCATCCGCCCACCTCTGCCTCACGCTCCACGCCTCATCGGGATTTGCTCCACAAAGCATAATCCCCTACTCAAAACCTTGCGGGGGTGGGGGGAGGAGCGGCACTAGGCTAATCCTCTATCTGCAGCACTGACACCCCAGGTTCTAGTCCCAGTTGGGGCGCCAGATTCTGTCCCGATTCTGTCCTGGTTGCCCCTCTTCTAGTCCAGCTCTCTGCTTGTGGCCCAGGAAGGCAGTGGAGGATGGCCCTTGGGCCCTGCACCCGCATGGGAAACCAGGGGGAAGCACCTGGCTCCTGGCTTTGTATTGGCGTGGTGCACCGGCCATAGCGGCCATTTAGGGGGTGAACCAACGGAAGGAAGACCTTTCTCTCTGTCTCTCTCTCACTGTCTAACTCTGCCTGTCAAAAAAAGGGGGGGGGGGGCAAATGTATTTCAGCATTCAGCACTGGTCCTAGGCATAGAGATGCATTAGCAGGCCGCACCCTGGAATCCCATACACTTAGATGTTCTGCAGCATATTATGAATATTGACACCTGCAAGAATGAAAAAAAAAAAAAAAAAGCCACCAGCTCAGGTCAAGTTTTGGCACCAAACTCAAAGACAATGGATAAGGGTCGAGGACTGTTTGATTGTATTATCTTACTTTGGGGCTGTGTCAGTTGAATACAGTTAGAAACACTCAGAAGTATTTCCGGCCTTTGTTAACCTCAGACTTAGCAGGGACTCTAGGTTCTAGCTGTCCCTTCGAACATCCTTCTTTTGATCCTGCAGGCCACACCTGGCATGGTCATGGGACTCTGAGGAGCACTTGCATTTGGCGAAATTAAACCACTTACCCAGCAAACTGCACGTCAGAGCTGAGGCTGGAGCCCCGGGCCTCTGCCTCTTGGTCCAGTGCTTTCCTTGCCTGCCTGCCTGCCCCAGGGCCGTGCGCATGAGCTCTTGGGACGCGCTCTTCCCTCTCAGTGTCCACACCGTGTCAGCAGAGGACAGGCTCTGGCTGCAGCTCGGAGAGCAGGGGCCATTTGGCCTCATGCTCCACAGCAGGAAGCCTGCGTTCAATTCCCAGCGCTCGCTCCTGACCCCAGCATCCTGAGCACACAGACCCTGGAAGGCAGAACTGACGGTTCAAGTAGCTGAGTCCCTGCCACCCATGGGAGAGACCTGGACGGAGTTCCCAGCTCCTCGCTTCGCCTCTGGTCCAGCCGCAGCCATGGCACACATTTGGGGCTTGAAGCAGATGGGAGTAGTTCCCCCTCCCCGCCTCAAATTACCAAAAAGAAGTGCCGCTGTCCCTGCCGGCCAGTGTGGTTAAGAATACAGAACTGTACGCGGGTGGCAGCAGTTGGCCCCCAGAAAGCCCTTGGGGTGAGCCGACCCAGGCTCAGTCAGATGCGTCTTCACCCCTACTCTCCAGACTCTCTCCTGGTGAGCCCCGTCAGGAAGACATTGGCAATGATTTGGCGAAGTTCTCTGCAAAGGAGCATCCAGGAAGATCTCAGGGACCTCCCCCAAACGCCAGCATTGAGGTTGAGTGGGCCAGAGCCCATCTCTGCTCCTGTGTGCCCAGCTCGCAGCCCTGGCAAAGTGACCTGGGTGATTTGAATACGGTTTGTCCCCTCTGAAACTCAATGCCGGAATCTGATCTCCGTTTGTAGCAGTGTTGAGAGGGAGCCGGCCTTTAGGGATTAGGTCATTAGGAGAGAGGGGTTATTGTTTTGTAAAGCAGTCTCTCTTGCTTGTGTCTCCTGCACATGCGCAGTTGCCCTTCTGCTTCCCAGAGCCAACTGAAGCAGGGCGAGGGCTTCACAAGAAGCTCAGTAGGGCTGGCGCTGTGGTGTAGTGTGCTAAGATGCCATCTGCAGCGCTGGCATCCCATAGGGGCACCAGTTCTTCTCCCCCACTTCCGATCCAGCTCCCTGCTAATGTGCCTAGGAAAGCAACAGAAGATGGCCCAAGTGCTTG
Source organism: Lepus europaeus (assembly GCF_033115175.1). Taxonomy (NCBI): domain Eukaryota; kingdom Metazoa; phylum Chordata; class Mammalia; order Lagomorpha; family Leporidae; genus Lepus; species Lepus europaeus. The sequence goes on along the minus strand of NC_084838.1, from coordinate 20,959,553 downwards.
GCAGAGAGACCAAGAGGGAGAGAGAGAGATCTCCTATCTGCAGGTTTATTCCCCAAATGCCTACAGCTGCTGGGCCTGGACCAAGCTCAATCTCGGGATGCCAGTACTTGAGCTGTCACCTGCACCTGCTGCCTCCCAGCACATTAGCGGGAAGCTGGAACGGGAAGTGGAGCCAGGACTTGAACCCAGGTACTCTGATATGGGCTGGGAGTGTCCCAGCAGCAGATTAACTGTTGTATCAAATGCCCAAAATGCACCAAATGCCCACTCCAAGAAGCATCATCGTCCACACTAGAGTTAAGGCCGTCCTTGTTATACAATTGCAAAGAATTCGATTGCTTATGTTCATTCCCCAGGGCTTTGTGAAAGGTGGAACTCAAGAGCATTGAGGATTTCAGGTAGAAGAAATTTTTTTTTTTAAAGATTTATTTATTTATTTCAAAGTCAGAGTTACATATAGAGAGGAGAGGCAGAGAGAGAGAGAGAGGTCTTCCATCTGATGGTTCACTCCCCAGGTGGCCACAACAGCCAGAGCTGCGCCGATCTGAAGCCAGGAACCAGGAGTTTCCTCTGGGTCTCCCACGCGGGTGCAGGGGCCCAAGGACTTGGGCCATCTTCTACTGCTTTCCCAGGCCATAGCAGAGAGCTGGATCAGAAGTGGAGCAGCCGGGACTCAAACCAGCGCCCAAATGGGATGCCAGTGCCACAGGTGGAGGATTAACCAAGTGAGCCACGGCGCTGGCCCCATGGTAGAAGAAATTTCTAAGCAAAATATAGCATGATTTTTTTGAACTGCTCAACACTGAAAAGACAGAGGGAAGGGATGATTTAAACACAGAATTTAGGAGCAGGTGCTGTGGGGCAGCTGTTTCAGCCACCACTTGGGTTGCCCACCTCCCATACTGGAATTCCTGGGATCAAGTATCACCTCTGCTTCCAATTTAGCTTCCTGCCAAAGTGCCTGGGAGGCAGCAAATGACGGCCCAAGCAAGTGAGTTTGGTTTCTGCGTAAGTGGGTCCCTGCCACCCATGTGAGAACTCTGAATGGAGTTTCTGTCTCCTAGCTTCTGCCTGGTCCAGCCCTGGCTGTTGTAAGCATCTGAGGAGTAAACCAGTGGGTGGAAGCTCTCTTTCTCGCCCTGCTTTTCGAATAATCAAAAATTAAAGATGGAATTTATAATTAAAAGGGAAGCAGAGTGCAAAAATGTGGAAAATCTGCCGCCTGGCCAGGTAAAGCAGCAGCAGCATGCCTAAAGGTGACCAAAAATCCCTTGGCTAAGGACCCAAGCATGGCTAAAGCGAAGCCAGGGATTATGCATCAGGCAATGGGGAGAAGGCCCTGAAGGCATTTCAGAGATCTGGGAGGCTGTGCCTGGAATCCCAGGACCAAGGGCCTGCGAGGGTGGCAAGGTTTCAGGGACTGGCTCCCAGGCTGGCCACCCACGCCTGCCGTTGGACACTGGCCCCCATGTTTCAGCACCAACACCCTGAAACTGACTCAGCTGTGGCTAAGTGAGTTCAGGTGTGACTCATGCCATGGCTTCAGAGAGCACGAGCAGTAAGTTGGTTGAGTCCACGCGGTAAGAAGTCTGCAGGTGCACAAAGTTTAAAAAAAAACAACTGTGGGAGTCTAGCTTCCTCTTAGATTTCAAAGGATGCTATGAAACAGCCTGGGGGCCAGACAGAAACCTGATACAGGGGCGGGGCCATCACAGAGAGTCCTCCCCAGTCAGCCACCAAGAATGGTAGAGCCACCTGCCTGACCTGGGAAAGCTGCAGGCTCCGGTGTACAACCCCAACCCAAGAAAAGCAGCATGGACCAAACTCCGCAAAGCCGCAGGGGCAGGCTGCTGACGTTCTGAGGATCCAAACTCAGAGACCGCCCAAGGGTGTCCAGGTCGCAGCCCTTGGAGTGAAAGCTCATCTTCCAGTTTTGAGACTCAGCATCTGCTCTCTTGCATTTCCGGCTTGCTTGGGACCTGTCACCCCTTTCCTGTGGCTTTGGAATGGGAGTGTCTACCCTCTGTCTGTCCTGCTGTTGTATTTTGGAAACAGATAGTTTGTTTTGATTTCACAGGCTCAGAGACAAAACTTCAGACTTTTGAGTTGGTGCTGAACAAGTTAAGAATTTGGAGAGTGGAAAGATTGTATTTTTCACTGTGAGGATAGGAGTTAGGGGAAGGGCAGAGTCAGGATGCTACGGTTTCCATATGGTTTGGCCCCTTCAAAGTTCATGTTGAAGTCTGATTGCCCCTGAGAGTGTTGAGAGTTGGTGGGGCCTTTTTCAAAGTGATTAGGTCATTCAGAGGGATTAATAGGGCAGATGTTATGACTCAGTGGGTTTGTCAGGTAGGAAGTCAGAAATGAGCTTATGTGTGTGTGACAAAGGCCTAAGGCATTTGGCATCCAGGTCCAGCATCCTCATCTCAAAGTCATCCTGATAACCTTCCAGGTGCAGCCCAGTATCTGCACTTCACACGTCCTGCCCTTTCTACCCGATAACCACCCTTCCTCTAACCAGGGCGAGGCCAGCCAGGCTTCCCCCTGTCTGATAACTTCAGGGGGGAAACTCAGAAAGGAATTTTTTGTATTTACATCCTTTTTTTCCTTTTTTTTTTTTTTTTTTTTTTTTTTTTTTCAGTGAGCGAGAGAGACAGAGAGAAAGGTCTTCCTTTGCCGTTGGTTCACCCTCCAATGGCCGCCGTGGCCGGCGCACCGCGTGGATCCGAAGGCAGGAGCCAGGTGCTTCTCCTGGTCTCCCATGCAGGTGCAGGGCCCAAGCACTTAGGCCATCCTCCACTGCCTTCCCGGGCCACAGCAGAGAGCTGGCCTGGAAGAGGGGCAACCGGGACAGAATCTGGCGCCCCAACCGGGACTAGAACTTGGTGTGCCAGCGCCGCAGGTGGAGGATTAGCCTATTGAGCCGTGGTGCCAGCCTTCTTCTTCTTCTTCTTTTTTTTTTTTAAGATTTATTTATTTGAAAGGCAGAGGCAGAGAGAGAGAGAGAGAGAGAGAGAGAGAGGCTTTCCATCCACTGGTTCACTCCCCAAATGACCACAACAAACAGAGCTGTGCCAATCCAAAGCCAGGAGCCAGGAGCTTCCTCTGGGTCTCCCACATGAGTGCAGGGACCCAAAGACTTGGGCCATCTTCCATTGCTTTCCCAGGCCATAGCAGAGAGCTGGATCAGAGTGGAGCAACCGGGACTCGAACCGATGCCCTGCTACGCCACGGGGCCAGCCCCTGCTGTCACTTCCAGAATCCTACTCATAAGCACCCTCGGAGGCATCAGATGATGGCTCCAGTAATTGTGTTCCTACGACCCCTGTGGGAGACACAAACCAAATCCCAGCTCCGAGCTTTGGCCTGGCCCAGGCTCAGCTATTGCAGGCATTTGGGGAATGAGCCAGAGATGGGAGCTCTCTGCTTTTCTGCCTTTTAAATACAGAAATACATTTTTCGTACATTGCTATAAAATGTCATAGTCTGTGGAATATGTTTCTGTTTCTTAAACATTTTATTTAAGTTATACAGTTTTCATGTATTTCACATATAGAGCTTTAGGTACATATTTTAGGAACATACTCTCTCCCACCCACCCTCCAACCTTTCTTCCTCCCTCTCCCATTCCTAGTCTTAATTTTTACAGAGATCTATGTTCAGTTTACTTAATGATTGTAAGGTTAACTCTACACTAAGTAAAAGAGTTCAACAAATAGTATGAAGAAGAAAGCAAAACAAAACACTGTTCCTCTGTGGAAGAGACAAGGGCTGTAAACAATCATCGAATCTCAACATGTCCATTTCACTCCAATACATTACATTTCAGGTGCTCTATTAGTTAGCCCTGGTCAGGGAAAACATGGTATTTGTCTTTTTGGGACTGGCTTATTTCACTAAGTATAATGGTTTCCAGTTGCATTCTATGAACCATTTTTGTGGCCTCTTTTTTTCCACGTAATCACCTTCCTGCAACACAAAACAGCCTGCTAAACCTCTTCTTTAAATGGACACAGTCTTATCCTCTTTTTTGTATAAAGATATAGGAAAATACACACATTTGCTTGTAAGTGCATAAAATCTCTGGAGATAAACCGGTTGCTGGTCACACCTGTTGCCTCCAGAGGGCGCCAGAGGGAAGGTAGACAAGGGAGGAGGGCAGGGTTTTTTTTTGTTTTTGTTTTTGTTTTTTTTTTGTCTTGAGATTTATCTATTTTAAAGGCAGAGAGATGGGGGAGGGAGAGATCTTGTATCTGCTTGTCCATTTTTCAAATAACTGCAACAGTGAGAGGAGAGAGGGAGAGGAGAGGGAGAGATCTTTTATCTGCTTGTTCACTTCTCAAATGGCTGCAATAGCCAGGGCTGGGTAAGGTTGAAGCCAGGAGCCCAGAACTCCATCCAGGTCCCCCATGTGGGTGTCAGGAACCCAAACATCTCGGCCATCTTCTGCTGCTTTCCCTGGTGCATTAGCAGGGAGCTGGATCGGAAGTGGAGCAGCTGAGACTTGAATGGCCACTCTGATAGGGTATGCTGGCGTGGCAGGTGGCAGCTGAACTCGCTGTGCCACAAGGCCGGCCCCGAGAGTTTTTAATGTGTAACCTTCTGTGCACTTGTGACTATGTGAATATATTCTCCATTTCAAAAGTAAGTTTAAAAATCAATACAGAGGGGCCGGTGCTGTGGCACAGCAGTTAACGCCCTGGTCTGAAGCAACAGCATCCCATATGGGTGCCGGTTGGAGACTCGGCTGCTCCACTTTCGATCCAGCTCTCTGCTATGGCCTGGGAAAGCAGTGGAAGATGGGCCAAGCCCTTGAGCCCCTGCTCCTGTGTGGGAGACCTGGAAAAAGCTCCTGATTTCTGGCTTCGGATCAGCACAGCTCCAGCCGTTGTAGCCAATTGGGGAGTGAACCAGCAGATGGAAGACCTCTCTTTCTCTCTAACTCTCCTTCTCTCTCTGTGTAACTCCGACTTTCAAATAAATAAATAAATCTTTAAAAAAATTAATACAGAAAGGTATAAAGTAGGAAATAAACTCAGTTTTAAACTCAATACCCAGATTTAACACTGTCAATATTGTTGCCATATTCCTCCCAGGCCTTTGTCTATGAAGGTGCAGACACATCTTTACCCAGATAGGATGACGCTGTATGGTAATGCGTTGTTATTTGTGTTTCCCACTCGGGGTGACAACGTTCCAGGAAGCCTCATCCGCGTGGTTCTTCGTCATGTAAACGTATCCAGATGAACTGACAGTCTGGCATCGACCTGCAGTACCAGTTGGCACCCACCCCCATCACCCACAGCTGGCCTCTTCAACGTGTGTGTGCAAGACCTGGCACAGGTGGGATTAGTGTTCTGGGCCCTGCAGAGACAACACTGGGGAATGGATTAGATGTTCCTTTTTAAGTCTACGTCGCTTAATCCACAGGTGAAAATACCTCCTACCTATCCCCTTCAGCCTTTTTTTTTTTTTTTCCCTTAAGATCTATTTATTTATTTGAAAGGCAGAGTAACAGAGAGGCAGAGGCAGAGAGAGGGAGAGGGAGGGAGGGAGGGAGGGAGGGAGGGAGGGAGGTCTTCCATCTGCTGGCTCACTCCTTAGATGGCCACAGTGGCCGGAGCTGCACCGATCTGAAGCCAGGAGCTTCTTCCGGGTCTCCCATGCGCGTGCAGGGGCCCAAGGACTTGGGCCATCCTCTACTGCTTTCCCAGGCCACAGCAGAGAGCTGGATCAGAAGTAGAGCAGCCGGGTCTCGAACCGGCGCTCATATGGGATGCTGGCACAGCAGGCGGCGGCTGTACCCACTAAGCCACAGCGCCAGCCCCACTTCAGCCTTAATGCTCATCACCAGCAGGGTGCCATCTAAAGTAGAAGGCTTTGGTGGGGAGAACCAACTTGCGCACTGCCAAGACCTGAGCTCCCATCTGGGCTCTGCTCTTACCGTGTGACCTTGGGCGAGTCACTTTTCTTTCCGTTGGCAGAATGCTCTCCATGCTGCCTATCTGTGTTATTTTATTGGAAGACTCAATGAGATGCTGGTTGTGAAAGCAGTGTGTAAAACATAGGGCACTGTAGACAAAGGTTCTAAGTCCTTACCTCTTAACTGGAGGTGTCAGGGAGAAGGGTGGATGCCGAAACCAGTTGGTCCAGCTTCTATTGTTGGCTCATGGAGCGAACACCCCCATACGCACTCCCCATCTACACACCTATCTCTAAAACAGAGTAGTAAAGTTTGAGAGCATAAAGTATTAGTAAGGGTGTGGACAACGGAAATTCTATTAACTGTCTTGCGCGGGTGATGGGAAGTAAGTTGGTACAGCCTTTTGGGAAAATATTTTGGTGGCATCTACTAAAGCTGACCATGTGAATTACCCGGTGGCCCAGCAGGTCCCTTGCTAACTGCATAGTGAACAGGGACACATAGCATATGTTCACCAGAGGACCCGTGTTGGAATGTTTGTAGCAGCACTGTTTGTAGGAGTCTCATACTAGAAACTACCCAGCTGCCCATCGGCAGTTGAATGGACAAATGGTATTTGCACACGGCAGAATCCCGTCTAGCAATGAGTGATATTTAGCTACATGCAGGAATATGAATCCAGTTCATCAGCATGTTGAGCCAAAGGAGCCTGACCAAAAATAAGAGTGCTTGTTTCATTGAAATCTATTGTTGCATAGGAAACCACTGCACAGCTGAGCATCTTAACAATGACGCATTTCTCACGCTTTTGTGGGTTGGCAATGCGGTTTCTCCTCTGGCTGCACCTGAGATCATCTGTAAGCCTGAATTCAGCAGTGGAGTTGGCTGGGTTGGAAGACCCAAGGTACCCTTGTTCGATGACCTTGTTCTTGGGGTGCTCGGTTCTTGTCCGTGTGGCCCAGGCCCCCTTCCAGACACGATCTCAAGGCAGCATTCCAAAAGGGGAAAGCAGAATCCACAAAGGCTGGGAGGCCCAGCCTCAGGAGTGCACAAAGCCTGTTTCCTTGGCAGGCAGCGAGCCTGCAGGAGCTGCTCGGCCCTCGGGGCTCCTCAGGGCCCCGCTGCCTCCACCTTGCTGCCCTGGCCGCTGAGCAGCAGACACTGGCTTTGGCCAGTGGGGAGGGCCCGTCCTGGACCAGTACATTCCTTCCAAGCTTGCGGAGGTTACCCGCATCACGTCCACCACCCTCACCCCACCATGCTCTCACACGTGCCTAGCTGGGCCTGGAGTGCCGCTGGACAGCCTGTGCCACGGAGATGTGCCAACTGCAGAGAAACAACCAAGGGTCCCCCACATGTCTCAGGACGAAGCTGCACGTAAATGTCTTCAAAAGGCGGCTCAAGAATAGTTAAGGTTCTTTTTTCTTGGTGTCAGAAGATGAAAAACGCCAAGTGACCTGAATTCAACATTTTGTGGCTGATTCCAGGGCCAAAGAGAAGGCCACTAATTACCACTTATTTTCCTTAAACACATAAATACATGCAAGTGATAACCATGTGAGTACAGGTTTTTCTAAAATGTTGCATATATAATAGACCATGTTCCGAGGGCTTTCCTGGGAAGACGTCAGCACCTCTGGAGAATTCCTTTAGACCTGCGTGAGTCTGGAGGGGCGGCCACTGACATGAGGAGTTCAGGGAGTGAATTTTAGCTCCGAGTATCCGACTGCACCTCTCAGACCGGGGCAGGGGGAGGCTCTACTAACACGAGCATTTCTTCATGTCTTCTCTAGTGAAAAATGTGCGGGTAAGGAATTCTGTCGTCAGGCAGAGTCGGGGGAAGTTCACTGGCAACAGAACCCTCCTGCCTGACCAGAGACCTGCTCTGTTCTCGTTTGAACGCGCCTTCCCACCGCGGCTGCCCCCTCCCCTAGGGCTCCTCCCAACCACTCCCTCGGAGCTCCTCTCTTGCTGCCTGCCCTTCTTCTAAGAGAGTGTCTGCCACAGCACTAATAACCCAGCGCATGCTAGAAACTTCCCTGAGACACGTGTCTGCTACCCCTGCGCACCTGGCCCGGGGACTCCCTTAGAGTCAAGAAGTGAAGGATTGGTCTCAAAAATACAAACAACGGCATCAGCTATGAATTCCTTTTTTTTTTTTTAAAAGATTTATTTATTTACTTGAAAGTCAGAGTTACACAGAGAGAAGAGGCAGGGAGAGAGAGAGAGAGAGAGAGAGAGAGAGAGAGAGAGGTCCTCTACCCGCTGGTTCACTCCCCAATTGGCCACAATGGCCAGAGCTGCACCAATCCAAAGCCGGGATCCAGGAGCTTCTTCTGGGTCTCCCGTGTGGGTGCAGGGGCCCAAGGATTTGAGCCATCTTCTATTGCTATCCTAGGCCTTAGCAGAGAGCTGGACTGGAAGTGGAGCAGCCGGGACTCGAACCGGTGCTGCAGGCGGCGGCTTTACCTGCTACGCCACAGCACTGATCCCGTCATCTATGCATTTTTAAAATGCACAGAAAAGCTTTGTGACACGATGCAAAGGCAGAAGGGGTAAAAGGAAACGGTGTGGCTTTGAGTCGGGCAGAACCAGAAGCAAGTCTCAGCTCTCCCCTTCCATGTGCATGACTCAGAGCGCGCCTCTGGGTCTCGGTCTCCTCACCTGTGAAGTGGAAATACCAAGAACTGCAGAGGGAATAAAGGTACTAGCCCTCGCTGGTGCTCGATGACGTCACTTCCTCTCCTGTTAGTTCTCCCCTCTTCCAGAGCTCAAAGAGCCACAGCTGAAGAGTTCAAAGGCAGGCTGAACAATGACAGACAGGACAGAGAATATGATGCAGGCAGGATGGGTGAAGGGCCAGCAGATGGCAGTGTGGACAAGACACTGGCTTGGACAGAGAGGGGAGTAATTAGCTCGGGCAGCCAGTCAGCAGCCTCTGCCCTGCCTGGCATCTACTACAGCTCTGCCCAGTCCCCCGAGGGCTTCCAGTGAGAGAGCTGCGGCCCCACAGCCTGCCCGAGATCAGCCAGCTACATGCAGGCGTGGGGATTCATGCTCAGGGGTGGCTTTGCCCATCCCTGGGGCTCAAAGAGGAGCAGGAGGGGGACAAGGCGGGTGGCTGTGGCTGCTGGGACCAGGGAAGACAAACCGAAGCCGCCCCTGGCTGGGACTCTACTGGCCTCGGCTGCCTCGTGTCAGGGTTTGTCTGAAGGCAGGGGGGTGGGGTTGCCTGCAGGGGCACGCGGGCAGCCCTGAGCACCCTGGCCCTCCTTCTCGGAAGGGGCTCAGTGCTGGGCACAGTTAGTTGACTTCACCCCTCTCTTTATGTCTCTACGGCATTTCAGAGGTTCCTTTGTCTCACTCTGGCCGTGCCCAGGAATTAATATTTCACCAGATAAAAAAGTATTAACATTGCAAACGAACTCTTTTTTTAGCCGTAATCCTTGAGCTTCTGCATTTTCTTCTCCATGGAACAGGTTTGGTAACTCCTATAATTCTCAGCAATGCCCTTGAACTTGTCGGCCCTTCAAGCCATCTGAGGGCATACTTTCCTGCAAACTCACCGGCACTGGTCTAGGAACATACCAGGAGCAGGGCCGGATTTACCACTTCCCACTATGAGACTTGGCGTGGAGCCAAGGCTGTCGCTTTCTTGCCCTAACTCTGATTCTTCCCATTGCTGGTAGGCAGCGACTGTCGCTTAAACTCCTTGTTTACAACCCATTTCCTCCGTGGAGTCCCCATCCCGATTAGCTTTCACCTTTTTTCATCTTACAGAGTAACAGACTCAGGTCGTACACTCTGCCTCAGACAGAGGCCGACCACTCTTAACACCCGCAGGTCAGCGTTTTGAGCAATACATTTTTTTGGAAGAGTAATTCCAAAATTAGGTCCAGGCTTCGCACCTCGATACCTGATTGTGAACCACAGGACCTCAGACGACTCCCACCACTGATCTAACGCCTAACTGAACACCAGCAAAGGCCTGCAGCCCTAGACCTGCTCCCCCCAGCCCACTGGGAAAAGACAACGCCACACTGGGGAAGGTGGGCCGTGGTCTGCTGTTGTCCAGGGAGTCTCTCGGTCTCAGAACGCTGCCACTTCCCGCAGTTCCAGTCCTCGGCTGCGGTCCACTCTGAGTAAGTGAATTCCTCTGTTGAAACTTGTACACAGTAAGGAGACGGTGTCGCCAACGGCCAGGGAAGTCAAGGGCCCCGATCCATCCAGAGGCAAGGTGGACAGGCAGGCTGGGGAAGGAGAGCGGAGCCAGCAGGTTAGGCCCGGAGGACAACACATCACCCATGGCTTAACCCTTGGCAGGGGACAGGGCACACATTTTGAGAAATGAACCATCAGGTGCTTTCCTTATTGTGCGAACATCATGGAATGTAGGTGTAGCCTACTACATACCTAGGCTATATGGTAAATACCATTATGTACGGGGTCTGTTTTTAGCCAAAGTGCCATTATATGGTGCCTGACTATATTTTGAAACACAAGGTCTTTATGAGCCATGCAAGGAAATAAAGTGAGCGCTGCACACACAGGTGAATCTAACCACGTAAGAGAGGCCCCGCGTGCTCAAAAGAAAGTGCACCCATGGGGAAGTCAGAACTTTGGTCAACCCACAATGTCTACAGCAGAGGGTGGTACCCAGGCCAGACAGGCTGTTTATCACACAAGGGCCATGCTGAAAAGGTGCCCTCTGTTTCTTGCCCAGAGAACAGGCAGCGACCAGGGCAGGAAAAATAGCTAAGGAGACAGACCTGCAGCCGCTGGCTCTCTTCAAGATAAAGGAGGACGGGGTACCTGGAAGGTGGTCTTCATGGGTTTCCAGCCGACTCAGTCTCCTTCCACCTCTGCCAAGGATGTCACGTGCACCCACAGTTGGCAGGGCACGGGTGCCACGCAGTCAGCTCAATGTTTCAGAGCTGGTTCTTGCTGGCCTTAGGCCGCGGTCATTAACATCAGCTCTCCCCACCCACCTGCAGCCATTACACCCGGGCAGCTCAAGCAGCCAGCTCCAGGCAAGGGGACAGCAGGCCCTTACTGGGGACGTCTGCTGGTGGCTGCAGCCATCTGCGAAGTGCCACTGCCCCCGGTCCTGCCCCTGTCCTCACCTCCCCCCGCAGGGGTGGGGGATGGTGGCTGAATTTTCTGGAGGATTGAGTAGGACCGATCTGGCTTGGAGTCCTCTAAATTAATGCTATCCCTGTCTCTGGCGTAACCCTGTGTCAAGGGGGCAGTGAGGTGCTGGCAAACCAGGTTTCTGGATGGAAGAAAACAGCACTTATTCCAGCGCCTGTGCAGGAAACTCTCCCACCATGAGCACATTTTAAGCTCACAAAGGTTTAAACCAGCTTGGACAATTTCTGAATAATTAGTGGCTGGCCAGTAGGTGCTGGCTCCAGTCTCAAGGACTCTGGGGAGTCAGTGCCACAGACATCACCTTTCTGGTGCTCTGAAGCGCCTGACCTTGTGGTGACCTGAAAGTTTTCCTACAGAGTCAGAACAGGGCCAGGTCTGGGTGAGCCTCACTTCCTCCCACCCCGCTGGGCGCTGAGGCTCTCATTTTTGTCCTTGAAGAGGGGATTCAGAAGATCCAATTCGTATTCCCCTTCCCAGACACGGATAAGGAGGCTGAGGTAGGAAAGGCGTAAGAACTAAACACATCTGAGCCCTTAGGAACGTGTCTACACATCATGGCACCAGGGGACACACAGTAATGGCTACTAACCAGAGGCTGAAGGAGAGAGTCTGGCTTCCTGGCATTACGTCTTAACGGGCTGGCTAGCTAATGGGCAGGAGATGGGTGGCTTTGTACATGCTAAGCAACAGGGAAAGAGCTTTAAGGAAGCCTGCAGGGCTCTGTGTCTTCTGAGAAGCACCGGCAGCAGGTTCCTTACCCCCAGTATCTTGGTTCCAAATCTTCACCTTGCAGTCATGGGATGAGGTAGCAATTGCAGGCATCAGGGCCAGTGCTCTTGGTAGAAAGATACAGGAAGCAACAGTCTGGAAATGTCCCTTATACTCACATATTTTGTTCCGTGTCTGCCTTAGGTCCCACAACTGCAAAGTAATAGGAGCCAGCTCATCACACAGGTCGAGCACCACGCATGCTTCGTGCGTTGTAGTCATGCCCCTCCTCCCATTGCTAGATGGACGCCTTACCTTTCCCATCCCGTACACCCAACCACCTACACATCCAGTGATTACTTTCGCATCAGCCAAGTCCCAGACAGCCCTGGTTAAGGATACGATGGAAGGGTTGCTGCCCAAGTCCCGGCTGGGGAAGTAACAGCTCCCTGGCCTACAGCATGATGGAGTAAGACTTGCTTCCCAAGACAACTCAAGAGCTTCCTTAAATCAGCCTCTTGGCATCTGTGGGAGCCCCAAGATTAAGAGCATCTTCTCATAGTACATAGAGCTACTGACATGCGGTTTAATACCTAGTGTCTTCAACAAGGGAAGCGACGGTCCTGCCAGGCCCACCCTTACTGATTCAGGTCAGACCACCCCTGTAGAACAGTATTCATGAAACTGTGTCCAAAAAATAATGAAATCGCTGGAGACCATGTCACTCAAGGAATAGCTGTAAGAGCCAGAAACGCTTAGTTTGGAGAAGAGATGCAACATCCCAAGCCTGCAGCCCCCAATCCACCACCTGCTAGGGTGGCCTTGTGCAAGAGATTTCAACTGCCATGCCTCTATTTCCTCATCTGTAGAACCGGAATTCTAACAGAATACAACTCACGGGGTTTGCGGACTACGTGGGAAAGTGTGTAGCGTGCCCAGCGCAGTGTCTGGCACATGATAAACGCATGACAGAATGGGGGCTGTAGTTGTCCTATCAGGACCCCACACACTCCTGCTGGCTGACACTCCACGAGTGCGGAGGTAAGGGGCTGGGGAGCAGCCTTGGCAACCCGTCCTGAGAGTGAACTCCAGGGAGGATATGCGTGAAGGGGGCGGGGGATGGAGGGCCCTAAAGAGCCGAACTTCCTTTACTGTGGCCCCCTGTGCAGTGGGACTGGATCTGGTTCTTCAAGCAGTCCCTCTCGTAAGCTCTGCCATCAGCAAACTGGTTCTGTGTCCGGCTTTGCCCTCTCTTCACTCTCAGCCTAGTCCTCTTGTCTGCTACCTATTCAGAGAGCCCTAGGTTAATGGATGTGCAAAGGATCACTCCCAGTACGCACTTGAAACAGGCCTGAGCTGTTAGTGGAGCGAAGCCTGTGTAGTCCATCTAACAGCAAGAGGCCAGAGGAGATAACCTGGTCATTAGCGACCAGACACCTGGACCCACACAATTACCGTGGCTTCGCAGCCTTCCCCACCGAAGCCACTGCTGCAGGAGATGCACGTGTGTCCGTCCCCACTGACTTCGCAGTACGTCTGAATGTGCTGCTTGGCTGGAAACACGTGAGCCACCTGTAGCCCTCGACTGTCCCATAACCTGAAAGCAGGCAAAGCAGAAATGAGCTTGTGGCAAGCATGTCTGAGACACTCCTGTCACCTCCTGCTAATGTGAAGGCCTCGGCTCCTGGCTGCCTAGGGTAGCCACAGTGGGATGTCACGCTTTCTAAGCCACACCAGCGTCCGAGACAAGATCTAAAGCTGTTAGGAAGGTAGCAAAGTGAATGACATCTGAGTTCTTTCTATTTTGAGTTCAGTTAATAGGATTTCAGACCAAGTGCCTTCATTGCAGAGGTTAATTTACTAATTTAATCCTTCAGGGCATTTCTTTTAATAACAGGATATTTCTGTACCTGAGATTTAAGTTTTTAAAAAGATACTTAGGATACAGAAGCAGCTAGCATCCCAGGATCAGATACAAAAGATACAAAAGATTCATAGGCTTTGGCCACACTTGGTCATAGGGTAGACTGGGAGCTTTTTTTTTTTTTTTTTTTTTAATCCCTTTATCCTACCATTCTTATCATTAAGTAGGATCTCCTCTGAGGTCCAAAGTTCCTAGTCGTGTTCTCCATCTAAGAACTATTGGCGTCATTTGACTCCCGGGAGGCTTGACCCCCACCCCTGCGAGCCTGGGCGGGCTCCCGCCAAGGACTGGTGATTGAGCACACCAACACCAGCAGTGAGGGAGGCGGAGCAAGTACAGCCAGGCGGCCTAGGGGTGGGACAAGCCAGTGACTGACCCCGGGCTTGAGCGAGCACATGGGCACAGTGGGCGCTGGCCGCATCAGTGGATTCGACAGCATCAAGAACTGGGGCTTCCTTCTGGGCTGATACCATGGCACCCAACCTCGAACCCAGGGGACCTGATCAGAGAGGCCCTAGCATGGGAGGCCATGGGGAGCACCCAGCAGTGCGGAGAAGCTGTGTGGGAACGGTCCCATGAGCATGGGAGCCACAGCCTTCAGCAGGACCACCCTTGCCGCCGCTCGGTGAGCCCACCTGATGGCTTTATCCTCAGAGGTCTGCAGGATACACGGCTCCCGGGGGACCCAGCACAGGTGTGTGACCTGCAGAAAGCACACTTCTTAAAACGTCCCCATAGCAAGTCATGCCTCTGCTGCACTGCCCGTAAACTCTGCTAGATACCATCTCTGCCTCTTCTCGAGGCTGTAGAGCTGGGAAGTTTGGCTTAGAGTGGTTTCGTGTTTTGTGGATGCCAATCAGTTTTGCTGTGCCTCGGAAGCAATGGTCGCAGCTGGGGCAGAGTCCCTAAAGCCCCAGCCAGGTGGCAGAGAACTGCTGGCCAGGTGGCAGCCCCTCTCTAAGCTGAGACCCCTAAAGCTCTAAGCTCACGGGAGTCAGGAAGAGAGGGAGGGTCCTCTTTAACCCTGAGCCCCAACTGCAGCACGTGGAAGAGTTCTCTGAACAACCCAGGTAACAGGATTTTCTTTTCTTCCAACAACCTCCACAAATATGGAAGACATGGGGGCAAACACATCTTGCCACGGAGAGTCGTCTTTGAAATCAGAAAAGATGATTATGATGAAATTGGACAACTCCTAAAGGAACAGCTACCGTGCGCCAGGTGTAATGGCAGGCGTCTCATTTATATTATCTCATTTCATCCTCTGAACCTTATCAGATGATACAGCTGTCCCCATTTTATAAATGAAGACACTGAAACTCTTAAGAGCCTAAGGCTCTTTTCTTGGGATACACCACTAACAAGTGATGCGGCCATGACTTGATGCCAGGCAGGACTGACACCCCCAAAGGCTACACATTTTAAATACCAATCTGCTACCAGAAAATGACTGCTCTTCAAAAACAGAGCAAATTATACACAAAGAACAAGGTAATGTTATTTCTCTGCACGATGTGACATATGAAAAACACACAGCAGCATTAGCTGTGAGCCCCTGGAAGACAGGAACTGTCCTGGCTCACTAACCCAATATAAACTAGTGGCAGGATCTGCGGGGTCATCTTACCCAATAACCCCAAGAGACCAGGGTCTCACAGAAGGCTGTGGGGAGGCAGCAGTTAGGACCCAAGGCTCTGCTGCCTGCTGTGGGTCTCCTGATCTCTCTCCCAAGCCCTTTCCTTCCCTGTCTCATGCTCTCTTCCGCTGCCCTGCCCTGTGCCACGCTTGAGTTCATACCAGGTTCCTGGAGACAGATGCTCTCTCCACACACTGTCCAGTCCTCACGTCCCACAGAAGCAGGGAGTTGTCCCGAGAGCCAGTGCACAGCTGTGACGAGTCTTTGGAAACAATGGTGAGAATACAGCCTTTGAGATGGGGCTTGCGCAGGGCTGCTGGGGAAGCCCAGAGCTGTTGGGAGGAGATCTACTTTACTCTACCTGGACTCACAGCCAAGCCGGTGACCACCATGGCATGGCCAGACAGCTGCTGCTTGGGTTCCGCGGAGCCATGCAGGTCCCACATCATGACCATCTTGTCTCGAGAGGCACTAAAGAACTGGTTCGATTTGGGAATGCAGGCTACCTGCTCAGGGAAAACCAAAACCAAGCCAGAAGTCACTCTGTGTGCTTGTAGCTTTAGGCTTGAGAATGAAAATGGTGGCTTTGCTTAACTCGCACCCCATACCCACTTTATAGAAAAAAAATTATTTATTTGAGAGGTAGAGAGAGACAGAGACAGAGGCAGGCAGAGAGAGGGAGCTCCCATCCCCCAAATGGCCTCAGTGGCTGGGGCTGGGCCATGCAGAAGCTGGGAGCTAGGAACTCAATCCAGGGCAACCATGTGGGTAGCAGGGACCCAACTACTTGAGCTGTTCCCCAGGGTCTGCATCAGCAGGAGGCTGGAATCGGATGAGAAATCAGAACTCAAACCCTGGTATTCCATATGGGATTCAGACATCCCAACCTCACATTGCAACTGCTAGGCCAAACATACCCATACCCACTTTTTCAAAGAATAATACCCACATTTGGAATCTATGAATGGGAAACCCATTCAGTTCAAATTTCCACTTTTTTCTCAATGTTGTGCTATTCTCCCCTCTTTATGTGGTATATCATTACAGTGCAAGTAGTGTACCCATTATTCTCCCTTAATAATAACACCTTTATATTGTTGGGTGAGTACTATGCTAAGCTATAAATTCAGATGTTTCAGCCCCCTTGAAGACAGGTCTAGCCCATGAGACAGACATGCATGGAATTCATAACAATAACCATCTGACAATTACCTTGGTGATTTCACGTTCATGTCCTTTGAACCTTTTCACCACACTTCCAGTTTTCCAGTTATAGGCCACCACTGTCTGGGAGAATCATAGAATACTTCAGTTCAATCACTCACTAAAGTCTTTACCTAATGAAACCAGCCTTTACTCATTCGGCACCACACCTCCCGCTGCTGCTTTTTTTTTTTTTTTTTAAGATTTATTTTTTATTTATCTGAAAGGCAGGGTTTCAAAGAGAGAGAGAGGGGCAGAGAGAGATGTTCCACCCACTAGTTCACTCCCAAATGGCCGCAACAGCTGGGGCTGGGCCAGGTTGAAGCCAGGGGCCCAGAGCTTCTTCCAGGTTGCCCATGCGGGTGCGGGGGCCCAAGGACTTGGACCACCTCCACTGCTTTCCCAGGAGCATTAGCAGGGAGCTGGATTGGAAGTAGAGCAGCCGGGAGAAGAACTGGCGCCCATATGGGATGCCAGCACTGTAGGTGACGGCTTTACCAGCTATGCCACAATGCCGGCCCCTACTTCTTTTTCTTTTAACTTTTTATTTATTTTCTTTATTTGAAAGGCAAAGACATAGAGATCTCCCATCTGCAGGCTCACTCCCCAAATGCCAGCATGGCCAGGTTCGAATCAGACCAAAGCCAGGAGTCTAAAACTCTTCAGGTCTCCAAGGGGGTGCTAGGGATCCAACCATTTGCTGCATCCCAGGGTGTTCACTAGTAGGACACTGGACTAGAGGGGGCAGTCAGGACTTAAATCCAGGCACTCCCAAATGGGATATGGGTATCCTAAGCAGTAGCTTAACTGTTGAGCCAAACACAAACCTGGACTATACTTTCTCAGTTGTCTTTGGTCATTTGAATTTTAAAGTGTTCGGTTCATCAGTACCGTTAAGTAGATTCGCCCTGTTGTGAAACAGTTCACAGTTGTTTTACAAAAGAACTCACCCATAATCCCATCTGCCAAAGAGAATCATTGCTAAAAGTTTCCTGCCTTTTCTCAGGTGTACACTCGAATATTTTATTGTAAGCATTTCTCTCCCTAACCAGGATTTTCAAAGCCTCTTCCAGCGGGTCTCCATGGTCCATTGCTAGAGAGCATGCAGTTATCTATTATAATGGACTCAGAGCCTGCTGTGCTTGACCTGGTTAAATACCAGCTTCTTAATCTGCCAAATGGAGAGGATAATCCCTGCCCTATCTACCCCTCACAGAGATGGGAGCACTTCATGAGAGTAAAAATATCTACATCTACGATGATCCAGATATTAAGACACAATGCTGACAATTAAACTGAAACTTAGACACCTCCTGATTTCAGAGGCGCTGCAGTGTGGAAAGCTGCGCGTCATGGAACCCGTGAGATACATTACTATGCAAGGTGAACTTGGAGGTTCCAAAAGCCTAATGAAAATGAGAGGCATTATTAGGATTAATCTCTACAAAAAGGATCAGCATGTTTGCTAGCAATATCGTAGCTGTGAGCGTTATGACAGATCCAAATACGAAGGAGAAAAGGCAATCAGAGTCAAATGACAACGTAAGAAGGGCAAAAATATAAAAAGAAGGAATCCTGATGCACACCGGTTAGAGATGTTTGTCCAAAGAGCGGCACAGAAGAGACTAGACAGTTCCTTTTGTTGACACGGAACTTCGGTGTCTGTGTGCAGGTGTAAAAAGGGAGCAGCAGGAATAATGACGCTTGCCATCATAAAACACAAGGGGGTGGTCTGGCCTGGCACAGTGCTGGGCTCTTAGCCCTGTCTTCTCAGATGATCTTCACAACCGTCATTAGTACTAAGGTTGACACTGTTACCCCACTTCACAGGTAAGGAGACGCAAGCTCAAAAAACGTCAAGCCTTGCCAGAGTAACAGGCACAGGCAGAGCAGGAGTCCAAACGCCAAAGCCACATTTCTCCCCTCACCAGCCCTGCTGCGAGAAATACAAAACCCAGGCTTCCTGGAAAAGAATTTTCTCTTCCCTGCAGCCAGCTGGCTTCCTGCAAACCCCACCTTATCTTTTCCTCCGGAGACACAAACGTCTGAGGTCAGAGCAGCGACAACAGAGACGGCGTCCGTGTGAGCAGGGCTGTACTCTGGACATGCTTTTGTCTGGATTCTCTCTTCCGTAATTCCATCGGACCTGCTGACGACAGGAGAGGAAATGAGAGGCCCCGTGGCCCAGGAGTGGACAGGGGAAGGAGGGGAGGAACTGTGTGGCCTAAGGGAAAGGGAAACGCAGCAGAGAAAGGAGACCCACGGACATGGCGAGCAGCGGTACTATCTACTCGGAAAACCCCAGGATGACTGAGTGATTGGCGTCTGATAAAGCAGAGTCTTGAAGCCAGGAGCCCCTGCTGGCACCAGAGGCTAATTCCAAAGATGCGCAGCCCCTCCACGCGTGGGATCGGATGCAGGCTGTGCAGGCTACTGAGCTGACTGGTTCTTATCCAAGAGAAAACAGACCCAGCGGTTCGGGGAGGTCATCAATACTCCCTCCGGGCCTTCCTTTCCCTAGCCGAGGGCTGGGACAGGGCAAGATAAACCCGGGATGCCGGGTGGGAGCGCCGTACCTGTATTTGTTACAAGTACTGTGTCTGAGTTTGCTTTGCAGTTTCCCCATCCTGGTGCAGAGCCTACAGAAAACCTTCCGCGGTGGACTTTGCTTTGGTTGGCACCTGAGTAACAGCATCCCTTGTGGCTGCTTCTGAAAGTTGTGGTCCCTGTTTAGGAAAAAGATTAATACGTACCGTTCACTTTGTGAAGCACAATAATGGTAGTTTAGCTATATCAAAGACAAATTCCTTTTTTTTTTTTTTTTTGACAGGCAGAGTGGATAGTGAGAGAGAGAGACAGAGAGAAAGGTCTTCCTTTTTGCCGTTGGTTCACCCTCCAATGGCCGCTGTGGCCGGCGCATCTCGCTGATCCGAAGCCAGGAGCCAGGTGCTTCTCCTGGTCTCCCATGCGGGTGCAGGGCCCAAGCACTTGGGCCATCCTCCACTGCCTTCCCGGGTCATAGCAGAGAGCTGGCCTGGAAGAGGGGCAACTGGGATAGAATCCGGCACCCCAACCGGGACTAGAACCCGGTGTGCCGGTGCCGCAAGGCGGAGGATTAGCCTGTTAAGCCACGGCGCCAGCCAAACAAATTCCTTTTTTTGTTGTTGTTAAAAAAAAAAGGCTAATTGTTGGCCAAAAAGCTTACATTTGTATTTATTTTCTATTCCATACTTGTCTTCCCCATTTTTTTTCTCTCAATTCATCCCTTTAAAAAATAAATCTGTTGGAGATGTGTAAAGGCTAATTATATGCATTTGCTTTTCCTCTTCACTCTTCTGGCCCTTGGACCGTGGCCTCCAATAAAACACCAACAGATAAAACAAAAAATGAATTGTAAAAAATACTAAGCAGCTCCTCAATAAGTTGAACACACAATCTAGCAATCCTGCTCCTGGACATACAGGCGAAAGGACTGAAAACAAGTGTTCACACCAAATTTTGTTCACAAATGCTCCTGGTAGCACAGTTCCCAATAGCTAAACGGGGAAAACACTCGACTGCCCAGCAATGGAGGATGCACAAACTCTGATCTGGCCATGCAATGGGTATTAATCAGCCACGAAGAGGCATTAAATACTGGTACACGATGGACCTGGAAAACAGCACGCTAAGCAAAAGAAGCGAGTCGCAGAAATGTATAATTCCATTTATAAGAAGTGTCCATAGTTGGCAGATCTACAGAGGAAGAAAACAGACTAGTGGCTGTCAAGAGCTGGGGTGAGGAGGAGGATGGGGAGTGACTACTTAATAAGTACAGAAATTGCCTTTTGGGGTGATGGAAATGTTCTGGAATGAGACAATAGTGATGGCTGCAAAACCCCGTCTATGCATTCAGTGTTATTAATGGCAAATCTTACATGCATTCTACAATAAAATACATGTAATTGACATACAAAATAATTTACACTGGTAAAGCTGCTCAAAATAGAAGAGCCTTGGTTATTCTAAAAGGCTGAGCCTTCCTTGCTTGCTGGACTGTTTTTAAACACTTTCATTGAGGTGCTGCCTTAAATCCGAGCACCAAGATTATGGAGTGACTAGGTAACAAGAAGGAAGCGCTAAGACACAATGACGCTACAGGACACCATGTCAGCCATGACCAAGACTGGCAGTTCTCCCAGTGGGATCTGAGGACTCGGGGAGATCCCTGAGAGCTTTCCAGGGAGCCCAGGAGGGCTCCTCTTCTCCAGCTATGTCTCTTGCCAAGACCTGATTTTTTTGTTCTACTTCAATCCGAACAATATAGTGCAATAAACTGAACGCAAAGCACATACGAGAACACAAAGGTCTTGTATTTAAGCCAAATATTAAACAGATTTGCAAAATCCAAAGTAATGCCATTCTAACTAATTTGCTTTTGTTTTATTTTTTGTAAAATTACACTATTTATGTTAAAATAGAGTAGACTTATCATTGTTATAAATTAGTAAGTGCAGTTGCCTCTTGGTGTTCACAGTGGATGGGTCTCAGGGTCCCATGGACAGCAAAATCTATGGATGCTCTATTCTCGTCCATAACATGGCATAGCCTTGCACATATCCTACAACATCCTCCTGTACACTTTAAATCCTCTCCAAGTGACTTATAGTACCTAATATATGTGACTTTAATACCTAGTATAATCTAAATGCTATGGAACTAGTTGTTAGACTAAGGAATAACAAGAAAAAAGTCAGTACATGTTCATTTTTTTCAAATACTTTCAATCCACAGTTGGTGGATTGTTCCATGGAACACATGGGGATGGAGGACCACTATAAATATTTTTTAAATGTCTCAGTTTTAATCTCAAATGGAAGAAATCTGTCCCCAATTTATAACCTACATAAACAAAAGCTCTTTGGAATCCTCAATAATTTTTTTAAGGTGAAATGAAGTTTTAGCCAAAAACCCTGACAGCTGAGGCCAGCGCTGTGGCACCTACAATGCTGGTGTCCCTGATGAGTGCTGGTTCAAATTCCGGCTGCTTCACTTCCAATCCAGCTTCTTGCTAACGTGCCTGGGGAAGCAGCAGAAGATAATCTAAGTCTTTGGGACCCTGCAACCACATTGGAGACCCGTTTGAGTTCCTGGCTCTTGGCTTCACCTGACCCAGCCCTGGCCATTGCAGATTTGGAGAGTGAACCAGTAGATGGAAGATTCTCTCTCTGTCTCTCTCTCCCCCATTCTTTCTTTCTTCTCTCTCCCTCTCTATGCAACTGCCTTTCAAATAAATAAATCTTTTCTAAAAAAGGTTAAAAAAGACAGGGGCCAGCGCTGTGTCGTAGTGGGTAAAGCCACTGCCTGAGGTGTTGGCATCCCATACAGGCACCAGTTCATCTCAGCAGTTCCACTTCTGATCCAGCTCTCTGCTATGGCCTGGGAAAGCAGTAGAAGATGGCCCAGGTCCATAGGCACCTGCACCCACATGAGAAACCAGGTGGAAGCGCCCAGCTCCTGGCTTCAGATCGGCACAGCTCTGGCCATTGCAGCCATTTGGGGAGTGAACCAGCGGATGGAAGACCCCTCTCTCTCTCTGTGCCTCTCCTTCTCTCCCTGTGTAACTCTGACTTTCAAATAAATAAATAAATCTTAAAAAAAAAAAAAAGCTCATTGCCGGCATTGTGGCATAGCAGGTAAAGCTGCCACCTGCAATGCTGGCATCCCATATGGGCACCAGTTCAAGTCCTGGCTGCTTCACTTCTGATCCACTCCCTGCTAATGCACCTGGGAAAGCAGCAGAGATGGCCCAAGTGTTTGGGCCCCTGTACCAACATGGGAGACTGGATAAAGCTCCTGGCTCCTGGCTCCTCACTTCACCCTGGCCCAGCCTTACCTGGCTGTTGCAGCCATTTGGGGAGTGAACCAACAGATGGAAGATTTCTCTTCCTCTCTCTAACTCTGCCTTTCAAATAAATAAAATAAGCCTTAAAGAAACAAAGCTTCCATGACCAGTGCCATAGGGCAAGGGATTAGCACGGTTTCAGTCCGAGCTGCTCCACTTCCGATCCAGCTCCCTGCTAATGCACCTGGGAGAGCAGTGGAAGATGCCCCAAGTGTTGGGGCCCCTGCATCCATGTGGGAGACCTGGAAGAATTTCCTGGCTCCTGGCTTCGGCCTGGCCCAACCCTGGCTATTTGGGAAGTGAACCACTGAATAGAAGATCTATTTTTCTCTGTTTCTCCCTTTTCTGTGTAACTCTGACTTTCAAATAAATAAATCTTTAAAAATATTTATTTATTTATTTCAGAATGGCACAGCTCTGGCTGTTGCGGCCAATTGGGGAGTGAACCAGCAGCTGGAAGACCTCTCTCTCTCTCTCTCTGCCTCTCCTTCTCTCTCTGTGTAACTCTGACTTTCAAATAAATAAATATTCAAAAATATTTTAAAATATTTATTTATTTATTTGAAACAAATATTTAAACAAATATTTAAAAATATTATTTAAATATTTAATATATTTAAATATTGAATATATTAAATAATATTTTAAAATATTATTTAAAATATTTAAATAAATATTTAAATATTTATTTATTTATTTGAAATAAATATTTAAATAAATATTTAAAAATATTTATTTATTTATTTGAAAGTCAGAGTTACACAGAGAGAGGAGAGGCAGAGAGAGAGAGAAAGGTCTTTCAGCTGCTGGTTCACTCCCCAATTGGCCACAACAGCCAGAGCTGTGCCAATCTGAAGCCAGGTGCTTTTTCTGGGTCTCCCACATGGGTGCAGGGGCCCAAGGACTCGGGCCATCTTCTACTGCTTTCCCAGACCATTGCAGAGTGCTGGATTGGAAGTGGAGCAGCCCGGACTCGAACTGGCACCCACATGGGATGCCAGCACTGGAGGCAGCAACTTTACCCGCTATGCCACAATGCTGGCCCTTAAGTAAATTTTTTTTTTTCAATTTTTAAAAAGCTTGACAGCTACTGACCTAGAAATTAAATAATGTTAATACTTGATGATACTTATGAGAATAAAATAATAATGAAATATTTCCAGATTTACTTGCATTGTCTGCATTAATTCACAAGGTTAGAAATAAAAGGAAAGAGAAAAAATGATGTCTCCAAAGATGCTCATCCACTCCCTCACTCAGGACACAGCTCCTAAAGCACATCATTTGTGCAGGTCCTGTTCCATGAAACAGAAGGAAAAGAGCAAAGCCTAAAATGTGGCTGAAACACTGGCTGGGACTGAAGGAATCGGACCAGGGCCTTATCTCAGCTACTCCAGGTCTGGTGTCCTCTGCCACCAGCCATTCCCCGAGACGCCAGAGGGCCGAGGGAAGTTAACGGGGTGGTGGGAGCACCCGGTCCCCACTTCTCCTGGGGTTCTGCTGAAAGAATTCCTGAGGGCGTGACCAGCTTAGTTCTCCGAAGAACCGTCTACAGAGAGAACAGCAGCTGAAACTCACCACCACGTCAGGAATCTCATTCATACCCTCGGTACGAAAGACAGTTTTCCAGCAAAACGTCCGCCTCTATTCTGAGGAGCTGCCAGAACTGATCTCCTGATAAGAACAGGGAAGCAGCCCCGATGCTCAGCGCAGTAGCAAGCGCACTGTGCTTAGCATCCGGAACCTGAGCTCGCGCCCAGCCCTGCCTCCTGTCAGCATATCCGTCAGTGGTTCCATCCCCCACTCTGGGCCTCAGCCTCCCCTTCTGCAACATTAGGATGCTGGGCTAAAAGCTCTGTAGTAGCCTATCTGCCCCTTAAGGAAAAGGACCCTCGGTATTCTCTTTCCACCCCAACAGGCTTGCAGAGCAAACAGAAACACTTGTTAGGGATCTTAGGTCCCTTCCAGCTCAGCCACTCTCGGTACAACTCTCTGGGATAGCTCATATAAGATGTGCCAAGAGGGAAAAATTCCAGAATAATTTTCAAAAAGCTTAGGATCCTGTGTTATTTATAGACAGAGGGTGTGGGGCTTCCTACATGCCACCCTAACCCATTTTTTTCAGCATTGTCATCAAACTAAAGACAGATGTCATCCACAGATCTAGGTCACTGGAAATTGCAGCTACTATAAATGGACTGGGCCTTTCTAAAACTGATTGGATTCTTGGCTGTTCTCTCCAGAGAGCCAGGCTTCCCCAAAGGAGCGGAGTCCTAGGACATTCTAGAAAAAAGATTACTTTCAGAACTACTTACCCGAAAAGCGATAGGGTCTTCTTAGTGAGCTGCCATAGTCAATGATTTGTAATGTTTATCCTTTGGAAAACAGTTCAGCAGACACTTCTAATCTCTATAATCGTGAAAAGATGCTCCAGTTAATCTCCATTCTGTCTAAGCATATGTTTGCACTGACGAGATTTATAAGGTAAATAAGGAACTCGTTTAATTAGAGATTAAGTGAAGTTTTCCTTCACAAAGAAATACATATCTAACAAAATTACAAGATTTTATAACTATCATTATTTTCAACAATTAGAGTAAGTATACAACAATGTTAACTACATATCTCTTTTCAAACATACAAAATAGATTTAAATGCACTGTTCAACATTTTGCTTTTACTGATATGGTAGTACTTCTGGGAGCCAGTGTTGCGGCACAGGGAGTTAAGCCACTGCCTGCAACGCTGGCCTCCTATATTAAAGCACAAGTTTAGTCCTTGCTGCTCCACTTCCAGTCCACCTGCTGTGAGTGCACCCGGCAAAGCAATGGAAGAAGGCCCAAATTCTTGGACCTCTGCCACCCACATGGGAGACCCAGAGAGAGTTCCCAGCTCCTGGTTTCAGCCTGGCCCAGCCCCAGGGCCATTTTGGTCATTTGGGGAGTGAACCAGCAGATGGAAGATCTCTCTCTCTCTCTCTCTCTCTCTCTCTCTGCATCTCTCTCTCTAAAACTATGCCTTTCATGTAAATAAATAAATCTTTAAAAACAAGATCTGGAGAATAAGACTAGAAACATTATTATAGGTGGATCTCTTGACTTCTTGTCCACAGTCTCCATTACTTTATAAAGAAGAAACTTACTTTACAAAGAGGAAACAGTTTTCTTATATTTTAAGAATCCAAATGAATTATTTTTATTTTTTAAAAATCTATTTAAAAAGCAAACACACACACGCACACATACACAGAGGGTATCTTCCATCTGTTGGTTCACTCCCCCAGTCTTGTAACAGCCAGGTCTAAGGCAAGCCAAAGCCAGGAGCCCAGAGCACAATCTGTGTCTCCCTTGTGGGTAGCAGGGATCCAAGTACTTAGGCCACCACCTGCTATCTCCCAAGATCTCCAGCAGCAGGGAGCTGGAATCAGAAATGGAGTCAGGACTTGTTGCTGTGGATTCGTTCTGAGAGGAGGAACGCGGTGGGGGCAAGAGGCGCGGAGTCAAAGCTAGGAACTCTAATACAGGATGCACACATCCTAAGTGGTATCTTAACCACTGTATCAAATGCCTACCCCCAAAGAAGTCCTTACTATTGAGAAATAAAAGTAGTACAGAGGGGCTGGCGCTGTGGCGCAGCGGGTTAAAGCCACAGCCTGCATTGCTGGCATCCCATATGGGTGCTGGTTAGAGACCCAGCTGCTCCCCTTCCAATCCAGCTCTTTACTATGGTCTGGGAAAGCAACAGAAGATGGCCCAAGTCCTTGGGCCCCTGCACCTGCATGGGAGACCTGGAGGAAGCTCCTGGCTTCTGGCTTCAGATCAGCTCAGCTCTGGCCATTGTGGTCATTTGGGGAGTGAACCAGCAGAGGGAAGACCTCTCTCTCTCTCTCTCTCTCTCCCTGCCTGCCTCTCCCCTCTCTGTGTAACTGACTTTCAAATAAATAAAGTAATTCTTTATTAAAAAAAAGTAGTACTGAATAGTGAAAATAACATTAAGTGCATTAGTGTCTAAATTAGGACTAGTCTCCTAATCTGAATTACAGTCCCACTGTGGCCTTGGGCAAGCTGCTTAACCTCCCTGAGCCTCGGATTCTTACGTGCAAAACAGGAGAGTAACTCTATCACTGACGTCTGTGAGCCAGAACTGGCACCTAACATGTGCCAGGAACTGCTCCTGGTACTTTGTACTTACTCACTCATGTCATCTATTCCAAAGGCTCTGAGGTACTGGTGGGTACTGTTGGGTTCTTTATACACACCAGCATGTATCCGTTACATACCATTCTGCAGATGAGAAAAATGAGCTAGGGGGCACGACAGAACTTGTTCTAATTTACACCACAAGTAAGTTGCAGAGTTGAAACTCCAATCTAATCCAGCCAGTCCTATTCCACAGACGCTGCTATGCTGCACATCTACAAGTGCTGGTGCCCTGAAGCCCCCAGCCAAGTGTTAATAATACATGGCGGTTAGCAGCACGACTGCAACACTAGCAGTGTAACACTGGAAGCAGCAATTCCACCCTTCCTCATACTGCTCGGGGTGCACCAGCTAGTCCACACAGAGACCTTACTCCACTGGACCTCTGAGGCTGGAGGACACTAAACTCAAGCCACTTGTATCCCCTGAACGGAGTGACTGACCACAGTAAGGGCAAGCATTCGTTACGTAATACAGTAAGGCAAATAAAAAATCCCAAGAACAAAGTACTTGGAAAATGTCTATCTTTTTGTACCATTATGAGTAGAATAATCTATGAAAATATTATTCAGTTATTTTTCACCATGTTATACATGAACATGAAATATACTTGAGAGGAGGGGCAATCGATGTCTTGTCCATTTTTATACCTATGCTTTGAGCAGGGCCTGGCAGAATGTACACAGGAATGGATGAATGGCATACTAAGAGGAAGAGTGTGTTGTGTGGAGAGCTTTTTAAGGACTCAAACACATTGGGGCCAGCATTGCGGCACAGTGGGTTAAGCCTGGAATGCTGGCATCCCATATGGGCACTGGTCCATGTTCTGGCTGCTCCACTTCCAATCCAGCTCCCTGCTAATGTGTCTGGGAAATCAGCAGAGGATGGCCCAAGTGCTTGGGCTCCTGCACCCATGTGGGAGACCCAGATGAGGCTCCTAATTCCTGGCTTCAGCCTGGCCCTACCCTGGCCATTGCAGCCATTTGAGGAATGAACCAGTGGATGGAGAATTTCCTTTTCTTTCTCTGTGTGTATGCACAACTCTGTCTTTCAAATAAATAAATAAATCTTAAAAAAAAAAAAAAGACCCAAACACATAAAGGCCCTTTAAAACACCCAGCAACACATTGTCCCGTCCCAGGAGCAATCATCCCGAGTCGAGTCATCCCAGATTTCAGGCCTGTGGGGGATTTGGGGAAGGCTGTGAATCCCATTGTGGTTCTGGAAGTCTCCGTTGCTTCCTCTTGAAACCAGGCCCAGCTCTGAATCCAGGACCCATTTGTGTCCAATCTGCTTTCCAGACGCCTGGAGACACCCGGCGGTCACTCTAAAGAGGAACTCAGAGAATTCCCTCTGAACTCTCCATTGCAATAGTGTTCCACACACATCACTACATAGCCAACTGTTGGATTCCATCAAGAAACTGGGGACCCGAGGGCTGTCACTCGCTAAAGGTCACAGGGCAGAGCTGGGTAGGCTGCACCTTATTTCCCGGGTCATCCCTGGTCCATCGTCCCTGCAAATGCTGGCTTCCTAGCTCCCTTCCTCTTCCAGATCTCCCTCTGAGCACATCTAGCCTACCCTCTGGGGGACCAAGGCGTCCAAACCAGTGCTCAACGAGAAACGCAAGCCCCGGTAGAAGCACCAGAAGGGTGGTCTGCTCCGACCCTTAAAGACACCGATCTGGGAGCCTGCCGCCCAGGGAATTAGATGGTCTCGGCCAGTCACACAGGTAGGCAGCAGGTAGGCCAGAACTCCCGGGGCTGCGGACAACCTGTGAGCACTTTGCCTTTCTGGTTCTTCAGATCACGAATGCCCCCTCTCTCTGCCATTATACCGACGGCTGCAGCTTACTATTATTATTATTATTATTATTATTATTATTATTATTTTAATCTATAGGGATAGAAATGAGAGATGGAAACCAACAGCCTCCCAGTCCACAGCTGCCCTCCATCGGCTTCAGCCAGGTGGGCGGCTGCGGACAGAGAGCGCGAAGGCTTCCATCTCCACATCTGCCCGCCGCGCTCCTTTCTCCCGCCTGGACCCCAGACCCACCGTGGGCTGGCCGAGCTGTACCTAGGGCCAGCCAGGACGCGAGGCCAGAGGGCGTCCGAAGTCCTGGCGCTCCGCAGCCTCCCGCGCCTCCGCCCCTAGCAACGAGGCGCGCGTTGCTAGGGAGAGTCCCTGCGAAAAGCCTCCGGGCGCGCTCGCTGGACGCCGAACCGCAGTTCCGCTCGCTCGAAGTCTCCCAGGAGCGGAACCCAGAGCGCCTCCCCTGGAACAATGTATTGCTGGGGTAAATAGAGATATTGCTTATTTCTTTGGAAGTCGTTCCAGCTTCCAGCCCTTTAGAGAGATCCCTCCTTCGGACACGTCCCTCGTCCTCTACTGGCTCCTTTCATCAAACTGTTACAGTCCAGCAAGAAACTGTCATCAGTACCTTCTTGGGATCCAAATGAGAAGCAGGCTCCAAAAACTAACAGCAGCTGCTGGACAGTTTTTAAGGTGGCAGTAACATCACCTCCAAAGTCAGTTCCTCTCCGTATTCCTGGTACACAGCGCTGGTTTTAGTATGTAGTCGGAGCTTGTTGAATGAATGAATGACAAGCCAATATCTCTTTTGCACCTCCGGTGGTGTTGCTCTGTCTCCCAGAAACACTTTCTTCAAGGAAGATTTGTGAAGTTTCTGAAAGTTGGGTGCTTGTGTGGGGAGTGGGGGTGGCAAGAGAAGCTTGCCTTCACGGAATATCAGGGTTGGAAACAAAAACAAACAAGCAAACAAAAGAATATCAGGGTTGGCCAGTGTCTGTATCTTCCACCCCCACCCCACCCCTGGCAGGCGGCAGAGCAAGGACATCTCCTCCACAGCATCGCTGATGGCTTCCTCCAGCCCTTGCTGCTGCCTCCATGATGATGGACTCATTACGTTCCGAGTCCATGGCCTGTTTTGGGGGAGATTTCCTCTTGGCAGGGAGCTGGGACCTGCCTCTTTGCCCCTTGCAATATTGACCTAAATTCAGAGCTAAGGGCTCTCCCTGCAAAGTTAATCCCTCTTCCCTATTACAGGCTGGCTAGGCACACCAGGGTAGACTTAACTGCTTTGTCATGGGGCACTGGGCTAGGTTCAGGGAAGCTACATGCTTGCCAGATCCCTGCCCTCAGGTGCTCCTGCTTTGGGGAGACAGCCTCCAGGGAGAGGCTCGAGGCTTAAGGCACCTGAGCCTCCCCAGCTGGGGTCAGCAGGAAGCGCTCTCCCTGAGCCAGACCTGTATATCCACCTGCCTCCCACCCAGCCCCACCTAGCTCCAGATGCCTCCTTCTTGATGTGACTCACGCTGGAAATATCCTCTTCCTCTAAACCTGTTTCTCCTCTTTTTCTCTCTCAGTGCTGAGTGCTACCATTCACCAACCATGCAACCCCAAGATCTGGGAGTCTTTTGTAATTTCTCATTCTTTTCCTTGTTGGAGGACGATTCCCAAGACGTCTCAATTCTGCCTCCCAAATGTTCCTAAATATAAAATTCTGTCCACTTGCTTCAAGCCATCATCATCATCCCAGTGTGTGATTGATTAAAAATGACCTCAAATTCTTTGCAGCTTCTTCTACTGGGGCTGGCCTTCTGACTTGTTTTAACCAACAGAAAATAGGGAAAATGACATTATGGAATATCTAGGTTTAAGTCCCAAAAGGCCTTACAGTTTCTATTATCTTCCTCTTGGAACGATGCACTATAGGAAGACAACCAGGCTACTACTCTCTTTGAGAGACACGGTCCATCCAATAGCTGTCACCAAATGCCAGATATGTGAGTAAGACTATCCAGTCCTGGCTGAGCCATCGAAGGACTGCAGCGACATGAGTGATCGTAGGAAGGACAGCCCAGTCCAATGTACGAACCCACAGATTTCTGAGCAAATAAACAGCTCCTGTTTTAAACCAGTAAACGGCAGGGTGGTTCGTTACACAGAATAAACAACTGATATGCAAGGATCATCATGTCCAAACTCCTTCGTTAGGTCTATAAGGCTTGGTCTACATCTCTCTCTCTTTATTTATTTATTTATTTATTTATTTATTTGACAGATAGAGTTAAGATAGCAAGAGAGAGAGAGACAGAGAGAAAGGTCTTCCTTCCGTTGGTTAACTCCCCAAATGGCCACCACAGCTGGCGCTGCGCTGATCCGAAGCCAGGAGCCAGGTGCTTCTCCTGGTCTCCCATGCGGGTGCAGGGCCCAAGCACTTGGGCCATCCTCCACTGCCTTCCCGGGCCACAGCAGAGAGCAGGACTGGAAGAGGAGCAACCGGGACTAGAACCCAGTGCCCATATGAGATGCCGGCGCCGCAGGTGGAGGATTAACCAAGTGAGCCATGGCGCCGGCCCAGTCTACATCCCTTTAACTTCATCTTCCACCTCTGCCACCCACAGAGTGTGTTTGTTTAGTGGTCTAGACGACTTGAAGCTTCCGACTGACCGTGCTAGTTGTCGCCTCTGGGGAGGGGGTTTTGCCTTGGCAGAGTGTGAGGGCTGGCCCTCGGGTCCACCTTTCAGCCCAGGGAAGGGATCTCCTCCACAGCGTCCCTGCCGTGGGCTCCTGCAGTCCATGTCGATGCTGCCTCCGGGATGCTGCACTTGTTACCTTCTGAGCCAGGGGCCTGCCTGTCATCCTTGAATCTTTGCACCCACTGTCCCCTTTGCCCAGAGTAGCTCCATTATGTCCTCTCAGTCGTCTTTGGCTAACTACTTATCCTCAGCTTACAGGCCATCTCCCTCCCCACCTCCAAGCCTTCCCCAACCATCCCTCTCCTCCTGAAGACTGGCTCAGCTATCCTTCCGAGTTTCCACTGCCCCCACACTGTCCCCAGCGTGGTGTGATTTTTCACTTACTGTTTCTCTCACCCGACTGTGAGTTCCGTAAGGACAGTCACTGATGGACACACGGACAGCTGGTGTCTAACAGAGGGCCTAGCATAGTACTACCATAGAATTTTCATCACAATGGAAATGTCCTGTGTCTGCACTGTCCATCGCTCTAGCCAATAGCCTCACGGAGCTATGAAGTACCTGAAATGGGGCTAGTGCCACGGAGAAACTGAATTTTAAATTTATTTATTTTAATTAATTTAACTTCAGATAGCTATCTGAGGCTAGGAGCCATGGTATTGGACAGTGCAAGATGCTCCGTAAATATTTCCGAATATGGGGCCGGCACTGTGGCCCAGCAGGTTAAGCTATGGCCTGCAGTGCCAATTCCAGTCCTGACTGCTCTACTTTGATCCAGCTCCCTGCTAATGTGCCTGGGAAAGCAGCAGAGGATGACTCAAGTCCCTGGAGACCCAGAAGAAGCTCCTTGCTCCTAGATTTGGCCTGGCACAACCCTAGCTGTTGCAGCCATTTGGGGAGCGGAACTAGTGGATGGAAGATTTCTCTGTCTCTCCTTCTCTTTCTCTGTAAATCTACCTTTCAAATAAATAAATCTTTATTTTTCTTAAAGTAAGAAAACCTACTGCCTGCCGCTCTGCCTTCCGTAAATCTCATCCTTGTTCTTGGCTCTTTCGCCTGAGTCGGGTGCTTTCTCTGGGCATGGCCCCGTCTGGTAATGCCCTTCTTCTGATGTGGTTTTGTTCTAAGAGCCCTCTGGAGACAAGATCTGGGCTCATCCAGTTTGGTTTGACCTGATCGGAGAGGAAGATTCTGCCTGGGGGGCCTGGACGTCATCCTGGGGGACCCAGGTGGTCTGAGTTTGCCTGCTCTGACTGGCTGCCGACTTTGTCTTCAGGGTGACGGCTGAAACTGGTTGTGCTGCGGAAAAGTGCCGGGAAGAGAAGAAGCCGCAGTGCTGATAGTCACTGCTACCCCTGGCAGCCAGGAGACTTCCAGTCCTGGCACCGGGGACGCTGGCTGGCGGACGGGGCCAGGGCCCCACCCACCAGGAAGCCAAGGATGGGTCTGCCGCCCAGGGAGCGAAGCCTGGGGGAGGATGGTACTTTCCAAAATGTGCATTTAAAAAAGTCTAAAAAATTTAAAAAGACCAAAACTAAATGTCATAGCAGGTGAAAGGGCAGGTTATAGGGCAGGAGGCACACATCGCCCCAGTTTTACAAAAACAAGCACAGTCCTGCCTGGGGTGAACGTATACGTGAGGGTCTGTGACTCTCCTTGGAGCAGGTGTTCACACCGTGTGAACTGGGTGAGGGTCTTTGGCAAGGAGAGAGCACAGTGCATGGCAGTAAAAGGGACGCGCACCTGCCACCCCCTCTGCCTGGAACGCTCCCGCCCCAGATACTCTCCTGCCGTGGTTTTTCCCGTGCTTCTCTGAGCCCCTGTTGGGTCATCCTTCCCAGACTGGCACCTCCGCCATGCCACCCCCTTTCCTGTAATATTCGAGTCTTTTTCATAGTGCTTGTCACCACCAACAGTATATGACATATCCAGTTATTTTATTTGTGCATGAAAGGAGACTTTGTTCTTGTTTTCAAGATTGGTTTATTTATTTGAAAGTCAGAATTACAGAGAGAGAAGGAGAGATAAAGAGAGAGAGAGGTCTTCCATCTGTTGGTTCACTCCCCAAATGGCCACAACGGCCAGGGCTTGGACAGGCCGAAGCCAGGAGCCAGGAGCCAATAGTTTCTTCCGGATCCCCCACATGAATGAAGGGGCCCAAGTACTTGGGCCATCTTCTGCTGCTTTCCCAAGCACATTAGCAGAGAGCTGGATCAGAATTGGAGCAGTCCGGGCATGAACTGGTGCCCATATGGGATGCTGGCACTGTGGACTACGGCCAGCACCGAGGGGCAGGAGCAGCTCCCCTCACCCCCATCACAGCTCCCCAGGTCCCCTTAGAGCTCTGAGCAGTTTTCCAACTTTTTTTTTTTTTTTATCATGATCCTCAAAAAGAAATGCATTCTCTCCTCAAAGCGGTTACCTATATGCACAGGTTCAAAAGGTCGGTCGACGGAGCTAAATGATCCAATTGGCTTTCACAAATAAATCTACAATTACGCAGCACCTCATTCTAGAAAACAGTGGGTATTCCAGTGAGCTGAACAGAGGACGATGGCTTTCTAGGCAGGAAAGGGTTGAAGAAAGCATACATCCGCTAGGTTCAAAGTTACTCTCCTTATTGGATTAAAACGGGGCGGGGGGGGGGGAGAGGGGGGCTTCCTTACCCTGCCAGCTACAGCTGGCTTTCGCAGGGATTTGGCTGTGCCCCGCCCCCCGCCCTTCCTC
Organism: Lepus europaeus; assembly: GCF_033115175.1. NCBI lineage: Eukaryota > Metazoa > Chordata > Mammalia > Lagomorpha > Leporidae > Lepus > Lepus europaeus. The sequence continues at coordinate 20,925,693 of NC_084838.1, read as the reverse complement.
CGCCTTCTGATTTCTCTGATGGTCAGATGAACAATTTAGCTTTGGTGACGACTGGGTTTCACTCTGATAATTTGGAGCTTTCACGTGAGTGTGAGTGACTCCATTGTGGCTTGTTCTGGTCTGATGGGGCCTGGTGCAAGGGGCTAGTCCAGGGCGACAGCCTCCCATAAATGTTAACCATATACCAGGGTATGTAACCGAAACGACCAAACACCTTACTCTGACCTTGTTTCTCTCCCTCTCTTCCTGCTTTCCCTTCTCCTCTCCTCTCCTCCCCTCCCCTCCCCTCCGTTCTCCTCTCCTGAGTGGATAACCCCACCTGCCCAAAGGCAGAGGTTCTAGAAGGGTGGGAGGGTTCTTTCCATCCTGATCAAGGGGCAACTATACAAATGCAGACCCCTGGCTCCGCCCCACACTGAATGGATGAGAGACTTGCAGGACGGTCTGCAGGTTGACCAGCCCCCTTTCTTTGAGGCTTCCTAGCCTGCAACCCCATCGATTCGGCAGTCCCACCAAGCTTGAGAGCTACAGCCTGGGAGTGGCCAAGGGTCCCCGGGCACAGAGAGCACCTGCAGCCCGCAGGGCTTGAGGCACGTTAAGGGAAGGGGCTGGGTTTCCTGTTCCAGTTCAGCTCGGCGGGTATCAGAGGAACCCAAGTTTACACCAGTAAATCCGCCCCAGTCCTAGCTCTCTGCTCTGTCCGGAAGCACCTCTGGGGTTTTGGCTGCCGCTGTGCGCTCCAGCCTCCTGGGGCCTGCCCTAGGGCCACTCCCAGAGAAAGGGCCCCTGTCCCTGAGGACTTCAGCCTCTTCCTCCTCCTCTGGGTCCCCACAGCCTCTTTTCCTTTCTCTTTTTTCCTACAAAAAGCACCTCCTGTTTTCTTTGTTTTTTTCCGCAAGCTTTAATAGTTCCCCACTGCCACTCCTTGGAACAAAAAAATTCTAACCTCAGTCTCTAATTACCGACCCATCTCTACTCCCAACCCCAGAGGAGGGAAGATGTCCTTATGGGCCATCACTCTCCTGCTGGGATGTACCAGAAGCTGCCTTTTTAAAAAGAAATACACACACACACACATATATTTAATTTATTTGAAAGACGGAGTTACAGAGAGAGAGAGAGAGAGAGAGAGAGAGAGCAAGAGAGCGAGAGCTTCTAACTGCTGGTTCACTCTGCAAATGGCCACAACGGCAAGGGCTGGGCCAGGCCGAAGCCAGGAGCCAGGAACTCCATCGAGGTCTCCCATATGGGTGGCAGGAGCGCAAGTTTGTGGGTCATCTTCTGCTGCCTCCCAGGAGCTGGATTGGAAGTGCAGAGTAGCCAGAACCAGACCCTGATACAGGACGCGGGGGTCCCAAGCAGCGCTTAACCCGCTGTGCCACAACGTACACCCCTGACCCCATTTGAGAGATGAGAAAACTGAGGCGAAGAGGGATTAAGAGACCTGACAAAGGTTCCGTAGCTGTCAGTGGTGTAGCTGGCATGGAACGGACATCTATCACACGCTGTGTTCTATCACACGGGGCAATATTTGTCTATATGGAGTGACAATGTGTCCTCACTGGATGATGGCATCACTCAGCACTGCCCTGGGTAGCTCCGGAGCTGCCGGCTGCTCTTACCCCTTAAGGCGCTGAGAAGGGAAGGGGTCCACTGTGACTTAGAGGAGCTTTGGGGTCGACGTGCCTGCGTCCCCACGAGTCGCAGATTTTGTGTCCAGTTCTGATGGACTCCGAACATTCTCCAACACTCAGGCCCTGGACCCTTCCCCCTTTGGCTAAGTTTTCTGCTCAGCTCTGTGCCAAGAGACAGAGTTCCGGGCTGGGGAGCAGTGCGTTCCCCCCGGCCCGGATGGCTGGGACTGGCTGCCCAGCAGAGGGCTCAGTCTGGGCTCAGCCGGGTACAGGGGCTGCTGGTGGGAAAGTCCCTAAAACACCTTGGATTCAGGCTAGTGGTTGCTCTGCCTGGGCTGGAGCCAAGAGCTTGTGTGCATGGTCTACTTTCTTAAAATTAATATACATCGCTGTTTTCAATATTGGTTTTTAAAAATCCAGATATTCAGATTTGAGCCATCTGGATGCAAATAGCTTGGGGACACTCGGCCCCACACAGACGTTTCTCATTTCAGTATGCAATTAAAAATTATTAATCATAGTAAAATTCAATCAAATTGCTTGGGTTTCAGTGTCTCTGCTATGAGTTAGTAACTGGTTAATTACTTCCATAACAATGGGATCATAAGAACACTTTACTCTACTATCTGCAGCCACTTAGCTGTTGCGGCCACGGTCAGATTCTGATTCTGCCTCGCTTAGTCCTGAGTGCTCACTCCCACTCCTCACACCTGACACCTGAGGCCCCCGGGGTGGGGGGTGCTCAGCCCTGGGCTGGCTGAGTGGGAGTTGTGCCCGGGCAGCCTCACGCCCGCGCTAGCCTCCGACTACTCGTGGGTGCGGAGCTGCTGTGAGAATGCGGGAAGCGTACAAAGTCTGGCGCTTAATAAGTGCTCAATAAAGTTTCCTACGGTCACAGTATTTGGTGCTTTGTGCTTGTTATAAAACAAACGCGCGTGCTATGCGGTTTAATTCATTGAAGAATCCAAAAGACCGATGAAGCGGGCGGGATCGTGGCCGGTTCGGGTCCGGGGTGCGGGGCTGGGTGTCGGCGAGCGCGGGGCCTGGGCGCGAGGGCGCCCTCGGGCGGGGCCCGGGGGCGGGGTCAAGGAAGCCCCGCCCAGCAGCCACCTGCGACAGGTGGAGCGAGCGGCGCCGGGCTCTCAGCCATGTCCGCGGAGGGTGCGGGGCTGGCGCCGGGGCCGGGGCCGGGACCAGGGCCGGGACCCGGGCCCGGGGCCGAGCCGGGGCCGCTCTGCCCCGAGCACGGCCAGGCTCTGAACTGGTTCTGCGGCTCCGAGCGGCGGCCCGTGTGCGCCGCCTGCGCGGGGGTGGGCGGCCGCTGCCAGGGGCACCGCATCCGTCCAGCCGAGGAGCGCGCCGAGGAGCTGCGGGTGAGCGAGCGCGGGTGCGGCAAGGCTGGGGGCTCGGAACCGAGGCGACGCGCCAGGCGGGGGCCGCCGGGGACCTGGGAGCCTGGCGCCGGCTCAGTGGCCTTGGCCGTGGAACTGGGCGGTTGAGGGTGTGGCCTCTGGAGATAGGCCGACCCTGAGTTCGAATCCCTGTCCCTTCTGGCCGCCCCGCGGGTCACGTGACGCTGTGGCGCCTTGGTTTCAGTGTTTGGGGATAAGAATGATAATAATAGCAGCTATCTATTAGCGCTGTGAGATAATGGGTAAAATGGTCACGTAGTGGTGGATCCCCAGATCGCTGAGGGAGCTGGGGTAGCCTGGGGCAGTAAAAGACCCAGTGCTCCAGGTGCTCAGTGCAAGGTATGCTCCAGCTCCTGCCCGCCCGCGTGGAAGCTGAGTCCTGGTAGAACCCGCCCCTCCTCACCCCTCCGCCCCCTCCGCTCCTGCTTCCTGGCAAGGCGAGCTGTTTTCTTTGCACTACTGGCCTGCACTGTGCTCCACTGGATACACGGAGAGGGTGGGAGGCAGCAGGAGGTCTCCTGTCACTCAGGGTTTCCCTCCCACCTCCACTTGGAGCTAGTGCTGGCTGGTCACCTTCCAAGGGAACTGCGGAAGTTGGACAGTCCAGGTCACCCCCTCGGGCTTCCTCTAGCTGTGTCCTCTGGGGATTTCCTTGTAATTTGATGAAATGGCTTCATTCTTCCAACCGCACCCTGGAGTTCAGCCCTGCTGTGTGCTTGGGGGCCTTTGCCCCGGGGTTGGCGTGGGGGTGGGGGTGGGACTGCAGGTGCACCTACCTGTCTGTAATAAGCACACCTTACAGGGTGCTGGAGTCAGGAGGGGCTCAGTTATCGGTGACACCAAGAAGCTCCTGGTTGGTCCTACCTGTCATTATTACTATCAATAACAGTCATTATGAACAGAAGCTTGGACAGCGTGGTATAATCAGCTTGCCTCATGGATAGAAACCTCGCACATCATGAAACCTTGGAAGGAGGTCCTGCCTGTCTCATTTTACAGATCAGGAAACTGAGGCCCAGAACAAGGCAGTGACACCTCCAGCATCCCTACTGCTCAGGCGCTGGGCTGGCCGTCATTGCCTGGGCACGAGGAAGCCCCCTAGTGGCTCCCGTGGTCGGAGGGAGGAAGTGGTGCTGATGGGACTGAGAATCTCATGAAAGCAACCAAGGGCAGCCGTGGAGGCCAGAGCTGAGCCGTGTGAGGGGCGCAGGGTATCAGGCCTGGTGCTCGTTCTGGAATGCACTCCTGGGAGCCTGCCCCAGCCCCACTGAGGCCCTAGGCACGTTATCGCCTATGCTGAGTGTTGCCCCCCTGCCTCGTTTCGAGGAGATCCTATCTCTCTGCACGCCTTCCCATCCCTCCAGCCAGCACAGCTATTTCACCCCAGGGCAAGACTGTTACTGAGCGGGAGCAAAACCGCACCGGCTCAACTGCTCTCTTAACCGGGACTCTCACAGAGAGCAGTCGCAGCTCTCGCAGCTTCCATTCACCTCCGTGACTTTGGATTTGGACCTGTGATGTGTAAAGCTCATTCCTGCTTGTCGGGGAGCAGGGAGGAGATGGGTAAGGATTTAGGGGGGGTTTCCTGGAAGAGGTCGCTGAGTTGCCTTTTTTCTGAAACTGTCCACTGCGCTCCTGCACGGGGCCACCAGCAGCCCTGGGAGCTGTGAACGGCTGAACCTCTTATAGCCATGGCGGTGGCTGTCCATTCATTCAACAAATGTTTATTCAGGGCCTTCTGTGTGCAGGAGTGCTTTTTCTGAGCACTAGGTCATAGAGAACAAGTCAAAGTCATGGTGCTCCAGCAGTGGGCAGAGACACAGCAGAGAGCAAACATCTCAGGTGTAGTCAGAGAGCCAGAAGCACAAGGGAGGGCAAATAAAGCAAAGTGAAAGAGTAAGGGGGGTGAGGATGGCTAGGGAAGGCCTCTCTGGAGAGGTGACAACCGGATAGAGTAAAGCAGCAAGATATAGCATACGTGCACACACGCACATATGGAGACAGAAGGAACAGGTGCTCAGGCTGAGTCAGAACAAGGCAGGTGTATTTAAGGAACAAGGAGAGGGTCAGTGTGGAGAATGGCAGGAGGTGAGGCTGGAGAATCAGGGAGACTTTAATGCCTACGGCAAGAAACTTCATCTCACTGTGCGTGGATTGGGAAGGCACTGGAGGGTGCGGAGCAAGGGGCATGACCTGATTCAATTTCCTTACCAAAAGCAGCTGTAGCTGCCCGTGTGTGTGTGTGTGTGTGTCCAGAAGTGGACACTGTGAAGATGCGGCTGATAGGACTTGCCCGTAGGTGAGGCTGGAGAGAATCTCCTGAGGTTTGGTTCTGGGTAACAAGTCGATGACGGGTGGCGCTGTGTGATGAATGGGGTGACTCAGGGAGAGCAGGTTGGGGAGCCCGCTTCTGCTCCTGTGTGGGTGGGGAGAGTCAGGGAGCTGGAAGGGAAGGAAGGTTGACAGTGTACGCAAGGAAGTAGGTTTTTTTTTTCAACAGGCAGAGTGGACAGTGAGAGAGAGAGAAAGGTCTTCCTTTTTGCCGTTGGTTCACCCTCCAATGGCCACTGCGGCCGGTGCACCGCACTGATCCGAAGCCAGGAGCCAGGTTCTTCTTCCTGGTCTCCCATGCGGGTGCAGGGCCCAAGCACTTGGGCCATCCTCCACTGCACTCCCTGGCCACAGCAGAGAGCTGGCCTGGAAGAGGGGCAACCGGGACAGAATCCGGCGCCCCGACCGGGACTAGAACCCGGTGTGCTGGCACCGCAGGCAGAGGATTAGCCTGTTGAGCTGTGGCGCTGGCCGCAAGGAAATAGTTTTATTGATGGGCCGTGGGTCCTCAGGGTAAGGAAGGAAGTGAAGGCTCCAAAGGGGGTGCTAGACAGCCAATGTGTGTGACCCCAGGAGATGCTGAGCTGCAAGGTTGTGCGATCCTTGCAATGAAGACTTCGGACCTGGAACCGTTTTAGGTAGTGCTGAACTCTGGGTTATGACCACGGGAGTGGGTGGCTCAGGCGGGATAAAGGAAGGAATCATTGGAATGGAGGGGATGGCTCGTATACATGGATCAAGACACCACGAGTGTTGTTTGTGTTGCAGAACAAGATCGTGGACCAGTGCGAGCGGCTGCAGTTACAGAGTGCTGGCATAACCAAGTATGTGGCCGAGGTCCTGCCGGGGAAGAACCAGAGAGCAGTGGTAATTCCTCTTCTTCTTCTTCTTTTTTTTTTTTTTAAGATTTATTTTATTTATTTGAAAGAGTTACAGAGAGAGGTAGAAAGAGAGAGAGGTAGGCTGGCGCTGCGGCTCACTAGGCTAATCCTCCACCTGTGGTGCTGGCACCCCAAGTTCTAGTCCCAGTTGGGACGCCAGTTCTGTCCCGGTTGCTCCTTTCCAGTCCAGCTCTCTGCTGTGGCCCAGGAAGGCAGTGGAGGATGGCCCAGGTGTTTGGGCCCTGCACCCACATGGGAGAACAGGAAGAAGCACCTGGCTCCTGGCTTCAGATCGGCCAACGGGGGTGAACCAACGGAAGGAAGACCTTTCTCTCTGTCTTTCTCTTTCACTATCTAACTCTGCCTGTCAAAAAAAAAAAGAGAGAGAGAGGTCATCCATCACTGGTTCACTCCCCTGACATGGCTACAACAGCCGGACCTGAGCTGATCTGAGGCCAAACCCAGGAGCCAGGAGCTTCTTCCAGGTCTCCTGTGTGGGTGCAGGGGCCCAAGCACTTGGGCCATCCTCCGCTGCTTTCCCAGGTGCATTAGCAGGGAGCTGAATCAGAAGTGGAGCAGCCAGGACTCGAACTGGTGTCCATATGGGATGCTGGCACTGCAGGCCAGGGCTTTAACCCACTGTGCTACAGCGCTGGCCCCGGTAGTTCCTCTTTCCCCTCTATTGTAGACGCCCTCCCAGGATCAGATCCCAGCCCTCTAGGGGCCTGAACAAGTCCAGGGTCCCTTCTCAACCTCACAGACTCATTGTGCAACTAGCAAAGCTCCCATCTCTTCAAGTGAGCCTCTTCCTAGACTCATACTGGGTACGAAGACTCTACCAGGAAATGACTTTCTTGGGTATGTGTATTGGGTTAGGAAAGGTAGTAGCATTCTTGTGCTTTATGACAAGCCTGTGCAGTAGGTGGCAGTAATATCCCCGTTTACAGATGGGAAATGGGTCCTAGAGAGATTGACTTGCGCAAGATCCCACAGCCTCCTGGCAGTCCGTTCTGTGATCCAGAGCTTCTAACGCCCAGGCCAGCGCTCCTTCTGCTGCATCCCACTCTGATCTTTATTTGGTGGACTTATTGCCACTACTTTGTCTTTACTTCCCTTTTTTTTTTCAAAGAAAGATTTATTTATTTGAAAGGCAGAGTTAGAGAGAGAGAGAGAGAGAGAGAAAGAGATCTCCCATCTACTGGTTCACTCCTCTAATGTTATGCAATGGCTGGGGCTGGGCCAGGCCAAAGCCAAGAGTCTGGATATCCATCTGGGTCTCCCACATGGGTGCAGAGGTCCAAGCACTTGGGCCATCTTCTGCTGCTTTCCCAGGTGCATAAGCAGGGAGCAAGATTGGAAGTGGAGGAGTTGGAGCTTGAACTGGTACCCATAAGGGATGCTGGCATTGCAGGCAGTGGCTTAACCGACTATGCCACAACACAGGCCCCATAGGTCTTCACTTAATTCTGCGCAAGCTCTCTGTCCTTCCCGCATAGTACATGGAGTGAGCTTGGCATTGACTTAGTCCAAGTTCTTTTAATTACACGAAACAGAACCCAGTTGAACCAGGAACCAGAAAGTTGTTAGGTGTCCAGGCAGCCATTCTGTGTCCATCTCAGCTTCACTCTGCTTGATGATATCTCTCACCTCCCCCCGCCCCCCTTCCTCCCTTCTGTTGATTTTCTTGTCTTACTGGACTGGCTATGACCTTATACAATGCCAAATAGAAGCTTCTGTAGCAGATATTGACTCTCAGGGGAAAACTTCCAGCATTGCATCATTTATTGATTTAACAGATCCTTCTTGAGCACCTATCACACACCAGGCACTGTTGTCCTATGGGCCAAGCTTTCCACAGTGACCGGAACATGAAAGGGGCAGGCACTCTGGCGTAGCAGGCAAGGCCACTGCCTGTGGTGCTGGCATCCCATAAGGGTGCCAGTTCGAGTCCTGGCTGTTCTACATCCAAGCCGGCTCCCTGCTAATGTGCCTGGGAAAGCAGCAGAAGATGGCCCAAGTCCTTGGGTTCCTGCTCCTGTGTGGGAGACTCGGAAGAAGATCCTGGCTCCTGGCTTTAGATTAACCCAGCTCTGGCCATTGCAGCCATTTGGGGAGTGAACCAGCAGATGGAAGACCTCTCTCTGCCTCTGCTTCTACCTCTCTGTAACTCTGCCTTTCAAATAAATAAATAAATTTTTAAAAAAACATACGAAAGGCCTTGTTTTCATAAAGCCTCTCAAGGAAGAGAGATAATAACAAATAAAACACAGAGTGTCAGCGGGTGCTCCATGGGGAACAGCGCATGTTGAGAACTGGGGTTGCAATTACATGACTGCAATCAGGGATGAGCTCATTAAGGTTGATTTCTGCACAAAGACTTGGGAGATGGACCACATATCTAGGGGAAAACTATTCCAGAAAAAGGGAATGGCAAGTGCCCTAAGGTGGGGGTGGGCCTGGCATGTTGAAGGAGCAGCCAGGAGGCCTGTGAGGTTGAGGCAGAGTAAATAGCTGAGAAGGCCTAGGAGAGTAGGGAGCTGGGTTGTACACTCGTTGGCCATGAAGGGACGTGGCCTTTTCTGTTGAGTATGGTGGAAAGCCACTGGAGATGTTTGAGCAGAGTACATGCTATGTTGAGAAGTGACATAGGCAGCAAAAGTAGCAGGGAGACCAGTGAGGAAGCCACTGTAAGAATCTAGACAGGAGACGAGAGTGGTTTGGACCCAAGCCAGTCCACTTGCCATTTACTTACCTACTCCTTCCTCTGCATAGGGCCAGTCATGGTCTCATTTCTTCTGTGAAGCAGAGTCGACTGCTCCCTGAACTGTAGAAAGCAGTCCTCAGGGACAGGACACGGGGAGGGTGGGTAGCTATCCCTGACTTTCTGACGTGAAGAAGGCGGTTCTACCATCTCGTTTGCCAAGAGTACAAGTACAGGTGGCTTCTATGACAGATGTTTTGGGGGAGAATTCATTGCTAGTTGGCATCTGATGTAGTGGAATAGTGCTAGATGGAAAGGCAAGGATTGGGCTCTCGTCCCAGCTCTGCCACTGAGCCACTGTCACATGGGGACTACCAAGAGATTTTTGGCTAAGTCGGAAGAAACATCCCATTCTCTCGGAAGCTGAGAACTTGACCATATGCCAGGCACTATTCTAGGAGTTAGAAGAAAATGCTCATTAATTTCTCATTGGCTGGGAATTGATTGTAGGCCCCTTCTGTTCCTACCATGGAACCCTTTTGAATGAACAGTGTTAGAAATAATGAGTTTTTGGTTCTCGAACATGGTGAAATATCCATTGGACCGCTGTTGGTGTGGATCCTGCTGATGGGATGACTTTTGAGGCCCTTCTGCCCAACAGTTCTGTGAGCCTCTGACCTTGGGGCCTTGGTCTTGGTTTTCCCAATGGTGAAATAAGCAGGTGATTCTAGTAGTTCTCTAAGCTCTGCCCAGCTCTTCCATTCTGTGACCATGGCTCCATGATTGATGTGGCCTGGCTGCCTAGATCTCAAATATTTTACATCCTAAACCATATTTGGGAAGTCTTAGGGCAGGATGTCAAAGTATGGTTTAAGTGCTGTAACACCTCCCCTTCCCTGACTATACCTGTGGTAGACATCGCTAATCAACCCCGGCACTCCTCTCCACCGATTTCAGATCCTCCCGATGCTGACTAGGGCTTTGCCTGGACTCAACTCCTCATTTTATCCCTTGTCAGAGCATGGCCAGCGCAGCGAGGGAACTGGTTATCCAGCGGTTGAGCCTGGTGAGGAGCCTGTGCGAGAGCGAGGAGCAGCGGTTACTGGAACAGGTGCATGGTGAGGAGGAGCGGGCCCACCAGAGCATCCTGACACAGCGAGTCCACTGGGCCGAGGCCCTGCAGAAGCTTGACGCCATCCGCAGCAGCCTGGTGGGCATGCTCACCCAGCTGGATGACCTGCAGCTGCTTGTAAGTCAGGCACGGGGGTGGGCTTGCCCAGCTGGCCAGACGCCACGCACGTTTGAAAACATTGACCGTGTCTATGGTAGGAGCTGGGTGGAAATAGGCATTTGCAGCAGGGACAAGTGACAAAAGTTCTTTACTTGGCCAAACTTCTCATTGAACCTTTTTTTTAGACCGTACCATCTGTGCACTTCCTTGCCAAATCCAGTTTTAGCAAATAACTCTGCTGAGTCAGTTTGGCCAGAACCCCTATCCTCAGTATCTGATCTCCCTCCTTATCCGCTCTGGTTCCTCAGCTGCTACCAAATCAGATGTCTGACCTCCTCCGCCTGTCTTCAGCAAGAATCCTGCTAGGTCAGCTTAGCTAGAATCTCCCTTGCCCCTGACAGTAATTGCCATCCACAGCCACCGTCTCCCCCCTGCCACCTGCTCCTTAGCTATTAGTTAATTCCCTTTTGCCTATTCTGTTTTCAGAGCTGAGCCCAAATGTCTGTCCCCAACTGCAAGACCCTGTTGCAGTGGTCATGTACTTATCGTGATGGTGCCCAACAAAATCTCCCTTACCACGAGTTACCAATTATCATGTAGTTTCTTCTATAACATAACGCAGGCAAATAAGAAGTATGTGATCTTTTGGGGCAGCCAATAATGATATTCTTCCACTAGTGAGCAGACTTTACTGAGTGCCTCTTAGGTCCTAAGCATTGCGCTAAGGGGTGGAGTTACAGGATACAGATGCTAGCCGCTTCCCAACCTTACGAACAAGGCAAACACATTGCCTGGGAGTTAGGATGAGGAAGGCTGTGTGCTGGGCATAGGAAATCTCTCTGAGCTGAGGATCCTGCAGTCTACACTGTAGGGAGGAGGGTTCAGGAGAGCTTCCTGGATGAAGTGGCTTAGAAGCTGATACTGAAAGCTAAGAGTAGCTCTGTTAAAGGCAGTGGGGAGGTGGAAGGGGTTCAGGAGCAGGCAGGAACAGCGTGCTCAGGGCTGCTGGCGACAGCTCCAATGTGACAATGCCGGGCTCATCCTTAGTCCTACCAGCCAGGGCTGCCCAGTGCACAGCCTTTCAAGATCTTCTTCTTTTTTATTTTTTAAAATATTTATTTGTTTATTTGCGAGGCAGAGTTACAGACAGAGAGAGGGAGACAGAAGGATCTTCCATCTACTGGTTCACTCCCCAAATGGCCGCAATGGCCAGAGCTGGGCCTGGCCCATCTGAAGCAGGAGCTTCTTCCGGGTCTCTAATGCAGGTGCAGGGGCCCAAGCATTTTGGCCATCTTCTTTCCCAGGCCACAGCAGAGAGCTGGATCGGAAGAGGAGCAGCCAGGACACAAACCAGCGCCCATATGGGATGCCAGTACCACAGGCGTTGGCTTAGCCTACTATGCCACAGTGCCAGCCCCCTCCAGGTCTTCTGTACAGATCTGTGGATGCCTCCAGTATTGAGGGGACTATAAAATGCCAGGCAGAGGCAGGAGCATGTGAAACAACCAAGCCATCCCACTGCCTTGTCAAGTAGGGCAGTTTCCATGAGTGCCCTAGATTATGCGTTCACTTAGTCATCCAGCTTCCGTGTCTAGAGTACATGCTGTCCCTGACACTGGGGCAGGTGTGTTGTGGAGGGGTGTGTGTGTGTGTGTGTGATGGAAGTGTTTGTGTGTGTTATGGAGGTGTTGTATGTTATAGAGATGTTGTGTGTGTTTGTATGTGTTATGGAGGTGTGTGTTATGGAGGTGTTGTATTTGTGTGTTACGGAAGTGTGTGTGTTATGGAGGGGTGTGTGTGTTATGGAGGTGTGTGTGTTATGGAGGTGTTGTGTAGGGGTGTGTGTTATGGAGGTATTTGTGTGTTATGGAGGTATATGTGTTACAGAGGTGTGTGTATATGTGTGTGTGTTATGGAGGTGTTTGTGTGTTATGGAGGGGTGTGTTATGGAGGTATTGTGTGTGTGTTATGGAGGTGTGTGTGTGTTATGGAAGTGTTTGTGTATGTTATGGAGGGGTGTGTGTGTTATGGAGATGTGTGTGTTATGAATGTGTGTGTGGGGTGTGTTATGGAGGGGTATGTGTGTGTTATGGAGGTGTGTGGGGAGGTGTGTTATGGAGGTAGTGTGTATGTGTTATGGAGGTGTGTGTATTATGGAGGGGTGTGTGTGTTACGGAGGTGTGTGTGTGTTATGGAAGTGTATGTATGTATGTGTGTTATGGAGGTGTTGTGTGTGTATGTTATGGAAGTGTTGTGTTTGTGTTTTATGGAGGTGTGTGAGTTATGGAGGTGTTGTGTGTGTGTTATGGAGGGGTGTATGTGTTATGAAGGTGTTGTGTGTGTGTGTTATGGAGGTGTTTTGTGTGTGTGTGTGTGTGTATGAAGAATGAGCTACAAAGCTTTAAGCTGGCTCTCACAGAAGAGTGGAAGTTTTAACTCTAGATCTAAGTCCAGATGGAGCCCTTGAGATGTTTTTAGTCTTTCCTACCTGCTGGATTCTGGGCCAAACCTGACTTTCTGTTTTTTCCTCCCAGGAGAAGGAGCAGGACATCTTTGAGAGGTGAGTACGGCCCTTCTCTTGAAAGGCGATTTGCTCGGGCAGTCATGGAGCCCCTCTGGCCTCCTCATAGCTGATCGGCCCTCAGTGCTGCTGGGAGAAATCTCAGGGCAGGCAGTGTGTGGTTTCTCTGGGGCCTGGCCTGATGGACAGGGGTCCTCCTGTCCCTGGCTTGGAGAGCTGTGCTAGCCCCATGGGGGAGGTCGGGACATAATTACTCACTACCGGAGGCTTGTCCTAGGCTTTCTTAAACATGAACCTATTTAAAGACATAGTCACTTGTCTCAGGGTTTTATCACTGCCATCTACAGATGAGATTGCTGAGGCTCAGAGGCGAGGGGGCTGGGCTAAGCCCCAACCACCTGCCACCTGCCCCAGTACTGTCTCCTCCTCTTCACTTCCCCTCTTTCTGATGAAATCAGCTATGAAACTTAAGTCTCTGTGACCACTCAAATTTTTCATTAAAAATGTATTTTCATTTTATTTGAAAGGCAGAGAGACAGATGGAGAGAGATCTGGTTTATTCCTCTAAATGCCTGCAACAGCCAAGGCTGGGCCAAGCTGAAGCCAGGAACTCAGTCCAGGGCTCCTGTGTGGGTGGCAGGGCCCTAACTACTCGAGCCATCACCTGTTGCCTCCCAGGGTACACATTAGCAAGAAGCTGGATCGGAAGTGGTGTAGCTTGGACTTGAACCCAGGAACAGTGATGTGGGATGCAGGTGTTTCAAGTGGTGGGCACTTCCCAAGTGGCTGCAATGGCCAGGGCTGGTCCAGGCTGAAGCCAGGAGCCAAGAACCTTTTATTTGGGTCTCTCTGGTCCAGGCTGAAGCCAGGAGCCAAGAACCTTTTATCTGGGTCTCTCACCTGGGTGTGGGGTCCCCAGCACTTGGGCCATCTTCCACTGCTTTCCTAGGTGCATTAACAGGGAGCCGGATCAGAATTAGAGCAGCCAGGACTTGAACCAACACCCACATGGGATGCCAGCACTGCGGACAATGGCTTAACCTGCTATGCCACAGCGCTGGCCCCAGCACAAACTTTCATCCTTAAATACTTTAGCATGTATCCCCTAGGAACAAAGACATCCTCCTATGTAACTGTAGCACAAAATTCAAGAGCTTTAATATTGATATGACACGAATATCTAACAGCTAGATGTTGCCAGTTACGCTCACAAAGATCTTGCCGGTGCTTTTTTGTTTTGGTTTTTCCTCATTCATCTGGTCTTTCTGAATCTGGAATTGTTCCTGAGCTTTTTTGGTTGTTGTTAATATTTTTAAGGAGACAAGGCCAGTTTTCCAGGCTGTCCCTCATTTTGAGTTTGTCTGATGGCAGCTCATGATTGGATTTAGGTTAGACATTTTTGGTAGGAATACCTCGTGAGTAAGGTGTCCTCAATCTCTCCCATCTGGGAGCCTCTAGTGGCCCAGGATATCACTCTAGCCCCTTATGGATGTTAATTCCGATCACTTGAACAAAGTAGTGTCTACCAGACTTCTCCATTATAAAGTTATATTTCTCCTCTGGCAAGGAATGGACAGTTTGTGAGCAGATACATCCTGGTGTGTATACCCTCTTCTCCTTTAAACGTTCACTCAATAGGGTTAGCTTCCATTTATAATTCCTGCCTGAATCATTCATTTGTTTATTCGCTTGCTTGTTCATTCATTTATTTGGCATCAATATAGACTCGTGGGTCCTTATTTTACTCAGTGCATTGTAAGCTATGGCTGCCATCAGTAATTTTGGTGTTCAGACTGTCCCAGATTTGGCCAGACACTTCCAGCTGGATCATGTATCCCTTGAGCAGGTCCCCGTCATTCTTTGGGCACTTCCTTACTTTATTATACACAAAGATATCCCAGGTCCAGCTCATTGTTTTCCTGCCCTAGCCCTGGAATCAGCTATTTCTCCAGGGCTCTTGGTTCCTTTTAATCGGGAATGATGTATGGAAGCCAGGACCTGGATAATATAAGTGCCCGTTGCTACTAATGTGCATTGCACTCAGGCCTTCTTGGTGGACTCAGGGCTAGGAAGTGTGTGTGTGTGTGTGTGTGTGTGACTTTCTTATGCATGAGCTTGTATTACAACTTAAAATTCCAGTCAAACACCAGAGGGCTTTTCCTTTGCTTTCCCCCATTCCAGACTTTCTTTCTTTCTTTTCTTTCTTTCTCTCTCTCTCTCTCTTTCTTTCTCTCTTTCTCTCTTTCTTTCTTAATTGTGTAGTCACTTTATTTTATTTTTTTAAAAGATTTATTTATTTACTTGAAAGTCAGAGTTACACAGAGAGAGGAGAGGCAGAGAGAGAGAAAGGTCTTCCTTCCGCTAGTTCACTCCCCAAATGGCCACAACAGTTGGAACTGAGCCAATCCGAAGCCAGGAGCCAGGAGCTTCTTCCAGGTCTCCCACATGGCTGCAGGGGCCCAAGGACTCGGGCCATCTTCCACTGGTTTCCCAGGCTATAGCAGAGAGCCGGACAGGAAATAGAGCAGCCGGGACTCGAACCGGCGCCCACATGGGATGCAGGCATTGCAGGCGGCGGCTTTACCTGCTACACCACAGTGCCGGCCCCAGACTTGTATTTTTCTATTTTTACAGTGATAACTCTGGCTCCCAGTAAGCACAGATATATAATTCGTTTGCTGCATCGAACACTACACACAAAGTTGTTTGAGAATTGCTAAGCCCGTACCACTCTCGGCAAATCTGAGTCCAGTTCAAGACTTGTCTCTAGTTTCTTGTGCCCGTAGGCTGAGGGTGCATATGCTCATTGCTGTGGAACCCCGATAAATGCCTTTGTCGGCCCTGGTGTTGTTTCCACGTCCACAGCTGGGCTCAGCTCCAACCCACAAGGCAACAGATCCTGCTACAGACAGGGCACCCTGATCCCAGCCGCAGCCCTGCTGTATGTGGACCCCACTTCATTCCCACTCGTGCAGGATCATGGGTTTTCTCTTCTGCACCCTGGAGTGGCCAGCCCAGCTGGTTCTTGCAGAGCCTGGTGTCTACATTCGGTCTCAGATGTGCCCAGGATGAACACTTGGCTCTGCCGACACTGGCTCCTCTTTCCTCCCCTCCCGTTGGCTGGGGCTTCACTGTGCTTTGAGAAGATCCCAACAGACTCTCTCTTGTCCTCATCATAAAGTGCCTTTGTTCCTGAGCCTGCTCCTAGCCCTGTTCACCTCATTCCCCCCAAGCTGGGACAGTTGGTGACAGCCTTACAAAGAGCTTGCCTCCATCAGGGGACATGCCCCACCTTCTGTCCTTGGATTCATTTGTGGGCAGTCATGAGATCTGGGGAGACAGAGTGTACTCAGTACTGCTGCCCGATCTCAAAGCTTTCATTGGGGTTAGAGGCGGTGAGAAAGCTCCTTTTCAGGACCCATGGCAGGGAGCTGCAGAACTCTATGGTGGGGTGGTCGTTCGGTGCCATGATTAAGATATTACATGGGATGCCCGCATCTCATATCAGACTGCCTAGGTTCAAATCCTGGCTTCACTTCCAATTCCAACTTCCTGCTAAGGCGCACCTTGGGAAGTGGCAGTTGAAGGCCAGCGCCATGGCTCAACAGGCTAATCCTCTGCCTTGTGGCGCCGGCACACCGGGTTCTAGTCCCGGTCGGGGCGCCGGATTCTGTCCCGGTTGCCCCTCTTCCAGGCCAGCTCTCTGCTATGGCCCGGGAGTGCAGTGGCGGATGGCCCAAGTGCTTGGGCCCTGCACCCCAAGGGAAACCAGGAGAAGCACCTGGCTCCTGCCTTTGGATCAGCGCAGTGTGCTGGCTACAGCGCACTGGCCGCAGCGGCCATTGGAGGGTGAACCAACGGCAAAGGAAGACCTTTCTCTCTGTCTCTCTCTCTCTCACTGTCCACTCTGCCTGTCAAAAAAATAAATAAATAAAAATTTAAAAAAAGGGGAAGTGGCAGTGATGGCTCAAGTATCTGAATTGCTGCTCCCCATATGGGAGACCCAGATTGAGTTCTTGGCTCCTGGCTTTGGCCTGGCCCAGACACCACAGTGGTGGACACTGGGAAGTGAACCAGGAGATGGAAGATCTCTTTGCCTTTTAAATACAGAGAGGAAGAGAACATAATAAAATCCTTTTCCACCAGGGTGACACCGGGTTGGCAGCCAATCCCATGCATGGGCTGCTAAAGTGGGCTTGAGCTAAAAGGGAAGGTGGGCATTCCTGTGTCCCTCACCAGCCTGAATCCAGCCAAGCAGACAGACACTTTACAGGGAGGGGTGTACTTGGTGCCAGTTTTTTGTTTTTTTTTTTTGACAGGCAGAGTGGACAGTGAGAGAGAGAGACAGAGAGAAAGGTCTCCCCTTTCCTGTTGGTTCACTCTCCAATGGCTGCTGTGGCTGGCGCACTGTGGCTGGCGCACCACGCTGATCCGAAGCTAGGAGCCAGGTGCTTCTCCTGGTCTCCCATGCAGGTGCAGGGCCCAAGCACTTGGGCCATCCTCCACTGCACTCCCAGGCCATAGCAGAGAGCTGGCCTGGAAGAGGAGCAACCGGGACAGAATCCGGCACCCCAACCAGGACTAGAACCCAGTGTGCTGGCACTGCAGGTGGAGGATTAGCCTATTGAGTCGTGGTGCCAGCTTGGTGCCAGTATTAAAGCAGGAGGCGCCGTGCTCTGAGGGGAGCAGCAACTCGCCAGTGTCCCTCAGGTAGGACGGAGCAGAGCCGGGACCGGGACCTGGGCCTCTGGGAGCCCCCTGGAGCTCCCTGTGCCAGTCTCCTCACTCCACCATCGTGCCCGGGGAAACAGTTCGCCTCTCTGCAAGAACTGTTGCAGCAGTAATGTTCCCTTGGTTTGGTCAGCAGGTAGAGCTACTCCTCTGCTCTTAACATGCAGAGGTGTGACCCTGGGGGGGCCACCCCCCAGGAAGGGCCCATCAGCCATCACCCCAGCCACAAATTAGTCTTAGCACTTTGCTCCCCCAAACTCTCTCCATCTCTGAATCCACAGTTGGGGACTGGGTTTTGTGGGTGAGGCCAGTTGAGAACACAGGATGCCTAGGAGGGCAGAATTGCCACTGGCCCGGCAGCCAGGCCCTGGGCTTGCTGTTTGCTCTATGGAATTGCAACTAAAATTTGCTATAACCTGGGGGGAGGCGGCAGTTATCCCATCTGACAGGAGAGAGCAGAGATTCAGAGAAGGCCCTCAGTCGAAAAGCAGAGCTGGAATCAAGTCCTGCCTGCATGTAAAAACAGAATAAACACAGGACAGAGCACAGGCACCATGCAGCATAATTTTTTCCTTGATATGAAATGAAATCTCAAAGGGATAGAGGGCAAAGTGGGGCTTTGCCATTACCTGTTTTTGTTCTTTTTTATTTTTTATTTTTTATTTTGACAGGCAGAGTGGACAGTGAGAGAGAGAGACAGAGAGAAAGGTCCTCCTTTTGCCGTTGGTTCACCCTCCAATGGCCGCTGCGGCCAGTGCGCTGTAGCCAGCACACTGCGCTGATACAAAGGCAGGAGCCAGGTGCTTCTCCTGGTTTCCCTTGGGGTGCAGGGCCCAAGCACTTGGGCCATCCGCCACTGCACTCCCGGGCCACAGCAGAGAGCTGGCCTGGAAGAGGGGCAACCGGGACAGGATCGGTGCCCCGACCGGGACTAGAACCCGGTGTGCCGGCGCCGCAAGGCGGAGGATTAGCCTAGTGAGCCGCGGCGCTGGCTTCTTTTTTATTTTTAAGATTTACTTATTTATTTGAGAGAGAGAGAGAGATATATATTGAAATCTTTCATTTAGGGGCCAGTGTTGTGGTATAGTGGGCAAGGCCACAGCCTGTGACACCGGCTCCCATATGGGTGCCTGTTCCAGTTCCCCTCCAGTTCCCAGCTGCTCCACTTCCCATCCAGCTCCCTGCTAGTGTACCTGGGAAAGCAGCAGAGGATGGCCCAGGTGCTTGGGCTGCTGCACCCATGTGGGAGACTTAGATGAAACTCCTGGCTCCTGGCTTTGACCTGGCCAGCCCTGGCTGTTGCAGCCATTTGGGGAGTGAACCAGCAGATGGAAGATCTCTATGTCCCTCCCCAGTACCTCATAACTCTGCTTTGCAAATAAATACAATAAATCTTTTTTTAAAAAAAAAGAAATCTTCCATCCGCTGGTTCACTCCCCCAAAGAACCACAATAGAGTGAGGAACTCCATTCGGGTCTCCCACATGGGTGGCAGGGACACAAGTCTTGGGCCAGCTTCCCCTGCCTTCCAGGTGCAGGATCAGAAGTGCAGAGCTGGGATTTGTGTAGCATTCCAATATGGGATGCTAGTGTTGTAAGAAGCTGCTTAACTTGCTGTGCCACAACACTGGCCCCTTTTTGGTTCTTTTGTTGTTTTAATTTTAAATATATGAAATATCATTAACTACATTTCCATATTTAATGATACAGATATATTTCTAGAACCTTCCTGACTCTGTTTCCCCCTCCCCCCTGCATAAGGTCGGAGGAAGCAGAGGGCATTTTGGATCCCCAGGACTCAGAGAAGTTAAACTTCAACGAGAAGTGCACCGAGAGCCCACTACTGACCCAACTCTGGGCGACGGCCGTTCTTGGCTCCCTCTCAGGTTAGGAGCTGCCAGAGCCTCGCTCCATGAGGAGCAAGCGGGCTTCTGTCTGTCTGTCTGTCTGTCTGTGTGGGGTTTGCTGCTGGGTGCCACCGGGCACCTGTGCTGCAGGGATGGCAGCGTAAGCAGCCAGTGATGCTGGCCGCAGCCTGCGCAGCTGGGCCGCGCCCTTCCCCTGTCCACAGCGAGCTGCTGAGGCTGGGTCTAGGCTAAACCTCGTCCCTGTAAATCACATCCTCTTCACGTCCTGCCTTCCTGGGACAGCTCAGGATTGTTTCTGGGAAACCTCGAGTTTCTCTTTAAGAAGATGTAGTAATGGATGGCCAACCGGAGCAGCTGTGCACCCAGAATGAAGCTGCCTGGAGCGCCCTCTCTCCTTCATTTAACAATCGTTGGCTTGGGCCGCCTGTGGGCCTGGCCCTGTGCTGCACGCCAGGGCTGCAGAGGTGAGCATGACCCGGTCTCCTGCCTCCGGGAATTCCCACTACGTACAGAGGTTCTCGAAGCAGGCTTTTCCCAGGCTGCATGGAAGCTTCCATGTGGCAGACTTGGCACAAGTCATGGAAAGGCAGGGTTAACACATTGATTTTTTTTTTCCCTCAATGTTAACCCCTCCCCTGCCTAGTTTTACACTTTCAGAGCAAGCTTCAGCTTGTTTACACTAGCTGCTGGCATCAGATGGTGCCTGGTTTATCAGCACCCCACTTAGTTAACTGCGGGCAAGTGTCTATCTTATGCCTCTGATCGTCCAGGGTCTCCATCCCTGGGAGGAGTATGGAGGCCACAGATAAGACCAGCTAGAAAGCAGTATGACCACTGCTAAATGTAGCAACAAGACGGGTCTTCATTTGGATCCTGCCACCAACTCAGTGGGTAGTCTGGGGCTAGTCCTTTCTCTCTGGGTCTTATTTCTATCAGAGTTTATAGGTGAGGGTCAATAAGTGTACTGAGCACTTATTCTATGCTAGGCACATAACATGTATCATTTTGTTTAATTTTCATGTCTACACTGCACTAGTGTGAGCTCCATTTTACAGATGGGAAAATGGAGGCTCAGGGAAAGTACATGGTCTGCCTCAGGTCTCGCTGCACCAGTGAGTGGTTAGAGTTGAGGGTGGGCCCAGGCAACTCGGAGAATTCTTTCCGGCAGGCACAGAGGACATACGGATTGATGAGCGGACTGTCAGCCCCTTCCTGCAGCTGTCAGATGACCGAAGGACCCTGACCTTCAGCACCAAGAAGTCCAAGGTCTGTGCAGACGGCCCGGAGCGTTTTGACCACTGGCCCAATGCCATGGCTGCCACCTCCTTCCAGGCCGGGCTCCACGCCTGGGTGGTGAACGTGCAGAGCAGCTGCGCATACAAGGTGGGCGTGGCCTCGGGCCAGCTGCCCCGCAAGGGTTCTGGCAATGACTGCCGTCTGGGCCACAACACCTTCTCCTGGGTCTTCTCCCGCTACGACCAGGACTTCCGCTTCTCCCACAACGGGCAGCACGAGCCCCTGGGGCTGCTGCGGGGCCCGGCCCGGCTGGGCGTGCTGCTGGACCTGCAGGCGCAGGAGCTACTCTTCTACGAGCCGGTGTCGGGCACTGTGCTCTACACCCACCGTGCCGCCTTCCCCGTACCCCTCTTCCCTGTCTTCGCGGTGGCCGACCAGACCATCTCCCTCGTGCACTGACCTCTGGCCACAGGGAGGCCAGCTCCTCCTTGCCACACCCTTTCGGGACACCATTCTTTCCCAAATGGGTGTGTGTGTGTGGCTAAGGGAAACAGGGCCAGGCCCACTGGTTAGCTCTGGGAGGGGTGAGGATGTGGCCCAACTGGACCCAGTGTTTAAGTGCTGGGTCCCTGGGGAGAACCTGCTGCTTCCTGGGTCTTAGTCTTCCAAAGCCACCATGCACCTGCCTCTCCCAGGCTGTTTTGCTGACCACTTTATCTCTGGCATCTGCATGGTGCCAGGCGTGTAGAGTGCAGGAAGAATGAGGTGAGTGGATGGACGGACGGATGGGGCTGCACAGTGACTGGGGGATGCGGTAGGCTCTGGGGTAGCACCGTGAATCCCTGCCCCAGCGTCAGTGAGCAGAAGAGGTTCTCTGGCAGAAGCCTCCGGCCTCTTCAGCCCAGTTTTGTGCTTTGCATCCTCTTTCATAACACGGCATGCAGAGCAGGTGTTTGTGTAGCTCACAGGACAAGCTGGACACAGGGCTGGCCTGGCGGTCACGTCCTCTGCCGAGGTGGAGGACCAAAGTGTCCCATTAACAGGTGGTCTGAGAGCCATCAGCCTGGGCCTCAGACCTGGCAGCTGAGTGGAGTCCCCACCGACAGTGGAAGCCGAGGTGAGGGCTTCAGGTCAGACAGAGCCGAGGGCTGCCTTAGGAATCACAGACATTAAAGGTTTCAAACGATTGAAAGTTTCTTCCACGCTGTTGGTCACTGGGTATATACGGTGTGCTGGCCCTGTCTTCCTGATTCTCGTCTACTCTCTCTCAGGGTGGCAGGTCCATGTAGCTACAGCCCAGAGACCTTACAGGTACCAAGGGCAAGTCCATTGTGTTTTCCTCCATGAGCTGTGCACCCTGGAATAAGGTCATCAAAAGCACTGTCTCCTACAGCTTCAGGCCCCTGGGCCCAAAGAGGACGAGAGCCAGAGTCCTCCCCACTCTTTTTTTGGGGGGAGACTCACAGCAGTTTGTAAACCACCGTTTGGGGCTGGTACTGTGGAGCAGCAGGCTAGGCCACGGCCTGCAACACCGGCATCCCGTACCACAGTGCAGTTTCGGGTCCCAGCTGCTCTGCTTCCAATCCAGCTTCCTGCTAATGTACCTGGGAAGGCAGCAGAGGATGGCTCAACTCTGTGGGTCCCTGCCACCCATGTGGGACACTTGGATGGGGTGCATGGCTCCTGGCGTAAGCCTGGCCCAGACCTGGGTTTTGTGGCCATTTGGGGAGTGAACCAGCAGACAGAAGATCTCTGTCACTAAATCCTTCAAATAAATAAATTTAAAAAAAAGAGAGAGAAACCACTGTTTAATCAGGGGAGGCCACAACATAAGACGGTGAGGGTCAACAGTCAGTGACTGAGACAGCACAGGATGGAGACAGCCACAGCCGTCAGTTCTGGCCACGCAGGAACACACACCCAGAATGGCCAGGAATAGAGATCCTTGGAGAAAAACTGAAAACACTCCTGATTTTTATGTGAAATCTCTTGATGTTTGTTTGGTCAGTAAGTTATTTCAAACTCTGGGCACATAGCTGCAGCCCACAGGACTCCGACTGAAGGGCAGTGGTTAAGACCCGGCCTGGGATGCTCGCACCCCGTACTGGAGTGCCTGGGTTCAAGTCCTGGCTCCTTCCCCATTCCAGCTTCTTGCTAATGCACACCCTGGGAGGCAGCAGGTGGTGGCTCAAGTACTGCCTCCCACGTGGAAGCCCTGGATTGAGTTCCAGGCCCCTGGCCCTGACCTGGCCCAGCTCCAGCTACTGTGGGCATTTAGCCCGTGAGCCAATGACTGGAGGATATCTCTGACTCTGTTTTCCAAGAAACAGTAAAAATAAAGAACATCTGTTTTTTTTTTTGTTTGTTTGTTTGTTTTGTTTTGTTTTTGACAGGCAGAGTGGATAGTGAGAGAGAGACAGAGAGAAAGGTCTTCCTTTGCCGTTGGTTTACCCTCCAATGGCCGCTGCGGCCGGTGTGCTGCGGCCGACGCACCGCGCTGATCTGATGGCAGGAGCCAGGTGCTTCTCCTGGTCTCCCATGGGGTGCAGGGCCCAAGCACTTGGGCCATCCTCCACTGCACTCCCTGGCCATAGCAGAGAGCTGGCCTGGAAGAGGGGCAACCAGGACAGGATTGGTGCCCCGACCGGGACTAGAACCCGGTGTGCCAGCGCTGCAAGGCGGAGGATTAGCCTAGTGAGCCGGGGCGCCGGCTAAGAACACCTGTTAACAACTGTTCGGGTTGAAATGACCTTGGAGGCCCTGGCAGCTGGGACCACACAGCTTGTGACCAGCGTCCTCACTGCCGGAAGCTCAGGAATTATTGTTGCGACACCGGCCTTGGCGCCAGGCAGACAAACAGGGGTTCTGGTGACATCTGAATGTATCAGCCCTGCCTTTGCCTGGGCAGCCACGGCCCAGCGGTCTGGCTCAAAGTCAAGCTCTTCCAACTGGCACCCGAAGGCCTCCATGTCCCCCTCCCCCCAGTGGCCGTCAGTCCACAGTTCAGCGGCCTGCTGCAGGAATGTCCTCTGCCCATCTCGTTGCCACGCCCGTGGTTCAGGGTCCACTCCAGGGCTCCCCCTGGCTGCAGGCACCAGAACATGCACTGTGTGTGACTATCTTGGCAGGAAGAGAAATGAAATCTTAAAAACCCACCCCATGGCTTTAACCTCTCATTGTTCCCCCTCCTGCCCCTCCTGCCCCCCTGGGCTTGTCTTTGTCCCCAAGATGGGGATGTCTTTCCCTGCTCTCTCAGGACCTCCACTGCGTTGGAGCTTGGCAGTGAAGCCTGACTCTCTCATTTGCAAAGCGGGAGGCGTACTTTTGCGCCTTAGTAGTTTGGAGGGTTACGTATGCCTATCATGAACTGAACACGCAAACACAGGGCAGGCCAGGTCAACAGTGCCGGGCCATGTTCTTTCTCAGATCTGCTCAGACTGGAGGGCTGTGGACGGGGTCCCTACAGCGCAGCTTTAGCACCCTGGTTTTTCAGGCAGCTCTGACCTCACATCCAGGGAGATGGTGTCGCAGGGGCTACAGGAGAGGCCTCCGTTGGGATTCCTGTGTTGACTCAAGCCATGTCTCGGGTTTGGAATTTCAGCTCTTCCCCCGACATAGGGACCCTGTTGCTAAAATGAAGTTTGAAGATGCCCAGTTTTTCTTTTTTTCGACAGGCAGAGTGGATAGTGAGAGAGAGAGACAGCGAGAAAGGTCTTCCTTTTTGCCGTTGGTTCACCCTCCAATGGCCGCTGCGCTGGCTCATCGTGCTGATCCGAAGCCAGGAGCCAGGTGCTTCTCCTGGTCTCCCATGCGGGTGCAGGGCCCAAGCACTTGGGCCATCCGCCACTGCCTTCCCCGGGCCACAGCAGAGAGCTGGACTGGAAGAGGGCAACCGGGATAGAATCCGGCGCCCCGACCGGGACTAGAACCCGGTGTGCCGGCGCTGCAAGGCGGAGGATTAGCCTGTTAAGCCACGGCGCTGGCCCGAGATGCCCAGTTCTTCAAAGCTAGCTGGGCCCTGGGTGAATCTCGGGGGAGGTGAGGGGGAATGATTGGTGGAAAGGGACACAGGTGTGAAAGAGAATGAGCAAACAGTCCCGGACCAGGCAGCGGGCAGGGCTAAAAGCCAGCACTCACTGTTTATAGTCAGAACAGGCTGTAGGGGGCAGAGTCCAGGAGTGGGGGGAAGGAGGTGCTGCTTGTCTCCAGTGGCCTAGGGCCATGGCCCTCACCACATTCAAAGCCCTGGGGTGGAGCCCTCTAGGCGGTCCAGGGCAGGCAGGAGATGGGACAGAGAGGGGAGGATGTGTTCTTCAGGGACAGCATCTCTGACCGCAGGCTCCAGAGGCTCCGGGCCAAGCACCAGGAAGCCGTGCATGCCCACAGCCCGCGCCCCCTGGTAGTCACAGCGGTAGCTGTCCCCGACGTGTGCTGCCGCTGCGGGTTCCACGTGACCCAGCCGCAAGGCCTCCTGGAAAATGCGGGGGTCCGGCTTGGGCCAGCCAGCAGCCTCAGAGGTCAACACAAAGTCAAAGTGCTCCCGCAGGCCCAGCCCCGCCAGGACGGCCTCCAGCCGCCGGTCAAAGTTGGAGACCACCGCCAGCCTCAGACCCCGCCGACGGCAGCCCCTCAGGGCGGCCTCAGCCCCCTCCAACACCTGCCAGTTGGAGGGGCTGCTAAAGTCCTCATACAGCTGCTCGGCAATGGGGGCCACGGCCCGGGCATCCTGGACACCTGCCAGGTGGAAGGTCTGCAGGACCACGTCCAGCCACCAGCGGCGGGAGGTGAGGCCCTGGCTCAGGCCGTAGTTGGGGAAGCTGTGGCTCTGGGCCCTGTGGGCCTGCCTGAAGGCTTGGCCCAGGGCTGCAGCCTCCACCTTCAGCCCGTGGGCTCGGGCCTTAGCGGCATACTCTTCCCCCAAGGGGCGGCGCAGTCTAAGCAGTGTGTCCGTCACGTCCCACGTCAGCAGCCGGATCTGCAGCCTGCGAGCCATGGGCAGGCCAAGTCCAAGGGCCACAAGCAAGCTAAGCTGGACAGTGGCACTCCTCCACGGCCTGCCAGTCTCTGCTCTCCAGGCGTCGGGGGTCAGACTTGCTGGCTGACATGCAACCCTTGGGGGACGTCTTCCTGGAATGAGAGACAGCCAGTGAAGGTTCCGACTGTGGTGCTGCCCGCTGTGTGAGCCCAGGACGGTCCCTCTCTGAACCCGTCTCATGGAAGAAGAACACAATGGCATTAACCTCCTCTCAAATGTGGGGCTACAAGAGACCACTCATTCATCCCGACAGCGCGTTTCTGAGCCCCTTTATGAGCTAGATGCTGGGGAATGGGAGATTTCCAACCTCATGGCATTCGCGGGCAAGCAAGAGTACGAGACACAGCTATTACACAAAGCACTATGCAAACTAATGAAGTCAGAAGGCACCGTGTGGATATAAATCCAGAGACCCAATCCAGTCTTTGTTGTTGGAGAATTTCCCAAGCAAGTGAAGAAGTTTCAGTGGAGATCTAAGGAATGGATCTGCAGGAAGCAGAGGTGGGTAGTGGAAACAACAAGTGCAAAGGCCCTGAGGCAGGGCAGAGGCCAGTGTCCTGGGTAGAGCGGGACCAGCTCAGGTGGCGTGGCGCTTTGTAGATCAAGACAGGAAACAATTATGACTGCTATTACTGTTATTAGCAATGTCAAAGATAAGGGGACTATTACAGGCCATCTGAACAACATCTTGACTGTTCAACAGGGCAGACTGAGCCAGACAAAGGCAGGTACTTGCCTAGGGTCACAAATGAGTCCCAGCACAGCCACGACTAGAACCCAAACTTCCAGAGTCCAGGGAAGGCCAGGACTCCCTTGCTCTAAATGCTTCGACATTAAAAACAAAAACTTCAGTGAGGACAAGAGAGCGGAGAGAGCAGCCGGCTCCGCGCTGTCCCCAGCCTCTTGGTCCTTCCTGGAGGGGCTGACACGGGCTTGGGAGGAGCCCCAGTGGAGGGATTTTAGACTCCATGCACAAAGAAAGTTTCCCAGCCTGGGGTCCAGCAGTTGGCTGCGGCTTCCTTCCCAGCCGGAGCTGGTTCCAGACAGGCCCCTGCCGGCCCGCTGAACCTGAGGGGCCGGGGTCAGGGGGCAGCCAACGTGCTGCTCAGAGCGGACCGGGGCTGGTGAATCTGGCGCCGAGTGTTAGAAACAACGCCAACCAGATGAGTTTCCGTCCGACTGCAACTTAGGGAGGGAGGCCGAGCCAAAGACCCCCTCGTTCTGCAGGTGGGCAGACGTGGGGAGGCGGGGGGGGGGCGGAGGGGCGGGGACTTGCTCCAAGTCGCTCAGGGTGTCACAGGCGCGGCCCAGACCACACCAAAGGGCTCAGCTTCCCAACCCACTTCTGGAAGCCGGGGCTGGGCCCCTGGGCTGCAGGCCCGCACGGCTCACCCCCCTCCCTGGGCTCGGCGGACGCTAAGTCCAGGTAGCCCCGAGTGAACGCAGTCTCCGCAGCGGCCAACGGATGAAGAGTGGCCTGAGGCCGCTGGGCCCGGGCTCCTGGGCGGCCTTGGCTGCAGCCCGCTCCCACCGCCCGGCGCCAGTCTCCGGGCCCCCAACTCAACTCACCTGCTGGCAAAGAACGGGTCAGCAAGGACGCCGCGCTGCACGCCGGCTCCAGCAGGCGCTCCCGGCGCGCACCGGGCCCTCGGCCGGGCGGGGTCACGTGGGCCGCGGCGCCCCGCCCCCGGCACCCCGCCCCCCCTCGGCGCCCCGCCCCCTCATTGCCGCATCCGCGCGCGTTCGGGACTCTGGTCTCACAATCCCCAGCGGGTGGTAGGAGGGAATTGCGTTTCGTTGGACACATTTTGCTAATATTGGAATCCTCTGCAGTTACCCAGATGTATTTTGTTTTTCCCTTTGGGGGCGAAAAATGAGTTGGGTTTTGTTTGCAATATAATGCACGCTCGCTCGTCTCAAAAACATTCCAAAATCAAGGAAATTAGACGATTGCAGAGACTGCCGGGGTGGGGGTGGGGCTCTCTAGGAGACGTGGGCTGGAGAGGAACAGAGATCTGATAAGGAGGCGGCCAGGGGAAGATCAAGGGACAAGTACTCCGGGTGAGCCACTGGCGAGTGTGGGGCTGGAGCCCCAGCCTGGTTACCGAGAGCAAAGGCCATGGGGCTGGGAGGAAAGCAAGGCTTCTCCACCCCTATTCCACTCCCCAGGGGTTGCTAACATGAATGTGTGCTGTAAAAAAAAAATCCCTCTCTCTTTCTTAATATTTTTTACTTATTTGAAAGGCAGAGTTACAGAGCAAAAGAGAGGGAGAGAAAGATCTTCCATCCGCTGGTTCACTCCCCAAATGACCACAACGGCCGGAGCTGAGCAGATCCCAAGCCAGGAGCCAGGAGCTTCTTCCGGGTCTCTCATATGGGTGCAGGGGCCCAAGCACTTCCGCTGCTTTCCCAGGCCATAAGCAGGCATCTGGATGGGAAGTAGAGCAGCTGGGACTCGAACTGTTGCTCATATGGGATGCAGGTGGTGTCACAGGTGGCCACAGGGGCCCGAGACTTTTTCTAGAAGCGCACAAACAGGTACATGATTTTCTTCCTTCATCCTCTCTACCCCTACTCCTCCCTTTGGAAAAACAGAGCCTTTCTGTGTCACTTCAGGGGGACAACCTCTGGGGGAACCTGACTGGGTTCAGGCCTGGGAGTGTGGAGTCTCAGATCTTGGGTCCTAGGGAGAACCTGACGATGGGGACTCAGCTGCCAAACTGGTTTGTGCCCCAGGCTCGGTTCTCAGGAGTGGGGGTTGGGCAGGGTGCTGGGAGGCCAGGGGTCCATCTGCATTTCTGAGATTCCTCCCTTGGGTTCTGGGCCCAGATCCGCCACCTGACCCTCTGTGAGGCCTCTGTTCCATTCTTCCTCTGTGGGCTTCGGGCTCCCCGTGTGCAAAGTGGAGGGACTGGACAAAAGAACTTCCACCTACAGTTCAGGGGAGCTTTTAGGTTAATTTCCAAGATAATTAACTTTGCCCATCAGACCTCAGTTTCTCAGTATGAAAATAGGGTACAAGGATATCTACATCAGTATCCAATGAACTCACATGGGAAAGCTCTTCGGGAAGTAAATGTTGACTCTTTTGGGATGAGAAAGTGGAGACTCCTGACAGGTTAAAGTCAAGGTCACATGGTGTTTCGACCCAGGGCCACCTCCAGGAAGGGAGCATTTCCAGGCCTATCCTGTGAATGTGCCCCCTCCACGCGTGGCCCTGGTTTAACCCTGTTCTCCAGGATTTGTTTGTCATTTTACCTGGGTAACTTAGTGAGCGGAGTAAAAGGAACCTTGCATAGCACAGGAGAGTCTGTGACAAGTTCCCACTACTCTGAAACAACCTGCTTTGTCATTTGCCAGTGTATAAGTGGGAACCTTTACTGCGCATGTTTTCCTCCGTAAACGAGAAGCCCGATCTTCTGCAGGTGCCATCCCTTGATGTGTTTCATGGGGGTGTGGCCTGCTGCTTGCTTCTGGAGACACCTGGCCTGTTACCGTTCTGGATGCTGCCTTAAGTGACTTCTCTCAGGGAAACCACGATTTGTACATAAGGATATTTTCCCTCAGATTTTTTTTTAAAAAGATTTATTTGAAAGTCAGAGTTACACAGAGGAGAGGCACAGAGAGAGAGAGAGAGAGAGAGGTCTTCCATCCGATGGTTCACTCCCCAATTGGCTGCAATGGCCGGAGCTGTGCTGATCCGAAGCCAGGAGCCAGGAGCTTCTTCTGGGTCTCCCATGCGGGTGCAGGGGCCCAAGCACTTGGGCCATCTTCTATTGCTTTCCTAGGCCATAGCAGAGAGCTGGAACGGAAGTGGAGCAGCCGGGACTCGAACTGGTGCCCATGTGGGATGCCGGCACTTCAGGTCAGGGCGTCAACTTGCTGCACCACAGCGCCACAGCTCCAGCCCCAGTCCCTCAGATTTTTATATTGAAAGCACTACATAAGCCCAGGCTGAACCCGCTAGGCACATATCTCTCTTTACTTTTAATTTTCCATTTATTTACTTTTGTTAACTTTAAATTAAAAGTACACAGAAAAAAAAAAAAAAGCAAAAAAGTATACATCCCATACAGGCAGCACCCACAGCAAAAAAAATAATTTTGTTTAATTTTTTTTTTTTAAAGGCAGAGACACAGAAAGAGAAGGAGGTGGGGGGGGGGAGATCTTCCATCCACTGGTTCACTCCCCAAATGGCCACAATGGCCAGGACTGGGTGAGGCTGAGGTCAGGAGCCAGGAGCCTCTTCAGGGTCTCCCATGTGGGTGGCAGGGACCCAAGGACTTGGGGCATCTTCTGCTGCGTGTGCAGGCAGGGAGCTAGATCAGAAATGGAACAGCTGGGACTCAAACCAGCGCTCACATAGGATGTCCACACCATAGGCGGCTGCTTAATCTTCTATGGGACAGTGTTGGCCTGAGAAGGAATATTTGTCACCCTGGAGCTGTTTGCTTTCAGTGGCTTCTCATTGCATAGTTTCTTTTTTTTTTTTTTTAAACGAAGAATTCAGTCATTTATTTATTTATTTATTTATTTTTATTTTTGACAGGCAGAGTGTGGACAGTGAGAGAGAGACAGAGAGAAAGGTCTTCCTTTTGCCGTTGGTTCACCCTCCAATGGCCGCCGCGGTAGCACACTGCGGCCGGCGCACCGCGCTGATCCGATGGCAGGAGCCAGGTGCTTCTCCTGGTCTCCCATTGGGTGCAGGGCCCAAGCACTTGGGCCATCCTCCACTGCACTCCCTGGCCACAGCAGAGAGCTGGCCTGGAAGAGGGGCAACCGGGACAGGATCGGTGCCCCAACCGGGACTAGAACCCGGTGTGCCGGCACCGCAAGGCAGAGGATTAGCCTAGTGAGCTGTGGCGCCGGCCTCATTGCATAGTTTCAATACAGCATGCATTTTTTTGTTTGTTTGTTTAAGATTTATTTATTTGAAAAGCAGAGAGAGACACAGAAATCTTCTCTCTGCTGGGTCACTACCCAAATGCCTGCAATAGCCAAGACTGGGCCAGGCCAAAGCCAAGAACTAAAAACATCATTGAGGTCTCCCCCATGGGTGGCAGGAACCCAAAATTTTGGGCCATGATCTGCTGCCTCCAGGGAGCCTTAGCAGGAAGCTGGACTGGAAACTCCACTCTGATAGGGGTGTAGGCAACCAAGCAGCAGCTCAACCCGTTGTGCTCCATCACCTGCCCCCTTAGCTCAAAGTTTGTTTAGAAGATTCGTCCGTGTTGCTGTGTGGTTGCGGTTCCTTCCTTCGCATACCAGTAATATTCCGTTACATGAACAGGTCTCATTGTACCGCTGCTGGACATGTGGGTTATCTCTAGCTTCTGGTTATTGCACATATTACAAAATGCTGCTACGAACATTCTTGCGCATGTTTCTTGTTGAACAGACCTGTGTATTTCTGGCTACATAAATACCTAGGTGTCCACGTTTCTGTTGGATAAGTCACTGTCATCAGGTTGGCAGATGCTCACCTTCAGTAAAGGGCCAGTTTCTGAAGTGGTTCAGCCAATAATCGCTGAGCTTGTTTCTCCACATTCTTCTTCTTCTTTTTTTTTGGACAGGCAGAGTAGACAGAGAGAGAGAGAGAGAGAGAAAGGTCTTCCTTTTCCATTGGTTCACCCCCCCAAATGGCCGCTAAGGCCGGCGTGCTGCGGCTGGTGCACCGTGCCGATCTGAAGCCAGGAGCCAGGTGCTTCCTCCAGGTCTCCCTGTGGGTGTAGGGCCCAAGCACTTGGGCCATTTTCCACTGCCTTCCTGGGCCACAGCAGAGAGCTGGACTGGAAGAGGAGCAACCAGGACTAGAACCCGGGGTGCCAATGCCGCAGGCGGAGGATCAGCCCGGTGAACCGCGGCGCCGGTCTCTCCACATTCTTAACAATTGCCATTTCTTTTTTTAACACTGGGCATTCTGATGGTACTTTTCTTAAAAAAGATTTATCTATTTGAAACGCAGAATTATAGAGAAATCTTCCATCTGCTGGTTCACTCCTCAAATGGCCAAAATGGCCACAATATCCAGGGCTGGCCAGGCTAAAGCCAGGAGCCCAGAACGCCCATCATCCAGGTCTCCTACAAAGGTGGCAGGGGCCCGAGCACTTCCATCATCTTCTGCTGCTTTCCAAGCTCATTAGTAGGGGGGGAGTTGGATCGGGACTCGAACCAGTGTTCATAAGAGATGCCAGCATCGCAGGTGGTGGTTTAACCTGCTGTACCAACCATAACACTGGCCTTTCTTTGTGGTATTTTTTTCCCCTTGTGGCTTTAATTTTAATTTCATCACCAACTAATGAAGACAACATTTTCATGTGTGTTGCCAAGATTCGTGTATTTATACAACTACACATGACTATTCCTGCTATATATAACATGAATAGAGATAATGCATATATGTATAAAGCTAAAGTCCCCCCCAAGACAGTCCCTCATCCCTGTCCCTTCATAATCCCTTCCTTCCTGAGATTCCAAGGAGCTCGATGTGGTGGAGACGGCCATTTACCTGGAGAGCCATCGTCTCCCTCTTCCTTAGTGAATGAACCTGGGTTGTAGCTGAGTCTATGGCCACCCCATTGAACTATTTTTCAACTTCCCATATACAATGAGTGTGGCCATGTGACAAAGATAATCTAACTTTTGGATCATGCCCATATTAAGAAGGGTCATGCCCTCCAGTTTGTCCCCGTCCTGCTGCCTAAACAGAGGACCTGGTGGTAGGAAATAGAAGCCACCATCTTTGATCATGAGATGGAAGACAAAATGTGTTGAGAATAACAGAACTGCGGGGTGACACTCCTCCCCCTACACCACCCCAACACACCCGATGTGGCTGACCAATCAGCCCTGTAGTGCTTAGAATTAAATTTGCATATTGAGCTATTGTTACTTTAGCTTTGTTTTAGCCGCCAAACCTGAATCTTGACAGAGAGTGACTTTAGAGTTGAGTGTTGAGTCTCGAGAAAGTGACACTTAGCTGAGATTTTAACAGAAAGACATGGATACAACACGGGAGCAAGGCATTCCAGGCAAGGGGGAGCACTGGTGTAAGGGCTCTGAGACCTTGCCAGCACTCTGCAGCTCTGTTCGATTGTGTCAGATCCCAGACAGTCCAACTCCCACGACCCCTGACTTAAACCACAGTGCCACACCAGCTTGCGATAAGCAGCAGCAAAATTATGCTGTAATTTGCTCCTGGAATGGGAACCAGGACCTAAGGGCCCAGTTGCCTTCAGGCATCATGGTCTATGGGAGTGGTGCCCTCTGGAGTGAGGACTTGTCACCTGGGGTGCCAGCCTGGTACTGGCTCCAGTCTTCGTTTTGTCTAGAGACAGTAATGGCTGGAAGGGTCTGAGTAGTCCTGTGGGATCTAGTTCCTGCACAGTCCGTCTCCTGCTATGCAGCCTGCTCTTGCTAGTAGTAATTTTATCCCCGGGCAGAGTTCAGCTTTTACAATCTGGTGAGGCTCATAGGCGTCACAGCTAGAAGACTGAACAAGACTGGACTTACTCCCCTCTCAGCGGTACCAGCTTGGACTACAGCTTGTCACCAATTTCCCAAGTGGGGAAAGGGGCTCCTGACCTGTTTCCTGCCCCCACATGCACTCTGCCAGTTCCATCTGTCAGGGCCTCACAGCAAGCCATACTCTGTGGTTCTGAGTGCTCTGCCATTTTCCACCAGCTCACTGGTAGAGAAGGAAATGACTGGTTTTCGTAACTGGATTGTGATAAGGACAGGTGTGGCTGGGGCCGAGGGCAAAGGCTCTCAGGGAGGACTGCTCCTTCCTAGCTCACTGGGTATTTGCATCAGCCCGGCTTTGCTCTCAGGTGGGCTTTGCCACTTGGCTGCAACACAAGGCCCAGTGATCCTAGGCTTCAGTGATCCTGGAGAGAGGGATCCATTCTGTCCCATCACTCACAGCAAATCTCTGGGCTTCTCTGATGGGCCCAGCGCAGGTCACCTGGCTGACCTCTCGGCTCAGTCACTGTAGATGATGGTATGGTGGCTGGGGGCACCAAGATCGCACACTTATGAGTGCCCTTGGCCTAGTGACATGAGCCAAATCCTCACGTGGCACACTCGTTCTTGGAATAGTCTCAGAAGGCTGCTGTGGCCTTGGAGCCCCTGCGTAGGGCAGCCCTGGTCTCTGCCCCCAGTCAGTCCAGGCCACCGCTCTGTCCTGCCTGGTGCTCCAGCCACACCAGCCGTGTATTGCCCCAGCTCCTCCTAGTCCCCAAGCCGTGCACACCCATGTCCTCTGCTTGGAGTGCGCTTCCAGAATCACATCTTGAGGGGCAAATGCCAGTTCTTTGGGCTCAAATGCCTCCCCCCCCCCCCCCACCTCAGGTCAGGGAAACTCATTCTGCTCAGTGCCCACTACTTGCTCCCCAAGGGGCACAGATACAGAGCTGTTTGCTCCCTTCAGTGTGTACCTGCAGGGCAGTGTCCCTACTACAGAGCTGGGTCCTGTGTTTGCCTGGCCACAATGAGTCTGGGAATGACTCTGAAGAACCAAACCATTTTCAGCAAGAAAGAGTTCGGGGTCCATAAGCTAAGATGGCTCAGGTTTCTGGCCTGGTCTTCCCACGGCCCGTTGACCTCACAGCTTGTCTCCATTGTGTACTTCAGGCCGCCAGGTGGGAGAACCAGGCCCAGGCTCCCTGGGGAAGGGGAAGTTTTGGGTCGCCTTGAGCCCTGAGTTTTGGCTGGTCTATTTCCAGAAGGCTGAGGACACGGTGAAATCTTCTTAAAAGTGAGCTGGCCACAGCCTGGGGGGCGCTGGTCTGAGTACAGGAGCTGCCAAGAGCTTCTCAGTTGTAACTGGAAAATGGATTGTACTGCTTTAAGGTCCAAGCTGAAGTTCCTTTGGCCCTAGGGTCGGACTCGCTGTCACTTTGCAGAATGGCAGATGGACTTGCACTTGGCCCCTTGCTAGCTGGGTCTTACCTTTCACTAGGGGAAAATGTTATGCCTGTGTGAGTCTCAGAAGAATTGAAACCACCCTCTCTGCTCCAGCTGCTGGAGCCAGAAGCCAGAGAGGCACGCGGCCTTGCTTCCTCTGTCCCCTTAACCGCCACCTGGATTTGCCGAGTCAGCAATATCTGCTAATGCTGCCTCCCCAATGTGTCCTGGAAATACCTGCCTCTTCCCGTCATTGCCACCTTAGCAGCCAAACGCAAGAGAAACTGGGGCAGGCCCGACTCCCGGCCGAGATCCTGCAGATGGCCTCCGGGCAGATGCGAAACCCAATCGCAGCTTCCTCCAAGGTACAGCATCAGGCCTGGCCGGCCCTCCCGGCCCTGTCACCCGCTTTCCTCTTCCTCATCCTGCCTTCACGGCCCTGCCAAGCTCCTCCCACTGCAGGGTCTCTGCACGAGCCGCCCTCCCTCGTTCTTCCATCTGCTTTCCTCAGTCTGCCTTCTTCTTGTCTCTCCCCCATTCTCTTTGTGAATCCCACCGAGCCAGAGCTGTGTTGCTCTGCCCCCGGAGCCCAGCACCGAGCCTGGCGCAGAGCCCAGGTCCTCAGCCTCCGGAAGACAAAGCCTTCCCGCCGGTGGCGTCTCCAGCACACAGGGACTCCCTCTTCACTTCTGGATTTTGTGCTCAATGTTTCTGCTCGCTAGTGAGTGACTCTTCTCGGGGCTGATGGCTCAGAGGAAAAGTGGAGATCTCAGGCAGCTTGTGGGGAACCGCCTCCCAGGGGGACAGCAGCAAAGCTCCACTCTAAGCGGGACACCACCCAGGCCTCAGTGCCAGCACCCAGCTCTGCTGCCGGACGCCCCAAGCCTTCCGGAGCTTCTTAGCACCCCAGATCCAGCTGCAATCCTCTTCCCCTACAGCTTCAAGCCCCTCTCCCAGGTTCCACCACGGCTGCGCCAGGGCCCCCGGCTGCTTTCAAGCTGAAGCCACACAGGGGAAAGAGCTGGGATGGCAAAGATGAGCCCCAGCACTGACGCAGGGGAGGGCAAGGATGTGGCCGGCAGTGGTCAGAGGTAGCAGCACCTGGCAGAAACCATGGAGGGCCACTGTGCCCCCGCCAGCATGCGAGCAGGAAGAGGGCACAAGGGCACAGTTCTAAAAGCAGCATTTACTTTGGTTTCCACTTTGCCAAGGCCCCGGGAACTGTCTCAAGTTCCAGTTCTTGGGTCTGGCACACTTTCTCCGTCACTCCTCCTTGAGCCACTGCAACAGCTGCGGTGTGTAGTAGGTGATGATGATGTCGGCTCCTGTGTTGGGAGAGAGGCAGGAAGAGGGGGGAGAGGCAGGTGTCGGCGCCGAGCGCATACCGTCTGGAGCTGAGGGCAGGTGCGGAAGGAAGAAGGCACAGGCAGCCCACAATACAACACTGTGCCTGCCTTGGGCCTGCTCTAGACCTTGGCCAGGTCATTTTCTCTCTCTGGGCCTCGGTTTGTCCCTGTCGGAAATGCACAGTGGGGGAAGCAGCCAAGCTAACAGTCTGCTTCCCCTGCTGGTATATTCTAACAAAACCCGTGTCCCCTGATGGAGTCATACACATATGTATATATTATCTC
Source organism: Lepus europaeus (assembly GCF_033115175.1). Classification (NCBI taxonomy): domain Eukaryota; kingdom Metazoa; phylum Chordata; class Mammalia; order Lagomorpha; family Leporidae; genus Lepus; species Lepus europaeus. The sequence goes on along the minus strand of NC_084838.1, from coordinate 20,889,578 downwards.
ATTTAATCCTCAGGGCAACCACATCCCCGGGATCTCATTCCCAGCTCCTAGACAAGGACATGCGGATTGTCCAACCCCTTACATAGAAAAAGTAATAGAGGGCTCTGTGTTCTCGACTGCTCTGTGTGCTGTCGCCCACAGCCTGCCCTCAGTCTGTGTCAATCTGTGTCTGCTTTGGGCACTGCAATCTCCAGGCATAAGGCTCCAGGATGTCTCATGACTTTGTTATCCTGGGCAAAGTGCCTATCAGTCCCTGCGGCACAGGTCAGAAACCCGTCCCCTGCCTGCTCACCTGCCCTGCGGAACGCGGTCATGGCCTCCAGGACGGCCGCCTTGAGATCAAATGCCCCGGCCTGGGCCCCGTGCCACAGCATGGCGAACTCTCCAGAGACGTGGTACACGGCGAGCGGGAGCTCAGGGTGCTGTCGGGAGGCCGCGGTGAGCACCCGGCAGGACGCAGAGGGTGGGGAGCCTCTGGAGGGGTCCCCCCGCCCAATCTGGACCTGCGTAGGCCCCACGCCCCCTAGCACAGCTCCAGCAGCCTGGCCCCATTCTTGGACTGCTCAATCACAGCTGTTCCAAGGCTCCCGTGGGTCCTGCCCCAGAAGGTCATGGTGGCTCCTGGGCAGCGCAGGGAGGAGGGGATTCCTGGGCAGGGGCCCATCGCTTCCAACTCTGAGGTCCCACACCCTCAGCCTAAGGTCCGGAGTCTGTGGCCCGACTGTCCCGTCCCTGCTGCCTGCTCACCTTGGCCTTCACCTCCCGCACAACGTCCAGGTAGGGCATACCCGGCTTCACCATGAGCATGTCGGCGCCTTCTCGTACATCCCGGTCCTAAGGGAGGAGAGAACGGCGTGCTGGTGCGAGGAAGGAGACGTGCTGGGGGCGGCTGGCACTCCAGGCCCGGTCACTCACCACTGCTCGCAGGGCCAGGCCTCGCGCTCCGGGCGGCAGCTGGTAGCAGCGGCGGTCTCCGAAAGCTGGGCTTGACTGAGCCGCATCCCTGCGAGGCAGAGGCCGCAGGGTGGGCTCCAGCTCTGGGCTACGGGGCTGGGGATTTCACTGCAGGCTCCTGCCCGTCCCACTCACCGGAAAGGTCCATAGAAACAGGAAGCAAACTTGGCGCTGTAGCTCATCACTGACACCTGTGAGGAGGCAGTGGGGTCCGGCTCAGCCAGCCCTCCTCGGGTGTCCCAGTGTGATGTGACAGGCAGGGAGGGGGCCGAGGCCGGGAAGCCCCGTATTCTGGGCCTTGATTTCCCCATCTGAGGTCAGTAGCTGACAGGGTTCCCCAAGGCCTGTCCTCAGTTCAGTGACTCTCTGTGGATAAGGGGGTGGGGCTGCTCCAGGGTCCCTCGCCGCCTCCCCACACCCCTCTGTGGACTCCCCACCCATACCCTGTTGCCAAGTCCGTGTGCCAGGAGGGCCTCCTTGATGGCTTCCACGCGTCCATCCATCATGTCTGACGGGGCTACCACCTGACACCCTGAAGGGCAGAGGGTGGCCTTCAGAGCGCTGGGGCCTCCCCCATGGCCACTCAGTGCCTATGATGCCCAGCCCCTAGGGGGCTCATTTACCTGCCTTGGCGTAGGCCAGGGCCACCTCTGCCAGCCGCTGGCGGCTCTCCTCTGCCCGGAATGCTCCATTTTCACCCAGGAGCCCTGCAGGACAGGTGGCTGTGATTGGAGGGGCACCCTGGGCCCTGGGGAGAGGTGGGCAGTGGCAGGGTGGGTGGAGGGGCTGGTGGGAGGGAAGGGGCTCACCGCAGTGGCCATGGGAGGTGTAGGGGCACAGGCAGACGTCACAGGCCACCAGGAGGCTGGGGAAGGTCTTCCTCACCAGACGGACGGCCTCCACAGCCGGGGAGTCCTCCGAGTCAGCGCCAGAGCCCCGCTCGTCCTAGGGGTGGGGCAGACAACGCGGTGTGTGTTGGGAAGGCATGGCGGGCAGATGCTGGGACGTGCTACCAGGAGCCCGTTCCTTTCCTTACCATAGGCACCCACCCCAGGAGCGACAGTCGGCTGGCTCTACTCACAGCGGGGACAGAGCGGGAACCTGGCCTCCCCGGTCAGGGTGTCACAGCCCTACTTGGCTTCTTGACCCAATGCAGGTGCTGTCTTAAGGGCAGGAGCCATGTCTGTCCACCTGTGGCCCCAGGGCCAGCACACAGTGTGGCCAGTGTGGAACCTCGGCCGGGCCCCACCCGGCTTCCCTTCTTAGCCCTGCCTCCCTGGGATTCTTCACCTTGGGGACTCTGCTGGGGACGCCAAAGATCAGGACGCTGCGTAGGCCTTCCTCCACCAGGGGCCGCAGCATCTCCTCCAGCCGGTTCACTCCGTACCTAGGCCGGGGCAGGGTGAGAGGTTGAAGGCAGCCAGGCGCCAGGCAAAGGTCCCCCAGCCCCTGTGCCCTGTGCACACGGCAGCAGGAGGACTTGGGGCCCACCGGAAAGGCTGTGATAGGAATGCCCTGCTGCACTGGAGGGGGCACCGCGGCCCCTAGGAGCAGAGCTATGGCCCTCAGCCAGGGCAGGCTCCTCCCAGATTCCCTTATTGCCCTCCCACCTGAAGGTCCACGCCCTTGTGCATCCGTGTCTCTGGCGATGGGTGGCTTGTTACTCTATGAGGCTGCCTCTGGCTGCCTCTCCTATTGCAGGAGAGCTCTGGCCCTGGGGAAGCCTTCTCTTGATTGACCTGAAGTCTGCCTCTTGGCATCTTCTACCTCCTGGCGGCTGCACCTGCGAAACCTCTCCCTCCCGCCGCCATCCCCTTGCCCCCCAGCCCCCACGTCTCCTACCTGGCCACTCCTGGGAGGCTGTTGATGGGCTGCACATCATCAGGAACATCCCTGCAAGAGCGGGGGTGGGCTATGGATCGGGAACCGTGGGAGGGACCGGTGGTGAGCGGGTGACTCGGGGGGATGGATGGGAAGCTGGGTAGGAGGAGTGTGGGGGTAGAGATGGCGGGAGGAGGGTGGGATCCAGTGTCTGGCTCCCCTGCCTGGCCAAGCCCAGGGCCTGAAATAATAATAGGGACAACAAGGATCACGGTGGCGATAAGAGCAACTGCACCCGCAAGAACAGCAAACACAGGAAGGAGTCACGTGGCTAAGAGCTTGGCTCTGCAGTCGGCAGGGCCTGCTATCCTATCTCAGCCGCTCGTGAGTGACCCTGGCCAAGCTGTGGCATCTCCAGGAGCCGCAGGCCCCGAGTTCCTTCACCAGTACTGTGCTAGGCTCTGCTGGTGCAACAGTGGACAAAACAGACAAAATCTCTCCTGCATGAGTTATCCTCTAGGGGGAATCAGCGCGACACCTTTCTCAGGCGGCTGCTGGCGGGACGGAATGGGATTGGATACGGGTGCCCTGCCTAGCACCTGGCACGCAAAGGCCTCAGAAACACCCGTGGTTGCCATGAAAGTACTTCAGCAAGTGTTTTGTGGAAAAATGAAATAAGAAGATGTTTACTTTGGTGCAAAAAAAAAATGAAATCCAGAGTTTTTTCATTAAAAAAAAGAGCCATTGTATGCATGGATTTAAACATTTTTTGTACCAAAATAAACTTTTTTTTTTTTTCATCTGCTTGAAAAGTACAGCAACAGAGAGAGAGAGAGGGCAAGACAGAGAGAAAGACAGAAAGATTGGTGTCCGCTGGTTCACACCCCAAATGCCTGCAACAGCCAGGGCTGGGCCAGGCTGAAGCCAGGAGCCTGAGACTCCATCGAGGTCTCCCATGCAAGGACACAAGCACGTGACCCATCGTGTGCTGCCTCCCAGCATGCATTAGCAGGGAACTGGAATCAGAAGCAGAGTAACGGGGACTCAGACGGTCACCCTGGCACGGTGAGGGACATTCAGCCTGCAGGCCACATAAGGCCGGCAAAATCATTTGGTCTGGCCCTGCCGAGGCAACTACAGGTGGCACCTAAAATGCAGTAAACCTAGAGCAGGCTAGAGTTTAAGCTGATAATAGGCCTGCAAGTGATGTGATAAATACCCAAGTGCCTTTGGCAGAAAAAAAGTTCCCCACCGCTGTGACATAAGATTCGTGTGTCCCAAGCAGTAGCTTAACCCACTGCTCCACAAGCCTGCCTCTCAACTTACCATTTTTTAAAAATTAATTTATTTATTTGAAAGGGAGAGAGAGAGAGAGAGAGAGAGAGAGAGAGAATGAATACCTTCTATGCACTGGTTTATACATGGTTTACAAACAGGAGGGCTGGGCTAGGCCAAAGCCACAAGCCAGGAACTCCACCTGAGTCTCCCAATGGGTGGCAGGGGCCTGCGTAGTAGGGCCATCTTCCCTGCCTTTTCAGGTGCAGTAGCAGGGAGCTGGATGGGACTAGAAGGTGCCAGGACTCGAACTGGCGCTCCCAAATGGGAAGCTGGAGTCGCAAGCAGTGGCCTAACCTACAGTATCTACGCTAGCCCCTCAGCTTATTTTTTGATTCCCTTTCCCGCAAACCGTTAGAAGTACCCTGGTGTTACTGATCATTACAGCCGACTGTCACCTCTTCACGGACATGGCACTGTAGAACTACAGAGCGTCTTCTCAGCCTGTCTTAACTGCAGAAGCTCGGGATGGCAGGCGAGGCTCAGTGTTCCGATTCTTCAAATGGGCTGCCTGAGTTCTGTCCTGAGACTCCTACCCCTAACCAGCAGGCCACTTCCCATACCTTGACTTTCAAGCTGACAGTCCACCGTGCCCAGCAATACCGATGCCCACTCCAGGGAACCTCCCACCCCCGCCCCCCACAGATCACGGGCCTGGCCCATTCCTGGGGACTCACGTGACGAAGATGGGGTAGATGAGGTTGGAGGCATTGAGGGTGGTGCTGGCTGTCTGCCAGCTCCGGAGCAGCGGGTGGAAGTAGCCACTGTGCAGAACGGACTGGGGCTGCATGGTGTGGGCCGGGACAGGGGCCAAGGACACTCAGCTGCTTGGGACAGAGGCTCCTGGGGTGTGTGCTGCCTGCTCAGCTCTGTTGGCAAAGGGGGGGGCACTTGAGACAGGGTCCCTCTCCCCAGGAGATGGTTACACCTGGAAGACAGGTCTCCCCAGATGCCTGCCTCCCCTCTTTTTAGCCCAGCCTAGCTGTGCACCTTGTAGTTCACTGATCCCTGCTGGTCTACGACAGACGACTGGAGAAACAAAGGTAAACCTGATTTAGAAGCTTTCATAGCAATTACAATCTCATGGTATAAAATTTTATATGACTACTTGTTAAAAAATAATACTTTTAGCCGGCGCCGCGGCTCACTAGGCTAATCCTCCGCCTTGCGGCGCCGGCACACCAGGTTCTAGTCCCGGTCGGGGCGCCGGATTCTGTCCCGCTTGCCCCTCTTCCAGGCCAGCTCTCTGCTGTGGCCTGGGAGTGCAGTGGAGGTTGGCCCAAGTCCTTGGGCCCTGCACCCCATGGGAGACCAGAAGAAGCACCTGGCTCCTGCCATCGGATCAGCGCAGTGCGCCGGTCGCAGCGCGCCAACCGCGGCGGCCGTTGGAGGGTGAACCAACGGCAAAGGAAGACCTTTCTCTCTGTCTCTCTCTCACTGTCCACTCTGCCTGTCAAAAAATAAAAAAAAATTAAAAAAAATACTTTTTTCCTTGTAATTTATTTTAGCAAAGCTTCAGTGGGCTAGAGAGAGAGAGAGAGAGAGAGAGAGAGAGAGAGAGAACAGACCCTTCCCTATGCACAGTCGGAGAATCATGGACCCACCCAGCATTTAAATTCTATTTATTGCATGGGAAGTACCCATGTTCGAGGCAGAAACTTGACACAAGTGCAGATAAGCAAGAAGAGAAAACTCCCCTGTGATTCTCTCCCGAAGCACCGTTCACATGTTGGCACGTGGACTTGTCAGGCACCACACATGTTAAGAGACAAGCCAGTACCATGCGCAGACGTCTGCACGCATGCGCACTCCCCCGCCACCGCCCAGAGGGGCTGCTGCAGCTTTTCCAGTCCAAAGAAGCCTCCTTGCATCATCCAAAGCACAAGCTACACCTTCTTGCTTTGCCCACCTGGTTCTTTTACCGGGAAGACTTGTGATTTCTCTACAACCTCCCCATACCCAAATCTACCAAGTTCTCCCCTCCCTGCGGGGGCATCCTCCTTGCCCAACCTCTCTTACATAACAGTTGTGTATAGACCTGTCTTATCTGGGGGCAGGAGACAGAGCTCCTGCAGGGCAGGGGCCAGGCTTAGCTCAGGTCCCCTCCCCCACTGCACTCTGCCCTAGGCTATCTGGCTCACCCAGTAAACATCTGATCACGTGAAGCATAAGACAACATGCTCTGCACGCCAACTCAGTGACATAAGCAGGAGGGAGCCGGGGTGTGCACGCTTATACCTTGAGCACCTACTGTGTGCCAGGCCATGCAGATTTCTCCTTGAGTTTGTGCTCCGGCCTGGGAGGTCAGGCTCACAGAGCCCAGCCACAAATGCACAGTGGCCCCTCCCCCGTGTGAATTACGCCAGGAGAGGGCAGAGGCTTGAACTTGGCTTTGCAGCGTGGGCAGGTTCAGCTTGGTAAAGGGAAAGGGGATGAGGCTCCCGCAGGCAGGGGAGGAAGGGGCCAGGTGGGGAGGACGGGAGGAGCAGGTGAGCCTGTGTGTGGGTGGGGAGGGAGGGGGAGCTTCAGGACTGAGGCCCAGGGGATTTTCCTGAGCAGGGAGAGGAGTGGCTTAGCCAAAACCTGCCTGGAGGCAGAATCACAGAGTAGCCAGGAAGCAGAGAGCCCAGGGCCTGGGGGTCAGTGGGGGTGGAGAGGAAGGGCTCTCTTATCAGGGCCAAGGGGCAGTCTCTTAGGGCGAATGCTTTGAGCTCCGGCTGCCTGCCCAGCATGACAGAGATGCGGCAGGAAGGGGGCGGTGGGTAGCCAGGCTTGGGGGGCAGGAAGGGGGCGGTGGGTGGCCAGGCTTAGGGGGCAGGAAGGGGGCGGTGTGTGGCCAGGCTCGGAGAGGCGGTGGAGAGCTCTGTCTGGGAATCTCCCTTCTGGAGGTGCCTGGGGAATACCCAGTAGTCAAGCAGGGAAACGAAAATGAGACGCGGAAAATCGGGCAGCCGGTCCCGAGTCCAGATGTTCCTTTGTACACATGGGACCTCAAGGTCCAGAGACAGGCAGGGACTTACTCAAGGCCGCCCAGCAAGTTAGAGGCTAAAACAGCATGACCAGAGGCCTGCTGTGTTCTAGAAGTGTCCTGATGCTGACTTCGTCCCGTTTCTCAGGCCCCCCGACCAGCCCAGGGGCCCCGTTTTATCTGGTCTTCCTCCTTGGTGGGGTTGGGGTTATCAGGAGCCCCACGGGGACCCACCCTACCACCACACCCCGGGGTGGGCCTCCCCAGAGATGTCTCCACTCCTAAACAGACAGGGGGTCCCGACTGCCCATTTTGTGTAAGCTTTCGCTCCCACATCTTCCAGGAGTAAGCCCAGCTCAGAGGGGCTAGGTCACTTGTTGAAGATCACCCAGCTGCTGGCTCACGACCGAGGCAGCATCTGAATTGGTCCCAGACGGCAAATGCAGGGTTTTATGTACTATAAGCCTTGATGCTGGTTAAACACTTGATTCACTGCCCACACTGTCTCCACTTCGGGTGACAGAAAAGCCATTTAGGGTTTTGTTATGTACGGGGCCCTGGGCTGGCTGCCTCAATGATCTCACTGAATTGCAAGAATTGTCCTTTTAGGGGCAGTGCAATGGAGGCTGAGAGGTGCGGTGATGGGGTCCATGTCATTCTGCTGGAGTCAGGTCAGGTTTTGAAGCCAGGCCTGGGATTCACTTCCCAGTGCACAACAACCTTCGCAGCTTCCGGACCCCTGGGGCCTCTACTCCCCCCATCAGCTTCCAGGGGGCTGAAGGGACAAATGCCTGTCGCAGGTCTCAGTCTGGCTTCACACATTTCACCCAAAGAAGAAGTGGGGAGGGCTCATCAGAGCGCTTCTGGGGAGCAGTGTCTACCATGACTCCTTTGATTTTTTTTTTTTTAATTCTAGTGTTCAGAAAGCAATTTCAGGAATGGGGGTGAGAGCTGTAAAAGTCCCACAACACTGAGCCTATTCAGTCCTTTGCATCTGAACGTGGAAACGGGGTGCAGCGAGGCAGGGGGCCTTCTCTGAGATCACACAATGAGGTACAGAGCTGGGAACTGACCCTGAGGCTCTGCCTTCTAGTCCAGTGCTCTGTCACCCACATCACACAGGCGCTCAAGAAACACCTGGGGAGTGGCAAGACGCTTCCCGAGGCACACCTCTGTCCTGCTGGGCCAGGGCCAGACTGGGGCCTTGCTCTGTGAAAAGCCCCTCGAAGTTTGGGAGATCTTTTCACATGCAGGGAGGGCACTGCTCCCCAGCTAAGGAGGCTTCCAAACCCCAACTAAGATCCTGTGGCACCCAGTGAAGACAGAAGCCAGCCTCACGAGGCCACGCACCTCTGCTCGGCCTGGTCAGGGCAGGTGAGCGGTGCGGGAAAGCAGAGGAATGCGGTACAGAAAAACTGTTTCCAGGCCAAGTCAGTCCCAGGTCTGGGCTAGGCTGTGCAGTGCAACTTGGTGCAAGCTCACTGGCCTTCACTATGCGACCTGTGCAATCTATAAAATGGGTAGATCCCATGTGCAAGGCTGCGGGGAAGACTACAGATAGTGAGGAGGTACGAGTCTGGCACCAAGAACGTGCGGCTAATTTTATTTGGAGGCGATGCCAGGGCGCGGGGTAGAGCGGTGGCCCCGGTGCGGTGGGAGGGACTTCTGTCTCTGGGATTCAAGGACAGCATCACAGAACGGGGCAGGGGAGGGTTGTTTCCCACACTGCCTGTGCCTCCTCCCTTACATTCCCGCACTTGACAGCAACTGAAGTCGGGCCCTGAGAGCTGCCCCAGGGGGGCTGAGCCCTCATGGGCCCTGCTGAGGATTCCAGACTCTGTGCATTTGGCCAGGGAGGATCGGCAGCTGCTGCCAACTCTGGCAGGCTCTGCCGCTGGCTGTGGAGGAGGCAGCTGGGAGGCCAGCTAGGGAGAAGGTGGCCGGGGCCAGCAAACCCAAAGCCCCGGGAGGGCCTAGGACGGCAGCTGTCGGGCAGTTCTGAGAAGTGGCGGACTGGGCTGCCTGTTGAGTCACCTACACTTCCCGACTGTGCACCCTGTGTGCTGGGTGCCGCGCTAGACATAGGGGCTAAAAACGAGACTCTAGCCTTGTCCTGGGGGCTCTGAATGAGCCTGATCTGCTCTGGGTTTAGCCATCTGGAGCTGGAAGGAAGAGCTACCATTTGCACAGACTCTTAGAACGTCCGGGCTAATAGGCAGCTGTGCACATCACTGAGACATGATGAAGTGGCTCAGAGACGGGCAGACACTGGCCTGGGGTCACTCTGCATTCAGACCGGATGGATCTGTCTCCAGCAGCCCAGTCCTCAATGCTCAGCACGACTTTTTGATACTTTAAGGACACATTCCACAATTGCTCCCCATAGCTGGGCTTGTGGCGGGGGAGGGAACCCTGACACAGGATGGTTTAGCTTTGGAGTGGGACGAACACAAATCCTGGTTCTGTCTCTTCCCGGCTGCGGGACCTCAGTTTCCTCATTTGGTAAACGGGAGGGCTTGAGGCGACTTCAACGGGCTGCTGTTAGGGGCTGGTGGGGCCAAGGCACGCATGCAACGGCGAGCACAAAGCGGCTATTACTGTGTTCTCCCTCCCCCATGCTGCGAGGCGCCTCGGGCTCGGGGCTGACGGAGACTGCCCCAGCGATCTCCCAGACGAAACGGGGAGCCCGCAGCAGGACCCTGCAGCCCAGATGGGGGCCCCAGGAGCGCCGCTTCCCCGCCGCACCGCCGGCGGCGCTTCGGGCGCACGGGAGTCTTGGTGCCACAGCCCCCATCGCGCCCCGGAGCCGCCCTCCCAGTCCGCCATCTCCCCGGGTGGGACCCCCAGCTCACCTGCCTCCCGGAGAGATCACGGCCTCGGCTCCTGCCACCGCAGTTCTGCGTTCCAGTGCCCCCGGGGCCCACGTGGGGGCGGGGCAGCTCACCCGGAAGCAGCACCCACGGCCCGCCCCCTTAGGGCAGCCCCGCCCCGGCGGAGGCCCCGCCCACAACAGTAGGGATAGCCAATGGGTGTGGAGGGGGCCTGACGGCCCGCCTTCCCGGGCGGGGAGAGACCACGTGGGAGGCCTGACCCGCGCCGGCTGGACCGTGCGTGAGAACCTGCCTCCAGGGCAGTCCCCGCGCGGGCTGAGCTTGGCGGGAGTTCTCGTCCTAGCCCGGAGCAAACTTGGCGCTGGTTAGTTGTTGAAAGAAAAATTTGATGACGAAGATACTAAAACAACACCGTAATGCCTAACACAGTAGCTGGGTCCGTTTTTTGCGGACTGCGCATTTTATAGTGGGTGAGTTCAGCGCCGTGGGGTTTTCTCTGCAATGCCTGATAACTGTGCTCCTTCAACCCACAGGGGTAACTGCTGCTCATTTTTCCCAGTTCAGACCCCTGCCTAGCATTCCTTTCACAACACCTGTTCCCTCTCTGAGCTTCTACTAAAAATAATCAGGACCATGTACTTCTAAGAGCTGGAACCTGGTAGCAAAATAGAAATGTTGCCGGTCCATTTTTCCCATGCCTTGTTCTGGACTGAAAGATCTTTTCTCCCACCTTTAAAAATAATTTTACCTTAATCTTTCATCCACAAAATATTGTGATGAGAATATGAATAAGTCTTGAACATATTGTGGGATAAAGGGAGTCAGACCCAAGAGTACATATTTGGTTTCTATGAATTAAAAGCCAGGCAAGATGACTCTGCTGTTAGAAGCTGGAACACCAATTGTCCCTGGGGAGACGGGCAGGGCTAAAAGAGAGAGCGATGGGGCTTTCTCAGGGGTTGGCAGAGTTTATCGGGGAGTGAATTACATGGATATGTTTAGTTGGTTAACATTCATCAGACTTTACATTACTGCCCCTTTTAGTATTAATATTACACCACGATAAAAAGTTAAACCAGTTGTGAGTGCCTGCCAGGCAGCAGCATGGATTTCACTAAATGCCATGGAGAAAAGAAAGGAGACGGAAAGCAGGTGGGTGGTTTGCAAGGTGCTGGGAAGATGAGGGCATGGGAAGTAACTACTTAATGTGTACAGAGGGATGAAGATATTTTGAAACTAGATAGAGGGTATGGTTGCACAACATTGTGATTGTATGAAATGCCACCCATGTTTGCTTAAAAATGGTTGACTTGGGGCAGGTGTTGTGGTACAGCAGGTTAAGCCCCAGCTTGGAATACTTGCGTCACATACTGCAAGGCTGGGGATGGAATCCTGCCTTTGTTTCCAAGCCAGCTTCCTGCTAATGAGCCTGGGGGTAGCAGATGATGGCTCAAGTACTTGAGTCCCTGCTACTCGCATGAGAACCCAGATGGAGCTCTGGGTTCCTGGCTTCAGCTGACCCAGTCCTGGCTGTTGCAGGCATTTGGGGAGTGAACCAGTGGATGTAACCTCTCTGTCTTTGTCATTCTGCCCTTGAAATAAAGAAACTTTAAATAAAATGGTTTTTGTTCCATGAATTTCATAACTTTATTTAAAAAAAATATTTCAGCCGGCGCCTCGGCTCAATAGGCTAATCCTCCGCCTTGTGGCGCCGGCACACCGGGTTCTAGTCCCGGTTGGGGCACTGAATTCTGTCCCGGTTGCCCCTCTTCCAGGCCAGCTCTCTGCTGTGGCCCGGGAGTGCAGTGGAGGATGGCCCAAGTGCTTGGGCCCTGCACCCCATGGGAGACCAGGAGAAGCACCTGGCTCCTGGCTTCGGATCAGCGAGGTGCGCCTACCGCGGCGGCCATTGGAGGGTGAACCAACGGCAAAAGGAAGACCTTTCTCTCTGTCTCTCTCTCTCACTGTCCACTCTGCCTGTCAAAAAAAAATATATATATATACATATATATATATTTCAAAAGGCAGAGTGACACAGAGAAAGATCTTCTGTCTGCTGGTTCACTCCCCATATGCCCCAAGCAGCTATATAACTTGTTGCTACATATACCTGTTCTTCATCTTAGGCTTAAAAAGTGAGCTCATTTCCAATTTTTGTTCGGACATTTTTATGGGAAGTTCATTAGTGGTAAAACAGGTGCAAGGCCAGTGCTACAGTGTAGATTAAGCCTCCGCCTGTGTTCTGATATCCCATATGGGGCACTGGCTCAAGTCTAGCTCTCTGCTTGTGGCCTGGGAAAGATGGGAAGATGGCCCAAGTGTTTGAGCCCTGCACCCACATGGGAGACTCGGAAGAAGCTCCTGGCTTCAGACTGGCCCAGCTCCTGCCATTGTGGCCATTTGGGGAGTGAATCACAGGATGAAAGACATGCCCCCAGCTCCCGCTTTCTGTCTGTATCACATGTTTTTTAGTTTTGCCAAAGGCACCATGGTTTACACAGTACGTGAACACAGGGAAAGTTGAGTGAAGAGTATGAGATTTCTGCAATTCTGTGAAACTTTTCTGTAGGACTGTTCCAAAGTAAGTTTGTTAAAATAAAACAGAAGCACAACTGAAGGCCATCGGGACCCCAACAGGATCCCCATTCTTGTACATTGGTGTGGAGATCTTGGGCAGGTTCCCTCGCTCCAAAGAGCCTTTCACCTGTCAGTGAGAGGTCAGGGGAGTGAACCAGCAGATACAAGACCTTTCTCTCTGCAACTCTGCCTTTCACATAAATCAATCAATCTTAAAAACAAAAACAAAAACAAAAACAAAAACCACCCTGTAGTTTTAAGCCAAATATTTCTAAGGAAATCTTTTTCTTGGGTGTAAGTTTGGTGAGGAAGGGGCAGGATGGATGGAGCTATAATGCAGTTCTTTTGGGATTCACTCCGGACAGGTGCAGTCTTATGATGGAGTAGCAGATTAAGATGGAACGAGCTGTCCTTTTGCAGGGCTTGTGTAACTGGTTTGAGTTTGACAGGAAGCAGGGTTGGGGCGGAGGGGGGGGCTGTAACCCAGCCATGTTCCAGAAGGTTCACTTGGCTAGTACATAGGGGAAGCAGAGATGAGGCAGGAAACTCAGCTCAAAGGAAGCCGCAGGAGTCCAGATGGGACTTGGCTTAGCCTACAGTGGTGCTCATGGGAATTATGAAAGGATGTTTCTGCTGTGGACAGGGAAAAACCCATTGGATCAACTGACCGTGAAAACCCACATACACTTCTTTAAAAAAATATTTATTTCAAAGAATTAGAAATGGACAGAGAGTGATCTTCCAACCTCTGGCTCACGCCCGACATGGTTGCAACGGCCAGGGCTGGGCCAAACTGAAGCCAGGAGCCAGGAGCTTCTTCCAGCCCTCCCACATTGGTGGCAGGAGCCCAAACACCTGTGCCATCTACTGCTGCCTTCCCAGGCCATTAGCAGGGAGCTGGATCGGAAGTGGAGCAGCTGGGTCTCAAATCAGGGCCCACATGGGATGCCGGCGATGCGGGTGGTGGCTCTACCCACGAAGCCACAATGCCAGCATAAATTTTTTATGATTTGAAAAGACTGTGTAGGTTAGAATGCGGTTAGGAGCAGTGTGGTTAAAAGGTAATGAGGGGCCGGCGCCGCGGCTCAACAGGCTAATCCTCCGCCTTGCGGCACCGACATGTGGGGTTCTGGTCCCGGGCGGGGTGCCGGATTCTGTCCCGGTTGCCCCTCTTCCAGGCCAGCTCTCTGCTGTGGCCCGGGAGTGCAGTGGAGGATGGCCCAAGTGCTTGGGCCCTGCACCCCAAGGGAGACCAGGAGAAGCACCTGGCTCCTGCCTTCGGATCAGTGTGGTGCGCCGGCCACAGTGCACCGGCCGCGGCGGCCATTGGAGGGTGAACCAACGGCAAAGGAAGACCTTTCTCTCTGTCCACTCTGCCTGTCAAAAAAAAAAAAAAGGTAATGAGGGTGACAGCAGGGCTGCTTCCCAGGGTCTAAGAGGTAGTATTCGCAGGCATTCGGAACAGCGCCAGAGGCAGTGGGAGCTCAGAAGTGGCCACAAGCCACGAGAGCGCACTCGCAGCAGCTGCGGAGGGAGCCCTTGCCTGTGAGCGAGCGGCATCTGCTGGCCGCCAGCGGTGATGCAGGCTCCCGTGTTTCCAAGGTCTGGCTCGGACCACACCCCAGACACTGCATGGGGGCATGATCAGTGGCTCCTCTCCAAAAGCACACGGGGAACACGAAGGCGTCATCACTTCTAACAAAACGTTCTTTATTCGTACAAAGTATTATAATCTTCTCAACAGCCATCACTCATTGAACTCCTCCCTGTGTTCATTTAACAAGTTGACAGTGTCAGACTATACTTCCCTACCTGTCAAATGCAAGCGCCAACTTGGAAACAGAACAGTGCTTGTAGCACTGACCCGAAAGAGAGGCTCAGAGAGGCCAACAGGGGTGCTTTAGAAGCAGCCCGGGGCACGGCTGGTAGCCATTACATTCCTGAGCGCCATCTGATTGCCCTAAAGGGTTTGCATGACATTCTTTTTAAAAGCGGAGAGATCAGAACTAAGAAAACAGAAGAACTTGCACTTTGGAATACTAAGCAGGCTGTCAAAGTTCCCAGACTGGCAGGACTGAGAGAGAAAGTGGAAATGAGAAGAGCCACAGGAGGCGAGGAGCGGAGGGAGAGCTGTGCCTAGAGGCGAGACGGTCTGGAACTCTCCTTGAACTGAAGCAAGATGTTCAGGCCCCAGCCGGGGAGGCGGGCTCGGCCTCCAGCAGGTTCTCAAGTGGCACAGCGCAGGCAGTGAGGCGCCTGCGCCATAAGACCCCGGCGTCCCTGCCTGCCTAACTATGGTCTACACTGCTCATTCCGGAGCGCGTGAGCTCAGAGCACAGCGCCCGCCCCAGGCAGGCTGCCTAAGGCACGCAGACGGGCTCCAGGGCGAGCGGGTCTAACCGAATCCAATCCCACGGATGTTCCTGCCAAGGGGAGAGACAACAGAACAATTTCTTTAATCCTCCAGTTCTCTTAGCAGTGTCCTAAAGCCAACCGTCTGACCACTGTTCACGGGTTCCCACGGCCACATCGTGTGCAAGGAAGCCCGGCTGACCATGGTCAAAGCCCGGCTTTCTGGAGCCTCATGGCCTCTGAGACTTGGAACGCGGCAGGCAGCAGGAGAATTATGGCTCTCCTCAGGGGTAGCCATACATGTAAGTCAACACGAGAGATCAAACTGACTAATGGAGCGAGCTGTTCAGTGACGACCGTCCGGTCAAGGAAGCAGCACCGGGCTGTGCCAGGCGGCTGCGCGGCGTCGGGAGCCGTGGGGAGCGCCGGTTCTGCTGGCGGCCTGCATCTGCTCTGGCACTCCCGCCCCAGGGCAAAGCCGCGCACAAACACGGAGCCCACGGAGCCCGCGGCCGCCCGCCTCCCGAGGTCCAGACTCCCGCACCACTCAGTTGTCGATCTCCTCCTCTTCGTTCTGTTCTTCTTCCTCCAGCCTTTCCTCCTCTTCGTCGTTGTCCTCGTCCCTGCTCTTGTCCGGCTCTTCCGAATCCGTCTTTTTGTCTTTGTCTTTCTTCTTCTGTTCCGAAGCTTCCTTCTTGCCCCTCTGCTCCCGCCTATAGGCTGCAGGGAAGAGGGGCGGGGTTAGGAGACAGGGCTCAGGGAGAGAAGTGGGGACCGCAGCCGGCAGTGTCGCTGGACAGCTGGAAAAGCCAAGGGACACGGGCAAAAAGGGCCTGGCGAGCAGCACCAAGAGGTCTCGGGTGGTGCCACTGAACTACGTCCGGTCACATCCGGTACTGGCTTTCTGGGCCACTCTTTCACAGTGCCAGGGCCACATAAACAGGTCAGCCATCTTCCATGTGGTTTGGGAAACAGAAGGGTACTGGGTGCGGGGATTAAGGAGCAGCTCGGAACGCACGCATCCCATACCTATATGGGAGTGCCTGGTTTGAGTCCTGGCTCCGCCGCTTTAGAGCCAGCTTCCTGCCGGTACACCTTGGAAGGCGCAAATACTTGGGGTCCTGCTCCCCACGTGGGAAACCCAGAGGAAGGGCAGGGGTCCGGCCCTGCCATGGCCATCCTGGGCATTTGGAGAGTAAACCAGAGGGCGGAAGATCTCGCTGTGTTTAACGATCTCTCTCTCTGCCTTCCAAATAAAGTGAATTAGAAGAGAAGCCACGTAGGGGTCGTTACCTTCCAGGGCCTCCTTTAGCGGGGCGACGAACCTCTGGAACTCCATCTCCTCCATGGCGGACAGCACGTCGCTGGCATTCAGGGTCTTGCGTTTCCCTTTCATCGCGAAATTGTTGGCACTGAAACAAAGCAAAAATGGCTCTAAACGGCTGTCCCCTCCCTCTTTCGGACGCGAAAAGGGGCACCCAGGGGTGGGAAGGGAAAACCCAGGCACGTCTTGGCCGTACAGATGTTTGCGTAACCTGCGTAAACCTTGCCCTCACCCGTACCTAAGTCTGTTGTTCGAACAGACCCGGGAAGGGGGTGCCCGCCGAGTCAGGACGCAATGACGGGGTTTATATGGGTCCCAGACCACCAACTCCCAGCAGCGGTTCCCGGTCCTCCCCCCCCCACATCCCCAGGCCTCACACCCAGCCGGACGCCGGCTGGCTCTGTCCTGCTCACCACGATGTGGCGTACAGCACGAAGACGCTGGCGGCGCGGGAGATGGCGCTCCGGGCCTCCTTGGAGATGTTGACACCTTCCGGGAGCTGGGATGAGGGCGGGAGTGAGCAAAGCCGCCGGCCCAGGACCTGCTTCCCTTCTGCCCGCTCGTCCGCCCCCGGCCCATCGCCAGCCCGAGCTGCTCACCGCCTCCTTGATGATCCTGGTGATGACGGCGTTGGGCAGGTTTAAGTCCTCGGGCCTCTCTGCCATGGCCGCGGTCGGGGCCTGAGCCTAGGGCCTCCTCCCCAGGTACCTCCAGCGTCCGGACTTCCCGCGCCGCTGCTGTCTGACCCTCCGAGGCTTCCGTTCCGCCTCGCGTAGGCCCCACCGTGTCCCACAGTGCCCCGCGCCCCTAGCCTTCCTCCTACGCCAGCCCCGCCTCTCCACCTCAAGACGCAGTGCACCCGAACGTTTTGCGCTCGTAGAGGTTTTGGCTCGCCGGATCTTTCGGTCAGCGCCCACCGTACGCCGCACGTTCTTCCTCAGAAGAGTGTCTCTGCTTCACGCCCCCGCTACGTCCAGAGCTTTCGCCTCGAACTAAGTATGGCCCACGGAGGCTTCCGTCCGAGCCCCATCGTGCGCTGCGCCGTTGCTTAGCGACGGAGCGGCCTCGCGGCTCGCGTGGGAGACGGAGGCGTGGAGCCGAGGCGGCCGGGTGGGGCCCCTCCGGACGAGAGGCGGGGCCTGGTGAGCCATTGCCGCCGAGCTCCTCGCCGGCGGGGCTGCGTTGGGCCCCTGGATTTCGGGGACTCTCGGGGTTGCATCTTTGCCGTGGTCCGCGGAGCCCGGACCCTGCGAGGCGGAGCTGCTCCGTCCCGACGGCCACAGTGTTTTCCCTGTTCCGGAACGAAGCGGGGGCTCTTCAGCCCTGCGCTCGCCAGTGTCCGTCCATCTTTCCGCCCCTCACGGCGCTGTGCTAATCCTTACCAGGGATAGGTGTTAGGCTTTTTTTTTTTTTTGGGGGGGGGGTACCTTTTTTCCATTGAGCGCTTGTTCACAGCGCCATGCACCTGGCCAGGCTTCGGGGTTCAGTTCGGGCCGAGCAGGGAAGGGCGGGAACAGCCGCTTTTAAAATACTGCATCGTCCCATTTAGAGCAGCCTTGTTAAAATTGCGTTTAGTTTTAGTTCATTAAATTGTGTGTCGTACATCTTTCCCAGGTGTTTTTTTTTCTTTCTGTAATTAACAAATCTTTTTTTAGTTTGAAAGAGAGAGAGGAATCTTACATCTGGTTCAGTCCCCAGATGCTGGCCAATGGGTGGTGAGCCAGGCGGAAGCCAGGAGCCTGGAACTCAATCCAGGTCTCCCACGTGGATGGCCAGGACCCAACTACTTAAGATTTAGATATTTGGGCTGGCGCCGTGGCTCACTAGGATAATCCTCCGCCTTGCCTTGCGGCGCCGGCACACCGGGTTCTAGTCCCGGTCAGGGCGCCGGATTCTGTCCCGCTTGCCCCTCTTCCAGGCCAGCTCTCTGCTGTGGCCCGGGAGTGCAGTGGAGGATGGCCCAAGTGCTTGGGCCCTGCACCCCAAGGGAGACCAGGAGAAGCTCCTGGCTTCGGATCAGCGCGGTGGGCCGGCTGCGTTGGCCATTGGAGGGTGAACCAATGGCAAAGGAAGACCTTTCTCTCTGTCTCTCTCTCACTGTCCACTCTGCCTGTCCAAAAAAAAAAGATTTAGATATTTGAAATATATATATATGTACATATATATACACATATATATGTATATATATATATAAAAAGATTTATATATTTGAAATATATATATGTACATATATATATATATATATATATATATATATATATATATATAAAGCGAAGGAGATCTCCTGTCTGCTGATTCACTCCTCAAATGGCTGTGCCTCTGTGCCTGGCTGGGCCAGGTTGAAGCTAGGAGCCACTACATGGATGCAGGGGCCCAAGCACATGAGCCATCAGGCACATTAGAAGGGAGTGGGATTTGAAGTGGAGCAGCTGGGACTGGAACTGGTACCCATATGGGATGCTGGCACTGCAGGTGGCGGCTTTCCCCGCGACACTGCGTCTCCTGCAGTGGCACTTCAAGTTGTGTTCCTTTCATATTAGGTATGTAGAAATTCTTACTGCCACTGAGAACTAATCCAGTTGTTTTTTTCCCCTTGAAACATGCTGTCTCAGATTTTTCTTGATTTTGATGGATACATGATTAGAGAGAGATACTTCCCTATTAGAAAACAGCAGAGCACATGCCCTGGTAAACGGCAACCAAACTTCAGCTAGAGACCAGGACCTCGTGGGGGCTCCTACTGCACTTGGCTGGGGCAGACTGGGCTTAAACATGCCAGGAGCTGGAACGCTTCAGCCAGTTGCTGTGTAGTTGGAATTGGGCCCAGTGTTGTCAGATGTTTTGATCTGTAAGAGGAGCCAGAAATCTGGATATTAGGGACTATTTCAGTTTTTGGGAGGCTCAAAGTACCAGCCAATCTAAGCAAGTCAGGTTGGGTGCAATCCAAGGCCAATAGTTTGCTGTCCTTGATCTGACTTATAAGCTGTTCAAACATGGTTTGCTTATCAGTGTTCTCCGTGCCCCAAACGAGCCCTCTCACACGTTTGGTAGTCAATAAACATGTTGAATAAAAGAAGAAATGGACACTGTCCTTAAAAAGGTATTAGGGATGGAGTGGTAGTGATTGCCTAAAACATCTGCAGAGGGAGGAAGATTCTGAGCACCTATAACATACCACCAATTCAAGTGTATTCTCTTATTTAACGATTCCACAGTTCTGCTTAGGGATTCTCACACACACACACACACAGAGCCGCCCACCCCAACTACACACTTTACGTGAGGAAACAGGCTAAGATGAAGTCACTTGCCTAAGACCTTATGCCTCCAGCCAGTAAATAAAAAAAATAATGACCTCCGAAGCAACTACAAGTTTACTGATTTTCCATTTGAGTGTTCAAACCCATTCATTGCTGGGATTTTGCCTGCATGGGAATCAGAGCAAGGGGGTAAGTCTGCAGAAATGTGGAATTAAAAGATAGGTTTATTTTGGAGCAAAATATTTTCAAACCCATGTGTAGTTTTTTCATAGTTCTCATTTTTCATAAAAACTTTGAAGAATCTCTGCATGGATTTCAAAGTGGTTTTGCACCAGAGAACATCTCTTTTAATTCCATTTTTCAGGAACATTTTGAAGTACCCTCATACTGGAAAAGGAAGCCTGCCTTCCAAAGGTTTGAGTCATCTAAAGTGGTTATATGACTACATTGGTTTTAATTTAAGGCTTTTGGAGATAATGGCACCTTCTCCCTGATCATTGATTAAGGAGAACTGGAAATGATGCTAATGCTAATTTTAGCCTATATGGCAAGCCTTTAATATTTGTTAACTAATTTGGTAATGTCTGTTTAATAGGCTTATCTCCATTTTACATACAAGGAAACTGAGGCTCAGATTAAAGTCCCAGATCACTCAGATATTAAATGAATGACCAATTAGGAGGAGACCTTCTGAAATCCGTCCCCAGACTCTTATGTCACTCTGAGATGTTTTCATGCCTGTTTATTTCCCAACCTTTAGTTATCCAATGACCATTTACCGATGAAAGTTCAGTAGAAATATTTTATGTATTGAGTCCAAATACTGCATGGTTTATGCGTAATATTCCCTAATTATTATTTGTTGATTTCCCAGAGGGGAAGAACACGGCAGGGCTGGCCATTGTCCTAAACCTTTTACAGCTATGGACTTGCCAGATGAGACCCAGTGGGATGAAACCACCTGCAACTTAGCGCTCTGTCAGCATCCGCAATGCTGGGCATCTTTCCGCCGGATTGAGAGGGGCCATCCTCGGATCCTGGGCTCACCATGCCACACCCCCGTGGATCCTGAAGGTAACTTAGCATCTGGACTCTTCCTCACAAGGTCCTTAAGCTGTTTATGCTCGGCTTCCTTTCTCTAGGCAACGTGTTACATGTTTCCTTCTGGTCTGCTTTCTCAGATAAACTCCCCATGCTCACTGTGGTAAACATCTCAGGCTCCTGCTTCCCTGCCAAGAGACTTGCTCGTCGTCCATTGTCAGCATCTGCCGTCACCAAGGCTCGTGCCTTATTGTCTCGGGAATCAAAATTTGACTCAAAATTTCAAGACAGGTAATGTATCACAGAGTCTTCTGTTAACATCCCATTGTCTCAGAAAATGCTGGGTTGCGATATTCCTGACCCATGCAGTAGGCTTTGAGAAGCTGCATTGAAAGGAAAATACTAGTTCAGAAAAAGAAGGCATTGCTGCTTGTGTTCCGGGAGTTGGCTAATTTGGGACGTGTGTTGGTTTGGTAGGGCTGCTGCAATGGACTGCGTGGTTTAAACAGCAGACGTTTATTTTCTCACAGTCCCACAGGCTGGAAGTTTAAGATTGAGGTGACAGCAGTATTTTTTTTTTTTTTAATTTATTTATTCATTTGAAAGAGATACAGAGCGAGAAGTTGGCGGGGGGGGAGAGCAAGTAAACTTTGATCTGCTGGTTCACTTCCCAAATGGCCGTGACAGCCAGGGCTGGGCCAGGCCAAAAACAGGAGCTGGGAGCTTCTTCTGTGTCTCCCACGTGGGTTCAGGGGCCCAAGTACTTGGACCATCTTCTCTTGCTTTCCCTGGTGCATTATCAGGGAGCTGGATCAGAAGTGGAGCAGCTAGGACTTGAACCGGTGCCCATATGGGATGCTGGCACTGCAGGTAGAGGCTTAACCTTCTATACCATAGCGCCAGCCCCAGCAGTGTTGTTTTCTTCTGGGGCCACTTTATTTTTCTTTTTCTTTTCTTTTTTTTTTTGACAGGCAGAGTGGACAGTGAGAGAGAGAGACAGAGAGAAAGGTCTTCCTTTGCCGTTGGTTCACCCTCCAATGGCCACTGCGGCCGGCGTACCGCGCTGATCCGAAGCCAGGAGCCAGGTGCTTCTCCTGGTCTCCCATTCGGGTGCAGGGCCCAAGGACTTGGGCCATCCTCCATTGCACTCCCGGGCCACAGCAGAGAGCTGGCCTGGAAGAGGGGCAACCGGGATAGAATCCGGTGCCCTGACCGGGACTAGAACCTGGTGTGCCGGCGCCGCAAGGCGGAGGATTAGCCTATTGAGCCGTGGCACCAGCCTTTCTTCTGGGGCCACTTTCTTTGGCTTGTAGGTGGCCACCTTCCTGCCATGTCTTCACGTGATCTTTCCTGTGTGCCCATGTCCTCATCTGCTGTTTTTATGAGCACGCCAGTCATGTTGGATTATAGCCTGCCCGTATGATCTCATATTACCCTATTATCTTTTTAGATAAAGACCTGATCTCAGATGGTGTCACATTCTGAGGTATTGGGGGTTGGGACTTCAACAGATGGATGGGGTGGGGACAGGATCTTATCAGTTGATCATCAGAAAGTGGGTGCTTATGTGTGGTCCTCCTTATCTCTTCCACAAATACTGGAAGACTTACTTGTAAGCTCCCCAAAGCAGAAGCCGGAGCTTATCTTTTGGAATCTCTCTCTCTCTCTCTCTTTTTATTTTTGACAGGCAGAGTGGATAGTGAGAGAGAGAGAGAGAGAGAGAGAGAGAGAGAGAGAAAGGTCTTCCTTTTGCCGTTGGTTCACCCTCCAATGGCCACTACGGCCGACGCACCACGCTGATCCGAAGGCAGGAGCCAGCTGCTTCTCCTGGTCTCCCATGGGGTGCAGGGCCCAAGCACTTGGGCCATCCTCCACTGCCTTCCCGGGCCATAGCAGAGAGCTGGCCTGGAAGAGGGGCAACTGGGATAGAATCCGGCGCCCCAACCGGGACTAGAACCCGGTGTGCCGGTGCCGCAAGGCAGAGGATTAGCTTGTTGAGCCACGGCGCCGACCTGTCTTTTGGAATCTCCTACACAGTCTAGGGACCCAGTTAGTGCTTGCTGATATGTATGAAACTAAGGGACGAATATCTGTGGAAAACTTCGACTTTTCGGATTGGAAGACCCTGTTGCTGGAAGTCAGGAGCTCGTGGTGGCCCTTGTGGTGGCTTCTTCACTCCTGTTCCAGACAAGCAGTCCCAAATGTCTCTTGGGTGAGAGAAGTCGAGGAGAGGTCAAGGCTACTTTCAGGTTCTTTGGGTCTTGAACTCTTGGGAAACAGCAGCTTCTACCCGAGGAGACCTGCGATGCCCTTCGCTTGCACCCCCGCCATGGCCATGCCCGCGGTGTGGTGCAGAGCTGTGAGCGAGCACCTCATCCGGGCAGCCCCTGCTCTCCATGTTTTCTTCCCTCAGTGCCTCTTTCTTTGTGCCTCACGTCTTCTCCTCTCGACCCTCCTTCCCTTGTGGGTAGGCTTTCGCAGTGGCTTCTGTATTGGTCTCGCTGCCTTCTCCCTTTCAGCCACCTTATGTGTGACTGACAGATTCGTTTTCCAAAAGTGGTACTTTACTCGTCATCCCTACTGAAGAATACCTAGACCCAGACCTCTCTCTCCTGGAGTTGTGACCCCTGTACTTTCTGGCTCCTCTCGAATCACAAAGTCCTGTCTTCTCCGACACCACCTTTTCCTCTGAGCCAGACTGATTTTCCGATTGTGCTTTTCTGTCCTTGACACTTTGCTATGCGAGGTCCCCACCCCTAAGAGCCCTCCACCCTGGCCTCTGCTTCACCGGGTGCCTGGCAGGCCTGGGAGGCTGTGCAAGATGCTGTCTTCCTGACGGACCTCTTCTCCCATTCCTTCCTTGTTCAGTAGGTCCCAGCCACGCTGCTCTTTCCACTGCTCACGTACTCCACACGTCCCCCCTGCGGGGCTTGTGCACCTGCTGTGGCCCCTGAGTGGAACCACTTTTCCTGGGTCAGGGTTTTTCAGTTCTTGATATTTCAGGCCAGATACTTCTCTGTCTTGTACATCACTGGGTGTTTAGCCACATCCCTGGCTTCTACCCATTGAGTGGCAATGGTACCCCCTTGTGACAATTGTGACAACCTCTAGAAATTGTCAGATGTCCCCTGGGAGGAGAAATTGCCTCTGGTTGAGAAATGTCGCCCTTAGTTCCTTCCGTGGCTAATTCCTTTTTATCTTTCTGATTAAGCTTAAAAGTTGCATTTCCACAGAGATCTTTCTTGAACAGCCTATCTAAAATTTCCCTAAGCCCTCACCCTCATTTAACCTTGCTACTTTTTTCTTTAGTTCTTCTGAGTGGAAATGATTTTTATTGATTTGTTTTTTCTCCCCTAATTAAGGAACCATGTGTATTTTGTTTACTGCTCTGTCCCTGTGCCTTGAATAGCACATGGAATAGAGCAGAAACTCAATAAGCACTTGTGGAATGAATGAACGTGGCCTCCTCCTGTTTCAAGTTTGAGTTTCTTCGTTTACCACTAGTCCTGGGGGCACACCCTTCCAGTCAACCCTGGCGCTTACTGCCCCTAGTGTGCTTACTGATAATTTTATGCCTGTGTTCTTTTGCCCAACTAGATTTTAGGCCCTTTGAAGGCAGGGGGCGCAACATCATTCATTCATCTAATCTCTCATTCAATTCAGAAATATGTTTTAGTGGGGGCCGCTGTGCTGAACCCTGGGAATACAACAATAAACAAGATACAGTCTTTACCCCCGAAGGCAAAGCCTCTTTGGAGAGGCAAAGAAAAATCAGGGAGGGCTGTCTGGTGTATGAGTGTCATGAAAAGACTGAGTGTGCGGAAGCCCAAGGACACTGTCTTCTGGCCCAGTGTCACCTGTGCCTAGCCCTGAAGTTTGGACAGCCCGGTGAAGTAGGGGCTGCAGGGGAGGCTGGCACAAAGGAAATCTGAGCTCTAGGAAGAGCACATGCAAAGGCCTGGAGATATGCGGGCATTCTTCAGGTATCAGGGAAGTAGTTCATTGTGTCTGGGACATAGAGTGGAAATAGAAGAAGGGTCAGAAATGAGGCTTGGAGTAGATAATACGAGTAGAAAGGAGGGGCCTACATCACATAGGACTTTGTAGATCAGGCTGAGAATTGGGTCTTTTACCTTACACCTCTGTGAATTATTGATTCATTAGTATATTTAACACTTTAAAAAATATATTTATTTGTGAGGCAGAGACAGGACTCCGACCTGCTAGTTCACTCCCAGATGCCCACGTTGGGTAGGCCTGGACTGAGACCAAAGCTGGGATCTGGGAATGCAATCTGGGTCTCCCACGTGGGTGGTAGAAACCCAGTTACCTGAGCATTGCTGCTGCCCCATAGGGTCTACATTAGCAGGGAGCTGGAGTCGAGTGCCAGAGGCAGGTTTTGAACCCAGTGCTTTGATATGGGACATAGGCATTGTAACTGGTGTTTTAACTGCTATGCCAGATGTCTTCTCCTAACGTGTTTTTCAAAAAAATAAATAGCAGGCCGGCGCCGTGGCTCACTAGGCTAATCCTCCACCTGTGGTGCCAGCACCCCGGGTTCTAGTCCCGGTCGGGGTGCTGGTTTCTGTCCTGGTTGCTCCTCTTCTAGTCCAGCTCTCTGCTGTGGCCCGGGAAGGCAGTGGAGGATGGCCCAAGTGTTTGGGCCCTGCACCTACATGGGAGACCAGGAGAAGCACCTAGCTCTTGGCTTTGGATCAGTGTGGTGCGCTGGCCACAGCGTGCTGGCCTCAGCGGCCATTGGGGAATGAACCAACGGCAAAAGGAATACCTTTCTCTCTCTCTCACTATCCACCTGCCTGTCAAAAATAAATAAATAAATAGCAACTAACATGAAAATATAAAGAGATGGAATTCTTTTTTTAATTGTGATAGATTGACAAAACAAAAAAATTGAACGTTGTAACCATTTTTATAGAAAGCTTTTATTTAATAAATATAACTTTCCTAAGTACAACTTTTGGATTATAGCGGTTCTTGTCCTCCAACCCCCAAACCATCCCACCTCCTATTCCCTCGTCCATCCCATTCTTCATTAAGATTCATTTTTAATTATCTTTATGTACAGAAGATCAACTCTATACTAAGTAAAGATTTCAACAGTTTGCACCCACACAGCCACACAAAGTATAAAGCACTGTTTTACCATTTTAAATGTGCATTTAAAAATGGCTAGCACTGTGACCCAGAGAGTGAAGCCCTGGACTGCAGCACCAACATCCCATAATGGTGCTGGTTCAAGTCCTCGCTGCTCCACTTCTTCTTTTTTTAAAAGATTTATTTATTTATTTGAAAGGCAGAGTTGCAGAAAGAGAGAGAGAGAGGTCTTTCATCCACTGGTTCCCTCCACAGATGGCAACAACGGCTAAAGCTACGCTGATCCAAAGCCAAGAGCCAAGAGCCTCTCCTGGGTCTCCCACATAGGTGCAGGGACCCAGGCACTTGGGCCTTCTTTTACTGCTTTCCCAGTTCATAGCAGAGATCTGGATCAGAAGTAGAGCATCCAGGACTCAAACCGGCGCCCGTATGGCATGCTAGCATTGCAGGTGGTGCTTTACCCGTTATGCCACAATACCTTGCTCTTCTTCTGATCCAGCTCCCTGCTAATGCGACTGGGAAAGCAGTAAAGAAGCCCAAAGACTTGGGCCCCTCTACCCATGTGGGAGACCTGGAAGAGGCTCCTGGCTCCTGGCTTTGGATCTGCTCAGTTCTGGCTGTTGCAGCCGTTTAGGTAGTGAACCATTAGATACGAGACCTCCCCCAACACTCTCTCTCTGTCTCTGTCTCTACCTCTCTCTGTAACTCTGTCTTTCAAATAAATAAGTCTTAACAAAAAATGTGCAATTCACTGGCATTAAGTACATTCACAATGTTTAGCAGCCATCATCACTATCCATTTCCTAAATTTAAAAATAAAATTCATTCCAGCTCCCTGCCAATGCTCCTGGGAGGACAGCAAGAAGGTGGCCCAAGTCCTTGGGCCCCCACACCTATGTGGGAGACCCAGAAGAAGCTGCTGGCTCCTAGCTTCAGCCTGGCCCAGCCCCGGACATTTTGGCTGTTTAGGGAGCAAATCAGTGGGTGGAAGACCTTTCTTTCTGACTCTCTTTTCTTTCTCTAACTCTACCTTTCAAATAATAAATATTGAAAGTTTATTTATTTACTTGAAAGTGAGAGTTACAGAGAGAGAGGGATAGACAGAGAGAGAGTAGGAGATCTTCCATCTAGGACCGGCGCTGTGGCATAATGGGCCAAGCCTCTTTCTGTGGCACTGACATCCCATATGGCCCCTGCTTCGTGGCCTGGCTGCTTGTCTTCTGATCCAGCTCTCTGCTAATGACCTGGGAAAGCAGTGGAAGATAACCCAAGTGCTTGGGCCCCTATACCCACAGAAAGAAGCTCCTGGCTCTTGGCTTCAGATAAGCCCAGCTCTGGCCTTTGCGGTCATTTGGGGAGTGAACTAGCAGATGGAAGATTTCTCTCTGTATCTCCCTCTCTGTCTCTGTAACTCTGTCTTTCAAATAAATAAATAAATCTTTAATAAAATAAAAGAGAGATCTTCTGTCAGTTGGTTCATTCTTCACATGGCTACAATGGCCAGGCTTGAACCAGACCATAACCAGGAGTCAGGAGCTTAATCCAGGTCTCCCACATTGGTGGCAGGGTCCCAAACACTTGGGCCATCTTCTGCTGATTTTTCCAGGCCATTAGCAGGGAGTGGAGCATCCAGGACGTGAACCAGTGCCCATATGGGATGCCAGCATCATAGGCAGCAGGTTTACCTGTTGAGCTGCAATGCCAGCCCCCAAAGGTATTTTGTAAAAGACTATTCCAAAGGGAGAGAGAGAAAGAGAGAGAGAGAGAGAGAGAGAGAGAGAGATCGATCTGCTGTCTGGTGCGTCACTACCCAAATGCCTGTGTCAGCAAGGGGCCAGGTTAGGCTGAAGCCAGGATCTGGGAACTCAATCCAGATCTTCTCTCTTGTGTGGCAGGGACCCAACTACTTGCGGCATCACCTGCTGCCTCCAAGGCTGTTCGTTAGCAGGAAGCTGGAATAGAGCGTGGAGCCAGGGTTCCAGTTTAGACATTCCCATATGGGATGTGGGTGTCGCAAGCAGCAGCTGCACCACTCTGCCAGCTCCCTGCCCCCAAAGGTGCTTTTGTTGGTGGTGAGGCAGCTGTGTAACGGAGAGGTGGAAGCTGTGAATGTCGGCCGTGAAGTGTTTCCAATGTGCAACGTCCGCTAGTGACTGTTTGGGGTAAAACAAAGCCTAAGGAGATGGTGAGACCCTACGTTCGTTTGGCAGATAGTAAGCCTGAAGGTTTCTGTCGATAAATAGGATTTTCCTCCCAGCACTAACTGTCATCCCAGCACGTCTTTCGTGTCTCTGTTTCATGTTGGGAACTCGTACTTTTCAGGCCACAGAAGGGTTTACCTGACGATTTGAGCAGCCTTACTGAGAGACCTCCCAAAGTAAGTCACAGATTTGAAAAAAGCTATGTTTTCTCTTTTCCAGTGCGAATAAAATGCTCATATTTTGTCTTCATTTAACGTTTTTCCTCAGGAAGACTATAATCTGAATAATAAAGATGGTAATAGCTATCTAACAGTGGGTTGCTAATATAGGAAGGCTCTGCATGACTTTATGTGCTGTATTTTCAGGAATCTCAGCACAAGTAGGATTTATTTGTGGAAGTTTTGTATGGGTGAGGATTTTATCTCTGTTCTGCACAGAGTGTATTCAGCTCCTTAGTAAACAGCTGGGATGTCGGACCTAAGTGGGCCTTCGGGTGATCTAGCCTGATGACTTTTAAACTTATTAAGTTATTGCCATGATAAGAGATAGATTCTGCAACCAGAATACTATGGAATAATGCTTAACCTAACTATGGTAACCTCTGATATTTTCTGTCTTATTCTGTTTTATCCTGTTTCATTTTGAAACAGTGTGTGCTCTGATTCACAAATTTGATTTATTACCTATGAACAAGTCTGAAGATCATTACCATGGTCATTCTCATACATCTTGCGGGTGAGGAAACTGAACCCCACGCATAGGAAATAATTTGCTAAAGCACAGAGGCTGGTGTGTGGTAGAGTTAAACTAGAACTTTTGGGAAAAAACCTTCCTACATACCTACTGTAAAGAGAAATTTACTCTTCTTTGCAGTCCTATTGGATACCTTTTATTTTTTTCATGCGGTGCTTCACTGCTCAGTGTGACTACTAGATGGTTGATGGGTTTGAATGGATGTATTTGATATCTTCAGAAAAAGAAGATTAAACTTTTTTTTTTAAGATTTATTTATTTATTTAAAAGTCAGAATTACACAGGGAGAGGAGAGGCAGAGAGAGAGAGAGAAGTCCTCCATCGATGGTTCACTCCCCAAATGGCCACAACAGCCAGATCCGAAGCCACGAGCCAGGAGCCTCCTCCAGGTCTCCCACATGGGTGCAGGGGCCCAAGGAGTTGGACCATCTTCCACTGGTTTCCCAGGCCACAGCAGAGAGCTAGATTGGAAGTGGAGCAGCCGGGTCTTGAACCAGCACCCATATGGGATGCTGGTGCTTCTGGCCAGGGTGTTAACCCTCTGTGCCACAGCTCTGGCCCCAACTATTTTTAAGCTAATTGTTTGAGTAGATAAAACACAAACGTGATTCTAAATTCAAACGGCATAAAAAGGGAGCTGGCATGTGGCATAGCGAGTAAAGCCACCTGAAATGCCTGCGTCCCATTGGGTGCCAGTTCAAGTCCTGGCTGCTCCACTTCTAGTCCAGCTCCCTGCTTTGGCCTGGCCCAATACTGGCTGTTGTAGCCACCTGAATGGAAGATTTCTTTCAGTGGGTGAAAGATCTCTTTCTCTCTCTGTAACTCTGACTTTCAAATAAATAAGTAAGTAAATAAATCTTTTTTTTTTTTAATAGGCATAGAAGGAGTTCCAATGAAAGGGAGTCTCCCAGTTCCTCCTTATTCCCCCCAAGTCAGTGAGTTCTTTTTCACAAGGACAAACTCGCTCTTATTATTCTTTTTGTTGTTGTTAAACTATTTATTTATTTGAGGCAGAGCTACAGACAGAGAGTGGGAGAGACAGAGAGAAAGCTCTTCCATCTACTGGTTCACTCCCCAAATGGCTGCAATGGGCTGATCCAAAGCCAGGAGTGAGGAGCTTCTTCTGGGTCTCCCATGTAGGTGGCAGGGGCCTAAGCCCTTGGGCCACCTTCCACTGCTTTCCCAGGCCATCAGCAGATAGCTGGATCAGAAGAGGAGCAGCCAAGAACTTGAACTGGCATCCATATGGAATGCTGGCGCCATAGGCAGAGGCTTAACTTATGCCACAGCACTGGCCTCTATTATTATTCTTGTAAACGCTCTTCTCTTCTCTTCTCTTCTCTTCTCTTCTCTTCTCTTCTCTTCTCTTCTTTTCCTTTTCCTTTTCCTTTTCCTTTTCCTTTTCCTTTTCTGAAAAGCAGAGGCACAGACAGGCAGAGAGAGATGTTCCGTTTCCTGATTTACTCCCCAAAATGCTGGCAACAGCCAGGGCTGTCAGGCTGAAGCCAGGGACCTAGAGCTCAATCCAGGTCTCCCACATGGATAGCAGGGACTTAAGCACTTGAGCTATTACATACCGCCTCTCAGGATGCAATTAGGAGGAAGCTGGATTGGAAGTGGAGGAATCAAACTGGGACCATGCACTACCATATAGGACGATACAGGATGTGAATGCTCCATCTGTGACTTAACCACTGTGCCTAACACTCACCCTCATCTTATTTTTAAAGGTTGTTTAGCTTTGTCTTATCAAGAATATGGACTAGATAGCTGATCACAAGCTTTCTTTGATCATTAGTGCTCTACAATCCCAAATAGCTCAATGTGAGAAAGCATAACACTTTAACTTTTATATAGATGTTTATAATGTAAATGGGGTATAAAATAGAACACTTGCTTCTATCTCCACCAGTTCTCCCCCTGTTCTTGAACTATCAGTTGTATTACTTAAAGGGGATCTAAGTCTTTGGAGTGGAGTAGTAGAAGGAACAGTGTTGCCATAGGTAAGCCCCAAAGTATGCTCATATGAGATGAGGTTGGGAGTTGCTAAATACCACCCAGTGTCACAAGGAAGCCAAGAAGATTATTCACCTATTACTACTCACTCCTGTAGACTGCCTATGTTGATATCTGATGAAATAGTTTGTTTTTGGGGCAGAGTATTATGAACATATTTTGGTGTTGAGAAGCCTCTTTTTTACTGTCTTCTGAGCCACTAAAATATTTGCTTAATATGATAATACTCATACAATAGTCAGTGGTACTGACTACTATTAGGAGCCTGGCACCACAAGCCATATGTAAGATTTATATCTTTCTCTTAGCTTTCAGTGTTGAATTTGAATGAGACAGAAATTCCCTCCTCTAAAGACATTAGAAATATGGTTGTGGTCTGGATCCCAGAAGAACAGGAGAAGCCTGTGAGGTGAGTATCACGTCTAGAACTTGGGAACTGTTGACCTTTCTACTGTACAAACCCCTGCCCTCCTCTTCAGGCCTCCTTTTTGTGGTCTCTCTTTAGCTCTCGTATTGCAAGTAGGAGACCAAGCAGAGCTCTCGGTCTCTTGCATCTGCATCTTGCTGCACTGGAATTCTGTTTTAATGCACTTTGATATTCATGCTGGGACTTTATCAATTTTACATGGCAATAAATAGAGGATAAAGCTCAATTTATTTGTGAGGTTCAATTAAGAAAGCAGTGCTATTAATTTTCCATATTAGTCTTCAGAAACTAGTGAAGCATTTCTCAGCAAAGCACATGATATCTGATCTTAACCCCGAGACCTTGTACAGTGGTACAAAATGAATAACGTATAGGACTTGTACGCAAAGCAGTGTGTGACAAAGACCATTTGGTGAAGGCCAGAAGGCTTGCTAGCATTGACAGCCATGGGGAGCGAGTTTGCTGCTTTTGTGGTTGTGGATGGCTTCCAGATTCTTACTGCTCAGAGGTGATGAGACTTCAGAATTTCTTTGTCATTGGCCATCTTGCCAATGTCAACCTCAAGAGTTTCTTTTTATTTCATTTTCATCATTTCCAAATGATCCTATAAATGTGAATTTTTATGTATAGATATGTGATGTAAACAAACAAACAAAAACTCCTAAGGATTTATTTCCTTTCATTCAGAAGAAGCCCAGAGATGGGTAGGCCAGGGCTAGTGTGTCAGCTCCATGAGGTAGTCAGAAGCCAGGATGCCTTCTGGTTTTCTGGGCCATCCCCTTTAGTCTGTGGCTTCCAGCTTCAAGGTGCTTCATAGGTACCTTTAAGGTCTAAGTTGGCTGCTAATGCACCAGGTATTATATCAATTTCTAGGCAAGAAGGAGGCAAAAAGGACAGAGTAAAATGTACTTCTTGAACATTTCCTCTTTGCCAAGCAGTGAGCACCCACTGGAAAACCAGATAGATTTGGTCCCTGTCCCTCCTAGAGCTATATGGGGGGTGAAAGGGAGTCAGACAATACGAACATAATCACACTTAAGTGTATAATTCCTAATTTGAATTCATGCCATGAAAGTGAATTACTTGATTATCTGAGAGAATGGTGATAGTAAGGTATTTTTTTAAAAAAATTTATTTATTTGAGAAGCAGAGTGATATAGAGGGAAACAGAGAGAGAGGAAAAAAGGAAAGGAGGGAGGGAGAGAGGGAGAAGAAGAGAAGGAGGAAAGGTTGGGGGAGGTAGAGAGAGAGAGAGAGAGAGAGAGATATGTTTCATCTGTTGGTTCACTCCCCACATGGCTGCAACAGCAAGGGCTGGGTCAGGCTGAAGCCAGCAACCAGAAACTCCATCCTGATCTCCCACATGGGTGGTAAGGACTCTGGTAGTTGAGCCATTGTCTGCTGCTTCCCAGGTGTGTCATCAGGGAGCTGGATTAGAAGCAGAGTAGCTGAGACTTGAACCAACACTCTGATGTATGATGTGAGTGTCCCAAGTGGCGGCTTAATCTGCCACACCACAATGCCTGCTCCCCCCTTGCCATGGTGTCTTTTTAAAGGTAAGTCCCTGGCAGCAGATACTGCTGGACCCCTAGAAGCCATCTTTGAGTACTGATGAGGGAGAGAATCTTCACCATCACCATTCACAGGTATCCTTGGTTCTTTTACTTAAGATGTCTAGGGATAAGGGTTGCTCTGTTTCAGTCCAGCTGAAAAAATGCCTTTTCCCCCCCAGCCAGCATGAGAAAAAGAAAAGAAAGAAATCGACAGTGGTGAGTTCAATATTTTGTGCAAACCTTTATGATATTACTCTGTAGGATTTATTTTTGTGTTCCTCTCAGGTCACCCCAGCCCCTGCCCTTAGCCTCTTCCTTAATGAACAAAATCTGCAAAAGACAACCCTCCTTTTAGAATAATTACCCAACCACTTGCTATTCAGAGACTCCTTTTCCCTGTGTCACCTGCTGGGGAGCTGAAGAGTACTTTGAAGAGATGATAGGATAATCGTTGAGTGTTCAGGGGGGTACTTTTTGGTCAATTTCCAGTGCGGTGGAGTAGAATTTCAGTGGACCAAGAGTAAGACCTGTGCTTCTAATTCTGATTCTACTGTTTATGGGTAAACATGGCCTGGGGGGAGTCACAGGGCTCTAGGACTGCTGGGCCCATGGGAGTAGTATCTATTCCATTTCATTTGTTGCTGAATCCTCATCCCTAGCTCTGTGCTTGGCACATAGAAAATAAATTTCCACTCAGTTTGTTGAATGAATAAATGAAATAGCTAGAAAAACAAAACAACACAACTAACTCTTGGATGATCTCAATACAACAATAGGGTCGGGGTCCTAGAGGGAAAAATGTGGTAGTCCTCTGTGCAGAGGAGGTGGGGATGGCTGGTGCTGACCTGGAAACCGAGTTTCACATATCGAGGTTGTGTGGGGAGGCTGGAGTGTTAAGGGGAAGAAAAAGGTTTGAAGAGAGTGCTTTGCACAGTTCTTTCCATGATTGCTCTTCCAGAAAAACAAGTTGTCTCTGGGTCTGCCTGGAAGGCAGCACACAAGAGCACGGTTGAGAGCGCCGGCGATAACTGTGCCCCCCGCTTCTCCAGTCCATTTGTTTGAGCAGTTCAGTTCGGAATCCATGCCTGTGTGGGCCCACGTTGACATGTTACCTCCGGATCTGCTGGCCGAGTAAGTATCCCTTAGGCCTGTGGGACAGCCTGAGTGCCGGCTGTTGGTTAATGCTGGGAAGGGTCTAAGCAGTGCACTCTTTTCCAGCAAGTAGCAGGCAGAGCGAAAGACTGTCGCAGTACTTAGTTACGGAATTCCTAGACTGTCCAACAGGCAGCGGTGACAAGAGTTAACCATCAGGGCCTGCACTGTGGTGTAGTGGGCTGAGCCTCCACCTGCAGTGCCGGCCTCCCATATGGGCACCGGTTCTAGTCTTGCATGTTCCTCTTCTGACCCAGCTCTCTGCTATGGCCAGAGAAAGCAGAAGATGGCTGAAGTACTTGGACCCTTGCACCTGTGTGGGAGACCTGGTAGAAGCTTTCTTTGTATCAGCCCAGCTCTGGCCACTGCAGCAATTTGGGGAGTGAACCAGTGGATGGAAAACCTTTCTCTGTCCCTCCCTCTCTCTGTCTGTAACTCTACCTCTCAAATAAATATATATATATTTTTATTAAAAAAAGAGTAACCATCACCATTTACCAAGCACTTGCTGCCAGCCAGGCTCTGTGCCTAGCACTGTACACACACTCTCGTGTTAGTCTCCATTGGCGGGAAAGGCACTATTGCTCTCTTCTTCTATTGTGGGTGAGTGGGAGGCAGAATGGAGTTTGGAGTGAGATGACCTTTGAATTTTTGTTGAAACGTAACCAGCTTGTGAATTTGCTGGATATATTTAGCCTGTGTAAGCTTCATTTTCCTCATTTGCAAAGTAGAGATAAGAATACCCATGCTCAGGGGGTTGTAAGGCTGGAGTGATACAAAGTGCATGAGGCTGGCATGGGAACTTAGTGCAGCCTGGGCCATCGGAGTTGCATGCGTAAGGCGTCCCGGTGAGCAACTGCTGGTGCAGGCCTTTGGGCTGAAAGTGGAAGTTCCTTCAAACATGGACCTTCAGACCTTTCATGCAAACATTCCGTCAAACATTTCATCACTCTCTCCTCAGTCACACACTCTGAGAAGAGGTGTTGCTGACTGGCTCTGGCTA
Organism: Lepus europaeus; assembly: GCF_033115175.1. Lineage (NCBI taxonomy): Eukaryota > Metazoa > Chordata > Mammalia > Lagomorpha > Leporidae > Lepus > Lepus europaeus. The sequence continues at coordinate 20,854,895 of NC_084838.1, read as the reverse complement.
TCCCCATCAGCCTTTTCCCAGATGGAGGGAGAGACATGCCTTGCCCGGAGTTGAAGATCCAGCTGGCCATGGTGAAGAAGACTCTTCCCCTGGAAAAGGACCGGCCCGACAGTGCGCTTTCTTCTAAGATGTTTCTGACTGCCCACCGCCTCACCCTGCAGGTAAGGGCTGGGAGCCGCCCAGGAAGAGGCCTGCGTGAGGAAGAGCCGGCTTTGTGTCCCTTATTTCTCTTCTGCCCTTACGCTCTGCACGCAGGCCCCGCAGGAGGTGGACTCTACGGAGGTGAAGGCCAATGTATGGGGAGAGTTTGAGGAGAGCTCTGTTGGTGATTCCTCCGCACTTCAGTCCCCACGCTTTTTCCTCCCTTCTGTAGGCCCTGGTACAATGCTGCAAAACACCAGTTGTCAAATAGCCTTGTTGATTAGAGAATAAATGCGTTGAGGGATACTCTTGGGAAAAAGGGAAACTCTACAGCTGAGCTTTTCTTAAATTCTTTTTCCCTCCAGAGACCAGCGCTGCGACATCCTGAGCATTGGAAGAAGTTACAATACAGCCTAAAGATAGAAGGTAGATTTGCTGCTGACTCTTCCCCCTTCAGCCCACGCTGCGCATACTTTAACTTGGCCCCAGTTTACTTACATGTGTGGCCACAGTCAGGGCCCCAGGTGGAGAACTCAGGAAACTCCAGTTTCAGGAAGTAGCTGCCTCAGGCTTGGTCCTGACCAGGGAGAGTCACCATTGTGGGGCAGGTCACAGCAGGCAGCCCGGCAGGAGGATGGGGCCTGTCTGTGGGAAGAGAATTGAGCTGGCTCTCTGGTCACCAGGTCTCAGGAAACAGCAGTGGTGGCAGCAGCAACAGAGGAAGGTGAAGACGCCTACTAAGAAACAGTAGGGTGATAGTGAGAGGATGCCTGGGCCCCGCTGGGACTGGAAGAAGCCGGTGCAGCCTGCAATGGGAAGGGATGTGTGAGGGGGGCTTCTCTCTGTCTTGTGTGGCTGTGGACACAGAGTTCCTGTCTGCTTGTAGATGTTCTTTCTTGCTGTCTCCTTTTGAAAAAGTTTACTTCACTTCCAGAAGTCCCAATTTGGTTCCTTCTCTTGTGAGTTTCAGGGGGCTAAAAAGAAAGCCAAAGGCGGTGCAGAGAGGCAGAACGTGTCTCGTCAACGTTCGGTTAACATCGTCTGTGACTCTCTCTGTGGTAAGGAGAACATGTGCTTGGTCGGGAGGGATGGAATCCCCGAATGTAGCTGAGGACAGGGAAAATCCAGCATGCTTTTGCCTTTGTCAGGCCCTCAGAGTTCTTGGAATGCTTCAGCCTGGCTGATCTAATTCGTATTGTTTGTCCATCAAATACTTGGCAAGCCAGCTGGGCCAGATGTCTGCTTTGCCTGGGGATTTGAGAGATGACCATGAGCACGAGTCCGTTATTTTTGCCTCTGGTCGTACCTTAGAAAAGACAGGGCTTTGAGGATCAGGCCATGAGCAAGTCCAGGTTCCTGAGGAGATGCCCGTGAGGATCCACTGGCCAAGGAGGGAGGAAAGAGCAGGGGCACCTCGCTAGGGCCTCAGAAGACTCCTAAGAAAGCAGAGTCCCTGGGCCCTGCTGCTTCCCCACCATGGCGAGGGAGTCGCTGGGGCCTCGGGTGGTGTCAGCACACTGTCCAGGGTGGTGTCAGCACGCTGTCCAGCGCCGTGAGGAAGCAGGCAGCCACCTCTTGGCAGGCAGGCCTTTCTCTTTCGTGTTTGTGCCAGAGATGAGAATGACTGTCTCGCTTTTCTGGAGCCCTTCTTGTTTCTGCGCTGACAGATACACTGACCTTGACCCTCTGACATTTGTCAGCTTGAGCACAGGATGGGAGGGAGGGAGAGTGCAGAGAGGAAGAAAGATCCTCTGAGACCTTGCGAGATTATCCCGCTCTCCTCAGACTGGACACTGCTGGCTTTAATGTGAGGGCAGCTGGGTGATCATCAGCATTCCCCCTCTGCTCCTGGGGCTCTGGGAGGGCTCAGGTGAGCTGTTCCTGAGAAGGACGCTGCGCCTTACTTTGCTGCCCCTCCTGCTGAGCTCCGAAACCAACGGTGCCCTCCAACCTGAGGACGTCGGGAGATCTCCGACCTTCCCGAGGGAGGGGCCAGGATCAGGGCTGTGGCCCACAGTGGGAGGAGACGTGTCCAGGATTGGCAGCCCCTCCAGGTGATCACTGCTGCTCCCCTGAATGCCATTCCAGTGCCTTTTATACTTCTTCTTCTTCTTCTTCCTCTTCCTCTTCCTCTTCCTCTTCTTCTTCCTCTTCTTCTTCTTCTCCTTCTCCTTCTCCTTCTCCTTCTCCTTCTTCTCCTTCTCCTTCTCCTTCTCCTTCTCCTCCTTCTTCTCCTTCTCCTCCTTCTCCTTCTCCTCCTTCTCCTTCTCCTCCTTCTCCTTCTCCTCCTTCTCCTTCTCCTCCTTCTCCTTCTCCTTCTCCTTCTCCTCCTTCTCCTCCTTCTCCTTCTCCTCCTTCTCCTCCTTCTCCTCCTTCTCCTTCTCCTTCTTCTCCTTCTCCTTCTCCTCCTTCTCCTCCTTCTCCTCCTCCTTCTTCTCCTTCTCCTTCTCCTTCTCCTTCTTCTTTTCAGGCAGAGTAGATAGAGAGACAGAGGGAAAAGTCTTCCTTTTGCTGTTGGTTCACCCTCCAATGGCTGCTGCGGCTGGCGCGCTGCGGCCGGCGCACCGCGCTGATCCAAAGGCAGGAGCCAGGTGCTTCTCCTGGTCTCCCATGTGGGTGCAGGGCCCAAGTACTTGGGCCATCCTCCACTGCACTCCCTGGCCACAGCAGAGAGCTGGCCTGGAAGAGGGGCAACCGGGACAGAATCCGGTGCCCTGACCGGGACTAGAACCCAGGGTGCCGGCGCCGCAAGGTGGAGGATTAGCCTATTGAGCCACTGCGCTGGCCTTATACCCCTTCTTGATACCTCCAGTAGGAGCTGTTTTGCTTGGGTGACTGGGGAGCTCCTTGAGTTATTTTCTTAGGGCAGTGGCCTGTCCTCACTGAGTTGAGAAAGGTCTGATAGAAGAGATGATTCTTGTACTGAAACTTTTTTTGAAAGATATTTTATTTTATTTGAAAGGCAGAGATACAGAGGGAGAGAGAAGGAGAGACAGAGAGCTTCCATCCTCTGATCCATTCCCCAGTGGCCACCACAGCTGCAGCTGGGCCAGGCCAAAGCCAGGAGCCAGGAGCTTCTTCCAGGTCTCCCATGTAGGTGCAGGCACTCAAGCACTTGGGCTATCCTGTACTGTTTTCCCAAGTGTATTAGCAGGGAGCTGGATCGGAAGTGGAGCAACCAGGACTCAAACCGGTGCACGTATGGGATGCCAGCACTGCAGATGGCAGTTTAGCCTTCTTTTTTTTTTTTTTTTTAAAAAAGCTTTTATTTAATGAATGCAAATTTCATAGGTACAACTTTAGGAATATAGTGGTTCTTCCCCCCATACCAACCCTCCCACCTCCACTCCCATCCCACTTTCTACTCCCTCTCCCATCCCATTCTTCATTAAAATTTGTTTTTAATTAACTTTATATACAGAAGACCAGCTCTATACTTAGTAAATATTTCAACAGTTTGTACTCCCCCCCCCAAAATGTATAAAGTACTGTTTGAGAACAAGTTTTGCAGTTAATCCTCATAATACAACTCATTAAGGACAGAGGTCCTGCATGGGGAATAAGTACACAGTGACTCTTTGTTAATTTAACAATTAACACTCTTATTTATGATGTCAATGTTCACCCAAGGCTCTTGCCATGAGCTGCTAAGGCTATGGAAGCCTTTTGAGTCCACAGACTCCATCAGTATTTAGACAAGGCCATAAGCAAAGTGGAAATTCTCTCCTCCCTTCAGAGAAAAGTACATCCTTCTTTGATGGCCCCTTCTTTCCACTGGGATCTCACTTACAGAGATCCTTCATGTAGGATTTTTTTTTTTTTTTTTTTTTTCTGCTGTGTCTTGGCTTTCCATGCCTGAAATGCTGTCATGGGCTTATCAGCCAGTCCGGAGTGCCTTAAGCTGCCTCTGAGGTAAGAGTGCTATTTAGGGCATTCCATGAGTCTGCTGTGTGGACTGCTTCCCATGTTGAAACATTCTCTCCTTTTAAATTCCATTTTTATTACCAAACATTGGGTCTTATTTATGTGATCCCTTTGACAGTTAATCCTATCTGTATGATCAGTTTCTTACTTAATATGATCACTTTAACGTGTAAGATGGCATTAGTACCACCCAGCTTAATGGGATTTGGAGTTGCATGGCAAGTTTTTTTTTTTTTTTTGACAGGCTGAGTGGATAGTGAGAGAGAGAGAGAGACAGAGAGAAAGGTCTCCTTTTGCCGTTGGTTCACCCTCCAATGGCCGCCGCTGTAGGTGCGCTGCGGCCGGCGCACCGCGCTGATCCAAAGGCAGGAGCCAGGTGCTTCTCCTGGTCTCCCATGGGGTGCAGGGCCCAAGGACTTGGGCCATCCTCCACTGCACTCCTGGGCCACAGCAGAGAGCTGGCCTGGAAGAGGGGCAACCGGGACAGGATCGGTGCCCCGACCGGGACTAGAACCCGGTGTGCCGGCGCCGCAAGGCGGAGGATTAGCCTAGTGAGCTGCGGCGCTGGCTGCATGGCAAGTTTTTAGCTTTACCCTTAGGGGTAAGTCCATGGGAATGTGTGCCAAACTATATAGCTCCTCCCTCTCTTATTCCCACTCTTTTTTTTTTAAACTGGGATCTATTTTCAATTGACTTTATACACCTATGATTAATTCTATGTTAAGTAAAGAGTTCAACCAATGGTGTTAAATAATAAATAAATAAAAATAATTTAAAAATAAAATAAATTAACAAACTGTTCCTTGACAGTCAAGACAAGGGTTATTCAAGTCATTGCTTCTCATAGTGTCAGTTTCACTTCTACAGGTTTCCTTTTAGGTGCTCTGTTAGTTGTCACAGATCAAGGAGGATATATGGTATTTTTCCCTTTCAGACTGGCTTATTTCACTAAGTATGATGTTTTTCAGATTCATCCATTTTTTTTAAATGACTCGATTTCATTTTTTTTTTTTTTTTTTACCACTGTGTAGTATTCCATAGAGTACATATCCCATACTTTCTTTATCCAGTCTTTGGTTGATGGGCATTTAGGTTGATTCCATGTCTTAGCTATTGTGAATTGAGCTGCAATAAACATGGGGATGCAGATAGCTCTTTTATTTGCTGATTTCATTTCCCTTGGGTAAATTCTGAGGAGTGGGATGGCTGGGTTGTATGGTAGGACTATATTCAGATTTCTGAGGTATCTCCAAACTGTCTTCCATAGTCGTTTTACCAGTTTGCATTCCCACCAACAATGGATTAGGGTACCTTTTCCCTCACATCCTCACCAGCATTTGTTGTTTGTTGATTTCTGAATGAAAGCCATTGTAACTGGGGTGAGGTGATGCCTCATCGTGGCTTTGATTTGCATTTCCATGATGGCTAGTGACCCTGAGCATTTTTTCATGTGTCTGTTGGCCTTTTGGATTTCCTCTTTTGAAAAATGTCTGTTTAAGTCCTTTGCCCATTTCTTGACTGTTTTTTTTTTGTTGTTGTTGTTGTTGTTATTGTTGAGTTTTTTGATCACTTTATATATTGCTGGTTATTAATCCTTTATCAGTTGCATGGTTTGCAAATAATTTCTCCCATTTTGTCAGCTGCCTCTTCACTTTCCTGTTTTTTTTTTTTTGCAGTACAGAAGCTTCTCAGTTTGATGTAATACCATTTGTTAATTTTGGCTTTTATTGTCTGCCTCTCTGGGGTCTTTTCTAGGAACTCTTTACTGTGCCAATATCTTGCAGGGTTTCCCCAATGCTCTCTAGTAGTTTGATGGTATTGGGTCATAGATTTAGGTCTTCAGTCTATTTTGAATGGATTTTTGTGTAAGGTGTAGGTTAGGGGTCCTGCTTCATGTTTCTGCGTGTGAAAATCCAGTTTTTCCAGCACCATTTGTTGAAGAGACTATTCTTGCTCCAGGGAATGGTTTTATCTCCTTGGTCAAATATAAGTTGGTTATAGATGTTGGGATTGATTTTTGGCATTTTGATTCTGTTCCATTGGTCTATCCATCTGTTTTTGTGCCAATACTAGGTTGTTTTGATTATAACTGCCTTGTAATATGTCTTGAAATCTGGTATTGTGATGCCTCTGGCTTTGTTTTTGTTGTATAAGATTGCTTTAGCTATTTGAGGTCTCCTGTGTTTCCAAATGAATCTCAGCATCATTTTTTCTAGATCTGAGAAGAATGTCTTTGGTATTTTGATTGGTATTGCATTGAATCTGAAAATTACTTTCAGAAAAATGGACATTTTGATGATATTGATTCTTCTAATCCATGAACATGGGAGTTTTTCCTTTTTTTATGTCTTCTATTTCCTTTTAATGTTTTGTAATTCTCATCATAGAGATCTTTGATGTCCTTGGTTAAATTTTTTCCAAGGGTTTTGATTCTTTTTGTAGCTGTCATGAATGAGATTGATCTTAGAAGTTCTTTCTCATTTGTAGCATTATCTGTGTATCCAAAGGTATTATTTTTTGTGTGTTGATTTTATATTCTGCTATTTTACCAAACTCTTCTATGAGTTCCAGTAGTCTCTTAGGGGAGTCTTTTGCATCCCCTATATATAGAATCATATCATCTGCAAATAGGGATAGTTTGACTTCATCTTTACTGATTTGAATCCCTTGGATTTCTTTTTCTTGCCTGATGGCTCTGGCTAAAACTTCCAGGACTTTATTGAATAGCAATGGTGAGCGTGTGCATCCTTGTCTTGTTCTAGATCTCAGTGGGAATGCTTCCAACTTTCTTCCAGTCAATAGGACTCTGGCAATGGGTTTGTCATAAGTTGCCTAGTGAGGAATATTCCTTCTAAACTCGATTTTCTTAGAGTTTTTATCATTAAAGTGTATTGTATTTTGTCAAATGCTTTCTCTGCATCTATTGAGATAATCATATGGTTTTTGTTCTTCAGTTTGCCAGTGTGATGTATTACATTGATTTCCGTATGTTGAACCATCCCTGCATACATGGGATAAATCCCACTTTGTCTGGGTGAATGATCTTTCTGATGTATTGTTAGATTCAATTGGCCAGAATTTTGTTGGGGATTTTTGCATCTATGTTCATTAGGGAAATTGGTCTGTAGTTCTCTTTCTCTGTTGCATCTTTTCCAGGTTTAGGAATTAAGGTGATATTGGCTTCATAGAAAGAATTTGGAAGGATTCCCTCCCTTTCAATTATTTTGAATAACTTGAGAAGAATTGGAGTTAGTTCTTCTTTAAATGTCTGGTAGAATTCAGCAGTGAAGCCATCTGGTCCTGGGCTTTTCTTTGTTGGGAGGGCCTTTATTACTGTTTCAATTTCTGTCTTGGTTATGCATCTGTTTAGGTTTTCTGTGTCTTCATGGCTCAGTTTAGGTAGATTGTATGTGTTTAGGAATCTAACCATTTCTTCTAGGTTTCCCAGTTTGTTGGCATACAGTTCTTTATAGTAGTTTCTGATGATTCTTTTAATTTCTGTGGTGTCTGTTGTTACATTTCCTTTTTCATCTCTAATTTTATTGATTTGGGTCTTCTCCTTTTTTTGATTAGTTGGGCTGATGGTGTGTCAGTTTTGTTTATTTTTTTCAAAAAATCAGCTCTTCATTTTGCTGATCTTTTATATTATTTTGGTTTCAATTTTGTTGATTTCTTCTCTGATTTTAATTATTTCTTTTCTTCTGCTAGTTTTGGATTTGGTTTGCTGTTGTTTTTCTAGATCCTTGAGGTGTATAGATAGTTCATTTATTTGGTGTCTTTCCAGTTTCTTGATGTAGGCACCAATTGCTGTAAATTTTCCTCTTAACACTGCTTTTGCCGTATCCCACAAATTTTGGTAAGTTGTATTGTCTTCATTTGTTCCCACAAATCTTTTGATTTCTTCTTTAACTCACTGTTCATTCAGAAACATGTTGTTCATTCTCCATGTGTTTGCCTATGAGGTAGAGATTGTTGAGTTGTTGATTTCCAGTTTCACTACATTGTGGTCCAAGAAAATACATGGTATGATTTTGATTTTTTGAATTTTCTGAGACTTGCTTTATGGCCTAGCATGTGGTCAATCCTAGAGAAAGTTTCATGCACTGGAGAGAAAAATGGGTACTCTGTGGTTGTAGGATGGAAGGCTCTGTAGATATCTGCTAGGTCTATTTGGTCTATGGTGTTGATTAACTCTGTTGTTTACTTATTGATTTTTGGTCTGATAGATCTGTCCATTGCTGAAAAGTGAGGTATTGAAGGCCCCTATTACTATTGTATTTGAGTCTGTATCTCCCTTTAAACCCTTAACACTTCTTTTAAATAGCCAGGTGCCCTGTAATTAGGTACATATATATTTATAATAGTCACATCTTCCTGTTGAATTTATCCTTTGATCATTATGTAGTGTCCTTCTTTGTCTCTCTTAATAGTTTTCATGTTAAAGTATATTTTGTCTGATATTAGGATGGCCACACTAGCTCTTTTTTGGTTTCTGTTAGCATAGATTATCTTTTTCCATCCTTTCATTTTCAGTCTGCATGCATCTTTGTTGGTAAGATGTGTTTCTTGTAGGCAGCAAATAGATGGGTTTTCTTTTTTAATCCATTCAGCTAGCCTGTGTCTTTTAAGTGGGGAGTTGAGACTATTTACATTCAGTGTGACTATTGTTAAATACCAACTTTTCCCTGTCATGTTTCCGTAAATAGTCCTGGATTTCATTTGTACTTTTGCTGGGTGATTTTCTGTGTTCATCTATTTTTGTAGTGATGTTCCTGTTTCTGTGTTTCTGTGTCTAGCACATCCTTGAACATCTTTTGTAGGGCTGGGTGAGTAGTTGCAAATTCTTTCAATTTTTGCTTGCTGTGAAAGATGCTTATTTCTTCTTCATTCATAAATGAGAGTTTTGCAGGGTACAGTATTCTTTGTTGACAGTTTTTTTCTCTTAGGACTGGGATATGTTTTGACATTGTCCAGAGTGATTCTAATTGGGTTTCCTCTGAATGTGATTTGTCCTTTCTCTCCTGTACATTTTATTTTCTATTTTCTTTAAAGATTTATTTATTTATTTGAAAGTCAGAGTTACACAGAGAGAGGAGTTGCAGAGAGAGAGAGAGGGGTCTTCCATCTGATGGTTCACTCCCCAGATGACCACACCGGTCGGAGCTGTGCTGATCCAAAGCCAGGAGCCAGGAGCTTCTTCCAGGTCTCCCACGTGGGTGCAGGGGCCCAAGGTCTTGGGCCATCTTCTACTGCTTTCCCATAGCAGAGAGCTGGATTGGGAGAGGAGCAGTTGGGACTAGAAGCGGAGCTCATATGGGATGCTGGCGCTTCAGGCCAGGGCGTTACGCCACAGCACCGACCCCTCCTGCACATTTTAACATCTTTTCTTTATATTTTACTGAGGAGAGTTTTGCTACAATGTATCGTGGTGAAGTTCTTTTCTGGTCATGTCTGTTGGGAGTTCTGTGTACTTCTTGTACTTGAGTCTCTTTCTTTCTCCAGAGTGGGAAAGTTCTCTGTTATTGTTTCATTAAGAAGACCTTCTAATTCTTTCTCTCTTTCCATGCCTTCTGGAATTCCTAGGATCCATATATTGGGTCGTTTGATAGAATCTTATAGATCTCCAACTGTGATTTTTAATTTTCTAATTTCTTCTTTTATTTGGTCTGACTGTATTTCCAAAAGTTTGTCTTCGAGTTCTGATTTTCTTTCTTCTGTCTCACCTATTCTATTGTCAAAGCTTTCCACTGCATTTTATATTTGATATATTGAATTCTTCATTTCTAGTATTTCTTTTTTTCTTTTTTCAACTTTTATTTAATGAATATAAATTTCCAAAGTACAACTTTTGAATCACAGCAGATTTTCCCCCCATAACTTCCTCCTACCCGCAACCATCCCATCTCCTACTCCCTCTCCCATCCCATCCTTCATCAAGATTCATTTTCAATCATCTTTATATCCAGAAGATCAACTTAATGTATTACTAATTAAAGATTTCAACAGACTGCACCCACACAGACACACGAAGCTCAGAGTACTGTTTGAGTAGTAGTTTCACCGTTAATTCACATAGTACAATACATTAAGGACAAAGATCCTACATGGGGAGTAGGTGCACAGTGACTCCCGTTGTTGATTTAACAATTGACACTCTTATTTATGATGTCAGTAATCACTCGAGGCTCTTATCATGAGCTGCCAAGGCTATGGAAGCCTCCTGAGTTCACAAACTCTGATCTTATTTAGACAAGGCCATAAGCAAAGTAGAAATTCTCTCCTCCCTTCAGAGAAAGGTACCTCCTTCTTTAATGGCCCGTTCTTTCCGCTGGGATCTCACTCACAGAGATTCCCCCATCTAGGTCATTTTTTGCCAGAGTGTCTTGGCTTTCCATGCCTGCGAAACTCTCATGGACTTTCTAGCCAGATCCGAATGTATTAAGGGCTGATTCTGAGGCCAGAGTGCTGCTCAGAGCATTTGCCATTCTATGAGTCTGCTGTGTGTCTCACCTCCCATGTAGGATCATTCTCTCCTTTTTAATTCTTTTATTTTTTTATTTTTATTTTTTTGACAGGCAGAGTGGACAGTGAGAGAGAGAGACAGAGAGAAAGGTCTTCCTTTTGCTGTTGGTTCACCCTCCAATGGCCACTGCGGCTGGCGTGCTGCGGCTGGCGCACCGCGCTGTTCCGAAGGCAGGAGCCAGTTGCTTATCCTGGTCTCCCATGGGGTGTAGGACCCAACCACTTGGGCCATCCTCCACTGCACTCCCTGGCCACAGCAGAGAGCTGGCCTGGAAGAGGGGCAACCGGGACAGGATCGGTGCCCCGACCGGGACTAGAACCCGGTGTGCTGGTGCCGCTAGGCGGAGGATTAGCCTGTTGAGCCACGGCACCGGCTCTCCTTTTTAATTCTATCAATTATTATTTGCAGACACTGGTCTTATTTATGTAATACTTTTGACACTTAATCCTATCTTTTTGATCAACTATGAACTTAAGTTGATCACTTTAACAAGTAAGATGGCATTGGTACATGCCACCTTGATGGGATTGAATTGGAATCCCCTGGCATGTTTCCAGTCTACCATCAGGGGTAAGTCCAAGCAAGCATGTGCCGAACTGTACATCTCCTCCCTCCCTCATTCCCACTCTTATATTTAACAGGGATAACTCTTCAGTTAATTTTAAATGCCTAAGAATAATTGTGTGTTAATCAAAGAGTTCAACCAATGGTACCAAGTAGAACAAAAAATACTAAAAGAAATAAAATAGTAAGCTGTTCCTCGAAATAAGCCAGTCCCAAAGGGACAAATATCATATGTTCCTGATCAGTGACAACTAACTGAGCACCTAAAAGGAAACCTGTTGAAGTGAAATGGACACTATGAGAAACATTTCTAGTATTTCATTCTGACTTCTCTTTAATATCTCAATTTCTTGAGAGTGTTTTTCAGTTAGATCATGAATTTGTTTCTGATTGCTTCTAAGTAATCTGACGATTAATTTTCTGAATTAGTTTTCTGGCATATCCTTGATATCTTTTTCTGCAGTTTCTATTATTGAAGAGTTGTAGTGTTCCTTTGGGATACTCATAGTGTCTTCTTTATTCTTATTCAGGGTTTTTCCTTTATTTTTTGGCATTTTGGTTTCTTTTCTCTTTAATTTGTGTCTTTGTGCTTGTGGCGAGATCTCCTTCTATTATGAACTTCTGTGTGTATGTGTGATGCAAGTGGAAGCACGCAGCTTCATCTCCTGGAATCCTGCTCACTTCTAGATCGTCATGGGGGCAGGTACAAGAGGTCTGGTGCACTAAGCCCCACCTACTGGGGGGCCAGACTCGCTTCTCACTGGTGCTTGAAACAAGCTTGAGTTTTTGATATTTGGGACTTCTCTTTGTATAGCTTGCATGGTAGGGAGGAAATTACTCTGAAATGTTGTGATCCTCATTCCCAGTGGGGGGTGTTGTGAGGTGGCCCCTGCAGTTGATGGGTGTGTGCATGGGAGGCATATGCGGTAGTCCCCTGCTTACATTTGAAAATGTGAGCAATCAATATGGCTTCTCCCAGCCAGCTGCAGGTCCGGTTGGGGGAAGGAGGGAGACATAGATGAACAGGGGCATCCCTGAACTCTCCATTTGTTCTCCTATACTTTCTCTTTCTTCCTGCTTAGAACTTCAAACCCAGTATCCAGGCTCTCCGGCCGCTGCTATCTGCAATTCCGTGGACTCATGGTTTCTCACCTGGTTCACTGTGGAGGGTGGTGCGAATCTCCCTGTTTGGCATCTCCACTGTGCCTCTGCTGCACCTCCTCCACTTCCCTTTTTTAGCTCCCTCAATGTGGACCTGCTCAGTCTCTGTCGGACTCCTGGGCTTCGCTGTGCGAATTTCTCATGGCTCTCGATCTTCTGCTTTTTAAAAAAGACTTATTTATTTATTTGAAAGTCAGAGTTACAGAGAGGGTGTGAGAGAGAGAGAGAGAGAAAGAGAGATCCATCAATCCAGTTTAGCCTTCTGTGCCACAATGCTGGCCCCTTTGTACTGAATCTTGAATATGTGTGGGAGGTTTCTGTGATACAGAATAGCATTTCTGGGAGCTGGAATAGCCTGTGCAAAGACATCTTTCAGGAGCACTGCTGCTCCTGGTAAGTTCAGTGTGGCTGCAGGGTTGGGTATTAAGGAAGCAGAGTAGGTAGATCAGGCCAAAGAATTAGGTGGATGCTTGTGAGACTTCTTAGACATTTGACATTTATCCTCCAGGTCAGTGGTGTTCCACTGGACTGCACACTGAGTCAACTGAGCGACTTTTAAAACTCAGGTTGCACTCCACACCTGTGAAATCAGAATTTCTGGTGCTAGGAAGCAGACCTCAGTGTCTTGTAGAGCTCCCCAGTGCGTCCAGTGTGCAGCAAAGGTGAGAACCTCCGCTGGTGGGGAGCCAACAGCCGTGTTGTCTTTTGGCATAATACTCCTGGTGCCAGTTTGGAGGCTGCTTGTTCAAATGGAGATTGAGGAAAGAGTGAACACATTTAGGGACTAGTTGGTGAAGCAGATCATGCAAAAGAAACATAAAACTAGAACTTTGTTTTGTTTTTCAGAATCCGATGGGATGCTGCAAGAAGAAGGTGAGTCACATCTGGTAAGAGGAATGTTCATAAACTGAAAAGGTAGAGTTGGGGCTTCTTTTGCTGCTTTAATGTGTAGGTGTCTGCCCCTTAGGTTTCCTGGAGGAATTCTGATTTTATAAAAATATTTATTTATTTATTTATTTATTTGAAAGTCAGAATTACAGAGAGGAGGGGAGAGAGAGATATCTTCTATCTGCTGGTTCACTTCTAAAATGGACACAACGGCTGAGACTGGGCCAGGTGGAAGCCAGGAGCCAGCAGCTTCTTCCGAGTCTCCCACGTGGGTGCAGGGGCTCAACCACTATCCTCTGCTGCTTTCCCAGGTGCATTATCAGGGAGCTGGATTGGAGGTTGAGCATCTAAGACTTGAAACAGTACCCATATGGGATGCCAGTGCTGTAGATGGTGGCTTAACCTGTGGCGCTATAGCGCCAGCCCTTCTGAGTCTTTTTACACAGATATTTTGCTTTAATCTCTGATTCTGTAATAGATGTGGTCACAGTCCTAGGTGAAGGGAATTACAAAGAGATCTCAGAAGGTCTGTTTTTTTTTTTTAAGAGAAGGTCCTTGCTTTTTTTTCTTTCTTTTAAGATTTATTTATTTATTTGAAAGAGATACAGAGAAGCAGAGGCAGAGAGGAAGGGAGGGAGGGAGGGAGGGAGGGAGGAAGAGAGAGAGAGAGAGAAGTCTTCCATCCTCTGGTTCACTCCCCAATTGTCTGCAACTGCCGGAGCCGTACCCATCTGAAGTCAGGAGCCAGGAACTTCCACTGGGTCTCCCACGTGGGTTCAGGGGTCCAAGGCCTTGGGCCATTTTCTACTGTTTTCCCAGGCTATAGCAGAGAGCAGGATCAGAAGTGGAGCAGCCAGGACTCACACCTGTGCCCATATGGGATGCTGGCTGGCACTGCAGGTGGCAGCTTTACCTGCTACGTCATGATGCTGGCCCCCTTTCTCTCTTTTACATGCTACTAAGGATTTGCCTTATGTAGGGTGAGGATTCACTTGTAAGCTACTAGAGTCACTTGTAGGTCAACTAGAAACTCAACGATGGGACAGAAGTGCCAATAAGATGAGAATTGAGTTGGCTCTGTGGTCATGAGTTCAGAGAACTCTGCTAGGTCTGGCAAGTAACATGAAGCAACAGCAGTAGCAGATGGAGACAGAAGTAGCCTGGTGAGTGTACCAGGGCCTCTGCCCAGTGCAGTTGTCTGTTACAGTGTAGCAAATCCCCCCAAAGCTTAAGCCGGGGAGATGTGTTATTTCTAGTGATCTGTGGATTGGCTAGGCAATTATTCTGGCCTTGCTTTCGAGCACTCAGTGTAGCTAGTCTGGGGCAGTTGGCCGTGTTGCCTGGATTCTTCAATGAGGCCTCTCCGTGGGTCTTGTTTAGTGCTTGATAGTATAGCAGTCTCATGAAATTAACTTCGAAAGTGATGGGCCTGGTGGTAAAACAGTGTCACTTTTCCCATATTTTATTGGTCAAAGAAGTCACATGTCAAGCCAAGATTCAAAGGAGAAGAACCAAATTCCATCTCTTGATGGGAGGAATATGTGTACACACAGGCCTACCGGTAGTTGTTGGCAGCCATCTTTGGAGGTGGTCTGCCTTTAGTTGACTGAAGGGAATGGAGAGAAGTGGGTTCTGGCTTCATCTGGACATCCTGGAGGGCAAAGAATATGTGATGCGTGGCTCTCTCTAGGCCTGGGAGGTGGGTCTCTGTTCTGTCTTTGATGTGATGCGTGGCTCTCTCTAGGCCTGGGAGGTGGGTCTCTGTTCTGTGAATTTCTCCAAGAAAAGCATCTTTTAGGAAAATCCTTTTAGTTTCTGAAGCCTTGACTCAAATTTCCTTATACTTCCCTCAGTGAGTCACAGAATTCCTCAGAGAGAACAAGGATGGACTACTCTGGGAGCTCTGTGGGGTTTCTCCAGTGTGGAAGACGGGCTGTGAGACTGAGTAGGGAGATGGCTGCTTCAGTGTCAACGAGGACGGTTTACCTCGGTGGAGGGCAGAGTCCTCCTCCTTCGAGGAGGTGATGCAGACACCTCCGTCTTTCTTTTTTCCATCCTCCGCCTGCCTCCGCCTGCCACAGTTATTTGGGAGAAGGCTACAGGTGCGATTAACGGTTGGGTCTCCTTTTAGGTCCTGAATTGTCTGAGACGGAACCTGCAGATGAGAACAATAGCACTGCCGCGGAGGCTGTGCTGGAAGTTGAGGCTGCCAGGCGAGAGACCTCCAAGAGGCTTGCAGGAAGCGTGGCCGGAGTAAGCTGGAACCCTGAGCTCAAACTCCTGAGGATTATCCAGGCCACTGACGACGAGGAGGAGCAGGAGAACCAAGCCTCTGGGGCACAGAGCGAGGAGTCTCTGGAGGCGTGGGCTGCGGACGAGGCTGAGGAAGCCTTATCCAGAGCAGAGTGGCTGGCAGCCCGCGGATCGCGGCCTTCGCTTTAAGGGAAGAAGGGAGAGGGGACTTCTGTCCTCAGGAGCCTCACCCGCGCCATTCTGTTGCTGTCATTCACTTCTTGCCTCTAAAATAAATGAGGGAGAAGAGCCCCACCCATTTTAAACTTAGATTATTTCTCTTTCATGAGAGTCCGAATAATTTTAGTGATTAAATGCAACTACTTTTCTATCAAAAGACTTATTCTCTTGTCTCGGGGAGGAGGGGAGAGAGGTTTCCAGTTAGAGGAGCTGCATTTTGCCTATGGGAACCCTCCTGCTGTTCCTAGATTTTCTTCTCCTTCTTGGAATTGGTTTCTTTTAGAGGTGGGATCCAAAGCTTTATCAAATACTGTGCCCCAGTCCACGTTTACTGGACTCACACTAACCAAGAAGAATTCAGAGCTCTAGTTTCTAAGGGGCTGAGTCTGCAGAAGTTTCAGTTTGACGCTCATCGAGCTTCAGAATTCCGTAGTCTCAAAGGACTTAGAACTCAGGTTTTGTAAGGAGTTTTTTTCTCTTGTATTTTAGTCTTTAAAAATATTTTAATACGGTAAAATTTCAAAGTTATGTAAAAGTAAAGGGAATAAAAAATGAAACACATATGTACCTAGTATCTTGGATCTGATCAAGAAAGGCCCTTGGCTTCGGGCCCCTGCTTTGGAAAGTTCTACTCTGGCCCACTGCTGGCCATGCTGCTGTTCATGGAAATAAATCTACAGCAACAACAGGATTTATGCCTCTTTGGAGTCTGCATTTCTTCTAGTCTTGGCTGTTAGTGCCTGGAACCCGGGAATTTGCTGTCCAAACGGCTTCGCACCTATTTCCGTGGACAGGTCTCTTTCTTTAGTCCATCCTCCCAAGGGCAGACTACCCCAGCAGTATGTGCAATGCTGGGGAGAAGGGGGGGTGTCTTAGGAATATGCCCAGAGCTTCTTCTGCCCAATAAGGGCAGAAACTGGGAATGAGAAGGGTGGGGCATGGACTAGGATGTCAGGATTGAAACCTCAGGAATCTGAGTTCTAAATGAACTTGAACCTGACCTTCCAGGTCATGTAGTTACACTGGTCAAAGCAGGAGAAAGAAGATGTTTTCTTTAATAATTTGTTAGCTTGATTTTTCAGCTGTGGTTAGTAGACCTGCTTTTGTATTCTTTTTCCTGAGTCCTGCAAAAATTAGGATTGGGCCTGCATGGAACATTGACTGGGAGAAATTTTTGAGGAAGAAGAATTTAACCCTAAAACTTAGAGATTATTATTTTGCAGTTATATTACATTTTTTAAAGTTTATTTTTATTTTATTTGAAAGGCAGAGAGAGTGAGAGGTAGAGAGACAGAGAAGGATCTTCCATCTGCTGGCTCATTTCCCAAGTGCCCACAACTGCTGGGGCTGTGCCAAGCTGAAGGCAGGAGCCAGGAACTCAATCCGAGTCTCTTGTGTCAATGGTAGGAACCTGAGAACTTGAGCCATCCCGCTGCCTCCCAGGGTGTGCATTAGCAGAAGGCTGACATTGGAACCGGAGCTAGGAGTCAAACCCAGGCACTCCAATATGGTCCCAAGCAGCATCTTAACTACTGTACTCCAAGGCCCTGCAGCTGCCTCTTAAAGGTAAGGTTAGCAGAGCTAACGAGGCTTGACAGGTTAGAGCTGGGGAGTGTTGGAGCTGAGCTTGGATGTGGATCTCCTAACCCCGCATTTGCCAGATGACACTATGCCTGTGTCACAGCAGTTCTCCAAAGTTGGATAATCACAAACAACTGAGAAATATAATCTTCATACCATGTTAGTTCTCAAAGTGTTTTATATCCACTATTTTGGTTGATTCTCTGGCCAACTCTTTAGATACAAGTGTATTGCCTCTTTAATACACATAGAGATTAGGTTTAGAATACAGGGCCAATGGTAGTCTCTTTGGGGCCTTGGAGTAAATTAGGAAAAAAGCACTCTTTAAGACACTTTATAAGCCATCTGTTGAAAAATTATCTCAGTGAATGTACACATCTCTCATGATTACAATATGAGCAGCACCCCTAGAGATGGTCCCCGACCTTCACAACACCACCAAGTGGTCCTGCTAGAATGGTTAAGTCATTTGCCAGAGGCCTGCGAGGGAAGGGGGCTGGACTCAGAATCTTGGCCCTCGCCTCATCCAGTGTATCACAGTGTCTCACTCGCTTTCTTTAATGCACAGCTGAGACTGGGACACCCTTGTTTGAAGGATGAGGCCATATCGAAAATAATTGACTGTTGGGGTAGAGTCCTCACGAACCCTCCTCCACCGCAGCCTCCCAGTGTTCTGAGAGAGAAGGAACCAGGTAACTGTTGCTAATTGCCATTTCTCCGCCATCTGGGTCTTAGGGAAGCTGGAGATAGCCAGCATTGAAGCTGACGTGAAGGCTTAAGAAATATGTTGGAACATTGTCCTAGGAGACTTCTATCCCCAAGAAAGCAGTCCTTAGTTTCTCTTCTCTTCTTTTTGCTTTGTGATCCTTGCTGAGATAGGCCTCTGGATGTGAGTCGCCGTGGTTTTCTGAGCACATTTCCAGTGACACTCGGCCCAGTCTGACTTGTATGTAGAAAAAGGATCAAAGAGATCATTTTCTAGGCTCACTCTCTTCTTTCAGAGCCAGCTGTCCTAGTTTGGTATTCATCTCAATCTTTGGGGTTACAGACTTTGTTTTTCAAGGTTTTGAATTGTATGAAGGTACTTTAAAAAGTTCATGGAAAAAGGAATGAGAAGAAGTTTATTTTGGTGCAAAAATTTTGAAATCCATTCTCATTTTTTTTTTTTTAATCTCTACTATCCATAGCTTTTTTGGAAGACCTCTTATAGAAAGATCCCTGGGCCTGGTGGGAAAGGGTCAGGGTTTCATCTGTGACACAGTTGACTCATAAAAAAATCAGCTTACCGAAATGCACCTGAAGGAATTGCTTGCTAAATTAAGGACAGAAATACTCTGACCTTTAGTTAGAAATGATTAGAGTTTCTTTGGAGTCCAGGATAATCTGGGAAAGAATTTCTAAATTTTCTTTCAGTTGCCATAAAGTACCAGGATAGGGAACTAATTTGTCCTTCTCTTTTTTTATTTTAAAATTTTATTTATTTTTATATGAGAAGTAGAGTTACAGACAGTGAGAGGGAGAGACAGAGAGAGAAAGGTCTTCCATCTGCTGGTTCACTCCCCAAATGGCCACAACAGGCTGGAGCTGTGCCAATCTGAAGCCAGGAGCCAGGCTCCTCCTGGTCTCCCACATGGGTGCAGGGGCCCAAGGCCTTGGGCCATCCTTTACTGCTTTCCCAGGACATAGCAGAGAGCTGGATGGGAAGAGGAGCAGCCGGGACTTGAACCGGCGCCCAAATGGGATGCCAGCGCCCGCAGGCAGAGGATTAACCTACTGCGCCGCGGTGCCGGCTCCTAATTTGTCCTTTTCTTTTTGCATTTATTTAACAAATATTTATTGCATACCTATCATGTGTAATAGAATCAACCTCTAGATTGTCTTATACAGAAAGGGAAAGCTCTGGAGAAAGTGGAGAGTCATTCATTCCCAGGAGTGCAGGAAAGTATCCCTGTATTAATTAGGAAAGTTTTTTGGGACCACTAGGTGGTGATATTATATTGCAAAAATCACACCCTGCCTTTACACCTTTCAAAGACTGGAGGCCTCTGGTTATTTTTAAGACCAGTGTCTATGCTGCCAAAGAGATTTCGTTGTGAGTTAAATGAAGAGAAAAAAATACATTCACATTTACATTTGTGATTCAATGTCAGTGCCTCAGGGGAGGGACAGTTTCTTAAAGGAGGGGGCTGTGTCTATTGTTGCTAAGGTTACAACCCCAGGTTATAACTCTGGTGTGTAGGAGGCTTCAAAAACTACTTGATAAATGAATGAATTTAACTCTGAACAATTCAGATTGTCATTGAAAAAACTATTTCTGGAGTGTGGCAAATTCTGGAACATGCCCAGAGACCTAGGACGGGGGTAATAGTTGAGAGCTATTATTTTTTTTTTTTTTTTAATGATTGATTTATTTGAAAGACAGTCACAGAGAGAGGTAGAGACAGAGAGATGTCTTCCATTCTCTGGTTCACTCCCCAGATGGCCGCAATGGCCAGAGCTGCACCAATCCAAAGCCAGGAGCCAGGTGCTTCTTCCTGGTCTCCCATGTGGGTGTAGGGGCCCAAGGTCTTGGACCATCTTCTGCTTCCCAGGCCATAGCAGAGAGCTGGATCGGAGGAGGAGCAGCTGGGACTAGAACCGGCGCCCATATGGAATGTGGGCACTTCAGGCCAGGGCTTTAACCCACTGTGCCACATTGCTGGCCCCTTATTAATGTTCATGACAGATGATTGGTTGGGCAGAGACTCAGGGAGGCAATATTTTGGAAAGCAGAAATACCAAAAGTGATCTGAGACAATTACCTTGCTTTGTGTCCCTAAGTTTATCTTGAGCAAATTTCACCTGTTTAAGAACAAAGAGTCCAGGGCCGGTGCCGTGGTTGGCGCTGTGGCTCACTTGGTTGATCCTCTGCCTGCGGCACCGACATCCCATATGGGCATTGGCTTCTAGTCCCGGTTGCTCCTCTTCCAGTCCAGCTCTCTGCTGTGGCCCGGGAAGGCAGTGGAGGATGGCCCAAGTGCTTGGGCCCTGCACCCGCGTGGGAGACCAGGAGGAAGCACCTGGCTCCTGGCTTCGGATCGGTGTAGCTCTGGCCGTAGCAATCATTTGGGGGGTGAACCAATGGAAGGAAGACCTTTCTCTCTGTCTCTCTCTTTCACTGTCTAACTCTATCCGTCAAATAAATTTAAAAATAAATAAATAAAAGAGTCGGGGCTGGGGTGGCACTGGAACATAGTGGGTTAAGCATCCCATCTGGGCACCAGATCGAGTCTTGCTGTTCCACTTCCAATCCAATCCAGCTCCCTGCTGGTGCACCTGGGAAGGCAGTGGAGGGTGGCCCAAGTGTTTGAGCCCCAGCACCCACGTGGGAGAACCCAAAAGAAGCACTAGCTCCTGGCTTCAGCTTGGCCCAGCCCTGAAAGTTAAGGTCATTTGGGGAGTGAGCCAGTGGATAAGAGGACTTTTCTCTCTCTGCCTCTGCCTCTCCCTCTCTGTAACTCCACCTTTCAAATAAATAAATAAATCTTTTAAAAAAATGAAGGGAGGCAGGGGCCTGGAGAATGCACATTTAGCCTAGAGGTTAAGACACCTGTGTTGGGGCTGGCGCTGTGGCATAATGGGTAAAGCCACCGCCTGCAGTGCTGGCATCCCATATGGGTGCCGATTCAAGACCCAGCTGCTCCACTTCTGATCCAGCTGTCTTCTATGGCCTGGGATAGTAGTAGAAGATGGCCCAAGGCCTTGGGCCCCTGCACCTGCATGGGAGATCTGGAAGAAGCTTCTGGCTCTTGGCTCCTGGCTTCGGATTGGCACAGCTTTGGCCATTGCAGCCAATTGGGGAGTGAACCAGCAGCTGAAAGACCTCTCTCTCTCTCTTGCTCTCTCTCTGCCTCTCCTTTTCTCTGTGTAACTTTGACTTTCAAATAAATAATAATAAAATGGCACCTGTGTTCCATATTGAAGTGTCAGGGTTTGATAGCTGACTCTGGCTCCTGACTCTGGCTTCCTGCTAATGCAGTAGTGATGGCTCAACTGATTGAATTCCTCCTTACTGGTACGTGGGAGATCTGAATTGACTTCCTGGTCCCAACTTTGGCCTGACCTATTTCGGACATTGCAAGCACTTGAGGGAGTGAACAACTGATCAGTGCATTCTCTCTTACATAAAAAAAAATTACAGGGAGAGTGTAAATTAGTAATTCCTTATTTTTTTTCTTGGTTCTATATTGTTTGTAAGGATAGCTGTGCTTTGGGAGAAATCCCTAAAGTTCTTTAGGCTTTTTTCACGGCCCATCATTCATTTATTGATTTAAATTCAATCATTGCACACATATTTATTGAACATCTATTAGGTACAAAGCAGTGGCCTGGACTATGTGATCATCTATGACATTTTCTTCTCATGGTTTCTTTGCATTTAGCTCATCACCAAATCCTATTAGTTGTGGCATCCAAATCTCCACTTTCTCGTCCTGCTGTCACCCTTGTCCAGGCACTGTTCTGTGCCACCATCATCCTTTTGCCTGTCTTTCCAACATGCAAATATGGCCAAGATATACTCTAACCTTTGCCCTCGGGAGCAAACCCAAACTCTGTCACAAGGGTCACAAAACCTCACAGAGCAGGGCCATGGATCTGCCCGGGGCCCGTGTGTCTCCCCAGCTCTAGTGCTGCCTCTTCCCCTCCAGCCTGCTCCCGTCTTGTATGTCTCCAGTCAGGATGCTTTTTGGTTTGGTTCTTCTAATGAGTCATGTCCTGTCTTACATTCAGATTTTTTTTTTTCTGGGTACTTTTCCTTCAACCTGGAACATTCTTTCCTACCCCCTTCTGCCTACTTTCTAATCATTCTTTCAGTCTCAGCTTACATGTTACTTATTTTGGAACTAAGTGTTTTATTCTGATCATGTGAAGATGAGGTTTTTCCTGTTTCATTTTCCCTTTCCTAGCCTCTAATGGGTTTCATTGCTTGTCTGTTACCCTCCACTGCCAGACTGAGTTCTATGAGAAGCCTTTGCCTGGCACATTATAAATGCTCAATAGTATATATTGAATGAATGAAAAACACATAAGATCTCTCCTTTCTTTAGGGTACTTTAACTATAGCGATGTGAGATCAGTGGCACAATGAAAGCACTAGTGTGATGAGAAGGAGCAGTCACTTTGGATGTCACCATTTTTTTTTTCAAAGATTTATTTATTTGAGGGGCCAGCGCCATGGCACAGTAGGTTAATCCTCCACCTGTGGCACCAGCATCCCATATGGACACCGATTCGAGTCCTGGCTACTCCTCTTCCAATCCAGCTCTCTGCTATGGCCTGGGAAAGCAGTAGAATATGGCCCAAGTTCTTGGGCCCCTGCACCCACGTGGGAAACAGGGAAGAAGTGCCTGGCTCGACATAGCTCAGACTGTTGCAGCCACCTGAGGAGTGAACCAACAGATGGAAGATCTTTCTCTCTGTCTCTCCCTCTCACTGTCTGTAACTCTCTCAAATAAATAAATAAAATCTTTTTAAAAAAGAGATTTATTTATTTGAAAGTCAGAATTACAGAGAGACAGAGAGAGAGAGAGCGGGAGAGAGAGAGAGGTCTTCCATCTACTGGTTCACTCCTTAGATGGCCGCAATGGCCCAGGCTGGGCCAGGCTGAAGCTGGGAGCCAGGAGCTTCTTCCAGTTCTTCCACATGGGCGCAGGAGCCCAAGGACTTGAGCCATCTTCCTCTGCTTTTCCAGGTGCATTAGCAGGAAGCTGGATTAGAAGTGGAGCAGCTGGGACTTGAACTGGTACCCATTATGGAATGCTGGCATCTTGGCGGTGGCTTAACCCACTGTACCACAGTGCTGGCCCTGGATGTCATCATTTGAAGCTGAGTTAGGTTTTGGTAAGCGGAGATGTTTGAGGTGGAGGTAAGTGACATAGGTTAAAAAAAAAAAAATTGGAATATAGGCAAAGAGTATAGGGTTCCTGTCTGGAAAGAGTGGGAAGTAGGCCTGGTGACAGCTTGTGACAAGATTGTGCAGGGCCTGGACTCTGTTAGCCAATGGGGAGTCATTAATGGCTCTTGAATGGGGGAGTGATAGAACTCAATTAGTGTTTTAGAACATGTTAATTGAATGGCAGTGGGAAACAAGAATTGGATAGAGACCAGTGAGACCAGTTAGGAGGCTGTCCTAGGAATCAGGATGAGAGGGAATCAGGGCCTGGATTATATAAGTGACAATAGGATGGAGATAAAGGGACACTGTGCAAAGGAGGGAAAAATGAACCTGAACCTGAAAACTGGAAAGAAAGGGTGGAGTGAAAGATTGTTCAGCTCAGCTTTGTGAGGTGCTACTGTTGCCAAAAAGGTGAAGTTAAGAGGAAGAACCAATTTAATGAAAGATAAAAGGGTTCATTCATCAAATCGGTACAATGGAGTTATGACTATGTGTTTCACTTGTGGAAATTCTGGCAGTGTGTGGAGTAAGAAAAAAGCACAAGTGGAGAGGGAGTGACAGAGAGAATGAGGGCATCCAGAGGGGGCCGGAGTGCGAGGTGCGGAAAGTACGTTTGCTGTTCCCATTTCATTTTCAAAGCCATGTGTATTTCATGGGTGACAGAAGGAATTGTTCGGAGTAATTGTGGTTATTCACAGTCTATACTTGGCATGTCTTACATGTTGATTTTAGAGCCAAATTCCCTGGCGAGATTTAGTTTTTCAAAATGTGTGCTGGGTCCTTGACTGGGCAGGAGGCAGGTATGAAGAAGACATCGCTGTTGCTTACAGTCAAATTGGGTGGGGAGATAGGGAAGCTGACAGTTGGGGTTACAGTGCAGGTGAGCAGTCAGGGAGAGGGGTGGGTGTGGAGGGGAAGCCGATGGGGGGCCCGGGTGTCAGAGCCGAGGTGGCCCTGGGCTGAGGAGAGACTTGGGAGTCATCACCAGTCCAGGTGAGAGTAGCAGTTGGAGAGTGTGCGGTCTCAGAGGGAGAGAATGTTGAGGAAGGGAGGCTGAGGGGCACAGATAGGGAGCACACTCTCACTGGACAGCAGGAAGGGTCATAGGCTTGAAGAGTCAGCAGAGAAGGCAGAGGGAAGCTAGGGCAGGGGAAGGAGGCTGTCACAGGCAAGTGATTTTCATAATGAGGAGGACAATGCTGATCACCGAGTGAATGAACAGCAGAAAAAGGTGCAACAGCGATAGGGACAAATCCAGAAACAAAGGGGACACCTGCCGCGTCTCTCGGTTACAGAGCCAGGGAAGCCAGTGGAGCTGTGCCCCAGCTCCCAGTGACGCTCCCCTGTAGGACGCTGGAATCTCTGTCCACTGGAGGGGCGCTTCAGCGTCACGGGACACTGGTCCGGAAATAGGCCTTGTATTCGAGCCTGAGTGCGATCCAGCTGAGCCACGACCTCAGCTGCGGTTGTATTTTATATGAAACACACCTGTATTATTTCCTTCCCTAAGTAGAATCCACATTCCCACATCACAGCAAATGCCCACTAATAGCTTCCCCGGAGTTTGCTTCTTGCAGTTACCTCATCAGGATTTAGGAAGGGCAACATGCAGTCATTTCCTTTAGGATGCAGTGAGCTCTGGCTATTTGTTAGTCAGTGGTCCCTTAGTGTGCTCTTTTAAAGAGATTTAAATAATAAGAAAAAACTCTTTATATGTACCCATAGAGTTACCATCTCCAGTGTTCTCTTTATTCCTTTATGTAGATCCAGTCTTCCGTATGGCATCATTTTCCTTGGCTGGGAAGACTTTAACATTTATCCTTGTATATGTTTGTACATGTTGACTTCATTTAGCTTTTGTCAATCTCAGAACATCTTTGTTTGGCCTTCATTTTTTTTTTTTTTTTTGACAGGCGGAGTTAGAGAGAGAGAGACAGAGAGAAAGGTCTTCCTTCCACTGGTTCACTCTCCAAATGGCCGCCACGGCTGGCGCTGCGCCTATCTGAAGCCAGGAGCCAGGTGCTTCTCCTGGTCTCCCATTCGGGTGCAGGGCCCAAACACTTGGGCCATCCTCCACTACCCTCCCAGGCCACAGCAGAGAGCTGGCCTGGAAGAGGAGCAGCCAGGACTAGAACCGGTGCCCCAACCAGGACTAGAACCCGGAGTGCCTGCACTGCAGGCGAAGGTTTAGCCTAGTGAGCAGCGCTGGCCTTGCCCTTCATTTTTGAAAGATATTTTTGCTGAGTAAGGAAATCTGGTTAACAGTTTTTCCTTTTTAGTACTTTAAAGATACTGCTGCACTATCTTCTAGCATGTAGTTTCTGATGAAAAGTCTGATGTCATTCCTGTCTTTGTTCCTCTGTGTGTAAAGTGTTTTTTCTTTAAGATTTTATTTGCTTTAATATTTTTATCTTTTTCACTATTTTAATTAGATTGTGGTGTGCTTTGGTATAGGTTTCTTCATGTTTCTGCTTCATTGGCCTCTTTGAATTTGTGGGTTTATAGTTTTTTTTAAATATTTATTTTTATTTATTTATTTTTATTTATTTATTTTTTTTGACAGGCAGAGTGGACAGTGAGAGAGAGAGAGACAGAGAGAAAGGTCTTCCTTTTTGCCGTTGGTTCACCCTCCAATGGCCGCCGCGGTAGGCACGCTGCGGCCGGCGCACCGCGCTGATCCGATGGTAGGAGCCAGGTGCTTCTCCTGGTCTCCCATGGGGTGCAGGGCCCAAGGACTTGGGCCATCCTCCACTGCACTCCCTGGCCACAGCAGAGAGCTGGCCTGGAAGAGGGGCAACTGGGACAGGATTGGTGCCCCGACTGGGACTAGAACCCGGTGTGCCGGCGCCGCAAGGTGGAGGATTTGCCTATTGAGCCACGGCGCTGGCCTATTTTTATTTATTTTAAAGGCACAGTTACAGGGGCCAGCACCATGGTGCAGTGGGTTAATCCTCTGCCTGTGGCAGCGGCATCCCATATGGGCGCCGATTCTAGTCCCAACTGCTCCTCTTCCAGTCTAGCTCTCTGCTATGGCCTGGGAAAGCAGTAGAATATGGCCCAAGTGCTTGGGTCCCTGCACCCACGTGGGAGACCAGGAAGAAGCGCCTGGCTCCTGGCTTTGGATCAGTGCAGCTCTGGCCATTGCAGCCATCTGGGGAGTGAACCAGCAGAAGGAAGACCTTTCTCTCTGTTTCTCCCTCTCACTGTCTGTGACTCTATCTCTCAAATAAATAAATAAAATCTTTAAAAAAAATAAAATAAAGGCACAGTTACAAAGAAAGAGAGACATCTTCTACCTGCTGGTTCATTCCCCAAACGGCTGCAATGGCAAGGTCTGGGCCAGGCCAAAGCCAGGAGCCCAGAGCTTTTTCCAGCTCTCCCACATGGCTACGGAGGCCTAACCACTTGGGACATCCTCTGCTGCTTTCCCAGGCACATTAGCAGGGGGCTGGATCTGAAATGGAGCATCCAGAACTTGAACTGGTTCCTATATGGGATCTGGAACTTGAACAGGTACCCATATGGGATGCCTGTGTCACACCACAATGCCACAGTTGCTGGCCCTGTACTTTTCATCATATTTGAAAAGACTTAAATCATCATTTATTCAAATATATTTTCTATCTCCTGTTTCCTTCAGGGATTCCAGTTATATGTCTTTTAGGGCTGCTTGAGGTTGTTCCAAGTTCACTGATGCTCCATTCATTTATTAATTTGTTTTTAGTCTTTTTTGTGTTTAATTTTGAGTGTTTTTTATTGTTGTTTCTCCAAATTTTTTTTATCTCTTCAATGTCTTCACTTCACATACTCTTTTTTTTCCCCTAAGATTTATTTATTTATTTGAAAGTCCGAGTTACACATAGAGAGAAGGAGAGGCACAGAGAGAGAGAGAGAGAGAGAGAGAGAGGTCTTCCATCCACTGGTTCACTCCCCAATTGGCCACAACAGCCAGAGCTGAGCTGATCTGAAGCAAGGAGCCAGGAGCCTCTTCTGGGTCTCTCATGCGGGTGCAGGGGCCCAAGCATTTGGGCCATCCTCTACTACTTTCCCAGGCCATAGCCGAGAGCTGGATTGGAAGTGGAGCAGCTGGGACTAGAACCGGTGCCCATATGGGATGTTGGCACTGCAGTGGTGGCTTTACCTGCCATACCACGGCGCCGGCCCCCACATACCCTTAAAGTATGTCTTTTGGGTCATGCTTTTAAGCTTTTTTTTTTTTTTTTTTTCTATTGAAAAGACTAGAACAGCATTTACTCTAGGGCTAATAATTCCCAACAAGGGAGGAGAGACCCTTCTGAGTTTTTTGCCTAATGCCTCATGAATTAGATCTGTCTACTCTGGATGATGAGAATAAGAACTGTTCCTGGTCATGTTTTTTTTTTTATTTTTTAAAAGATTTTTATTTATTTGATAAGTAGAGTTACAGAGAGAGAGAGAGAGAGAGAGAGAGAGAAACAGAGATAGATCTTTCTTATGAATGGCTGCAATGGTCAGAGCTGGATTGATCCAAAGCCAGGAGCCAGGAGCTTCCTCCAGGTCTCCCATGTGGATGCAGGGGCCATCTTCCACTGCTTTCCCAGGCCGCAGGCAGAGAGCTGGGTGGGAAGAGGAGCAACTGGGACATGAACTGGCACCAAATGGGATGCCTGTGCTGTAGGCTGAGGTTCAGCCTACTATGCTACACACCAGCCCCCCAGTCCTGTTTAAACTTCAAAGATTGTTCCCTGTGATCCTTTTGGGTGGTTCTTTCCCGCTCCTTAAGGTCCTTTTTTTCACACTGGTGAACTGGCCAGTACCTCTTGAGGACTGGAGGAGGACCTTCCACAGATCCCCAGGGACTCCCATTGTGTGGCTCGCTCCTCTCTGGTATTCTGTCCTGTGACCTGTAATGCCTTGGCCCCCTGAACTCAGCTCAGTGACGTGGAGTTAGCTTGGGTTCCTTGTGCCTTTTAAAAAGTCTCTCTTGGCCATAAACTGGGCTAATCATAGGGACTGTCTTGTTGGTTTATTGTTTCTCAGGGACCACTGACCTTTGCTGCCTGATTTTAGAAATCATTATTTCCTATGCTTTGTCCAGTTCTTTAGTTGTTTTAGGTAGAGGGGAAAAATCTAGTCCACTTTATCCCATCTTGGCTGGAGGCAAAGTCTATCTCGTTCTTTAAGTTTGCTTTTTGTTTCTGTAGCAACACTTTGGAAAGTGAGGTCAAGCCAAGTGGCCCATTATCAGGCTAGAAAAGGGGTGCTTCTGGAGTCTGAAAGGGCTCCCAGCCTAACTGTAAGCACACAGTCATTCTCAGAGGCATGGGGTACACTGTTTTTCTTTTCTGGCTCTTAGCAAGCCTTGGGTTGTTATTGTTGGACCCAAACTACTATTTCACACTTAAAATCTTGAATTTTGTACTTGGTTTCTGCTTAGACCTCATTTGTGTATTGAGGTCACTGATGGCTCCTATATCTGAGGCAAATTGGAATTTCTCAGTGGTATTTACAGCAATCAGCACCTGCTCCTGTAGAGAACCACTCACCCGAAGACGCTGTGTTCTACCTTGAAGGTGAATTGCAGACCTACTTTAAAAAGGCAACTCCTTCATTTCAAGAGTGAACAGAATACCATGTAACAAAGCATTCCAGCTGGTTAAATTTAGGACAAGGAAAAAAAAAAACCTGACCAAAGAGTATTCTCTGGCTTTGAGCCCAGGGTGTTTTTCTTTTCAGAGTGAATTTGGTGCACTTTCATTCATGTGGAGCTGTTGCCTCCCAGCATTTTATTCTGGGATGGAAGGTCAACAATGCTTGCGTTGTCACCAAATCCAATGAACACTGCTCAGTTATTAACCTATTGACCTCTCAACAGTATTTGACATCGCTGATAATTATCTCCTTCTTTCTACATGCCCTGGCTTTCCTTCTCCCTCTGGCCTTTCTTCCTCTGTCTTCTGTCTTTTCAACTGGGACTCTTCTTGGTTCTGTTCTGAGCCAACTTCTCACATACAACCTTTTCCTCGGGCTCTCTTATCCATGCTCATGGCTCCACTGGGAATTCCTAAGTCTAAATTTTTGGCCTAAGTATTTTTCCTGGGCTTCAATCCAGTGTCTTCAACTGTTCACTTGATGTCTCCACTTGGACAGTATGTAGGTAACTCAACCTGAGCAGCCTCATAGTTGAGCTCACCCACTCTCCTCTCAGTCAGCCCTTCCTACAATGTTCTCCAACTCGGAATTCCTTCCTTTCCATCTGCCACTCAAGCACCCAGTCATGGTGGTTCCACTTCTTTCCATTCTCATTGCTACTATCCTAGTTTGATCCTTATCTTTAACTGGAAAAGCTGGAAAAGATTTCTTTAATAGCACTTGCTGTTCCCATCCCATTCATTCCCCTCACCCCACTCTAGCTGGAACAGTCTTTCTTTCCTTCTTTCTTTTTTTTTTAAAGATTTATTTTATTTATTTGAAAGACAGAGTTACAGAGAGAGGTAGAGATGGAGAGAGAGGTCTTCCATCCCCCGGTTCACTCCCCAGATGGCTGCAATGGTCGGAGCTGCGCTGATCATCCGAAGCCAGGAGCCAGGAGCTTCTTCCAGGCCTCCCACGCAGGTGCAGAGGCCCAAGGTCTTGGGCCATCTTCTGCTGCTATCTCAGGCCTTAGCAGAGAGTTGGACCAGAAGAGGGGCAGCAAGGACAAGAACTGGTGCCCATAGGGGATGCTGGTGCTTCAGGCCAGGGCTTTAACCTGCTGTGCCACTTCCTTCCTCCCTTCCTCCCTTCTTCCCTTCCTCCCTCCCTCTCTCCCTCCCTCCTTCCCTTCCTTCAAAGATTTATTTATTTGAGAGGCAGAATGAGAGAGAGAGAGAGAGAGAGAGAATGAATGAACAGATCCATCTGCTGGTTCACTCCCGGAAATGCCACAATAGCCAGGGCTGGGCCAAACCAAAGCCAGCAGCCAGCAACTCCATCTGGGTCTCCCATGTAGATGGCAGGGGTCCAAACAGTTGGGCCATCTGCTGCTGCTTTCACAGGTGCATTAGCAGGGAGCTGGATTGGAAGTGGAGGGTCTGGGCCTCAAACTGGTGCTCACATTGGATGCCACCATCAAAGGCAATGGCTTAACTTGCTGTGCCACAATGCTGGCCCCCAGAGCAACCTTTCTAAAGCATGAATTGATCTTGTTTAAAATCTTTTGATGACTTCCTTGTGCCGTTAGGAAAAAGCCCAAGATCCTTGCAATAAAAGATGAGTTCCTGTGTGATTTGACCCGTTTGCCCTTTTTTAAATTTTTATTTATTTTTTATTTTTTTTTTTTGACAGGCAGAGTGGATAGAGAGAGAGACAGAGAGAAAGGTCTTCCTTTTTGCCGTTGGTTCACCCTCCAATGGCCGCTGCGGCCGGCGCACCGCGCTGATCCGAAGCCAGGAGCCAGGTGCTTTTCCTGGTCTCCCATGAGGGTGCCATCCTCTACTGCCTTCCCGGGCCATAGCAGGGAGCTGGCCTGGAAGAGGGGCAACCGGGACAGAATCCGGTGCCCCGACCGGGACTAGAACCTGGTATGCCGGCGCCGCAAGGCGGAGGATTAGCCTGTTAAGCCACGGCGCCGGCCCTGCCCTTTTTTTTTTTTTTTTAAAGATTAATTTTATTTATTTAGAAGGCAGAGAGAGAGGGAAGAGAGAGAGAGAGAGAGGTCTTCCACCTGCTTTTTTATGCTCCAAATGGCCACAACAGCCAGAGCTGGACCAGGCTGAAGCCAGGAGCCAGGAGCTTCATCTGGGTCTCCCACATGGGTGGGTGCAAGGGCCTAAGCACTTGGGCCATCTTCTGCTGCACATTAGCAGGGCTGGATTGGAAGTGGAGCCACCAAGACTTATGGGATGTTGGTTTTGCAGGCTGTGGCTTTATCTGCTATGCCACAGTGTTGGCCCCTTGTTTACCCTCTTGAATATCACTCCCTTTCTCCCCCTCTAAATTCCCTGCAACACTTTCCTATTTTCCAGTTCCTCATACTGCAATGCTACCCTATCCTTTGCTGCTCTACATGTTTTGTTCTTTCTGTTTGCAACCCTTTCTTCTCCTTTGCCTGGCTAACTCATCCTTCAGGTCATGTTCTTCAGGAAGTCCTCTCTGACCTCCTTTATCATCTTGGTCTGCCCAGCTCCCCAGACTACGCACGACATTGTCCTGCAGGTTACCATGCTTCCTCTATTCTGACACTCATCCAGTCTCCTAGTTGACTATGAATCCTTGTTCACGTCTTTATCCCCAGTGCCCGGTATAAGGCTCAGCTCAATAAGTGCTTAGCAAATATGTTGAATTGCATTTTAATGTGTCAGTACACATGGAGGTCTCAGTCTTGCTGGTCTGTGGCCTCACCCTCAGAGCAAGGAGCATTGTGTGAAAGATGGCATTCTATAAAAGCTCTCTTGCTCAGAGCTGTATCCCCACTGTTTATGTACTAGTTTAGCAACCTGATTCAGTTAGCAACCTGCACTTTGGTTGCTTCATGCACAAATATAAATTTATGGGCTTCCAGAAGGCAAATGGTGGGACCTGATCGTTTCTTTCTTTCTTTCTTTCTTTCTTTCTTTCTTTCTTTCTTTCTTTCTTTCTTTCTTTCTTTCAAATGTTATTTGTGTATTTATTTGAAAGAGGTACAGAGAGTCAGAGGCAGAGAGAGGTCTTCCACCCGCTGATTCACTCCCCAGATGGTCACAACCGCTGGAACTGTGCTGATCTGAAGCCAAGAGCCAGGAGCTTCTTCTGGGTCTCCCACACAGGTACAGGGCCCAAGGACTTGGGCCATCTTTTACTGCTTTCCAAGGTCATGGCAGAGAGCCGGATGGGAAATGCAGCAGCCGGAACTCGAACTGGCGCCCATATGGGATGCTGGCACTGCAGGCGGTGGCTTTACCCGCTATACCACACCACTGGCCCCTGTTTTTTTCTTCTTCATATCTTTGTTACTAGTATTTTATGTATTCATGGTATAGTTCCTCCCTTGCACAATGATTATTCATGTTCGTTGGTACATTTTATCTTTTTTTCTTATTGATTTGTAAGACTTATTTGTATTTGCTATATTTTATGAATATTTTAAACTAATTTTTTAGGTTAAAATTTTTATGGCCAAAGTCTCTAGTTTAAAAAAATTTTTCCTCAGTCATTTGGAAAAGCAAAATTCATTCTTAGTTCACCTGCTATACAAAAATAACTGGTTACCCAAATCTGGCCCATAGATCATGGGTTACCAACCCCTTCACTAATGTGCTCTCTAAATTTGAAATGTCTCTTTATTTCTTGAATAAATGTGACTTGATCATGAGCATACTGATGGATTTGACTTGCTAATATTGTATTTGTAGGATTTGTGCACCTAGACCCCTAAGCCGGATGGGTCTATGCAGAGGTTCCACATTAGTTGTGGTCGCAGATATGTTCTATGTAGCCCAGGTAAAACTTTGTAAAAATTTGCTTCTTTTATTTATTTGCTTCTTTTCCTTTTGTTTTGAAAGTCAGAGAGGCACAGAGAGATAGAGATCTTCCATCTGCGGATTCACTTGCCAAATGCCTGCAGTAGTAGGGGCTGGGCCGGGGTGAAGGCAGGGCCTGGAAATCCGTCTCAGTCTCCTGCGTGGGTGGCAGGGGCCCAGCTGCTCACGCCATCGCTTGCTTGCTCCCAGGATGCATAATAGCAGGAAGCTGAAATCAAAAGTGGAGTTGGCACTCATGAGCAGGCACTCTGGAATGGGTGCAGGTGTCCCAGGTGATGACTTAACTGCTGGGCCAAATGCCTGCCCCTGGCCTACATAATATTCTCAAGTTATATGAATCAGTTGTCAGTACTAAAAAACTGGGGGAAAATACATTAAAAATTTGACATTTCTGGTTCTTCTTTAACAAAAAGGGAGACTGTTGGCCCAGTTTTAGCCACATTTAAATAGCTCTTCTCTATTGTATTTCTTCTGTTTCATTGATTTCTGCTTCTATTTTTATCTTTCATCTTTGACCTATAGTTTTCAGTTGCTGACCTCATTTATTTTTGTTTATGTATTTGTTTATGTTGCCTACCTAGTACTGACAGATCTTCCAGTTGTTTTTTTTTTTTCTGAGCTCTGAAATAGTTTAAATTACGTTGGCATAGTTTGTTTCTTCAAATTCCTCTAGAGTTGATTTTTAAAATGATCTGGGTTATGGGGCTGGTGCCATGGCTCACTTGGTTAATTCTCCGCCTGCAGCTCCGGCATCCCATATGGGCTCCGGGTTCTAGTCCCAGTTACTCCTCTTCCAGTACAGCTCTCTTCTGTGGCCTGGGAGGGTAGTGGAGGATGGCCCAAGTGTTTGGGTCCCTGCACCCGAATGGGAGACCGGGAGGAGGCACCTGGCTCCTGGCTTCGGATAGGTGCAGCGCTGGCCATGGTGGCCATTTGGACAATGAACCAGTGGAAGGAAGACCTTTCTCTCTGTCTCTCTCTCTCACTGTCTATAACTCTACCTGTCAAATAAAAAAATAAAATAAAAATAATTAAAAAAATAAAAAAAAATTTTAAATGATCTGGGTTTTCTATAACTTTTTAAGGTAGAGTTTTGGTTTCCTTTTCTCTTTTATCTATTATTAATGATCTATTAAAATTTCAAACACATATCAATTTTAGTAATTAATACTTTCTAAAAAATCATCCATTTCTTCCCAGAGTTTCAGATTTGTATATTAAAGTTGAAATAGTTTTTAAAAAAATTTATTATTTTATTTATTTGAAAGTTAGAGTTACAGAAAGAGAGAGAGAGAGAGGTCTTCCATCCTCTGGTTTACTCCCCAGATGGCCTCAATGGCCAGAGATAGGCCAGTCCAAAGCCAGGAGCCAGGAGCTTCTTCTGGGTCTCCCTCATGGGTATAAAGGCTCAAGCACTTGGGTCATCCTCTGCTGCTTTCCCAGGCCATTAACAAGGAGCTGAATTGGAAGTGGAGCAGCCAGGACTCAAACCACACCTGTCTATAGGATGCCCGTATCATAGGTGGCAGCTTAACCTGCTATGCCACAATGCCAGTTCTAATAGTTTTATTTTATTCTTAAAAAAATTACGTTTGGGGCTGGTGCTGTGATGTAGAGGGTAAAGCTGCTGCCTGCAGTGCCAGCATCCCATATGGGTGCTGGTTTGAGTCCTGGCTACTCCACTTCTGAGCCAGCTCTCTGCTAAGGCCTGGGAAAGCAGTGGAAGAAGGCCCAAATGTTTAGGCCCCTGCACCTACCTGGGAGACCTGGAAGAAGCTCCTAGTTCCTGGCTTTGGCTCAGCTCAGTTCTGCCATTGCAGTCATTTGGGGAGTGAACCAGTGGATGGAAGACCTCTCTCTGTGCCACTGCCTCTCTGTAACTTTGACTTTCAGATAAATAATAAGTCTTTAAAAAAAATTACTTTTGTATCTTGGTTATCTTTCTTTCATAAACTTCTTAACTTATAGTTTTCTATGTAAGTTTTGCTACAGGTCTGCTTATTAGTTCCTTCAAAGACTAGGCTTTGGTTTGATTATTGAATTTTATTGTATTTTTTGGGGGAATAAATTAAAACTTTATGATTTCCTTTTTTTTTTGACAGGCAGAGTGGATAGTGAGAGAGAGAGAGGCAGAGAGAAAGGTCTTCCTTTTTGCCGTTGATTCACCCTCCAATGGCCGCTGCGGCCGGCGCATCGTGCTGATCCTAAGCCAGGAGCCAGGTGCTTCTCCTGGTCTCCCATGTGGGTGCAGGGCCCAAGCACTTGGGCCATCCTCTACTGCCTTCCCGGGCCACAGCAGAGAGCTGGGCTGGAAGAGGGGCAACCGGGATAGAATCTGGCGCCCCAACCAGGACTAGAGCCCAGTGTGCCGGCGCCGCAAGGCGGAGGATTAGCCTGTTAAGCCACGGCGCCTGCCTTCTTCTAACATTTTAAAATATATCTTTAGTTTTAAAAAAATGTAAGATTTTTGTTGTTTTCTAAATAAAATGTTTTTCCCTTTAACTTTTAATTCTATTCCATTGATCTGTTTATCTTGCCTTTCTGATACATTATTTTAAAAAAATATTTATTTATTTATTTAAAAAGCAGAGTTTCAAAGAGGCAGAGGCAGGCAGGGGGAAAGAGAGAGAGAGAGAGAGAGAGAGAGAGAGAGAGAGAGAAAGAGAAAGGTCTTCCATCCACTGGTTCGTTCCCCAAATGGCTGGAATGACTGGAGCTATGCCAATCCAATGCCAGGACCCTGGAGCTTCTTCTGGGTCTCCCACTGGGTACAGGGGCTCAAGGACATGGTTCATCTTTCACTGCTTTCCCAGGCCAAAGCAGAGAGCTGGGTTGGAAGTGGAGCAGCTGGGACTGTAACTGGCGCCCATATGGGATGCTGGCATTGCAGGCTTTACCTGCTACACCAAAGTGCCAGCCCCCTGATACTACATTATTACTGCACCATTCAATATTGATATTTCAAGTCTTCTTTATTATTATTTTCAAATTTTTCTTTGCTCCCGGGCCAGAAGATATCTTAAAAGTCATTAAAATTCTTTTATAGTTAATATGAAAATGCACCCAAATAAATCCTTTTAAATCCCTTCTCTCCAAATCCAAAATCCAGAAATCCAAATCCCTCCCCTCCAAATCCAAATATTCCTCATTCATCCCAATTCTAAGTCTTTAAAAATTGCTTGGTGCAGGCATTTGGCACAGTGCATGGGTCACTGCTTAGGATACCCCCATTTAATATCAGCGAAGTGGCCAGTTTGAGTCCTGACCACGCTGCTTCTGATCCAGCTTCCTGCTACTACACGCTCTGGGGGACAGCAGGAGATGGTTCAGATATTGGGTCCCTGCCATGCATATATGGGAGACACAGATTGAGTTTCAGGCTCCTGGCTTAAGCCTGTCTTAGCCATGGCCATTGTAAGCATTTGGGGAGTAAATTAGAGAATAGAAGATCTCTCTCTGAGTCTTTGACTTTTAAATAAAAATGAAAATCTAAAGAAATGCCTGGGGACTGGCAATGGCACAGTGAGTTAAGCAGTAACTTGCAATGCCAGCATCCTTATCAGAGTGCCGGTTCTCGTCCCTGCTGCTCTGCTTCTGATCCAGTTTCCTGCTAATGTGCTTGAGAAGGCAATGGAAGATTCCCCATTTGAGGAGTGGACCAATGAATGGAAGATCTCTTTGTCTCTGTCTCCCTCTGCCTCTGTCACTCTACCTTTCAAATAAGTAAATAAATAAACAAAAAAATAAATCTTTTAAAAAATGCCTACAATCAGGGGGCACATTTTTGGCACAGTAGATAAGTTGCACTTGGGATACCCACACCTCTTTCACAGAGTGCGAGGTTTGAGTTCCAGCTCCTCCACTTCAGATTCAGCTTCCTGCTAATACACACCCTGTGAGGCAGCAGGTGATGGCTCAAGCACTTGGATCCCTGCCACCCACACGGGAAACCAAATTGAATTCCAGGCTCCTGGCTTTGGTCTGGTGCAGTCCTGGCCATTGTGAGTATTTGGGGAGTGAAGCAGCAGATAGAAGATCTGTGTGTCTATATGTCTCTTTCTGTCTCTCTGCTTTTCAAATAAAAAATGAAAATAAATAAACATTCTAAAAT
Organism: Lepus europaeus; assembly: GCF_033115175.1. NCBI lineage: Eukaryota > Metazoa > Chordata > Mammalia > Lagomorpha > Leporidae > Lepus > Lepus europaeus. The sequence goes on along the minus strand of NC_084838.1, from coordinate 20,818,116 downwards.
GCCCATGATCAATCTGTCTATGTGAATATGATGTGTGTAGGAGGTATATTTTGTGTGTCTGTGGTGTGTATTTGTGGAATTATATGTGGTATATATGGGATAACGGGATATGATGAGTATTTTTTAAAAAGATTTATTTATCCATTTGAAAGGCAGAGCTAGAGAGACAGAAAGAGAGAGAGAGAGAGAGAGAGAGAGAGAGAGAGAGAAAGAGATACAGATCTTTTATCCCTCCTGGTTCACTCTCCAAGTTGCCACAATAGCTGGAGCTAGACCAGGCCAAAGCTAGGAGCTTGGAAATCCACTTGGATCTCCTACAAGAGTGACAGGGGCCCAAGCACTTGGGCCATTCTCTGCTGCTTTCCCAGGTGCATTAGTAGGGAGCTGGATTGGGAAATGGAGCAGAGGACACTTGAACCTATGCTCTGATATGGGATGCCGGCATTGCAGGAGGCGGCTTAAACCGCTGTCACAATGCTGGTGCTGTGTTCAGGTATTTATGTATGTATGCATATTGTGTGCAGTGTGTAAGTTTGTATGTGGCATGTGTTTATGTATGTGGGTATGTGGGAGTGGCTTAAAGAGATACCGAGGCTTAAAAGGGTGCTAGGATGCTCAGGTCATGCCAGAAAGCCAGGCTTGGTCCTCATAACCCCCTGCCTTGTTGGGGAAAGCAGGGCCATGACCATGACCCTTTCTAGATGCCACCTGTGGACAGCACTGTGGGTTAATAGGGCCAGTCTCTCCTGAGTGCTACTGCCCAAGTTGCAATTTACCTCTGCCCTTCAACTGCTGAGAAAAGGGCAATCCCCCTTTAAGAAAGAGGAAGCTCCCAGGGCCCTGCCAAGTGAAAGAGCCTTACTAGTGGAGGTAAAGGTGGTGGATGCAGTTCCAGTGGTGGGGTTCAAGTCAGGGTCAAGTTGGCTTGGGAGTCTCCCAGCTGAATAAGCTAGCTACTGAGCAGGGAAAGACTCAGGAGGGAACCTGCAAGATGGGGGGATCTCCCAACAAGGAGTTAAGTGCCTAGTGTGGGCCTTGTTCTTTTCTCCTCCAGGTCACACTCAGACAGTGCAACTCTGCCCAGTTCTGCTGCCTCCCACCTTCGTGTGCTGTACCTGCAGGTTCTTCAGTCTCCCGGGTCCGTGGTACAGGGCTCAACAGTGATTCCTGGTAGAGCTGTGAAGAGGGTGACTGTCACCTTAAGCATGTCACGGGACCCTCTCCCTGTAGACCTTCTTTGCCCTGGCTCCTAAACACTATCTTTCTAGTTTCTACTGAAGATGAAGACCCCTGGCAGGGAGCTTCTGCAGGCCATGCCCCCAACTCATGCTCTCGCCGTGCTCCTGCAGGGCTGCAGCACCTCCAGGCTCAGTGTCCTGTCCTCATCCTGTGGCTTGAACCTGAGATTACCTGTTTCCCAATTTCCCTGCTGGATGGAGTGGAGGAGACAGGATCCCTTCCTGTTCAAAAAGGATGCCTGGACTCAGATTCCCCAGGCCAGGAAGAGGATCAGATACCTCCAAATCCAGGGTACAGGTAAGCCCATCTGCCACTGGGTTGGGTAGGGGAAGTGCCAGGCAGGACTTCACACAGTGCCAGGATTCAGACAGTCCACTAGTCATTCATGCAACTGGTGTGCTGATTGTAGGGCTCCTTCTCCAGTTTCTGTGCCCTGCTGGTGTCCGGCTGGTCCTGTGGCATCTAGTTTCCTTACCTACCTCAAGAAGGAAGCAGAGTGGGCCGGCGCCACGGCTCACTAGGCTAATTCTCCACCTGCGGCGCCGGCACCCCGGGTTCTAGTCCTGGTTGGGGCACCGGATTCTGTCCCAGTTGCTCCTCTTCCAGTCCAGCTCTCTGCTGTGGCCTGGGAGTGCAGTGGAGGATGGCCCAGATCCTTGGGCCCTGCACCCGCATGGGAGACCAGGAGAAGCACCTGGCTCCTGGCTTCGAATCAGCACAATGCGCCGGCCGCAGGGGCCATTTGGGGGGTTAAACCAACGGAAGGAAGACTGTTCTCTCTGTCTCTCTCTCACTGTCTAACTCTGCCTGTCAAAATAAATAAATAAATAAATAAATAAATAAATAAATAATTTACAAAAAAAAAAAAAGAAGGAAGCAGGTCTGCTACCTCCACCTGCTATTGGCCATGGGGCAAGGGTGGGATCAGGAAGAATAAGCCAGTGGCCTTTAGGGTAGTCAGGCCTGGGTTCAAATTTCAGCTTGCCTCCTCCAAGCTCTATAAACCTTGTACAAGTCACCTGTCCTTACTGCCTGAGGTTCACATTTCTCCCTGGTCACGTGGGCTAATACCTCCCAGACTTCCTGTGAAGATTAAGTGGGATGTGTGTGAGTTGCTCAGAGCTCAGCGCCTGGCACCTGGTCCTCACTATACCATATATGCACATAACTCTGCTTCCCACTTTCTCTCCTGTGTCCCCCAGTCTTGCCTTGAGTAGACCACTGAACCACAGACATCCACTTGGCAGTGAAATCCGGGGACCACAGGCAGATACTGACACAGCTCATGTTCAGATTGCCGTGAGCCCAGCAGCTTTGCCTCCCGCAGCATAGCAGATAATCTTGGTGTGAAGCCACTCTCCGGAGGTGTTCTGCGAATGTTTGCCAACAAAGCCAGGCAGTGGCTGACTTTCCTTCCAACTCTGCCGCCCCACACCAGGCCTGGGAGATTCGAAATGCTTCTCTCCCTCCGTGTCCTGTGCATTTCTGTCCCTTAGATGCTGTGGGTCTGTCCTGTTGCTGGATGGGACCAGGCTGCAGATGGGAAGACAGAGGCTGGCTGGAGCCAGCTGCTCCCTTGGGCTCTGTAGCTGGGGGGAGACAGGAGGGAGATCCAGGCAGCAGTGTTTGGGAGAGGCTGCAGCATGGTGGCGGTGACTTGTCCAGGTGCGGAAACTCTTTTCCAGTCCCCACTGCACTGGAGCAGGAAGGTGCACCTTTGCTCTTGCTTGGGTCTCATAATTACAGGAATGAGCTTCAAAGCAGGTTACAGACCTTGCTAATTGCTGGCCTGGGGGAGCTGGACTAGCAGGCCTAGCCCGCCCGAGTGGGCATGCCGGGCTAAGGGCCTTTTGAGGCTGGCTCTGCAGTCCGGAGCGCAGTGCTGGAGCCCAGGCGGTTCCGCCAGCTCCTCTGGGAGGGAGCCGCCTCTGGCCGCAGGTGGCCCTGCTCGCCGCTCGGGCTCCGGCGCCTCCTCCCTTCTGGCCCCGCGGCGGCTCCGTCAGGTGGAAAGCTCCCCATTCAAACCAGCGCGGGCCAATCAGGGCCTGGCGCGCCCCGCCGCTTCCAACGCGCGGGGCAGCCGGGCCTCCGGCTCCCGCCGGTCCCGCCTCGGAGACACTGGCGAGAGGGCGGGTGAACCTGCTGCCTCGGTTACTGGGGACCAACAGAGCCGCCTTGGGTTACAGGCGCTTCCGCTGTGTCCGCAGCCGGGACGCCATGGAGCGCTCCCTGCACCGAGTCTCGCTTGGGAGCCAGCGTGCCCACCGGGACTTGTCCTTCTACCTCACCACCTTTGGTAAGTGCCCTTCGGGGCAGGTTGCGCTCAACGCTCCCGACGCTGACGGAGCCCCGCTGTCTCTGTCTGGGGGCCCCTTCTCTGCCCCACCCCCATCTGTTTGCCCTGGAGCGCTCAGGCCAGGGGCTCAGGCGGAGGAAGCCTCTGGACACCACCTGCTGCCGGGCCACTGGTGCCAAGCCAGTTGGTTCCGCCTCACTGGGCTAGAAATAATCACGCCCCAGCTGGTCTTTCAGAGGCCAGGGTTGTCACCACCGAGTTTCCCATTAGCAGGCAGCTCAGGTTAAATCAAGGTCTTGCTACTGCATCTGGAGGTCTCACTCACCCCTTTGCTGTGGCTCAGGGACCCAGTAGGTGCCGGCCGAGCCTAGATGGCCTTCCTCCTGTGGGCTAACCTTGGAGGCAGTAACCGATCCACAGGCAGATGGGAGAACTCTGCCCTCCAAGGTAGACCACCCTCTCAGAAGAGTCCCGGGACTGCCCTCAGGGCTTGAGGTGGAAGGGGATGGGCAGTGAGCCTCACCTCCAAGTCTCTGGAAAGCAGCCAGGATGTCCCCAGTTGCCCCAAAGACAAACTTGGCCTTGCAAGTAGCCAGAGCAAAGATAAGTCCCCCTCCTCCAGCACTGCCCATCACAGCTCTTCCTCTCCTCACTGGCCCTGCGACTCCCTGTGAGAAGGTTTTCTGTCCTCTGTGTGGACTTGAACCCAGAGAGAGCAAGATCTTCCCTAAGCAATGGCAGAGTGGTTTCCTCAACTCAAGCTTTTCCAGGAGTCCAGTGCATTTCCTTCCAAAGATTATTTTCTTTATTTGAAAGGCACAATGATAGGGAAACAGAGAATTTTTCATCTACTGGTTCACTCCCCAAATGACCACAACAGCAAGGTCTGGGCCAGGCTGAAGCCAGGATCCAGAACTCCAACCATGACTCTCACATGGATAGTAGGGACTTGTACTTGGGCCATCATCCATCATCCTGGCTGTTTCCCATGTACCTTAGCAGAGAGCTGAATTGGAAGCAGAGCAGTGGGACTCAAACCAGTGTTCTGATATGGGATACAGGCAACCCAAGCTGTAGCTTAAGCCACGCTGCCACAGTGGCTGCCCCTGTCCAGCACATTTCTGGTTGAACTTGCGTACGCTTTCCTTGTAAAGGTTGGGGCAGTTACTGTAGCATAACTGGGCTTTGCCCAAGGAGTTAGGCCCTTCCTGGTGTTCCTGGCTACCCTGCTGTCAGGCTTACTGCTGCCCAACACACTTGGTTCTCTACAGCCCGAGTGATGGAAAAGCAATGACTTGGTCCCTGGAAGTGGCCTGTAGTCTGGTGTCCTGAAATTTATTGGTTTAGTTGGTGAAGGGTAATAAAGAGAGCAACCAATTAGCCACCGTGGCCCTCACCATGTGCCTTGGCTGTGTGAGGTGTTTTACCTGCATCATCTCCTTTAATGCCCCCAATTCGAGAAACAATTCCTGTTAGCTCCACTGGGGTGAGGGTAGGGGCGGTTTGAGACAGGGGAGGTTTCCAGGATGATCTGGGTTGGTGTCAGGGAGCTGTGAGGCCCTGTCACCTAGCTGTGTCCTGATGAAAAAGTAGAAGTGGGTTTCATTGTTTTTCCTCTCCACATTAGCATAGTAAGACGTGTTCATTGTTGAAAGCTTAGTGAAAAGAAGGTAGTGAAGGTCATCTGACATCTGCTTGTTAGTGTTTTGGTTTCTGTTCTTCTAGACTTATTTCTATTTCTGAGCATGCGTGGTCTGATTTTACCAGAATTTAGGTTGGATTAGAGTTGTATAACCTATCCTTTTTTTCTGGCTGCCATTCTGTGAGTATTCCCCAGCATGAGCCCAGGCTCTTCTGCTGAGTCAGTCTCCCTGGCAGATCGGAGAAGCAGGGGAAGTCCAGGCCCAGGAGAGCGGAGCCTCACACTCGGTCATGACTGCTGGGTCCAGTGGTTGCTGCTTGCGCTCCTGAGTGTGCAGGAGACAGGCAGGATTCGGGGGTTTAGGGGGGCCTCTTGCCTGTATTTGTGCTCTGAGGATAGTAATGAGAATGTTTGAAAAGTTCTTGTGGCGCTGGCGGGGCACAGCAGATTAAGCTGCTACCTCTAACACCAGCATCCCGTATGAGTGCCAGTTGGAGTCCCACCTGCTCTGCTTCCAATCCAGCTCCCTGCTGATGTGCCTGGGAAAGCAGCAGAAGATGGCCCAAGTACTTGGGTCCTTGCCATCCATGTGGGAGACCTGGATGGAGCTCCAGGCTTCTGGCTTTGGCCTAGCTCAGCCCTGGCTGCTGTGACCACTTGGGGAGTGAGCCCCTTCTGTGTCTCTCCCTGCTTGTCACTCTGCCTTTCAAATAAATCTTCTAAAAAATTCTGTTCTGTTTCCTGCGTTAACTCTGTTTCCTTTGGTGCTGTTTGTTTTGGTGGCCTCTTTTAGGCTGCCACTTTTCTTTATACAGGGTGAGCTTTGCTCATTGACTCCTGAGTGAAGGTTCCTATCAGTGGTCACCAAACCTGGCCAAATCTCAGAAGCTTGTGGAGCCTATTGAAACATATTTTCCTAGGATATTCTCCCAGAGATTCTGGTTTAATAGGCTGAGGTAGAGCCTGAAAATCCATAATGTTAAGATGCCACAGAAGTATTTTGACCACCAGCCAGGTTTAGGAGCTGTGGCTTCAGGGTCACTTTTGGTAGCCGATGTGCACTCTCTTTACTGTGGGCGTCTTTGCTGTGTTTTCCCCAGGTTGCTGGCCTTTTTCCAGCATGGCAGGTAGTCCCTGGCCTTCGCAGTGGACTTTGCCTTGATAGAATGAGTAAGATGCTGCCCAGCTGGTAGGTTCCTGAATGCAAACATTAAAATATATATATTTAAATTTGAGAGGGAGAGCGAGTGAGAGGGAGGGAGGGAGGGAGAGAGAGCGACCATTTCTATCTGCTGATTCACTTCCCAAGTACCTGCAGTGGCTAGGGCTGGGCCTGCTGAAGCTGGGAGCCGGGAATTTAGTCCAGGTCTCCCACGTGGGAGGCAGGGACCCAACTACTGGAGCCATCATCTGCTGCCTCCCTAGGTGCATGTTAACAGGAGTTGGTTTGGAAGCAGAGTAGCCTAGATTAGACCAGGCAGTGTGGTGTGAGGTGCGAGGCTCTAACGCTAGGCCTAACCTTTGCCCCTTGAGGACAGACATTTAAAGGTAGCACATGCATCTCAGGAAATAGAGACAGTGTTGTTTTGATCAGGATTCCTGTCGGGAGTATAATGTATGATGTGTATATTTTTGTGTGTGCATGAGCACAACCTTTGTACCACCCAAATGAACAAATTCAAATCACATTAATGGACCACATACTGCCTTCTGAAAAGGCCCGGCTTCAGGGGAGTGGGTATGCAAGCTGAGGCTAGGACGCTCCTACTCTAGGGACTCTTTTTTTTTTTTATCATAATAACTGGTGTACTTTGACAAAATCATTTTAGGGTTATATAATACTTTCCATCATATTTTTATTTTATTCAAATATTAAAGTGTTTTGGGAAACAGTTTTATTGAGATATAATTCATATATACATAGTTGACTCATTTAAAATGTACAGTTAGTTCAATGGTTTTTAATATATTTTTAGAGTTGTACAACCATTAACACTGTCGGGACGAGCATTTGGCACAGGGGTTAAGATGTTGCTTGGGACACCCGCATAGCATAGAGGTGTCCCTGGCTTCAAGTTCCGGCTCCACTTGATTCCAGCTTCCTGCTAATGTATATACTGGGAAGTGGCAGATGATGGCTCAAGTAGTTGCATCCCTGCTTCCCATGTGGGAGACCTGGGTTGAGTCAGCCAGTGAATGGAAGATCGATCTCTCTCTCTCTCTCTCTCTCTCTTATGTTGCTCTGCCTTCCAAATACATAAAATGGATAAATAAATCTTTAAAAAAGGAAGCACTTGGGGCTGGCACTGTGGCATAGCAGATAAAGCTGCTAACTTCAGTGCCGGCATCCTATGTGGGGTGCTGGTTCGAGTCCCAGCTGCTTCACTTCCAATCCAGATCTCTGCTATGGCCTGGGAAAGCAGTAGAAGATGGCCCAAGTCCTTGGGCCCCTGCACCCATGTGGGAGACCCTGAAGAAGCTCCTGGCTCCTGGTTTTGGATCGGCACAGCTCCGGCTGTTGCAGCCATCTGGGGAGTGAACCAGCAGATGGAAGACCTCTCTCTCTCTCTCTCTCTCTCCTTTTCTCTGTTGTACCTTTTATCTTATTTCCCCTAATTCCCAATTCTTTCTCACTTCAGCCCTAAGCAATCTCTACTCTATTTTCTGTCTCTATGGATTTGCCTATTCCAAACATTGCATAGAAATGAAAACATATAGTATGTGCTTTTTTAAAAAAAAAAAAAGATTTATTTATTTTTTTGAAAGGCAGAGTGATGAGGGGAGGTGTAGGGCAGGGAGAGAGACAGAGAGACAGAGAAACAGAGAATATCTTCTACTCATTGGTTCACAAAGCCAAGGACAAGTCTCCCACATAGGTGGCAGGAGCCCAAGCACCTGGGCTATCTTCTACTACTTTCCCAGAGGCATTAATGGGGAGCTGGATCGGAAGGAGAACAGCTGGATTTCGAATTGGTGCTCTGATATGGGATGCTGGCATCCCAAGCTGCAGCTTAACCTGCTGCCCCACAGTGCTGGCCCCTGTATGTGCCTTTTTGTATTGACTTCTTTTACTTTGCTTAATGTTTTCAAAGTTCATTCATGTTGAAGCATGTATCAGTACTTCATTTTTATGTCCAAGTATTATTCCATCATATAGATAGACCACATCTTACCCATTTGTCTGTTGATGAATATTTGAGTGGTTTCTCCCATTTGACTATTATGAATATTTATTTATTAGAAAAGATTTTAATGAATCACTCATACCATGTAAGATGAACTGTTTATTTACTTATTTTATTTTTATTTGAAAGGCAGAGAGAGGGAACCATCTTCCATCTTTTGGTTCATTCCCCAAATGCTCACAACAGCTGGGGCTGACCTGAGCCAAACCCAGGGTCCCAGGATTCTGTTCAGGTCTCCCATACGGGTGGCGGGGACCCTGAGCCCTCGAGCCATCATCTGCTGCCTCCTGGGATGTGCATTGGCAGGAAGCAGGATTGGAAGTAGAAAAGCTGGGATTCAAACCAGGCACTCTGATAGGGGACACAGGCATCCCCAGAGGCAACTTAACCCTTTCCCCAAACACCAGCCCCTGCTAAGACTATTTATGTACAAGCTTTTGTGTGGACAAATGTTGCAGTTTCTCGGGTGTATACGTAGGAGTGGAATTGTGGGATCACATGGCAACTCTATGTTTAGAGTTGAGGAACTTCCAGTCTTTTCCAAAGTGGTCACACTATTATTTTACATTCCTGTTGGCAGGATATGCAGGTTTTGATTTCACCACATCCTCATCAGCACTTGTTTTTGGCTGACTTTCTAATTGTAGCCACCCTGGTGGGTATGAAATGGTATCTCTTCACGGTATTGATTTTCATTTCTCTGATGATCAGTAATGATAAGTATTTTTTACGTACATATTGACTAGTTGTATATTTTCTTCACAGAAAAGCTTATTCAGATTTGTTTATTCATATTTAAGTTGGGCCATTTGTCTTTTATTATTTATTTATTTATTATAAAGATTTATTTGTTAGAAAAGCATAGTTACAGAGAGAGGAGAGAGAGGTCTTCCATTTCCTATTTCATTCCCTAAATTGCCACAATGGCTGTGGCTGGGCCAAGCCAAAGACAGGAGCCTGGCACTCCATCCTCGTCTCCCGTGTGGATGGCAAGGGCCCAGGCACTTGGGCCATCCTCTGCTGCTTTCCCAGGTGCGTTAGCAGGGAACTGGATCAGAAGTGGAGCTGCCGGGACTCCAACTGCTGCCCATATGGGATGTTGGTGTTACAGTTGGCGCTTAATTCTCTGCACCACGACCCAGTCCTTGTCATTTTATTATTGAATTGCAAATATTCTTTATATATTCTAGGCAAAAATCCTTTATCAGATATAAGATTTACAAATATTTTCTCTCACTTTGTGTTGTTTTCACTTTCTTGATAGTGTTCTTAGAAGCCCAAACATTTTAAATTAAAAAAAAAATGATTTATTTAGTTGAGAGAGAATGAGGGAGAATTGGAAAAAGAGAGAGAGAGAGAGAGAGAGAGAGAGAAAGATCTCATTGTCTGGTTTTCTAGTACCCAAATGGCTGGACCTGGGTGAGGCTGAAGTGAGAAGCTAGAAACCAAATCCAGGTCTCCCACGTGGGGAGCAGGAGCCCAGTTACTTGAGACATCACCTGCTGCCTCCCAGGATCTGCATTAGAAAGGAAGCTGGAATCAGAAGCTGGAGTCAGGAACTGGAGCCAGGACTCAGGCCAATGCACTCAGATATGGGATATAGGGATCAAACTTGTGTCTTAAGTGCTAGGCCAAATGCTTGCCCCAATATTTTTAATTTTGATTAGGTCCAATTTACTTTTTCTTTTGTTGCGTGTACTTTTGGTGTTGTATCTCAGAATCTATTGCCATATCTGAGGTCACAGAGGTTTACCTTTATGTGTTGTTTTCTGAGTTTTATAGTTGTGACTCTTAAGTTTTTTATCTACTTTGAGTAGATAATTTTTTTTTATTTATTTAAAAATTTTTTTTTTTTAAATTTTTGACAGGCAGAGTGGACAGTGAGAGAGAGAGAGAGACAGAGAGAAAGGTCTTCTTTTGCCGTTGGTTCACCCTCCAATGGCCGCCGCGGTAGGCGCGCTGCAGCCGGCGCACCGCGCTGATCTGATGGCAGGAGCCAGGTGCTTCTCCTGGTCTCCCATGGGGTGCAGGGCCCAAGCACTTGGGCCATCCTCCACTGCACTCCCTGGCCACAGCAGAGAGCTGGCCTGGAAGAGGGGCAACCGGGACAGGATCGGTGCCCCGACTGGGACTAGAACCCGGTGTGCCGTCGCCGCAAGGCAGAGGATTAGCCTAGTGAGCCACGGCGCCGGCCTGCTTTGAGTTAATTTTGTAAATAGTATGAAGCAAGAATCCAGCTTTATTCTTCTGTATATGGCTTTCCAATTGTCCTAGCACTGTTTGTTGAAAATTCTGTTATGTCCTGCCCATTGGATGATCTTGGTACCTTAATTGAAAATCACTTGGGACCAGTGTTGTGGCATAGTGGGTGAAGCTACTGCCTGTAGTGCCGGCATCCCATATGGGTGCTGGTTCGAGTCTCGGCTGCTCTCTCCCTCTCCCTCACCCTCTCCCTCTCTCTCTCTCTGCCTCTCCTCTCTCTGTGTAACTCTTTCAAATAAATAAAACAAATCTTAAAATAAATCTTTTGAAGCTGGGAAGTATAAATCCTTCCATTTTGTTCTTTTTCAGGATTATGTTCATTACCTGGGTCCCTTGAGTTTCCATGTGAATTTTAGGCATGATTTGTTTTGTTTACTTATATGTTTTAAGAAAGATTTGTTATTTATTTGAAAGGTGGAAGGATAGCAAGAGAGGGAGGGACTGAGAAGGAAATCTATCTGCTGGTTCCAAATGGCCACGATAGCCAGGACTGGGCCAGGCTGCAGCCAGGAGCCTACAACTCCATCCTGGTCTCCCATGTGGGTCCACGGGCCCAAGTTCTTGGGCCATCTCCTGCTGCTTTTCCAAGCACATTAGCAGAGATCAGGACTGAAAGCGAAGCAGCTGGGACTTGATTTGGATTCTGACATGGGATGCTGGAGATGCAAGTGATGGCTTAACCATCTGTACCACAATACCAGACCCTAGACATGAAATTTTGTAGAGAAAATAGCAATCCAACGTCACAGACACACAAATGTTGGGTAAATATTTACAAACATCTCTTGAAGGAATATCAACTTACTAACTTGCCTGGTAAACCAGATTATTCACCTGCCTGGTGTTTCTGAATCAAATTCTTTACCTGCCTGGGCTCTGTGGTAGTAGTGTCAGGGGAGGGGAAAGGTTGCCTTTCCTCCAGCAGGGCCGGGTCAGGAGACGCTGTGCAGACTGCTCATGTTCTGAGGGTGCAGGTGGATGGACGCTGGGTAGCATAACCCGCCTCCCCCTACAAGTCCCAGCCCCCGGTGAACCTGCGAGATGAGCTGTAAGGAGCACTTCTGAGTGCAGGGCCTGGAGGGCTGCCTGCCGTCTTTGGTTCTCCAGGGAGAAGCCAGGAAGATGTGGTTCTGAAGGTGGAGTAGACTGAGGCATTTTCTTTCTTGTTCCATGTTTGCTGGAGAGGCACAGTGCTAACCACTCCCTTCCCTTCTCTGTCTCTGATTAGAAGCCGCAGAGATCAATCATGCCTTTTCCGTGGTGAGAATGAAGCTTGAGAACAGATGCCAGCCAGCTGCTCACGGTGCTGGGCAGAGTAGGGTCAGGCCTTGAACTGGAGGCCTCCACTGTGCCCCTGCCAACCGCCTCCAGTTGGCCCTTGTTCCCAGCCCTGCTGCTCTGAGCCTGGGAGAGTCCCTGGGCCTGGCTCCTCAATGCTCAGAGTCCCCAGCAGCCCTTGGCTTCTCTGTCACTCGGAGTCTTGCCGGCTTGGGTGCTTTCAGAAATTCCTGAGTTGATAGTGCTTTGCCATCTCTCCCAGTTCTGCTGTGTGGGTTCTTTTTAGGCCTTTTAAAATGATGAAATATTACACTGGGGCTGGCACTGTGGTGTAGCGGGCGAACCCGCTGCCTGCAGTGCCGGCATCCCTGTGTGTGCCGATTAGACTCCTAGCTGCTCTACTTCTGATCCAGCTCTCTGCTATGGCCTGAGAAGGCAGTGAAAGATGGCCCAAGTGCTTGGTCCCCTGCACCCACGTGGGAGACCTGGAAGAAGCGCCTGGTTCCTGGCTTTGGATTGGCCCAGCTCTGGCTGGCCATTGCAGCCATTTGGGGAGTGAATGAGCAGATGGAAGACCTTTCTCTGTGTCTCTCCTTCTTTCTCTATAACTCTGCCTTTCAAATAAATAAATAAAGCCCTCTGTACCACAGCACCAGCCCAGGCTCATTAGTTTTTTTTTTAAAGGTTTATTTATTTGAAAGGCAGAGTTACAGAGAGGCAGAGAGAGAGAGAGAGAGAGAAAGAGAGAGAAAGGTCTTCCATCCTCTGGTTCACTCCCCAGATGACCGCAATGGCCAGTCTCCCACACAGGTGCAGGGGCCCAAGGACTTGGGCCATCTTCTACTACTTTCCCAGGTCAGAACAGAGAGCTGAATCAGAAGTGGAGCAGCCAGGACTCAAACCTGTGCCCATATGGGCTGCCGGCACTGCAGGCAGCAGCTTTACCTGCTATGCCACAGCGCTAGACCCTCATTAGTTTTTTTTTTTTTTTTAAGATTTATTTTATTTATTTATTTGAAAGGCAGAGTTAGGAGAGGCAGAGAGAGAGAGAGAGAGAGTTCTTCCATCCGATGGATGGTTCACTCCCCAGATAACCACAACGGCCGGAGCAGTACCGATCCAAAGCCAGGAGCCAGGAGCTTCCTCCAAGTCTCCCATGTGAGTGCAAGGGCCCAAGGACTTGGGCCTCCTTCCATTGTCTTCTCAGGCCACAGCAGAGAGCTGGATCGGAAGAAGAGCAATGGAGACTTGAACCGGCGCCTATATGGGATGCCAGGGCTTTAATCCACTGCACCACAGCGCCGGCCCGTCATTAGTTTTTTTTTTTTTTTTTTTTTAACTTTTATTTAATGAATATAAATTTCCAGTGTACAGCTTATGGATTACAATGGCTTCCCCCTCCCATAACTTCCCTCCCACCCACAACCCTCCCCTCTCCCGCTCCCTCTCCCCTTCCATTCACATCAAGATTCATTTTCAATTCTCTTTATATACAGAAGATCAATTTAGTATAAAGATTTCAACAGTTTGCACCCACATAGAAACACAAAGTGAAACATACTGTTTGAGTACTAGTTATAGCATTAAATCACAATGTACAGCACATTAAGGACAGAGATCCCACATGAGGAGCAAGTGCACAGTGGCTCCTGTTGTTGACCCAATAAATTGACACTCTAGTTTATGGCGCCAGTGACCACCCTAGGCTGTCGTCATGAGTTGCCAAGGCTATGGAAGCCTTCCAAGTTTGCCGACTCTGATCATATTTAAAAGACAGAGTGAGGATAGTAACCAATGATCCTAAGAGTGGCATTTACCAGGTTTGAACAATTATACAGCATTAAGTGGGGAAGAGGACCATCAGTACACACAGGTTGGGAGTAGAGCCATTGGTGGTAGAGTAGAGGTTATGATTACAAAGGAATGAGGCCCAAGTGTGCTAAACAGGGTCTAGAACAAAGGACAGAGTCATTATTAGAGGAGCTAAGAAAGGTGCTGTCTAAGCTACAATTAAGTTTTCTGATTGAGAGGCAAATAGAACCTGATAGAAGGGGCTTGATAATAATCTGGTGGGCTTTAGGCCTTGTAAGTTAAGAGGCCCAGACCTATCTATCTCTTCACATGGGGTAGATCCTAAGGGAGGTGTGAACCTCCTAGGGGAAGGCACTCTGTTGACTTTCATTACTTGGCTGGCCTGGGAGGAGAGCTGGCCAGGTAAAGGCAGGTGGCATCTCTAACAAGAAATTTACAGTTCTGCCTGCAATGTTGCTGACCCTACTTGACCATCCCCTCAGCTGCAGTGGTCACTTTGGAAGTTGGGCTGAGTGAAGGGATTTTCAGCTTAGAGCCAATAAGATCTGTGGCTCTGACCTGGGCATCCTTCGACTCCAGGGCAGGTCCATTTCCAGTGATCCAACTCTTGGCAGAGCTGCCAGGGCTCTTCACAAGCTGACTTCTGCTGAAGCCCAGGCTTACCACATTGAAAGCCACTGTAGTGGACTGGCCTGTTGGGTCTCCTTGATGGCAGATCACTGTACAGATCAGCCATTAATAGGCCTGCCACCCATTGCTTCTGATGCCGAGCTTTCTTTTCCTCCTGGTTTGTGTTAAAGCAGACCAGAGGATGCAAGTCAAGGGAGTGCCCAAGTCCCATCTCTAATCTTCGGTGGCCTGAACTACAAGTCTGTAGTCACAGGCATGTTCTGTAGTAGTTTTTCTAAGGTAGACAATGCCCATGAGGAAAATTATATTCTCACTTTAAAACTTTCTTTCCCTTTGGTCTGAAAGGGAGGTTTTTTCTACTTACTGTATACTTCGCTGATGGCGAAGTGAATCTAGCTATGAGATTATTATTTAAGTTCTTATTTTGGCTATGCTATTACAGAAAAATGTTAGCCATCTCTTTTATAAGGTCTAAAGATTAAATTGTACGTCCTACAGATTCCTTCATAATAGAATTAGTTTCCTACCTTGAAGAGAATAGAGAAATGAAAGAACAAGTTGGGCTTAGAATAGAGAAATGAGGGAGCAAGTCCTAGATCGCTTGCTGACAATAGCAATATCACATGAATACTTAGCAAACCATTTCAACCATTAGATAACAACTTAAGAAAACATTTACCAGAAGGTCCAATGCCTTCTCTAAATTTTAAGAATCATGTATTTGGAAACACCTCTTAAATATCTAACATGGTGTAGTTTGTTTAACCAGTAAACTTAAGCACAACCATATAAAATGTTTTTAGTTTCTTTCTACCAACAAGTTTAAAACATGATACACAGATTTAGGTCACACAAATTAAAATGTATCTTTGATTGATTTTAGCAGCTTAAATTTATGGACAATCTTATCTATAAGCCATTTAAAATAAAACTCTTAATAAAATTTCCTATGTGGACATACAATATGTACACACATATAACATAGCATAATAGACCAATATAGCAATTTTAATAATAGCTTTTAAAATCTTTAACTCTTTTTGTAGATTGCCAATTGATTTGAATTGCTTTTTGTTTTTAGATTACTTTAACACATTGCTTTAACAGAGCATCAGAGTTTAATTCTATGTCAAAGAGAAATTGAGCTTCCTGTGATCTTTTGCTGTGAGGTTTCCTTCCTTTACCTTCTTTCATATTGGTGACCATGTTTCTGTGTTTCTGTGTGTAACACATGTTTAAGCATCTTTTGCAGGGCAGGATGAGTGGCAACAAATTCTTTCAGTTTCTGTTTGCTATGAAAAGTCTTAATTTCACCTTCATTCACAAATGAGAGCTTTGCAGGATATAATATTCTGGGCTGGCAGTTTTTCTCTCTTAGTACCTGGGCTATGTCTCGCCATTCCCTTCTAGCTTGTAGGGTTTCTGATGAGAAGTCTGCTGTGAGTCGAATTGGAGATCCTCTGAGAGTAATCTGACGTTTCTCTCTTGCACCTTTTAGAATCTTTTCTTTATGTTTCACTGTGGTGAGTTTGATTACAATGTGTCGTGGTGAGGATCTCTTTTGGTCATGTTTATTAGGGGTTCTATAAGCTTCCTGTACTAAGATGCCTCTGTCCTTCTCCAAACCTGGGAAATTTTCTGCTAGTATCTCACTGAAAATGCCTTCTAATCCTTTCTTCCTCTCCATGCCTTCAGGAACTCCTAGAACCCGAATATTAGGTTTTTTAATAGTATCCTGTAGATTCCCGACAATATTTTTTAGATTTCTAATTTCTTCTTCTTTTCTTTGGTTTGCCTGTTTCCTTTCCTGTTCTCTGTCTTCTAAGTCTGATATTCTCTCTTCTGCTTCGCCCATTCTGTTTTTAAGGCTCTCTAATGTGTTTGTCATTTGATCTATTGAGTTCTTCATTTCATTGTGGTTTCTTGTCACTATCATAGTTTCATGTTCTACTAGTTGTTTCATTTCATTTTGATTCCTCCTTAATAATTCATTTTCACGAGAGAGATTTTCTATCTTGTCCATTAAGGATTTCTGTAGTTCAAGAATTTGTTTTTGAGAACTTCTTAATGTTCTTATCAATTTTTTGAGATCCGCTTCTTGCATTTCTTCGATCTCATCATCTTCATAATCTTGAATTGGGGTGTCTTTTTCATTTGGGGGCGTCATAGTGTCTTCCTTGTTCTTGTTAGCTTGGTTTTTGCGTTTGTTGTTTGGCATGTTGGAGATATTTGGTTTCTTCACTGTGGTGTTTTTTCTTGTTACACTATGGCTCTATATTAAGTGGACTGTCTGCTTTCGGTGGAGCCTTAGAGGCTTGAGATAAGTGTGGACTGAGAGCTGTGTTTGGTTCCTCAGGGTTGAGGGTGTGTCAAAGATGACACTCCCAGGTTAGGCGTGGTAAATCTCTCTCTCTCTTTTTTTTTTTTTGGATTCAAAAGGGAAGTAATTCCGCACAGCTGAACGTAATTGGAGGTAGTTAGCAGGCAAATGATACACCCACAGGAGCCAGAGATCGGAAGCTCTTTCCCAAGGACCACACAGGGAATCTCTGCTGCCCTAGGTGTGGGCTCCAATTCTCCTGCAGTCTCCCACTGGGTTGCCAAGTTAGATGCTAATCTCCTGTTATTTCACCCCTCCCCCCAGAGTCAGGTTTTTCTGCTAGGCTCAGGGCCGGTGCAGACCTGAGGTCGCCCTGCTTATGACGTATGTCCAAAATGGCGCCTGCTCTTTGTCTTGCTCGCCTTTGAGGGGTGAGCGGAGAGAGAGAAACTCGTGTCCGTATCGGTCACTTTTTTTTTTTCTCTCTCTCTCTTCTAGTTAGCCTGGTGAACTTTTCCCCACGGGGTTTCAAGCCTCGTTCCCTCTAGTCTCCTCTTTCCGCTTGCCCGCTGGTGTCTCGGGCTATGGAGGTTTGGCTCACCTCGCGTTCCAGCGCTGGTGTGTTGAGTCTGCCGCTGGTGTCTCGAACTTGGGCTCCCACGCTCTCCACGCAGGTCCACTGTGAATCACTAGTTCCGGAAGAGTTTCCTCTGCTGTTTCTTCCCCTACTCTTCCTTGACCCTGCAGTATCTCCACTTATATTAATGTGTGTCTTGACAAACTATCAATGTGCTCCCTTCCTATTCCGCCATCTTGCCGCTCCCCGTCATTAGTTTTTGTAAGTGTTCTGTGTGTACTTGCATTCTGTGGCAGTTGGATGCAGTATCCTTTTTAGATGTAAAGTCTAGGTCAAGTTTGCTAATTATGTTGTTCAAATATTCTGTATCCTTGTTGGCTTTTCCTGTTTGTCCTACTAGTTACCACGAGAGATGTATTAAGATTCCTACTGTCATTGTAAATTTATCTATTTCTCATTCTAGTTCTGGCGGTTTTTGCATTATATATTTTGAAGCTATATAAGAACTTACAAGTTTAGAATTATCTTTCTGGTGAGTTGAAACTTTTATGGTGAAGTTGTCTTTTATCATTGTGGAGTCTTCTCTTTGTGGTACAGCTGTTGTTGACACAGCTACCCGGCTGTTTCTGCTCATATTTGCCTAGCCAATCTTTTTCGATCCCCTGTCTTTCCAGCCTTCTGTGGTTTTGCCTTTTCGATATGCTGTGTGGATTAGGAAGGGCAGGCACAGCTGCGTTCTTTTTCCTGCTCAGTGTGGACCTAGAATGATTTCTTCCTTCAAAAAGATCTTTATTTACCTGTCAGGGGTTGGGGGTCACTAGCAATCTGGGGCCATCTTAATTCAGTGTCAGCAACTGAGATTATTTGAAGCTGAGTTGTAGTCCCTCGAGGGCTGTGTCTGTTTATAGTTCACTCTGTTCCTGAGGAGCGACCCTTCAAGGGTCCCAGTACAAAAGGTGGGGACTCAGAAGAACCCCACATCGTGGTGGGCCCTGGCCTCTCTCCTGTTCTTCCAGCGCCGTCAGCTCAGAGAGGCTCGCAGAACCTCCGCTCAGCCTCTCTGCTTTCCGGCTCCCCCTCTGGAATTTGCAGACACCCAGGAGACAGCGAGCCCGGAAAACCACTTGGCGTCTATGGACCTCCATCCCCGGCAGCCCACCTGCTAGCGCCTCCCTGTTTTGTTACTGCTACAGAGAGGTGCTGTGCAGATGTCCTGTCTGGTGTTTCTAGTTTGCCTGTGTGGGTCTGTCCTCCTAGAACCGGAAGTCCCCTCCCTATGCTAATCCTTCTGGGTTGCTCTTCCTTCCTGGCTGGTGTTCCCTTATGTCCCTTCCTCTTTCCCGCCCTGTCCTTTTCGAGGAGTGCCATTTATGTGCCAGGGGCCTCACAGATCTATTAGACCCGTGTTATTCATGTTCCCATTGTGTAGATGAGGAGAGGGAGGCTGGAGTGCTGCAGGCTCATCCGTGCTGGAGCCGGCACCCACCGGGTTCTGTGCCTCTAAACCCATGCTTGTTCACAGCTCTGTGCTTTCCTCTCGTGTGTTTTCCATATGAAACTTATTCTGCCAGAAAACTTTGATAATTTAAAAATAACACAAATGGTAAACATAATGAAAATAGGTTAGTGATTCTATTGTGTGGCTTACAGCTATCAGCAAGCGCTGTTATAACAGACACTCATTATAAAGTAATACGTAGGTAACTATTGAGAAAAAAGTCTGTGATACGAAATAGGTAAGGATGCGAGTAGTTTATAAATGTGGTCAAATTGACAATTTTGGAATTAAAATTATATGACTTTATGTTGTGGTTTTACAAAATCATTATAATAAAATCTAAAAGGAAATTGCAAAAGGCAGAATAATGGTAATTTTCTACACATAATAACATTGTATACAAATGTATATGGGTTAGGGGTCACAGTTCCAGATTTTGCAGTGTAGTGGAATTGACATGATTTGAATCTATCAACAGTCTTTATTAAAAAGACCTCAAAAGCCAAAAGCCAAAGACCTCAAAAATCAGAAGTCTTTGTCTCCTTAGTAATATGTGCGGATTTATCTTAAAACTGTATTTTGTCTTAACCAACTTTTAAAATAAAAATTACCTCAGCACGGAGATCAGATTTATGCGTCTTAACTATGGATGCAGTGTGGGGACTGATCACTTGTCTATTGTTCTGGAACAAGTCTTCCCAATATTTGTTGGGTTGAAAACCTAACCATTTTCTGCGAGTCAGGAGTTTGGGAGGGGCGTGGCTGGATGGTTTTGGCTCAGTCTCCCTCTGTGGTTGCAGTCGAGATGTTAGCCAGGGCCGCGGTTATCTGAGCAGAGGTTACTGAGGCCGCTGGTCCCTTCCAAGACGACTCATTCATATGGCTCTTGGCGGGAGTTCAGTCCCTTGCTGCCTGTTCTTAGAGGCTTCTGTTTCTCATTGCTTGGGCCTGTTCCTGAAAGCTGCTTGAGTTTCCTTAGGACATGGCAGCTGGGTTCCCACTGAGCAAGTAATACAAAAAGGACAATGAGAATGATCTCCCATAAAAAGACAAATTACCCAATTTAAGAAGTGGGCAAAGAATGTGAATGGGTATTTTTCTAAAGAAGATATACTAATGGCCTGTAGCACCTGAAAAGATGTTTGACATCATTAGTTATCAGGGAAATGCAAATCAAAACCATACTATTACACTAGAATGGCCATAATAAAAAGACTGACAATAGCAAGTGTTGGGGAGGATGATAAGAAATTAGAATCCTCATATTATCACTGGCAGGAATGTAAAATTATGCAGCTACTTTGAAAAAGAATTTGGCAGTTCTTTAAACAATTAAATGTGGAGTTACCATTTGACCAAGCAATCCCACACTTAGGTATATATCCAAAAGAAATACAAACCTGTGCCCACACAAAAACTTGTACGTAAATGTTCAAAGCAGCGTTATTAATAATAGTCTGAAGTGGAAATAACTCAAATACCCTTCACCAGATGAATGGTTAAGCCAAATATAATATATCTGTACAATGGAGTATTATTTGGCCATAGAAAGGAATGAAATATTTTAAAATAATTTTTATGAATATAAAGAAGACAGACTTCATGTAGTTCATAGTACAGTTCTAAGAAGATAACCATCTTTGCCTCCCTTCCTCTGTCCTTCCCTCAATCCCCCTACTTCTTTCCTTTTTTCCCCTTAATTTTTGCAAAAACATACTTTCAGTTCACTCTATAATCACATACTTAATGCACCACTAACCATAATATTCAAAAAGTAGAAAGAACACAGTTCCACAGGAGGATAAATAAGGGCTAAAAACAAAAGTCAAATCACAAGATGTTCTTATGATTGATGTATTTTTTTAATATTTTATATTTACTACATATCAGAGAAAACATATGTCTTTTTAGGATTGGCTTATTTCACTAATCATAATGGCTTCCAGTTGCATCTGTTTTATTGCAAGAGACAGTATTTCATTCTTTTCTGTGGCTGATATTCTGTAGTGTATATGTACCCCCTTTTCTTTATGCAGTCATCAGCTGATGGCCATCTGGGTTGATTCTACATCTTAACTATTGTGACTTGAGCTGCAATAAATATGGGGGTTTAAGTAACTCTTTCATATGCGATTTCATTTCATTTGGATAAATTCCCAGGAATGGAATGGCTGGGTCATATGGTAGATCTGCTTTCAGATTTCTGAGGAATTGCCATACTGTCTTCCATAATGGTTGAACTAGCTTACAAAGAATGAAGTATTAATAATACATGCTGCAATATGAATGAACCTTGAAAAATTATGTTGAGTAAAACAAGCTGGCGACAAAAGACTACATGTTGTATGATTCCATTTATATGAAGTGTGCAAAATAAGCAAGTCCATGGAGACAGGACGTGATTAGTGGTGACAGGGGTGGAAGAAGAAGGGAATTGGAGATGACTGTTAATGAGCATGGGGTTTCTTTTTTTTTTTCTTCTTAAAAAGATTTATTTATTTATTTATTTGGAAGGCAGAGTTACAGAGAACAAGAGCAAGAGAGAGATCATTCATCCACTGGTGCACTCCTTAAATGGCTACAACAGCCAGGGTAGGGCTAGGCTGAAGCCAGGAGCCTGGAACTCCATCTGGGTCTCAGGGGCCCAAGTGCTTGTGTCATCTGCTGCTTTCCCAGGTGCAGGGAGCTGGATGGGAAGTGGAGCAGCCAGGACTCAAATCTGGCCCTCATATGGGCTGCTGGCATTGCAGGGCAGTGGCTTAACCCGTTGTATCACAATGCTGGCCCCAGGGTTTCTTTTAGGGGAAGATGAAAATGTTCTAACATTACAGAGTAGTGATTGCTTTTACAATCCTGTGAATATACTAAAAAAGAATGAATTACACGCTTTAAATCAGTGAATTGTGTGCTATCCCAATATAGCTGTTAGAAAAAAGGACTCCCAAATGCCTTGACTTTCTTAGTCTTGGAAGCCACCTTTTGTCACTTCTACTATATTCTGTTTGTTTGAAGCAAGTCATGAAGTCCAGCCCACAGCCGAAGTCAGGGACAGGGCTCTACCTCTGAGGCATCAGGGACTTGGTGGAACGCTAAGCATTATGACTTGGTGGGAAAATGACCAAGCCAATGACTTGGTGGGAAAATTTTAACCACCACCTACCACCCCATTCATCCAGGCACAGAGTGACTAAGAACAGAGGTCCGGGGAGTTGGACTGCCTAGATTCCAACCCGAGCTCTGCCGCTTTCTGTCTGCGAGACCTGGGTGACCTGTTTAACTCTTAAGCTTCATTTTCTTTGCCTATAAATGGTGATAGCAGTGATAACTTTTATGGAGTTGGTATGAAGAATAAAAGGAAAAGCAGGTGGTAAAGTTTGAGGGCCTGATAAGCACCCCAAAACTGTTGACTTTTTCTCCTTGTGCTTGTGCCCTGCTTAGTGTTCCACTATGAACCTGGACTCCGGGATGAAGTGTATATGAGGCGTATAGGGTATTTGCCCTGAGCCCCAGGGAACTGCTAGCCTTTGTGGTGTTATGGCCCAGCCAAGGGTAGATGCTGACTGCAGTAGATTCAGAAATTTTATTTTGCTGGCATGCCAAGGAAGGATCTAGAATCCCTTAAGTGATCTACAGAAATCTAATTCATTAGGAGACTTGAATGCTAATTTATTAGTTTATGCTGAAAAAATAGAATTGCTGAGCGGACTAAAAGGCTTCTGATGGACAGAGCAGTCTCTTTCTGGGAGCAAAGACAGTTGGGAAAACACAGTGTCAGGTTTCACAGGAAGCAGAGAGTCAAGCCAAGGGGGTTGAATTCCCCCGGCACAATTATACTCCCACCACAGTACCCCCCATTCACATTGACTCTTCAGGTCTTCTCCTGCCAGTGGGCGCCATCGCCAGCCAGGGCCACTTCTCTGAATGGAACTCTAGATTGTCCCTCTTCAGCACAGCCAGCACTTGAAATCAACCTCCAGGGTTATGTGCCAAGAGCAGGGTGGCTCCCAGTTCCCCAGCACTGCCGTGGCCTCCCGTTTCTCCGTCACAGGGCACGGAGGGAGAGTGACCCTCTCTGAGCCTCGATCAGGGCTATTATTGGGAGGAGGCGGGGAAGGGGTACCTGGCAGCTGGCTAGGCCCGAAACCGACTTGTTCTCACACATGCACGGGGATCTGTGAGTGTCAGTGGCTGACCAGGCCCCTGGTAGAGGCCCAGTCTCCTTTGCCTCAATATCATCTCCTTTCCTGCAGCTTTTAACACGTGACAGCTCTGAAACAGGCAGTTGTGTCTGGGGTGAATTGGGTTTTAGGATGACAGCTGCTGCATGGTGACCAGGCAAGTCCCTCCTAGCTGTATTCTCTCACCATACCATGACAGCATGGGCTTCCTCTGGGACACGTTCCTGCACACGCCCGAGGCCGGCAGCAGCAGGCAGCCCCATGTCCTCGTGCCTTTTTTTCTGAGTAGGTCTCTTCCTGTGTCCTGAGAGTCAACTTTTGTCTTCCCGCACTAAGTAACGTCTGCTGGATTGAGTTTCTCAGCCAGTTTCCATGTCCTTTTGCTTGATACCCATGTCTCTGATTCCCCGCCACATCCTGTGCCCCACAGAATTTGGGTTTGCAGTGTCTCTGAGCACTCATCACACCACCCTTTGTAGACAGAGTTGGTGCCCAACTGCAGTCCCTGGGGACCTGGGGTCACGCCCTCTGCAGGCACCCTATCTGAGTCTGATGAGGATGGCGTCAGCCTGAACCCTCGTGGGCATTCTCACAGAAGTAGGAACATTGAGAATGCCAGAGATGTAGGGGGCATGAAGGGGTCAATTAGCTGGCAGGGAGACCAGCTGAAGACTCAGGAGTTTAGTCTGACCCCTACCCCCCACCCCCCAGCTACACCTGCTGGGTTACCTCTCTAGACTTGAAAGCGGTTCATGAACGGAGCCAGCCCTCTCTTGGGCATCCTCACGGCTTCTTGAGAAAAGCTGTGGCGCCTTGCCTGAGCCTGACGACACTCTGCTCCTGAACTGAAGGGTTGCGTTGGCAGACAGAATGTTACACACTAGGGGGAGTGCATGTTAGACAGCCGTGGCTGTTCTAGAAGATCGGTGCATAGGAAAGAGTGCTGGAGTTAGGGTCTCCAGTCCTGGCTTGGGACTACCCTGGATTCTTTGAGCCCAGAGCAAGTCTCTGTGTGGTGTTGGTTTTTTTTTTTTTTTTTTAATCTCAGACACAGCAGTCTTAGTTACCAAATGTTGGGATTGAGCAAGGTGGCTTCAGGGACCTTAAGTGTCAGACATTTCTTGGAGTAGGCTGACGGAGGAGGACCGAGGAGAGAGGCATGACCGAGGGAAGGGTCTCATTCTTCATCCCACCCTCCTCATCTGCGAGCAGGAGAGAGAGGATAGAGTCTGTCCTGACCTGGGGAGCCTGCTTTGCTGGGTTTGGTGTCTCTGCTGGAACAAGGTGTAGGACACGCTGGCCCTCCCTGAGGCCCTGCTAGTCAGGGCCTAGAGCAGGATCTGCATGGAGCTGTGAGACTCTTCCGAGTTCCCAGGCTCCACCCCAGGTCCATCTCCTGCTCCAGCTCCGCCCCCAGCCTTGCTCACAGCCCTGTCCCAGCCACGGGGCTTCGAGCCCCCTGAGGGCAGGCACTCACCTCATACAGGTGCCAGGCAAGTGCTTGTTAAGTGGAATTGGTGGCCATTTGTATTGGGGCGTTCTCGTTCTTGTCTCCTGGGAAAGGGCCTCTGTCAGGTGGTAGATGTTGTGCAGCGTATTGGTTCCCATGGCTTTGGAAATTCAAACATATCCAGGCCAGAACAGCCTGTGCACTGCTAGGAGTGTCAGGAAAAAATGTTCTGTCTTAAACATAGATGACTTTGAATTGGTGAGATTCCACCTGTGTCTGCTGGCCCTGTCCATTTCTAAACTTCCCTCTCCCACCCGCCGTGCCGAATAGGGCACAGTTCTTGTAGGACGTTGCTCAACTCTAGGGAGCCCCAAAGTGGTGATTGCTCAGCCTTGATGTAATGATACTGTAGATCTTTGTGATGCCTTTCATCCAAGGGCCTCCTCACCTTGCGGTGTTATCTGATCACAGTTTGGGGAGTGCAGCAACCCCTGTTATTAAATATCTACTTCATAGCCATGGATGTTGAGGCCTGGAGAGAGGAGGGGGCAATAGAAGTGGGAACTGGAACAGGATTCTGGGCTTCAGTGACCTGTGTCCTGGGCAGGAGAGCAGCGGGCTTTTCTGCTGGCTGAAGGACTGAGCCTGAGTTTGCTGGATTCTGAGCTTCTCTGAACAGTGCCAGTGCAAGGGTTGGGTGACTGCTGGGCCACAGTGGTTGGTAGACGCAAGCCCCACCCTGAGACATGGCGATTCCCCCTCTTTTGTTCTCCAAACTCTTCCTGTCCTGCCTCTAGCCAGTCATGGAGCACAGGCCCCCACTGCCATCTGTCTCGTGGGGTGTGTCCAGAGATGAGCAGTTGGAGTGAGAAGGGGATGTCCTGCTGTGCCACGCGAGATGGTGGAAGGACTTCATGTGTGAGGTCTAGAGGAGAGAGAGCCCGGAGATGGCGGAACCAGATCTGGTCAAGGAGATGCCCTGAGAGGCCACTTCTGGTTCAGAATATGACAGAGCATTGAGCATCAAGAGTTATTTCATGGCCGGCGCTGTGGCTCAACAGGCTAATCCTCTGCCTAGCGGTGCCGGCACACCGGATTCTAGTCCCGGTTGGGGCGCCGGATTCTGTCCCGGTTGCCCCTCTTCCAGGCCAGCTCTTTGCTGTGGCCCGGGAGTGCAGTGGAGGATGGCCCAAGTGCTTGGGCCCTGCACCCCATGGGAGACCAGGAGAAGCACCTGGCTCCTGCCTTCGGATCAGCGCGCCAGCCGTGGCGGCCATTGGAGGGTGAACCAAGGGCAAAGGAAGACCTTTGTCTCTCTCTCTCTCTCACTGTCCACTCTGCCTGTCAAAAATTTAAAAAAAAAAAAGAGTTATTTCACAAAAAGGGAAAGGAGAGCAAGCTCCCCTCCCTGCAGGTAAGGGAGCAGAGGGAGCGGACTGCTGGACGCAGGTGTCTGTCATGGATGTAACAGACGCAGGGGCTTTCTGGCTGAGGCCCCAGTCCTACTCTCTGTCTCCCCAGTGTGCCATCAGTGGGTGGGCTTCAGTGGATTCTTTTTTTTTTTTTTTTGACAGGCAGAGTAGACAGTGAGAGAGAGAGAGACAAAGGTCTTCCTTTTTCCATTGGTTCACTCCCCAATGGCTGCTGTGGCCAGTGCGCTGAGCTGATCCTAAGCCAGGAGCCAGGTGCTTCTCCTGGTCTCCCATGCGGGTGCAGGGCCCAAGGACTTGGGCCATCCTCCACTGCACTCCCAGGCCACAGCAGAGAGCTGGCCTGGAAGAGGAGCAACGGGGACAGAACCGGCGCCCCGACCAGGACTAGAACCCGGTGTGCCAGCACCGCAGGCAGAAGATTGGCCTATTGAGCCACAGATTACAGGATTACAGGGGGCCGGCACTGTGGCACAGTGGGTTAACACCCTGGCCTGAAGCGCTGGCATCCCATATGGGTGCTGGTTTGAGACCCAGCTGCTCCACTTCCAATCCAGCTCTCTGTTATGGCCTGGGAAAGCAGTAGAAGATGGCCCAAGTGCTTGGGCCCCTGCACCTGTGTGGGAGACCCGGAAGAGGCTCCTGGCTCCTGGCTTTGGACTGGCACAGCTCCAGCCGTTGAAGCCATCTGGGGAGTGAACCATCGGATGGATACCTCTCTCTCTGCCTCTTTTTCTCTGTGTAACTCTGACTTTCAAATAAATAAATAAAGCTTAAAAAAAAAAAAAAGAAAGGATTACAGAGAGAGAGAAAGAGCGAGCTCTTCCATCTTCTGGTTCACTCCCCAGATTGGCTGCAACAGCTGGGGCTGGGCCAGGCAGAAGCCAGAAGCCAGGAGATTCTTCCAGGTCTCCCATGTGGGTGGCAGGGCCCCAAGCACTTGGGTCATCTTCCGCTGCTTTTCGCAGGCCATTTATAGGGAGCTGGATCGGAAGTGGAGCTGCTGGGACAGGCACCGGCGCCCATGTGGGAAGCTGGCGTTGCAGGCAGTGACTTTACAAGCTGTGCCACAGTGCCACTCTCCAGTGGCTCCTTGAGATTCCAGAGAGAGTCTCTGGCCTGGAAGAGTTGTCTAAATGTCCCTGAAGAAGAGGACTATGGCCCTGTCTCTTCTCTGACCCTAATAGAGGTCATTAGGTGGCTGTGCAGATGCCTGGAAGTTTTGTTTAGTCTTAGTTTTATTTTATTTAAATAAAAACAGGAAAAGCCAGTGGAGGAGGGTGGGAACCTCACCCAGCCACTCACTCTTCACCCATTTTTCTGTCCTGGCCCTTCTCCCATCTCACATTCCCCTCTTCTTTCCCTCTCTCTCCCTTCCTCTCCCTCTCTCCTGCCTTCTCTCCCTCTCCCCTGCCTTCTCTCCCTCCTCTTGCCTCTTTCCCAGTTTCCTCTTTTTCTTTGTTTTTAATGGTAGAAGTGCTGTAGCTCATGGATAGATTCATCTTGTTAAGACAACAACGCTAGCAACAGGTTGAAATCCTCGTGACCACCTTCGCTCTCACTCCCAGTCCCCTCCCTGGCTGCGGTGGCCGATTTCACTCTGGCATGTTTTCAGAACACACGCACATCTACACTGTTCTGCAATTTGCTTGTTCATTTTAAAAACTTGTGTCAACCGTATTCCCTTGCCAAGTCGTATAGCACCTCCCCGTTCCTGCTGGCAGCCCATTCTGTTCCATAGTGTGCCTAGCTATAGATGACTTGCTTAACCACTTTTGTATTGATGGACATTTCCGTTGTCTCCAATATTTCCTTATTTTAAATAACGCTGTGGTGTCAGCAGCCGTGTTGAGTTTCTGTCTCTGATAATTGCCTGGAATGAAACTTGCTAGGAACGCAGGACATGCATATTGGAATTCCAATAGATTTTGCCAAAAACTACCCTCTGGCTGTCCTCCCTCCAACAGGGTGCGTATGATAGTGTCTGTTTTCCCAATACTTTTACCAACATCTGATACCTCCCACGGCGAGCACTCGCCAGCATCCACCTGGGCTGCCCGGTACAGCAGTGAGCACCCCGTCACCAGAGCGGCATGAACCATGACAGGGAACCACTGCTGGGGACATTGCAGTAGGGACCCCTGGTGTGGTATAGTGGCTGAGCCAGCTGGCTCCTGAGAGCCCTTCAACCAGAGACTGTGGGAGTTTTTGGATGGCTTCAATGATCAAAAGAGCTTTCTTGGCACCTTTGCTCCAGTTTTTGCCCAACGAGGAGCAGAGGCGAAATTGTTCCTATTGTTGTTTCCTTAGGTCGGCTGAAGCTGTCAATTGATGCCCAGGATCGGATTCTGCTGCTCCACAGTGAGTATAGCTGAGTGCAGGCTCGCCAAGGAAGGGGACCATTCCCTCCCAACCTGGAGCCGGGGCCAGGGCATTGTCTTCCTATAATGTCCTGCAGCAGTGGGTGTTTACTTGGGCTCTTTGTACTGACCCAGCCCTGCTCCTGCCCCTGGTGTGTCGAGTCTACTCAGTGGGCCTCTGTGCTGCACAGGCTGGGGCTGTCCCTGGGTACCTCAACACCATCCTTGGTCCCAATGCAGCAGACCATGGAAGGGCTTTCTTATCCTCATTCCCATCTTTTCTCTCCCACTCATTGATGGGCAGTGTAGTATTACAGTTAAGATCACAGTCAAGATCATGGTCTTCAGAAACAGACCCCTAGAAGCTGAATCCTGGAGTGGCCTTGAGCAAGTTGGGGTTTCTCATGTGTTGTATAGTGGTGGTCATAGTATCTGTCTTATGTGTTGTTATAAGGATTAAATGAATGAATATTAGTAAAGTACTTAGAACAGTGCCCTGCTTGTAGGAAACCCTGTGTGTTAAAAATAGAAAACTGTCATTCCAAAAACAATGATTACACATTGACTTTTTAAAAAAGATTTTATTAACTTATTTGAGAGGTAGAGTTATAGACAGAGAGAGGGAGAATCCGAAAGAAAGGTCTTCTATCCACTCGTTCACTCCCCAAATGGCCACAACAGCCGAAGCTGAGCCGATCTGAAGCCGGGAGCCAGGAGCTTCTTTCAGGTCTCTGGTGGGTGCAGGGGCCTAAGCACTTGGCCCATTTTTCTCTGCCTTCCCAGGCCATAGCAGAGAAGTGAACTGGGCAGCTGGGTACTCCACACAGGTGGAAAAGCAGGTACAAAGGCTAGGGGTCAGAGAGGGCAGAATGCAACTGAAGAGCTATCTGGTACGATTAGGACACAACCCAGGAGAAGATTTCTGTTTTATCAATCTATTCATCCACTGTTCATCTTCCCATCCGGCACTTAAACAGTTGCCAAGCTTCTGTCATTGTCCCCAACACCTAGACTCTCCTGTTCAGCCTGGAAGGTGCGGCCTTTCTCTTCAGCCTTCCTAGTTCTGGTTGCTAAAATGGCACCCACCCCTTGTTTTTGTACCCCCTTGATTACATCCTGCCTGGCCTTCCTTCTGTGCCTTTGCACCCACTGTTCCTTGTGTTGGGTATAATCATTTTTTAAAAACTCCTTTTGAAAACCAAATCTCTCTGCCTCCTTGCCCCTGAATTTGCAAGAAATCTGCCCGTCTTAACCATCATTAAGCTTTCAGAGGGATGGTTCATGTCTGCCTTATTTTCCCCTCTAGGAATCACCTCCCCCAACCCCCTCCCCCCCCCAACCTGCTTGGGCTATTTGTTTGTTTCTTTCTTCGGTGTGTCCTCATCGCAGCCTGACTCTGCTGTGTCAGAGTCGGTCCACCCTGTGTCTAGTCCTGCCACCAAAGTGGGGGACACAAACAAAGCCTGCCTCACTGCCCCTGGTGGCAGGGAGACCCAGGAGGCGTTCAGGCCTGGAGCCTGCCCTAGACAGCCGTGCCCTCAAGGGAGTGATGCATGCAGGAGCAGTAGCTAGGATACGGGGTGGAACAGACCAGCAGGCGCCTGGGGTCCTGTGGTGCTGGCCCTGGGGGGCCCAAGGTGAAGTTCCCAAGGACCAGCAGAGGGGTGTTCTTTGCCTGTCGGGGCCTGACTCCAGCTGTGCAAACAGTTTTTGCAGGATGCATCTTGGCCTCCACCGCTCCATTTGTCCTGCACAGTTTGCTTTGGCTTCACCCCAGTTGCAGGCCTTCAGCCCTTGCAGCCCATCCCCTCTCCTTCCTTTGGCTTCCCAGGCCTCATGCCTCAGTCAGCTGGGAGCTCTATCCAGCTCAACCCTAGCACTCAATCACAATCAAACATAAAAAAAGACAGAGAAGAGGCTCAGGTTCTGTAAGATTTGTTGTTCATTTCTGCAGACCTTCGGCAAATGGCCATGCTTTCTTTCTTTTTCTTTTTAAATAAAATTTTTTAAAGATTTATTTACTTGAAAGAGTGATAAAGAGGGAGAGACAGGGAGAGAAGAGACTTTCCATCTTTTCCATCTGCTAGTTAACTTCCAAGATGTTCCTCAGTAGTCCAGAACTCCATCCAGGTCTCCCACATGGGTGGCAGGGGTCCAAGTACTCAGGCCATCCTCTGTTGCAGTCCCAGGCACATTAGCAGGACGTTGAATTGGAAGCAGAACAGCTGGGACTCAAGCTGGTGCTCTGATATGAGATGATGGAATCATCGTGATGGCTTAACCCACTGCATCAGCCCTGCCATGCTTGCCCTCATGACTAGACCTGCACCTGCCTTACATCTGTCCTTTACCTTCCTCTTTGTTTCCTTAGCAACCGTTGAATAGTTACTTACACACTATCTCATGTACCATGTGTACATCATGGCCTCATTGACTGTTGTAGTGTCCATCAGTCACAGCATGGGTCCCTCTTCTGGGGGCGTCCTCCAGTCTAACCCTTCCATTCCCAGGAAGCAGTCTTGTGTGGTATAAGGAGCACTAGACTTGGAGCCAAGAGATGTGGATTCTGATCCAACTGTTGTTACCATTCCTTCATGATTTTGGGCTCCTGTTTGGAGCCTCATTTTCCCCATTTTAGTGAGGGGCTTGGCTCAGTAACCTTTAAGTTTCCTTTTAGTTGGAAAAGCTCAAGAATTGAATGCCCTCCATCAGGCCTCTGTGAGGGTGCTGCTAGAGTTTGGGGGGAAGGTGGGAATGGACTAGGTAATAGCCACTGGTGGTTCTGCAGGTCCAGGGCCTGGGAGGCAGAGCCAGAACCCTACTGCTCACAGGTGTGCCTTAGTGTGAGTGTGTATGTTCCCCCTTACCTACCCCAACGTTTCAATTCTCTCTTAGTCATAGAAGCCAAGGGTCTGATGAGCAAAGAGCCTGGTGTCTGCGATCCCTATGTGAAGGTAAGTGACAGGGCTGGAGGTGTGGTGGGGGGGTTGGAGGGGTCACAGCTGGGGCCACTTGACGTGGTGGCTTCCATCCCCTTCATTCAGGCATTTATTAGGCACAGTGATGATGCTCTGGCCTAGGAGAGACCCCCTCCCTGATCCTGGCGTGGTCCCTAGGATTTTGTGCAGGAGCTAGAGTCTTAAGGCTGATCTTGGTTGCACACACAGGTGGGCACAGTGAGCGTGTGGGTGACCAAGAACCACAGACAATTCCAAGCCCTCTTGTGATGAGCAACATCTGCACTCTCTTTCTCTCCAACACTAGGGGTGGGAGGGCCAGGCTGGGCAGCAGAGAGCAGGGAGCATCTCCAAGATCCTCCTGTTTGGGGCCCATGCAGTGAAACCAGAGCCTCTGCAGGGGCAAGGGTTTACTGCCAGGGAGCGCCAAAGGCCAGGAGTGTGGCAGCTGGGGTGCCAAGGACAGGCCCTGATGAACACCTCTGCATCCTTCCCGAGGCCTTCCGTCTGGTCAGAGGCCCCTGGGCAGGGCCGGCTGCTGGAGGCAGGGGAGAACAGAGTGTGGATTTACAGCCTTGGCAGGAGGCCGACCTGCAACCTCTTGTGAAGGGAGCACTCGGCAGCTGCTGGCCACGTAGAAGAGAGAAGGCTTTAGGTTTGGGGGAAACCGATCTGGAGGAAGAGTTGGACCCATCTCTAGCTGGGCACCGGCCACCTTCCTGGAACCACCCACTGTGAAACCCTGTCCCAGGCTCTGACTCCACGGCCTCAGGGCTTGGGCTCCTTGTTCCTTTCCAGCATCGGACCAGGGCCTCTCTGTCCTCTGCAGAGGCAGGTTCGCAGGACACTGGGGAGCTGTGCAGAGTCAGCTGCTGGGCTTGGGTGATTACGTGGCCGTGAGATCCGCTAACACTTAACTTTCTCCAATTCAAGATCTCTTTGATCCCTGAAGACAACCGAAGGCGCCGGCAGAAGACACAGACCATTCCGGACTGCAGGAACCCGGCTTTCCACGAGCACTTCTTCTTGTGAGAGTCTGGTGCAGCTGGGCCCTTAAGAAGGGAGGAAGGGGTGTTTACCCAGAAGCAGCTCTGTTTGCCAAATCTACAGCTGGATCTAGGCAGCACAGCAGTCACTTCTAAAGGATGTCTTTGTTTTCTCATGCCCTTGTGTCCCTGCATCCCTGGCACTGGCCCTCAGTGAGGTTCATGATGATAAGCTGTCATCTGGCTGCTTCTCGTAACTCCAGTGCCCCACCTGGGGCTGGCAGCCCCTGGAAAGAGCAGGGAGTATCCCACTGCACCCTGGGCCAAGCTTTCGCCTTCAGCAGAAGGAATTTTCCAAATGCAGGGAGGGTTCGCCTCCCTGTCCTCCCTTTCACTTAAACTTGCTGACCTCCATGAGCCTTGGCTTCCCTTATTGTCACACAGGACTAAGGGCAGTACTAGCCCCAGAGAGTGATGGGGGGGGGGGGGGGACAGGACCTGGTAGCGCTGGGCCTGGCCGGCTGGTCGCTATTGGGTTATGATGCTTTCTTTCTCCTCTCGCGGAACTCTGGAGCCAGCAGGAAGGTGGTGGACATTTTGTCTTTTCCCATGTGTGCAAATTAGTCATAATCATTTGGTTTTTCTTCCGTATACAAGGAAGTTTTGCTTATTGTAGAAAAATAGAAAATACAGATAGATGAGCAAAGAGAAGGAAATAGAAAACACCCCTAGTTGTACTACTCAGGCAGAAATATCTTGCAGGATATCTTGTCAGACTTTTCGCTTCTGTGAGGGTGAATGTCTCTCTGTGTATAGAGGTGTGTTTACAAAATCCAGGTGTTTTCTACTAGTGTGTGGTCGCCTCCCTTTGTCCTTCATCGTGTAACTTCAACTCTGTCAGTGTGCCGGTGGTCACCTCCCACTCTATTGGCAGTGTGATTTATTTGACCAGCTATGGAGGTTATTTCAGATTTCTGCAGGTGTGGCGGACTCCGTGGCCTGGAGTGGCCCCCCTAACACTCTGCTTGGCTTCCCAGTCCTGTCCACGAGGAGGATGAGCAGAAGCGTCTACTAGTCACCGTGTGGAACAGGGCCGGCGGGTCCAGGTGAGAGCTACGGAGCGGGCGGGAGCCCCACTCCAGGTTAGAGCCAGCAGGCAGCAAGGGCTCAGTTAGTGCTTGCTGGATAAATGAGTGGTGGTGGCTACACCACATTACAGAGGCTGCCACCCCCAAGTCCCTGTCACTCTGGCTGATGCCGAAGACTGTGCCCCCAGTGAGTGTTTGCTGAGTACTGGTGTCAGCAAGGCGCTGTGTCAGTGGCCACTGGGGACACCAGCCAGCAGACACGTGGATCAGCTCTCAGGATGCTCGCTGGTCAGGTGGGGATACAGCAGGTGCTGCATGGAAGTAAATTAGTTTATAGCACGTGCATACCCAGTGCCACAGACTCCACGCATGGTGAAAAATATGCCAGTTTTTTTTTTAGTCACCTCTGTACCTAGGCCTAACACACAGATGTTGAATGAATATCGGCTGCGTGAATAAAGGACTGAAGTGTGTAACAGGGAGGAGGGAGTGCCCCTTGCAGGCCGAGATGACCAAGGAGGGCTTCGTGGGAAAAGCTAAATTTGCGGCTTGGACAGAGGTTAAGAATAAGACAGAGAAGGCTGGAAGGGGTATTGCAGGCAGGGCACAGCAGGATCAAAGGCAAGGAGACAGGGTTCTGTGTGCTGGGCTCAGGCTGCACTGAGGAGGTACAGAAGTCTTCTGTGGGGGAGTCCACACAGGCTGGCATGGCAGTCCAGGGCATGGGGGGGGGCAGGTGTAGTCATTGGTCGTGCAGTTAGCACACTGCAGGGGAGGGGTGCTGAGGAGGAGAGCATGAGGAGCAGCTGCTAAGCAAAGGGGCTCAGTGCGGTTGGCTGTGGCCCACAGAGAGCCAGTGGCCGGTCACATCCATCCAGTATCGCAGAACCAAACGGTGGCTCAGAAAGGGGCCTGTGTGATTCACACTCAGTTCTGCTCACCACCTTAGACCTGGAAAATGTTTTTTTTATTGGGTGGATTTTTTTTAGTACCCTAAACTTTATTGGCTAATGTGCTTTGAATATATATATATATATTTTTAAAATTATATATATATATATTTTTTTTTTAAATTTTAAAGTCAAAGTTACAGAGAGAAAGAGAGGTCTTCCATCCGCTGATTCACTCCTCAGATGGCCATAACAGCCAGGGCTGAGCCAGGGCGAAGCCAGGAGCCAGGAGCTTCTTCCAGGTCTTCCACATGGGTGGCAGAGGCCCAAACACCTGGGCCATCTTCTGCAGCTTTTCCAAAGCCATCAGCAGAGAGCTGTATCAGAGGTGTATCAGAGGTGGAGCAGCCGGGACAAGAACCTGCTCCCCTATGGGATGCTGGCATTGCAAGCAGCAGCTTTACCCACTACGCCACAACGCCAGCCCCAAGTGTGCTTTTTAAAGTTGAACACTATTCTTCCTTCAAAATGAAAGACTTTTCTTTTAATCGGGTATCTACTTTTCATCATAAAGTGGTACTCATAGTACTATAGGCCTCATCTACCCATCCAACCACTCACTCGCTCATCCATCAGTTCACCTGTCATTTCCTGGGTACTAATGTGGCAATAACATCCTGGGTGCTGGGAACATGTGGGACCCATCAGAGACTGTCCTGCTCCTTTGAGGATCGGTGAGAGCACCTTGGGGGGTGTGGAGGAAGAGGGGAACATCATGTTAATAAACCCACCATTGGCTGGGTGCTGGTCTTGAGCCAGGGGCCAACAGTTTACATATTATCTCGTTTAATTCTTAAAATTCTGAGTGTGGTTTTGTCCCAAGTTTTCAGAAGAGGAAACTGAAGCTAAGAAAGTCTGGTAAATGTCACCCAGCCAGTTACCAGTAGGAGCCAGGATGGGGACCAAGGCAGTTGGACCCCAGAGTCCTTTCCCTTAACATGGTACTGTCTTGTGGATGCACAAAAAAGGCACAGAAGAAAGAACCAGCAGAGTAGAGAGGACAGAGCAGGGCGGGAGTGGAGTGAGGTGTCTGCACACTCAGGGGGTGCTGGAGGACCCAGGGCGAGGTCGGAGCTGCCTAGAGATAAGATGCAGGGGTTGGCAGAGCTGAATCAGATGATTCTGCAGGTTCTCTCTGGAGTGTGGGCTTCCTCCTTGTGAGACACACAGCTTCCCAGGTGCCATAAAGGACTGACTGAGCCTGAATCTTCACGGGCAAAGCCTAGGAATCTACGCTGTGGGGTTAAACCTCCTGCAGCCAGTTTGGGGCTTGGGGAGCTGTTAGCTGTTGGGAGGTACTGAAGGGTGTTGAGCAGGGGGCTGGCAAGTGTGCATTTCAGACTGATTAGCTTGGAACGTCTCTGGGGGGTCAGGGTGAGAGATGGTTTGGGATAGAGAGGAGAGATAGAGACTCAGGAGGTCAGTTTGTGAGAGGTTTGTGAGAGGTCCCACTGTGAGAGCAGTGGGAGAAGGCAGGCTCACCCCTGGCTGGCTGGTGGTGTTCCTGCTGAAGTTAACGTGTACTGGAAGGGAATCCGCTTGGGCTCAGCTGAGGGGCAGGTGCCTGCAGAGCAGCCCGGTGAGAGCCGAGCAGGAGGGCTCACCTTTACCTTCCTGGTGTCGCATAGGGAGTCAGTGCTGGTGGGACTGTGGGAGCCGTGACCATCAAGGCAGGTGAGACTGCCCAGGAAGAGCACTGAGTGTCAAGAACCAAGGTCAGAGTCTGTCTGAGGGGTCAGGAGAATCAGGGAAACGCCCTGAAGGCGACAGTCGGGATGTGTCAGAGAGGCAGACACACCCAGCGGCCCCAGCTCATGGAGGCAGGGACTGGCAGGTGCTAGAGGCAGACCCTAACCAGGGGGAGCCGCCCGTGGCATGGTGATCGTCCCTCCCGCCAGGACACGATGAGGGGGCAGAGCTGCTGGAGAAGGAGCCGGGAACGTGGGTCACGTTTTTGGAAAAGCAAGTGAGGCCGGGGAAAGTGAGTCAGCCCCCAGTGAGGTGGCGTGACTGGGGCAGTGTCTCCACTTGTTGCCTATTTTGGGAAAGTGAGATTCTTTATTAAACAAAACACAGCCAAACTCGTGGTCACAGTCCCAGCCCAAAGCTCAAGAGGGACAGAGCAGGCTCAGGCAGGCCCGCCTTCGGAGCCGATGGCCCTGCCCAGGCTGTCAGCACCCGGGAGGGCAGCTCAGGCTCCAGTGATCTCTGCGGACTCTCTCCTGTCTCGACCTTTGAGTGAGCAGGCCTCTGGGCTGGGGGAGGCGGACCAGTGACAGCAGGAACCTTGGGCTCCGCTGGATGCTCTCAGATCAAACTGTGCTCTCAGATGGATGGCAAAGTAGCGACATCAAAGCAGGGAAACACATGGTTAGTGTGCCAAGCACTTTACATACATTATCTCATTTAATCCTCGTAACAGTGCCGAGGGGTAGGAATTGGTATCGGCCTTCTCATCAGGGAAAGAAGCCGAGGCTTATGAAGGCTAAGGAGCTTTCTTGAGGTATTATAACAGCTCTTACTTGATAAGTACTTCCTACGTGTGGTCATTTATCTAAGCCCATGCTATGTATGATCTGATTTAACCCTTACGGCATGAAGTAGGTATGATTATCGCCGCTGTCTTACAGGTGAAAAACAGGCATGGAGAGGTTAAGATAGCTCTCCAAGCTCACACAGCTGGGCTGCAGTGAAACAAGCTGCACGCGCCAGCTGTGTGGTGCCAAGTGCAGGCTGTGTCACGAGGGTCTAAATGACTAAAGCTGCACCCTTTCGGTGTCGCAGCACTTGCTCCTCAGGCCTCAGGGCGAGTCTCGCAGCACTCACAGTGTAGTTTCCGGTCATCTTCAGCCACGGGGGTGACCGTCACGTTCTGTAAGCAGCAGGACACAGAGGGAAGTGTCTGCCCTGCAAGTCCTCACTGTCCCTTCGGTGACGGCGAGGATTGGTACTGGAGGAACGAGACGCCCCTCCGAGAAGCTCTGGGTGAGGGCTGCAGGAGGTCGGCACAGCCCGGATCCCAGCAGGAGCTGCGGAGAGCCAGGCCTCAGAGCACAGGTTCTGACTTCGCTCTGGATTGGGCCAGTCCCTCCCCTGCTCTGGGTCTCAGTCTCCTCATCTGTAGAATGCAGTTATCTTTAAAGTTTACAGAGAGAGAGAGAGAGAGAGAGAGAGAGAGAGAGAGAGAGAGAAAGTGGGAGAGAGAGAAAGAGAGATCTGTCTTCTGGTTCACTTCACAGATGGCTTCATCTGGGTCGCCCACGTGGGTGCAGGGGTGCAAGCACTTGGGTCATCTTCCTCTCCCAGGCACATTAGCAGGGGGCTGGATTGGAAATGGAGCAGCTGGGACTCGAACCGGTGCCCATATGGGATGTTGAAATCTCAGGCAGCAGCTTCACCCCCTATGCCACAGTGCCAGCCCCTGTCTTGTGAGCTTTTTGAAGTCCCCTGGTGTATGGCCAATCTTAATTTCATCAATGCCCTGCCCTCTTTTCCCCTCTTCTAGTGGTTTTATTTACTTATTTTTTTTTTCTGGGGTTTTTGTTCTTTTTTAAAATTTTGTTGGTTTCTTTCTTATCTGATTTTTTTAGTAGGTTGCTTTAAAAGAAATCCCAGACATCATCTCATTTTATCATTTTGTATTTCTAAAAGATGGCTTAAAAATCATGATGCTATTATCATACTTAAAAATGAATAGTAATTCCTCAGAATCATTGAATATGCAACTAGGCTATTTGGAAGTTCTGTCTGAAGAAATGGGGAAAGCCAACCTGACGTTTCTAATGTCTGCTGCAGCGTTTCAGACATTGTGGCCAGAGAATAGTGTTGGGGAACACTGTAATATTAGGTGTCCAGTTAAATGCATTTATATGCAATTAAAGAACATCCTATTTCTTTAAATCTTTATTTATTTATTCAAGAGCCAGAGCACCACAAAGAGAGAGGGAGAAAGAGAGAGAGAGAGCGAGCGAGAGAGCGCACTTCCATTCACTGGCTCACTCCGCAAATGCTGGCAGTGAGTGAGGCTGGGCCAGGCTGATGCCAGAACCGGAAATCAATCCAGGTCTCCCATGTGGGTGACAGGGGTCCAGGTGCTGAAGCCATCACTTGCCGCCTCCCAGCCTGTGCATCAGCAGGCAACTGGAGTCAGGAGCTGTGGCCAGGAATTGAACCCAAGTACTCCGGTGTGTGGATGTAGATGTTTTAACTATTGTGCTAAATACCCACTCCAGGAATATAATGTTTTGTGTTAATAGAAGCTGCATTTATAGAGGATCTGCTTTCTCTGTGCCATGCACTGCCCTGGGCACCGCAAGTGTATTCTCTCATTTAATCTATTTTACAAACAGGACCTCGGTGCCAAGTACAGTTGTCTAACTTCAGAAAGCTTGTGACCAGTGGTGGGTACCAGGCCTAAAGCAAAACGTAAAAAGGAAAACCATCAAATTAAAAATAAACTGGGGCCAGCATTGTGGGTAAAGCTGCCACCTGTGATTCCAGCATCCCCTATGGGTCTGGTTCATGTACCGGCTGTTCCACTTCCGGTCCAGCTCCCTGCAATGGCCTCGGAAAGCAGTGGATGATGGCCCAAGTGTTTGAGCCCCTATGTGAGAGACCAGGATGAAGCTCCTATTTCCTGGCCTTGGCCTGACCTGTTATGGCCATATGGGGGAGTGAGCCAGCAGATGGAAGACCTCTCCTCTCTCTCTCTCTTTCTCTCTCTCTCTCTCTGTAACTCTTTCAAAATAAATAAGTTTTTTAAAAAGTAAAAAAAAAAATGCAATTGAATAATATCATGCTCTAGCAGAAATCGTGTAAGACCCCTCAAGAATGGAAGTGCACTCGCTGAGAAATGGTGCGTTTTCATCTTACAGTGGTCTGCTCTCTGCGGCAAAGCGAACGGAATACTCCTTCCGGTGTGTACATGAAGTTAGCTCTGAGCCTCCCGACGGGCCGTGCTGTCTGTCTGCTGAAATGTTCTTCCTCTCTTTTGCTCTGACTCAATCCGGAGGCCTTCGTCAAGCATCGCAGCCCTGCGCTACCTCCTGCCTCTCCAGCCTTCGGAACGCGCTGCTCGCACTGCTCATCTGTCAATCTCACCCTATCCTGTGACATCCCCTGTGCTGCTGTCTCGAGCTGCTATTTAAATCCCTGCATGTTTGTCTTGTTTCCTTAATGCTGCGGCTGCGTGCCCGGAGCCTGCCAACCGCAGGCGTGATGGATTCATCCATTTGTCAAGCTTTCAGTGAGCGCACTGGGCCCCACGCTCAGGCGCTGGCAGGCACAAGTAACCAGAGCTCGATTTCCGAGATTTTGTGCCGAACGAAGCTTCAGGCAGTCTGCAGGGTGAGGGCTAGCTCCGGAGTTCATAAGCTCACTGCTATATTGCCATGTGCTCAGGTCGCTTGCAGAAGTCTTTTCTTCCTCCCAACAAAAGCAGGCCTAAAGAAGCTAATTGACAAACACTTAGTGAGAGGTTCCTGCCTGCAGACATTAATGTGACCGTTTACTCTGCCTAAAGTATCATGAAATCTTTAGAGGCCCCATGGCAGGAAGCAAAGCTCAAGGGAGGCTACTAACCATTTAGCATTCTCTAAGCACCAGGAAACGAAAGTTCACTTACTGAAGTCGAGAGAGATGGCATGACTGCAGCTAATTCCTCGGCCCGCAGACCTGCAAAATTTCAGCCCTGTGCGGTGCGGGAAGGAGGTGCACAGCTAGGCAGTGAGGGCACCGGCTCTCCAGCCGCCATACCAGCCAGGCTGGACAGACACAATTACGTTGGTGTGAGGATGCTGGCGAAGTCTTGCCTGGGCTTTCCTGGCCTGGCACTGCCATGAGTGTCTGCACTTGTTTGTGTGCCTGCCACTGCTTCTTGTTAGAACTGATCTGGCCACTAGCCAGGGGGAAGGAGTGTCTGTCTCTGGCTGTGGGCCGGCTCCGTGGATGTGGAAGGGTCGCTTTACTGAGGGCACTTTCCTGTCCTCTTTGAGGGGATTATGAATACGGCCTTAGGTGATGGAGGAGGGCGAGAGAGACAGGAGCGGGAGTGGGAGCTGCTGGTGAGGGCCTCGGAGCATGGCCCAGGCTGAGTGTGGATTTGCAACAGGGGACCCATTCTGAGGACTCTACCCCGGCATTCTGCATCCCCACCCCTCACTTGGCTCGGCTGCCTTGGAGAAGCCAGTGTTATTTTCTTTGGACTATCAGGTGGCAAGTTGCCACTCTTTCCGGAGAATCCAAACAGTGTGTATTTATAGAGGCCTTCTAGCCCTCTGGGCGTGGCCTGTGGTGGGCATGGGTGGAGACCCAGCAGGATGTCTCCATTCCCGGATGATGAGGGTTCTCAGGCACGAGCTCTGAAGCCCAGATCTGGGCCAGGCTCTTCAGCTGGTTCTGGGATGTCCTCCTGGTTCTGGGGTGCACTCCTGGTTAGGAGGTGGCCCTGGCTCAGGCCCCTGAAGCCCAGGTTCCTGGGAGGCACATCTCCGGGGCTGCATTATCTCTACAGGCAGTCTGTTCCACCCTTGGCTTTGAGAGGATGCCTTGCACAGGACAGACCTAATCTTCCACCTGTGGGGGTCCCTGAGACCCACCA
This sequence comes from Lepus europaeus, assembly GCF_033115175.1. Classification (NCBI taxonomy): domain Eukaryota; kingdom Metazoa; phylum Chordata; class Mammalia; order Lagomorpha; family Leporidae; genus Lepus; species Lepus europaeus. The sequence continues at coordinate 20,777,380 of NC_084838.1, read as the reverse complement.
TGTATGTCCAGCCCACTGCCAAGTCATCCTGCTGTCTTAAGATCCCTGAGATTCTTGATCAAAACTTATTAAGCTAATCTACAAAAAAGTCCGAGTTGGGGTTGCAGCAAGAGAGAAGAACTGAGAAAAGAAACCACTTAAAACCCAAGTGTTAGGGCAGAGTAGGATGTGGTATAGTAGAAGTACTTAGAAATACATTTATACTGTTTTTTCCCCCGATGACAAAAGTAGTGCTTGTTCCCTGCAAAGGTTTGCAAACGTGAAAACCCAAAGAAGAAAACAAAAATCCTTAATAATCTCACCAGATAGAACCATTGCTAGTATCTTTGACGGTTTCTTTCTCATTGAGCTATAGCTTTGTAAACTTCCTTTTCTCTGACAACAGGAGATTTTTTTTTGCATTTCTTTCATATTAACCATAATATTCATCATTTTTAAGTTAAAGGCTTATTTATTTATTTATTTGAAAGGCAGAGATATGGAGAGAGAGATAGAGAGAGGTCTTCCATCTACTGGTTCAGTCCCCAGATGGCCACAATGGCTGGAGCTGGGCTGGTCTGAAGCTAGGATCCAGGAGCTTCTTCTGGGTCTCCCACATGGGTACAGGGGCCCAAGCACTTGGGCCATCCTCTGCAGCCCTCCCAGGTGCAGTAGCAGGAAGCTGGATTAAAAGTGGAGCAGCCAGGACTCGAACCAGTGCTCATATGGGATTCCAGCATTTTAGGCGGCAACTTAACCTTCTATGCCACAGCACCAGCCATCAATATTCATCATTATTAGAAGCTACAGAGTATTAACCTGCCCTTGATTATCATGTGTTAAGGGTCAACAGTGGACATTCTTCAGGAACTTTGAATAACTGTTAACCAAGAGGCACCAGGTTGAACACAGCCCCTCACCATAGTCAGCTGTTGCCACGGGGCCTGACCCTGGCTCATGCCTATTTGCCCCATGGGCAGTCAGGTCAGATTGGTGTCACCGACTTTTGTGTGTCACTTGGGTCCTGCCTGACCTGAGACTAAGCTTCTCAAGCTTGAGGTCCCATAGCTTTTCTCTTCGGCTGAGCGTCAGCCAAGTTGTGGGAGTGGAGACTTGCTGTGGGGACCAGCCCTTGTGTTCTCTCCAGCACCAGAACCATGAAAACCTGTGAGGTAGTTCTGAGTGTCTGTGGTTGGTGGAGAGAGTGTGGCACCAAGGCCTAGGACCATCGAGACCCCTGGACCTGCCTGCTGACTGATCCTGTGATCTTGGACAGGGAGCCAGCTCTGAGCTTCCAGGTTCCCTCTGTGAAACAGAGATAATAACTCCTCCATAGCCTGCCTCTCCCCATGAAAGTGCTTTGTAAGTCAGAGCACATTGGGTAAGCCCATGTTGTACTTGACAATGAATGTCCCAATGTAGACCAGTGAAAAGGTGTTGACTCAAGCCTCTTATTCTCCCAGACACAGCGAACTCATCGGCTGCATGAGCTTCGGGGTGAAGTCCCTGCTGACTCCGGACAAGGTGGGTCCTGGGGAAGCTTCTGGCAGTCTCACCCAGCCTGGGTCAGTACTGGGACAGCCAGGGCATTTGTCTGTGAGATGGTGCCCCACTGAGGCAGGGGCCCAGAGACCTGAGTAACAGCAGCGTTTGTCACAGGCCTAGCTGAAGGTTTGGGGCCCCTTCTTGTTTGTCTTGCCAGAGAGCAGTTGTTAAGCAGCCTCAAGATCTCTGAGTCCAGTGCCTGCCACTGAGGACCCTGGCAGGTTCCGTGGGGCCCAGTACTCGTGGGCTGCCCGGGACAAGGAGGGCCAGGTGCTCTTTGTGGTCTGCTCCAGTGGTCCTCTTGATGTGCTAACCAGGCCTGACACTCTGGGTCTAGCAGGTGCACAGGGCTGGGATGAGCAGCTCATGCTCTGTGGGGGTTTCCTTCGTGATGCGCGAGGACTCTGGGGTGCAGAAACCCCTCCCTCTGGGACATGAATCCCTCATCTGTCTCTGATCTGCACTGTGTGATCAGGGCAGTGATATGCTCCCTTTGCTGGAAAAGTCCAGGTGGTGTCTGCTCTGTGTCCTGGAAGTGAGGTCTGGGTCTGAAGTGGGTGGCTGAGGACCATGTGTCCTGAGTATGGGTCCCGGTGACCCCTGGATTCATTCCCCCTTGAGAAAAGATAAACCCTGTAGATTGTGTGGGAGCCTCAGGATGCCAACTTCCGTCCTCTCACTCTGCTCTCGTTCCTTCTCAGAAGGAACATACATTTGCTGAGCTCCTCCTGTATACCAGGCTCAGGGCTAGGCACATCAAAGAGCCTGTGCACAAAAATCTAGTGAGAGAGGCAGGTAGGAAGTAGATGGGTGTCCTGCAGGGACGAGAGGCTATGAGAATTCGGCAGAAGGGAGGTCCAGCTCTGCCCGGGGCATCAGGGAAGGCTTCCTGGAGGGCCCCCACGGCGGCCATGGGGCAGAGAGGCTGGAGTGTCTGTGTGTCCTGAGGGAGGCTGTCCAAGGGTGACTTTTTGAGGGGGGGTTGGTGGCTGCCTGGCCAGGACCCTCTGCCACCTCCATCTGAGCATGTCATTCCTTCTCTCGTGGCAGGAGATCAGTGGCTGGTACTACCTTCTCGGGGAGGACCTGGGCCGCACCAAGCACCTGAAGGTGGCCCGGCGGCGGCTGCGGCCCCTAGGAGGTGTGAGCACGCCTGCTGCAGTCTCCCAGCTCTCGCTTCGCCCTCCCTCCTGCCCTCCCGGTGTCACTCCGAGTCCCGGAGCTCGTCATGAGCCCCTGCTGGAGTGCACACTGTTGCCCTTGACACCTTTACTTATCTGGTCGGGCTTTCCTTGGCAAGTCTGATGGCCTGACCCGTGAGGGTCAGCTCTCCCCACCCCAGGTGTGCGGTGCTTCATGGGCGGCCCCACCTCTGTAGGCGGAGTGTTCAGGCCCTGCTGTGAACCCCGGGGCCCAGGACTTGTTCCCTCTAGTTCTGCCCTTCCCACATACAGCCCTGGTCCCCAAGCCCCAGAGTGTCCTGGAGGCCGAGGTTGGCCCAGCCTCATCCCGTGGGAGGTCTGTGGAACGGACCCTTAACGTGCCTACAGAAGCGTTGTGACTCGGCTCTGCCACCTTTCAGACCGGTTGCTGAGAATGCCAGGACGTGGGGACCCCGAGAATGGGGAGAAGCTCCAGGTAGGTGGGGACAGGCTCGGGTAGGGCTGGGGTCCCTGAGCAATGCTCCAGGGGCTCTGATCTGCTCCTTATCAGTGCCCACGCCAGGGAGACCCTGAAAGAGGGCAGCATTTGGTGCTGGAAGCACAGCAAGTCTGTGCTCAGAAGGGATTCTTCTTTGACTTCCTCAAGTGGGCTAGAGGAAGTACTGTGCATTTCTCAGGTTCCTTGTGGTCACAGCACGGCTGGGGAGACCGCCAGGCCCGCAGCCCTGGACATGGGAGCATCTGGCTCTTACTGACTTGGGGCCTCTAGAAGCCAAGTGTTCCCTTTGCCCTGGCCCCTGGCTTCCCCTGGCACGGTGGGCGGGTCACCCTTTCAGGTTAGGCCCACTAGGGGCTGGGGAGCAGCTGTGACTTTGGGCCTGACGGAGCCGCCTCCATTAGGGCTTTGAATGCACAGAGGAACGCTCACTCAGGGTTTGGGAGAAGGCTCCAAACTTCCAAACACAGCAGGTGACCCGTGGTTTTCTCACTGTTAGGAGAGGGAGCCACACTCCCAGTGATTAAGTAACCCCTTCCTCCCAGGTGCTGGCGTTACCCGCTGCCCTCCACCCCCTCTGAGGCAGTGCCCTATCTTACCGCTGAAGGAGACGTTAGGTCCGTCTGTGCCACCACTCAGCAAGGGGCGGAGGCAGGCTTTGAGGCCCCTCAGTGTGCAGGTGCCACACTGCCTCCTGCAGGTGGCCTGCGTGGGGAGAGATGGTATTGCTGTCTTCCATACAAACATGTTGGGTGTTCCAATCTACAGAACGTTTTCCCTGTTAGGGACTCAGGTCAGTTGCTCACTCCCTCATTCAGTGCTTCCGGCCGTGGGGGCCACACCCTGTGCTGGGTACTGGGACACAGCTCTGAGCACGTCCAAGGCTCTTCCCTCATGGAGCACACAGTCTCGGGCTGCGTGGTTCCTGCCCGTGGCTGTTGCGTGCTTGAAGTGTGGCTAGTGTGGCCAAGGACCTGAAGATCATTTTATGTAGTTTTTTTTTTTTTTAAGATGTTATTTTATTTATTTGAAAGACAGAGTTACAGAGAGAGGTAGAGACAGAGAGAGAGGTCTTCCATCTGCTGGTTCACTCCCAAGATGGCCGCAACGGCCGGAGCTGCACTGATCTGAAGCCAGGAGCCAGGAGCTTCCTCCGGGTCTCCCACATGGGTGCAGGGGCCGAAAGACTTGGGCCATCTTCTACTGCTTTCCCAGGCCACAGCAGAGAGCTGGATGGGAAGAAAAGCAGCTGGGACAAGAACCAGCGCCCATGTGGGATGCCAGCACTTCAGGTCAGGGCTTTAACCTGCTGTGCCACAGCACTGGCCATATGTAGTTTTCATTCATTTCAGCTTTCCTGGTCGAGGACAGCATAGTGTGAGAGTGACTTGCGGGTCTGTTGTGTGTGACTTCATGAGGAGCTTAAAGGCTTCCCTCTGGCTTCAGAGGGCAGCTGCAGAGACCTTTCCCCCTCTCTTCACACCTGCTGAGCACAGAGAGGGTGGGCAGGGAGCCCAGGGCCGTCAACACTGCGGGCTTTCCAGCGGCTTGCGGAAGTCCTGCTTGGTGCTGGCCTCTGCACACGTGTCCCGAGGCCTGGATGCATTTTCCCCGGGGCAGTGGGCTTGTACACTGAGGTGTGCCCAGGACTCATGATTGTCAGTGTGGTTGGGGCTAGAGGAAAAGGCCAGAGGTCACCTATTCAACTTTTACATTGTGTGTGTTGGGGTGTGGGCCCAGAAACCTGGGTGATCTGCCCATGCTCACTCAGCAACCAAGGTTAGGCCGGCCCAAGGGATCCCTGCTGTCAGCGAGGATGTGAGTGGTTGGGTGGGGCTTCCCCAGAGGCTCTGGGGTGGCAGGAGTGGGGTGGGATGGGGTGGCAGGGGCTGGACTCACCCTGTGCCGGTCTACAGGTTTGGGGGCTACAAGGCAGGAGATGGGACCTCGGTTCTGGTCCCTGCCTGGGCACTGCTTTTCTGTGTGACCATAACCTCTCCTGGCCCCATCTCCTCAAGGGTAAGACAGGCTCATCTGATGGCCTGGAAATGCCACATTGGACCAAACGGTCCCCACATCATCAGATCCTGGAAGCAGCCCCTCCCATGGGCTAGGAGATGGACTTGGGAGTAGCTTGAGTGGCAGGCAGGTCCTCAGACTGCCTGGATTTTCTGTTCCCTGTCTCAGATGCGTTGTCCAGGGGACAACCATCCAAGGCGTCCCCTGCCTGGATCCCTTAGGCTGAGTTAGCCCCCCTGGCCTTGCTTGGGACCAGGGACTTAGGGGGAGGCGGTGTTGTTGTAGGGCGGGTGGGCGCGTTTTCTGCCTGGTCTCCTGCAGCAGGGGTGTTTGTGAGAACACTGGAATCACCAAGTGGCCCATGGCGGGGAATGCAGCCAGAACAAAGGCGCCCTCTCCCCGCCGGGCCCGGGGAATACTAACTAGTCGACAGGAATTTTAATATCAAACTCTCCCTCTTCCTTGTCACTCGGAGGGCTCAGGAAGCCTTCGGGCTTATCGTGCAGAGGCACACAGCGCAGACGGGGCTTGGGGAGGTGAGAGGTGATTTCCTGCCATTCTTCTGTGGGGCGGGCTTCCCAGGGCGGTCATGCCAGGCTGACGGGCGCAGTGTGGGCTCCCGCTGCTGGGGGGAGAGCTGGGTTTTCATGGGGCGGCAGCCGAGGCAGGACCCGCAGCCATGAACCGCTTCAATGGGCTCTGCAAGGTGTGCTCGGAGCGCCGCTACCGCCAGGTGGGTGCTTGGCCCCGGGGCAGGGTGTGTGTGTGTGGGTGTTGGGAGCCGGCCATAGGGGTTCACCAGAGCAGGACCTCTCCCCCAACCTGGCCTTCCTTGCAGGCTCGTTTTGATCTGGGGGAGACTAGAGGCAGGTGCTGGGCTGCTGGGCTGGCCTCTTACCTACTGGCCCACTTTGGGGGCAGATGAGGTCCGGCCCTGTGCCTTTTTCCCAGCCATCCTGGGTGAGATTATCGAGCTGATTTGCTGTCCCTTTATCTGGGGAGGGGTGTGGGTTATGAAAAGTCCTCTCCAGTCTAAGATTGCAAGTGGGTCAGCTGTGTGTGTTGGGGGGGTGCATGAGGAGCTGTGGTTTGGCTGACTTGGCCTCCGTGTCATGGCACAGCAGTCCGCCTCTGTCCCCATGCAGGTTGATATTCCTGGGATGGGGACACCCATGGGACTTTCTTCCTTCCAACATCCCCGGTGCCTTGAGGTGGCTCAGGGTGCCTGTGGCTGTGGGCCTCTCAGCCTCCAGTCTCTGACAGTGGGGCAGAGTGGGGAGTGCTCACCGCATTAGCTGCTGAGCCTCCTCTGGAGCTGCGATAAAGTGTTCTTTTCTTGGATAAAAGGGGAATGGGATAGGGAGGGTGAAGACAAGAGCTGTTTAGATTTAAGGCGTGTCCAAGCCAGAAGGGAGCTCAGAAATTGTTCTCATTTCCAAAACAAGCAGAAGTCCCTGTGTTGGTGTTAATGGCCAGGTCTGACTCTTATGACAGGCAGCCCTTATGTCCCAGGAAGTGCCTAGAGGTGCCCTGGTACCTGGCCCCCAGGGGACCTGCCCTGCTGACCCCACTTGGTATCCTCACCCTCCTGCATCCAGGCAGAGCAGCGCCTATCACACCAGGGCCTGGGGGCAGAGTGCTGGGGCAGGCAGAAAGTGGGTCGGGATGTCAAGAAGTTACCTTGGGACCTAGGGCCAGAAGGCTAGGCACTCCGGTGGTCAGGGTGGGGCCCTGTGTGGGTGGGGGCTCTGGGACTCAGTGTTCGAGTGGCTCCTGGGTCGGAAACCAGTGCGGAGCTGAGAGCACCAAGCTTCTGGCAGACACAGGCTCACACCCAGCTCCGTGTCTTTTCAGCCGGAGGTGCAGCTCTCGGAGCCCTCAGAGCCTCTCAGAGCCTCAGGCTCCTGGACAGTGAGCAGGAGCCGTGTGGTGCAGGGAGGGTGCCGGGGGAGGAACTGACAGTGCGTGTGAAGGGCCCGGCCCAGCGTCTGTGCCACACACACCTAGGGAGTGTTCAGTAAATGGCCGCTGCGGGGCTAGAGGCCCAGGGACCAGGCAGGGGAGCGAGCGCCTGGCACGGCTGAGACCTGCAGCAGTGGCCGTTCCCGCCCTGGACAGGAAAGAGCAAGAACCACCCCCAGGAAAGACAGCCTGTGACAGGAGTTGCCGAGGTCCCAGAGTCAGGGCAGGGCTGCTCCCTCCCCTGCTGGCCTGAGGCCCGAGGTCAGAGAGGGGGGCCGAGGGGTAGTGTGTGCTGCTTACGCCGGGCCTCAGTTTCCCTCTCTGTAAAATGGGCACGGTAAAACCACACTGCCCTCAGGATCACAGTGCTGCCCAGGCTCTGGGCTGTTACCTTGTCAACATGGTCCACGCTGATGATGCTCCCTCCATGCAGGGCCACCCCTCCCACTGAACCCCGAGATGAGCTCACTTCCTGACACTGCTCCCTTCCCCCTTTTCGCCCCCCACTGGCTAGGACTGCTGTGTGCACTGGGAGTTCCAGTCCATAGTCCTGCCTGGACAAGGGCCCCAGGGAGGGACAGTCTCACTGGGCCACTCTCCTCACTCAAAATGGCAAGCCTAAATCCTAGGGTGCTGGGCCTCCTGCTCTGTTGGGGAGGACTGGCGAGTTCTAGAAATATTTCAGGAGCTCAGCTTGGGGTGAGGGGTGGGTTACAAGGTCCCCCAAACGCCTGCTGTCCCGTGGAGCGGACCAGGCTGTAGCCATGTCCCTCGGCTTCAGGCGGCCTGGCAACGCTGGGCCGTTCTTTCCTCCAGCTTTCCACGGTCACCCCAGCTTTGTTTTTCTTTCTTTCTTTCCATTTTTTTCTCTTCCTGTCTTAGCTGCGTGTTTTCCCAGAATTCTTATGGGAATGGGGTATTTTCCTGCCCCCTCCCCCTTCCCCTTGTCTGTCAGATTTCCTGTTTTACAAACTCGCTTTGAATCCAGGCCCAGGGCTGGTGGGAAGCAGCGCCTCAGGGGCCCCAGCAGCTTCCAGAGATCCTGGTCACCCTGGGCCCCTCCCATTCTTCTGTGCGCCTAGCCTTGGGACAGCCGGCAGGTAAATGCAGGTGCCCGCCACGAAGAGCTGACCCAGTAAGGCCGCCGTACTCTTGACCTTTTCTGGACTCGCAGAGCTGGCTTCTTCTGCACCCTGCCTAGGAGCCCCGTGGCCATGGCTCTCCAGGGTGCCCTAAGTCCCATTCTAGCAGGTCTCTAGCAGACACACTGTGGCTGTGACTGCCCTGCCCTCTGCCCCCGCCCCTCGAAGCCCTTTTCTGACTTTTGCTGCCTTAGCAGCTTGCCTGAGCCAGTGGACACACCGCACATGGCATGTTGTGCCGGTGGGAAGTGGCCATGCTGTCCTGGCTAACTTGGCTGACTTCCTACCATGCACCAAGCATGGCACCCGAGTCAGAGCACACAGGACGGTTCACAGCACAGCCCCCAGGTCTTGCCCTGTTGCTTGTCACACGCTGTGCTGCTCTGGAGAGATTTGTGTGCCCTTGTGCCCCTCTGGAAGCCGGAGGACAGGAAGGCCTCTTGCCCCTATTCCTCAGCAGAGGTTGGCATGCAGTAGGAGCTCAATCATTGTGCATCGGTTTGAATAGAATATCCGGGTGGCAGGGCCCTTTGATGGGACTTCCGACAGTAGGGGTTGTGACCTGCCATGCTCACAGGCCCCAGCAGGCGCAGTGAGGTCCGAGGCTAGTTCAGGTTCCTCCCGGAGGCCTGTTTGTGCCCTCATCAGGCACATCTTGGGTGCCTTGAGGTCCTGGCCATGGGCTGCACCAAGGAGGCCAGGGCTCTTCCCCTGAACCTTGGCTTGAGATTGAGTGAGTGCATCCTAGTTTCCCTCCCTTGTATGCTGGGAGGGCAGCAACCAGACTGGCTGTGGCTGTGGACCCTTGGCACAAGGCCAGCCCTGGGCCAATGCCCCATGGTCTGTGTGGCACAAGGAGAAGGGAATGAGGCTGGCAGTGGTCCATGGGCATCGTGGAGGGGCACAGCTCCTGGGGACTCAGAGTAGAGGGCGGGACTGCTGGGGCAGAGGAGGGTGACCCTGTTCCAGGCCCTCTGGACATCTGCCTGGGTTTACCTCCTGAGCTCTCAGCCTTCCTGCTTGGCCCACAGCTGAGCTCGGGAGGCCTGGACCTCGCTGGGGACAGCAAGGGGGCTGGCCAGCTCCTTCTTGGCTCTGATCTCCTTGGAGAGGAACGTGGCCCTGGGGTGGGGCCTGTGGGCTTCCAGGCCTCGCAGCTTCTGGGAGTGACCGGGAGGGCTGTGTCCTAGATCACCATCCCGCGGGGGAAGGACGGCTTCGGCTTCACCATCTGCTGCGACTCTCCTGTCCGCGTGCAGGCCGTGGATTCCGGTAAGTGAGTGCCTCGGGGTCTGCCTGCCCCATTTGCCTGCCAGGCCCCTGGGCGTTGCACATGGAGCACGAAGTGCAGGGCGGCCCACGCTGGAGCACAGCGTCCTGGACTGTCAGAGTGAAAAGATAATATTTTTAAGTGGCCACAGATGAAACTGAGGTTTATGAAAATATGCTCACCCTTTTTTTTTTTTTTATCAAAATGAAAACAGCTTTTTATATTTAGTTTCCCAATTGTTTGAACAGGAACTAAACCTATATTTTCTGTAATGACCGCATGGGAAAATGAGAATCATTTATGAACTCTGTTTGGAATTAGTAGTTTATCCTACTGTGAGCCTGTTTGACCCTTGAATACAGCCATTCCTTCCCCACTTGCTGCATAGAAAAGATTTCACCCCTTACAGAGTACGCATCTTAAGGGCAGATGCTAGGGCTCAGTGCTCAGGGTGTCCCAGCGCTGGTGCAGGGATGGGCGTGGGGGGAGTGCTCAGTGGACGATGTTGAAGGAATGAATGAGATGTGTGAGCTGGGCTGCAGGGTAGGGTTCCCAGTGAGGTAGGAGGCCTCGGGTGGTGCTGGGTGGCATGGTGGCCTGCAGAGACATGAAGCAGAAGAGGGGAGGAGAGGGCCCAGGGTGCCTCCCTCCAAAGCCCTTGAGAGCGGCCAAGTTCAGCCCCTCATTTCACAAGGAAACAGAGAGGACAAGGGCGGGCCTTGTCTGACGTCCCTGTGAAAGCAAAGGACGCCAGGCCCTTTCAGGAGGTCTTGGGCTTCAGGGGCCCCTGATTGGTTTTGCTTTGTCCCCACAGGGGGCCCGGCGGAGCGGGCAGGGCTGCAGCAGCTGGACACGGTGCTGCAGCTGAATGAGAGGCCTGTGGAGCACTGGAAATGTGTGGAGCTGGCACACGAGATCCGGTGACAGGGGCGGCGGGGGCCTCAGGCTGATGGCACATCTCCCCTGCTCCCCACCCCCACCCTAACTCTACCCCAGCCCTGGACGCACTGCCTCACCGGCCCTGCTCTGGCTGGTGTGCCTCTGCCAGCTGTGAGCGATTCAGTGTGCTCCTCAGGGAATCCATTTCTTGGCCTGCAAATGGAGGGTTCAGACTCAGAGCAGTTTGGATCCTGGAGCGAGCCGCAGGGAAGCAGCTCTCCAAACAGACCCTGGGGTTCATGATAGGCTTCAGGGCGTCGCTTTCCACTTGAGCTAATTATTTCTGCTACCTCTAAGCTAAGCCCATCGTTTTGGAGTGTGTGTAGACATTACAGATGTTTCAATTGCACACTTACTCTTTCAAACGTTGGAGCCCCTTCAATTTTGACTCTCTGGGATGAAACCCGGATGACTCCAGTCTTGATTGGCTTCTAAAGTAACTGGAGAAGAGCAGCATGTAGGTGCCTGGCACGCTCCATCCAGCCTGCTCACATCTTACTCTCGACAGGCATCATGGGTTGAGCACAGCGTTCTTTCCTGTTCAACGTGGACTTGGCCTAAACATTTTCAGCCACTGCCCATCAGTTAGAGTTGACCTAAGAGACCCCTTTGCTGTCTCTGCTTGAAATGGCCTCTTCCATCCCTTCCTGTCCTGACACTGGGACCTTCTCCTTGGGTCTGCCCCCCACCCCGCCCCGCCCCTTCTCTCTGTCCTGCCTTAGCTGACTTTGGCTCAAATTGTCTGTGCCATCCCCAACTTCCAGGAGCTGCCCCAGTGAGATCATCCTGCTAGTGTGGCGCATGGTCCCCCAGGTCAAGCCAGGGCCAGATGGCGGAGTCCTGCGGCGCGCCTCCTGCAAGACGGCACATGACCTCCAGTCACCCCCTAACAAGCGGGAGAAGAACTGCACCCATGGAGCCCAGGCTCGGCCTGAGCAGCGCCATAGCTGCCACCTGGTGTGTGACAGCTCTGATGGGCTGCTGCTCGGCGGCTGGGAGCGCTACACCGAGGTGACCAAGCGCGGGGGCCAGCACACCCTGCCTGCCTTGTCACGTGCCACTGCCCCCACCGACCCCAACTATATCATCCTGGCCCCGCTGAACCCTGGGAGCCAGGTATGGACAGCTGATGCATCGAAGGTGAAGGCTTTGGGTCACTGTGGGAGGCCAAGAAGTCTCAAGGACTCAGAACTGGGTTGTGGGGAGGCTGCGGGGTGTTGGGAGTGTTGAGTCAGGACATGGGTAGGTGCTAGCTCTGGCTCCTGTGACGCTGTCCTGGGAGAGGGTGCCGATGGGTCTGTGTGGCCTCAGGGCCCAGCTCCAGGACCGGGGCGGGGGGGTGGGGGACACAGGCTGCCAGATTTCCACTCACACGAAGGAAGAGCTTCCTACCAGCATGCACTTCCCCACAGAGGAATGGGCTGTCTCGGAGCTGCTGCGCGCCTGTCACCGGAGGTGTGAGAGCAGAGACTGCTTGACTCATGGTGGGCCTGTGCAGTGTGTTCTCAAAAACATTAGTCCCCCGAGACACTCTGGGAAAACGTGTCCTGAGGTCAGCTAAGCCTGGGACATGTCTGAATCCTCTTCCTGTCCCGGGAGGACTCGCAGCGTGGCTCTGAGGGCGCCCTGCAGTGAGGAGGGTGGTCCCAGCCTCTCCCCAGTGGCGCCCTTCAGGGCACAGGCGTTCCGCCCCACCATTCCAGGGTTCTGTGGAATGCACGGTGGTCCCAGCAGCTGCCAAGGAAGTCGGGCGCTTGCTCAGGCCTTGCACTTTATGCCACAGAAAGCCTCCCTGGACTCTAACACTGGGGCTGGGTGCCGCCGCCCTCGTCCCCGTGGGCTGGCAGAGCCGCTGTTTCTCCCTGGCGGCCCGAGGTGCTCACTTCTTAGCCCAGGTCCTGCCCCGCCCCTGGGGCTGAGCTGCTTCTCCCATCTCTCCCTGCAGCTGCTGCGGCCCGTGTACCAGGAGGACACCATTCCTGAAGAAGGTGAGTGTGCTCTCGCTGCCCCGCCCCTGACCCTGCCTGCTCCTCTGAGTCCAGAGGCCCTCCTCTCAGTCACTGCTGCCCAGCATCCTGGCAGGCTCTTTCCTGTTGGGAAAAGAGCAGTGTCTTCCTTCTCGCTCCCGTCGGATCCGAGGAGGAAGAGCGGCGACCTTGCCAGCATCATCGAGAGGCAGTGCCGGGACTCGGGTGGTCAGTTGAGCTTCGTTCAGTTTTACAGGGCAGTCAGTCTGTGGCAGGTGCTGTGGGCAGCAGGGCTGGGCCTGTGTGGAAGGGAGCCATGGAATTTGGAGCGAGGCAGTTTCAAATCGGACTCCTGACTATGGAACTTCAAGCAAATCACACCCTCTCACTGGGCCTCTGTTTCTTCATCTGTAAGATGGAGACGGCAGCTCCCACCGGAGCCGCTGTTGGGAGGGTGAATGAGTGAGGGCATGGCTGTGGTGGGAGCCGGTGAGCTGAGAGGCAGCACAGAGCCCACGGGTCTTTGAAGTGCGTGGCTGTCTCTGCTGCTTGATGGACTCTCCTTCGCCCTTCAGATCCCGACCAGTAACGGAGGCCAGGCTCAGACCTGTTCCTTCTCTCGGGAAGCCTGAGATTTCAGTCTTTCAAATAATTTTCATTTACGTATTTTCATTTTATTTGAAATGCAGAGAGAGAGAGAGAGAGAGAGAGAGAGAGAGAATGAATGAGATCTTCTGTCCACTGCTTTACTCCCCAGATGCCTGCAGCAGCCAGCGCAGGCCAGGAGCCCAGAACTCAGCCCAGGTCTACCACTTGTACCTGAGCTATCCCCTGCTGCCTCTCAGGGTGCACATTAGTAGGAAGCTGGACTGGTAACAGAGCTGGGACCGGAGCCAGGCACTCTGATATGGAGTGTGGGCCTCCCAAGTGGCGTCTTCACCTTGCACCAGACGCCTGCCCCTGAGCTGTCAGTCTTGATGGTGGAGCTGGCTGGGCTCTCCTTTAACCCCTCCTTGCACCTGCTGGCGAGCTCAGACCCTGTGAGGCTCAGGTCACTGATGGAAGATATTTTCTTTCCCTCTGGGGCAGTTGGCCTGGTCTGTAGGAAGTGAATTTTTGTTCCATCTGGGGAGGAGTCTGACAGTGATTCAACAATGAGTTTTTTAGAAAGCTTTTAGTTGGTACATTAAGTTAGAGTGGAGGTGCCACTTCTAAGTGGTGACTTCATTAAGGGCAGGGCCTGGGCCTGACTTATTTCTGTGTGCCCAGTGCAGGACCCAGGGCCTGGCAGACAGCATATACTCAGTAGAATTCCAGTTGAGTGACTGACCGAAGGAGAAACATTCTAGTAGCCTTTCAGGTTTGAAGCCTGGAGGAAGGAGGAGGGATGGGAGTGTTGCCTGCAGTTTGCACATAGCTGGGTGATCGGCCATTGATTCCCCCTCTGCCTGGGGGATGTCTCTGAGTCCCTGGTATGCTCCCAGTCTGTGTCCATGTTTTCATCACCCCCCCCCCCCCCCGTGAATATAATGCTTGGTGAAACAAGAAGGGCACAGTCAGCTAAGCTGTGGGGAGAAGGACAAGTAAGGAAAAGATGATGTCAGTAACACTGGGACTTTTTGAATCATTGCATTGATATCTTGATCTCACCTCATGTATTCATTATAATAATCCTTTGGCATCCAAGGACATCTTTGCTGTTCCGGGGTTTAAGTCTTCTTCATAGCTCCCAGGCCTGGGGTTCAGAGGCAGGGGTGAAAGTCATGGCACAAAGTTGCCCTTAGACACACTTGGGGTTGTCTAGAGATTAAGACTGTCACCAGTGGGTGACTTCTCAGAAGGGAGGGTGGAGCTATCCCAAGTGGAATAGAGTCTGGTATCCTCCCCAGGTCAGGGTGCCTGCCCGGCTGTGATTGGCAAGTTCCCCATGGTTGCTGGTGCCCTTGGCATTGTCCCCTGCTCTGTGAAGGCGGCCTAGCCTCAGATTCACCACTGCCCAGGGGGCATGGCTGCTGGGCTCACCTTGGAAGCTGGGGGAGAAGCCGTGTCCTTACTGTGTTTGGTCAGTGAAGCAGGTGTTAAAAGAGGGTGTTAAGGAGTTTGGGCCAGACATTCCAAGAAGTTACAAGTGGAAATAAAAGAGTTTGCCTCCACAGAGCTCAGTAACTGGGTTGCAACCTGGATTGCTCTAAGAAAAACATACTTCAAAACCAGGTTGGGAGGGCCATGCTCACTTGCTATACCTTGCCTGGGGTTTGTGGAGATGGGGCATCACAGCATGACTGCCACATGGGTTGGGTTGATCCTGCCTTACGTCGTTTGCTGGCCAAATGACCCTGGGCAGGTCATCAACCACTCCAGGCCTCAGTTTCCTTGTTTAGATTATGGGTTAGACAGACCTTTCCTTTCTCAAGTCTGAGTTATGGGACTCTCAAGGCCGCAGGTGGGGATTCTCTGATAGCCCTGGGCAGTTGGGCTGGGGCAGGGAAGAAAGAAATTCTTATAAGTCTAGGACTGGGGACCTAAGGCCCAGGCTTTGACACTTGCCAATGGTCCGTTTCTTTAGCTTTGGCCTGTTTTGCCTGAGTCCCCTGCTGGTCAGTCTTGCATGTTTTCCCCTTCTGTGTTCTAGGTGTGTCCATGTTAAATTGGTCTGCCAAGTTCCAGGCCCACCCTGTGGCTCCAGTCGTAGCATGGTTTGAGGCCCAGCAGAAACTCTGCCTCTGCCTCCACTGGCCCCGAGGAGTTGGTTATTCACTGGCACAGGATTTGTGATCATCTCTTACCCATTCACACTTGGGCCCGCTTTACCAGCTCTTTCCTATCAGGTCTCCTGTGCGAGCCTCCTGCCGGCCCGGGGCAGGCAAGTCAGTATCCATATCTGGTCCACTTGGCAGTGGAGGAAACTGCAACTCAGCAGGGCTAGCAGCCTGCTCAGGGTTGCAGAGCCAGACTCCGGCTTGGGAAGCCAGCGTGCTCAAGTTCAGGTGTCACTTCCCACCCCCATCCAGGGCAGAGCTTGACGCTCAGGATGGGTTCTCTCTGTAGAAGAGCCGGGGCCCGGCAGCACAGCTCCTCTGGGCCTGCCCAGACGAGGAGCTGTGCAACCCCTTCCTTGCTTCTGCACCTCCTAACCCCGTGGGCTCTTGCTCCTCCTCTCTGAGCGACTTGTAGAAGAGGCAGGAAGTGGTTTGAGCGATCATGGTTTGAACGCTGCCCCCAGATTTGACTGTGTTCGGTGGTCACTTAGTGGGGGCAGTGAACTTGTTTTTCTTATCTTCTCAGTAAGAATGGGCACAAGGTGGTGGGAGGAAGCAAGTGTGAAACCTTCTGAGTTGAATTTTCCTCTCAGGGCCATAGACTTTGCGTTGGTGGGGGGCTCCCCTGAGATGTATGATGCACAGGGCCACCTGTTTACCTGCTGGCTGCCTGGGCTGGGGGTGGCAGAAGGAGGCCCAGGAGCTGGGACTCAGGCTGGGCACCCAGGCCAGGGAGGCCTTGTTGGTTGCCCGTCTGGTAGCAGGAATCCCTCTGGAAGAGGCCCATGTGTGTGCAGAGTCCAGTCCTGTGGGGTTGGCCTCCTACCTGCTTGTGTCCAAGAGTTCTTGGCTCCAGCTACTGTGTTTGGCTCCTCTGGCCATCTGGTGGGCTGTGATACGGTCCTCTTGTTCAGCTGTGTGTCCAGAATTCCCTTGAGGAGGGACCCCCACTGCACCCCACTCCCCTGTCGTGCAGCCTTTGGCTCTCTTTCCTGAGGGTGGCCTTGTTTCTCTCTCCCTTCCTCCCTTGTGTGCTTTGACTCATTTGTGAGCTGGTGGCCAAGCTGAAGTGCCTTTCTGGACGCCATGAACCCTGGAGTCCTGTGGGGCACCTTTTCCAAGGGAAGGAATCACAAGCACAAGTTAGCAGCTAGGTTTTACCGCACATTTAGGAGGTCCCCGGCACTGTGGTTCTAAGGACTTTACTTAGTGCACCTCATTTACTCCCCACAGCACCCCAGTGAGCTTGGCACTGTGTTCCAGGGTCACATGGCTGCAAGGGGGAAACAGGATTTCAGTGCAGCCATCCGGCTTCAAAGCCAGTGCTCTTGACTGGGAACTGGGGCAGCAAGTGCCACTCCTTCCTCTGGGCTGACCAGGGTGAGCCAGGTGGCTCCAGCTCCCTTGGCTGGTACAGGACAGACTCCGATGCCTCGCTGTCTCTGTTCCCACTGCAGAGCCTGGTCCATGGGCCTAGGCAGCAGAGCCAAGTGTACAGGGAGTTGTGGGGACCGTACAAGGGGTGAGCACGTGCCCTGGCTCAGGGCCAGTTGGTACGCCTCTGCGACCCACTATTCTCTGGGGGACTGTGGGCTTGAGAGGTCAGACCTTTTGAGTTTTCAGAACCTGAGCGATCTTGGTTTGTAAGAGGAGGCCAAACGTAGAGGTCTGGCTCCCAGCCTGGGTCATTGCTGCCTCTGTCGCAGTCGGTGAGTCCTGGCTCTCTCCCAGCGCTGGAGTTGCCTGTTTACGTGTCCGTGTTTCTCACTAGAGTGTGAAGGAATTCCTCGAGGCCTGAAATCTGTCTGGAGCCTCCCTGTAGCTTCAGCACTTTTCCCAGGGCCTCGCATGAAGTAGATGCTGAGGAAACAGCTGCCGACTGGATGAGGCCGCATTCCCTGCTCCTGCGAAGGGGATGTCTGGCAGGGCTGGCAGGGCGATGGAAGTGCCTCGCGCTCCCCAGCTCTGCCCCACAGAATCCGGCACTCCCAGTAAGGGCAAGTCCTCCACAGGCCTGGGGAAGAAGTCCCGGCTGCTCCTGAGAAGGGGATGTCTGGCAGGGCTGGCAGGGTGATGGAAGTGCCTCGCGCTCCCCATCTTTACCCCCACAGAATCCAGCACTCCCAGTAAGGGGAAGTCCTCCACAGGCCTGGGGAAGAAGTCCCGGCTGATGAAGACGGTGCAGACCATGAAAGGCCATGGGAACTACCAGAACTGCCCGGTCCTGAGGCCGCACGCCCCGCACTCCAGCTACGGCACCTACGTCACCCTGGCCCCCAAGGTGCTGGTGTTCCCCGTCTTTGTTCAGGTGAGCCTGTGGCTGGCCCCAAGCTTCCCCCTGGAGGAGCTGCCTCAGTCCAGGCCTCATGCTGGGACTGAGGCGCCCCCTGGGGAGGAGAAATAGCTTCAGCTGCTCAGGGTCCTGGGGGTTTCACTGACAGAGCAGAGGGAAACGTGGGGGAGGTGAGCCCAGCGGTAAGGGGGTCCTCCTGCTGTCCCTTGCACTCTGCTGTGCTGGGCACAGAGCAGGTGCACCACCACTGCTTGGGCTAACGTCACGGGCCTGCTTGCCGAGGCTCCTGCTCCTGGCTCTGGTGGTCTCTTGCTTGGAGATGGCTGAGGAAGAACCTGGAGGTCTGGCCTCTGACCGGTCTCCTTGGGCTCAGCAAACCTGCGAGGCCAATGTTCGCTGGTGGCCTGAGAGCCATTCAGGTCTTCTTCTCTCTCCTCCTCCCTGTTTCCATCTTCCTCTCATTATTACTCCATCCTGATAAAACCAATGGGGACGTCTAGGTGCCTTTTCTGTGTACATACACACATCAGAAAAATCAGACTGAATTTTATATTGTTTTAAAACACAAGTTGTAGCATGAGCCTTTCCCATGTTGTTAACCGTTCCTTGAGCCTGTTTTGTATCTTCTGCACACTCTGGTGCGTATGTCACCAGTTCTCTATGCAGATACTTCTGAGTGTCTACACTTTGTTGTGAACAGTTCTGTGAGGCAAATCCTTGTGTGTGAATGGCCTCTCTCATAATTTTCCTTGGAAGAGTATTCCTGGAGCCACTTGACTGGGTCATAGTCACGATCATTTTTAAAGGCCTTTTACACACTTGGCAAAGGCTTTCCAGGAAGATGCTTCCATTAGTTTATCCTCTTTTCAGCACCATAGAGGGGACATAGCCCCGGCAGCTTCATTTCTGACCATGCCTTCCTTCTCTGGTAGCCCCAGCTCCCCATGCTGGGCCTGTTGCTGTGCAATGCACCTGCAACTGAACGCTGTGTTAGGACGGCTGCATCTCTGGCACGCAAATGCCTCTCCCACACAGCTCTCTATCCACAGGGCCTGGCTTCTGCCTTTCCCTAGGTATTTTTTTCTTTCTTAGGATGTGATGCAAAGGTCATGGGCATCACAGGAAAGTTATTATTTTATTTTTGTTTTTGACTTTTTATAAGCAATTAAAATTAGTTTTCAAAAGTTATAATTTTTAAATTATGAAATATGTAAACTAAAGATGGCATAACACTTAAATGTATGGTCTAGAAAATAACCCTAGGACAAATATCCACTAAGATGAAGAACTAGACCATAGCTACCGTTTTCAAAGCCTGTGTGTCTCTGCCACTCATACAGCACCCTTCCTACCAGGCGCACCCACCAGCCTGGCTCGCTTTTCTCTAGTTTTCCATCTATGTGCCGTCCTCTAAATAACACTTTTGGTCGGCCTCTTTCTAAATGTTATTTAATAGAGCCATCCTGCGTCCGTTTGTTTGGCTCCTGCTTCTTTTGCTTCATATGATTTAGAAGATTCATCTAGGTTGTGTGTGTAGTTGCTGTTTGTTTCATTATCTTTCTTCAAGCACTTTCAAGCCATGTTATAAATAGATGGCCACAAGGACCTGTCCTGCTGGGGAGAGCAAGGCCTGCTGGGTAACCTAGAACTTATGGAGCTCTCTGCTGGGCTGAGTGGGGCAGGCTGACGGGTGAGGTGAGAGGTGTGGGTGAGAATCGGTCCCTTGGGAACTGCAGGCTGAGAAGGAAGTCACTTGGCTGAAGTGTGGAATGAATGCAGAGCAGGGCCTGGCCCGGCCCGGGAGGGACTCCAGTGACCAAATCTCTTGGCCTGTAGCTCTCAGGATTGCTCCAGGGTCTGGCACCAGGTGCCTTCCTCAGGGGCAAGAATAGCATGATGGGGGCTAGGGGGGCTGGGAGCCCAGGGGAGGAGAGCAGTGCTTCAGAGGGCCTAAGCGGGTGACTTCCTCCCAGAGAGCGTGGCTGTCACGTGAGGGCTGGTGGGGAAGGTGGCAGCCACAGTTCCACACAGGACAGGAGCATGTCTTTCAGTTTCCAGTTTGCGCTTGAGGGGGCGTGAGGGTTCAGTGGGCTGGTGGCTGGCAGTCCCCTCTCTGTCAGGCCGCACCCACGCCCGCCTGAGCCTCACAGGGCTCTTTGAACTCACTCAGCTCAGGCCTTGCTTTGTTTGCAGCCACTGGATCTCTGCAACCCTGCCCGGACCCTCCTGCTCTCAGAGGAGCTGCTGCTGTACGAGGGGAGGAACAAGGCTGCCCAGGTAAGACTTGCACGCGCCGTGCCCAGGGAGGCCGTCCTGCTGCCGTCGCTGGTTGACCTCTGGCCCTCACCTGTCCGTCTTCCTGAGGGTCTTGGAAGCGTACAGTCTCAGGCTAGAGGAGACCTGGCAAGTCTGCCAGCCCCCTCCCCCTCCCTGCCTCCTTACCAAATGGCTGGCCTGCTTTTTCTTTCACATTTCCGGTGATGGGGAGCTCAGCTCCTCTCAGGGCAGTTTAGTCCATCTTGGCTGGCTTGGACGTTTCCCCAGCCCCTGCAGGCATCCCCTGGTCGGTCCCGGCTTCCTGTAAGGAGCAGAAGAGACGGCACTTGTGCCCCGCTGTGATGAGCGGCTTTGTGGGTGAGAAGATTAAAGCAGTTAGCTGGAGAGATGTTTTAGGGAAGCATCGGTTACCCGAGTTTTCTGAGTCTGTATTAACCCAAATCCCAAATCCTGTGCTGAGAGATCAGTCTGTGGTATATCCTGGCTGTGCCAGCAGAGCTTGGGGGTGGGGGAGGGGGTGCGGGCAGGTCCAGGGCCGGTCTTCCTGGGCCCTCGGCCTGCTTCCTGCTGGTTGGGAGAACCTCGCTTACAATCCCCAGAGTGCCTGGGTATCAGCTCAGCCCCTGAACTTCCAACTGTTTGGGAAGGCAAATGGGAGACCTGGGACCTGGCCAGGCTCTCTGGAGGTTTTAAGGCTTCTGCCAATCATGTCCTGATGCCGAATTGGCTCCACCAAGTTGAGGAGCAGCTGGAGGTAGTGGAAAGTGCAGGGAGCAGGGAAGCAGGAAGCACGTATCCAGCCGCAGCTCTGCTGCTGTCCTCTTGTGACTTCTACCCCTCTTCCTCTGTCTTCCCATCTGAATAGTGGGTATGTAGTGTGTATTTGAGGCATCAAGGGCCGAATCTGAGGTGGGCTGATCTAACAGCCTCAGCATTTTGGGGCACTGTGACTGTGGCTAAAGCAGGCAGCTGGCTTTGCTTCGTTTTGTTGTTTAGTCAAGCAGACCAGAGCTTATATGTTCCAAACGGGCACTGGCTTTGTCGAGGGAGCTCCCTGAGGAGGCTGCGTGCTCATTTCTGCCGCACTGGTATTGCTTACTGTATTTCTGGATCTCTCCTCTGAGAGCGTATCTTCTGAATTGCCTTGCTTTAAGTAAAACTTCATCTGGTATGAGGTTAGGTTTGACCAACAAGCACTGCCTTGGAGCGGTGTTTGGTCAATGCCTGTGATTGTGTCAGGAGTCAGAAGGTGTGGTGGAAATTCATCAGCGCCCGAAGAAGGGGAGCCACCCAAAAACATAGAGAGGAGCACTTTGAAAAGTTCATGGAAAGGGACAGCACTGTGGCATTGTGGGTAAAGCCCCTGCCTGTGACTCCTCCAGCATCCCATGCGGGCGTTGGTACGGGTCCTGGCTGCTCCACTTCCCAATCGGCTCCCTGCTAATGCACCTGGGAAAGCAGAAGATAGCCCAAGTGCTTGGGTCTCTGCACCAATGTAGGAGACCCAGAAGAAGCTCCTGGTTCTTGGCTTCTGTCTGGCCAAGCCCTGGTTGTTGGGCTTACTTGGGGAGTGAACAAGCAGATGGAGGATCCCTCTCTCTCTCTCTCTCTCTCTCTCTCTCTCTCTGTAACTCTGTCTTTCAAATAATAAATAAAATAAATCTTAGAAAAAAATAAAAACAATGCAATGAAATTACACAAAGAAAGTTCACAGAAAATGGAATTAAAAGGTAAGTGTGGGGACTGGCACCATGCGGTAGCACATAAAGCTGTTGACTGTGGAGTTGGCATCCCATATGGATGCTGGTTTGAGTGCCGGCTGTTCCACTTTTGATCCAGCTCCCTGCTAATGGCCTGGGGAAAGCAGTAGGAGATGGCCCAAGACCTGGAAGAAGCTCCTGGCTCTTGGCTTTGAACAGGCCCAGTTCCAACCATTAGGGCCATTTGGAGAGTGAACCAGCAGATGGAAGATTTCTCTCTCTGTAACTCTGCCTTTCAAATAAAACAAAAAGTTTTTTGTAAAAAAATATGTGTGTTGTGCTGTTGAAATGTTTTGGAATCTATGCATCTGAGAAACTTCAAAAGGTTCATAGAAAATGCATATTATGCAAAAATTATGCATGGATTTCAAAACTTGCTTCAACATAAACTTATCTTTTAATTCCATTTTTACATACCCTTATACATATGTCTAGATTTGTTCTTTTAAATTTTGCTCAGCATTAAAGCTGCACATTTTTTAAGGCTTGTTTGTACATTTGAAAGGTAGAATCAGAGAGAGAGAGAGAGAGAGAGAGAGGGCTCTTCAGTCTGCAGGGTTCATTCTCCAAATGACTGCAACAACTCGGGCTGAGCCAGGCTGAAGCCAGGAGCCTGGAACTCCATTTGGATCTCCCACATAGGTGGCAGGGGCCCAAGGACTGGGACCATCTTTAGCTGCTTTTTCGGGTAGGAGCATTTACAGGGAGCTGGATTGCAAGTAGAGCAGCTGAAACTCGAGCGAGCACTCCGATACAGGTGCTGGTGTGGCAAGTGGCAGCTTAACCCACTGTGCGGCAGAGCTGGCCCCTACTCTGCAGATGTTGGGCACTTTCCTGCGTGTCCTCACTCTGTGTCCATTTCAGGAACTGAATCCCAGTGGGGTGGGGGCACCCCCATGGGAAGCACGATGAGGAAACTGAGGCTCGGGTGACATTCACTAGGACCCGAGGGCTTCAAGGTTGGGGAGGGCTGGAGCCAGGAATTAGTTCTTCAGTCTCTGGCTCAGCACCGCTTCCTGTGATCCCACGCTGCCTCTGGCATGATTGTTTAAAAACAAACCAGCAAGCCCAAGCTGAAGCCATCCAGAAAAATCTTTGCCTTGTGCGTCTTTGGAGCCTTAAAACCAAGAACATCCACCCACCCCTTGAAGATTGAAGGAAGCGATTTGAAGACAAGTAAAATAAATACATTCCTTTCTCCTGCATTGTGATGGCAACCAACTATGTGGCTCCTTGGTGCCCTATCATGTTATTAAGCCAAAAATACAAACCAGCTCCAGAGAGATCTGGATAAATTCATAGAGCCCCAGTGTTGGTCAGACTCTCAGGAATCATTTCTTCCAATTGCTTCCCTATAACTTTCCAGCTACAGATTTCCTGGTCAGTTCTCCTCGGGGCAATGGAGAACACTAAATTTTAGAAAGTCTCTACGCAGAATTAATGTCTGTATTTCTGGAATGTTCTTTCCTCTTGCTTCTTTGTCCCATCTCTTCTCTGGGCAGGATCAGATTTGCTAATGTCTGTGAGCCAATCCAGTCCCACACCATGAACTGTCCCCCCCTGCCCCATCACACCCCGTGCTAAAAATCACACGCTTGAGTATCCTGAGATCAGACCAGCACTTTGGAGCAGCCTCACTGAAGCCTTCAAACCATAGTAACTGCGCGTGTGCTGCAGAGGCCAGGCTTGTGCTAGGTTCCAGGAATACTATGAAGCACCGGACACACCCTCACTTTACACTCTGACTCATTCAGTTTACCATTAACCAAGGCACCAAGGTCTTTTCTGCAAACCCTGCCTTTAGGCCAGATTCCCGGGAGAAGGTATGGTTAGGGCCCCTTGGGAGAAGTCACCCTCCAAATTGTAAGGATTCCAGTAACCAAATGGTCCCCTCAATCCCTGACCCTTTGGGAGAACAGATGTGTCCTTGGAGCACGTGTGGAGAAGACACCTGGTGACTCCATGGCCTGTGGGGGGAAGCCAGCAGGTGCCTGTTCCAGGGAGATGGCGTCATTCTACCATGGCCAGCAGGATGCTGGTGACATGGGAGGGGGCCACGTGTCCTCCCCAGGCACGCTCGCTCTCCGCCTTGCCTCAAGCTGTGTGCCAGCTCTGCCTTTTTCCTGACCTGACCTTTGGGGAAATTTTTCATTCATGCCTTAATCACTTCCTGTCTAGACCATATTCTCAGCTCTGGGACTCAGCCCCAGCAGTGGCCTGGGGCTTTTCTCACCTTGCCCTGGCTCCCCCCACTTGCCTTCCATGCAGTCTTCCCTGGGCCTGCGCCATCTTTTGTCTCCCCAGGTTGTCTCCTCCAGCCCTTCCTTTGCGGCCTTTCCTGTGGGTCGGGAGGTGACTGCCAGATTGCCCTGGAGTTGGGGGCATCTGTTGGGGGAGCCTGAGGGTTTGCAGCTAGCTTTGAGTCTTCTTTCTGTCGCCTTGCACTTTGAGGTCCTTGCCTCAGACAACCAACCCCTCAAATCCTCATGAACTCTGTGTTTTTTCCCCCCCTTCCTTTAACTACTTTATTATTATTTGGTCTCCTTTGTCCCTCTTCTTTTTGGAATCCCTGTTTGGATTCTTTTACATTCAGTGATTGGACAGCTATAGGGTCAGACAGACCTGGCTGTGTGGCTATGGACAGGTCACTTAACCTCTCTGATCTGTAGGGTCCTCACGTGTAAATGAGGGCAATGATGTTATTTAAATGAGGATCCACTGAGCAGGAAGTAACTCACTCCCAAGATCCCTTCCAGCCCACAGCTCTGGAGCCTCCATGTTTGGGCCCCGCTGGAGAAGCCAGAGCTGCTGCCAGTCTCCTGTTTGAGGACATCTGGTCCCCTATTGTCTGTGTGGCCCATATCCCCTCATTTTCCTGTGTTTATGCTACTTTCAAAAAGCCAAGAGATTCTTGGAATACAAGATATTTTCAAATTATAAAAATAACAGAGTCTTATTGCAAAATAATGCGAATTAAGCAGAAATATATAAAGTCAAGTCCCACGCCCCTGGGTGTAAGGAATGTGTGAGTATTCTAAGTAGTGAAAAGATCTATAGGGGTGTGCGGTCGGTGCTGAGACTAAGATACCACTTAAGATGCCTGCGTCCCACATTGGAGTGCCTGGGTTCAAATCCTGGCCCCGCTCCTGAGTCCAGCTCCCTGCTCATGCATCCTGGGAGGCAGCACGTGATGGCTCAAGTACTTGGGTACTGGCTATGCACATGGGCAGCCCAGATTGAGTTCTGGCCTCCTGACTGGCCTGGCACAGCCCTGGCTATTGCGGGTATTTGGGGGAATGAAACAAGATGGAAACTCTCTCCCTGCCTATCTCTGTCTCTCTGCCTTTCAAATTAAAATTAATAAAAAGTTAAATAAAAATGGAGAGAGATCTATAGTTTTACAAAAAGTGGATCATACTTTCGGTATTTCTGCCCACTGTGCTATTTTGGCTTCTGATAGATTTTTAGTTCTGCCCACACAGCCGTCCTTTGTGCTTTGCATGGTCACATCAGTTCTGCCACATGAACATAACGTGGCTTGTGTCCTCCATCCTCTCTGGCTGGGCATTTGCATTGTTGGTGAGAGCATCCTTGTAGGTTGCTATTTACGTATCCTGGTGTTCTTGGAGGAGGGAGTCCTAGGAGTGCGTGGTGCGGACTTGACAGCTTTCACGCAGCGTGTTGACCCCTTACATTTCAACAGCAATCCAGCGCACTCTCGCTGTGCCCCTCAGTCCGTCCCAAGTACCTGGCTGATTCTTTCTACGAAACAAGCGACGGAACAGCGAAATGTCAGGTTTTGACACCTCAAAGGGGAGTTCACATAATTAATACTTTGTTTTCTTTCGAGACTCTAAAATTGGATTTTATTGCTTTTTGCTGAAAGGCCACCGCAGGATTTACACAACAAAGACCAGTGTAATCTTCAGTGGCATTAGAGGATCAAGTGGATTTTTTTTTAGCATCCAAATATGCTGAGCATGCCTGTTGGTTTACCTATAATGTCTAAAAATAGTCTTCTCCTTTGTTTTTGGAGCAGCAGATACATGTATGTATCTGTATTGGTGCATAAGGAACTGGCTTTTTCTCCAAATGATTTATGATTAATGCAGTTAGTGTTTTCTGTAAGGACTTTGGAAATAGAACCTCACAGTGCACAATGTTCACTCCAAAGGGCTTGTGCAAGGAGCCTGGGAAGGACCCAGGGACCTGGCGGGAGAGTCCAGGGTGGTCATTTGGTCAAAGAGGTGGGCTGGGGGCCTCGGGCTGTAGAGAGACCTGCCCAGGCTGTCTGCCATGGAGGGTGACAGCCCTTCTTGGTCTCCTGTTCCTTTTCTCCGGCTTTGAGGAGTGGAAGTGTAGGAAAGTGGCGGGTGGAGGGGCTGTCTCCTCTTCAGGCAGCTCTCTGTGCAGGCCTGAGTTGCTCCTTGTTCTGCCCCAGCTGCCAAGGTTGCATTACCCGGAGCTCCAAGGGAGGCTGGGGCTCCCATGCCCAGGGGACAGCGGAGCAGCCTGTTTGCCTTCTTCCGGTGCAGGTAACCCTGTTTGCCTACTCGGACCTGCTGCTCTTCACGAAGGAGGACGAGCCTGGCCGCTGCAATGTCCTGAGGAACCCCCTGTACCTCCAGAGCGTGAAGCTGCAGGAAGGTAGGAGGTGCCCCGCTGCCGCGGCAGCAGGCAGCACGGTGCTGGTGTTCCGTTCTCCCCTGGCAAGACCTCTGCTGCGCCCCGAGCTTCCCAGGGACATTTCTGTCCTAGGGAGTGAGGGGGTGGGAAGAGCTTTGCACTCAGTGCCGTGTCCTGAGTGTCTCAGCCCTGCCCCTCACTACCAGCTTGACCTTCCTCAGCCTCTCTGTTTCCTCCTGTGTGAGTGGGGATAATAATAGCATCTTAGAAAGTTGTGAAGATTAAATGAGGTCATATATGCAAAGCGCCTGGCCCACAACAGGTGGCCAATAAGTGCTTGTTGCCGCCCCCACTCGCCACACAGCTCTGCCATCGGAAACCACGGCCTCTTCTACCCGCAGCTGCGAGGCCCTGCCAGAGCTGGCGAGCAGGAGCCAGTGGGAGTGTGGAGTGAATGTCTAACCCGCCTGTGCACTGCACCGCCTGCACTCGGGCCAGCCAGCCGGGAAGCAGCTGGGAGTATCTGTCGGGCGGTTTGGTTTGGCGCCTGAGGTCTCCGCTGTGAAGGGCTCGATTTCCTCTCCCAGATTATAAAAACAACAACAGACCTGTCTGAGCACGGGTGACAGGGGCAGGGAGGAAAATGTGACCCAGCAAAAGAATTCTGTTTGGGCGGGTTTTGCTCCAGGAAAACTTCCTGAGTGCTTGCAAAGCCGTCCTGCACACAGGGCCCCTGGAAGCTGTCAGTGTGAGAACCGCTCTCCGGGCGCCTCGGCACAGGAAGGCACGGACTTTTCCTTCTCCGCCTCCGGCTTTCTCCAGGGCGGCCCCCGAGGGGCAGTGAGGACGAGTAGGCCTCTGAGCTGCCAGGCCAGGGGGCTCCCTTGGGCCAGCCAGAGGGGAGCAGCCTGGACTTCTGGCAGCTCTGCCCTTGGCCTCCCGGCTGCTTGCCTGCCGCTTTCTGGCACCCGGCTTCCCCCTGCACTCCCCTCTCCCCTGTCCCCCAGCGTGCAGGTTTGTACCCAGGCACCCATGGGATAGCTCTTCTCTGCCGCCCTCTCCCTACTCCCAGCTCAGACAATCTAGGACCCAGCCAAACGTGAGGAGCCCAGCATGGGGGCCCTAATGTACACTGATTCGCTCTGAGACCTGGACCCTTGCTCTGTGCTACACCTGGCAGGTCTGGGGCCCGAGCCTAGGACCCTCTTTGCTGCTAAAAGGAGGGAGGGAAGAGAAGGTTGCGTTTCAGGTAGAGTCTGGGGATGGAAAGAGGGCAGTGCCAGACCTGGAGGCAGTAATGGTGGTGCGGGGGTCTGGCCTTGGCTTTGCTGCTAATGCACACTTGGAGTACACCCTCCCCCCATGCCATTTCCGTTTTCAGAGCCTCAGCTTCTCTGACAGGGGACGTAAGGGTGGGGCCAGCTCCACCCCTCCAGCTCTGACACCTCCCAGACAGGACCCTCCCAGGGTTGGGGTGCTGTGAGGAGCTAGACCATGAGTGTACCTTCTTGCCTCCACCCCTCAGGCCTGGACTGGGACTTGGTTGGATTTTCCTCTCCTAGAACCCCCAGACCCAAAAGTTGGGGAGCTCCTGTGGACAGGATGGCCTCTCATTAACATTGCTTATGGCAGGAAACTCCTTGGTTTCTTGTTTGTCTCTTTGAAATCAACATGAATGCCAAGGTCAGCGAAGGTGCCACTGACCTTGCCTGATGGTCCCTGGGAGGAGGGAATCTGCCCCACCCCAGGGACCAAGGACTCCATCATGCAACTTGCCTGAAGGGTCCCTAGCCCCTCGGGCCATGCACATGATCAGGGCCTGGCATGGGACATGGACCATCATGGATGCCCCATGGACATTTGTTGGGTGAATGAATGAATGATTACAAGAAGGCCTGGGCCAGCCTAGGAGGAGGGTGAGATGGGGCAGGTTACACCCCTCCCCCTGGGCTCCCCACCAGCAGCCACTCACGTTCTGCCTGCCCTCCTCCCGCCCAGCTTGCCCTTAGCCTCAGCAGGCCTGTGGTCAGTGGGATGGGAATAGGCAGAGAGCTGGCGTTAGTGACATTGGGACCCCTCTGGTCAGCCCGGCCCATTGTGGTCTCTTCCTGCCTCTGCCACCTGCTGGCTTTGCTACTCTTTGTGTTTTTGTCTCCCAGGTGGCAGCATCACGCCCACAGTGTGTCTTGCTGACTAGCTGTGGTCTCGGAAATGGCCTAGAAATGTCCGCTTGATTCCTGGGCGCTGGACTCGCCCTGGGGAGCCAGGGGCCCAGTCTTGGAAACTTAGCTGCCAAGGTCCCACCCAGCTACGGGAATGCTTGCAGCTAGATCTTAGACCTTTTCTGAGTGCTTCCTCAGAGCTCAGTCAGTGCGGGTGGCCAGGGCGGTGGCCGGGGTCGGGGTGGGGTGGGGTGGGGAGCCACATTCCCCTCTGGAGAGCAGAGCCTTGCGGAAGTGCAGAGGAGTCAACCTGCAGCCAGGCGGGAGGGTGAGGCTGTGGTCACCGACACAGGCTTTGGAAGTAGCCGCCTGCCTTCAAACCTGAGCTTTATTCACTGTGTGCCTTGAACAAGATATTTGCCCGCCCTGGGCCTCAGTCTTGGTGTCTGGAGAATGGAGACCACAGCCTTCATGGCTAGCGTCAGAGGAAAGAGGAGAGGGTTTGGTGAGTGGTGGAGTCTGAGAACGAGGCGGAGGGGCACATGTGGGCCAGGAAGCTGTCCCTAGACTCTGCCCGGCCCTTGGCGGGGGCTCACTGCACATGGTGGGACGTGAGACGCACTCCAGGACCACATGGCTCCTGGTTAGCTCTCAGAAGGGCCGAGCACTTGGGGAGTTTGAAGGAAGACGCGAATGTATGTTGGTGCCCTGCTCCTCGCAGCTCGCAGCTCAGCCGCTCAGCGGGCCGCCCAGCAGGGCTTTCCTGGGTCAGCCCCTTGCAGCCTGCGGCTCCTCTCCGCCCCCTCCACTCCGCACTTCTTTCTCAGGCCCTGAGCCATGCTGAGCGCTGCCCCCATTCCATCCTTCTCGCAAAGTGCTGGCAGCACAAGGCTGTGACGGGGAGCAGAGCGCAGTGAGCGTTCACAGTGATGCAGGGCCGGCGGGCCAGGAGGGGTTCGGCTGGCACGCGTCAAGGCATCCGTCCACCCTCCCCGGCGCAGGGAGCATGTCCCGGGGTGTGTCCCCCTGACCTTCGTCTCCTGGCTCCTTGAGGCTCATCTCCTGGGCTTTCTCAGTCCCTCCAGCGCTGTGTCCCGGCCAGCTTTCCATTTCGCTTACTTTCTTCCATAGATCTGTTGGCCCACTCTTGGCACTGGGGTCTGCTTGTGGAAAGGTCAGGAAGCGACCCAGTTGCTTTCTTACGGGAAAACAGCCACCTCCTCTGGTCTCCACCCTCAACGGCACTAGAAACCGGCAGCAGACACTTCGGACTGTGGTTTTCTGAAACACGATGGCGTTCTTCCCTCCCAACCCCTCTCTCAGCCGGGAGAGCTCGAAAGTTGGTTCTCCCTCTGCCCATAGCAAGCCCCCATTGACTTGGAAGCTGTTGGTATCAGGCTCTGGCTGGCAGCCCCCAGCCCTAGGGATATTTTTGTCTAGGGAACTGCTTGTGGACTTGCTTCCAGGGTGCCTGGTCTACACCCACACCAAGGCCCTCACTCCCTGCTTTTCCTGGGAGCTGACCTGACCCACATTCTCTGTTTCCACCTTGCTGCCTTCTCCTTACAACACGCTTTGGTTTTGTGGCTGTTTCTTTGCTTCAACTATGTGTTGAGGGCATCTACTTTGGGCCCAGCACTAGGCCGGGTGCCTTGATAGGAGAGAGGGGCTGAGCAGGACCAACATGGTGGGTGGTTGAGGGGTGGAGTATGTAGTGGGTTGGAGCCTGTCCTCTGGATGCTGCCCACATTTAAATCTAAAGTCTTGGGGCTGGCATTGTGGTGCAGTGGGTTAAGCCACTGCCTACAACGTCAGCATCCTATACAGGAGCCAGTTTGAGTCCCAGCTGTTCCATTTTGCATCCAGTTCTCTACTACAGCATTTGGGGGAGGAGAAGAAGATGGCCCAAGTGCTTGGGCCCCTGCTACCCACTGTTTTATGGGGGACCCATATGGAGTTCTAGTTTTTTGGCTTCAGTCTGGCCCAGCTCAGGCCATTTTGGGGTGTGAACCAGTGGGTAGAAGCTCTCTCTGTAATCTTAAAGAAAAAAAAAAATTAATCTTAGTCTCCTTACTGTAAGCTCCTGAGAGGTGCTTGTGATGAGGGTGGAGCTTATGCATGGGAAGCATTTAGAGCAGCAGGGGGCGCATAGCCCTGTGGTACTGGAGGCTCTCTGGCACGCAAGTATCACACCTGTGCTGACAGCCTGTCCGGTGAGGTCAGTTGCTGAAGTACAGGGAGCTCCTAACTGCACCACGCCTGGGCCCCAACAAGCGGCCCGTGGGGCATGCTGCTGGGTCCTGAGGCATGGCCGTGGTGGTCAGTGCAGGTGTTCTGGAGGAGGAGAGGGGGTGGAGGCAGGGCGTCTTCTCGGCACTGTGTCCCTTCAGGAGATCATGTGCTTCTGCATCTCCACTCCTTTGCCCAGGCTCTTCCCACCTCCTGCAGTGCCCTTTCTTCCAGTCTCCAGTTCTAGCTCAAGAGGGGCCTCCTCCTCTAGGAAGCCTTCCCCAGCAGCAGGGGCTGCTCTCTCTGAGCAAATCCTTTCCTGCCTGTATTCTACCTGGGAACCTGCTTGGGGTTGAGGAGGGAGCAGCTGCCTTCCAGCAGGGAGAGGGCTTGCTGACTGTTGAGTCTGGGATCCTAGACCAGGGTGAGGGGGTGCAAGCTGGGCTGGGAAGCCATCTCTGGGCTGCACGCACAGCCCACACATTTCTGGTGGGAAACAAGGCCCACCCAGGAACCGGATGGCTCCTTGTATTTCAAAATGGCGAAGACAGTTGGAGCGTATAAAGGAGAGCCCAGGCGTCTGCTGCCTCTGTGTCCCGCATTGCAGGGATCTTGGAAAGGGCAGGTCCTCCTGGGATGCATGGCAGCTCCTGCCTCTGGCTGTTGGTCGCTTGGAAGGTGCTCCCGGTTCCCTGTCCTGGATGGGATTTCAACATTCCTAGGGTCAGGCTGACCGGCAGGCGAATGCCTTGCGGCTGAACATCACTCTGGCTGGTGACTAGTGGGCTTCCCTCTAGAGACTTCCCTATTGCCTGGGTCTTCCTCTTTCTCCCTCTTCTTCCGGGAAAGCGCCACACTCAGGGTCTGGACGGTTCAGCGGCTGGGACTCTTCAGCCAGGGCTAACACGGGTCTTCCTTTCTGTCCCTTTAAAGGCTCTTCCGAGGACCTGAAATTCTGTGTGCTGTACCTGGCAGAGGTGAGTCCTTCCCTTTGACTTTGAGGAGAGAGGTCTGTGTCCTGGCACTTGAGGAAAGATGTTGGGCTGGGTTCCTTGATGCCAGCCTCCCCAGTAGGGGTCATGCAGGGGGCCCAGGGAAGTCCAGAATGGCAAGCTCCTTGCTCGGTAGCAGGGAGGTAGCATCCCTACCTCTCTGGTCTCTGTGAAAGAGCAGTAGACAAGGAAGCACTGGGAATGGCTTCATGATGGAGTCCTCGCAGAAGCCTGAGAGAGCACAGCCCAAGTTGCACGTCCCCCTTCCTCTAGGGCTCACCCTGATTCCCGTTGTCCTCATTCTTTGAACAGACCTCTGGGAGAGAAGACAGTTGATAAGATGTTAGCTTCAGAGGCAGTGCACATGTAGGAGGTGAGCTGGGGACTCTGGCTACTGGAACTCA
The DNA here is from genome assembly GCF_033115175.1 of Lepus europaeus. Lineage (NCBI taxonomy): Eukaryota > Metazoa > Chordata > Mammalia > Lagomorpha > Leporidae > Lepus > Lepus europaeus. Next base: position 20,745,396 of record NC_084838.1, on the reverse strand, counting down.
GACCTGAGGACCAAGGAAGCCTTGGGTGCCCTCCCTTGGGGCAGTCACATCCCACCAGGGTACAGGTGTGACAGGTGGGATCCCTTCAGTGTTGGAGATGTTGAGTCCTATGGAGCCAAGTGAGCAGGGAGCAGGTAGAAGCCCAGGCTGGCCCCTCCTCCAGCCTCACCACTCTGGATTCCGCTTGGCTCAATAAGCCTTGCAAGGGTTATCCAGGCTCCTTTGTGCCCAGAGAGCTTCCTGCAGGCTGGGTTTGTTTTTCCCAGAGAAAAAGCACTTCTGCTGTGTTGGTTTCCAAGGATCTGTGACCTCCTAGTCCTCCGAAGATTGATGGTGTGATACTTAGTTCAGTAATGTGCCAGGTGATCTGACCCCAGGGGGCTAGGATAATGAAGTTCATGGGCAGCTACAAGCCTCTCTGTTCTCTTAATGGATTGGTGTTCATGAGAGGCACATCTGTAATGCAAGGAAGACAAATGCCTGCTTGGTCCGCAGCTTGGGACATTCTTGATGTGGGTGGTTTTAGGTCCCATGGAGAGCCCAGACTCACATCTTGATGGGAACTTCCAGCATGTGGTCCCCCAGAGAAGAAACCAGGAGAAGAGAGTCAGGATTTGGAGAGGCTTTTCCACTCTGCATTGAGGCAGTGCCAGTGCCAAGGTGTTCTCTCTGATAGCTCCCTGGCCACAAAGGTTCTGGATAGTGTTGCCCTCTACAGTCCTTGGCTCTGGGTCCCTAGCCCCTGGACAGGTGTCCCTCAGCCCCTGCAATCCCTGGGGCAGATGTGCCTCTGACTGGCTTCCGAGCACCCAGGGTTATTGGGTCAATTGGCACATTGGTCAGGGACCATCTCCCAGCCTGGAGTCTGATCCTGGCTTCATTAATTTAAGAGTCCTGGCCTTGGAGTTAGGAAGGCAGGTCTGCCAGTTCCTGAGCGATCTGGGGCAAGTTATGTAGTTATCTGACAAGAGGCCGACGAGGTCCACCTTGCCGGGCTGTTGTAGTGATTAAATGAGATTCAATGAGATGCTGCATCCAGAGCACTTAGCACAGAGCCTGGCACACAGCGAGTGCTCAATAATGCTAGCTATCATTATTTTCAGATTCATAACAAGGGGAAGAGCTTTTCATATTCATTTTCTCTCCATTAGAGACATCACCAATGCCTTATTGATCTTTTAAAATGAAAGTTAGAAGGAATTGCTCCTATTCTTTGTGTACACATTCAGATAGAGCAAGAGCCCAGGCTCCGGAGGAGGCAGAAGGCAAACCATGAATCTCCTCTTCCAGACCTGGGCAGACAACTTACCCTCTCTGGGTCTTAGTGCTCGCAACTGAAAAATGGGCATAGCCGTGCCTTTGCTTCCTCCCTCTGTTGTAGGGCCATTAGGAGAACTGCATGAAATGAGAGAACGTTTGTCAAAATACAGGGACAAACTTTAACTGTAGCTGCAGAGAAAACATTTTAGTTTTTACAAAAACAAAATTAACTCAGGATGAAGGAGGTCAGGCAAGATGGGGTTTTGAAGAGGCCGGGTGGAACTGGGTCTCTGGTTGGATTTGAGGATGCCCACGTTCCAAGGCAGGGATCTGCTGTGCATCCCAGAGGTCTGTGCGGGGCAGCACTGCCTGTGAGTAAGTTTCCTGAGGATGCCTTCAGGGAAGCTTATGGGCTTGGCCCTGGAGCCTGGGATTGAGGACACGCTGGGAGCTGGCTCAGCTGGATCACATGCTGGCTCCAGAGAGATGGTTCTCATGTTAGGGAAGCCACCAGGAAGTGAGGGCTCCCAGTTTAGACAGATTTAGGGAGATGGGAACTCAGTCTCTCCGGAGGGAGCTGGCTCAGCGCTTTTTCCTTTGGCCAGGCCAGTTTCCAAGCTCAGACTCCTACAAATATTTGTCCATCTAAGACAGTCCGTCCCTACTCCTGGGCCCAGCCTGGGTTTCAGCCCTTGTTGCTTTGGAAGCCTGCTGGGTCCTCTAGCATTATCAGTGTTTTCAGCCTCAAGCTCTCAGGGCCAGAGAGCTGCCCTACATGCTGCTACTGAGACAGGCAGTGTGGTCGCCACCCCACGCGGGGAGGCATGGCTTTCCCCAATTCCGAAGGAGCCTCCGTGCTCAGTGCTATGGACTCAGGGGCTTATTGAATCTCAACTGCTTGTGACAAATGATAGGGCTGCTAGGTCAGATGGTGACACGTGGCTTCCCAAAGAGGAGGGGAGCAGGAGTGGGTCTTGCAGGTGTCAGTAGGGTGGAGATGGTCACAGCTGCCACCTTGCACGGTTGTTGGAAGAAATGGGAAGGCATTGCTGGTCAAGTGCTTTGCACAGTGTGGGGCACTGGGTGGGAGGGCAGACTTAGACTCAGGGCCGTGAGAGGCTGTCTGTTAACTTCTGCAGGGAGGGTCGAGCGGGCTGCAGATGTCCAGCAAGCTGCCAGGAATTCTGCAGGTGCTCGTAGGCCCACTGGCCTAGAGTCTGTTCTGAAGGTTTGCACTCTGCTTGCCTTCAGGGCCCATCTGCCGCGGGAGGGTCCTGCCAGCCAGGTGTGCAGCAGCCTCCCCAGGTTCCGGGGTGAAATTCCGCAGGTTTTTCTCCAAGTCCTTGAGTCTTCTCTCTGCCATTCCTTGGCAGTGAGACTCAGTGAAGCCCTTGGCCACTCTGGGCTTTGGTTTTCCCCTTCTGGAAAATGGGAACAACGACCCACGTCCTCAGGCCTCTTTGTGGAATGGCCCAGATGCTCAGGTGATCGTAGATGAGAAAGTGCTTTTGAGGACTGAGAATTAGCTATAAAGAATTGGGATGAAGATGGGATTCCCGCTTCAGAGCAGAGCAGAGCAGAGCAGAGGACACTGAGGCTTAGCGGGAGGAATTTGCTGGATCCCACCCAGGTGGATACAAGCTGGGCTGGAAGGCTGAGGCCAGGGCATGGCCTTGGCAGGCTGGGAGGGACCGTGGTCCTCACTCACCCCTCCATTTGCAGGGGACCAGGACAGGACAAGGGGCAGAGGGCTCTCTGGTCAGTGGCTGCCCTGCCTGACTTCTCCCAGGGAAATCTTGAGTCCTTTGCTGGGTGTGTCCCTGTCCCTCCCGCTCCTCCTGCAGTGGGCGGGAGGGTTCTGGGAAGCAGCAGGAGCTCCAGTGTTGCCCAGCACATGGCTGCAGTCCCTGAGGGCAGTGGCCAGGGCTCTCCTCTGCGGCCTTCAGGAAAACCAGCAGCCGAGGACTTAAGGCAGCAGAGGAATGGCTGGCACCCAGGGGACACTTCACATTGCGGGGGGGGGGGGGGGGGGGGGACCACCCTGAAGTGTGGGAAAATCCCCGAATGATGCTAGGTGATGCCAACAGCCATCCCTGGCTCAGGGCCTCTGCTTTGCTGTCCTCTGCCTAGGGCTGCTTCTCCCAAGCACTCTCCTGGCTGGCTCCCTCTTGTTATGTAGCCCTGAGCTCCAGCGTCACCCCCTTCTAAGGGGACTTTTCTGACCACTTCGCTTAAGGGTGGCCTTGCTTTCTGAGGTTTGTGACTTTTCACGGTTTCTCATTGTATCATTATGTATTTCTTTATTGTCCTGACCCCCGAACTCAAGGGTGGTAAGGGCTTTGTCCCCTCTACCTCCTTATCTCCAGTGCCTAGGCTGGTCCCTGACGCGGAGCAGGTGCTCAAATACTGTTTACTCGGTGAGCACTTCCTGACCTGTAGCAATGGCTGCTGTGTCACGAGGCCTGGGCTGTCTTCACCGCTCGCCTTCTCCGTACCCTGAGAGGTGGATGATGTTGCTATCACCCCAGTTTACAGAAAGCTCTCAACTCTCCTGAGCTGGGAAATGCAGAGTGGGATCAAACCAGGCCTGTCCAGCTGCAGGATAAGGAGGGCCTGGGTGGGAGCACTGTCTTTTTCTCCGTTCTAAGTGTCTCATGCTCTTAGCTCCCTGGCTTCACCCATCTAATTGCTGTCCTGTGGGGCTCTAATAAATTCCCTTGGAGTTAGAAAGTGTCCAGTAGTGGGTGGTGACCCTAGGTGGTGGCACCGCCCTGCCCCGCCCCCAGCACATTCTGACTGCTTCCTGGTGACTCCCTGGGTCCTGAAGCTCCCCTGCTTGTACCAAGGCTGGCCTGGGTTTGACTCCTGGAAGTTCCTCCAGACAACCAGAGCTTACAGAGGCCCATCCCTGCTATGTACTCTATGAGGCCCAGAGGACTAAGGCCTTCCTAGAAGGAGTTTATGGTCTACTTGGTGGGATTAAATGATAGCCATGCCAGAGATGTGGTTGTCCACAGTTGGGCTGAACAACCATTGATGTCAGCCAGCTCACACGCTGGGCAGTGGTGGAACTGCAGAGGGTTACGTGACTGCCCATCATAGGCTTCCCAGAGGGACCTGAGTGGCTGTTTGGGTTCTGTTGGTGTGTCTGTCCAACGCTTCTAACCTCGGCCTTGTGACCGGAGGAGTGTGCCCTGAAGGAGAGGGGTTCTGAGAGCTGGATGGAAGTACTAGCTGCACAGAGCATCAGCCTGTGGCTTTAGCTCGCTGTGTTCCCCATGGCTCCCCCAGCTGCCACCTTGCTCTGTCTGCCCCCCGGACTGACCTCATCATTCTGTCCCCACAGGCCTCCACTGTGCTGGGAGCCACTGCCTCTCTCCTCTCCCCTCCCCCGCGGGCCTGCAGCTCACCAGCTGCCCCCAACCTTGCTTCCCAGCTTCTCTGGCTGCCTCAGTGTCACCAGGGATTAGTGTGCATTTGTGGCTTTTAGTGGGCGCTCCCCTCCCCACTGCAGCCTCGCCCTCAGGAGCCTAGGGCTGGGCTTGGGCCTGGGAGCCCCCTGCTCGGGGAGCAGCCCTGACCGTCCCTCTCTCTGTTTCCCTGACGTCAGAAGGCAGAGTGCTTATTCACTTTGGAGGCACACTCACAGGAGCAGAAGAAGAGAGTGTGCTGGTGCCTGGCGGAGAACATCGCCAAGCAGCAACAGCTGGCAACCTCGCCCCTGCAGAGCAAGGTAAGGGCCTTGTCCGCCGCCTCACCCCTGCAGAGCAAGGTAAGGGCTCCCTCCACCTCGCTTCCCAAGGCTGGCCTCCACCCTCAAGCCTCGGAGTTGAGTTTGGGGCTGGCAACTTGCATCTGGGCAGTGATCTCCTGGTAAGGGGGCCTGTGCTTAATGTCTCTGACCTTGGCTTTTCACTGGGTCCATTGAGTGGATTTGACATTGCCTGAGCAGATTGGCAGAGACAAATTGAGCCTGACCCATCAGCTCTTGGCACTGTTCTTTTTGGTTTGCCTGTGACTGGGCTTCATTTGGGCTGGCCTCCCTGGTGCTCGCTCCCCTCTGCCCACGGGCAGGCTTTGCCCAGGGGCGGTGTGCTGGTGTTGAACACTGGCCCGAGGCAGACATTATCGAGGGGAGGTTTGCGGCAGAAGCTGTTACAGTGGGATACAGGCCAGAGGCAGGCGAGCTGCGTTTCCACCGCTGGGGCTAAGGACTAGCCAGCCGGAGCATCAGAGAAGACCCAACTCTGGGGAGGCCCATCTGGGCCAGGCCCACTCAGCTGGTCCAGTGGCTGGGAAGGGAGAGGGGATGGGATGTGATGGGAGCTGGACCAGTGCCTTTCCCTTTGACCCCCCAGATGCCAAGCACAAAGCATAGTCACCATCCCCCATCGCTGAGACTTTCAGGTCTCTTCTCTTTCTGAATGTGGGCCCCTGAGGGGGTTGGGTCTGACTGGCTGCACAGTTGCTAGGTGTGGTTGCTTTGCCCAACCTGGGAGAAGAGGAGAGATGAGTGCGAGCTACAGCTGGAAACTCGCTGGGCTGGGTGCTCACCAGGCCAGGTGGGGGTGTGCATCAGACCCGCTGTGGCAGGAACTGGGGGGGAGGGGGCGGCAGCCTCTCCTGAGCACTCCCCAGCCACCCCCGCAGGGAGTGAGCCCCTAGAACTGTGTCTGCTGAGTGTGAACACACGTGATCTTGCTTGACATTAGGCAGGGGTGCGATTAAGTTTGGTGAGGGAAGACAGCGGGCAGGGCAGGGATCCTGGGTCTCACTGTGTCTTCAGTGTGACCTTGGGCAAGTCACTCCGCTGCTGTGCGCTTTGATGTCCCTATCAGTGACGTGGGGACACTGGTTCCTCCCCCAGAGGGTTGCTGTGGATTTGCAGAAGGGCTGACATAGATCTCGTGTAGTTCGTAGCACAGGCACTCACTTGCCCACAGCTGTGGGGAAGACGCTGCCCCCATCCTGCTCCCGACGGTGCAGGTTCCCACCATCAAGTTCATCTCTTGAAAAGAGACCTGCCACCATGGCAACTGCCGGCCTTTCCCCGTTGGTCTGGCCTGGGCCACGGCCACAGTCCAGGCTGCTCTCTCTTCACTGAGCAGCCACTGCGGCGCTGGATGGCTGAACGTGTGCCTCCAGCTTGCTTTGCGTTGCACTGACTTAGTTCCTCCTCTTCTGAAGGAAAGAGGATGTTTGTGCCTGGGCTTCCGAGTTGCTGGCTCCAGCATATGTCAGCAATAGCCTTCTCAACGCCTTGGAGACCCTTTCCTCCTCTGGGTCTGGGAGGACGGTGGGTAACTGCAGATAGGCTGTGCTTGCCCGGCGCGCCTGTAGTCCCAGCTACTCGAGGCTGAGGCTGGAGGATCGCTGGAGTCCAGGAGTTCTGGGCTGTCGTGCACTATGCCGATCGGGTGTCCACACTAAGTTCAGCATCAGCATGGTGACCTCCCGGGAGCAGGGCACTGCCAGGTTGCCTAAGGAGGGGTGATCCGGCCCAGGTCAGAAATGGAGCAGATCAGAACTCCCGTGCTGATCCGAGGGGCTGTGCTCGGCACAGGCTCTGGACTCGGAGGCTGAGCCTGGAAGGCGTCCAGGGTTTGGGCATCCTGAGTAGGCATCAGGGTGGACACTCTTCAAGCCAAAACTGTTTAAACATTGAGTGTCATGGAGAAGCCGTGTGCTGTGTAGGAGAAGGGTGATGAAACAGGGGGCCTGGCTACTGAGACAGCCTTGGCGTTGTCTCCTGGGCCTGAGAACCAAACCCTGCCCCAGACTCACACATTCTCCTGGGCCCGCACTCCTTAGAAGGCAGTCGTGGACCCGTCTTTTGTAGGGCAGGTCCCTTGGAGTCTCTGCAGAACCTCCACCACCCGCCCTTAGAGTTTTAGCAGTTTAGCCCTCCGAGTCACGCGCAGAGTGCTTCCCGCAGATACGACTCTCTCCAGCCTTGTAGGTTTCCAGACAGCTTCTGCGACCTCAGTGACTGGGCCCAGGTGGCTGTCCAGCTGGCCCAACCTGCGCTTGGCTCTGTCAGCTCCCGGCTGCCTGAGTGACCGTGACCCTCCTTCCCCAGGGCTGGGCCGCAGCCTTTCCACTAAGGTCTGTCCCCCAGGGTCGGAGAGGCGGGACCGAGGCCGGCTCAGACACTGGCTGCTTGCTTTCAGTGCGTGACAAGTCCCGCTTGACTGATGCCCTTGGATCCTGACTAAGTAGCATGCCCTTGTACGCCTTTTCTGTGATCCTGCCTTCTGAATGTCCGCCTTCGGTTAAACAAAGGAAAGCGAGAGTGAAGTATCCCCCTCCCCGCCCCGCCCAGTGCCTCCCTGCGGAAAGAGGAGTTCCCAGAACTCCCAGGCTTCCCTGCCCGCCCCGTGTCCCGGCTCCTCTCCGCAGTGGCTGCCTGTGCCTTGGGATGGGAGTTCTTCAAAACTCTCAAGGAATGTGAAGCTCTTTCCAGATTCATAAAATGTAGCCAGTGCGCTTTTCCCTGAGAATGAAATAGCTGCTGGTTGGGGAGCAAGGGTGTGGGGAGGTTGTGATTTCTGTGGGAGCCGAGGGCCAGGGCTCATCCGGTCTCCTTCAGGGATCTGCGCCCTGAAGATTTCTGCCTGATTCGACTGCCTGTGAAATCCGCCACCTCGCGGGGCCAGCTCTGTTCTCCCCTCCCCTCGGGGGTGGGCGGGGGCAGGCAGTGTGGGGGTCCCTGTGGAGGGCATCCCTTCCCTGGGGGCCATTGTCTTTCTGTTGCTCACTCTTGGCCTGCAGTTCCTCCCACTTCTGTAGAAATCTTGACCTCCTTCCTCTCCTGTTCTGCACCGCGCCCCCAGTCTTGCTTCATCTTCCTTGCTTTGGGGCCCGCTGTGATGCTAATGCTCCCAGCTTCTACCACCTGTGGCCGCTGAGGTTCTAAGCCAGGACAGAGAGGCAGGGTGGTTTTATTTTGGTTATCAGTGAAATGTAGACACTAAATACCTTCTCTGTGCCCTTTGGGGTCCTTACTGATACCTCCTAACTGGAGAGAAATGGTCAGGGCACTGGAGAGGAGTTGCGAGCATTAAAGACCAGGCCTGCGGGCCCTAGGGGTGGCCCAGCAGGGTCCCGGCTAGCTGTTCATCATCTGTTCACTGAGCCCTCCGGGCTGGGCTGGCCAAGCCGTCTGAGAAGAGTCGGCTGGCCCCTGAGCCCTCGGGCGTGAGAAGTGGGGGTCAGTGCAGCGGAATCTGTCGCACTCTTCCCTCTGGAGATCCCAGTGTAGTGACAGAGACAGACGTGGCAACAGACTGCTCCAGATGACACGGTGAGTGGCCTGACCCCGGGAGGGCCACCTGGCCTCTCCGAGACGCAGTGTCTGCACCAGTAAAGAGGACGGATTAACAGGGAGGAGTACACGCAGAATGCGCTTGGCCAAGTGGCGCGCAAGAAGAACGCTGTCAACTAGCTGCTGTCGCTAGCCTTGTTCTAAGTGATGTCTATAGGAGGAGCCGTCTGCTAGCCCTGTTCATGGAAGCTGCCACCGCCACTCAGCACACGGGACCACCGCCTGCCTTATTCCAGGGCCCAGGCGGGGACACAGGGCCTCCAAGGCACAGAGGTGCGTGCCGCCTTGTCATCTCTACTTAGACAGCTAGAGCCTGGCCTGGAGATGCCAGGGTCTGTCTGAGTGACTTAGTGAGGGGCAGAGGCAGGTCCTGGAGTCAGGCAGCCCCAGCCTGAGTAGACAGCAAGCTAATTCCAGTTCTGTCTGGTTCCACAGAAACTCCACCCTTACGGCTCTCTCCAGCAGGAGATGGGGCCAAGCAACTCCTCCAATGCTACCCAGGATAGAAGCTTTACCTCATCAGGACAGACTCTGATTGGCTGAGCAAACCCAAGGGCGGGACTCTGCTTCTAGCAACTTAACCCTTTCTTGGGCCTCCCCTACCACACAGTAACCTCACCTCAACTGGACCCAAAACGGAGGACCAAGATGGTTGGCCTAGGGTCATCTGAAGGGAGTGGTGCCAAGGGTGTGTGCAGAAGGACTGCAGGTGACATGGAGGCCCCGTGAGCCTGTGCAGACTGTACAGACTGGCTGCAGGAAGTCGCTGATGGAGAAGGTTCCGAAGCTTATTCCCTCCATGCAGAAGGAGGTTAAAGGGCATCTGGGCCTCCAGCAGTGGTTCCAGCACCCACTTTGGGGCCAGCAGGAGAGGCTGGAAGAGGTCACCCCAATGGAGAACAGCGCCGTGATCCACTGCTGCCTGAACACGTCTCCAGCCACTCGCCTCTCACGCGGACACCTTCGCTGGTTCCTTCAGTGGGTTTGGGAGAGGGGGTTGGGACTGGCATCTGCTTTGTACCAGGCTCTGTGCTTGGGGGTACCGCAGAGAACAAGGTGAGCCTGGCCTCTGCTCTCATCAAGATTCCCGTCCTAGGAGGGAGTAAGTGTGAACCAAGTCACAGCACCAGCACACACCTGCCCCCATGGTTGCCAGCGGTGATAATCTGGGAAAGTGGCAGTTTCCTACAGAAAGGACTGTAACTGGATTGCTTGGGGGGGGGGGGGCGGGGCAAGGGACGGACATAACTTTGCCCACTGGAAAGGAGCGAGCCAGTCGAGACTCAGGGAAGTGCGGTCTGATAGGAGGAGGTCCCAGCGTGGAAGGGCTTGGAGAGCAGGCCAGTGGGCCAGAGCTCTGAGAGGAGCAAGAGGGGTGAGGGCCACATTGTGTCACAGAGCCTGGGGTAGTTTCTACAGGGGTCCTATGGCAGACAGGAGGGGCCAAGTGGATAGGAGGACAGTTTGTGCCCCCCCCCCTCCCCAGTCCCCCAAGGCTGGAGCAGCGGTGTGTCAATGCCAGGCTCTGGGATGAGAAGAGCTGGTTCCCATCTCCCTTCCAGTCCTCGTCCTCCACTGCCCTGGATGTGAGGGAGGACTGGGGCCTTCCTCACAGAACCCCACTCTGGCCAGTCTGGGCTCGGGGCCAGTGCCGAGTTCTAAGAGTGTCCGTGGGAGTTGGGAGCCGTGAGTGCTCAGCTTGGCCACAGTGGGAAGGCTCACGGCCCCCAAGCTTCAGCAGGGGTTGCCTGTGTTTTCCCTTCATCCTATGCTGAGCTTGAGCCCCGTCAGCTAGATTTGCCTTCTGTGGAGCCCTAAGGGCCAGGGACCAGGGCTGGGTATGGTGCAGCAATGCTAGTGGAGACTCCTGCTACAAGGCTACAGGAGGCCCTACCGAGGGGACCGTGACCAGAGCCCAGCCGGCTCACGCCTGCTGCAGAAGCTCCCACACCCTTTCCTAACTGCCAAGGCCCAGAGAGAGGAACACCCAAGGCCACAAGGTCTGAGGGACACGGTTCTGCACTAAGGTATATCTGTAGGATCAGGGCCACTTGTCTAGGAGAAGGAGGTCAGAGACCCCCCCTGAGCTGACACTGTCTGTGGCATGTCGCACAAGACCTTAGAGAAGTCTTGGGCTAGGCCCTTGTGAGATTGCTCAGTTGCTGTGGCTGCTGGAACACTAAAAATGAGGGCCCGGCAAAGAATATGCCCTTCACCTGCCCCTTCTCCCCCTCCTCGCCCAGGAAAGATGAGACATACGGACTCGGCCGCCTAATGAGTGGTGGGCTTGTGTGCCTGTGATTAGGATAATGCTCCCGTCCAGCGGGGCACAGACGTTGCCTGGACTGGGCCAGCTGACACATAGTGGCTCTGGCAGCCAGGGCTCAGCCCGCAGGGTGCGTTCTGAGAGGCTGAGCAGCCGGGGCTGCACAGACAGCAAGCTGCACTTTGATTTCATTTGATTCCCTTACAAAATGACATTAAGGGGAATGTGAGGCACAGGAGAATTGCCTGTCTGGGAAGGCAGCAAGCTTGTCTCTACCGGGCCTGGTGACATACCTCTGGCCACCAGACAGGGGCCAGAGCACGGGAGCTGTGGCCACACACAAATGGAGACTTTGAGTGCAGCGTGCGGCCCCGGGAGTGGGACTCTGCCCCAGCTTGTTCCGATGCACTGCCGCGGGGAGCTCGTGCTCCCATCAGGATCCAGGCTGGGCCTTCTGGTGGGCCCGGGGCTGGTCCCCCCAGTGCCTGTGGTGAGCCACAGCGCATTGCTGCTCTGCCTCCCCAATCAATGAAGCACTTAATTTGGCCGTACAGGCTTAAGAAGATGAAATACGACCTGGTGGCCACTGCTCTTCAGCATCCCAGTCCATCCCGGCCATCCAGGATGATGAACAAGCATTCGAAATTGCCTCTGAGAGCCATAATCACGGGAAACATGGCGCAGCCCCTCCCCACCACATAAATCACTCCAAGAAGCACACAATGGCCTCTTTCCTGATGGGCCGATTGTCTTGGTTGGCTGTCTCGGGCGGAGCTGGGAGGAGGGGAGCACAAGCCTTTATTGTTGAAAAGGCCATCTGTGCAATTTGAATACAAAGTAATCCTTTTCGTTCCCCACACACCCATGTTCATGTTTTCTTGTGTCTCGGCCTCTAGGGCCTTTTGAAACTCTCATCTGCCCTGGAAGCCGTCATGCCTGGGTCTCTGCCGGCCTGGGGCTTTCGGTGCCTTGGAGTTGAGACAACACGGACCGTTTTGGAAATGATGACATTGTTGGTGTATGTCTTATGTGTTGTTTTTATTCTTCAAATTTCTTTTTTCATAAATTCTGCCACCAAAAGCCCTTGTTACACATGACACCAAGACACCCGAGAGAGTTCTACAGAGTGGAGGTGCAGGCAGTTTGACAACGTGGGAGAGTCCACTGTGAACACGCGGGCTTTGGAGGTGGCAGGCTGAGCTGGTGCTCATCTGTGGCTCTTTCCAGATGCAGGGTTTCTCTTTTAGGGATGGAAGTAAGAGAAATCAGGGAGGCAGGAGGGGGACATCCGGCCTGCCAGAGGTTGTGGCTCATTCAACTGTAGAGGGATACTTTTAGGACAAATGAAATGAAATACCTTATTTCCTACCTGGTGGAGAAGAAACTTCCAGAATTCATTTTCCTGAGGGATGGCACAGGCTGAATAAGTCAATCGTCTCCCACGTGATTTGATCAAAGTCTGATAGGAAAATCAAGGTTGAGCTATTGTGATAAGCTCATAGGGGGCCCAGCCCCAGACCACCTACTTCTGGTTATTCTGCAACCATGGACCACCCAAGTTGGGAGGGGCCGGGGAGGCTGGGCAGTCACTCCTGCATAAAGGCCATCCTGGGAGGCCTTGGTCTTCAGAATGAAGCCCAGGTCTCAGTGTGGCTCTCCAGGCTCTCCCTGGTTGCACTGCCCCCTTGCTTGACTCTGACAGCCCAGCCCCTGGGACTTTTTCCCTGCTATAAACTTGCCGTGCACATTCATGTTTAGGCTGTTCCTTCTGTCCGACACTGCCTGCCCTCCCGGCTGTCGCTGCTGGGTGCAGTCCGTAACCTTCAGGGGGTAGCACTTGCTCAGAGATGCCTTTCTCAAGCATACGTCAGCAGCCATTGCTCCCCCCTTGGCATTTCTAGGCCATTTTGATCATCCTTAGCACAGTGTGTGGGGCAGATAGATCTCCTCTGCAAGGTAGCTTCTTGGGAGCAGGTGGAGGGCATGCTTTATTTCTCTTGAATTCTGTTGTTGCCTGGTCTCCCATAGGTGTTCTGTAGACACTGTGCGATTCAGCTGGACCATCCACTTTAGCCTTCCTATGTTCTAGAGTCTAGATGAGGAAGCAGGTGGAAAAGGGAAAGTGGCTGACCAGCATCACGGGGCAGGCTGGCGTCAGAGCCAGAGCGAGGACTCAGCTCTCCTGACTGTTGGCTCAGTGTTTTCTGTTGTGCCTCAGCTTTGCAGAGATACGACCGTGGATCCCCAGCTGGTAGATGAAGCGATCTGGCCAGGTTCACTCCAGGGTCATGGATACCACCATATTCCCATGCTGACACAGGGATGTCCCTGGAGAGGAAGCGCGCCTAATCAGAACTGCCGCTGTGGTTCTCTTCCCTGGGTTGTGAGGCCCCCTTCTCACTGAGCCCTCAGAGAAAGCCAGAGTAAGGTTCTGAAGATCTTGGCTCGAATTCTGACTTTGCTGGTCCTTACTGTGTGACTTTGGACAAACTCCTTCACATCTCTGATCATCACAAAGAATAAAGGAGTTGAATGTAGATGTCGTCCAGGAGTTGCCTGATCACAAAATATGAGGACAGAGTAATAAACCTAAGTGTAAAGTAGCCACTCCTCGCAAGAAAGGTGGAAAGCCTGACATAGGGCAAAAGTTGGTTCAGGCTCTTCGCTGTGCACACGGTCCATTGAAACCATTCCATGAGAGATTTCAGAGGGGAAAATAGGCAGAGTTCAACGTTTCAGGCATAAAGAAAGAAAAAAAAAAAAAACAACCCTGGACATTTTAATCTTCGCGTTGAAACATGAGTGCTTGTATGTGGATCCATGCAAATATTGTAGCTGGTTTACCTTCACCACAAACCTGTAACACATAAGTACACGTAGGATCTCATCCAGGAAGGAGTCCTCATCAGAGACACCCAGCTTATAAACACACTCCTACCTCTTCCCCAGCCTAAGGTGCCGCTTCCAGGCTGTGCAAGCGGCTCTCCAGCCCAGTACCCTCCTCATTCCCCTTCCTTTCTGTGCAGGTAGGTGCACACATGCTGGGTTCTCTCAGCTGAGCCTCACCCATGCCTGTATCCATGCCTACGCTCTAGCCTTTCCGGGCCATGGCATCAGGGTAATTTCCAGGTGGAATTTAGGGTCCTCAGTGTGCCAGGTCTTTTGTTTCTCGTGTGGTCAGAAGTCTCCTTCACATCCTTTCCCAGAAATCGCCATTGACAGTTTTATTGCCTTTAAGGTACCTTGCTCAGACGCCCTGCTCAAGATAAATGTTCTACAAAGGGGTTTTTAAAGTGTTAGCGGTTTTCCATCTTGGTTTAATTCTATTGCTGCAGCATCGTTTTCTGCTTTTCCTTGGGGAAAGTCCATCCGGGGTTCAGTAGGCTAGCCTAGGAAGTAGACCAGCCCTCATCACACGGTTTTCAGTGGGGAAACGCCCTCTGAGACCTGGAATCAGCTCCCAGGCAGGCTTACGGAGCATCGCCCAACACACAGGCAAAAGCACAGAAAATGGTGCCTGTCTCAGTCGTAGCTGGAACGCTGGTCGAACCCTTGAGTCCTTGAACAAGCAGCTGAAAAGCCCGAGCTGAGTTGATGACCAAGCCCATCTGTAGAAACCACAGCCAAGATCGAGGCAAGAACCTGGCCCAGAGCACTGAGTGGCTGACTCCTGAAGATTCTGCCAGGTTGGGGGCAGGGGAGGGGCTCACTCAGCAACCCACTGTGTTGTCATGGGGAAATCGAAGTCACCACTCAGGGCTGTAATGGAAAGAGTGAGAGATCAGCCCTGCTAATGGCGTGGGGCGAGGTTGTCTCTTCGGCTGGCTTGTCTAGAAATTCCCAGCGCGTTCTTGCTGGAGCGGAATGAATGGGGCGGCTGTGTTTTACCTGGAGCTCCAAGCTGTCCCTGTGGTCTAAAAATAGCAGTGGGAACGGAGCTGAGGGGAAGAGGAGGGGGCTCCTTCGGGAGCAGGGTGGGGACACCTCACCCCCTTCCTCTTCCTGCTGGGCCCTGTGTGAGGAAGTCTCACGGATTCAGAGGACTCAGATCTGGGAGGGTCCTGGAGCCACCCAGCCCTCACACCCCCACCTCATCCAGAAGAGGGGACCCAGAGGGGAAAGGACTGGAGCCCCGGGAGAAAGTGCCAGAAGCAGCGCGGTGGCTGCAGGCCTGGCGAGGCTTTCTCTCTTGCCTCTGGGCACACAGGGCCTGGGAACCACTGGGGCTGAATGTAGCTGGGCTTCCTGAGAGTCGCCAGGCAGGCGAGGAGTCCCTGGCTAGTCCACCCTGAGCCCGACCCGGGCCAGCTGGCCTTCAGCACCATGCCTTCCCCTTGCAGCTGTCCCCTCCCTTGCTGACTTGTCCCCCTGTCACTTCCTACACTGTCTCCAGGGAGGGAGGACAAAGGCCAGGGCAGAACTGTCAGACAGAGAGCCTAGCGGTTGTAGACTTTTCTCTGCCCTTCCTCAGGAGCAAGCAGAGGAAGCTAAGGGGCCGGCAGGTCTAGAGACAGGCAGACCAGGGTTCAAACCCCAGCTCTGCTTCTCACCAGCTGTGGGATTGCTTATAGATCACCTAGTATCTACAAAATGGAACAAGAATGCCTGCTCACGGGGGATGTACTAGTGGTCAAAGGACTTGGTATGTGCAGTGTCTCTCAGAATACCTGCTAGGTGGCAGGTGTGCTGTAGTGGCACCCATCACTGGGGATCAGTGAGCATCCTTGACTCTCTATAACCCCCTTCTTTGGACTTCTGCTTGAGGCAGTTGACTTTTTTTATTGTCACAGAAGTAATTCATGTAACTGATGTTTATTATGAAGAAAGCATTTAATGTAGATGTACAGGGAGAAGGAAATGCAGTTCATTCTTGATTTCAGCACCCAGAGATAACTGATGTTGGCCTTCTGGGGTGCATCCCGTCAGCCATTTGCTTATATGTACTTATTTGCAGGTTGAGGCCACTGGTACAGTCCTCTTACCTGCCGTTTCCCATTTTAGAGCGTAATGTATCCACATGTCCATGTCAGTAAATACTTTTCTTCATCTTCATTGTGAGCGCCTGCAGTCTCTTTCATTGTGTAGATGAGACTGCTTTATTTCAACAGATCTAGGCGCTCCATGTTCAGGTTGTTCCATGGTTCCCTTGTTATAAAGACCTGAGATAAGAACATCTTGGTAGGTATATGAGGGGCCTTCAAAAAGTTCAGGGAAAAAGTGGAATGAAAAGATAAGCTTATTGTGATATTTTTTAAAAAAGTGAAATTTGTGACTATTCAGAATATCCATTCTCCGTGACCCTTTGGAGATTCCTTGTTATGGTATGCCCTAGCATTCAGTTCAACACCTGCTAAATATTGGATCCTCAGCGAATATTTATTGAATGAACATTTTGTTAGAGTAAATTTCTGGTAGTAGAATTTCTGGGTCATGTGTATTGGAAATAGATTCTTGATCCTGTTGCCAAATTACTTTTCTGAATGACTGTACCGAATTTCTACTCCCACCTTGAATTGACCGTTCATCCTGCTTTGCCAGGGACTTGCCCTTCTCAGCACTGAAATTCCTGACTCTTGAGAAAGGCCTGAGTCTGGATCGGAGAATGTCTGTTTGCCCACATCCTTAGCACCACTGGTGTTGTTAGATTTTTAATAGGTTCCCTTCGTTGATTACTGAAGATACTGAACATTAATTTATATGCCTTTTATTCACTTATATCACCTATTGTCAGAGTAGCCTGTTCAAGTCTTTTGCTCATTTTCCTGTTGGGTTGTTTATAGCTCAATTATTAATTCACAAGGAAGACTCCTAATATAATAAGGTTATTTATCTGTTAGGCTTTTATTGTTATTATTTCTTTAAGTTACGGTTGTCTATGATTTATAGGTAATCATATCTGCCAATTGTTGTGGTTTCAGCTTTATTGAGATATATTTCGAATTCCATACAGCTCACCTAGTTAAAGTGTACAATTCAGTAGTTTTTAGCATATTCAGATTTCTGCAGCTGCCATCATGATCAGTCTTAGAACATTCTTATGATCTCAAAAATTCTCAGAGCCAGCATTGTGGTGCAGAGGGTAAGGCTGCTGCCTGCAATGCCAACATCCCATATGGGCACCTATTCGGGTCCTGACTGCTCCGTTTCTGACCCAGCTCCCTGCGATGGCCTGGGAAAAGCAGTGGAAGATGGCCCAAGTGCTAGAGCCCCTGCCACCTACTTGGGAGACCTGGAAAGATGCTCCTAGCTCCTGGCTGCAGTCTTGCCCAGTACTGGCCATTGTGGTCATCTGGGGAGTGAGCCAGTGGATAGAAGATCTCTCTCTGTCTCTCCCTCTCGCTCTCTAATTCTGACTTTTAAATAAATAAATAAATCTTAAAAAAATTCTCACCAAGTCCTCCATTCCTTCCAGTCCTAAGCAATTATCAATCTACTTTCTGTCTCTGTAGATTGCATATATTTGACATTTCATATAAATAAAATCATATAATATTTTGTATTTTCATGACAGAATAGTCTTTGATTTAGCATGATATTTTCATGTTCATCCATGTTGTAGCATGTATCACTACCTAATTCCTTTTTGTGGCTAAATAGTATTCCATTGTCTGGAGAGACCACATTTTGTTTGACCACTCACCAGCTAATGGATATTTGGGTTGTTCCCACCACTTGACTATTATGGATAATGGGGCTGTAAGTGGTTTTGTGCAAGTTTTTGTGTGAATGTATGGTTTCATTCCGTTTGGGTGTATACCTATGAGTGGGATTGCTGGGTCAAATGGTAGCTGTGTTTAGCTTATTGAGGAAGTGCCTGCTTGGCTGTGCGACTTTAATTTCCAGCCACCAATGTGTGAGGATTCCAGTTTCTCCACATCTTTGCTAATGCATGTTATTTTTCTGTTTTAAAGATGATAGCCATCCTGGTGGGTGTGGAGTAGTATCTCATTGTGATTTTCTTTCTTTCTTTCATTTTTAAGATTTATTTGAAAGGCAGAGTCAGAGAGAGAGAGAGAGAGAGAGAGAGAGAGAGACAGACCTTCCACCTGCTGATTCATTCCCCAAATGGCTGCAACGGCCTAGGGCTGGGCCAGAGTGAAGCCAGGAGCCAGGAACTTCATCCAGGCTTCCCATGTATGTGCAGGGGCCCAAGCACTTGAGCCGTCTTCCACTGCTTTTCCCAGGCCGTTAGCAGGGAACCGGATCAGAAGTGGAGCAGCTGGGACCTGAACTGGTGCCCACATGGGATGCTAGCAAGACAGATGACAGCTTTACCCACTATGCCATGGCACTGGCCTCATTTCCCTTCTTATTTTCTTTTGACTTCTCTGCAATAACAGACGTCCAGTTTACTTTAAAATCACAGGGTCAGTACTCTTAAACAAAGAGCTCTGTAGGTAAAAGGTGGCTAGACCACTGTTTCACAGTAATGTAGACAAGGTTATAGGCAACAGTTGCATTTTCCTGGAAAAGCATATCATTTCTGTGCATTTTAAAATGTATATTTTGCCTTTGATGTTGTGGTATTTGACTAGGGATTATACGATAGTCACTTTTTTCTACTTGAACTTCATGGTTTCATTAACATTTTAGTTCGCATGGACTTTCCTTTGGTGTATAACATGAGGCAGAATGTTTTCCAGGTTTTTTTCTCCAGTGTTTGCACATTTACATTAGGATAAGCACCCTCTTGTTCCTCTTTATAAATTGCTCCCCCCACCCATTCTCAACTGTTTCTTATTTTAAATGAAATCAGTATATTTTAAAATTATTTTATCTAAAAGCTTCTTTATTTGAGGGACAGACAGCATTTGAGAGAGAGAGAGAGAGAGAGAGAGAGAGAGAGAGAGAGAAACTTCTGCTGTTTGACTCCACAGATGCCTGCCAGGACCAGGAGTAAGCCAGGCCAAAGCAGGCAGCTAGGAACTCAATCTGGGTATCCATGTAGGTGGCAGGATCCCAGCTTCCTGAGTTTTGACTGCTACTTCCCAGGGTCCACATTAGCAGGAGGCTGGGTTCAGGAGCCAGTGCTGGGAACTGAACCTAGGACTTCCAATACGGGTTGTGGATGTCTTAAATAGTATCTTAACTGCCAGGTCCAAAGCCTGCCCCTAACTACGACTTTATAATTCAGTCACCATCACCTTCCTATTGGTTCTTAAAAAAAAAAAAAAGACTCATTGAGATTTTTATTGTCACTTGATTAAAATATTTGGGGGCAGACGTTCGGCACAGTGGTAAGACACCACTTGGGCTGCCCACATCCCGTATTAGAATGCCTACTTCTGAGGCTCAGCGCCTCGGCTTGCAACCCAACATCCTGCCAATGCACATCTTTGGAGGAAGTGGAGGATGGTGCAAGGACCTGAGTCCCTGTCACCCACGTGGGAGGCCTGGATTGTGTTTCAGGCTCCTGGCTGGGGCCTGGCCTCACCCTGGCTATGGAGGGCATTTGAGGAGTGAACCAGCGGATGGGTGATCTCTGTCTGTCGCTGTTCTCTTTGTCTCTCTGCCTTTCAAATAAAGTGAAGAAAAAAAATCTTGTAAAAGTTTGTAGCTACACATACACACATACACCCCAAAAAGGGAAGTATTAAAACGATATATTATTTTATTCTCATATGGGAATAGGATTATGTTTCTTCATTTATGCAAATCTTAAGATTTCACAAGCAAAAGTTTGAAAAAAATTTCATATAGGTCTTGTCTATTTTTGTTAATTTTTTGATGAGATTAAAATATTTTTAAAATATTCATTTTGAATGACAGAGTGACAGAGAGAGAGAGATTGATTCCATTTGCTGGTTCAATACCCGAGTGACCACAAAAGCCAGATCTGGGCCAGGTCAAAGCCAGGAGCCAGGTGATCTACATGGGTGGTGGCAGGGATGCAAGTACTTGGGCCATCTCCCAGCACCTCCCAAGGTGCATTAGCAGGAAGCTGGATCAGAAGCAGAGCAGTCGGACTCAATCTGGGGCTCCAATGTCACATGCTGTTGTTAGTGGCCAGGATTGGACCTGGAGCTCAAGTGTGGGATGCCATCGTGTGTGACAGCTTAACCTGCTGCACCATAGTGCTGGCCCCTAAGCTCTTTTATTTATGGTACAAATGGGAATGTTTATTAATCTGTTATTATATGTGTTCTTTATCTGAAAATATACTTGTACAAAATTAATACCAAAAAACCCTGTTACTGAACTGAACAAAATAAATACACATCCCATCCCCCAAGCCCTGTCGCTCTCAGTATTAACTTCTAGTATCTCTTAGGTGTGGTTCCTCTAAATCTTTTTCCATGAGTATCCATACATGTATTTTATTTTACTGGGTAATACCACATTATACATAAATTTCTGTAACTCATCAGTAAAAATAGATTGTAGAAGTATTTTACATTATTACCTGCAATTATCTTTTTAAAGAACCAGTGGACCACAATTTATTTAATTTGCTGATGCACAGTTAAGCTGTTCGTCATGTTTTGATCATCTGAACAATGCTGCAATAAGTGCCCTCAGAATGTCCTGTGTGTTACAGTTACGTTTGTCTGTGGAAAGCAGAGTGACACACTTTACCGATGTGCTCTAAAAATGGTGTCCTTCTGATTACACATGTAATCTGCCGGCTTTATAGATGAGCAAACAGGAACAGGTGGATTACGAATATACAGCCTACCTTCCTACTGACAGTGAGTGAGAGTGCTCATTTCCCTACACCTACCTAATATGCGTATTGAATGTTGTTGCTCTTTTAATGATTGGTCCAAGCAGTGAAAAATTCTGTTCCATCCTAGCTCACATTTACTTGATTATTAATGAGGCCAGACTCCTTTATACATTTATTAATGATATATATTTCTTCTTTTCTGGCTTATTAGTTCATGTCATTTGGCCAGAATTCCAATGGGGCTTTGTTGCATTTATGAGATATCTTTATGTGGTTAGAATATTAAACATTTGCTGATTACATAAGTTATAAATACTTTTTTCCATTTCATCATTTGTCTTCTAATTTCATTTATAGTGTCTTTTATCATTCAAAACTTTAACATCTTTTTTTTGGTAAGCTGTATTTTTATAATCAAGTTTTTCTTTGGGAGTGGGGCTATGCTTTCTAAGACCTTTCTGACTCAGGGTATAAGGAATATTCTTCAATATCCAGGGACTTCCATCCTTTGGGTTTTTACATTTATGGTTTCAATTCCTTCGCAATTAATGAAGTGACTGATGTCGGATGGAAATCTCATTAATCCCCACCCCCAACAGATGAGCAGTTTTTCCAACCCTAATTTTTTAAAGATTTATTTTTTATTTTGAAAGTCAGAGAGATAGAAGGAGAAAGAAGGAAGGGGAGAGGAGGGTGGGGGAGAGGGGGGAGAGAGAGAGAGAGAATGAGAATCTTCCATCTGCTGGCTCACTCCTCATATGTTTGCAAAACCTGGGGCTGGGTCAGGCTGAAGCCAGGAGCCTGGAACTCTACCCAGGTCTTGCATGTGGGTGGCAGGGGCCCAAGTACTTGGACCAGACTCTGCTGCTTTCCCAGGTGCATTAGCAGGGAGCTGGATCTGAAGCGGAACATCCAGGACTCAGCTGGCACTCTGATAGGGGGTGCCATGTCTCAGGTGGTGGCTTACCTCACGATTGCAGTCCCCAACCAGATTTTTTTTCAGCTGTCCTTCTCTTTTTTCACTTATCATAGGCCAACTTCACACATCTGGGTGGGTCGACTTTTGAACTCTCTTGTCTCCGTCATTAACCTGTCTATTCCTACATCAGAATGAGGTGTTGTCATTGTAGCATTGCGCCTGCTGGAGCCAGCCTCCATTCATTCTCCTGCAGAAGTTATCCACCATCATTCCAGTCTGCTAATGGCTCTACACTCAGCTCTTTCACACATCTCTTTCAGGGGTCTGTAGTCATTTGTCTTGCCTCTGCCACCTGCCATGAGTGTGTCAGCTGACCCATACGCCTCTTCGCCTCTTCGCTTTCTTCCATACTGCCTAAGTATCAGTGAAATAGCCTGGAATGTTGGTTTCTGGTTGTTACTACTTTTAGATATTCGTTCTAATCTAAGAATCATCCTAGACTCAATCAACCTAAAATTGCATTTCACTTCCAGTTACATGATGAGTAGTAAAATCTGCAAGTGTTCCTGGCGTCATCGCTTGCTTCCGTCTCTTGGATGCCTGTCGTCTCATCCTTGCCTTCTTGGTGTCGATTCACTTTTGTCTGGAGAGCTTTCTTGACCAATTTTTCCAGAAAGGATCTGAGGTGGTATATTTTCTTAATCCTTGTAAATCTGAAAATACCTGTCCTCATGCTGGAGTCACAGTTTGCTTGCATCGTGAATTCTAGGCTAACAGCCCTTCTCCCCAGGAAAGCTAGCAGCAGTGTTTTGTGTTCTGTGTGTTCAGTTCCCTCTTTCTGGGATTCCTGTCCCAAAGAATAAGGGCACCTAGCATTTACGGAGCGTGCTTTCCTCCTGCTCTGTAATCTGCCCAACACTGTTGTCATTATCCCCATTTTATAGATGAGACAAAGGAACAGCGAGTTGGGTAGATTGAACTAGGTGTTAGAGCTAGGAGGTATAGGCCATGATGCAAACCCAGACACTGGCTCCAAAGCCTGTGTTCATAGCCATGACTACACTATATTTCTTCCCTGTCAGGTCCATCCCAGGGCCAGCCTTGGCCCTGACTTCGATACTCTTCAGTGACAGTATTGAGTGTTGACAGCTAAGTCTCTGTAACCAGTAGGGCAAACTTGGGAGTGCTACGGTTATAGACAGGTGGTGATACTGAGACCCGGGGAGGGACAGGAGTTGTCAAAGGTTTTCTTGTTGGGGATCTTCCCCCTCCCTCCCTTTCTGTCTGTCTCAGCTACCTCTTTAGGCCTCATCTCTGTCTCTGGGACTATTTCATGATCTCCTGTGGTTCTCCCTGTTTCTACTCTTCTCTCTGTTTCTTACCTTTCTGAACTGCAGCCAAGATGATTCTTCCTATGGTGCAAACCAAGTCACCATCTCACTGCCGAATGTTTATTAAATGACTGCGTGAATGAACAAATACTTTCAGAAGGACGAATATGCTTAGTCCTGGTGACTAAGTACGTAGTCAGGAATCCACTGGTTGCAAGCAGTAAGAACCCAGCTCAAGCGAGCTCAGTCAGTATGTGGACTTTATTGAATTATGGAGGGTAGCCTTCAGGCATAGTTGGATTCAGGCCCTTGAGCAACATCACCAAGAACTGGGCTTGCCCTCTTCATTTCTTGGTTATACTACTTATGTGTTGACTCACTCCCTCAGTGGTGGCTGAAGAGCTGCCCTCAGTATCAGGGGCACAGCCTTCCAGTTTGACTTGTTCATTCATTTCAACAGTAGTCCCTGGCCTGAGTTCTGTGGGCCTGAATTGGATCATGTGCCCATCTCAGCCACTGAAGACAGAGGAATAGGGTACACTGGTTGGCTGAGGCCTGGGTCATGTAGCCTTGTAGTAAGAGATGGGCCAGGTCTGGGTGAATCACCTGTTGTGGGATGAGGGAGGGATGATGGCAAAGAAGGGCAGAGGGAAGCTGGTCAGGCAGGGCCTCAGGTGTCCTCTTCTTCACCCACCCACATGGTCCTCCTTCCCCCCAAAGCTAAGTCGGCTGTTGGAGGAGAGACAGACACAAGCCCACTATGAATGGCACGGAATGACTCAGGGACAGTTGTGAAGGGGTCAGTGAGATCACCTGGTGGGTGGGACTTGGTCAGGGACATTGGGGAGTTTCTGAGACAGAGGGCAGGGGTGTGAGGTATAAGAAGGATCGTTCTAGGTGTTCTAGGTGAGGACCTGAAAGCAGACCAGTGTAGGTGGAAGAATGAGGAAGGTGGACAAAACCCACGATGAGGCTGGAGAGTGTTCAGGGGCTGGTGGGGCATGACCCGGTGGTTGGGGCAGGGAGTTTGAACTCCACTCCGCAGCCGTGGGAGCCGCCTTGCTGGCTTTGGGTGGTAGAAAGCTCCCTCCAGGCTAGGAAGAGGGCAAGGCAAGAGACTGGGAGCAGTTTGGAGCTTTTGCCCTCAGCCAGGTGAGGGTGGCTTGGGCTAGGGTGGAGTTGGTAGGGATTGAGCGAGGGGTGAAGGAACCACATGATGTGGAGGAGGTGGGATTGGCAGGATTTGGTGGGTGATCGGACGGAGTGTATTGGGAGAGGGTTGACACTCAGGAGTCAGGTTCAGGCAAACAGGTGCATGGTGTTGCCACTCTCTGAGCCAAGAGCAGTGGAGGAGGAACAACGTGGGTGACTAGGTCATGAGTCCCACTGTAGTTGTAAGCATTGTGGAGCACTGTGATGGAGTCCCAGCTGGCAAATTATTACGGAAACCAGAGCGTTTACACCAGGCATGTTCATCCACCTGTGGAGATGGACCTAGCCTTCTGTAGAACTTACACTGCATGATTTGCTACATTGGTTTGACATCCCCTGCTCTAGTCTTTAGCTTATTCAGTGGGATCAGTCCCACTGATCACACTCTGGGATGCACCGTCAAAGTTCCTATACATTCTCAATCTTTCTACTTAGCTCATTGCAGACCAGTAAAAAGCAGTTCATGAACCCTTACCACTCTGCAGACTACTTTTTGAGTAGGCAGATGTAGTCCTACTACATGCATGTTTACAAATAGGGACACTAAGGCTCAGAAAAGGGGTTGGCTTAGGCCCAGGAGTCACAGAGGGCAGTGCAAAATCTGCATTTCAGTCCAGTCTTTCCCCCCATTCCTCTGTTTATGGCCCGAGCTCAAGCCCAACAGTCCAAGCAGGGGTGGAGCTGGGGGAGTGCACGGATGAGCTGTGTCTAGCAGCCGAGGCCACAGGGCTGGCCTCCACATAGCTGAGTCAGTGACTCTGTGCTCAACACTTCCCAGGAACTCAGGTTGTCAGGGCACAGCTTGGCCCTAGAGCTGGCACAAGCACAGTGGGTCGAGGATTACTCCCAAAAGCCTGAAATCCCAGGCCAGCATCTGGCTGGTTGGGCTGGAGCCAGGAAGGGTCATGGCTCCTGGCCATCCTGTGCTGCTATAGCTGCCCAAGGTCAGGCTGATATGGCTGGGGTGACTACAAAGTGTGCCCCAGGCTGCAGGCAGAAGCCGGCCAACTGCAGGCCTCAGAGCCAGCTCTGGGGAGGGGGGGGGGGGGACCTTGGTATCCTGGC
Organism: Lepus europaeus; assembly: GCF_033115175.1. Taxonomy (NCBI): domain Eukaryota; kingdom Metazoa; phylum Chordata; class Mammalia; order Lagomorpha; family Leporidae; genus Lepus; species Lepus europaeus. Next base: position 20,720,352 of record NC_084838.1, on the reverse strand, counting down.
TGCTGTTGCATGTGGGCTTCTCCTGGCCGTGGTTGGGCACTAAAGTTCCTGCTAGCAAGTTGGGACTTGTCCTTTCGTGCCGGGTGTTTGTTGGTGAGGAAGCCACAGATGGCATGGGAAGAGACTGTAGGGAGCACGGTATTGAAGGAAGAGCATACCGGTAAGAGCATAGGCCTTAGAGCCAGTCCGCCTCCATGCCACTGCTTTGTCATGCTACTTTTCTTTGCCTCAGTTGCCTGATCTATGAGATGGGTGTGATGATAAAACCCCATGGTTCAATAAGTGTTCATTGTATTAGTCGCTTTTCCATTACTATAACAAAATATGTGAGATTGGGCAATTTGTAAAGAAAAGAGGTTTATTTATTTAGCTCACAGTTCAGTGGTTCAGGAGCATGACACAGGCATTGGCCCGGTTCTGGTGAGGATCTCATGGCAGATGGCAGCACGGTGGTGGGAGCGCGAGTGGGAGGGAGAGATCCCATGGCAAGACAGGAAGTCAGCAGGGAAGGGCCGGTGGTGCTCTTTTGTGACAGCCCTCTCACAAGACCTTGCCAGGGTCCCTTGAGAACTACACTTATTCCTTCCCAGGGCAGTGCCCCCGATGACCCAATTACCTTGTGCTAGGCTCTGCCTCTCAGAGGTTCTGCCGCTTCCCAGCATTGCCACACTGAGGACTAAACTTCCAGCACACGAACCCTTGGAGGACTCAAACCAAATGGAAATAGTACCCTCGATGATTACCAGCTCTCAGTGTAGGCCAGGTGCGTGTTAGGCTGTCAACAGATTTTACGACATTTAACTTTACTGCTTACATCAACCCTCTCGAGGTAAATGCTGTCCGCTTACAGAGCCACAGTGACAAGATACTAACAAGAATGATGGCTCTAATTTATTGAACACCTACTGTGTGCCAGGCAGTCCACATACACCACCTCATGTAGTCCCCTGCAAGGCCCAACCCAGGAGAGGGTGCTACCCCATCTTACAGATGTGGAAACTGAGACTCAGAGATATTAACGAGACTTGCCCACAATCATTCACACTCAGATTTTTTGGACCCAAAGGCTGGGCTCATTCTGAATACTCCTGACAGAGCCAGTTCCTTTAATGGGAGAGCGAGAGGGAAATGAGATTGACCACTACTGGGACTCTGGGTCCCTACTCCCTGGCCAAGGTTCATTCTAGAACCAGAACCTCCCTGTGAACTTGATCCTGAGGATGCCCCATCACTTGTGATAGTGACCTCAAAACAAGGCATGTGCTACCAGGAACAGTAGGACCCATGTCCATAGCCAGCTATAGGAGAGTGTTTCCTTGTGTAGGGTCCCAGAGGCCAAAGCCTGGCAGGACAACTCCTGCTTAGAGCTTCAGCACCCGGATGTGCCATGCCTGCCTCTAAACTCTATCCCAGAAGCAGGCTGCTTCCCTGCCAGCTCTGTATCCTTCATTCCCAGCACGGAGGCTTAGCACAGTGAAGGAATTCAGTGGTTATCAAAATAACAAACTTTCCTATCTGACTCTGCAGTGGGGAGGGCCTTTCTGTGTGCAGTCTGTAGACGCCAGACTGCAGCTAGAAGCTCCAGTCCTAGGCGGCTTTGCGGGTTCAAAGCTTGGGTCAGGGTGAGCATCTGCAGACACTTCCATGGAGTTTCAGAGCAGCCCAGCCACCATCCCCCTCTGCAGCCGCAGGCTGGAGCAGGGCTGTGTTGAGGTGTGGCCAGTGTGCACCTGGCCCAGGCTTGGGTGTCTGGGGGTAATGCAGGCCTGAGCAGCTGCTGGCAGCGGGGAGGGGATGCTGTTAGTCTCTCGGATGTTCAGAATTCCTGTACCAGCCCTCCCGCGGCTTCTACCCAGTTTGTGCCATAGCAGTGTCGCCTTCCAGGATGGGAAGGCTCAGGGAACAGCCCTTGGCAGGTGTCCTTTTCTCTTTGTGGAGGACATTGCCAGGGCTTCTCTTCCCCGAGCAGTGGGGGGCGGGGGTCGTCTGCATGGGGAAAGGAAGTAGGCTTCTACCTGGGCAGGGTGTTGGCGACATATTGGGCTGAACACAGCAGAGACAGGAAGGGAAGACGGTGGAAACCTCACTGGGTCGTGGGCTGTAGGGGAGCAGGGGGGCCCAGCGCCTAGGCTGCATCTCCCTAAAAGGCCTCTGTGGACCCTTTGGTCCCGCCTGAGGGTGCTGCCCTGAAGAAGCTGAGTCCCTGCCAACTCTCCCGGTCCCACCCTGGTGCTGCCGCCGGCTGAGCTGGCGTGAGCGATGGGGAGTTTGCTGGTGTGGCTGGGCTGCACAGCCAGCCGTCTTCTCAGGATACCCGATGGGCTTGTCCGTTCCGCGGGTTGCAGTGCCGCACACACAGTAGAAAGTGGACCCGGCTCAGTCTGTAGCTCTGCACTGCCTGATGTGTGATCGCTGGTGGAGTTCATAATCTCTCAGGGCCTGTTTACGCATCTCTGAAATAGGGGTGTTAGAAACTGCATCTGAAAAGGTTTTGAGGAATTAGTCATCAGGAAGTGCTTAGAACAGTGCTGACATTGAGGGTCAGGTGTTTGGTACGTGGACTCTGTGGACCAACAAATGGGGCTCAGCCCCTGTGTGTCCAGATGTTGATGTCATCCTATGGCCCGTGGGCCACCTGGGTTTCGCTGCTCTGAGATCCCCGTTTCTCCTGTATTGAGCACTGGCCTGGGGCTGAGCAGTCCCTGCTCCCAGCCCTGCTACCCAGTTACTCTATTTCTTTGGAAGCCACTTTGGCTCTCTGGGCTTCAGTTTCACTGGCTATAAGTGGGGAACAGAAGTGAATGATCTCCAGGGTCCCTCTGGCTTAGGCTTGTGTAGCCTGGCAATCAGTGATACCCCCAAACTGTCCCCAGACTGTACTCTGGAAGGGCCACCGCATGGGCAGAAAGAAGACAGCAACTGCCCCAGGACCCCTGGGCACTCAGTGCCCCTGAGCCCGGCCTGGCCAGCTCCTGGCTGTGGGGCACAGAGCTGTTCAGCCCTTCTCCCTTAGGCTGTGGTCCAGAGCTCTGATGGGTGTGTCCCGGGCCCAGGGCCTCAGGTTGGTAGAGCTGCCTTGCCCATCCCAGCACAAAGTCTCATTGTGGGCTGGTTAGTTTGACCACGTGGCTGCCGTCTGTGCCCCTCACTGCACTGTCTGCCCTCCCTGTTCTCCATCATCATATTCCCAGGGCCCATCATGGAGCCTGGCATGGATTTGCTGCTCTCGAGCCAGGAGTCGGCTGAGAGCAGGTAGGGGCTCCCCACCCTCAGAACTCTCGTCCCAAGGCCCCCCGAAAGGCTGTCCTGGGAGCGAGCCCCTGGAATCGGCCATCTCCTGAGACTCACTCCCTAAGTCCCCAGGAGCCTGTGGGATGACGGACGACAGCCTCCAAGTCTGAAAGCTCTCCGGGCCCTGCCTGGGCTGCTGTGGCTGAGTTCGTGGGTGACCGGATCACTGGGGACTGTTCTGAGCTGCCCGGATGAAGGGTGTTTTCTTACACCAGCATGTGTGTGTGTGAGAGACAGGAGAGGCGGGAATAGAGTCCGAGCTGGGAAGGGGCAGTGTGGCAGGAAGAAACAGACGCTGAGGCACTGAGACCAGGCTAGGGAGAGTAAAAGGCAGAGGGTGGCTCAGGTGCGACGGGTAAGGACAGGAGATGGGGCTCCTTCTGCCTGATATTTTCTGTACTGACATCCCAGGGTACCTGCTGCTGAGGGGAGAGCCATCCCTGAGATAGGCACCCCCAACCTGGACCCCAGGAACAGCGGTGTTGTGTGATGGGCTGAAGCCACCCCAGCCACAGCATCTGAGAATGGCTTTGTGCGTGCAAACTGCTTGGTTTTTGCCAAGGAAGAGTGGGCACCCAGAGCTGGGCTCTTCAATCCTGGCTTCACAGCCAACTAGCTTGAGACCTCTGCTGTTCTGTACCTTGGATCCTCCATCTGCAGACAGGGTAATAATAGTCCCGCCGCACACAGTGCTGGGGAGCATTAAATGAATTAATGCAGATAAAGCTCTGGGACCGAGACCTGGCACAGAGCTCATGTCCAAGAAGGGGTAGCCAAGAGCTTGCTCACTGAATCCTCAGTGAATCCCACAGGTGAGCAGTTCAAGGGTTTTCAGCCCCATTTTACAGATGTGGAAACTAAGGCTCAGAGAGGGGCAGGAACTTGCTCAGCGATGCCCAGTACTGGAGCTGGAACTAGAATCAGGGACCCTCGCTTCCCTGCCCAGTGCTCTTTCCACTGCCCCCGTGGTCCCTGGGTTAGGGATGTCTCTTTCACCCAGTCTTAAGCTCTGCCCAACTCAGATTCCCCGGAGTTTGGTGCACAAGGCTGCTCAGTAAAAACGCTGTCCAGCTGTGCTGGAGGGCTCTGTCCAGAGGGAGCTGAGACCGCCACTCCCCCACCCGCGAGTTGCTTGCATTCTCAGAGTCAGCTGTGCCGGCTCCAGGTCCCTGGGTTCAATTGCAGCCGCCCGCTGGGACAGAGCAGCGTGGGGGTGGGGGTGTGACGGGGAAGCCTCGGTGATTGGCTGGGTCCTGCCAGGGAGCGGCAGGCGGCGGCTTTGCGCTGCCCCAGCCGGGGAGCCTTCGGGCTGTGTGCGGGGTGGAGCCGGCTCAGGATCCCAGTGCCAGGGGGTGCCGCCGGGAGTGAGGGATGCCTCGCTCTCTAGGGCGGCACTTTGGGGCTCAGCTTGGGCGCTGGGGCCGGGCGGCAGGGGAGCCGGTATCTGGGAGCGCGTGAGCGTGGCTCTGGGGCGCCGGCTGGGTCCCCGTGGCTGAAGGACAGGCTCGCCTCCGAGGACTCCGTGCGGGAGGCATCCCGGACTCCTTCTCCTATGAAAGTGGTTTGGGAAACCACAGAGTTTTCTCTCTGATGGAAGAAAGAAGTGCAGCCTTTCTTCAGAGTGGCGGCGGCCGGCTGGACAGGGTGTGTGTTTGGGAAGGGCCCTGGAGGAGGAGGAGGAGGGCGAGGAGGAGAAGGAGGAGGAGGAAGAGGAGGAGTGGGAGGAGGGATGGGTGATGCAAGGGTTTTGAAAACGCAAATGCTACCTAGATGTGGGAGGTGGAACCTGGCCACTGGGTTCTGCTTTTTCCCAGCAGGTACCGCTCCCCTGGGGAACTTGGGTGAGTCCATAAATAGCCCTGCTAACACAAAGGAGCTCTGTCGGGGAGGGCAGCGCTTGACACGGCCGCCAGGAGCTGCCACAGCCGCAGCCGCCTGCCTGCCCGCCCGCCCGCCCGCCCGCCCGCGGGAGGAGCCGGGTGGAGACCCGGCGGGCTGGCTGGGAGCTGCCTGGGTCCCTGCCGCTGAGTGCTGGGTAGGTGCCTAGGTGACAGGGTGGGTGTGTGGCGGGCAGGGGGCTCTTCGGCTAGCTACTCCATGCCCTTGTTCCTTTTGTTTCTTCCCCAGGGCAGCCATTGAAGGCATGTTGCGAGCAAACCAGTTGTATTCTGTCGAGATAGCTCTCTGTGTGTGTGCGTGTGTGTGTGTTTGTGTCTGTCTGTCTGTCTGTCTCAGGGCCCTACAGGGCTAGGGGCACTCGTTGCTGCTCCCCACTTCTTGTCTTGCCAGCCAGCATTTCTTTCCCAGAGGGACAAGGAATGTTTGGTGACCGACAAGTCGGGACACTGCGTGGGGAGGGAACACTCAGCCAGCAATGTTGGCTATTGTGTCAGGGATGTTGGCCACACACCAGACGCGGGGGACAGCAACTCTTGCCTAGTTCCACTGGTGGGGAGAGAGGTGGTTTCTAGGGCTACTCTTGGGGGGGAGGAGGTTACCCCTGATCCCTGGGACTCAGCTTTTGCAGAAATGTCTGCTGGAAACACCAGCAGGGATGCTCTGCCTCCTGGGCTCCAAGTCCCTTGGGGCAAGGGCGTGCACCTGCTCCTTTGGCTCCAGCTAAAAGTATAAGAAATGGGGTAGTGGCTCAAGACCCACTCACCCACAGAGCTAACTGCTGAAATGGACAGAAGCCAATCCTCTTCTCAGCGTGGAAGGTCCATGTTGCTACTCTTGTCCCAAGGTGTCCAGGGAGAACCTGGGCCCGGAGAGGGGGAAAGCTTGTCCAAGTTCAAACAGTGGCTGAGCCCGGACTGGGATGGAAGATGTGTCTCCTCTACCCTGAGGACAGGACACATGGGAAGCCGTTACCTTGACTGTGCAAGATAGATGCCTCACTTGGGGCAGGGCCATGAGGCCCTCGGTAACTCACAAACTTCCCACATCCTGCTGCCCTCGGGTCTTCTGGCTGGGAGGCTCCCTGGCCCCCCTGTCACGATGGTTAGAGTGGGCATATCTCTGGAAGCAAGGAGCTACAGGGCCTGCCCCATGATGCCTGCGGGATCTCAGCCAGGGCCTTGCAGGCATCGTCAAAGTTTCCACCAGGGCCCCTTGAGTCTTCTGCACCCAGCCAAGGGGCACCTCCCCTCTTCCCCAGCCCTGGCACGTGGCATGGCTTATCCCAGGGCGGGCCCTCCAAGGAGCCAAGTTCTGCAGCAGGGCTCGCTTCAGGGCCAGCCCAGCATCCGGGAAGAGGGCAGATGGCGAGAAGAGAGGCAGCCGAGGCGAGCGGCCCTTTGGTGGGAAGTCTCCAGGGTTTCGGGCCCGAGATCACCGATGGGGCTTCAGAAGTTCTTGGTGTCCGTGAGGCTGCTGCACCTCCTGGCCCTTTGCCCTTGCGCATGCGCTTCCATCTGCTGGGAAGCCCTTCTCTTCTCTTCCCTCCAGGTCTTAATTCCACCCGACTTCCACAGCGAGAGCCAAGAAGTCTGTGCATTGTGGAGGCACCCATGTGGGTGCTTTGTGTCCTGTTTATGCAGGATCTGGCCCGGAGTCCCCGGGGGCCTGGCTGGAGTCCCATGGCGTGGGTGGAGAGGGGTGTTGAATTGCCCTGGCCAGTTAGGGTGGGGTTCTCTTGAGGACAAGCACTCTGCACCCGTCAGCTCTGTCTGCCCATCTCCTAGCTCTGTCCCTGGCAAGAGAGCGGGCACTGGCAACCGCAGGCCTGGTGAGCAGCCCTTTCAGGAGTGACCCTGGTCTCTGTAAGTCAGGGTTGCATCTAGGCTGAGAGCCTGCTTTGGTGGGCGCTGAGGTGGGAAGTTTTCACCTGGCTGAGGCCATAGGGAAGCTGACTCGGGGGGCCATGCTGGACCGGGTGGTGTCCATGTGTCGCCTGGGCCGTGGACAGTAGAGCTCTGGCTGGTTCAGACACAGTGCTCACGGTCCTCTGCACAGGCTCCTGGGGCTTAGAGCTGCGCTCCTTGGATTCCTTCAGGCTGGGTCCAGAGGTGACTGATTCTCAGCAGGTGGTCTGCCCAGCTCCCCCAGAAGAGGCACAGCTGAGGAGGGGTTGCCCACACCCAGATAAGTCCCTGGGCTCGGAAAGCTGCTTCCCAGTTGGCCTGTAAGGCCCTGGAGATGGTGGAATCTGTTTGCCTTCTGGATGGATAGGTGGAGAGACAGGGGCCTGGGGCAGGAGAGGAAGGACTTGCCTGCTCTTAGACACGACTCAGCAGCCAAGCAGAGACAAGAGCCCGCTCTCTGGTTCCCAGCCTGGGTCTCTCCCCTCTGCACCAGCTGGGTGTCTCAGGAAATCTGTTCCGTCCTGGGGCTCCCCAGTGACACTTTCCTTTCCAGACCCTTGGGTTTATTGACTAGATCCCTGCTGTTCTCTGGAAATGATGATGTGTGTGGTAGAGACAGCTCAGGAGATGGAGGCATCTTTCAGCCCCTATTCATTGGAAGAGCTCAGGCAAGTCAGCCTCTCTCTGGCTCAGTTTCCCCTTTGCAGCAACCAGGAACTGGACCAGGTATTGCCGTGCCCCTGTCAGCCGTCTGATTTCTCTGATCCTCTTCCACTTCCTGGGTTCCAAGAGTCAAGGCCAGGGTCTGGCTCTGCAGGGGAGCAGCCCCCAACCTGCAGCTCAGGCATTCTGGGTAGAAGCTTTCTCATGCAACTCGCAGCCCAGGCTCTGGACTGGGAGATTTGTTGTTGTTTATGGAGCCAGGCCGTTTCCAAGATGTCATTGCTCAGGGAAAAACCATCATTCCTCCCAGGGATAAACAAGGCTGCTTATGGCTCAGCCCCCTAAGCCCGGAGAGGCTGGAGCCACTCACAGCAGGCCAGCTGGGCTCAGCCCCAGGGAGCCGCCGCCTTTCCCTGCACAACCAGCTGCACCCAGACATCCAGGAGTGGGGTCGGGGAAGGGTAGGGGAAGGGCTTGGCGGAAGGGTGCTGAGGCCATGAGCCACTTGAGAGATCAGAGCTTCCAGACACAAAGGAGAGGAGAGAGGGTCCTAGGATATCCCCTTCCACTGGCAGAGGGCCTAGGTCATCCCAGCAGATGTGTGGATAGCTGCCCGGGGTGCCCTCTGCTCCAGATGGCTCAGGGCTTCTCCCCTCTTCCTGCCTGCCATGGGCTAGCCTGCCCGCACCTGGCACTGTGGCCCAGGCTGCTGCCAGGGAACTACCAGCGACCCCCTCCTGAGAAAGGCGGGGTGTACAGGAAGTTATTTGGAACCAGGCATGCTTTTCACCCTATAGCCAGGGCTTGCTGTGGCATCCTGTCATCTCTTGGTGGGGATAGTCTCAGGCTAAGAGCTGAGCCTGAGACACGGGGGATCCGTGATGGTGAGGAGACATGGGCAGAGGCAGAGAAGGGGCCCAATAGAGCCACTCCTTAAATGGCAGTGGACATCTTGAGAGAGGCTGGGGGCAGCCGGGAGAAGAGCCATGCAGGGGAAGGTGGCCTGGCTGTGACCCCTCAAGTCAAGGGCCGGAGCTGATGTCCAGCGAGGACACGAACCATCACTGCTCAGACCTCGATGAGCGGAGTCTCCAGCTGACCCAAGTGGCAGCTCTGTCCCATCCTCACTGGCTCCCTGCCTCCCTGCCTTCCATACGAGCTAAGCATGTGCTTTGTGCCTTGCACTTACTCGGTACCAGTCTCTAAAGCCCTGGTCTTCAGTGTCCGGGGTGGGCCGGTAATAGACAGAAATCACACAACTTCGATGGGGAGACACTGCATGTCCTGGGAACCCCCACCAAGCATCCAGAGCAGCCTGGGTGCCTCAAAGCTTCCTGCAAAAGTGGGGCTGAACTGGTTGTGTAGACACTCCCCAATGAAGAAGTCTCTGGTTTATGTGTGAATCTGAGGTGCAGACACGTCTGCCTGTCTGGACATAGAAACTGCTTCTGTGTGTCCACGAGCCACCTGCTCCTCCTTGTCTGGGGAGGCCATCTGAGATCTTTTACTCAAGACCCCGAGCTTACCTGCCTCTGGTTCCTCAGGCAGTGACCCAGCTTCCTCCACTCGTGTGAGATGATACACGCAAAGCAGAGACGCTTCATGTGTATTGGCTCCAGGTCACGTGAGCAGTGGGCGTGCCTAGACCAGTACCTTGCCTTGTGTGGTGTGGTGACATCGAGTTGGGGGGATGCTCAGCTCAAGGTCCAACACAGAGAAGGCATTCAGCAAATGGGAGGCATCTCTTGCTTCTCACAGGCTGTGAAAGATGTGTACAAAAGACAAGGAACTCACAGAAGGAGCCACTGCCTCAGCCCAGGGAACCCAGGAGGAGACACTGGAGTGAGCATTTTGTTTGTTTTTCAAGTAAACTTTCAAACAGAAGTGTAGCACACTCACAGGAATGTGAGAGACAAGGGGATGCATTGTCACCAAGTGCACACACTTGTGTAGCTCCTTTCTGGGTCAAGAGATAGAACATTCCAATCCAAGTGCCTGGTTTCAAGTCCTAGCTCTGCTTCCAATTCCAGCTTCCTGCTAATGCACACTCTGGGAGACAGCAGTGGTAGCTCAAGTACTTGGGTCCCTGCCACCCACATGGGAGTCCTGGGCTCCTGACATAGGCCTGGCCTGGCCCTGCCTGTTGTGGACATTTGAGGGGTAGATCAGCAGATGGAAGATCTTTATTTCTGTCTCTCTACATTTCAAAATGAAAATAAATAAAAATTTTAAAAAAGAAATAGAACTTTACTATACCCAAGAAACCTCCTTTGAGTTTGCTACCACCTCCAAGTTAACCCCTATCCTAGTTCTGTCATTGATTAGTATTGCCTGTCTTTGAACTTCTTATAAAACATTGAGTATGGGTTCTTTATTAAAAAAAAAAAAAGGTTTACTTATTTATTTGAAAGGCAGAGTGAAAAAAAGGTGAGAATGAGAGAGAGAGAGATTTTCCATCTTCTGGTTCATTCCCCAAATGCCTGCAACAGCCAGGGCTGCCCCAGACTGAGGTCAGGAGCCAGGAACTCTATGCAGACCTCCCACGTGGGTGACAGATCCCAAGTGCCAGAGCAATCATCTGCTGCCTCCCAGATGCACCAGCAGGAAGCCGAATCAGAAACAGAGGCAAGACTCAATTGTAGGCATTCTAGTGGGAGGCAGCTCAAGCTTCACCCACAGCACCAAAGTGCCCGCCCCTGAGTATGGGTTTTATTCTGCTGACTTCTTGTGATGAGTGATTTGATGTGAGATTCATCAGTGTGATTGCATCCAGTTTTGTTTTGTTCATTCTCATCACTGTGTGGTATTTCATTGTGGGACTATACCACAGTTTATCCCTTCTACGTTGGTTTCCAGTTCACGGCTATAATGAGTAGTGCTGCTGTGAATATTCTTGCCCATGTCTTGATTTCCTGTGTGTGCTTTCTGTTGGGTAAATACCCAAGGTTTGCAACTGCTGAGTCATATGGTTGTGTATAATTAGCCTTAGTAGACACCATCATATAATTTTCCAAAGTGTAACACCACTACCGCCTCTTTGGAGTCTTGCACCAGAGTGCCAGTTGCTCTGTGTCCTTACCAACATTAATGGTATTAGACATCGTGATATCTAATTGTGGTTTCAAGCTGCATTTCCTTGATGACTAATGAGGTGAGCACCTTTTCACATGTTGAATGGCCCTTGAACAATCCCTTTTGTAAAGTGCCTGTTAGAGTCTTTTCCTTATTCTGAATAATCTTTTTCTGATTGATTTGTAGGCGTTTAAAAATCTTCTGGATATGTGTTCATTGTTGGATGAACACATTGCAAATATCTTTGCTCCCTCTGGGCTTGCCTTTTCACTCTTTCCAGGGAATATTTGAAGAGCAAAAGGTCTTAATTTTCAAGCAATCCAATTTGCTAATCTTTTTCTTTTAGGGAGAGTGCTTGTTGATTCTTGTTCCTTTGCTTACGTTAAGGCTATGGATATATTCTCTTATGTTATCTTCTAGAAATGTTATTGTTTTGTGTTTCATATTTAGATCTAAAATTCACTTGAAATCGACTTTTCTGCATGGTGTGATGTAGAGGCCAAGACTCATTTCCTCTGGGTGGATGGCCAGTTGATTAAAAAGACCATCCTTTCTCACTGTAGGGTAATGTCACCTTTGTCGAAAGTCAAGGGCAGTGCATGGCCAGGTGAGCTGGAGTTCTGAGGACTGAGGAGCGTGGTTCTCCAGGGAAGTGGGGGGAAGGGGAGTGCTCCAGGAAGGTAGTACAGGGTGAGCATAGGCGTAGGGGTGCCTGGGAGGCGAGTGTATTTGGAGAACTGTAAATAGATCACACTGGCTGGATGGCAAAGAGGAGAAACAGCAATAAAATGTCGTCAAGAAGGACCAAACATACAGGGCAAGGGGCTGGGACTGCCCCAGAGGGACTCAGGGGTAGATTTTGAGCAGAAGAAGAATATGGTCAGTGAGACCGAGAGGGTGCGAGGAAGTCCCATGACACCGCGATGGCCGGGGGATGAGCCGGAGCAGACCCGGCCAAACCCAGCCCCGCCACGACCTCAGCAGAGACAGGGGTGTCTACCCAGGGAGGCCGTGCAGGCAGGAGTGTGCCCGGAGCCTCAGAAGCAATGGCCTTCCCTCGCACCACTTCAGCGTCTCAAAGTGTTCCACATCTCTGAGCTGTTGCTGGGAGGGAGGCCTTGATTTGGGGGTTGGTCCCTGGTGATGCCCCCCACCCCCCACCATGCAGGAGAGTCAAACCATGGAGAGGAAGGCAAGGAGCAGAGGGCCCAGCCTCCACCTATCCTACAGCAGCCCTAGGAGGCCACACTGACTTGATCACATGATGAGGAAGCGGGAGTCAACCCCGGGCCTGCCCAATGCCAAACGCTGGCTTTGTGACCACAGCATGGTTGCGCCCTTCCCTGGGGTCTTCCCGGCGTGGCAGAGCTTTCTGTTTGATCAGCTCTGAAGAACACCGTGGAGAAGCCCTATGCTCTGCTTCTCCCAACCAGGGACCACTTCCAGGTGGGGAGAGTTTGGGAGGGCCGCCAGGTAGCTGGAATTCTGTGTCCTTCCCGACCCCCGGGTGAGTCTGATTCCTGCTACCTGGTCTCCAGCGGAGTAAGAGAGGGGTCCCTGCCCCTGGTCCTGCTCGCTGCTGCCTAGCGGTCTCCAATGTATAGCACAGCGCTTGCCCCAAGTGGATGCTCAGGTGCTTCGAAAGGAGGGAGGGAGAAAGGAGGTGAGGCAGGGGGCAGAAAAGGAGATCCCAGGCTAGTGGGGAGAGCATGATGTCAGAGTCCGGCCCAGCCGTGGCTTCAGTTCCGGCTCCTCCACTCCTAGTGTGCGTGCGCATGCACCATCTCATTTCCCTAACATCTCTGCTTCCTGCCCATCCGGTTGGATGCTCTCTTGATGCCCCCAGCTGGAGGGTTGTCTGCTGCCCTGCCAGCCCTGGCCTGCCCCCCTCATAGAGTTTCCTCTACTTGTTTGCTTCTCAATCTTGCACAAGTTACTTAACCTCTCTGGGCCCCAGTTTCCTTATTTGCAAAATGAAACCAATAATACTAACTTCCTAAGTTTGTTAGAAGTGAGAGCATATACAGTGGAACTTCAAAGAGTTAAAAGTTTATTTTGTTGCCCCAAATCTTTGAAACTCATTCCATCCCCTCCCCCCACAATGTGCATATCCCGGAGCTTTTTGCATGTCCTCTTGTGTCAAGCCTGGTGTGTAGCAGGTGCACAGTTAGTGACCTCACTCCCTCTCCCGATCCTTGTCATCCTGTCTCTGTCATCCCTTGCCCCACCTTCCCTATCTCTACAGCACTAAGTAATCATAGCTTTCAGGGTAAAGTCCACATTCCTTAACATAGCCACACTCCTGCCTGCGGAGCTACCTGTCCTTGTTGCAGTGTCCCTGCAGCCGGGGTGTCCTGTCCCTTTCCTCCCTCCCCTCCCCTCCCCCATAAAAGCCTCTTTCTTGCTGCCTCTGTGCTTCCGTAGCCCCCTGGGTGGCAGCAGAGTGGGGTTGGAGATCTGCCTGGCCCTGGCCCTGGACAACTGTTGCCGTTGCCCCGGTCCCTTCCGGGCAGGGAATGTGTCCTGCCGCTGTTTGGCTCCAGCGCCTGGCACAGGCCCTGGCCCATGGCTGGGGCCCTGTGGACATTTGCTGAGTAACTCTGCGGACAAATGGGGGGTCAGTAATCCTGATGAGCCAAGCAGGGCCTGCCCAAGCCCCAAGAGCAGGGCAGGCCAGAGCTGCAGCGGGGCAGAGAGCCCTCCAGATGGGGCATTGAGGGAGCATCTCGGTGGGGCTCACAGGGACGGGCAGGAAGCGGGTTGAGGAAGCAGAGATATTAGGAAAATGAGGCAGCGTGCGCCTGGGGCAGGCAGAGGACGAGGGGGCCAGCTGAAAAGGAGAGTGTGGGTGGAGCCCGCAGGTGAACTGGTGCCTGAGCAGACAGGAGAGGCCAAGCAGCCTGGAGCGGTCCTGATGAGGCATCGGTTAGCAGAAGTATAGGAAGAGTGCGGAAACCACAGCTGTGGACTTGCTGCCTTTCAGAGAAGAGAAATAGAGGCAGAGGCTGTGGGGTGGGGGCATAGACCACGAGGTTGCTCCCTCACCCCTCCACACCACCACTAAATCCATGTTGTCAGAGGCCTTGAAAGAAGAAGGGGCACACGTGACATAATCCAGGCCCTGGGAGCTGCCGCCCCTGCCCAGTGACGTGGGATCTCCAGCAGGCTCCCAGGGGCGTGTCCTGGCCTGGTCAGGTAGCATGGATGAGAAGAGGGAAGGTTTCTAAGAGGGGCCTCCTGTCACCTCACTTAGGAGTCCCCTTCCCCGAGTATTGGCCTTTCCCCGAGAGTCTGACCTGGGCCGAGGGGTTTCAGGGGGCCTCAGTATTGCTCTCAGCAGAAGGCACGCTCCCAGCTGCCTTCCAGCCCCCTGCCAAGACCCAGACAGACCCACAAGCTGCGGGGGTCTTTAGAGACAAAGTCTCAGTCTATGACCACTTCCCTTCCTCCTCCCTCTGTCTCCTCCTGCAGCCGGGCTTCTGTGTATCGGCAGCATGAATGGGTAGGTGCCTGTGGCACCCCTGCCAGCTCTCCATCCTGCGCCGAGGTCATGCGTCTTGTTCGTGAGCTTCCTGTTACAAAGGACGCAGGGTGTGTGCGGGGAGCTGGCCCTGGCTGGGTCCTGGGCGGGATTCTAGTCTTGATTCTGTTGCGTGACCTCGGGTGTGTCCCCTGCCTCCCCTGGACCTCAGTTACCTTGTCTGTTATCTGAGCTGCTCCCCAGAATTGTCTTGGAAGTGACAACCATACAAGGGGCTGTGCCTTACTCTGAGGGACTCTGGTCCGGTAGGTCTAGAATTGAGCCCAAATATGGGTGATCTAAGGTGGAGCTCTCTTGAGAACCAGAAGTCTAGAGATGCATTTTTCAAAGTTTAATATGCAAAGGAACCATTTGATTTCTTGTTGAATTGCAGCTTCTGATCAGGCAGGTGTAGACTGAGAGTCCGTGTTTCTTCCAACTCCCTGTAAAGGCTGCACTGCTGGTTCATAGGTCACACTTGGAGAAGAGAAAGTCTACATGGCCTTGTGAAGTTCACGGAATTGCTCACTCATTCATTCACTGTGCATCAAACACTCAAGGAGGGGAGTGGTCAGATTGGAGGCTAGAGGGAGGGATGGAGCCCAGGGTCTCCCAGGACTACAGGATTTAGAGTTGATCCTAGAGCCAGGTGTATCCAGGCCTTAAGCAAGGGAGTGACAAGTTCAGGTTTGCAGTTGGAAGCTTCCCCTGGCACAACACAGAGAGCCACCAGGGAGGACTGGGCCAGCCCAGGGGTTCCATGTCGTGTGGATGGGGGATGAGGGAGACCTACAGGGCAGTGGTGGTATGGCTTGGAGAGAATGATTAACTGGCTTCAGTCTTTAGGGGAGTTCTGGGAGTTAAGCAGAAAGGACAGAGTTCCCAAGTATCCTGTGCGCCACCCCCCCCCCCCCCCATTCAGCCTCGCCAGTGGGAAGATGCCTGTGCTTTCACAGTGGGCGATGGATAAGAATCTGGTGATTGGCCAGGGGCTTCGGTGGTCAAAGGGAAGGAAGAGAGAAGAGTATCCCAGCGCCTGGCTTGGTGACTCTGGTGGTGTCACTGATACAGAGACCCCAAGAGAAGGAAGGAGGGTGCTGATGGGACTTCTAGGGGGTCTCCACCTGCGTGTTCTCCGTTCCACCAGTGTATTAAGCCCCTTCGTGGCACAGGGCTCTTGCCTGTGCTGCTTCCTGCCCCGCTGAGCCCCCCTGCCCAGTGACCAGATTTCATTGTGTCGTTCTGCAGGGCGGCCCTTCCCAACACACATGCCCCTTTCTCTTTCACAGCACCTTGGAGTTTCCTTCATGGTGGAGGTTGTGGTTTGTGTGTATCCCCTGGCTTATGTGGGCGGTGACTTGGTTCAAGTCTGTCCGTCCCCTCTATGCTGTAGGCTCCATGTGGACAGGGATTGTGTCTTTCCTAGGAAGCCTAAGATGGCATTTGGGGACATAGCCGTTCTGTGGAGATTTGCTGCCTGCTTGTCCGCAGGATCCGGCCTCGGCACACGGCCCCGGGCTGGCCGGTGGTGTGGACTCGAGGTGTCCGCAGCCAGGTGGCGCACAGGGTGACTGTAGCCTGGAGTGGATGGGTGCATGCAGGGCTGAGATGGTGCCTGGAGCAGGTCCTTCGTGACAGGCAGGGGAGCCCGTAACAGAGGGAAGGGGTTAGCAGACGGGTTGGAGGAGTCCAGGGAGGGAGATGTCAAGGCCAAGGTGTACCGGAGTGGCCATGGCTACTGTTTACTGAGTGTTTACAGGCTCTAGCCCTGTGCTGAGCTCCGGATGTGCGCCAGCTCATTTAGTCATTCCTCTAACAGCCCCGTGAGGGGGGCTCGTTCATCCCATGATCTAGCTAACGCTATTAGGTGCAGGCGGGTTAAGCCCAGGTCCCTCCAGCCAGTAAGTGTGAAATGGAGGTGGCGTCAGAGCCCTCGCGCCATCGGTGCCACCCCCACCTTCCCAGACTGCCCAGAAGGAGAGCAGCCTGGAGGGCCCCTGAGCCGGAGGCAGAGGCAGCCAGAGCTGGAGGAGCTCAACTGGGGCTGGGCCAGGCAGCCTGAGCATCTGGGCTTCCTGGAAGTCAGCATGGAGCCGGGGCCCAGGAGCTGGTGACCTGGCATGCACCACGCTGGAAGGAGCAGCCCCTGGCAAAAGTGGGCAGGCATTCTGAGCGCCTTGCCCTTTGCCAAGTGGCATTCTCCCCCACAGAGCACTGGCCTGCCTGGCTCAGCTGCCCGAGCAGGAGGCGTCCTCATCCTGCTTCTTGGTGGAGGGCTCCACGCACCGGCGATCACAAGAGAGCAGACGCTGTGGGAGTTCCCCACCCCTCCCCACCGGGTTTCCTGGCTTTCCGTGCCCTGCTCTTTCTGTAACATCCCCACTGCCTACGGGCTGCCGTGAGGCCTGCACACCCTGGTTGACTCCTGCCCCGCCACCCCCACCAGAGCAGGAAGTGGTTTTGGAGGGCAGATGCTGAGGCCAGCATCTGCGGTGGAGCTGATGAGTCATCTGAGAGCTGCAGGTGGCCTCAGGGGTCAGCAGTTGCTAGCTGTGTGACACTGGACAAGTCACTTCCAGCACCCGCTGCCACCTCCAGACCTGGGCTCTAGGGGCCGGGCCGGTGGAAGCTCGAGCTCTGGCCGTCAGCGCTGCCACCCTTCCCCAGCCTGTGCTGAGCTCTGGATTGGATTTGGGGGAGGATTTGATTAGATCCTAAGTAGTGGCTCCATTTAGAGGGCCTGCTTCATTTCCTGTGTGCTGGCAGCAGGCGAGACCTGGGCAGCATTAACCCTGGTCCCGCCAAGGCAAAGAAGTGATAGACGAAGGAAATGCAGACCCTTAGGAGGGTGGAGGGGTGGCATCCAGTGGCGCTCTGGGCCCAAGGTCCTGGGGGAGCGGGCTGGTCTCTCTGGGGTGCCCTGGCTGAATTCCTGCGGCCCCAGCCTGTGGCAACAGCAGCCTGGCTGGGCGGCCCTGCTGCCTGCACTTCCTATATTGGAGCTCTCAGCACCTCCTGCAGACCAGTCGTCTAACCTTTGTTCTGCTTAACGGAGGACACAGATGGTGTGTGACAGTCCCTGCTGTCCCCAGTACCTGCCTCAGTGCCTGGGAAAGAAAGAAAGAATGAATGCGTGAGCACACACAGGGCCCCTCCTGACCCCTGCCACAGTGCCCACTTGTGCCCCCGCAGCAGGTTTGCCATAGCACAGCTCTGCCTGAGCCATTCCTGTTGACAGGGCACTCCATGCCTGCCATTCGTTCGGCTACCTCACCCTCATCATCCTCTCCTCTCCTGCCTTAATTCTCCCCTGCACTCGGCACCCGGCCCTGCTGTCCCCGAGCACGGGCCTCACCACGTCTACACAGTGGCTGCTGCTCACACAGCCCTGCCCGGGAGCCCAGGAAAGAGCTGTGCTCTGGTCCTCATGGCAAGGGCTGTGGGGGGCTGAGCAGTGCTCGTGGCCTGCTGCCCCTTGCTACAGATCCCCTGCGCTTGTGGGTCAAGGGCCCAGGGGACAGGAGGTACAAGTCTGAATCCCACATCGGCCTCTGATGTCTTAGGGAATTCCTTTACCCACGGAGGGCTTTTTCCCCATTTCTAATAAGATGTGACACCTACCAGCCACCATGGTGCTGTGAGGAGACGGAAGAGGTCGTGGGGGTCCAGTGCGTTAGCCCTGGGCTCTGCTCCAGATGAGGAGACAGAGGGTCTAGCCACACAGCTAGCAAGTGGCCCCACTGGGGTCACACTCCTGAACCTGGACCAGCTGGGCACCTGGAGAGCCCTTCGGGCCAGGTCTGTGGGGGTGGGGGCACCTCTGCTGAGAAGCACTTCCTCTCCTAGCTTTGTTTGGTTTGGCCTCTTCTAGGGCAGGGTTGGCAGAGGCGGGTTGACTTGCCTTTCTGGTTTTGGGGCTGTACTACACTTTCCCCAGGGGTGGGAAGGCTGCTGGGACAGGCGGGCCCGGGCCCCACTCCTACCACCCAGGAAAGGGGGAATGCGGCTTCTCCCCAAGCTGCTCCGAGCTCTCTGCGTCGCTCCGTCCCAGGCCTCCAGGGCACCCGGCTGCCTGCGGCTTCCTTCTGCCCTTCCAGAAGCAGGTGGGCCTGCCTGTTGGGCGCTAGCTGCAGGGCCCTTGGAGTTTCCTGAAGGAGGGTGCTCTCCGGGGGGCTGTGGGTGATGGGCAGTGGGCAGGGCTGCCTGAGATCAGAAGCAGTTCGGGAAGGTTGCAGCCCCTCACTGGGCAGGTCACTAAGTTGCCATCCGGGTGGGCTGTCAGTCTTCCTGTCTGTGCAGTGCAGGTGGAGGGTCTCTCCCCATCCAAGAGCAGTCCCAGGGGGCTGAGGCCCAGCCCTTCCTTTCTAGATGAGGATTCTGGATTGGGGGTGGGGGGGCACTGCCTCAGTTGCTGGCTTTGACCCTGGCATTGGCAGAGCTTGCTTCGAGGACAGTGTGGGCAAGATGCATCACCATTTGAGGTCTTTGACTTCAGAATTTCCCTCTAGATCCATTTTAACATCGCCTTGACTGTCGCCACACCATGTCCCTTCTTTGTATTGTCTACTGTAAGAGGTCATTTGGCTGCATTGGTAGTCGCATATCTGAGATGGAGACCTTGAGGCCCAGAGGGTTTGTGCCTGGCCCTGCCTGGCCCCTGCCCGCCCTGAGCCGCAGCCTCCCTATCCGTGCAGTGGGGCTCAGGAGTTGCTGATGTTTCAGGGTCTGGGACTGTGGGGTGATCACCCCCCAGCTGCAGGCAGGAGTCCCCGAGCAGGAAGGCCACAGGGTCGGGGGTACCTATCTTGGGCCTGGGAACCGGAGCCTAGCATGTGCCCTCCCTGAGCCCACCAGAGCACCCAAGAGCTGTCTGAGGTCGGAGGCTTCCTGCACTTCCCCTGGCCAGGCCCCACTTTCACTTTCATGCTCCCAGACAGCAGCTCCTACCTACGCTGTGCTTTCACATCCGCCCCTGCCAGGGTGACCCCGGCTGCGTGTGCGGAACCCTGCAGCTGCCATGAGCCGCCCGGCTGGGCTGCCTACTCCTGGCTTCAGGCTCCCCAGGGCCTCAAGGACGTCTCGGCTCCATGCGTGGGCTTTTTGGTCTTGAGAGGATTATGCCACAGTGGGGAAGTCACTGCTCTTGGGGCTCAGTGGTCTCATCCATGAAATGGACATCAAGAGTCCCCATGGCAGGCACTCTTACCCCGTGTTCTGCATGTACTGACAGTGTGTGTGTGTGTGTGTACGTGCCACCTCCTGTCACAGCGATTCTTAGGAACGCGTATGATTTTTTGCCGTCATTAGTTCCAGGCGGCTGTGTCGTTCTGAAGGACGAAAGCTGGGCTCTGAGCAGTTCTAGCCCCACCGCTCCAGGTCCTGGAGTGTGACGAGGGCCTGGCGCCGGCCTGAGGCTGCCTCCCCCACGGGGCTGTCTGTGATGGTGCCTGCTTGTTAGCTTCTTCTCAGAGCGGCAGCAAGGGAACACTGGTTCCCTCCGCAGATGACATTTATGGCTGGGACGCAGCAAGCCCCCAGGGCTCCGAGGGCTGGGGGAGGCAAGAGATGCTTTGCTTTTTTGCGGAGTCCCTGAGGTTCCCACAAACAGTTCGGAAATCTCTGGGCGGATGGTCTCGCAGCGAGGTTCCATGTGTCTGTGATGTCTGCTTAGTCCAGGTGTATAAGGTTTGGAAGTTCTGGTCTTGTTCCAGTTTACCAGTTTCAAAAAAAAGATAGTTGACATTTAGAGCGAATTCTTATTTGAATGACTCACTGGGACTTTTTTTAAACTTTGGTTTGGTTGACGCGCCCCTTCGGCTAGGCTCAGGACTCTGCCAGTCTGCCACTCCGAGACGGCCCCGGCTGGGGGCTTGATTTGCTTCTGGTCCCCGAATGTAGACTTCCTGGTTTCTCTCTTACTCACAGAGTCAGCGTCACCCCTGTCTCCTTTTCTGTAGAAGCGGGACAGTGATGCCTCCCTTTCAGGGCCTTTGGGAAGATCGCGTGAGAGCCAGGCCTGGTACCTGGCACACAACAGGGACAGGCCATCTGGCAGGTACTATGCCCTCTGCTGTCCTAAGTGGCCAGCCATGTTGTTGATGGAGCAGAAGCCTTGGGCAAGGAGATGAGGGTAGAACCCTCGCAGAGCTGAGCCACAGGGGTTTTCAGTTTTCCATTGGGCACAGGCTTCTATCCGCGGGGGCTGCAGGGTCCCGGCCCCCGCCAGATTCCCCATCACCTTCCGTGATGTCTGTGCGCGTGGGGCCAGCACCGTGTGGCCTCCTCTTCTGAGCCTTCCTTGTTTGCTTTCTGTTTCCCAGATGTTTGAGACCGAGGCAGATAAGAGGGAGATGCCCTCAGCTGAAGGGAAGGGGCCGGCTGCCGAGGCCCCCCCACCCAGCACGGACCCCTCTTCTGGCCAGGAGCCTCCTCCAGGGCCAGAGCCACCCCTCAGCCAGGACCCGCCCAGCAGAGATGCACCCACCTGCGCAGAACCCACTCCGGGGCAAGAAGCCCCACTGAGCAAGGACGCCACGCCATGCCAGGAACCGCCTCCGGCCCAGGACCCCCCACCCCGCGGTGACCTATCTGCTGGCCAAGAGCCCCCTCCCAGCCAGGACACTCCACTCAGCAAAGACATCCCTGCCATCCGAGACCCCCTGCCCTGTCAAGGCCTGCCTCCCAGCCCTCCTCCGCTGGCTGAGACCGCGAGCACAGGGGACCCCCCAGCGGCCCCCGGGGCCCCGCCTGCCGCCTCCAGGCCCGCCTTTGTGATCCCCGAGGTCCGGTTGGACAGTGCCTACAGCCACAGGGCAGGGGCCGAGGGGGGCAGCTCAGGAGAGGAGGAGGAGGATGCAGAAGAGGCAGAGGAGGGCGAGGAAGGGGAGGAAGATGAGGAGGAGGACACGAGCGATGACAACTACACGGAGCGCAGCGAGGCCAAGCGCAGCAGCATGATCGAGACAGGCCCGGGGGCCGAGGGCGGCCTCTCGCTGCGGGTGCAGAACTCACTGCGGCGCCGGACGCACAGCGAGGGCAGCCTGCTGCAGGAGGCCCGCGGGCCCTGCTTCTCCTCGGACACCACCTTGCACTGCTCGGACGGCGAAGGCGCCGCGTCCTCCTGGGCCATCCCTTCACCCCGCACCCTCAAGAAGGAGCTGGGCCGCAATGGGGGCTCCATGCACCATCTGTCCCTCTTCTTCACAGGGCACAGGAAGGTAAGGAGACCGGTGTGGAGGGAGGATGGCTAGGTGGCTACATGAGAGGGAGGTGGAGGGACCCAGGGCTGCAGGATCTGAGCAGGCACCCTGTCTCATCCCTGCTCTCTGTGAGCCTCCCAATGACTCTTCTACCCATTGGACAGAGGGAAAAACTGAGGCCCGGGGGGACCAAGGAGGCAGAGCCTGGACTGAAACCCATGATTTTAGGATTCCGGATGGTGTGTTCTTACGCCTCCATCCCACTGCTGGTCCCCACAGAACATAGTGCAGATGTGACCTGGCCCAGGGCACTGCGTACTTGGGTTTAAAAGATCTGATAGAGTAGCTGAGGAAGTTTTATCTCTGGTTTATCTCTGCTCCAGGCCTAGCCAGACCAGAACTCCACTGGCCAACAGCAAGCCAGTGACAGGTCTTACTGTGTGTCATTATTCTAAGCAGTTCACATCCACTCATTTAATTCTCACAATGGCCCTACGCAATAGAGAGTATCTCTGTACCCATTTTATAAATAAGGAAACTGAGGCACAGGGAGGTTGTCTAACTCAGCCCCAGTTACACAGTCTATAAATGAGCTGGAATTGGAATCTGCTACCAGGGCTAGACCTCTGAACCACCGAGCTGTGGGCCTCATGCAAATCTTTATAAATAGATGCGTGTTGATTACCCCCCCTGCTGTGTGCCAGGCCCTGTGCTCCATGCCACAGCAGGGGCCACGGAATGTGTGAGGCTCCTCCCAGCCGTCTGTGTGGTGTGCAGGCGGGGAAGGGGGCCTGAAGCCCAGCAGCCGGCTTGGGCGGGGCCCTGTGCCTTATGTGCCGTGTGGCCTTGGGCGAGGGAGGTTGAGGGTGCACGGGAGGAGGCTGGTGCCTGACGAAATTAAGGTCCTGGGAGTGTGGGTCCTGCTTTTCTGGAGGTGTAGTAGCCAGTGCTGGGTGTTGTTAGGACAGCTGTGCTGAGGCCAGGGCTGAAGGTGGTCGGTGCCAGTGGGGTGCCGTGCCCTCTGCGACCCGGACATTCAGGAGAAGGGGAGCCTGGGCCCAGGGCCATCTGGGAAAGTTCCAGGAGACAGATGCCCCCAGCATGGCTTTGCGGGTTGAGCGGGTTTATAATGGACAGGAAGAGGCAGGCGCTCGATGGCCAGAGTCAGGGGTGGCAGAAGCGTGACATGCGCACTGCCATTCTGCGCTGCCGACGTGGTGCGAGCAGACGCCCCCCGAGTGGGGACATGGCAGAGGAGCCTTCCTGGCTTCCTAGCTGCCAAGTACTCAGGCAGATGGCTTTCGGGAGCCCGAGCCCTCCAGAAAGCGCCTGGAACTTTGGGCGTCGGAATGGGGACGAAATCCCAAAGGAATGGCAGCACCGGATCTCGGTGCCTGCGTCCGTGAGCCCATGTGGGTCTCACACACTGGAGAGCTGTGGACTCACTGAGGGAGCCGTTCCTCTGGGGTTTCTGGTCCTCAGCCCTCTGGAATCAGGATTTCCAGGGGCAGTGCTGAGGCCCCTGAGGTCGTGAAGTTTGAGTGCCACCCTCTGAGGCCATCCTTTGAGGCAGCTGCAACTAAGAGTCAGGAACTCTCTCCTAGCAGGCGGGGCCTCAGGCTCACTCGGCTGGGGCCTGGCCACTCCTCTCCGGAGGGTGGCTGAGGCCAAGGTCCCACCCTGCCTTGAACCTCGCATCCCTCTCCCCAGTTCTGTTTCTCTGCTGCCGCCTTTGTTCCCATACAGATATTTGTATACAGATACGTTCACGTCTGTACTTCTACGTAGCTGCCCAGCTCCGCTGGCCTCAGCTCTGTTTCTGGGACAGATCCTTCTGTACCAGATCTCTCCTGTCTCAGCTTCCTCCTTTGAGTGACCGAGGTTCCCCCTGGAACTCCCACACCTCCCGCCCTGCCTCTTGGCCTGCCACTTCCTTTCTTGGGCACGAGTGCCTGAGCTGGCAGGGGCCCCAAAGGTTGTCTCTGGCCCTGCCCCGGCCGCCCTCTTGTGCGGCTCCCACTTACCTGGGCTGGAGCCCTTCGCTGTTCACCTGCTACCCCCAAACTGCCAGCTTCACAAGAAACCCATCTTTTTTTTTTTTTTTTTTTTTGACAGGCAGAGTGGACAGTGAGAGAGAGAAAGACAGAGAGAAAGGTCTTCCTTTCTCCAATGGCCGCCGCGGTAGGCGCGCTGCGGCCGGCGCACCACGCTGATCCGATGGCAGGAGCCAGGTGCTTCTCCTGGTCTCCCATGGGGTGCAGGGCCCAAGTACTTGGGCCATCCTCCACTGCCTTCCTGGGCCACAGCAGAGAGCTGGCCTGGAAGAGGGGCAACCGGGACAGAATCTGTGCCCCGACCGGGACTAGAACCCGGTGTGCTGGCGCCGCTAGGTGGAGGATTAGCCTATTGAGCCGCGGCGCCGGCCAAGAAACCCATCTTAAAAAAAAAACAACAGAAACCAGGCTTTTTATTATTTTTAAATCTTATTTATTTCTATTTGAAAAGCAGAGAGAGAGAGAAGGAGGGAAGGAGGAAGGAAGACATCTTCCGTCCACTGGTTCATTCTCCAAATGTCTGCAACAGCTGGGGCTAGGCCAGGCAAAAGCCAGGAGTCAGGAAATCTATGCAAGTCTCCCATGGGGGTGAGGGGACCCGAATATGTGAGTCATCACCGCCGCCTCCCAGGGCGCGTTAGCAGGAAGCTGGATCCGAAGCAGAGCGGGGACACTTAATCCCAGGCACTCTGATACATGCTGTGGGGGTCCTGAGCGGCAGCTTACCCCCTGCCCCACAGTGCCTGCCCCAGGAAACCCACCTTCTTCAAGAACCACTGACAGCCGGACTGGACAAGCACTTGGCCTAGCTGCATCCCCCACTGGCAGTGGGCGCTGGGCCAGTGTCCGTTTCCTCATTGGTGAAATGGGTGTGGTCGCGGGACCTCCCTCCGAGGGTCACTGAGCAGACTCACTACCTCGGCGGGGGGAAGGGCTCTGTGGCCGTGCCTGGCACTCGGTGCTTCAGGGTGCTGAAACAGAGGCGCAGAGTGGAGGAGGAGGCGGCCCCTCCCCGTGGCCTGGCCCTCTGGGAGCCTCAGCTGGTGCTTCCTCCCCGCAGTGCCAGGCCATGGGGGCAGAGAGGGGGAGGTCTTCAGGCCGTGGTGTCAGGCAGACCCAGAGTCGGGTCTCAGCTCTGCCGCCGCCTGCCTGGCTCTGGGAACGTGGCCCACTCACTTCTTTAGAGAGCAGGTAGCAGTGTGCAGAAAGCTGTGTGCCAAGCACATTACAAGTTCTGCACGTGGCAATGATCCTGTGATGCCGGGAGACCCAGGAAGCCCAGATGGGCGGGCAGATGGGCAGGCGGGGCTTTGGGCTGTTCACTGGTGCTGCTGTGTGGAGGAGCTGAGGCTGCCCAGAGCCTTGCCCCCTGCCACAGGGTGAGACCCAGTCCCACCCTAGCTCCTTCCCCCGCCGCTGTCCTGTGCTCTCGGTCCTGGGTGATTTCTGCTACGAGCAGGATGGTTGCTTCCAGACAGACCTTGGAGAGGCCCTGTTGGTCCACCAGCGCTCCACACAGCAAGGCCCCAGGGTCATCCGCGGAGCTGGCTCCTGGTGCGGAGTTGTCCCATGGCGCCCCCTGCTGCCAGACCCCGGAGGCTCGGTAGGGCAGATCCTACTGGGGTCTACTGGGGTCCTTTTCCTTCTTCCCTCCTGCAGAAACTGTCTCAGTGGGGAGCGGGGTGGGTGGAGGCAGCTCTGTGGTGCTAAGCTGCCCACCTGGGTGGAGTCAGCCAAGAGGACCCCAAATACCTTCCAGCCCCAACGCCTGATGACACCTTCAATCATTTCAATCATTCTTCTTCTTTTTTTTTTTTTTTTTTTTTTGATAGGCAGAGTGGACAGTGAGAGAGAGAGACAGAGAGAAAGGTCTTCCTTTTTGCCCTTGGTTCACCCTCCAATGGCCGCTGCGGCCAGCGCATCTCGCTGATCCAAAGGCAGGAGCCAGGTGCTTATCCTGGTCTCCCATGGGGTGCAGGGCCCAAGCACTTGGGCCATCCTCCACTGCCTTCCTGGGCCATAGCAGAGAGCTGGCCTGGAAGAGGGGCAACCGGGACAGAATCCGGCGCCCCGACTAGGACTAGAACCTGGTGTGCCGGCGCCGCTAGGCGGAGGATTAGCCTGTTGAGCCACGGCGCCGGCCCAATCATTCTATTTTTAAAAAGCCCAAAGCAGAGCAACTTCCTATCTCTGAACAAATCAGTGTAGAGTTGGGATCCAATGCTTCCGCACGGTTTCACAGGACCCGCCAGGCTGTTCCAGCCGAGAGGGCAGCCACGTGTGGCTGGTGGCCACAGAGACCACACTGGGACAGGTAGAAGCAACCAGCCAGGACCCCACCCACACAAGAGCCCGTCAGCACCGGAGGGGTCTGGAGTGGACCCGGCATTCTGCCACTTGCCAGTCGGGAGGTCCGGGCAGGTCACCAGATGGCTCTGGGCCTTGTGCCCTTACCAGTATTTTACTGGATTGGGGGACGTCAGAGCAAATTGCTTAGAGAATTGTACAGGGATTAAATGAGATAGATTAGCCCGTGGCGAGTGCTCAGTTAATAGACAACCCCCCGAAGCTAGCGGCTGCTGAGTGCCTTCCCACGTGTGGAGCGCGTCACATGCATTGACTGACTTCGTCCCCATGAGGAGGGCCAGTTTAGTAGCCTGGATTTGCACTGAAAGAAATGGAGGCCCAGAGAGGGCGTGTTGCTGAGCGAAGGGCAATTCGCTAACAAATGATTGAGCCACGCTTCCAATCTGGGCAGCTTAGAAGCTGCACCCTCGGCACTACTGTAATTAGAGTTCTAATGACAGTCCGATTAGAGCCATCACTCTGAGAGGCAGTGAATGTCCAGTTCTGGGGGTGGCTGGGTGAGGCCCCAGCCCCAGGGACTGCTGCGCAGAGGGGAGGGAGGGCTGGCTGCTTCTGGGCTCCCCTCTGATTGCCTGTCAGCAGGGCGGGAGCAGCCAGTGAGAGAATGAGGAGCAGTGGAGGGAGAATCTCTGGGGAGTCCCTTTGCACATGGGGCCCGAGCCTTGCGGCAGCTGTGAGCAAGCAGGGCCAGAGGCCACGGCCTCCCTGCAGATCTGGGGAGGCCCTAGGGCTGGGGGTCAGAACGCTGTCTTTCCCTCTGTCTCTTGTCTTGCCCCTGGTGCCCCGCTGGCCCTGGCTGCCTGAGGAGGAGGCCCACTTCCAGTCCTAGCAGCCCAGCCGCTCTGTCAGGCCGCTTGGCTCGGGCCAGTGCCTGCTGAAGACGGTCTGCTCCCAGCAGTGGAAGGAAGAGCCCATTTCCCAGCATGCAGAGGCTGGGGCGGTGGGCAGGGCGGGAGTGGTCCCCAGGCCCATTGTGTGGGGCCCATAAAGTGCGGAAGCTGAGGTTAGAATGGGAGGAAGCCCAGCGCTTGCGGCCGCTTTCCCACGGGTGGGGGCTCAGGGCTGCTGCGCTCAGCAGACAATGAACCCCCATTACAGAGGGCACTGTGTGTGCCAGGACCGGGCCATGGGGGCCCCGACTTTGTCCTGGTGAACCTTCCAGCAGCCCCCCGAGGCGGCCATCGCCAGGACTCTGCTGTAGCCACACAAACGGAGGCTGAGAGCCCTGGACACTTCTCCCAGGCCGAGGGAAGCAGGCCTGGCCGTGAGCCCTAGCTCTGCAGGCACACACCGTGCGGGCGGGCGCCTCCGAGTGCACGTACACACACGTGTGTTTACAGCTCTGGCAGGGCGGCACTCTCCGGCAGGCAGAACTTCCCCTGAGCCTTTCACTGGAAACGTGCAAACAGTGCCCGGCCTCGCCTCTGCGGAGTGGCAGCCTCTGCGGGAGAAACATGGCCTCGAAGCCACACTTAGACTCCAGCTCTGCTGTTAAATGCTGGGCGTCCTTGGGCGAGCGACTTCATGTCTCTGACCCTCCGCTTGCATTATGGATGTACTGTGAGTAGCTGGATTCTGTGCGTGCCAGGGTCTGGCCTGTAGTATGATCTCAGTGAAAGATGTCATTCTTCCATCATCCATCCATCCATCTGTCCGTTCATCCATCCTTCCATCCCTGGTGGATGTCCCACGGAGGCCAGGTGCTTCCCCTGTTGGCTGTATCTGGAGATACCCCCACCCCCACCCAGAACTAAGAAGGGCACTTCAAGGCTTAGCCTATTTTCTTTTACAAATGAGGAAACAGGCCCCGGATGGGGGCGTCTCCCGGGGAGTCAGAGGTGAGCTCAGCCCGGTGGCCTTCTGTCCTGTCTGGGGACACAGGGTCACGCCCGTCCTGAGCCCTTGCCCTTCTTCCGTCTCTGAGCATGTTCAGGTTCCTGTTCCGGGGTAGCACTGCCGGGGCCCTGGGTCTCCCCGGAGGAGGATGCCTGAGCCCAGGCAAAGCAAGGGAGACGGCACAGCCCCCGTGGAGCTGGCGGGAGTCTGGAGTGGTCCAGAGCAGGGGGAAGAAAGGATTGAGGAAAGACAGCTTTCCACGGGGGTGGCCGGCACAGGCCAAGGCCAGGGGCTCAGCTGGGGAGGAAACAGTGGGCTGCCATGGAGTTGCAGGCCCTGGGTCAGGCAGTCATGGCTTCAGAACTTGTCTCTCCAAATCCGCTTCCCCTCCTGACCCAATCATTCATTCGTTTGACACATTTGACTTATTGAGCTGCTGGTGTGGGCCCCACAGAGTGGTTCAGGCAGACAGAGGCCTTGCCCTCGGGAGTCCACAGCCCAGAAGAGGCGACGGGTTTGGAACAAGCCATTCTGGGTGTGGTGGGGCCCTCACGAGAGGTGAAGGGGCACAGCCTTGTTTGAGGGCTCAGGGAGGGCTTCCCAGGGGAGGAGGCATTTGAGTTGCTTACCTGAGGTCTAGGTCTTACCTGAAGCTGGGTCTTGGGAGCAGAGGGAGGTGGGAGAGTCACAGAGGCATCCCCATGGAGGAACAGCATGTGCAAAGGCCGTGAACTGGGGGACTTGTAACTCATGCCAGAATTGAACTTCCTGGGGCAGGCATTTGGCCAAGCAGTTACACTGCAGCTTGGGATACCTGCATTCCATATTGGAGGGCCTGGGTTCGAGTCCCGCCTCTGCCCCTGATTCCAGCTTCCTGCTTATGCACACCTTAGCAGGCAGAAGTGATGGCTCAAGTATTTGGGTCTCTGCCACCCCGATTGGAAACCTGGATTGGGTTCCCAGCTTCAGGGCATCTGAGGGGTAAACCAGCAGATGGGAGGTGTCTCTGTCTCTGCCTGTTTCTCAAACTAAGTAAATAGATAAATAAATAAAGATCTTCAAGCCTGGCACTTTCTTCCCAGGTCCTCAGATGGCAGACGCCGTCATACTACAGGGTTCACATTATCCGGGGTACTGGGGAGCCATGGAGAGCTTGAAGGCTGGAGAGGTGCTCTCGGGCCCGTGTCACGCCTCACTTCCACCCTGCTCAGCAGTCCCAGGTCTCCTTCAGTCCTCAGGTCCCAAGTGAATCACCATGATCCCTGTTTTAGAACTTAAGGAATGGAGGCAGAGAGGGGTAGCGACTGTCCAGGTCCCACAACAGAAGCCTGGCTGGAGCCGTGCCTGCTGCCTCCGCCGCCTGCAGAGGCACCGCCCCAAGTGCTCCACCCCGCCGCGCCCCCCCCCCCCCCCCGGCAAGCCAGGGTCCTAGAAGAATCAGGAGGGGGTGCAGCCCATCGCACGGCAAGGGCAGGCAGGCCGTTCCCAGCAGTGGCTTTCCTCCCTCACCTATTCGGTCCGGGCGGGAGCTTTGGGGACTGGGCTGGCTACAGGCGTCTTCGGGCCCCTGTGCCTCTCCTGCTTGGGTGCCAGCCCAGATGCCCCGACTGCACTGTGTCTGTCTTCTCTCTGCAGATGAGTGGGGATGATGACGAAGCCTCCCGGAAGAGAAAGAGCAAAAACCTGTATGTTGGAGAAACGCATGGCCCCTTGCTGGTGATCGGGGAGCAACCCCTAACCCTTCTTCCTCCCCGCCCTAGGGCTTCTCTCGCCTTCTGGGGTACAGGGGGGGAGAAGGGGCTGTGCCCGATCCCACCCCCAGCCCCAGGCAGACACCAGGAACCTGCGGGATTGGGATTTGGCAGTGGGGCAGGGTCGCCAGGGCCCTGAGCACTCACTCAGAGAGAGACAAGGTGCTGACTCAGTACCCGGAAGCCACGCTGCACCCCAGGCAAGTCGCCAGGTTGCCCTGGCCCCCGGCCAGCTTCTGGGCCCAGCAGCGACCTGAGGATGGGGAGCTGACCATTCTAGGGCTCTTGAATGCTGGCTGTCTCAGGCATTACCAGGAGGGGGCGCTGCTGGCTCGGCTACTGTACACCATCCTCCCCAACCAAGGCTTTCTGGCCCCACTCTGGCCTCCCATGCTTCGCGAGGTTTGTTAGAGAAGTCAGTGAACAAGGTGTGGGGAGTACTTCTCCCCAAGGCCCTGGATCCTGGGGAGAGGTACAAGCAGACGGCACACGGTGGCCTCCAGGAGCCCGTAGCACCCACCATGAAGCAGAGATTGGGCCTGAGAGAGGAGGACACCCGGGCTTCCCAGATATCTCCTGCGACCCTTTTCCCTGGCCTTGACCTTGGCTGGGTCCTACTGCCCTGGAAACCTTTTGTGACCCCAGCTCCCCTGCCCCCTCCAGTGTGCTGCAGCAATTGCAGGCCTGTCTCTCGGTTGCCAGGAACAACTGCACTTCCTGCAGAAGGTGGCACGCACACACTAAAGTAGCCCTTTGCACCAGCGCCCTCACTCGGCTGTTGGTAGGACGAGGCAGGGTCCTGGCAGCAGAGCCTTTCTGGAAGGCACTCGCGGGGTGAGCGGAGTGGGGCCCTGGAAGGCAGGCTCCCAGGTGCTGGAGCCGCCCTGGCCCAGACTCCACCCCCTTTCGGAGTGGGTGCTGCCTGAAGCTCATACTCCTAAAATCTCATTCGAGGACCCAGTGCTGAAAATGTACCTGACATTTATTGTGTCGGGCACAGCTCTGTGTGCACACGTATCGGCTCACTTCATCTTCACCATTATTTTTATTTCACATTTGCTGTTATGTTATCCTCATGTTAGAGCTGAGGAAACTGAGGCACAAAGAGGCTACATTACTTGCCCGAGTCCGGGAGTGAGTACGCGGTAGAGCTGGCCCTGACACCTGGCACGCCAGCTGCGTGAATGTGCACCTGTGTCTGTCCCGTATGTGTCCGGGAGGGAAGGCCTGGCTGGACAGGAGCGTCAGCCTCCTCCCGCCACCGAGAAACACGGTGGGCTTTGAGTAGGCAGGGCCCTGGTGATGGAGGTCCCCCCACCCCCCCGCAGGCTGGGGCTCAGGCAAGCCGCTTGCCTGTCCTGGGCTTCTGTGTCTCACCTGGACACAGGTGAGCTGGAGGAGGGCCCTCAGACAAGAGCTCTGTGCCCCAGGAAACAGTGCTCCCTTGCTCCGTGTCCCGCAAGGCTGAGGATTCCGATCCTCACCCACAGAGCAGCTGATCCTGGGACTCCCCGGCCTTATCTCACCAGCCTGGAAGCTCTGGAGCAGGATTCCCTGACCTATGGGCCAGGTGGGCCTCGGCGACCTTGGCCCGGGCGCTCCGCACCAGGCACTGGCAGCGGCCCAGCAGGTGCTGCTGCTTTCCTCCCTGTCGGACATTCAGAGAGGGTCGGCTACCTGATGGAGGGCACACAGCCCACAGCTGCCGGAGCTGGAGCTAGAACCCAGAGCTCTCTGGCTCCTGGGCCTGGGCTCCTCAGCCACCCCCCTCCTGGTACCGCTTCCCTTATATAAGGTGTCCCTGCGGCTCCCAGTGCCGTTTGAAGCTTCATTAACTTCCAAAGAACAAAAGCTACAAACTTAAGGAAATGCACTTGAAAGTTTAATTATCTAAATTCCTTTGACACTTATTCAGCCTTGTGATTCGATAATAAATTTTGCGTTTAAACTTCTGGTTCCCATCAGCATTTTCCACCTTCAGAACGATGGTGACCAAAGATGAAAACTATATTATTCAACAATTTGTTATTCGATTTATTATTCCAAAAAAATTGTTCAAAAATCATAAAACTAAATATGCGTACAAAATGCAGTAATTCAACTTCCAAGTGACATGCTTTGCGAGTGTACAGGATTTGAGCTCCGGAAGTTAGCCGAGAGTTTGGGGACTCCTGGTGTATTCAGGGTTGGGGACGGATGTACCCAAGCTCTCCTCCAGGAGGTGCCCGTGCTGCAGCTGGGCAGTGGAAAAGGTGGGGACCAGAGCTGAGAGCCAGAGGCGTTTAACCTCTTCCTTGCTTCAGTGGTAGCGGCCTGGCTAAAAATGGTTCTTGGCTAAAAATAGCCCGTCCTGCGGCCCTGGTGGGCAGAGCCTCCCCTCCCTCCCTTCCCGGCTTTCCTCCCGGCAATTTGCTGACTTGTTTTCTCTCCCCTTCCCGTTGCCGGCTGCCATGGGAACCGGGAGGCTGGTGACAAATAACTGGGTCTGGCTGGGGGCCGAGGGCGGCCCCGGAGGAGGCCCGGCCCTCGCAGACACATGCCCCTTTCACGGCTCCCTCTCCGCGCCCCCTCCTGGTCCCTCCCATTTCCTGGCTCCTCCTGTCGGAGTCCCAGCCCCAGCCTGTGCCTGGGCGTCCAGTCGTCCGGCCAGGCTCCCAGTGAGCGCCCGCGTGGCTGCCGCCCGCACCACTGCTACCCGCTCAGACCGGGGCCTGGGGGGCAGGAGCCCGAGGGGTGCTCCCAGCTTGCCGTCCTGGGGCCCCAAACCTGGGGGCCCTGCAGAGATGCTGCGGGGCATGTACCTCACCCGTAACGGGAACCTGCAGAGGCGGCACACGATGAAGGAGTAGGTGGCCCCTGCCCAGCCCGCGGCCTCCCTGCCCCGCCGGAGTGCCAGTGCCGGCTGACCAAGCGCTTTCTCTGCTTTTGCCCCCAGAGCCAAGGACATGAAGACCAAGCTGGGCATCTTCAGGAGGCGGAACGAGTCCCCTGGGGCCCAGCCGGCGGGCAAGGCAGACAAAATGATGAAGTCATTCAAGTAGGTCCTGGCTGGCCCCCCGGGACCCTCCGCGGGCAGCGGGGCAGGGCGGAGGGGCTAAGGGCTGTGTGTGCCTGATTCCACTCTGGGCAGCTGGAGGCGCGAGGGGGGCGGGGTACCCAGCCAGTGGCAGCGCTCTGGGGGTACGGGGCCCAGGTGGGGCTGGAGGTGGCAAGCACCCCAAGAAAGGGTGCGAGCTGCCTTCCTGCGCTCGCCAGCCCAACTCAGCCGGAACCCCGGGTGCGGGCACCTGACAAAGGGCCCCAGGCTCATGGTCTCCGTCGTGTTCCGCCCCTCACCTCTCAGGCCCACCTCGGAGGAAGCCCTCAAGTGGAGCGAGTCCTTGGAGAAGCTGCTGCTGCATAAGTGTGAGTAGGGCTGGCCTTTTCTCCCCTCTGGGTTCTCTCTCTCCTTTCTCGCTGTCCAGACCTACAGCGTGGCCCTGGTCAGGCCGCCTTCCCTCTCTCCTGCCCAGGCAGGTGTCCCTACCCCTGGGGAGAGGCCCTGGCTTTGGCCTTGCTGCTGGCTTCTGCCAGCCGCTCCCTGTCCATGGAGCTGGCCCTGCTTGTCGGAGGTCACCTGGGACCTGTGTGCCCAGACCCGTATTCCCAGAACAGCAGTAAATACCTCCAGGTACTGAGGGCCCACGTCGGCCGCAATGTGCCCGGTGTTTGCAGGGCAGGAGCTCTGATGCTCCCAAGGTCCCCGGAGACGGGGTCGACGACCCCTTCTCACAGGTGAGGACACTGAGGCTCACGTGGGCCTCTCGGGAGGCAGTCACAGGGCTGAGAGCACAGTCCAGGGCGGGTGGGGGCTTTGCGAACTGTGCAAGGGCCGGTGGGACTGGCCCTGCCTCTCACGGGGGGCCGGGCTTCTCCTCCTTACAGATGGCTTAGCCGTGTTCCAGGCCTTCCTCCGCACGGAGTTTAGCGAGGAGAACCTGGAGTTCTGGCTGGCTTGTGAGGACTTCAAGAAGGTCAAGTCGCAGTCCAAGATGGCAGCCAAAGCCAAGAAGATCTTTGCCGAATACATCGCGATCCAGGCGTGCAAGGAGGTAGGGCTTCGGGTCGCCCTCGGCCCCCAGTTGCCACTGCCCAGTGGAGCTTCAGCCAGCAGCTCAGGGTGGCAAAGAGGCAGAGGGACTCTTGGAAGCTGGGCACACAGGGTGGGGGTGAGAGGCCCAAGCGGGGAGCAGAATCCTGGCCACACTTGGGCACGGCCAGGGGCCAGGCACGTGCTAAGCCCTCTGCGCTGGGGGCTTTCGTGTAATCCCCATGACGACCTGTCAAGTGGGTGTTAGTACCATCGTCTCCCAGGGGTCTAGTCCTGGCTGCTCACTTGCGTCGAGCGCCTGCTGTGTGCCAGGCAGCCTGAATTTTCAGAGCTTCTGGAGGTGTGTGCGTGATTGCCAGCCCGTAGAGAAGGCAGCTGGGGCACAGCGCGTGGCAGTGGTCGGCTTCAGGTCACAAAGCCCGGGCCAGCACTGCTGCGATGGGAAGCCTGGGCAGCCGGCCCCTAGTGGGGGTCTTTTCAGGCTCTGTAAACTTTGCCACCCCCCCGGCAGGGTGACACAGAGCCAGGACTTGAGTCCTGCGGCCTGAAGGCCCCTGGTGCAGGTGACCCTGCCCACGCAGGGCAGAGGGGCTGCACCGGCCGCCAGGCCTCTGACCGCGCCACCTCTGCCTCTGCAGGTCAACCTGGACTCGTACACGCGGGAGCACACCAAGGACAACCTGCAGAGCGTCACGCGTGGCTGCTTCGACCTGGCCCAGAAGCGTATCTTTGGGCTCATGGAAAAGGACTCGTACCCCCGCTTCCTCCGCTCCGACCTCTACCTGGACCTCATTCAGCAGAAGAAGATGAGTCCCCCGCTTTAGGAGCCGCTGGAGTGGAGCTCACCTTCAGAGCAGGCAGTCTGGGCCCCCCGCCCACCTGCCTTCCTCCCCACTGCGACAGAGGGGGCAGGCAAGCCCCCAGAGGACAGACGGACGGACACTGGGATGCGAGGCCAGGTCCAAGGAGACCCAGGCCGCTGGAAGAGTAGAAGGGCTGGGTCCCCGCTGGGTCCCCACTGTCCCGGTACGAGGGGGCCCAGGGCCCTGGCAGGGCGGGGGCCCCGGCGGAGCCAGATCTGGAGCTGCCGCTCCCGGCCGCAGACTTCGGAGACTTCGCGTTGACCAAGTTCCTTAGAGAGCTGGCTGAAGGGGCAGGAGGCCTGGGCCTGGGCTCGGGGCCCCGCTGGGGGCTGTGGGGCTCGGCAGTGCGGCCCCCCGCCTTGAGTTCTATTTATTGAAACAGCAGCTGGACGCTTGGCCGTCATGCCGCGCTAGGAAGCCCTTGCCGCGTCAGTTTCCCTCATTTCCAAGTGCAATATTTTAACCAGCGCCTTGTGAAAAGCCACCTGCCAGACGAGGGGCCGCCATTCTCCAGGTTCAGGGCGTTTGCTGGTCTCAGGCACCAGGGGTGGCAGCAGGGCCTTCTGGACTGATGGGGCCTGGAGGGCACCGCGGGCTGACCTCACAGACACCTGGCACGGGTGGGGTGTCGCTTGGCGGCTCTGGGCAAGCATGGCACCCTCAGACTACACAGTAGCCAAGTTCTGGAACAAATAAAAGGCCTGTGTTACTTCTCCTTCTCGACCCTTCCTGTGTTCCTGGTCTTGAGCCTTCCCAGGGTGGCTGCCCGGGGGTGGGGTCCACCGAGGAGCTGTCTGTCCTCCCTGCTTCCCAGCTTGTGGTTGTGCACCTGTGGGAGCTGCTCCCTAGCTGCTGCCTCTACACCGGACTCCCTGCCACACTCGGCTCAGGTGACTTCCCCGGGTCACCTGGTCAGCAGGTGGTGGGGCCGGGTTCAGCGCCGCAGATCCTGAACACTATGAGCCACAAGGTGCGTCCCAGCCTGGCCACGCCGCCGGCAGGCCCAGCAACCTGCAGCAGGTTCCTGCACTTCTCTGCCGTGCCGCAGCCGGCGTTTCTCATGGCGCTCTCAGGTGGTGCTGGGTGGTCAGTGGAGGTGGACAGGGCCAGAATCTCGGGCGTGGTGGCTGCTGGCTCCAGGAGGTCTGGACAGAACTGCTTCTTGTGGTGGTGGTGGTGGTGGTGGTGGGGTGACATGAGGCAGGACTTACACAGATGGCAGTGGCCCTGTGATGAGGCTGTGCCGTCCGTGCCTTTGTTTTGCCTCTTGCCTAACAGGATAGGCAAACTTAGGAAAGGCCTGGCCCCGAGGCATATTTCAGAGAGGGACATGGCCCCCTCTCCTAGGAGTGGGCAGAAGGGGGCACAGAGCCCAGGCCGGACCCTGATGCCCACGCGTATAGCCTCCTAGGGTCCGAGGTGGAGACCCGCTCTGCAGGCTGACTTAGAGGAGCGGATGGAGATGTGCGGGAGGCCCTGGGCCCCATCCACATGAATCTTGTTCTGCACCTGGGTCCTGGGCCCCGCTCTGCCCCTGCAGACACAGAGGACATGGGTGCTGTGCAGCCCCTTCCTCCCTGCCCCATGCTGGCCACCCACCTGCCCCCTGCCCAGTGAAAGGGTCTCAGCTGGTGGTCTCTGGAGGCTGGCAGGGAGTTGGGGGGGCTGAGCTCTCCCCAGGATTGCAGGGGGCTTGGGCACAGAGGGGGTCCTTGGTCCTGCTCCCACGGCAGATCTTGAGGCCTCCTCCCCCGGGGTTGGGGAGGGATGGCTGAGCTGCCTGACCGGCCCAGACAGCTGCCGTCTTCCCAGCCTCCTGCAGGTGGGGCTCCCTGCTCCTGCCACCCCTGCGGCCCGCCGGTAGCACCACCACACACAGCTCTCCTCTGGTTTGAGGCGGCCTCGCTCCCTCGGAGGGCAGCCCCTTCACCAGCAGCGGCGTCAGGGGCCCACTCACCTGTCGGAATGGGGCGGGCCTGGTTGGAGACCTGCCTTGACCACTCAGTTGCTGTGCACCCTTAGTAAGTCACTGCCCCTCTCTGAGCCTGTGGAGGTGGGATTGGTGCTCTCGGCTTCTCCACAACGGGAGCGGAAGAATCCCTGGAGCCCATTGCAGCATGGGCCTCTGGAGGTCCATCTCGGCAGCTTCTCCCCTGGCCTGGGAGCCTGAGCTCCTCCCACGGGGGCTGGGTCTTCCTCCTGCGGACCCCAGGGGCCCGAGCCCTGTGTGGCTCTGTGAGCCAGGAGGGACTTCTTCCTCCGCCACCCCGGAGCCTGCGGGCCTCTCCGAGGCCGGAAGGACCAGGGAGCAGAGCTGTTCTCTTCATTCTCTGCGGGGCACCCAACCGGTGACAGCGGAGGGGACTGAGGCCCTGAGAGGACCGCAGTACCACGTGCTGTCCCCCGGCGGGGGGCCCAGAGGCAGAGCTGGCTCCGAAGCCAGGACTTCGCTGTCCCAGCCTGGCCTGGCCGCTCCCTGGCATCTTGGGCTTGGAGAAGCCGCTGGGCCCACGGAGAGATTCATCGTCCACTTTCTTGAGGTTCCAAGGATTCAGTCTTGAGCCAGGCGCTCCACCTTCCGGCCCCCTTGTTGCCATGGAAACCAAAGTCCAGGAGCGCAAAGTCAGGCAGATGGAATTCCCATTTCAGAAAGGCCATCGCGGCCCGGTTTCCATTACTCACACCCCGGTGCCCTTGGCCTCCGAGCGGCTCTGGCTGTGCAGAGCAGCTGGAGAGCCCACTGGAAAGGCACGGGGTCCTCCTGCCCTGGCCTCTCCTGGGCTCCCTGGAGGCCTTGGGTACACCCCCCAAACCCTGCCCTGCGTTGCTCGGGCCGGGCTCCATTCTTCTTTCCCACGTGGGGAAGGAGCAGGCTCCCTGGTCTCCGGCCGGCAATCCCAGCTGGTTCAGGTGGGGCCTCGGCGCTGGGAGGTCCTGGTGTCCAGCTCCCACCCCACTGCAGAGATGGGAAGACTGAGGCAGAGGTGGGGCAGGCAGGGCCCAGGGTTCGGAGCCAGGCTCGTGCGTTCAGACCCTGGCTGCACATCTGCCAACCTTGCTATGGATCACATCACCTCTGGTCACCTCGGCTTTCTCAGGTATACATTGTGCGTGTTGGCACCTACCCAGGAGTGGCGATGACAGAGAGAGGCTGCGTATGTGTGTGTGGGGGCAAGGACAGGGCAGCGCCCGGCACGCGCATGCGCAGCTTCAATGTGAGCGGCTGTTAGCATCAGCCAACGCCCAGACAGTGTGGATGGGGAGCCCTTAGCCTGAGACCCAATTCTCACCCTTCCAGGAACAGGTTCAGGGAGTGGCTGGAGCAGCTGGGGTCACTGGCAAGGAGGGCGGGGCCGGGTGAGGAGCGAGGAGGGTACAGCAGCAGCGCTCACTTGGGTGAGTGGCAGGGGTGGGGGGGCGGGCAGTGGGCACCACCTGCACCACCGCTGCTGAACTCCTGGCGAGGGAGCCAGGTCCCTCCTGCTCTTGGCCTGTGCTGTGTGTGCCACGTGCCTGCATGGCCTGGCTTGGTGTGACCATGGCCTCCTGGTATCTCCAGCCTGGAAGGGACCATCTAGCTGCCCAGTGCTCAGCCCCTGCGTGGGTTTCTGTTTGCATCCCTTCCAGGACAGGGAGCTCATTACCTTCAAGGTAGCATGGGAGGCCCCGGAAGCCCTCTGGGGTGCTAAAGTTCTCGCCATCTGAAGTTAGGGTCCTGGGGTAGGGGTGGGAAACAGGCAGGTCAGCAGGGAGCCATCTGCCCAGGAAGCCACCTGTCCACCCACCGGAGTCTCCACTCCACTCCTCCATGTTTCCTCCCCTGCACAAACTCCTCCTGGTGCCCCACCCCTGCCTCTGCACCCCTGGGCCCTTTGCCTGGGTCCCCTCCCTGGGTTCCTCCCGTGGACAGCCTATTCCCGAGAGCACCCCCGCTGCCCTCTCTACCCCTCCAAGCCTCAGCCCGCCCGCCCATGGCTCCCAGCCCTCGGCCTGCGGACCCAGGGTCTCAGTGAAGCCCCTGGTGTGCTGTTGTTTTGCTTACAACTGGCGACATCTGCAGAACATCTGGCTCTGCTGTCCTCTCCCTGGACGGGCCAGGCCAGAGGGAAGGAGATGCGAGCCCCGTCCTGGGGTGGGGCGAGGCACAGCTTGGGGGGCGGCTGGCGAGGGTCTCCTGGAGTCAGAGGGCCGTGAGGGCAGGGCCAGCTTGCAGAGAAAACAGGTGCACACCCCTCACCTTCCTGCTTTCCCTCCATCATCCTCACCACAGCCCTGAGCGGGAGGGAGGGCTGCGGATCATTTGCAGCTCACAGATGGGACAATTAAGGTTGAGAGAGAGTGGCCACGCACTAGGACCAGAGCCCCGATCCCAGGCAGCCGCAGCCCGGCCTTCAGGAAACCGTCTATACCGTGGGGCCATTCGGGCGGGCGGCTCTGGTGGCAGGTTCTCCTGGGCTGGAGGGTGGAGCTCTGCGAAGCAGGTTGGGAGAGGGGATTAAAAATCAGCCCATTTGTGGGCGGTGACATCCATCCCGGAATCTTGTGAGGCCTCAGGCCAGGGCCAGGCCTGGAGAGAGCCACCCAGGAGGGAGGCCAGGCCTGCCTCCACCAGCTGCCCGGGGCCAAGCAGCCCCCACATCTGTCCCCGGGGCCAGCTTCTAACAATGGGCCAGTGACCACCTGGGCTCAGCAGGGTGCAGGAGGTTCCTCCACGGTCAGTGGTCTGGGTTCTCCCAGATGTGTCCCCCACCCCCGGGTGGCCTTGGACGAGAGCCCTCGTGTCGCTGCGTGTGTGAGCTCCGAGGACTGTTCTGCCACCTCCCCCGAGGCCTGCTGGGCTTGGACAGAGCAGCCTGTTTCCCGCTTGCCCAGGAGTCACGGGGCTCCCGCCGCTGCGACACTGCCCTCCTCTCTCTTGCCCGCCTGGAGCTGGACTGCGGATTATTTACAAGCTCCGCCCTGCCACCGCACACCCTGGACCCTGGGGCCAGAGCAGCCCCTCTGGGGGAGTCAGCTCGGAGGGCGCCTTCCAGGGTGGAAGGGTGGGGGCGGGATCCCCACAGGCCAGCTGATGGCCCCCAGACTGCAGGAAAAGAGCCCAGCCTTCAGCCGGCTTCTGCTGTCAACCTGGGGCAAGGCCTTCCTCCACCAAGCCTGAGCCTCACTTACTACATCTGCACAATGGGCAGGAGCTGTCTGACCCCAGGTGGCTGAGTGTCTCCCTCTGAAGTGCTCTTGGGACAGGAGCTGACTTGGAGTTCTGTCCCTCACTGGGCAGAATGGTGGTGACTGGGAGCTCGGGTTGGAGTTCAGGCTCAGATGTGGTCTTTGCTGTGTGACCTCGGGCAAGTCACTTACTGTCTCTGAGACAGTTTCCTCATTTGTAAGGCGGGTTAGCGGTCGTTCTTGCCTAAGGAGACTGTGAGTGAGATACAAGCAGCCCCACAGGTCTGCCTGGGGAGCCAGGAGCTTCATCCGGGTCGCCCACGTGGGTGACAGAGGCTTAAGGACTTGAGCCATCCTCCGCTGCTTTTCCCAGGCCATTAGCAGGGAGCTGGATTGGAAGAGGAGCCGCCGGGACATGGAGCCGGCGTCCATATGGGATGCCAGGGCTGCAGACGGAGGCTTACCCTGCTGCGCCACAGCGCCGGCCCCAAGCGCTGTTATTCTTAACCATGGCCATGTAGCGTCTCCAGCACAGACCCGGAGCCAGGCTGCTGGGAGCTCTTCCACTTCACTGTGTGAACTTGGGACCTTGATTTACCCCTCTGTACATGGGGTTGGGAGCAGTACTGTATCATTAGGTAGCTGCATTGAGAGACTGCGCCTTGTCCAAGGTTAACACAGTGGCAAGAGGAGACGGGACCTGAACTCTGGCCGACTGGCTCCAGCTCATGCTCTTGAGTGCTAGGCTATATTCCCTACTCAGCTTGGCTGAAGTGTCACCTCCTCAGGGAAGCTTTCCCTGGTAACCCTGTCTGCCCCCGAAGTGCTCTGTGATGCCTTTTCTCTTGGCACTGGTCCTAGGTTGTAATCCGACACACGTAGGCATTCATTTCTTTGCTGTCTCTTCCCTTTCAACCTTACAGCCCCCCGGGGCAAGGACCCCTTCTGTCTCCCTTCTTGCTCTTTGCTTCCCCAGCTGGGGACCCACCACCAGTGCAGAAGCAATGCCTGCTTGGCAGGTGGGAGGGCGTATGGATATTGATTAGCATTCCCAGTTTCGAGGACAAGCCATGAAGCCTGGGTGAGAAGCTACTGTACAAACACATTGACCTCGCACAGAGGGTCACGAGCCAACATGGAAGTCTGTGTCTCTCTCACATAAAGGAAATCCAGACCCAAGCAGCCCAGGCTGTCTGGCATCAGCACCATCGTCAGGAATCCCTCTATCCCATTACCAGGGAGTTAAACCGCTGCCTTCGATGCCGGCATCCCATAGCTGAGCGCCGGTTCCAGTCCCGGCTGCTCCGCTTCTGATCCAGCTCCCTGCTAATGCACCTGGGAAAGCAGCGGAAGATGGTGCAAGTGCTTGGGCCCCTCAAAAATGGAGCTTGCACCTCGTGTCCAAAGTGTCTGGTTGAGCTCCCGCCATAATGGAGGGTGAAGGGGCTGGAGAGGAGGGGACAGGAGGTGAATAAATGAACGACAGTGATCTCTTAGGATGCCCGACGCTGTCAATGTCACGCTCTCCTTACTA
Source organism: Lepus europaeus (assembly GCF_033115175.1). Classification (NCBI taxonomy): domain Eukaryota; kingdom Metazoa; phylum Chordata; class Mammalia; order Lagomorpha; family Leporidae; genus Lepus; species Lepus europaeus. The sequence continues at coordinate 20,679,143 of NC_084838.1, read as the reverse complement.
ACCATTGGCCAGAACTGGGTCCACAGCACCCTTGGTTATACAGGAGGCTCATTCCAAGTAGCCGTGTGACCAGGTGAAACCCTGCAACCCCAGGACTCTGGGGCGGAGCAACTGTTGCTGCCACAGCCACCAGTGACTGACAGTCGGCTGTGGGGCGGGGGGAGGTGGGGCAATGGGCGTGTGTCGATCAGCCTTGCAAGCAAACCTCCCCAAAGCTTGGTGGCCAAAAACAGAGATCAATTCTTTTCTTTCTTTCTTTTTTTTTTTTTTAAAGAATTATTTATTTATTTGAAAGGTAGAGTTACAGAGATGCAGAGAAAGAGAGAAAGAGAGAAAGAGAAAGAGAGAGACAGAGAGCGAGAGAGGTGTCTTCCATCCACAGGTTCACTCCCCAGATGGCTGAAACAGCTGGAGCTGCACCAATCTGAAACCGGGAGCCAGTAGCTTCTTCCAGGTCTCCCACGTGGGTGCAGGGGCCCAAGGACTTGGGCCATCTTCTAGTGCTTTCCCAGGCCATGGCAGAGAGCTATATCGGAAGTGGAGCAGCCAGGACTCGAACCGGAGCCCATATGGGATGCCGGCTCTGCAGGTGGCAGCTTTACCCTCTACACCGCAGCGCTGGTCCCTGTCGTTTCTGCCCTCTTTGCTTCTGCACCTTAGCCAGAGTCCACAATGCAAGAGGAGCACTGCTGGACGTGGCTTTGCCCTGTGGGCGGGGCTTAAATCTGCTCCATGGGACCCTCCCTATACCTGGGGAAAGCTGTCATTGCAATGCAAGTGTGGTTTTGTTTTTTGATTTTGACATTTTGAAATAATGATATATTCACAGGCAACTACAAAGATAGTACAGGGAGGCCCCGCCTCTCCCCAAGTGCATCTCATGTAATTACAGTAACATCCTAACAGTGGACACTGCTACAATGCTTGTGCAGAGTTCTATGTCATTTGATTCCATGTATGGATTTGTGTTACCACCACCACAATTAAGATACAGAACCATTCCATCACCACAAAGATCTCCCTCGAGACCCTTTTACAGTCACACCCACCGCTACCAGAATAACCACCGATCTGTCCTTGGTCTGTATAATTTTGCCATTTCAAGAACGTTATAGAAATAGCATCATTCAAAACATTTTGACATTGTCTTTTTTCCCTCAGCATAATAATGCCCTTGAGATCCATCCAAGCGGCCGTGCGCCTCAATGGTTCCATCGATTTCCTTCCTGGTCGTGTTTAGTTTTTTTCCCTGGTGTGGATGTGCAAGAGTTTGGCCACTTACCTGCTGATGCCCACTTGGACTGCTTCTGGCCTGTGGCCTTACATGCAATGGTGCTGTGAACAGTTGCGTGGAGAGTTCTGTGTGGACGCATCTTTGGATTTCTCTGGTATAAATGTCCAGGGGAGTACAACTGCACAGGGACTGTAGGTTTAGCTGTTTAAGAAATTGCCAAGCTCTCTTCCAGAGTGGCTGCACTTGAGAGATCAATTTCACCACAGCCTTGCCAGCATTTTTTTTTTTTTTAAGGCAGACTTACACAGAGAGAAAGAGAAAGACACACACACATACATACACACACACAGAGGGAGATCTTCCATCTGCTGGTTCATTCCCCAAAGGGCTGCAACAGCTAGGGCTGTGCTAGGCTGAAACCAGGAGCTAGAGTTTCTTCCAGGTCTTCCGTGTGAGTACAGGGGCCCAAGGACTCGGATCATCTTCCACTGCTTTCCCAGGCACATTAGCAGGGAGCTGGATCGGAAGTGGAGCAGCTGGGTCTCGAACCAGCGCCCATGTGGGATGCTGGCACTGCAGGCAGAGGCTTAACCTGTTACGTCACAGCGCTGGCCCTTCCTTGCCAGCTTTTGATATTATCCCTTTGCTTTATCTGAGCTGTTCTAACAGACGGGTGGTGACATTTCATTCAAGTCTTAATATGTGTTTCCCAAATGGCCAGCTAACATCTTTTCCTGCCCCTGTTTGCCATCAGTGTATTCTCACTGGTGAGCTATATCATGTCTGGGATGGTGCAGTGGTGTAGCGGGTAAAGCCCACGCATACAATACTGGCATCCCATATCCGTGCCTGGCTGCAATGGCCAGGGCTGTGCCAGGCGGAAACCAGGAGCCAGGAACTCCATCTGGGTCTCGCGTATGGGTGGCAGGGGCCCAAGTGCTTGGGCCATCTTCCATTGCTTTCCCAGTCCCATTAACAAGCATCTGCATGGGAAACAGAGCAGCCAGGACTCAAAGCGATGTTCATATGGGATGCTGGCATCGCGCGTGGCAGCTTAACCTGCTGTGCCACAATGCCAGTCTCTGTCTCTTCGTGTCTTTTGCCCATTTTCTAAAGAGACTGTTTGCTTATACTGACTGTTGAGGTTTGAGAGTATGCCACATATCTTATGAATGAGCCATTTGTTGGATATATAATTCGCAGAACATTTTTCTCCATCTGTAGCGGGTCTTATCCTTTTCCTAACAGCATAATTTGCAAAGCCAGCTTTTTCATGTTTGATGAAGTCTAATGTATCATTTTTTTTCTTTTATAGATCATTTTGCTAGTGCTATGTCAAAGAACTTCTCACTAAGATTTTCTCCCATGTTTTCTTCCAAAAAATTTATAACATTACACTTCACACTTAAATCTATGATCCATTTTGAGCTCATTCTTATATAGAATGTGAGGTTTATGTTGTGATCCTTTTTAAAAGAATTTATTTATTTATTTGAAATGCAGAAGAGGGGGTGAGAAAGTTCTTCCATCCACTGGCTACTCCCCAAATGGCCGCAATGGCCAGGCTGGGCCATCTTCTACTGCTTTCCCAGGACATTGCAGAGAGCTGGATCAAAAGTGGAGCAGCCGGGACTTGAACCAGCACCCATCTGGGAAGCTGGTGCTGCAGGCAGAGGCTTAACCTTCGATGCCATAGCACCAACTCTGAGATCCTTGTGTATGTGTGTGTGTGCATGTGTGCATGTGTGTGCAGATGTTCAATTGCTCCAGCACTCTTTGTTGAAAACACTGTCCTTCTGTTGAATTGCTTAAAAAAAAAGAAGAAGAAAGAAGGGCCTTTATGGATAGAGTTCCATCTCCCAGAGTTCACCTATTTAAAGTGTACGATCCAATGGCTTTAGCATATTCACAGAGTTGTACAACCATTGTCACAATGACTTTTAGAACATTTTCATCACTCCCTAAAAACTCCATCTAGGCCGGACAGCAGTTGCTTCATCCGCGAGATCCTACCCTCCCAGCCGAGGGTAACCACGAATCTACTTCCTGTCTTCACGGATTTGCCTGCTCTGCAGTGGAATCGCGTGACTGTGGTCATGTGGGACAGGCTCTTTTCCCTTTACACAATATTTTCAAGGCTCGTAAGGTTGTAGAATCAGCATGTAATTTCTTTTTATGACCTAATATTCCATTGTGTATGCACGTTTCATATGCCACAAATAAAAGACATCTTATTTCTCCATTCATTTCTGGATGGACATTTGGGTTGTTTTCCACTTTTTAAAAGGAGATTTATTTATTTTTTATGTATTTGAAAAGCAGAGTGACAGTTAGAGAGGGAGACAGAGATGCCATTCATTTGCTGATTCACTTCTCAAATGCCCACAACAGCCAAGGCTGGGTCAAGCCAAAGCCAGGAGCCAAGAATTATATTTGGGTCTTTCATGTGGGTGGAAGGGACCCAAATGTTTGGGTCATCACCCACTGCCTGCCCTGGTCTCATTCTCAGGAAGGTAGATTGGAAGCAGGGCAGCCAGGACTCAAACCAGCACTCTGATCTGGGATGCTGGCATCACAAGTGACGGCTTAGCCCATTGACCCATGCCACTGCTGGAACTCGAGCCAATGCCCATATGGGATGCTGGAGCTGCAGGCAGCAGCTTTACCTGCTATGCCACAGGGCTGGCCTCTCTTTTGTCTTTCTGTATAAATTTAAAATAATCTTGTTTAATCCACAAAAAATCTTCTTGAATTCTTTTTTTTAAAAGATTTTTTATTTTATTTATTTGAGAGGTAGAGTTACAGACAGTGAGAGGGAGAGACAGAGAGAAAGGTCTTCCTTCTGTTGGTTCACCCCTCAAATGGCCTGAATGGCCGGAGCTGTGCTGATCTGAAGCCAGGAGCCAGGTGCCTCCTCCGGGTCTCCCATGTGTGTGCAGGGCCCAAGCACTTGGGCCATCTTCTGCTTTCCCAAGTCATAGCAGAGAGCTGGATTGGAAGCAGAGCATCTGGCACCAGAACTGGCGCTCATATGGGATTCCAGCGCCACAGGTGGAGGATTAACCTACTGCACCAAGGTGCCAGCCCCTTTCTTGAGTTCTTGACAGTAGTTGTATTGAACCTGTGTTTCCTTTGTGGCAAACTGGTAACTGCTATGTTGCATACTCTAGTCCATGAACATGGTATGTCTCTTTATTTGTTTAATCTTTGATTCTCTTCATCAGTATTTTGTAGTTTTCAGAATACAAGTCCTGTTCCTGTTTTTGTGATTTATACACAACTGGGACCAGTGTTGTAGTGCAGTATGTTAAGCCCCCACTTGGGATCCTGGCATCTTTTATCAGAGCACCATTTCAAGTTCTGGCTGCTTGGCTTCTGATCAGCTCTCTGCTAACATGCCTGGGAAAACAGCAGCAGATGGCTCAAGTGCTTAGCCCCTGCCACCCATGTGGCAACTTTGGAGTTCCAGGATCCTGGCTTCAGCGTGGACCAGCCCTGGCCATTGTGGCCATTTGGGGAGTATATCAGCAGATGGAAGATCTCTCTGTCTCTGTCTCTTTCTCTCTCTCTGTCTGCCTTTCACTTTAAGTAAAATATTTACACTTTTTTTTAAGATTAATCATAAATGATCCTACATTTTTAGCTTCAGTTTCCATGTGTCCATTGCTAGCACAAAGCATATAGAAATACAGTGGATTTTTGGGGCTAGCATTGTGGCATCATGGGTAAAGCCACCCCCCACAACATTGGCATTCCATATGGGCACTGGTTCATATCCTGGCTGCTCTAATCCCAATCAAGCTCTCTGCTGTGGCCTGGGAAAGCAATGGAAGATGGCCCAAGTCCTTGGTCCCCTGCACCCATGTGGCAGATTCAGAAGTTCCTGGTTCCTGGCTCTTACCTCCTGGCTTTGGTCTGGCCCAGCCCTAGCCATTGAGGCCATTTAAGGAGTGAACCAATGGATAGAAAATCTCTGTCTCTTCTTCTCTTTTTCTCTGCAACTGTGCCTTGCAAATAGATAATAATAAATTTCTTTTTAATAATAATAATAAATTTTTAATAATTAATAATAAATTTCTTTTTAAAGAAATACAGTGGATTTTTGTATGTTTATCTTGTACCTTGTGACTTTGCTGAATGCATGTAACAGTTCTAGGAGCTATTTTTTATAGATTTCTTGGGCTTTTCTACACGAACCATCATGTCATCTACAAACAGGGACATCTTCTTTCCTGAACTGTATGCCATTTAGTTCCTTTTCTTGCATTACAGGGCTTCAATCTTTCACCAATAAAAATGATAATGGTTGTAGGGTGTAGGTATTATTTACTTAGTTAGGAAGTTATTTTACTTACACAGGAAATTTATTGATGTAGCAAGTTGCCCTCTATTCCTAGTTTTCTGAGTGTTTTTTGTTTTTTATCATGAATGGGTATTGAATTTTGGTAAATGCTTTTTCTTATATTAACTGATAAAATCATGATTTTTCTTCTTTATCATGCTAATGTGGTAGATTACAGTCATTGGTTTTTCAGGTGTCAAACCAGCCTTGTATCTCTGGATTAAACTTCACTGGGTAATAACAGATAATTTTTAAAACATTTGACTGAATTCTATTTACTAATATTTTGTTACACATTTTTGCATCACATACATCCGGGATGTTGGTCTGTAGTTTTCTTTCTTTTGTATTGTTTTTGCTTAGTTTTTTGTAAAATTCTGAAAATGAATTGGGCAGTGCTCCCTTTTCTGTTTTCTGATAGCTAATGTAAGGAATTGGTGCTAATTTTTAAAAGTTATTTATTTATTTAATTTGAAAGGCAGAGAGGGAGAGGGAGTGGGAGAAAGGGGGTGGTGGAGAGAGAGAGAGAGAGAGAGACCATCCATCTACTGGTTCACTCCCTGAATGCCTGTGACAGCCAGGGCTGGCCAGGTTGAAGCCAGCGGCCAGAAAACCCATCCAGGTCTCCCAGGTGGGTGGCAGAAACGGTACCACTTGATTCTCACCTGCTACCTCCTTCATCAGCAGGAAGCTGAGATCGGGGGCGGAGCTGGCGTTAGAATCCAGGAACTCCAGCACGGGATACGGTGTCCCAGGCAGTGCCTTCACCACCATGCTAAATCCCTGCCCTTGGAGTTAATTTTTCTTTAAGAAGCAGGTGCATTTTAAGCCTCTGAGACTTATCTGTTAATCTCCTATTGGTCAAAATAAGTCACCTGTGCCTGGCGTCAAAAGGCAAGCCGCAGAAATGCAAACTCACGGCACAAAGGGTGGATGCTGGGAAGGATGGAGAACCGGACTGGTGAGTCAGCCGCAGGCACTTGGGTGCTGCCTGCTGGGTCTCCCCAGAGCCCAGCCCTGCCTGGCTGCACCCTCCCACGAGGGACTTTTGGGTGTTGTTTATGCAATATTGCTGGGCTCAATTTAAGCAGAGCTTAAATCCAATCCACAATGCAGAAATGGCACAAGACCTGCCTGCCCGGATAAGTATCGCGAAGTCTCTGAGTTGAAAAAGAGTGGAATTTAGTGTCGTTTGGTTGATTGCCACTTTTGTCATTCACTGGCACTTCTTGGAGAGAGACACACACACACACTCACACACACACTCTCTCTCACACACACACACTCATACACACTCACACACACACTCAAACACACACACACACGCATGTATGCGCCAGCTGGGCTCATTCACACACACACTCTCTCACACACACACTCACACACACACTCATGTGTGCGCCAGCTGGGCTCACACACCACAGCCTCCGCAGAGGCTGCTTCCTGACCCCTGTTCACCCCGGGTCTCCTCTTCACACCCGAGGCTCAGCTCTGGGGGCGTGTCTGCTGGGGCACCTTTCCTGGCACCCCCCCATCTAAAGTAGAGGCCCTGGTCTTGTTACCGGAGAAATTGCAGGGTTCTTGTCTTCGCGCAAGAAAGAATTCAGGCGTGAGACAGAGAGTAGTGGGAGGTAAAATAGCAAGGTTTATTAAGAAGGAACATCTGTAAGGACGGATGGGCACCTCTCCAGACAGGGCCTGAGAGAGAGTGCCCAGTCCCTCAGACTGGGGGAGAGCGGGGCTGCATGGGTGAGTGGAGAGTACACCCGGCCAGGCCAGGCGGGCGGCTCAGCAAAGGTGCAGAGAGCTGAGCGCGCCCAGTCCAGTTGAGGCTGGGGGTTTTAAGGAGATGGGTCTTGCTTCCCCACCTCTGCTCCTCTTGGAACAAAGGGCTTTTTGGATGTAAATAGAAAAACTTCTCTTGAAGGTCTGAAACAAAGGACTTTCTGGATGCAAATGTTATCAGACCTGAGGAAGGGAGCAGGGTGTTTGACATGCAGATACTGGGCTGCACCTGGGAGATTGTGGAAGATTTATCAGGCAGGAAGTAGGAGGGGTGAGGGTCTCCACCTGGCAGGTTATCAGGTAGAAGGGGGCAGGGCAGGCAGGATGCGAAATCTGGGCTTCCCCTGAAACCTTGTTAGGATGACTTTGAGATGCAGATGCATATAGATGTCTTCTCTTTAGGCCTGTCACACACACATAAGCTCATAACTGACTTCCTACCTAACATTCCCCCCTCAAGAGGTTAATACCCAAAATTCTTTTTGGGATTATGGATGAAGTTCCGTCTTCTGTAACTTCTTCAAAGCTGGCATGTGGGCGTCGAGGGAGATTTGGGTATTTCCTCTTGCTCTCTGTCTTATGGTGTGTGACGGTGGCCTTGGAAAGACTGTCCTGTTCAGTCCAGAGGGCTGCTCAGGTCGTCCAGTGGGATGGGCTGGAAGCCTTGTCTGACGACAATTTGGAGTTCAACAGCTCTTAGTCTGCTAGAGACAAAACGAACAAGGGCATTAAAAACACACGGTCCAAAGAGAAGCAGCAAGATTACAGAAGTTATTGGGCCAAGGAGAGGAAATAGCCAAGATTTCCATGACCAGATGTTAGGCCAGAAATCCCAGCCCTGCTTGGCCTGGTCCTGGAGCTGTTTGGAATTGTCCAGGAAAAGTACAAATTTGGGTTTGTACCTGTCCAGTCTGACCCAGAAACAACATTCTTCCTGGAGCATGGCACAGATACCCCCTGGAGCAGCAGTTAGCATGTTTAATACTTTTTTTTCTTATAACCTTTTGTGACTTCCACACACCCTCTTCAACTTACTTTAAACATTTTACCATTTCCATTCCAGTCTAGAGTAAACTAGCCATCAGGATAAAGTCATTCTTACAAACCATGTCCTTTCCCTATATAAAAAGCTCTTTCCTTTTTAACCCTTCTTACCAACAACACTCTTTCCTTCTGAACCTTTCTTACCAAGCACACATTTCTATACTTGATGTTTTCCATAGAGCCTGGTTGGCTCTTCTTACCTTACCAGAAGACTAAGGTCTCCATGCAGAGTGAAGATGCCTTAAAAATCCCTTGTGTGATCTAGAGCTCTGGTTTAGGCAATTAGTTTTGCTAGCTGAGCAAAAGTTCCTGGGGGCAGAGCACGTTTCAATAACGTGCCATGCTGTAACTGTTGCATACTCTGAGAAGCAGGTCCTGTCTGACAAAGCTGCTTCCATCTATGAACCAAACTTTATTTGCATTAGTCAGGGGGCTGTCTTTTAGGTCCCTTCTGCTGGCATAGATCAAGTCAATAGCCTCAGTACAGGAGTGGAGGGGACCACTTTCCCCTGGAACTGGCATTAAAGTAACTGGGTTTATGCCTTATTTTTACCTGAGGGTTTTCTAGAAGGAGGACCTGATATTTTAGTATTCTACTATCTGTGAGCCAGTGAAAGCCCTTTTGCTCTAATAGAGAATTTATTTGATGTGAGGTATAAAGGGCGATATTTTGCCCCAGTGTAATTCTAGATACCTCCTCTGTCAGCAAGGCAGCTGCTGCCATTGTCTTTAGGCAGTGAGGCCATCCTTGTGCAACCATGTCTAAGGTTTTAGAAAAGTAGCCCACAGGTTGCTTAACAGGTCCCAGATCCTGAGTTAACCCTCCTAAGGTGACTCCCTGCCTCCCAGTGATGTACAGCTGGGAGGGTTTCTCTGGGCTTGGCAGTCCTAGCACAGGGACTTTAGCCATAGCATCCTTTAGCTGAGCGAAGGCTGTGGTTTGCTCTTTCCCCCAAAGGAGGGGGCTCTGCTTTGGCTGCCTGTTAAGAGCCTGGTTTAGGAACTGTGCTATTTCCCTGTATCTAGGAACCTGTAACCTGATAGAGAAAAGCTGGGACTGCCTGAAGTTTGCAGAAGTAGGAATTTGCTGCATGGCCCATATCCTCTCTGGGGCTGGTTTTCTCTCCCCAGGGGAGAGGACAAGGGTTAAATAGTTAACACTTTAATGGACTAGCAATGCTTTGTTTTCCTCCAGATACCTAGTAGCTAGTTTTGCTAGCAAGTTAAGCCAATGTACAAGACTAGAGTCTCAGGCTGGGAAAGGAGACAGACTAACAAATTGTTTACATTTAATCATCTACATTATGGATTATTGTGCACCCCCCTCAAGAGATAGTCCCTTTAAGTCCTCAGTGAGGACCTGTCCAAATAGGTGCAGGACTATCTGAGTTAGCTGTTACTGAAAGCCCTGTTTTTAGGAACTGGCAGGGAGGACTTTCTCTAAGCTTAATACTATTGGATAGACGTTTAAGGCCTGGCTGGGTGTGTGAGGCCCAGACCTATCCAGGGGGTGCTGGAAGAGAATTGCAAGAGATGCAAATCTCCTTTAAGGGAGGCACCCTGTTGACTTGCATTACCTGGCTGGACTAGGAGGAGAGCTTTAATAGGAGGCTGGTAGAAATAGGCAACTTGCGTTTCACTGACCCTAGGCCATCCCCTCAATAGCAGTGGCTGGAGCTAGAAGCTAGGCAGAGGCTGGGCAGAGCTAAAGGCTTTTTAGCTCGGGGCCACAAGGTCTGCGGTTCTGAACCAGGAGTCCTTCGACACCCAGGGCAGTTCCGTGTCCAGTGGCCATGCTCTTGGCAGAGCTGACAGAAGGCAGTTTCTGTCACGACAGCTGCTTGCCCAATGCCCTGGCTCCTTATATCAGCAACAGGTGCTGTTTGGGGTGCACTGGCCTTGCTGGGTCTCCTTGACGGCAGATCACCGTGCAGAAAGCCATAGATTGGCCTGTTGCCTATCCTCATATCGCTCCTGCTGCTAGCTTGCTCCTCGTTCTCCTGGTCTCTAATAAAGTAGACCAAGGAGGCAGCCTCTATGTCAGTCAAGGGGGTGCTCAACCCAACCCTGATTTCTTTAATATCAGGGTGAGCTAAAAAAAACTATGGTCATGGGCAAATTCTGACACTTAGTATTTTTTTGCGAGTTAAGACCATGCCCATGAGGAGAACTATGACCTTTTAGGTAAGATCAACTGTGGTGACCTGCTTGTATACTTTGAGGTCATCAGTACAACTTTCTATTTATCCCTCAATTTGGTTTAAAAGGGGAGTTCTGCCCATTTACCGCGTACACTGAAAAATTGATCTAGCTGTCACATTATTTCATAGTTTAACCTCTTATTTTGGCTATGCTGTTTGGCCAGGCATTATTACAGAGAAGGTCAACCATTCCTTACATAAGGTCTGGGGATCAAACCGTACATCACAGTGGAGAGTCCTGCAGAACTGTAGTAACTTCCCTTCTGGAAGAGAAAAGAGGAGAAGTGAGGCAACGAGTCAGGTCTCTAGACTGACTTCCTGGGCTTTCAGATTTAACTGGCGGTTTAACCAGTGCTTACTGCGTAGCCTGACTTAGAGGAGAAATTGTGGCAGACGTCACTGCCATCCTTTGGCTTCCGGATTATTTACCGTGTAGCCAGTGGGCTATGGGCCTGGGTTTCCGGGTTTAACTAGTCTTACCGTGTAACCCATAAGTTTTTGGGCTTCCGGGCTTTCACCGTGTAGCCTGTGGACACTAGAGTTTTCTTGGGCTCCTGGAACCTGGTTCTCTAGCACCTGCCGCATAACCATCTCCCATCGTCTCTAAGTCTCTTTTGGAACACTTTCTCCCTTTTGGCTAGACCTCCCGTTTGATCCACATTTAAACTAGCAATACATTTGAACTAGCAATGCCTGGTTGTTCAGCATTAGCTGGCCAGAGACTTCGTCAGTCCCTCTTTAAAGGATCTGGCTTCTGAGCCAGAGACTGGAGCAGCTAGAAAGAAACACGTTTATAGCTGAAGTTTAGCATCATTTCACATCTTGGCACCACTTTTAATCTAAACAGCCGATTGGTTATTATCTCTGCAAGATGAGAGATATCTCTTTTGACATCTCCAGGGGCCCTCTGGGGATGTCAAAAGTCCGGATAATTTAGAACTTTGATTTTCAGAAAGTCTGTTAAAGGTGCCAAGAGAACTTAGAGTATCTGGTCAAAATAGAATTCCTTAACATCCTGAAATGATAGCCATTCATTAGTCAGGGTGATTTTTACACTTTTAAACCAGATCTGATCATAATACTTAACAATGCTTTTCATCAATCTGAACTTAACAGAGACAGTAGAGTACACAATAGATTACTTTGGCAGAACATGAATTTTATGTCTCTTGTTTGTCGAATAAACCAGAAATAAAAACCTTGAACATAAGGGTTCACATAATTCAGAACTATTTAACAGAGTCAAAAAGAGCTTACAGGACCTAACTCTAGAAATGGCAGAGCAACCGATTAAGCAGACACTGTTAAAATAGACGTTACAGTTTTTGCAAAAACAAATTTCAAGATTTACGACTTAGACCATTTCCAGATATTTACTAACATTAGTGCACATTTTTTAAAAACCTCATTGTTGTAACAGAAGATCAGACTTCAACTCTAGGTTAATGTAATTTTGGCATTAGCACTCAACTTAAAGAAAACTCTGTAAACAATTTTAAAGTTGTAAACCTTTTAAAACTTTTCATGACTTGCTCACACCTTCTGAAACTTTATACCTGTAGTTACTTTTACATAATCTTGAATTGTCATGTATGGACAATCTATGAGAATACATGCTAACAAACTCAAACAGTCTCTCTTATCGAATTTAAGATGTGAAAACTACACAATACATTTTCCCACATTTTGTTTAGCATTGATGCCTAGATGGCTTAAGACACTGAGTTATTACTGAATACCACACCATTATCTGAATTAAAAGTCAAAATTACATTTCCATGCTTTTAAGTAACATAAGAATAACTCCTCCTGGACAGCAAACATGGACACAACTTTGAAAAGATCTTAATCGTTAAGAGAAACACGTTTAAAGCATATCAAAGACATGTAAAACCGAGCAAGTGAGCTACCAAGCAAACCAAAGGGCTTTGGCATTAACTTAATTCTCTGAACCAATGTTAACAACATAAAGGCTTGTATACACAGAATTTACTCTTATTTTTATAAGACCACTCTAGCTGGAAAGCAAAAACATGAATACAGCATAGGTCTGACACCATTTACAACATTTTAATACATTTTACATAATCTGAATTGACTCAAGCAGCTGTTACTTTAACAAATTTTAGAGTCTCATCCTTTGAGAGTTCCAGGGATCCGACTGGAAGCCCAAAGTTGGAAGACTCGGTTTAGAATTTAAGCTGTCAGAGTCAAGCGGTTTAGCCAACAATTAGTACATTTCTGATCAGTTGGGTAATCACTCAAACACTGGAAACAGATAAACAACATAGACAACTTCGCGTTGCAGTTTTCCCAATCAAGACTCATAATGGCAATAGAAAAACGCGAAACCTTCAAGGCACGTGAACGAACACTCTCAGATAAGTCAGGGACAGCAGCACAGAAAAGAACTAGACATCAGCATATGAGCCCATTGCTTAGGTTTCCATTAACTGCAAAGAGAAAAACCCATCAGGTTGGAAAGGGTTAATGGCTTAAGGTACTGGCTCCCTTAGGTAAGGCCAGCAGTAGTATTGAATTGGAAATTCCTCCAGGAGAGGAAAAAAAAGCAGCCCTGGGGGGGCGCTTTCCATAGGGATATCTGGCTATGCCTGCCTGGGTGCAGCAGGCCACGTGGACTGGAATAGAGTGCAGAGAAAGGCTGTGGTCCCCCATTTACAGGGCAGACTGCGCACACCTGGGCCTGGCAGGACTGGCCGTGGGGTTGGGTAGGTGCGCCATTTCACCAAGAGTGCTGGGAACCTCCTATAATTCAGCCAAAGCCAGATCAATCAGGACTACTGCAAACACTCAGTCAATTGCAAGTGAGCTACCATAAGCTGCAAAGACGGACAGCCTTCTACCAGGTTGGAAAGGGTTAACTGGTAACAGCTTTTCCCTAGGTGGACAAGATGTGAGCGGCTGCCCTCACCTTCCCCTATGAATCTCAGCTGGAGGAGAGCAAAGGGAAAAGGCCCTGATGTCTGGGGGCTGAGTGGGGTTTGAAATCTCCTATCGCTCAAGAGTGCCCACTACCTAGTTGTCCGAGTTTACCTGGAGGGCCAATATTAGCCTCGACCGAAGCTAAGCCCTGCTCGCGTAGCAGTAGGCAGCGTGACCAGGCGTCCCTCCAAGAGAGAGACCTGGTCCTCGGGTTGCGGTCCGGCCGCCGGGAAGCCAAAGCGAGCTCAGGGGGTCTCCACGCTCTCAGGCAACTGCCCTTCCTAGTCGCCCTCCCGTTCCTTACAATCCCTCTGGAGTTTCGGCCGTAGCTAAGCCGTGGCCGGGGGGACTCCGCGTTCTCGGAGAGCTGTGGGGTGCCGGACACTCAACGGTCACTTCCACAGATCCGGTCCCGCTTGAGGGAAGGAATACTGACCTCCGATGTCTTCTCAAACTCCTGGCTGGCTCGCCAAAAATGTTACCGGAGAAATTGCAGGGTTCTTGTCTTCGCGCAAGAAAGAATTCAGGCGTGAGACAGAGAGTAGTGGGAGGTAAAATAGCAAGGTTTATTAAGAAGGAACATCTGTAAGGACGGATGGGCACCTCTCCAGACAGGGCCTGAGAGAGAGTGCCCAGTCCCTCAGACTGGGGGAGAGCGGGGCTGCATGGGTGAGTGGAGAGTACACCCGGCCAGGCCAGGCGGGCGGCTCAGCAAAGGTGCAGAGAGCTGAGCGCGCCCAGTCCAGTTGAGGCTGGGGGTTTTAAGGAGATGGGTCTTGCTTCCCCACCTCTGCTCCTCTTGGAACAAAGGGCTTTTTGGATGTAAATAGAAAAACTTCTCTTGAAGGTCTGAAACAAAGGACTTTCTGGATGCAAATGTTATCAGACCTGAGGAAGGGAGCAGGGTGTTTGACATGCAGATACTGGGCTGCACCTGGGAGATTGTGGAAGATTTATCAGGCAGGAAGTAGGAGGGGTGAGGGTCTCCACCTGGCAGGTTATCAGGTAGAAGGGGGCAGGGCAGGCAGGATGCGAAATCTGGGCTTCCCCTGAAACCTTGTTAGGATGACTTTGAGATGCAGATGCATATAGATGTCTTCTCTTTAGGCCTGTCACACACACATAAGCTCATAACTGACTTCCTACCTAACAGTCTGGGTGATCCTTTGTCAGGGACTCAGCCCTGGAGTCACAAGGGGTGTTACCTGCCTCTCCTGGAGCTGTACAAAGCCTGTAAAGGCTGGAGCCAGGTTGTGCTGTGGGACCCAGCACCCAGTCCAGGGCTGGTCCAGAGCAGGTGCTTGGAAACTAACAGCAGAAGGTCTGAACGGCCCCAGGCCAACGTGGCACTCGCAAGGAGTCTCCCTGAGATGTCTTGGGGTGAGCAGCCAGCTCACCACCCCACCCCACCCCATTCTGAGGCCTGGGGGCGGATCCCCAGCCCCTGTGCTCCTGTGAGGTGGCCCTGGAAGTGAAGGGGTTTAAGGAGTCAGCCCACAGGCAGACTTGACCTTGAAGGTCGTGGAAAGACTTTCTCAATCCAGCCTGAGCTTCCCCTCGAAGCCCCTCCTCCTGCTCCACCGAGTAGACTCCACGGGCTCTCGCTGCCGCGGGCACCTCACCCCTCACCCCTCTTGGGCTCTGTTTCCACCACTTGGAACACTGTTCCCTGTGCCTCTGCCTAGCCAGTTCCAGCCTGTTCTTCCAGGCCCTTCCGTGGAACCCCAGCTCACCCCTGACCTCTGAACTCTTGCACATTGAGAGTCTGCACCAAGGGAGTTAGAGCCAGCATCGAATTTTCCACTCAATCTTCCGCGGTGAGAGTGACTTTGGGCTTCCCGGTCAGGGCGATCCAGGCCTTGGCCAAGCTGGATTTTGGCCAGAGTGGTGGCCGGGAAGAGCCAGGCACCTCTTGATCCCTGGAGGGAGATAAGCAGCAGGACCTAGACAGTGGTGGGGCTATTTTTAGTCGCTGGTTCCCGGCAGGCCTGGCCCCCTCGGTCTTGTAGGGGAACAATGGGCCCTTGAGCCTTATGCAGCCCCATGGCCTGTGCGGGCCTGCAGGGGGCACATGTGGGGGAGGGGGAGGCGGTGCTCAGAGGCAAAGGCTGCAGGAAATGTTTCCACCCTGGCCTCGTCAGACTTCCTGTGGAGCAGGTGCGGGGCCACCTGGAGATCCCGGAAGCCGCTGCTCCTTTGTGGCTGAGCATGGCCCACGGTCCTGGGGTCGCGTTCTGGGGGCCACGCGCGGCCTCTCAGCCTCGCCCTGTGCCTCAGCATACTGAGGCCAGCCACTCACACTCAGCAAGTAAGAGGAGTGGGGGTCCGAACCCAGGTCCTCTCTGTCTCCTCCCAGCAGGGCGCCCCTGCTGAGCCCCCCTTAGGACCTGCTGGCAGCCATGGGCATCACCATCTCCTTCCCAGCTGCTCTGACTCCATGAACGACCTTGGGCAAAACACTTGGCTTCCCCGAGCCTCAGTTTACCCATCTGTATAATGGGCGTAGGGGCTTTTTTTTCTCAGGGCTGTAAGCCAGGTGGATGGCACATCCAGATGGGGAGGGGCGCCGAGGGAGACGGGGAGAGGCGTTACGGGTTGTCCCACTTCCTGGCCCACATTCTGGAAGATGTCCACGCCGGGAAGCACTTGGGGCATGGTGAGTTCCAGGTCAAATCTGCCAGAGTGGCTGGGGACAGGCCCTCAAGCATGGACCACAGCCCTGCCCTGACAGCCGCATAGAAACAGGGACCCCCTCTTCGCTGGTGGATCCCCCACCGCTGCCACACCGAATGTCCCCAGCGGGGGCTTTGACAGGAGCGATCTCTGGGTGGACCTTAGATACAGTGCTTAAGAAGCCGCTCGTGGCCGGCGCCGCGGCTCACTAGGCTAATCCTCCGCTACGCGGCGCTGGCACACTGGGTTCTAGTCCCGGTCGGGGCACCGGATTCTGTCCCGGTTGCCCCTCTTCCAGGCCAGCTCTCTGCTGTGGCCAGGGAGTGCAGTGGAGGATGGCCCAAGTGCTTGGGCCCTGCACCCCATGGGAGACCAGGAGAAGCACCTGGCTCCTGTCATCGGATCAGCGCGGTGCGCCGGTCACAGCGCGCCTACCGCGGCGGCCATTGGAGGGTGAACCAACGGCAAAAAGGAGGGCCTTTCTCTCTATCTCTCTCTCTCACTGTCCACTCTGCCTGTCAAAAAATTAAAAAAAAAAAAAAAAAAAAGAAGCCACTCATGGGAAGCCCCGCCCCACGTCAGAGCGCCTGACACGGACTTCCTGCTAACGCACACCCTGGAGCGCGCAGGGACTGAGCCCCTGCCACCCGCATGGGAGGCCTGGATGGAGCTCCCAGCTCCCAGCTCCAGCCTGGCCCAGTCCCAGCTGTTGGGGCATTTAGGGAGTGAACCAGAACCAGCGGATGGGAGATTCGCTCCCTTTCTCTCTCTCTCTGCCTTTCAAATACATAAAATAAGAATACCTAAATCAATGATTTACTTTATTCCCTGCAGGGGTGGAGGCCTGGGTCTGAGATCACGAGAGGGCGGGGCTGGGGTCTCCCGAGGTCTCTGCCCTTGACCCACTGATGGCTGCCTCCTGCCGGCATCTCAGCCGCTCTCCCCTCTGTGCCTGTCCGTCTCCCCGTCGCCTCTGCTTACAAGGATGCCAGTCACGTGGGGTAGGAAGTCACGTGGGGTTGGAACCTGAGGGTTCAAAGTCAGCAGGTGGATTTTTGGGGGTCGGGGGAGATGCAGAGCAACTGGCAGCAGCCCCTGTGTCTGTGGGCAGAGGGCATGCTGGGATCTGAGGGACCCTGCATTTATTGTTAAAGATTTATTTATTTATTTGAAAGGCAGAGTTACAGAGAAGCAGAGAGAGAGAGAGAGAGAGAGAGAGAGAGAGAGAGAGAGAGGTCTTCCATCCACTGGTTCACCCCAAATGGCCACAATGGCTGGAGCTGCGCCGATCCAAAGCCAGGAGCCAGGAGCTTCTTCCAGGTCTCCCATGCGGGTGCAGGGGCCCAAGGACTTGGACCATCTTCTACTGCTATCCCAGGCCACGGCAGAGAGCTGGATCGGAAGAGGAGCAGCTGGGACACAAATCGGTGCCCATATGGGATGTGGGCACTGTAGGCAGCGGCTTTACCCGCCACAGTGCCGGCCCCAGGGCGCTGCACTCCCACATGAGGGGCAGGGAGGGGACAGTTTCCTGAACAGTCCCAGAGGCTGGGTCCTCGAGCCCCAGCTGTGGGTGATGCGCTGTGGTGAGGCGTGGGTGACGGCGCCCTGGGCGTCGCGTGTCTGACCCCGAGTATGTAGGGGGAGGAGGGGGTTTGCCTGTCTGCAGAGTGGAGGAGAAGGCCTAGGGGCAGTCTGCCCGCCGGGAGAGACGGTGGGCTTTGAGGCAAGGGCCCAGTGAGGGCAGTGTCTAGTGTTTCTGCAGACTCTGAGCCGTCCCCGGGGAGCCAGACCCCGAATCCAGCCCTTCCTGTGGGACCGGGGGCAGGAGGGCACAGCAGGGCTGGCCGGAGGCAGAGAGGCCCGGAGTGCCAGGTACAAAGGAAGGGAGGGTTGAGTGAGCGACAGCAGGGAGGGGCTGCCGTGTCTGGTGCGGCCCCGGCGCCCGGTGCAGGGGCCACCCCAGACCCCGCAGAGGGCGCGGGCCGTGTGGCATCGTGACCCCTGGCCCGGCTGTTCTTGGAAGGACGCGATGGCAACTTTCCAAGAACTGCTGTTTCTTTCTCCCTCTGGCTGCTGCTGGGCCCAGGAAAGCAGGGACCTTTGCACTGGTCAGGCCCAGCGTGGAACTCACGGCCACGGGGGCTGCTGGGGACGGGAACAGGACGCACGCTGATCTTGTGCCCGCCTCGTGCCCGCGCCAACTATGCCTGCCACGTGGTCCTCCCAGCTGTCCCAGGAGGCAGCAGCTGATAGCTCCACTTTTGTTTTTTAAGATTTGTTTATTTATTTGAAAGGCTGTTACAGAGACAGAGACAGAGAGACAGAGAGAGAGGAGAGAGAGATCTTCCATCTGCTCGATCACATCCCAAATGGCTGCAAGGGACAGGGTTGGGCCAGTGTGAAGCCAGGCGCTTCGTCTAGGTGGGCAGCAGAAGCCCAAGAACTTGTGCCATCTTTACTGCTTTCCCAGGTGCATTAGCAGGGAGCTGGACCAGAAGTGGAGCAGCCAGGACTTGAACCGGCTCTGGTCCTGGGTGGGGCCGTAGTCTCTGCAGAAGAAGAGGAGGCCGTGCCCCTCAGGGGAGCTAGATTGCTGCATACCTGGAACTGCCCCGGCTGCTCCACGAGAGCCCAAAGCTGCCTTCCTCGCTCTGAGGACTCCTGAGCTCCTGGTGGCTGCCAGGAGCTTGCCTTCACCTCTGTCTCCTCTCCAAGCCCATTTCCTGTTTCTGATGGAGCAGGGCAATGATGCTGTGATGCTGGGTCAGCATGAGTGGAAAAACAGGCCATCTCCATAACGCACACAGGTCACCAAGTGCCAGTCCTGGGAGAGCTGACTTGCTGCGAGGGTTGCTGTCTTGGCCAGTGTCCCAGTCTTGCCCCATCTCTTCGGCCCTGACGGACTTCAAAGGCAGACCCCACTGCCGGGAGGGGACGGGGGCCCGGGCTCTACTTCCTGAGCTGTGGGGGGCTCTGGGCCGTTGCCTGTCTACACTGCAGCTTTAGTGTGCATTCGGGCTGGGGGCGGGGTTAGGACTGGGTGTGGGGGCGAACATGGGTTCTGATATTAGGGGCAGGGACTGGCGGGGGCCGAGTTCCAACAGCGGCCCCGTCTCCTCGGCTGCCTTCTCCACCTGTCGTGTTTCACTCCACAGGTGGCCCAGGTGAGACCTCGGAAAAATGTCCTCCGGGTGGGGTGCGTTTGGGGGCAGCAGGGACCTTCCCCGACCCCGCAGCCCCCAGTGCCAGGTACGCCTTGGGCTGCACCGCCTCTGGCTACGGCATCGGCGCACAGCCCCCATCAAACTCTGCACATGTCAAACAGGCACCCCGCACAGAGCAGCGCACGTCACAAATACACACAATGAGCATACGAACATCACACACACACACACGCACACACACACAGCAGCGTGCACGCGTGCTCTGATTGGCAGATGCATTGCAGCCAAAGCTGCCTGACCTGGGTGACACGGGGAATGACGCGGGCTTCCACGCACCACAGCATTGTCACAGGCGACTGGAACTCAGCGCCCAGAACAGCGCCTTTAGTCCAGACCCAGAGGCGCCAGGCACCCAGTAGGACTGCTGTGCGCCCCAGGGCTCCGTGGGGACCCCTGGCTGGCTCAGGCCACCATCCGGTTCCCCTCTGCCGGTGGGACGGAGAGCCTGAGCCCCTGGTTCCTCCTGCCCCACCGCGGTCCCTAACCCAGTGCGGGGCTGCGTGCGGGGGTGTGTGTGTCTCCGGGAGGGACGGTGGTGGACCCGGAGCCTGGCCCCCACGCCCTGCCCCGTCTCTGAGCTCAGAGCTGCTCGGCCCAAGGAGCCTCCTCCGGAGACATTTGCCAGCTGCAGCCAGCAGGAGAGCAGATGGAAAATTGGAGCAGGCTCTCGTCTTGGGTCAGAGAAGAAAATACTCTTTTTTTCCCCTGCTCTCTAAAAATATGCTCAGGGCTTTTTTGAGCCTTGATGCAATAAAACCAGCTGCGGCCCATGAGGCCCCCGCAGCCTTCGCCCCGGAGAAGAAAAACAAAAACATGGGCTGGCGGCCGGCTCCACGCCTTGTCCAGGCCACCTCCGACCCGGAACAGCGGCCCGGAGCGCGCCAGACGGCCCTTGTTTGTCATCCCGGTCACTTAGCCCTTGCTCTTCTCATGCCCGGTGGGGCGCCTGAGCAGGCGACAGAGGTGGCTGCGGCTGGGACTCTGCTCCTGTCTCAGGGTGGGCGCACCAGGTACCCAGAGGCAGCCCAGCAGGAGCCAGCAGGCAGCGTGGCCCTGTCCTACTTGGGGGAGCAGGAGGGCTTCCTGGGGCAGGTGATGTTTGGATGACCTTAAAGGACGGCGGCCGGGAAGGGGCCAGAATCCACAAAGGGGATGGAGATCAGCAGGTGGGAACGTGAACGGAAGTGGACCTGGGGCATGAGGGAGGGGACACGGGGAGACCAGCCGATGGCTGGGAACCTGGATGAGCCATGAGATGCGCACTGGACAGCAGCGAGCCGCCGAAGGTGTCTGAGCAGACCGGTGGCTTATCTGGAACCCGGCTGCTGGGGGCACATTTGGAGGGGGAGGCTGGCTGCCCCATTGGAGCCGAAGGCTTTGGTGCAGGAGTCCCTTAAAGAAGGGGCTATGGTTTCCATCAGGGCCTCTCCTCCCTGTGGCCTGGGTGAGGTGTGGGGGGGGGGGGGGTGGAGTCCAGGGATCAGACTCCAGGCTCCGCCCCTGCTGGGGACTCCGCCCCTGGACAGGTGCCTGTCCCAGGTCTCTACCTTCCATCTGCAAATAAGGACCAGGTGACCTCTTCTCCTGCACAGTCAGTGCTGGGAGGCTCACTGGGCATCTGAGCTGCTGCCCTGCGGGACAGACAGACAGACAGACAGGGACACTGCACTTCAGAGCAGGGAGGGGCTGCTTCCCGGCACCCACAAGCCAGGGGCCGGCAGGTTAGGAACCTTGGCACCCAGGCTCTGGAGGAAGGCTTCCCAGTGTGGCTTTGTCATTCTCAGGGTCCCCTGGGGCTGGCCACTGGCCACAGCTCTGCCCCCAGAGAGCTGCCCTGTGCTGGAGCCCCGGGGGCGGGGCCTGCTCCTGTCTGCTGAGGCAGGAGCTGTCAGTGGTGTCACCGTGGCAACTCTGCCCCACACTGTGACTTGTCCCCCTTCTTGGCAGGACACAAAATGGAGGCTGGACGGTCCCCACGACCTGCACTGGGCTCAGAGCAGAGCCCCAGGGGGCCCTGTCCTTCCTGGCACACCCCCGCCCCCTCCCAGCAGCCTTGTTCTCCCTTGGGGTCTCAGGGCCTCGTCTGGGCACACAGGCAGTGTGGGGGTGGCTGGGTGCCCGGGGGAGAAAGCACAGGCTAGGCCATCCCTGCCCCTTCCCGTGCCAGAATGCTCTGCGGGGCATAAGAGTCCCCTTCTTCGGGCAATCCTGGTGTGATGGCCTGCGACACCCTTCACCCCACCCCCAGCACCCGAGGAAGTTCCTGGCCCAGGCCTGGGTCCCTGGAGCCGCTATTTCCGACCCCAGCCCTGTCCAGCCCAGCCAGCAAGTGGGCAGCAGCGTGGGCACTGGGAGGTACCTGGAGGTGACAGTGGGTCCTTGGCTCAAAGCAGGCAGCAGGGTGGCTGGGGGCCCCTGAGAAATGACAAGGGGCCTGCCATGGCAGCCAGCTGAGAGCATCCCCAGGGGCAGGTGTGTGCTTGCTGCAGGCCGGGTTGCATCCAGGAGAACGTGCTCTGGGCTTGGGTGCTGCCCGGTGTTTTCCAAGCCTCTAAGTGGTGCCAGCTGCACCCCTGGCACTGTGATAGATCTGGGCCGGGAGTCTGGGCCCCTGGTCCCACAGCCGAGACCCCTCCTTCCTGCCAAGCCCCCTTTCCTGCCTTAGTCCCTGAGACCCGATGCAACCTGGGGTCCCTAAGAAATAACAGCAGTAAATGTTTCCTGGATCTTTTCTTTTAAAAAAAGAAAAGGACTTATTTATTTATTTTAAAAGCTGAGTTTACATAGAGAGAGAGAGAGAGAGAGAGAATCTTCCATCCACTCTTTCACTCCCCAAATGGCCACAATGGCTAGAGCTGGGCCGGTCTCTGGTCTGAAGCCAGAAGCTTCTTCCAGGTCTCCCATGTGGGTACAGGTGCCCAAGCACTTGGGCCATCTTCCACTGATTTCCCAGGTGTGGTAGCAGGGAGCTGGATCGGAAGTGGAGCAGCCAGGACTTGAACTGGCGCCCATATGGGATGCTGGTGTTGCAGGAGGCAGCTTGACCCTCTACGCCACAGCTCCGGCCCCTTGAACATTTTCTTATGCGTCAAGTACCAGCGCTGTGCTCGCTGCTCTGCGTCCCTGGGACCCTCGCAGCCGCCTGGGGAGCGGCTCATGAGACACACACAGCCCAGCCGCAGCAGTGCACGCCGTGAGTGTCAGCCGCGTGCATGCCGGGGTCACCCAGGGAAACATCACGGCTCCCGAGGCCAGTGTCCCCTGCTAGAGACGGTGGTGTCCGTGCCCTGGGGTGGGGCCCCGGGGTGGGGATTTTTAAAAGATTCCCGGAAGATGCTAATGCACAAACACGTTTGGGAACCACAGTGTTTCTGAAGAAGCTTCAATAACAGAACTTTAAGCGCAGCCAGCTGTGCTGTGGTCTAATTGATAACACACGCCCCCACGATTTGCTGAGGTTTTTTTTTTTTTTTTTTTTTTAACAGCACCCTAACCACTTTGAAGGTGCAACTCGGCAGTGTTGCGTATGGTCACGGTGTGGTAAGAAGACGTCTTGGAAGTTTTCATCTAGCAAAAGCGGGGCTCTGCGCCCCTTAAACTACTCCCCACTCCCCCCACCCCCACGCCCCGGCCTCCAGGAGCTGGGCACAGTGTTGCAATTTCTCTACCTGGTCGCTGACACTCGCTGTTTTCTGTTTTGGGGACAGTGGCCCTCCTAACCGGTGCAATGCTGAGTGATCTTTTCCTCGCCTTGATGGTCATCTGGAAACCATCTTTGGAGAAGTGAGGGCGGGTGTGGCCCGGGGCCCAAGGCCCTAGGAGGGATAGGGCCACACTTTTCCCCTTGAAAGGGAAGAGGGGAACACAAAGCCGGCATCCTTCAAGACTGAAGGGGTGGAGGGGGCGCAGGTGCGGGGGAATAGGGGTCCCTGACAAGCTCGGGGACTGGACCCCAGGACTCCTGGCTCTCATGCTGGTTCTGGCTCCTTGCAGGGAAGGCAGAGCCTACACTGACCGTCTGAGCTGGTCTTTCCGGCCCCTCACCTGCCAAGAGCCCGCAGGTGGAAGGTGGGCACTGGGGGGGGGTCATCCTCACCTATCTACCAGAGCAGTCCCCCTGCCGCCCGCGGCTGGCCAGGGCTCGGTGGCACGGGAAGAGCCCCTATTGCCACGCTCTTTGGTGGCACCAGTGGCCACTGCGTGGCTCAGTCAGGCAGGGCACCTGCTTTCCTCTCCCTCCTGCCCACCCCCAGCTCTAGACTCCCTGTGGCTGTGGTGCCTCCCTTCGTGCACCTGCAGCCCAGAACCCTCCGCGCTTGACCTGGAAGGGCCAGGGGACCTCAGGCTGTCCCCACACCCAGGGCTCCAGCTCAGCCAGGCACAGGGAAGCGGACTGAGTGGGGTGGGTTGTCCCGAGCTCCTCAGGAAGGTGCCGGGGCTGCTGGTGCAGCCGGCGGCTGGCAAGCTCCGAGCTCTTCCTTCCCGCCCCTTCCCTGGGGCTCTGCTTGGCAGCCACCCCCTTGCATTTTTGCAAAATGATGTCAGCTGCAGATAATGGTTTTTCCGTTCTTGGTGGAGTAGGAGTTCCAGATACTGTGCTCCGGGGGAGGGGCTGGAGAGAGGGCGGGTTGTCCACCCTGCGGGCCCCAGGTCTGGGGGAGACCCTCTCCTCTGACAGCTGTATTTGAGGTGTAAGACAGTGCCCGCTGGACTCCTGGGCTGAGAATGACCAAGCTGCACAGGCCCCAGAGATGAGCCTCTCCTGCCTCCTCTTTGTGCAGAGGGGAGTCTTCGGCTCAGAGAGGGCAGTGTCTTGCCCAAGCTCACACAGCATTTAGTGGCAAGATCTGGACTCGCACTCCAGGCTGCTGGCTCATGGTTTAGAGTTTTCTACTTTACAGCTGAGGCTTTTGCTGTGGTGGGGAGGTCCCGAGATTCGTGGGATGTTTCACAACATCTCTGGTGCGAGCCGCCAGTGGTACCCTCCCCAGCTGTGACAAGCAGCCACGTCCCCAGGCATTGCTGAAAGTCCTCCCACTTGAGGGTCAGTGTCCCAGCTGTCACAACTGGCAGCAGTCACATATTCCCCCACTTTAGAAAGGGGTGCGGGGGCCTCCTGAGCGGCTGCACCCCCGGAGTGCTGTGTCCACTGCTGCAGGCAGAGGGGGGCGTCTTGGACACAGAGGCGCAGGGGTGCTCTCTGTGAGTCCCACTTCACGTCTGACACCTTTGGGCTGTGAAGGCAGCCCCGGGAGGGGAGTGCGAGGCGCTGGCTCGGGGCTGGGACCGCCTCCTGGCTAGAACACTGCTTCCTCTGACCACTTTTCTTGGAGCAAAACTGCCGATTTATTTTCTCGGGGAAGTAAAAATAAATGCTGGCTTTTGTAATCCCATCCCCAAACCCATCTGGAAAAACCGGGCTCATGGAGCTTGGCTGAGCAAGCTCTGCGGCTGTGTCTGGCAGCTCCTGCAGTCACAATGGGCCTTGAACATCGGAACAGGCACGCTGACATTTCCTTTCCTGTTACACGGTGCCTTGGAATGTTAGCCCCGGGAGGCCGGCCGTGGGCAGGCGGAATCCAGTGGGAAGCAGCCCTGGACGGGGCCAGAGGCGAGCTCGGCTTCTGACTGGCCGTGCAACTCGGAGCCTCTGCCCTTGGTCTCTCTGGGCCTTCATTTTCCCATCTGCAAAAGGGGAGGAACAGTGTTTCTCTCCCTGGGGGTCCAGGGGCCACCTGCCTCAGAACCGTGGAAGGAGTTTCTATGAACTTCCAAGTCACCTTGATTGGACCCCCCCTCCCCAGTCCTTCAGGGCCTCCCTTCCCCCACCCTCATAATCAAGAACGAGGGTCTTGGCCGTGGCTTGCGCTGCTCTGGGATTGGGCGCTGCTCCTGAAATCCATCTGCTTTGCAGCTCTTGGCCAGGCCCCTGAGGTCCCGCGTCCAGCTGAAGTCACCGTCAGAGCACATGACGCCTCCAACAAGGAAACCCGAGCTGCTAGTTACAGAGTTTGGTTTCAAAATTGTGCCATTTATTATTTTTGTTGGATTGGCTCGGGAAGCCTCGTAGCATCCGTCATACATCATTTCGAGCGCATTATTCCCCAAGAATGCGTTTTCTAGCTGAGGCCGGTTCCTCCTGCTCAACGCTGGAAACCTTCCTGGTTTTGGCAATGGAAGTCTTTCACAACGGGTTAGCTATTTATACTGCCTTAAAGGACAGGCCAGGAACACTCTGTCAATCATTCTGAAGCCCCAGGGCTGCCACTGTCAACTTCAGCTGTTGCCATGCGTTGATGCTTCTGGGGACCTCTGAACTCGGTGGTCCTTGGGCCTGGCCCCTGCAGGTCCCCCAAGCTGCCACATCCTTGTGCCTGCTTTTGGAAATTCTGTTTTTCTTTTATGCAGAAAACCCATAACCCCTGAGTGTCAGGATTGCAAGCGTTGCAAGAGTTAATAAGCAGCCAACAGGAAGGTTCTCTGATCAATCAAGGACTTTTGCTGCTGATTTTGACAGCTGGGAGAAAAGGGTTAATTTTTTTTTTCTTTCCCGTGTTCGGCCCACTGCCATTGCATCCACGTATCTCCCTGGGCAAATGAGGGACAGTGTAGACACATTTTCCCATGCAGCCAATTTGCCTTTGAGGTGGACACGGATGGTTTGGGAATTAGAGACGCCTTCATTTCCTCCTCATCCACACCCTGTTCTTGGAGCTGCAGCTCTACCCCTAGTCCGTGACCCAGGACCCACGACTCGTGCCCCAGCTCCACTGGGCACCTGATGCTCTGGCTAGGAAATGAGCAACTGGGGTTCATAATTGGAAAAAGTCACCTGTGCGGAGCTGAACTTGCAGCTGAACTTGTGACATAGCAGCCAAGGATGCCATGGGGACCGCGGGTAAGCCCAGAGCGAGCCCAGGGGCCAGGCTGCGGGGCCTCCCTGAGCAGAGAGTATGTGTTTGTGTGTGCCCATGTGTGTGTGTGTATGTGTGTGTGTGTATGTGTGTTGGTGGGGGGGAGAGCACATAAAAGTCCTAAGCCCCCGAGGGAGGGACTGACCCTAATCAGTCACAGAAAAAAAGGGCCGAGAGAGCTCGGAAGAGCCCTGTCCGCTCTCTCCATTCGGCAGCCGGAGGCCCTGGGGTGCTGCAAAACCGCCCCAAAGGCACCCAGAGGGGCCGTGGCCGAGCTGACCCTGAACTCCACTGCGCCCGTTCCGCTTTGCTGTCTACTGGCTCAGAGGAGACTCGGTTTCTCTCTCTCTCTCTCTTTCTCTCTCTCCCCTTTCCTCCCTCCCTCTCCTTCCCTCCCTCTCTCCTCCCTCCCACCCTCCCAGATTCTGTTCTGCCGGGAATCAGAAGCCTGGCCAGAGGCAGGGACTGCATGGTTTGCTCCAGGTATCTCCCCCAGCTGCTCTATTTCCACCGCTGGAGCTTCCGTTTCCAGGCAGGTGCACACCCTGTGTCTTGCTCATGGTTTGACGAGCCCGCAGGTTCTGATCTCCAGGCAATCTCCACCCACCATGCAGGTTTGTGAAGACGGCCTAAGCACACCCGTTTCCCAGAGGAGGAAACTGAGGCACAGAGAGAGGAGGTGAGCGGCCCAAGGCCACACAGCAAATCAGGAGCCGGGCTCAAATCTGCCTATAGCGTCCAAGTCTTTTGGTTTTTTTAAAAGATTTATTTAAAAGGCAGAATTATAGGGATTGGAGTTGTGGTGAAATGGGCGCTGGTTGAAGTCCTGGCTGCTCCACTTCCAATCCAGCTCCCTGCTAATGCACTTGGGAAAGCAGTAGAAAATGGCCAAGTGCTTGTGTCCCTACCACCCACGTGGGAGACCCAGATGAAGCCCCTGGCTCCTCCTGGCTTCATCCTGGAACAGCCCCGGGCGTTGCAGCCATCTGGGGAATGAACCAGCAGATGGAAGATCTCTCTCTCTCTCTCTAACTCTGACTTTCAAATAAATATATGAATCTTTTGAAAAAAGGCAGAATTATAGAGAGAAAAGGAGATACACACACACACACAGATCTTCCATCTACTGGTTTAGTCCTCAAAAAGCTGCAAATGTGGCCAGCGCCGTGGCTTAACAGGCTAATCCTCCACCTTGCGGCGCCGGCACACCGGGTTCTAGTCCCGGTCGGGGCGCCGGATTCTATCCCGGTTGCCCCTCTTCCAGGCCAGCTCTCTGCTGTGGCCCGGGAAGGCAGTGGAGGATGGCCCAAGTGCTTGGGCCCTGCACCCGCATGGGAGACCAGGAGAAGCACCTGGCTCCTGGCTTTGGATCAGTGCGATGTGCCGGTTTGGAGGGTGAACCAACAGCAAAAAGGAAGACCTTTCTCTCTGTCTTTCTCTCTCTCACTATTCACTCTGCCTGTCAAGAAATAAAAAAAAAAAAAAAAAAAAAGCTGCAAATGCAGGCGCTGGGAAAAGAAAAAGCGAGGGCCCTAGAATTCTGAGTCTCCTCCAAGGGTGGCAGGGGCCCCAGCACTTGGGCCATCTCCCACTCTTTCCCCAGGCACATTAGCAGAGAGCTAGAGCAGAAGTGGAGCAGCTGGGACTCGAACCAGGGCTCAAGCAGAATGCTACATCTCCGGTGCCTGAGCTCGCTGTGCCACACCGCTGGCCCCAGAGTCCTGGCTCTTGCCTGGGATCGGCCGGGGAGGGGAGTTGCTAACAAGATACACTCATCCCACAGAATTGCTCAGCGGACCCCTTGCCTAGTCTCCAGTTCCTCCTCTCCAAAGCGTGATTACACTGGGTGGACTCTGAAGTTCGGAGACCTCTCCCGGCTGAGAGTGGGCCTGGGCAGAAGGAACAAGAGGTGATGGATGTCTGCACACACATGGTTGATCCAGATGCCAAGGGACCCAGCCACCAGAGCCTGGCTCCCAATCCCCCTGCCCCACCCACTATCACCATGTACACTCCCACCGGTGAAGCGAAGCGCTCCAGGCTTAGTCTTCTCATCCATAAAATGGGGATAGCGATAGCATCTGCCTCATTGCAAGGCTTAGGTCAGCTGACACCTGCAGTCAGGCCCGTGCCAAGCCCCCAGCGAACACTCAATGTGCATGAATTGTCACCGTCATCTTCACATCCTGCGGCACCCCCTGGGGGGGTGGAGATGGGGGGAGGCTTCCGGCCTCCCTCCCCCCCGCCCCGCAGCGTCTCCCTCTCCCAGATGCTGGCCAGCCCTAGGAGTCTACAGCCGGCCCCCGTGGGCTTGTTTCCTGGGCAGAATGAGTCCAGGATCACTCAGACGTGACACATGGCCTGGCCACCCCTACCGGGACCGCAGGCAGCCAGTCCTGGGCTAAAAATACCGCTTTCATGAATGGAGCCAGGGAGGGCTGTTCTGGGAGCCACAATTAGTGCTCCTGGTAAAACCCAGCCTCTGACTCCTGCCCCCCTACCTGCCCCCCCCCCCAACACGCTCAGCACCGTCCCCACTTCTGTGTTGCCCCTGCTGCTTCAAGGAGACTCGCTCAGGGTGGGGGGTGGGGAAGGCAGCTGCGCCTGAGGCCCTATAACAAGTAGGAAGCCAGCAACCGCCCTCCCCTCCCCAGCCCCCTGCAGAGTGAGTTCACAGCCAAGGGCTGCAGAGTCAAGTGTGGGCTCCAAGTCCAAGGTCTCTGTCTCCCAAGCACCAAGGCACCCCCCCATGTGGCCGCCCCCTGGGGACAGATGGGAATTGGGGGCGGGGGAGGTGCAGGCTGACCCCAGTCACCTTTCTTCCCTTGAGATCCCACCAGGTGTGGTCATTTCATGAGGACCAGAGGCAGGGAGTGAGGGCCCAGCTCAGGGAGCCCAGGCTGAGGCTGGGGTGGACGTGGAGAACCAGGCCTGGGGTGGCCAGAGCGGCCTGCGGTTCTAAGTCAGCAGAGGCCGAGGTGGGCAAAGCTCGGAGGAGCCGCCAGGGACAGGAGCCTCCTCCCGGATATCTCAGGAAGAAATGATGAGAGGAGACTGGGGGTGCGGGCTTCCTTAAATGTATTAATTTATCTTTTTGATTTGAAAGACACACACACACACACACTCACACACACACACAGATCTCCCATCGCTGGGTCACTCCCCAGATGCCCACAACAGCTGGCCACACTAAAGCCAGCAGCCAGGAACTCCATTCGGCTCTCCCATTGGAGTGGCAGAGGCCCAATTACTTGAGCCATCACCTGCTTCCTACTGGGGTGCACGTTAGCAGGAAGCCAGAATTGGGAGCAGAGCCAGAGCTGGAACCCGGGTGCCCTGGGTTGGGGTGCAGGTGGCCCAAGTGGCAACTTCACCATTGTGCCAAATGCCAGCCCCTGTCCCTTCCGAGAGAAGAACTGCCGCTCCCCTACCCCACTCAGGGGCGAGGGTCTCCAGCTCCGCCTGATGTGACGGATGTGGGGAGGGAGCGAGGCTCACCGAGGGCACTTCGGGAGCTCTAGATTCGGGGAAGCTGAGACCCAGGCACGTTTGAGGGTCTGGGCACTGGGAGAGGCCTGGGGACCTCCAGGAATCTTGACATCTTGGGCGTTTTCGAACTTCTGGAGAACTTGTAGACTCTGGGACCCTGTCAATGTGTTCGGAAGCGGGTGTGCGATAGGGGCTCTGGGGCTCGGGGAGCCGAAGCGCCCTGGGTGGAGAGGTGGGTGTTCACCTGCAGGGCCCCCACCCCCCACCCCCGCCCCCAGCTAGCCCTCAGAGCTCATTTTGTAATTCAAGGTTGTGTTTCTCAAACCGGTGACGTTTGTTGGCCTATTGGGTTTTTATGTTTCTAGCTTTTCTGGAAAAGATGATTTTTGCCTCAAGTTGACCAAATATTCACCTATGGGATGGGATACAGAAATCACCTACTTTTAAGTTTTTGTATTAATTTATTTGAGAGACAGAGACAGACAAAGAAAGAGATCTTCCATCCGCTGGTTCACTCCCTAAATACCCACAATGGCTGGGGCTGGGCCAGTTTGAAGCTGGGGGCTGGGAACTCAGTCTGGGTCTCCCACATGAGTGACAGGACCCCAACTCCTTGAGCCATCACCTGCTGCCCCCCGAGGTGTGTGCTGGCAGAAAGCGAGAACCAGGAGCAGAGCTGGGAGTTGAACCCAGGCCCTCCCAGCGGCATCGCGACCACTAGACCCCGGAAATGTTATAGAAAGGGAAACGGAGGCATCAGCTCAGGGTCCTACTGAGCTTCACAGTCAGCTCTGGGCCTCGGCTTCTGGCTCTGAGCTGCGCCCACCCCAGCCCCTCTGTTCTCCGCGGCTGCCTGTGACGGTTTGGATAGTAGTTAGGGTGGTCCCCAAGGACCCGTGTGTTGAAGGCATGTATTAACAGATTATGGGTGATTATGGGTATTAGTCCAGTTACGGCGTCTGAAGCTGGGGCCTTGGGAAGTGGTTGGATTGGATTGAGCTGCTGGGGGGAGGCCCACCGTGGGCCATGGCAGTTCTCTATGGAGATGTCGGCTGAACCTGAGCCCACCCTCTCTGCTTCCTGGCTTGCTGTAGGTTCCTTCCCATCCACTGTGGGTATCAGCCACAGACGAATGGGGCCTCCCGATCCCGCACCATGGGCCCCCCAAACTGGGATGGACAGTAAACCTTTTCCTGGATAAGTTAAGCTGCCTCCCGGGATTTTAGGGCAAGCACCAAAAACAAACAAACAAACAAAAAAAAACCAAAAAAACAAAAAACCCTCCCTAATGCACTGCCCCATGTGTGTCCACAGAGGGTCCTTGCTGCCTGGGGGGATGTGAGAGTCAGGGCTACTCCCGGAGCTACTGCAGACCCCACAGGCCGGGGGCTTAGTCCCGCCAGACTGTCCCTTCTCCCCCACCTCAGCTGCCAGCCAGGCAGCCCAGGAACTTCCTGTGCACCTGAGCCATGGGGGTCCTGTGGCCCGCTCCTCGGAGACGCTGATAACTCCTAGGACAAGTGGCAGAAGTCAGGGTAGTGTTTGCAAGGTGTTCCTGGTTTGTCATAAAGGATTCAACTCAGAAGGAGCTCGCAGGAGGAGATACTGTGGATGCAATGTGGGTTTGCCAGGAGCTTCCACACCCTCCCGGCCAGGCCATGCCTGCCCCACCACCCTAAGCTCTGCAGGCGCTGTGGCTAAGAGGTTCTTAGGCAGCTTCGTTGCGGTTGATTAGATCATTGACCACTGGGTATGGACTGCAGTCTCTAGTCCGTGTTGCCCCACGGGGCACCCAGTTCCCCTCCTGACCCTATCTGGGGCTCCCCTATGAGTCATCTCAGTAGCATACAAAAGCCACCCAATCCAAGGATTTGGGGGCCTCTGGGTCAGGACTCAGGAACAAAGATTATGATTTATTCTCCCCCGTCCACTTCCCACTTCAAGATTGGCAGCCCTTAGGTCAAGATGCCTGCGTGGCCAGGGAAGCCTTGTCCAATATCACAGGCCAGCTGTTCCACTGGGGGTGGGCACCACGGATGATGGGGGGTGGGGGCACCAGGCAGCTCCTTAGCCTGCCTGGGCCAGGAGTATTCATTTAAAGGTTTTGTTTCCAGAGATCCTCTCTCCCCGATCCTGCCGTCCCTCCATATCTCCTTTGCTGTTTTGAAATGCACCTGTCAGGTCTCCTGTCAATTCCTCAGGTGCTTTGCACCTGCTGTTCCCTCTTCTGTCATGCTCTCCCCATCTGCCTGGCCATGCCTGGCCTCTCGCTCCCAGTGGCCAGCTCCTGTGCCACACGCACGCACCTGTATTCTCAGTCGCACCCATCAGCATTCCTAACGATGGACCTCATTGCGTGGTTGTTTAACAAACACCGACTGCCAGCTCCAGGAATGTAGGGGTGCTCTGCTCTGCTTGGTTCAGCACCACGTGCAGCCTCCGTCCCAGGCCGAGCTTGGTAGATGGATCGCTGCCAACTGGAAGACTGAATGAGCGCGTCAGGTCAGAGATGATTTCAAAACAACAAAGGCTTCTAGGTGTGAGTGAATTAGCAAAATAGGCACCACGTGATTATTCAACAATAGCCAATGGAGAATGCGCGCTGGTCATCCGTGATGGAATTCGTATGGCCCGAAAGATCAGGACCATGGTCTGGGCCAACACCAGTCATGAGGGAAACACAAATCAAAAACGCGGCGGGACTCCGCTTAGCACTCACCAGGACGGGGGAGGGAGCGCTGTGGTGGGGAGGATGTGGAGAAACCGGAATCCTCGTATGTTGCTGGTGGGAATGTAAAATTGTGCAGCCGCTGTGGAAAATAGCCTGACAGTTCCTCCAAAAGCTAAACATAGAATTACCATATGACCCGGCAAGTCCTCTCCTAGTTCTATTTCCAAGACAAGAGAAAACACATTCCGGCAAAAACTTGCAGTTGGATGTGCACAGCAGTGCTATTTTTCGTTTGCAAAAAGTAGAAACCAACTTCCATGTTGGTAAACTGATGAACAAAGAAACAAAATGTGGTCCAGCTGGCAGTGGAATACTAGTCAGCCATAAAAAAAGAATCAGGTACAGATCCAGGCTACAACCTCGAAGATCTATTCGATTCTATTCTTTTTAAGCAAAGGAATTCAGTTACAAAACCTCCACTCTGTATAATTCCATTTATATGACCTACCCTGATGGCAAGGCCAGAGAGGTGGAAAGTAGGTATTAGTGGTTGCCAGGAGGTAGGAGGGAAAGGGAGTTGGGATGGACCGGTTACAGGTTTGAGGTTTCTTTCTGGGATAATGGAAATGTTCTGGACTCAGATAGCAGGGAGAGTTGTGTAACACAGCGGGGATGCTAAAAGCTACTGATGCGCACGCTTTAAAACGATCCATTTTGTGTTGTGTAAGTTTTATCTCAAAATGTAGTGAATACACATTAAACGTGTATTCACTAAAAAAGAAAGCAATCATGATTTCTTGAAGGGAAAACAGTGGGTGCATGATCTAGCCACACGGTATCTGTCGGATTCTATACATACCACAATCTCTAAAAATCATTCAGGGGTGTGTGTGTGTGTGTGTGCGCATAGCTGATACAAATGCAACCACAAACTCAGGTCAGAAATGCTGTGCTTGTCTCCATTTAAAATGAGGCTGGGGGACTGGTGCCACGGCACAGCAGGTTAAGCCTCTGCCTGAGGCATCGGTGTTCCGTACGGGTGCTGGTTCGAGTCCTGGCTGCTCCACTTCTGATTCTGCTCCCTGCTAATGGCCTGTAAAAGGGATGGAAGATGGCCCAAGTCCTTGGGTCCCTGCACCTGCCTGGGAGACCCAGAAGAAGCTCAAGTTTCCTGGCTTTGGATCAGCTCAGTTCTGGCTGTTGTGGCCAATTGGGGAGTGAACCAGCGGATGGAAAGCCTCTCTCTCTCTTTCTATCTCTGTAACTACCTTTCAAATAAATAAATAAATCTTTTTAAAAAGTTATCAAGGATCTGGCTAAGACCTTGGCCCACAAGACCAGTGGGGAATCCAATCTCAATCATTTGGGGGCTCCTTCCCTCTCTCCTCTGTCCACACCAGCACCCCTCTGCTGTGTGTCCCTCTGATGCTCCCTGCTCAGAGGTCTGGAGTTCCTCTCTAAAGTCCTCACCCTCTCCAGGGCCTGGCTGTGCGCCAAGCCCCGCCCTGTGCTCTAATGGGGGAAGCCCCAGCCTTTTCCCCGACTCCCTTCCTCTCTCCGGCCTTAAAGCCAGCACCCTCCGGGACCCTTTGCACAGGCCAGGCGTACCCTTCAGGAAGCTCCATATTTAAGCTCTGAAAAGGCACCCCCAGCCCCAGCCCCTGGCCCGGAGAAGGGGAGCGGAGGCCCTGTGGAGCAAGGAGGACAAATCATCCTGACTCACTGTGGACGGAAAACTCGACTTCCCATGTTCACAGCCTCCATGTCTGGGGCGGGGGGAGAGGGGAGGGATTTGTGGATCATTTTCATTATTCTTCATAGTGCTTTTCTGGGTGTTCTACTGTGACTGTCTATGACTTTACTGATTCAAAATACGATTTAAGGGGCAGGTGTTGTGGTTCAGCCAGCTTGGCCATTAAGCTGGGTTTGGTATACGCACATCTCATATGGGAATCCCAAACAATTTCCTCTGTTTCCAATCCAGTTTCCTGCTGATGCGCATTCTGGGAGGTGGCAGGTGATGGCCCAAGTACGTGGGGCCCTGCCACCCTCTTGGGAGACCTGGATTGAGTTCAAGGCTCCTGGCTTCAGCTTGGCCCAAGCCTGGCTGTTTTGTGCATTTGGGGAGTGAACCAGCAGGTGGAAGACTCTCTCTCTCTCTCTCTCAAATAAAAATAAAAAATAAAAAGAAATAAATAGAATCTAAAACCCTGCCCCTTGCTCCCTAACCAATTCCTTCCCTCCTGGTAAGGCCGGGTCCTCTTCAGTCCCCTCCCCCAACCCCGCGCACGCCGGGCACAGTGGAGGGGAGCGGGTGTCGCAGGACTGGGCCCGCTGGGACCACCTCTCAGTGACAATAGGTGGCTGCGCCCACGTGGCCGGGAGCAAAGTCACTGGCTGCAGACTCTACAAAGGAAACGGTGAAGAATGCCTGGGCCTTGGACGGAAGCCCTGAGAGCGCGGGGAGGAAGAGCAGGCTTGTGAGAAATTTCTTTGAAGACGGCATTGCAGGGTGGGGGCTGGAAGGGGCAGCCACTTCCTTCGCCCCGAGCTGAATGAGGCCACTGCACTGGCCCTGAGCCCCGGGGGGACACTGGGGCCCGGGGAGAGTGCGCGTGGCCGTGGACGAGGTGTCTTTCCTGGGGTGGACCTGCACACTTGTCTTCTGGAAAGTGGTAGGGTCATCATGAGGCAGGGGCAGAGCTTTGTGCTGGAGTGCAGACCCCCCCCCCCCCATTAAACTGCCCAGGACAGGGGCAGGTGTGTGGTGCAGTGGTAAAGATACCCCGCACCCCACAGCAGGGTGCCTGGTTGGAGTCCCGCCTCTGCTTCCTGCTAAGGCCCCTCTGGGGGCAGCAGATGATGGTGGCACAAGGACTTGGGGCCCTGCCCCCAGGGGGGAGACCTGGATTGCGGTCCAGGCTCCTGGCTTCAGTGTGGCGCAGTCCTGGCTGCTGCAGCTCCCAGCTCCCAGGCCTTGAAGCTGCCTCTGCCGAGCCAGCCAGGAAAGCTCTGTCTTCCTACTGCTCGGCCAGGCTGCGGGGCACTGAGGCCTGGACGGCGGGGACCGGCCCCAGGTCGGGGGGCGGTGGGGAGAGAACGCTGACCTCTGCTCGCACCCAAATCTCTATTTTTGGACCAGAACACTCTGCGCTGGTCTGGGCCTTCTTGCCTCAGGCTGAGTTTGCAACTTAAAGGCTCTATTGTTGGAGCCAAGACATCAGCTCTCCCTCGATGGCATTTGAAAGAAGCAGATCAGGGACGGGACTTAGCGATGGGACCTTGATTCCCTCCCAGTCTGCGGGTTCCAGCGCCTTCCTCCCTGGTCCTGCTATGGCGGCAGCACTGGCCTGTCTCAGGAGACTCCTAGAGGCGGGCCGCAGCCCCCTGCTGATCCGGAGGCCAAACCGAAGCGCAGAGGGATTAGAACGCACCTGCTCCGGTACTTAGCTCGAAGCAGCCAGTCTGTCTCTCGGAGCCTCCGTCTGCTCGGCTGGGAAATGGGCTTGCTGGGGTTCCCTGGCAGGGCCACCCCAAGGAGTCATTTGCAGAGATGAGTGGAGGTGCAGCCTGGGATCTCACCCTCCCCTTTGAGCCCGCCCTGTCCCCTGGCGCTGTGACTCCAGGCCCTCATGTCAGGAAAGCATGGCGGCTGGCACACGTGGGTTTGCGATTCTGGAGGTCCTGTCCTGCTACCCGACCCCACCCCCACCCTTCCTGCAGTCTCTGGGCAGCTGACAGGAGGAATCCTTCAATCCAGACTCTGGGGGTCCCTGGCTCCTGCAAGGACTGCTATGTGGGGCTGGCTCAGCCCTTCTCGGGCACGGCTGCCTATTAAGCTCCCTGGAGCTCTCTGGGGGAAGCCAAAGGAATGCGCCGAGTGCTGAGAATGTGAGAGGCTGAGGGTTTCTCTGCTGGGGGCTGCCTGGCTCCCGGGCTGGCCCTGGCTGGGGAATCCAGGGAACTGGGTTTGTAGGGATCCGGAGTAGGTGCAAGACAGCACCTTTGTCCCGGGGCTGCCAGCCTCACAGCCGGACCCTCTCGGCTTCCATATTGGAAGGGCCCCCAGCCCTGCAATCCCACTTCCCGCGGAGTGTGAATGCAGCCATGGCCCTGGGCCTCACGAGCCCGTGTGTGCCCAGAGAGGACTGTGTGTGCTCACAGGCAGTGCGTGAGTGTGTGTGTGAGATACGGGGCCGGGAAATGAAGACGGCTGCTAGTGGACCATCCCACGTAACCAGGGCTGGTGGTCTCGCTGAGAACTTCCCGGCCGGATCATTGCTGGGGTCTCTGACTTTTGATTATTTTAAGAATGTTATTGGCACAAAGCTTATGGCTACTTAATCCAAGGATGACTTTTCTTACGCAAACGTACCTGTCATCACTTGAGTCCCTCTGATAGCGGGCACAGGCCCACCCGCCCAGGGAGAGGGTGAGTCTGGCTCCCTGGGAGGCCTCTGGATGGGGGTGCAGGGGAGGGAGCAGAAAGTCCCAGCCCTCACAGCCAGGAAAGCCTGGAGTCATGCAGGGGAAGGAGGCGCAGGACAGGGAGGGGACAGGCACAGTGGCAGGATGGCCCTTGGATGGCCGGGGCTGTGTGTGGGGTTGAGAGGAAAGGGTGGTAGAACCAGAGCTTCAGGATTCAGCGTGTGTCCAACGTCCCAGCCTCAGTTAGGTCTGGGCATACCTGCAGGTGTCCTGGGAGAGTGGTCTTCCTGGTGGCTGGGGAAGGGGCCAAATGATTTGTCTTAGCAGGTGCACTCGGAGCTGGGACAGCGCTCTCAGAACCCTTGGCAATTGCCTCCAGCGAAAGTGACGGAGGAAGGCAGAGAGAGGGCATCAGAGGCCGTGAGGGGGCAGTGGCCCACGACGCAGGCTTGGGGAGGCTGTGGACTGTCATGGGGTGGGGGTGGGGCGTGTGCCAGCCCAGTGACAGTGACAGTGACGGTGACCGCACTTACTGAACGCTGTCCTCACAGCAGGTGCAAAGACCTGCACTCAACCGTGTAGTTCAGTGGTGACACAAGCAGGTTCCCAGCCCTGCTCTTTCCACTCGTGTGGCTTTGCCAAGGGACACCCGTGTCTGTAAGAGTCAACTTCCTTGTCTGGGGGATGGGGGTCATCTCTGCACTTCCCAGGAGGTCCCTGGGAAGATCCAGCACCATAATCCACCATAATCCACGTGCAGCACCGGACACAGCCCTGGCGTAGCTTTCTCAGCCGATGTAGCACGTGCTACCTTCCACCACCTCCAGGATAAGGCAGACTGTGGCTGGCATTTGGGCTTCGCTTATATTTGCTCATCTCATTCTCACACAGGTTCCACAAGGCAAATGTTTGACTCCCCGTTGTACAGCTAGAGACACGGAGGCACAGAGAGGTGCAGTGGCTTCCCTGGGGCCACACGGCCACCGAGCACGGGAGCCAGCATTTGAACTCAGGTCTCTGTGGCCCGGTAGCCTGCTCCTGCCTCTCCAGGCAGCCTGCAGAGTCTTCACAGGCGCTGAGCTGCCCATCACCAGGCGAACTGGAAGATTTCCGCTCTAGGAGTCAGCTCTGTGATCCAGTTTCAGGACTTAGGAAGGGGCATGGGATTTACCGGGTCGTGGGGTTCGAGGGCCAGGGAGTGCTGACAAAGCTCAGAGCCCCGAGGCCTCGTGCTGCCCGCAGTGCACGGGAGGGGGGGGTGTGTGTGCGCGCGCACGTGTGCTGGACGGACCCCACGTCCTTTCTTCACTGAGAGCTCCAGCCTTGCGGGTGCCCAAAGTCGCAGATGGTGACCCAGGACATGGGAGCTAAACTCTAGGAGGGAGGTGACAGGGAGTGCTGGAGGCTTGGTGACCACTGTGACCCTGAGGTCCCTCATGCAGTGATCCTGATGTTACTGCCCCTGGGACTGGCCAGAGGGCCCCGGCCTCAGGAGACGCAGGCATGAGAACACACACGTGAGCCTGTTGGCCTGGGGGCGGTGGGGAGTGAGTGAGTCACCAACTCAACGGGTGACCTCATCCCCCACCTGTCCGAGAAGGGTCCTGGGCGGTGGAGGGGGCGGGTGCTGGGAGTCTGGCTGGAGTTCCTTGGAATTCCCCAGGCCAGGAAGGCTCAGCGGCACTGCCCTAAAAGGCCTGCTGGGCGAAAGGCTGGCCCCCGGGAGCTTGGTGGCATCCGAGGACAGGAAGCAATTCAGGGGTAGGCTTTTCCCGTCTGGAAGGTACCCGGGAGACTGCTGGGTTGCTGGCTGGGTGCGCTCTTCCTGCTGGGGGCCTGGGGCCTCTCGGGTACCAGCAGCTGCTCCCGGTCTTCAGGATGGACTGTGGGAAAAGGAGCTTTGCTGCAAGAGAGGAGCAAGGTGCACAGTGGGTTCCACCCGCTCAGGCAGTCCCAGGGATCCCCTGGCCTGAGGCGGTAAGCAGGCTGAAGGAGGCTTCGAGAAATCCCAGGCTGGACAGAAGTGGGGATGTGAGGGGAAGGTAAGGTTTCAAATCAACAATCAAGTTCAAAGCCTTGGCCTCGCTCCTGGGACTGTGCGGGCATCTTGGCCGAGGACACGCGGTGCCTGTTCCCCAGAAACTGGTAGCACATTGCTGGAAGAAGACATCTGAAAATGAAAGTCAAGGGCCAGAAAAGAAAAAAACAACCACCAAACAGACAGAAAAGTCAAAGTTCAAGTTCAGGGCGTATCGCTGATCGGGCACAGGCCTGCCACCGGCCCTCTGCAGGCACTAGATCGTGGATGCAAGAGGGAGAGGTCTTTGGGAGTCCCTTTTGTGGGAGGGGCCGTGGGCTCAAAGAGGTTGCATCCCTCACCCAGGGCCACTCAGCCATCAGTAGATGGTCTGACTTTTTCCCATTGTGCTATAGGGGCCTTGCTAGGTGCCCAAGCGGGGGGCCTTTCTCATTCCTGCTCTGAGCCAGGAGCTGTGTGGCATGGGGGCGGGGTTCCAGAGCCCACGGGCCACACCCCATCCTCATAGCTGTATACTCTCTGCAGCTGGTGTAGACAAGGAGTTCCTGCTGTTGGGGCTTCAATGTCCAAAAACCCATTCCCGGGGACCCGAGGCAGGGCTGCAGGGGCTCGAGGGAAGTCTCCCAGAGGGCTCGGGGCAGTCAGGCCGGTTGAGGACAGACATCTCGCACTTCAGGAGTGCTCACAGAGGAGCCCCGCAACAGCCATGCAGCGGACAGTGCCCTTGGAGGCAGGATGGCAAAATGGTCAGGGACACTGGCTTTTGGAATCGGTCAGTCCTGGACCCTGGCTCAGCTCTGGCTCTGTGTGATTTGGGGCAAATGACTTGCCCTCTCGGAGCCCGTTCCCCCACCTGCGGAACAAGAATACTCACGCATCCCTTGCTGCGATGTTAACTTGCTTGGTGCATCAGATACACCCCGTAGGCAGTTGGCACTGTTCAGGTCCTGATCGGCCCCTCCCTCCTCCACGTGCAGGGCCTCTGGGCAGCTCTGAGAAGCCAGGGCTCCGGCAGACTCCAGGCAGGGGCTGCCCAGAGCCCGGTCCCCACGGAGATCAAATTTCCAGCCCCTCAATGGAGCCAAGTAAACACAGGGGAGACAGCGCGGCTCCCTCGGCCGCCCGCTAACAACCAGATTCCGAAGCCGCCGCAGCCGCGGCTGCCCACTCTGATTATGTCGGGCTCCAGCGTCCCGGGGCCCTGCTGCTGTCACCCTCATGGGACTCTGAGGTTTGGGGCGGGGGTGTGGCAGGGGCAGCACAAGCCAGGGTGGTGGTGGCGAGGGTGGGGCAGCCTGGTCACCTCCTCCCTCTGTTGCTGACTTCACCATACCACTGACGGCTGCTGGCAGATGACACAGAGCCCAGGACCCTAAAGAAACTCGCTCTCTCTTTCTCTCTCTCTCTCTCCCTCTCGGCCCCACACCTGCTTTGTTCTTGTCGCTCCAAGGTTGAGGCCTCGGTTTAATAACCTCTACTTTCTTCTCCCTGTCTCCGGTACTTTTGCTTTGCCAGGAGAAATCAGCATGTTTTTAATGAATACAACGATGGGAGAGGCA
The DNA here is from genome assembly GCF_033115175.1 of Lepus europaeus. Taxonomy (NCBI): domain Eukaryota; kingdom Metazoa; phylum Chordata; class Mammalia; order Lagomorpha; family Leporidae; genus Lepus; species Lepus europaeus. The sequence continues at coordinate 20,638,595 of NC_084838.1, read as the reverse complement.
TAAGTAATTAAGATCCAGGATTCTAAGCCCTAAGGTGTGCCTGGTGAACTCCTATCCACCCTCCAAAACTCAGTTCAAATAGCCTCTCCCACCTCTCCATGCTACCTGGCGCAGGCCACTCCCGCACATGGCACATGGCCGTGAGACCTTTCAGCCCCTGCGAGGACCTTGCCTGTGATCTCTGGCCCCTCCCCAGCAGTAGCCCCCCCACCCCCCTCCAGCAGCCGACGCCCACCCTCCAGCTCTCAGCTCCTACGGTCCCTCCCGTGGGCCCCTGCTCCATCCCCAAGGCCATCACTGTGGTCTGTAATTGAAGCATCTGCAGCCTGTTTATTTGATTCCTGCCCACTTCCCTTCTTGGAAGCGAGGGCTACCCGCTGGGTTACTTTTGTCTGTCTTGCGTCTGCTCCAGGGGCCCCTCCTCCATGAATTCTTTCTTGCTTTCCTGGGGGCTCATTTAGATTCTCTCCCCCAATCCCACATCTCCCAGCACTGTCTCGTTGATGATAATATTTTCTTTGCATAGAAGAGGGCGTGACGCGTGTGTACAGCTCAACGAATCACGGATCGGGACACGGGCGTCCGCTAGGGGGCGTCGCTTTCCCGACTCAAGGGAGCCCTGGCCTTGGGATCATTTCCTTTGCTGTACGTCCTAGCTTTGCTCTCCCCACGCATTCCTCGACTCGAGTCTCATTTTGCCCAGTTTGGAGCTTTCTGTGCCCAGCAGCGCCCTGCGTGCTCCGGTCTTGTGTGTTGGACTCCTTGGGCTCAGGGTTATGTTCCTGAGGCGCAGCCCCGTTGGCCACGTGGCCTTCGTCCTCTGCTGACCTCTGCTGTGGCTGATGGACGTTGGAGCTGTGCTGCTGAGAGGTTTCCTATCTGTCTCCCTGGGCGCAGGGGCCCTCCAGGGTTAGGGGACGTACTTAGGAGGATCACTGGGTCCTAAGACCCTCACTTCACCGATGTTACTAATACCAAACTGTTTTCTCAAGTCTTCTTCTAACCGGTTGACTAGAGTTCTCATTGTTCCACATCCTTGCCAACACTTGCTATTGCCAAGTTTTTAATTTTTGCCAGTCTAACAGATAGGTTATTTTATTTCATTGTGATTTTTTAAAAAAGATTTATTTATTTGAGAGGCAGAGAAAGAGAGCAAGAGCTAGAGCGAGAGCGAGAGAGAGAGAGAGAGAGAGAGAAAGGTCTTCTATCCACTGGTTCACTCCCCACTCCCCACCGCTGGGTCTCCCACACGGGTGCAGGGGCCCAAGGACTTGGGCCATCTTCCACTGCTTTCCCAGGCCACAGCAGAGAGCTGGATGGGAAGTGGAGCAGCCAGGACTTGAACCAGTGCCCATACAGGATGCCAGCACTGCAGGTGGCTGTTTTACCCGCTATGCCCCAGTGCTGGTCCTGAAAGAATTCTTTATATATTCTGGATGCAAATCCTTTGTCAAAATAATATGTTGTATTTTCTCCAAGTTTATGGATCACGTTCTTCTTCTTAACACTGTCTTTAAAGAACAGAAATTTCAGTTTTTATGATGTGTAACTCAGAATTTTTTTCTTTTATAGTTCGTGCATTTTCTGTAGTAGGAAATTTTGCCTAATTCAGAGCCAAAGAGATTTGTGGTTATGTTCTTTTGTAGGAGCTGCATAATTTCAGTTTTCACATCCGGGTCTCTGATGTGCTTCACGTGAATTTTGGTGGTGAGAGGTCGGGGCAGGTTTACTGCTGTCACACTTATACCTCATTGGCCTAGCACCACTGGCTGAAGAGTCTGTCCTTCTCCCGTTGAATGACGTTGGGGCTTTTGTCAAAATCGGTTGACATGTGTGCTTAGTGGTCCTCAGGACTCCCTGCTTCCTGTTTATGTCAGTCCTTCAGCCAGTCACACACAGTCCAAATTGCTACAGCTTTATAGCAGTCTTGAAATGAGGTAGTTCAAGCCTTTTGCCTTTCTTTTTATTTTTCAACATTATTTTAGTTATTATAGTTTGTTTTTTTTTCCTTCCCACACATATATTTAGTAATTGCCTTATCACTTCCACAAGAAAGCACGCTGGGATGTTGGGATTTTGATTGGGTTACACTGAATTTGTAGATCAATTCAAACCACACTGAGATTTACAAAGAATATGGAACCTCTTTTTTTTTTTTTAATAAAGATGTATTTATTTGTTTGAAAGGCAGAGTTACAGAGAGAGAGGGAGAGACACACACAGAGAGATCTTACATCTGCTGGTTCACTCCTCAAATGGCCACAATGGTCAGGGCTGCACCAGGCTGAAGCCAGGAGCCTGGAACTTCATCCAGATCTCCCAGATGGGTGGCAGGTGCCCAAGGACTTGGGCCGTCTTCCACTGTTTTCCCATGCGCATTAGCAGGGAGCTGGATTGGAAGTGGAGCAGCCAGGACTTGAACTGGTGCCCATGTGGGATGCCAGCCTCACAGGTGGTGGCTTACCCTCCTCTATCACAACATGGGCCCCAGAAATTCTTACTATTAGCAGTGTTTCATAGTTTTCCACATACAGATAAATATATATTACATATATTTTGCTAAATACAACCCTAAGTGTTTAATATTTTTGATGATATTGTAATTGGTATTTTCACCAAATCAATTTCCAAATGTTTATTGCCAGTATATAGAAATACAATTCAATTTTAAATATTGACCTTATATTCTGCATCCCTACTAAATTCACTTATTAGATCCAGTAGATTTTTTTAGTAGATTAGTTAGAATTTTCTAGAAAGCAGATTATGAGTTTTGAGCTTTGGTTTTCTTCAAATATAGATTTTTTCTTAATCCTTGCCTTCCACGTATATGTAATTTATTTCTTTTTCTTGCCTTATTGCGCTGGTAGGTACCTCCTATACAATTTTTTTTTTTAAAGGTTTATTTCTTTATTTGAGAGGCAGAGTTATAGACACAGAGAGGGAAGAGACAGAAAGATCTTCCATCTGCTGGTTTACTCCCCAAATAGCCACAACGGCCAGAGCTGGGCCCATCCAAAGCCAGGAGACAGGAGCTTCCTCTGGGTCTCCCAAGTGGGTGCAGAGGCCCAAGCACTTGGGCCATCTTCTGCTGCTTTCTCAGGCCATTTGCTAGATCAGAAGTGGAGTGGCCAGGACTCAACCTGCGCCCATAGGAGATGTCAGCGCCACAGGCAGAGGCTTAGCCTACTATGCCACAGCGCCGGGCCCTGTACAATGTGGAACCCAAGTGGTGAGAATGGGCATCTTGACTGATTCCCAGTTTTAGTGAGAAAGAGTCAATCTCCACCATTAAGAATGATTTCAGCCCCAGTTTGTCACAGATATCTCCTTAGCCAATCTGAGAAATTTCCATCTATTTTTTGTTAGCTAAGAGCTTTAAATCATGTACGAGTATTGAATTTATTGTCTTTTTTTGAACCTGTTGAAATAGCCATGTGCCTTTTCTCCTCTATTCTGCTGAAATTGTGAATCATATTGATTTTCAAATATTGAACCAACATTGCATTCCTGGGATAAATGTGCTTGATTATTCTATACATCACTAGATTCACTCTGCTAAAATACATAGGGTTTTGGTCCCTGCTGAAGAGGTATACTGAACTGTAGTCCCTCCCTCCCTCTCTCCCTTCTTTCCTTCCTTCCTTCTTTCTTCATGTATTCTTTCCCTCTGGCTTGGGTGTCAGGGGATGTTAACCTCACACAGTGAGTTGAGAAATTCTCCCTCCTCCTACATTCTTTAAAGGAGTTTATATAGGTTGGTGTTATTTCTTCCTAACACGTTTGCTTAAATTCATCATCGAAGCCATCTGGTTTTAGAGTTTAATTTGTGTGGCACTTTTAATTACAAATCTAATCCGTTAATAGATATAGGACTATTTACATTCTCTATTTCATCTTGAATTAACTTAGGTAATTTGTGTATTGTAAAGAATATTTTCAGGGCTGGCACTGTGGCTTAGTTGGCTAAGCCTCTGCCTGCAGTGCCAGCATCCCATATGGACGCCAGTTCAAGTCCCAGTTGCTCCTCTTCCAAACCAGCTCTGTGTTATGGCCTAGGAAAGCAGCAGAAAATGGCCAAGTACCTGCCTGGGAGACCCAGAAGAAGCTCCTGGCTCCTGGCTTCAGACCGGGCCAGCTCCAGCCTTTGCAGTCATTTGGGGGAGGGGGTGAACCAGTGAATGGAAGACCTTTCTCTGTTTCTCCCTCTCTCTGTAACCCTACCCTTCAAATAAATAAAAATCTTAAAAAAGATTTTTTTTCTTTTCATCTTAATTGTCAAGCTTATGGAACTAAAGATGTTTGCATATCCTGCATGGGTCTATAACGAGGCCCCTTTTCCATTCCTAACAGTGGTAATTGTGTCTCCATTCATCATTCTTTTCTTAATCAGTCTGGCTAGAGATGAATGAATTTTTATCAATTTTCCTAAATCTTTTAATTTTACTGATTGACTCTACAGTTTTCCCTCTCTTGGTTCACTGATTACACTAGTCGTTTCACCTGTCACCTTTGGGTTTATTCTCCTTTTGAAGCTTCTTCAGTGGAAGCTCAGACCGTTGATTTTTTTTAAAGATTTATTTTTTATTTTTTTGAAAGACAGAGTTACAGAGAGAGGTAGAGACACAGAGAGAGGTCTTCTATCCGCTGGTTCACTTCCCAGATGGCCACAACGGCTCGAGCTGCGCCGATCTGAAGCCAGAAGCCAGAAGCTTCTTCCAGGCCTCCCACGTGGGTGCAGGACTTGGGCCATCTTCTACTGCTTTCCCAGCCCATAGCAGAGAGCTGGATGGGAAGAGGAGCAGCCAGGATTAGAACCGGCACCCATATGGGATGCCGGCGCTTCAGGCCAGGGCTTTAATCTGCTGCGCTACAGCGCTGGCCCCGACCGTTGATCTTAAACGCGTCTTTTCTCTGATATAAACACTGTGTCCATCAGCTTTCCATTACTATAGCGAAATAGCTGAGACAGACTGCTCGAAAGGAGAGGGATTGTCGGCTCATGGCTCTGGAGGTGAAGGTCAAGGGCCCCACCTGATGATGGCGGAGCCCTGGGGTGGCTCAGATCATCAGCTGGAGTGTGTGTGCCTGCGTGTGTGTGCATCTGTCTGGTCCTTCCCGCTTCCCTCCCCCCCCCCCCCCCCATAAAGCTGCCAGGAGTCAACCATGAGGGCTGTATCCTAATGGCCTTACCTAACCCAATCACTCCCCAGAGACCACACCTCTAAACACCAGAGTCAGAATAAGTTCCACACTTTTTTTTTTTTTTTTTTTTGACAGGTAGAGTTACAGACAGAGAGAGAGACAGGAAGAAAGGTCTTCCTTCCATTGGTTCACTACCCAAATGGCCACCATGGCTGGTGCTGCGCCGATCCAAAGCCAGGAGTCAGGTGCTTCCTCCTGGTCTCCAATGTAGGTGCAGGGCCCAAGGACCTGGGCCATCCTCCACTGCCCTCCCGGGCCGCAGCAGAGAGCTGAACTGGAAGAGAAGCAACCAGGACTAGAACCTGGAGCCCATATGGGATCCCAGCGCCGCAGGCGGAGGATTAACCAAGTGAGCGACAGCACTGGCCCCAGTTCTACCCTCTTAATAACTCACAACCAGGACCCTCAAACCAAATCTAAACCAGAGCAAACATTGAAAGCTATCAATTTCCCTTCAAGCACAATTTTAGCTGCATCCCACTCAATATACTGTGCTTCCATTCCCATTCAGTTAGAAATGTTTTCTGGGTCTGGGGCTGTGGCATAGTAGGTAAAGTCACTGTCTGTGACACTGGCATTCCATATAGGTGCCGGTTGAAGTCCCAGCTGCTCCACTTCTGATCTAGCTCCTGCTAATGACCTGGGAAATCAGCAGAAGGTGGCCCAAGTGTTTGGGCCCCTGCACCCACATAGGACACCAGGAAGAAGTGCTTGGCTCCTGGCTTCAGATCGGCGTAGCTCCGGCCGTTCTGACCATTTGGGGAGTGAACCAATGAATGGAAGACCTTTCTCTCTGTCTCTCCCTCTCATTGTCTGTAACTCTAGCTCTCAAATACAAAAAAATCTTAAAAAAAAAAGAATTACTTTCTATAATTTCCAAATATTTAGAGATGTTCAAAGTATCTCTCTGTGGGGTCAGTGTTGTGGTACAGTGCGTTAAGCCACTGTTTGCGATGCCACCTTGTCACCTGGGAGTGCCCATTTGAGTCCTTGCTGCTCCATTTCCAATCCAGCTCCCTGTTAATGTGCCCAGGAAGATAGCAGAAGATGGCCCAAGATCTCAGTGTCTCTCCCTCTCTCTCGGTAGCTCTGCCTTTCAAATAAATAAATCTTTAAAAGCAGAACAACAACCCAAAATATCTTTCTGTTATTGATTTCAAATTTAATTCTATTGTGGCCAGAGATCATACTCTGCATGATTTCAATCTTGTAAACTTCGTGGAGCCTTGTTTATGGCCTCGCATGTGGCCTGTCTGAGCGGCGGCTCCATGTACACTTATGCATTGTGCTCTTGCAGCGTGGAGCTTTCTGTAAATGTCAATTAAGTCCAGTTGGTTGAGAGCATTGCTCAACCAACATATCCTTTACTGATTTTTAAAAAGATTTCTTTTACTTACTTGAAAGGCAGAGTGAAACAGAGAGAGGGCAAGCCAGAGAGAGAGATCTTCTAGCCTCTGATTCACTCCCCAAATGTCTGCAGTGGTCGGGGCTGGGCCAGGCAGAAGCCGGGAGCCAGGAACTCCATCTGGGTCTCCCACTTGGGTGGCAGGAGCCCAGGCACTTGGGCCAACTTCTGCTGCTTTCCCAGGTGCATTAGCAGGGAGCTGGACTGGAAGTGGAGCAGCTGGGACTTGAATCAGTGCTCATATGGGATGCCAGCGTCACAGGTGGGTTAACCTGCTGCACCACAACACTGGCCCCTACTGATTGTTTATTTTCATTGGTTGCTCTTATTACATAAGAAGTTACATTCATATTATAAGAAAAGGTGGAAGTTTCAGATGCAATCAAGTTTTTGAAGAGGCAAACATTATTAGCTGTTTTTTTAAAGCAAGAGTTGATAGATACTACCTAAATTTCTTTCTAATTTTAATTCAGAGGCAGAGAGATAGAGAGAGAGAGAGAGAGAGACCCATTCACTGGTTCCTCCCCCAGATGCCCACAACAGCCAGGGCAGGACCAGGGTCAGACTAAGGCCAGGAGCCAGGAGCTCAATCCAGGTCTCCTACATGGGTGGCAGGAACCTCATTTGTTGAGTCCTCATTGCTGCCTCCCAGGGTCTGCGTTAGCAAGAAGCCGGATGCAGGTGCTGGCTCCAGGAACCCGACCCACATATTCTGAGATGGGAAGTGAACACCTTAACTGCCCAGGTAGCCGCTGGGTCAAACACTGTTCACAGATACTGCTTCTGAGAGCAGCATTGCCAAATCACCTGGAAGCAGGTCCCTTAATGGACTGCACATGGTTTGCACGGCCTTCTCACTCAGGCTCATTGAATCAGAAGGTAGGGCAAGGGGGCTTCAAGCTTTGGGGTTTCAGTGTAGACAGCCGAGTGGCCGCGAGCAGAGGTAACGCTTGTGTGTGAACCCTGTAGACCCCGGTGGGGGCTCTGCTTGAGCAAGACAGCTTGCAAACGATTCCCGCTGAGGGACCTACACCAGCGGCAGAGTGGGTCAGTGCTCCCAGGGCAGGAAAGGGCCATGACACTCACGGAATAAAAGGAGCTCATGGAGCAAGGTGGCTGGAGCAGGTGAGCGGGGCGGGCCTCGGGGGCAGGCTTGGTGTTAAGAGCCGCTGATTGGGCAGGGAGCAAGTCAGTCCTCATTAGATATGGGTGTTGTCTCGAGCGGTGACCACGTGTGTACACAGATAAAACAGTCACAAACACCATGATTTATGAACCTGGGAAATCAAACACACCCCCGCTGGACTGCAGGAGGAAGAGTTTAAAGTCTGTTGTATCAGAGCCTTGCACTGTCTCCTGCCCGTGCTCCACCAAGTTTTTAAACTCTATGCCTGGCTTCCACCGGACTAAGAAAAATGCCCAACAAAAACAACCTATGTGAAAGATCTTGGTGAACAAGACCCCAGCAGAGAGAACGGGCCATCAGAGAAGGAGGTACCTTTCTCTGAAGGGAGGAAGGAACCTGGAGGTGATATGGCCTTGACTAAACAAGTTCAGAGTCGGTGAACTCAAGGGGCTTCCATAGCCTCGACAGCTCATGGCAAGAGTCTTGGGTGATTGCTGACGTCATAAATAAGAGTGCCAATTGTTAAATCAACAACGGGAGTCACTGGGTACATGCTCCCCATGCAGGATCTCTGTACTTAATGTGTTTTACTATGAGAGTTAAAGATAACACTACTGGTCGAACAGTACTCTATACCTTGTGTGGTTGTGTGAGTGCAGCCCGTTGAAATCTTTGCTTAGTATATACTAAGGTGATCTGTATATGAAGGTAATTGAAAACAAAACTTGATGAAGGGTGGGATGGGAGAGGGAGTGGGATAGGGGAGGGCCGCGGGAGGGAGGGAGGCTGGGGGGGAAGCCACAACAATGCAAAAGTTGCACTTTGTAAATTCACATTTATTAAATAAAAAAGAAAGGAAGAAAAATGCCCAAGCCCCTACCATGGCCAGTGGCCAGTAGGCCCTGCAGGAAGCACTCGCACCCACCTCCTGGGTCTCACAATCTCACAGTAATAACAATAATAGTAATAATAATAGTAATATCAATGGTAACACATAGTCAATAGTAGTAATAGTCAATAACAGTAATATCAGTAGTAATAAAATCAATAGTAGGGGTAATAACAGAAATACATAGTCTATAGTAGTGATAACAATAATAGTAATAAGTACTCGTTAATACTAACAGTAATAAATGGCCAATAATAGTACTACCGGTAGTAATAAAGTTATTGTCAGTAGTAATAGTAATAGTCAATCATAGTAATAATATTAGTAACCAATAGTCAAGTAATAACAAGAGTAATAGCCAATACTAGTTATAACAATAATAGTATACATGTCAATACTAGTGAACAACAGTGACGAGTAACCAGTAATAGTAATAACAAGAGCACCGGACGGTCTGTAGCAGTGATAATGACAACAGGAATAGCAACGCTAGCAGCTGCTGTTGGCTTGGCATGACCTGTGCGCGAGACGCTTGCGTACCTCGGCTCCTTCTTACAGTGACCGTGCGGCTCCAACATCGTCATCCCACTTTACAGGTGAAGAGCCAAAGACGGCGAGGGGAATGAGTAAGTTTGCACCCCCACCCCAGGGTGGTAGAATCAGGATTTGAACTCAGGTCCGCCCAGCCCTGAAGCCAACCCCTCCTCCACCACCTGGGCTGGCTCTCAGTCTCCCCTCCTGCTCCCTGGCCCCCTGTAGGGTCTGCATCTGTGGCAACCACTCCAGGCCTTGCTGAACGTCTGCCCAGCTGGCCCCCAGGGTCTGGGCCAAGGGCAGGCGGCTGCGGCGGCACACGGCTGGCAAGCGCTGCCCTACCAGGGCCTTTGTCTCCCCCGTAATTGGGACCCTGTGGTTTCGGCAGGCCCCGGAGAGCCTGCGAGGCTGTGGGCCAAGTCCTCAGCCGAGGACGCCGAGTGGAAGCAGATGTGTCCGGGGCCGTGTCTGGCCCGGTGCCCGGAGGAGCCCGTCCATCTGGAGTGCTGGGGCTTGGGGAGGATGCTCCAATGGTTAGGGCCGGGTGGGGGCTGCACACAGACGGAGGCCCTCCCAGGGGAGGATTTCCATCTGTTGGGGTTAAGAAAGAGCTCGAGTCTTCATTGTTGACATGATGCCAGGGCTACTTCTAAGCCAACAATGGACGGAGACGAACATCTAACTTCTGACACATTTCACAGAGCGGGAAACTGAGGCCCAAGGCAGGGCAGGGGCCTGCCCAAGGGTCCTCCCACACCCTGTGCCCTGGGCCCTGCTAAACTAGTCATGGTGATGATGGGTGTGGACCGAGGGCAGGGGCTCCCCAGTCTCCCTCGGGCAAGGTCCGCGTGGGTGTCTCTCTTGGGGGCCCCAGAGCCGTGGAATTTTCTGGAAGGAAAGCCCAGCCTGTCCCAGGCCAGAGGCTGGTGGCCGAGGTCTGCCTGTTCGATCAGGTTAACCCCAGCCTCCAGTCACAGAGGCTCCTTCAGCACTGAGAGGCAAAGGGACCTCTCTCCAGGGGCCCTCTGGTGGGGTGGGGGGGTCTCCGGGCAACGAACCCTGTGACCTTAGTGGGGAGCCCTGTGTTGGGTCTCAGGTCTGCCTCTGAAAAGCTCTGTGACCTTGGGCAAGCAGCTTCCCCTCTCTGGCCCTCGGTTTAGCCATCTGAAAAATGGGAATAATAGTATCCCAATGTCCTCCAAGGCAGCAGAGGGTAAAAATCTGTCCCTTTCTGGTCAGCCTCTCAGGCCAGCCCTCCGAGGCGGGGAGAGCCATCTTCCCCCTGCCTGGGAGGGAGGAACAGCTCAGAGACACACAGCATCCACACAGCCCTGCTGCGCGGCCGGAAGAAGTCTTCCTGGCTCCTCGCTCTGTGGTCATCTCCTCCCCGGGAGACCCCCTGCCCACGGCCAGACCACACAGGGCCAGCAAACCTGACCTTCAGCCCAGGGTCTCCCTCACCCTCATCAAGGAGCTGAAAAAGGGGGCAAGGCCCAGAGCACTGGTCCTGGTAGCCCCCGCCCATGAGAAGCACCTCTGAGGTTCCTCGGGAGGTCCCGTCTTCTGCACCCTCACGGAGAGCTTGGGCCGCCTCGCTCGGCTCAGGTCACTCCCTACCGGGGCGCTCACGACTTGTGCACGTGGCCCGTCACACCCCAGCCTGTGAGAAAGTATCCTGGGCCAGGCTGAGACCCGACCCCACGTCAAGACCCCTGCTCCCCACGGTACTCCCAGCCCCAGCCCTGCAGACAGCTGCCCAGCAGCTCCCAGAAACGGGTTTCCCAGACTCCCCTGCTCTCGTCTGGACCCTGGCATGGAGAAGCAGCCACGCCGGAGAGGCCCCGGGCTCTGCGGGCTCACCTCGTCCTGTCCATCAACTTGAAGGACACCGGCCTCCCCAGTGGGGATGAGGGACAGCCCAACAGGACGATCGGTGGGTCTGGAAGTCAGCAAGCCCGAGCCCTGGCAGCCTTCAGCCAACAACTTGACATGGAGTCTCGGAGGGCTTGCTTTGCACCTCCGAGCCTCACTTTTCTCATCTGTAGAATGGGGGTGGACATCAGAATTGCCAGCAATCCCAGAGGCGCCCTCTGGGCTTGTGTAGCACCTAGGGGAGGGGTGGCGGGAAGGGAACACCAGCAAGCTGAGTGCCCTAGTCCCAGGTGAGGGCTGTGTGGAGTGATTGTGTCTCACCCAGGTGTGACTGGGCAGTCCCCTGCAGCTGTGAGCCCGCCCCCCCCCCCCCCCCGCTCTGCCCTCTCGGCCCCTCAGGTCCTTATCTGCACCTGCTAGGCTGCTATAGATTCTTTGTCCGTAGTGACAGCACTTCAAGGGACAAAGTGCATGTGGCCCTATGACACAACAGGTGTACCCAATGATCAGAGTCTGGATGAGCACCCCCAGGCCAGTGTCCACCCCTCTGTCTGGTCAACCCGTCCCCAGACGTTGTGGGTAAGCATCCCCGAACCCTTTCCTTGCAGAGATGTCAGCTGGCTGTGACCGTGTGTGTCTTCTTAGCATGCTGTGAACACACACGCGAGCCCGTGAGACCCCCGGTGTCTCCCTGAAGTGTTCCCTCGGAGAGGAGCGGGAGTCTTGCGGGAGTGCAGGTTCCCACGCAGACCTCTCCCGGGCCCGTCCTGAGGCCATCCTTGGGCCCCTGCAGGCCGTGAGTGACGGAGCCAGGGCTGGGGCGGCTCCTTCCCCCTGCCGGCTCCTTCCAGAACCATCTGGGCAGCCTGGGACGGATGGCATCAGGCACTGCGCCCGCAGGACCTCAGGAGCTGGAACAGCATGACAGGCGATACCAAGTGACCGGGGCAAGACCCAGGTGTGCGCGCCACCGGGGATGGCTGTCGGGGAGCGGGATGTGGCCGGTCTTGAAGCAGCACCCCCGAGGCTTTCTCACCACGCTTGCTGGAAACGCTGGGTTTGAGGCTCCCCGGGCACCCTGTGGGACAACCTGCAGGACAGGTGGCCTGCACACTTCAGAGCATTTAGCGTGAGGAGGAACAGGGCCAGAGAGCTGATTGGCTCCTGGCCTGGGAAAAGCACAGGGCGCAGGGCGTGTCTGTGCACCCCTGGGAAACCTGGAGTGCGGGCGCTGTGGGGAGGGAGGGGGCGCCGGCAATTGCCAGGTGCGGCCCTGGGGGGCGCTGCAGAGCACATCCCATTTCTCGGAGATGCTCCCCCAAGTGTTTGTCATGATAGCACAGCTGGCAAAAGGGACCAGAGAGCGAGAGTGACAGCCTCTGTGTGTGTGTGTGTGTGTGTGTGGTGGAACACAGAGGGAGACACGCAGAGCTTGGGTGGGGAGGAAGAGAGAAGCGGACTGGTACAGACAGATGTCAATGGCGGATCTCAGTGAAGAGCGCTCTTTCTTTCTTTTTTTTTTTTTTTTTTTGACAGGTAGAGTGGATAGTGAGAGAGAGAGAGACAGAGAGAAAGGTCTTCCTTTTTGCCGTTGGTTCACCCTCCAATGGCCACTGCGGCCGGCGCATCGCGCTGATCCGAAGCCAGGAGCCAGGTGCTTCTCCTGGTCTCCCATGCGGGTGCAGGGCCCAAGGACTTGGGCCATCCTCCACTGCCTTCCCGGGCCATAGCAAAGAGCTGGCCTGGAAGAGGGGCAACCGGGATAGAATCCGGCGCCCCAACCGGGACTAGAACCCGGTGTGCGGGCGCCGCAAGGCGGAGGATTAGCCTGTTAAGCCACGGCGCCGGCCTTATTGTGCTCTTTCAATTATTCTGTGCTCCTGGGGCTGGTGTTGTGGCTTAGAGGATTAAGCCCCTGACTGCCATGCTGGCTTCCCATATTGGAGTGTCAGTGTGAGTCATGAGCTGCTCCACTGCCGATCCAGCCCCCTGCTAATGTGCCTGGGAAAGCATCCGAAGATGTCCCAAGTCCTTGGGCCCCTGCCACCCTTGTGGGAGACCCGGATGAAGCTCTTGTTCCTGGCTTTGACCTGGCCCAGCCCTGGCCTTTGCAGCCATTTGGAAATAGAAGATTTTCTCTCTCTCTCTCTCTAATAAATAAACAAACCTTTCAAAAATCCTGTGCTAGATCTTCCAAATGAAGCAATAATTAATGCAAGCACTTGTTAAAGAGCCCGGCCACTTTCCTAGAATCTCAGCGACACAAGGCAGACTCAGCAGTTGGGAAATGTCTTCCATCTCTTCGGCCAGCTGCCCGCAAAGCCTCGCTCATCACGGAAGCTGCTACTCATAAAACCCCCGGCCTGAGTCTCTTCTCCCCTGGCACGGCGGGCCCTGGGGGCCAGCAGCTCTCCGAATCGTGCCGCCGCCCTGGCTCTCCCTCCTGCTCGGGGCCATTCTTCATGGACTTGCGGTAACTTTTCAACACCTCTTTGGTGGCGGGGGGCCTGGGGTCGGCAGGGGGGGATGTCTGACTACATCTCAGCCTGGCATTCGCCAGCTGCCAGGACTTGCCCAGAGGGCTTAAACCTTCCTGTGCGTCAGTTCCCTCATCTGTAAAATGGGGTGGAATCCTAGCAGCTACCTGACGGCGTGGTGAGGATTGAAAGGGCTGATGCCCCCGGAGCACTGGACGGTGAGTCCACGGCAGGCTGAGCTACACGAGGGCTGGCGATGGTGGCTTCCCAGATGTCTCCGAGGGCCCACGCTCTGCACTCCTGGCCTTCCTTCTCCTCGGGCACGTGAGTTGGGGCACAGCCAGGTGCAACCATTCACCTGCAGGGGTTGCACTTCCCCCACCGCGGGCTCCCTCCCTGGGCTGCCGGGCAAGGGTCAAGCCTGCTCCCACCCAGACTCCCTGCAAGTGAGAACGCCACGGTTGCGGTCTGAAGCCTCTTGGACTTGCGGGCTGTTTTGCTTCCATAACCTTATCTAGTCTGACTGATAGGGCAGGGTTACCCTGTCCTGGCCAAGGCTCCCTGAGTGTGCTCACGCTCAGCTGGAACTTTGCAGGCATCTCTGGCTCCCAGTCAACGCGCTGGCCCTGTTAGGAGGCTCCCGCTCAGCCCTCCCAGCCCTCAGCAGCCTGGGCCCTGGTTGAGGGTCACTGAGGCCATGCTAGCAGTGGCGGCTGCCTCGGCCTCAGCTGCTGCAGGATGTTTGGTCATTGTCTTAGTCTAGACATCAAAATTAAAATCTCTTATCTTCACACATACTGGGAAAGCTGGGGCAGGCTGTATCTGGGTCAAAATTCCTCTGCCTCTGGCCTGCTGCTGCTCCACCAGAGACGAACCTTCTCGAAAAAGAAACCAGGGATGCAGGATGGAGCCTGGGCTGGGGGCAGAGAGGCTGGGTTTCAGACCTGGCTTTACTTCTCGCTGAGTGAGCTCCAGGAGTTGCATTTGCCTGCCTCAGGGCCTTTGCACAAGCCATGTCCTCTGCCTAAACATCTCTCCCCATCCGCCTTCTTGCTCAGCTGGTGAGCTGTTGCTCAGCCATCACATCTCAGCCCAAAACCCAGGCTCACAGCGCTCAATGCCGCCTTTGGAGCAGACACCTTCCTTTAATCACTCATTTGGAGATTCACACACAGGCCCCGCCCCCGCTAGGCTGGGAGCTCCCTGACGGGGATAATCTGTCTGTCTGTGACTGGATCAAGGCTTGGTGGAAGAATGAGTGATGTTTACTGGCATCCAGCGAGGAGGGTGGTGGATTCAGTCTATTTATTTAAAATGGTTTACTCATTTATTTGAAAATCAGAGTTGCAGAGAGAGGGAGAGACAGAGAGGTTTTCCGTCCACTGGTCCACTTTCCAGATGGCCACAAAGGCCAGGGCTGGGCTGATCTGAAGCCAGGAGCCAGGAGCTTCCTCTGGGTCTCCCATGTAGGTGCAGGGGCCCCAGGACTTAGGCCATTAGCCAGGAACTGCATCAGAGTGGAGCAGCTGGGACTCAAACCGGTGCCCATACGGAATGGTGGCATTGCAGATGGCTTTACCTGCTACACCACAATGCCGGGCCCTGAAGGTGGGGTTTGAAGATGTCGGCCCACCCCTCCTGAGGGCAGCTCTCCTGCTACCCTTTCCTGCTGCGGGATTGGAAATCTTGGACAAGGGTTAAGCAGGACTGAGCAACTTGGTGCTGTGCTGCCCCCTGGTGTCCATTGCTAAGAAAACCCCGGGGAGGAAAATGAATGCGTTGTGTGGGTCGTGGTCTCCTTATTCCTAATGGCAGCCGTGTGAGACAGGAGTAATCAGCCTGTTTTCCTATGACGCAATCCCACACTTGTCCATCTAATGGCGAATGATCTCTGGGTGCCTGTTGCTTGCCAGGCACTTTGCTGGGAGCTGGTGCTTCCTTCGTGAACAGCATGCACGCTCCGGTCTCATGGAACCTGTATGCAGATCTTCAATAAGGAAAGCAGATAGCAAATCAGATCATATGTGTGTGTGTGCGTGTGTGCGTGTGTGCGTGAGCCCATGCAAGTCGCCAGGGTGACGTAGCAGGTGCACAGGTGGCCCAGACGTTAACCAACTTGTCCAAGGTTACGAAGACGCAGATAGAGTTGAATGGAGTAATCAGCTGGCAGTAACAATGACAGAAGCCCTAACTCTGTGCTGTGTGCTCAGGGCTGCTTACCCATTTGTGAACTTTGCATCCTTACAACGATTCCCCCCCAGCAGGTGGGGAAACAGCACGGGGAGGGTGGGTCCCTTGCTCAGCCAGCTGCTAAGTGGTGGAGCCAGTTTGGACCAGAGTCTGTCTTTTTTTTTTTTTTTTTTTTTGACAGGCGGAGTGGACAGTGAGAGAGAGAGAGAGAGACAGAGAGAAAGTTCTTCCCTTTCTGTTGGTTCACCCCCCCAATGGCCGCTGTGGCCGGCTTACCACACTGATCCGAAGCCAGGAGCCAGGTGCTTCTCCTGGTCTCCCATGCAGGTGCAGGGCCCAAGCACTTGGGCCATCCTCCACTGCACTCCCTGGCCACAGCAGAGAGCTGGCCTGGAAGAGGGGCAACCGGGACAGAATCCGGCTCCCCGACCGGGACTAGAACCTGGGGTGCTGGCGCCGCAGGCGGAGGATTAGCCTAGTGAGCCGAGGCGCCAGCCCAGAGCCTGTCTTCTTAATGCAATGAGACAAAACCAGAAGTCCAGGTATCCAGGCTGCAGCCCAGTGGCCCCTCTCCTGCCAGTCCCTTGTCTCCAAGCCATCCCTGGTGCCTGGGTGTCTTCCACGGGTTGGACAATGGGGAGGAGAGGGTGGCATGATGGCCCTGCCATGAGGGAGGCAGACAGGTCTGCTCTGGAGACAAAACTACCCCTCCTGTGCCATCAGAGGCTCAGAGAGCAGAGGGGCTTCAGGGGGGTGAGGGTGGGAGGGGCCAGGAGGCTCAGCAGGATTCATTGTACAGTGCAGTAAGAAGGAATGGGGCTGGATGAGGCTCGGGCAGAGGGAAAGTCAGGCTGCAGGAGGACCCCCAGTGCCAGCGCTTATCCACCAGGCTGAGGAGCTGGGCTGGCCCTCAGGGGGCTGGGGCCCCTCGGTGGGACAGGGATGGTGGGGTCTGGGCTGCCCGACAGCCTCTGGCTGCAGGGGAAGGCGGGCGGGGGCAGTGAGATCCGCAAGAGGATGCAGGTGCTCCTGCAAGTGTCCAGGCAGGAGGGGTCTCATGGCACGGAGGTCCAAGGTGCCTGGGCTGAGCAGTGGCCTGGCCCACTCCTGCCTGCCCCCTCTGACTCGATTCCTCCCATTCCCCCCCACCTCCCACTCTTCGCTGCTGCTTAAGGGTCCTCAGCAGTCCCAGCGGGATTGCCTCCCCCAGACCTGCTTGCCACACCCTCACTGCCCCCTGGCTCTAAGCCAACGTCACCTGCCACTCCCAGAGGCCCCCAGCCCTTCCTGCGACCAGTTTCTCCTCACATGTGTCGCCGTCTGCTCCCGACTCGTTGCCACGCTCTGCATAGCACACAGCGGGCCATACCCTGTCCACAGCAGCTCTACTATCTGTCATCCTGGCTTGTCGCCCACACACAAGCACACACGCACACACACCTACCACACGTGTACCCGCATGCGTGAGCACGCACAGCACAGCTGCAGGTGTGCCCACATGCAGAGAGGCACACGCACGTACTCCCGACCCTTTCCCCTCACTAGGATGGGGCCACCTTGCCCCAGGGCCTGGCTCAGGTGCAGTGGCCGCTGGGGCTCTGAAAGCAATCATGGACTGGAGAGTTGAGCAGAGGATCCTACTGATCTTCTGCTGCCACCTTGTGGCCACTTTCCAGATGGTACCAGTGGCTGCCGATGCCTTTGCCTGCTTCTGGTCCAAGTTGAGCCGCCAGGCTCAAATCCCAGGGCTCCCCGGGAGAGGTTGGTGGTTCTGTCCGGTGTGGGGTTGTGTGGGGGAGAGGCAGCTGGGAGGGTAGCTGGTGGCTCCTGGAATAGGATAATGGGCCCCCCTCTCCGTGTCACCCCTTTAGCCCTATCCATCCCTGCAGGACTATGCTCAACACTCCCCCGTCCCCCACTGCTCAGGGGGCAGCTTGGGGCAGAGCCCTGGCTGTGCTCACCTCGGAGTCTGTGGGCCTCGCCTGGGCGCCAGTACAGACAGGTGTTCCATGAGCGTGTGAGGGAGGGGGCAGAGAGGAAGGGAGAAGGAAGGAGGTGTGTGTCGGGGTGGGGTGGGGGGTCTGCTCACTGAGCTGTCCCAGTTTTAGCACGGAGAGTCCCCTGGCGCAGGCCTGAGTCAGCTCGCTGTCCACTGGTCGTCCTGCTAGGGAAAGTGCCTCTAGGGAGGTGAAGGGGGAGGGACCATGTAAGGTCAAAGGGCAGAGGGGGGCTTGGCTGGATGGATGGCGACTGTGATGGTGATGGTGCTGGTGATGGTGACAGTGCTGGTGACTGAGCTGGTTGTGCCTGAGATTAGCTGTGAGCCTGTCATCAGGTGTGAGGAGGAGCCTCCCAAGGAGGCAGAGACAGAAAACCCTGGCCATTGCCCAGCTTGTTCCAAGGCTCCACCCCCGCCCATCTGAAACAGACACAGAGACTGCAGGGCCCTGTGTTAAGTGCTGGAGAGAGGGGGAATCCGAGGACAGGGTTCCTGGTGGGCAGTAAAATGTTCTTTTCCCAGCAAGGGATTTGGCTGTGCTCAAGCAGAGCTTCAAGATTCTATTGGGGGTGGTCCTTGAACTTGACATGGAATAAAAATCAGAGGGTATGGGGCAGGCATTTGGCCCAGTATTTAAGATGCACGCATCCCATGCTGCAGTGCCTCGGTTCAATTCCTAGTTCTGGCTCCTGAATCCAGCTTCCTACTACTGCGGTGATGTCCCAGGTGGCTGGGTTCCTGCCACCCACATAAGAGACCTGGATGGAGTCCCTGGCTTCCCAGCTTTGGCCCTGGCCCAGCCCTGGGCACTGTAGGCATTTGGAGAGGGAACCAGCAAGTGGGAGGCCTCTCTCTGTCTCAGATATATTTAAAAAGTCATGGAGTGGGGGATTGTTCAATGTGCAGGCTTCTAGGCAGGTCCGCCAGAGATGCTGACTCAGGATGGGGCTCCAGAATGCATAAGATGTTTCTGCAGGTGTTAAATAAAAAGCACTCACTGATGCTGGTTGGAGCACAGGAGGGAGACTTTCCTTTGGGTCATTGAGATAGGCACAGGGACAACTGCCATGGGGTTCGGCAGCAGGAGAGACTCAGTGGATGGAGGTACCAGGGCCAGGGGGATCCTGGCTAACTTGACCTAGCCGGATTCCAGACCCATACTTGGAGGAGCACTCTGCAGGGATGGGGTGAGAAGGACGGAGTGGCAGTGACCTACACCACCTCGAAGGAGAGCCGGGGACAGGGGGAGAAGCTGGATGTGCATGGGCTGCCACGCTGTGCACAGAGGTGCCCGGGTGGACGGACACGATGGCCCCTGGCCTGCGAGAAGTGGAATGACCGAATGCTGGCCCTGGAGCAGATTGAAGGAAAGATGGTATTCATCGATTTCTGTCTTGTTCTTGTTCCATGTCACCAGTTCAAGTGCATGTCGCAGAGGTTCTGAGCACTCACACTACAAGGAGGAGCACAATGAGGAGGTGCCAGGGTGGGCACTTGGCCTGGCAGTTAAGACACCCACACCCCGTTTCAGAATACCTGGGTTTAATTCCCAGCTCCTGATTCCAGTTTCCTGCTAACCCAGACCCTGGTGATGGCTCAGGTCATTCCTGCCACCCACATGGGAGACATGGAATAAGTTCCCAGCTCCTGGCTTCAGCTTTAGCCCAACCCTGACTGTTGCAGGCATTTGGGGATGAACCAGTGGATGGGAGCACTGCCTGTCTGTCACTGTCCATCAGTTAACAAACAAATAAAAGGAACAGGTACAGCCTGCTTAGACTCACCACTAAATTTGCCAGGACCCTGGAAACAACCGGCACAGGCTTGTCTTAAAGACAGAAACCTTAAGTTTTTCTCACTAAAGCCAGCACTGCCAACGCTGCTCCAACCTGCACTCCCCTCCGGGTGTGGGGTCCTTTTGCCTTTTTGAACACATTGGGTGGGCCATGTTGACTTCGATTTTATATTCTCTGGTGTTTTAGAAAGCGTATGCTTAAGTTCTATTTGATGGATGAAGAACTTATGTTTTCCAGCATCATTCTCAGCTGGGTTGAGATTGGGAGGCAGCCTTCTTCCTTGCTTTTCTTCTTGAGCATCATTGACATTAACTGAAGCTTTTTGAATCCAGGTTATAATTATTAGATGACCCACCCAACCAGGTTATGGCAAAAATTTGGATATGCTTCCAAGGCTTGTCTCCTTGTTCCATCACACATAAATTCCCATTTTTCTTCTGCCATTCATACACACATAGGCTGATTTCTGCCTGGCTACCTTAACATTTCCCCCTCAAGAGAAGTAACCCAAAATCTTATGTGGGGTAACATGAATGAAGGTCCAGCTCTGTATTTCCTTCAGAGATGTTGTATGGGCGTATTCTCTTGCTATCTATCCCACAGTGTTTGGAGGTGGCCTGGGGAATGATTGTCTTCTGTAGTCCAGAGAACTGGACATAGTGTCTGGAGGGGAAGGCTGGAAGCCCTGTCTCATGACCACCTGGAGCTGGATGGCTTGTTCTCCAGTTGAGACAAAATAGATGACAACATCACAGACACACAGGTCAAAGAGAAGCAGCAAAAGATGGGAGCTTTAGGGCCAACGAGGGGCAATAGCCAGGATTTCCATGACCAGATGTTAGGCCAAAAATTCCAGCCTTGTCCACCCTGCTCTCTGACCAAGAAATGGTGGACATGGCTCTGTACCTATCCAGTTTGACTGATCCCCCGAAAAATATTTTTGGAGCATGACCGATGCCCACTTGTCTGCCTGTTTTGAAGGGATGGGTTTGCCCACCCTGATGCACAGGCTGCAGTCTTGACAGCTTTTAACTGGGAACAGACTATGTTTTGTTCTTTCCCCAAAGGAGGAGGCCTTGTTCTGGCTCACTCTTGAGAGCCTGAGATAGGAATTTTTGCTATTTCCCTGTACGTGGGAATCTAGAACCTGTTAGTTGGGCTCTCCTGAGGTTGTAGGGGTAGGAATTGCTACATGGGTTGTATCCTCTCCAGGACAGTTTTCCTTCCCCTTGGGGGTGAGGATGAGCATTAAATTGTTTACTTTCTGACAGACCAGTTGTACCTTTTTTTTTCTTGGACCTGCGGTAGCTACATTCTATTAGGAAGTTGAGAGTGCTGGTCAAATGCTCAAAACTGGAGTCTATGATGGGGAAACAGATAAGCAAGTCATTTACATACTGGGTTATTTTTGTACCCCTTCAAGAGATAGGTCCTTTAAGTCCTCCACAGAGGCCTGTCCACGTAGGTGAGAGCTGTCTGCAAATCCTGTGGCAGTGGTGTACAGGTTAGCTGGTACTCTGTACCCCGTTTCCTAACCCGTTTAATGGTGGTCAGAAACTGACAGCGGGGTGGGGGTGGGGGCAGGTAGGGTTAATAATAATCAGGTGTGTGTTAAGGGCTGGCCAGGCATGTGTGGGGCCCAGACTTACCTCTCTCTTCACATGAGCACTGGAAGAGACATTGCAAGGGAAGTGTGAACCTCCTTAGGGAAGACACCCCAGTGACTCCCATTACCTGGCTGGGCTGGGAGGAGAGCTGGCCTGAATAGGAGGTTAGTACCCAAGAGGTGGTGTCTCTAAAACAAAACTGACAGTCCCACATGCAACCTCACTGAACCCAGGCCAGCTCCTCAATAGTGACGGCTACTTGGGAAGCCAGATGAACAGGGGTCAACAGGACCTGTGGTTCCGACCTGGGGGTCCTTCAACCCCGTGGCAGTTCTGTTTCCAGTGACCCAGCTCTTGGCAGAGCTGTCAGAGCTCTTCAGAAGCAGCTGTTTGCCCAGAGCCCTGGCTTTCCATATCTATAGCAGGTGCTGTCTGGGGTGGGTTGGCCTTGCTCGGGCTCACTGACAGCAGATGACCATGCACAGCGACAATGAATGGGCCTGCACCTGTCCTTATGCTGCCCCTGCAGCCTAGCTCCCTCCTGCTCCTCCTGGTCTCTGTTAGAGTAGACCATCAAGGCAGCCTTGGGGATGTCAGCCAAGGTGGTGCTCAGGCCCAGCCCTAAATATTTGAAGCTTTCTTTTAACAGTGGGCAGGTTGAGCTAGAAATCAATGGTTACAGGCATTGTCCTGACCCTGATGTTCCCTTTGGGGAGAGCTGTGTCCTTTCAGGTAAGATCCAACATGTCAGTCACCCTGGACCAGCCCTCTCACCACCCATGAGGGTCCTTAGTGAGGCCATCTATCTCCCTTTGTGTCTCAGCCAATCTTCTCAGGCCTCAGGACCTACAATGCAGGGTGGTGGTGATGGCAGAGCGCTGAGTCTAACGGGCTTAGCAAGGCGTAAATTGGCCCCAACCATA
Source organism: Lepus europaeus (assembly GCF_033115175.1). Lineage (NCBI taxonomy): Eukaryota > Metazoa > Chordata > Mammalia > Lagomorpha > Leporidae > Lepus > Lepus europaeus. The sequence continues at coordinate 20,616,572 of NC_084838.1, read as the reverse complement.
GACTGCAGGGACCTTTAACAGGGGAGCAGAACAACTTCCATAACTTAGAGCTCCTCCCGCAGGAGTGCGGCGGAGTTTAATGAAAAGAAACGATGATGAGAGGCAGGTGCAGGGCACCGGGCAAGCAGGGCTGCTCATGTGGGAGGCTCTGGAGAGGCTCAGGAGCCATGAGAGGGCCAGGCTCCCCCGTGCACCTTTGCCCTGCCACGCAGCCCTGGGGGGTGGCAGGTCACCTGGGAGTGTGGAGGAGGAAGCCCAGGACATGGGCCTAAGAGAGGCAGCCCCTTGGTGCTGTCCCTGGGGGATGTGCAGTGGGGTTCCGGCATGTTTCCGGATTGGAAGCTGATGCCACTGCCACGCTCTCCTGCCCGCCTAAGAAGGCAATGACCATGCCAGGTAGCAGAAACAGAAGCAGCTGGAAGCGGACACTCTCAGCGCCACTGCAGTATGTGGCCCACAGTGTCGCTGACTGCCTGCACCTGCAGCTTTCCTGGCCAGGTGTTCCCAAAGGGAACAAACTGGCAGCACGTGGGTGTTACAGAGAACAGGACGTGGGCATGAGGAACTGGGATGTTACGATGACTGCAAGCAACATGGACTTTGCTGAAGTCAACTTGAAGTCCCAGCTAAGTGCACCTCTGGGGTAGGGGATGACGAAGAATGTGTGGTATGGCTGCAGCTGAGCCTGGTACGGGTGGTCATGCTGGCATTTCAGAGCTAAGTGGGAAAAAGGTCTGAGGAATAGTTGTGCGTAATGTAGTGGAGTGGAGAGTACTTAAAAATTATTACCATCATTTTGGGTGAGAATTAAACCTTGTTCTCAAAAGATGAAGAAGAAGATGAAGAAGAAGAAGAAGAAGAAGAAGAAGAAGAAGAAGAAGAAGAAGAGGAGGAGGAGGAGGAGGAGGAGGAGGAGGAGGAGGAGGAGGAGGAGGAAGGGGAAGGGGAGGGGAAGGGGAAGGGGAGGAGGAGGAGGAGGGGAAGGGGAGGAGGAGGAGGAGGGGAAGGGGAGGAGGAGGAGGAGGGGAAGGGGAGGAGGAGGAGGAGGGGAAGAGGAGGAGGAGAAAGAAGAGGAAGAGGAGGAGGAGGAAGTGGAGGAAGAAGAGGAAGAAGGAGGAGGAGGAGGAGAAATGATGAAGAAAAATATGATGTACACTTGACAGACCAGGCTGTGTCAGGCTGGAGCCAGGAGCCAGGAGCTGGAGCCTCATCCAGGTCTCCCACATGGGTGGCAGGGATCCAAGCACTTGGGCCATCTTGCGCTGCTTTCCCAGGTGCATTAGCAGGGAGCTGGATCAGAAGTGGAGCAGCGGGAATTCAAATCGGTGTTCCAAAATTGGATGCTGGCATTGCAGTCGGCAGCTTAATCTGTCATGCCACAACACAGGCCCCTGACAATCGTTTTTTTTTTTTTTTAAGATTTTATTTATTTATCTGAGAGGCAAAGTTACAGACAGAGAGAGGAAGAGACACAGAGAGAAAGGTCTTCCATCTGCTGGTTCACTCCCCAAATGACTGCAATGGCTGGAGCTGGGCCAATCCAAAGCCAGGAGCCAGGAGCTTCTTCCAGGTCTCCCACATGGGTACAGGGGCCCAAGCACTTGGGCCATCTTCTACTGCTTTCCCAGGCCATAATAGAGAGCTGGATCAGAAGAGGAGCAGCCAAGACACTAGCCGGTGCCCATATGGGATGCTAGTGCTGCAGGCGGAAGCTTAGCCCACTATGCCACAGCTCCGTGCTCCCCCCAATCTTTCTTATAGCGTGGTTTCTCTATGCTTTTGCTTCTCATTTTGTTTCAGCCCTCAATAAGTTAGAAGACATCTTTTTTTTTTCAAAAGCGATACAGAGGAGTGTGTTTTCTGAGCCCATGTTTGCCTGAGAGTAAGCGTCTTCTGTTTTCTTGTTGAAACAAGCCAGCTTGGGCAAGAATGAAAATATTATCAAACTTCAGAAAATGGTCATCGGACAGTGGCTGTGTAACACAATGGTTTAGGAGCGCACGGATTCTAGTTCCAGTGCGCCGATGGCCAAACACCAGCTGCGTCATGGCTGTGTGACACTGGGCATGCCACCTGCCGGCTCTGTATTTCAACTTGATCCATCCACAGAGATGACAGTCACTGTGCCTTCTGCGGCAGGGTTGGGGCAGAGGACAGAGGGAGCTGCTGCGTGCGAGCATCCCGCGCGTGCTGGGACCTGGCCCGCGCCGTGTGGATATCAGCACCTGTCACTTGGCATTCAGGGTCCTGCAGACAATGCCGGTGTGTGTGGCCCAGAAATGTGCCAGAGGCCAGCCCGAGTCACAGCTCTGAGCACTCAGTGTCTGCAGCACAGGAGGGGCCCTCCCACTCCGCCTTTTTTCACATCCTGGACACGTCCCAACCCCTGCTAGAAAAGCCCCAGCAACCTGCTCCCCAGGGAGGCAGTGTCTTTAGGGGTTTTACCTTCCTGCCACCTCAGAGCAGCCCCCGCGTGAGGCTGATTATTTGGTGACAGCCCAGGTGAACAGGCCCCTGTGTGCGCTCACCGTGTTGCCCGGCTGGATGATCCCCGCTCTCTTCCACGCCCACCCCTTGCTCATTCTCTCAGCCATTCATTCACAACGCATCTCCCAAATTTCAGGCACACGTTTAAGGCCCCGGCAGCCCTGCTCACATTGCTGCGTGAAGGACGGACAGGTGTATTCCACAGCGTCTCAGGCGCTCCTCCCACAGGGACTCAGCAAATGCTTGGGGACCCGAACCCAGGGCCTGACGTGAGCTGTCACAAACCCGCACCAGCGTCCGCTAGCAGGCAGCACTCTCAACAAGTGCAGAGCCTGAGTCCCTGAGGCTGCTGGTGCTGGGCTCCCGGGAGAGCCGATTGGATGGGATCACGGCCTCCCATGGGGCAGCCGCAGAAGGTTCCAGGCATCTGCCCGAGGCCCTTTCCAGCTCTGGCCTTTCCAGGACCATGCAACCATGCAGGCTGTGGAATTCAGTTCTGTTCAGAGCCTTTGAGAATCCAGGGGGGCAGAGGAAGGGGAAGGGCTTGTCCCAGGACGAGCTCCAGGTGCACGGAGGAATAGAAAGCTCAGACCAAACCTCCAGGGCTGTGTTTAGCAAACGCAAGGGCAGCACTAACATGGCATGACCAGACATTTAGTCAGCTGTCAGCACAGAGAAAGCCCCACCACGCTGCTTGTGTGGTTTTAAGAAATCGGAAAAGATCTACTTGTAATCTCTCTTTGCAAAGGCAGAGGCTCAGCCCCCTTGGCTCATGAGAAGTAAATGCAAAATAATCACAGGTTTCAGGGCCTGAAAGCCACCACCTGGGGAGGAGGCGGGGTACTGGGGGGGGCAGCACCAGCCTCGCAAGGTAAGGTGGGCAGAAAGCAGCCACCAGCACTGCCCGCTGTGGAACTGTCAGTTAACCGGGTTAAAAAAAGCTATTCCCAAACAGGCTCCTCCCGACGGCTTCCGAGCTGACGTGGAAGCCGCCAAAGTGTGTATTTGTGGAGTCGTAAGTAGGTCAGATATTTCTGTCGCTAATTATTACTCGTGAAAAAATATGTCGTGAGCTTGCCGCAGGGAGAGAGTATCGGAAGCAGCATTGATCTCCGGAATCTCCGGCTAGGTTCATCGGTACAGGGCTGGGATCCCAGAGATGGCCACAACAGGGGAAAAGTGCTCCTCACTCCGGGTCCCCGTGGGGCCGACGGTGGGAACTCCAGCAGGGAGCTGGCAAACCTGGGTTCCAGGCCCTGACTGTCACTTCCGTCTTCGGGGTTTCAGCTTCCTCACTGAGTCGCATGGTTTATCCTGTGTGCAGGTTCCGCCTCTGTGGCCTTCCCAGTGGAAGTTGAATATCTGGAGATGTGGAGTTTCCCTTTGGATTTTAGGGATATGGGCCATTTCCTGTTCTGGGAGGGGGTCAGCCAGGAGTAGTTCAGAAGTGAGATCAAAATGTTCTGGAGTTGAGTTTTAGGTGGGAAGTTTGGCTGTGCCTGGGTCAGGCCCGTGTGCCTGGGTATTTTCTGAGTATTGAGTGTGTGCTAGACATTGTGGCAGGCATGTGGGAACCAGTAAAGCATACAACTGTACACTCCTTTGTGTATTTAGGAGGGGTGGCCTCTTAGTATTGGGTTGCAGAGAGTGCACCAGCTTCCCAAGACTACAGAGATAGGAAGTTACAGAGCTGGGATTAGAACCCAGTCTGACTCTGAGCCAGTGCCATCTTCTGCTCTTCCAGCCCCAGTATTCCAAACAAAGCCCCATGGTTGCATAGGAGGGAGCAAAGAGGCCATGACGTCTTCTCCCTTCCCCCTACTACCATGGCAAGATGTGCTCTAATTAGTTTTATTTTGCAGGCTCTGAGACTTGTCAGTGCTTTATGCAAAGTTATGCAGAATATGCAAATCAGGAGTGACTCTGCTTGTGTTGTAAACAGTAGGGCACCTGTGATTCTCTGATCTGGAAAGCTTCCTGGTGGTGTGGGCCGTGGGGAGGGTGCTGGGTTCTTCTCTCCAAGGTCATACCTGCTTGCAAGTTCCCTCTACGGGTTGTGCCCAGGAACTGGCATGTAAACACCCCTACCACATGGACAGCAGTAGCCCCAAGTACCTGGGCAAGGATGAATTTATTTGATCTGTGAATTTTGTATTTTTTTTTAAAAGGTGTGTCTCAGTTTTCCGAGTTGGTCTTGGTGAGCTTTCATGTCCTTGTCGCACTCTGAGTGTTCAGCTTCCTACGTGGAGGCTTGGGGAAGAAGGAGAGCTTGTTCACTCTTCAGTGTTGCTAGGGTGCACCTGCCCCTGGCCAGCAGTCACTGCCACCATGCCATGTTTGTGCTCCCTCACTGAGGGGTCTGACCTCCCCGATCTTCTTCCTCTGCTGGTGCACATCCCATTCCTGCTTCCCAGGACCCCTCTCTCTCCCTTTGCCATCTGTCTAATGCCTATTCTTCTTCAAAGGTCAGTTCATACTCCCCCTCGTCCACCTGTCCCCTCCCCAGGCTGGACCAGGTACCCTATGGACCCAGCCTTCTTGCCAACACCTCCCACCTGGTTACTGTCTCTCTTCTCCCAGAGCTGGTGAGCCCACTGGGGGCGGAGACTTGCTCCTTGTCTCTGTCTACCCCCAGGGCTGTGGCTAACCTACAGCTGAGGAGAGAACAAAGATAAATGCACCTACCCGTTCTGGTTCAAAGCAAGCAGTTGGATGAACTCCCTACCCGCCTTGCGACTTTAGACTTAAAATAGGCATTGGGACACCAGGCTCCTCCAACTCCCTGATGTGAATTTTAATTTTTAATAACTTGAGAAATCAATGAACTATACCTATGGGAAAATGATGAGGAATCAGCCACATAAATTAATGGGAAGTATGTGTTCACATTATCTAACTGTATTAAGTGTGAATAATAATTAATTATAGATTCTACATGCAGTCTTGTCTCAGAGAATTCTCTAACCCAATGTGAAGGAATTTAAAAAGTCATTCATCACCCACCCCCCGCCCCATGCTCCACCTCAGGCCATAACATCAAAGGCAATAGCCAAAGAATTTTCCATAATTTATGAAAATCATCATCTTAGAGGAAAAATAACCCTCATTAGGAGCATAATACTTGGAAAGTGAAGCTGCCCCTGAGCGTGTTTGTTACGCCGTTGTAATCGGCTGACCCACCTTCCCTGTCCTGGCCTGCATTCATTCACTGTATGTGGTGCAATGTATGGGGAGGCGGCATAGCAGGTGCATAGCAGCAGGAACTCTGGAGCCAGCCTGGGTTCAACTCCAAGCTCATTTACTTTCCAGCTATGCCGTGTAAGGCAAGTCACTTAACTTCTCTGTGCCACAGTTTCTCTAACTATAAAATAGAGAGGATGATGGTACTGACAGTACCTATCTCACAGGGCTGGCGTGGGAGTCAAAAAAGGCAGCACGTGGCCAGCACTCGGTGTAGACCTTAAGCACTCAATAAATGCTCATTCTAGTTGTGGGCCTGAGGTTGCCATGAGCACTATTTGGGACAGATGGAGTCTGCCCTTGAAGAGTGGGCTGGTTGAGGGAAATCGTGCTCGGTTAAACGACAAAGTGCGTGTGTTACCTGCGGAAGTGGGTAGGATGATGATAGGGAATAACCGGGCGTCTCACAGGAGGGCACAGCTTCTCTGGGGGGGTCTGTTAGGGTAGCCTTCAGGAGCTGGTTAAGGAAAGGCTTGGTTGCAGAAGGCTCCAGGGCTCTGTGTTTTCTCCATCTGGGTTGCCCTTTCCCTGTTTAGATTTTTTTAAAAATTTATTTAAGGGGCCAGCGCTGTGGTGTAGCAGATAAAGTTGCCGCCTGCAGTGCCAGCATCCTGTATGGATGCCAGTTCAAGTCCTGGCTACTCTACTTCCAATCCAGTTCCCTGCTAATGTGCCTGGGAAAGCAGTGGAAGATGGCCCAAGTCCTTGGGTGACTGCAGCCATGAGAGAAACCTGTAAGAAGCTCCAGGCTCCTGGCTTCAGATTGGCTCAGCTCTGGCTGTTGTGGTCATTTGGGGAGTGAACCAGCAGATGGAAGACACCCCCCCCCCCGCATCTGCCCCTCTCTCTTTCAAATAAAATAAAGAATTTTAAAGAAGGAGACACACACACAAACAGAGAGAGAGACAGAGAGAGAGATCATCCCTCTGCTGGTTCCCTCTCCAGATGTCAGTGGCTGAAGCCAGGAGCCAGGGGCTTCATCCAGGTCTCCCTTGTGGGTAGCAGGGGCCCAAACACTTGAGCCAATTTCTGCTGAGTTTGCAGGCAACCAGCAAGGGTCTGCATTGGAAGTAGAGCAGCTGGGACTTGAACTGGCTCCAACACGGATGCTGGTATTGTAGACAGCAGCTTTACCTGCTATGTGACAATACTGGCCTCTTGAGTTTGTTAAAGCATGGGCCAGGCATATCTGGTGCGAAGACACATGGCACAACCACCATGATCAAAACAACGTGGTAAAGGATGCAGCAAAGTCCTTGGAGGGTGGCACGGAGCAGAGCGCTTCGGACAAGACTCCTGGGGCCGTCCCAGGGCAATGGGAAAGGACAGATCCCTTAGCGTCTGCAAAGCCGGCTTGCTGTTGGGAGAAACTCAATCCTGTCTTCCACCCCATAATCCTGGTAGATTCATGACAGTCCGTCAAAACTCTGAAGGGAATAGAAGGAAACTGGGGATAATGGGTTTTTGACCTGGGGAATAGGGAAAGACTTTCTACGACTGAAAAGGCACAGACACACAAAAAAAGAGGCCAAAAAAAAAAATGGTTTGATTCCACTACATCAAAATCAAGGATTTCCGTTCTGCAGGGGAAAGCATAGACCAATGAGGCAAGCAGATGCCAAGCTGGGAGAAGCCTAATTATGTCTAAGCAGAAGGGGCTCACTGACTGCGCTAAACACGGAGCTCTTTTAAATCAACAGGGAGGAAAACCAGGAAATTCAACACATATGGTCAAAGGCACTCACAGGGGATCACACGGCCAACATCACATGGCACTAGACAATACAAGATGTGCAAATGAAAACAACACGCGGACACCTCCCTCCTGCCTCAGAATGGCGTCCATCAGAAAGCTGGGCAGGGCAAGGCTGCCACGTGCAAGGGGGCTCCTGCTGTGACCTGCAGCTGGGCGTGGTTCTCAGGGCTGCTGAGTGAGGTGCATCGTCTGTGGATCAGTCTCCAAACGCGAAGCATGGTCTCGTGGCCTAGGGCTGGGTGTGCCTGGAGAACGGGGTCCTCTCCTCTAATTCACCCAGATGCCCACCTGCCATGCTCGCCAAGGGTCTGTGGGGTGGTGCCTGAAGGTCAGTGGAGCATGTAAAGACCCCCAAACTAAGCAGGGAGTCCTGAGACTGAACACAGAAAAAAGCTCCACACAAGAACAAGGAGTGTGTTAAGGCAACTGACATACAAGATTGCAGACAGCCAAGATCTGGACAGATGCTGCGACAAGGTAGTTTTTTAAAAGATTGATTTATTTATCTGAAAATCAGAGTTACACAGAGAGAGAAGGAGAGGCAGAGAGAGAGAGAGAGAGAGAGAGGTCTTCCATCTACTCGTTCACTCCCCAGATGACCACAATGGCCAGAGCTGCACCGATCCGAAGCCAGGAGCCAGCAGCTTCTTCCAGGTCTCCCACACAGGTGCAGGGGCCCAAGGACTTGGGCCATCCTCCACTGCTTTCCCAGGCCATAGCAGAGAGCCAGACCAGAAGTGAAGCAGCCAGGACTTGAACCGGTGCCCGTACAGGATGCTCGCACTGCAGACAGTGGCTCTACCTGCTACGCCACAGCGCCGGCCCCATGCAACAAGGTTTTCCATGCACAAGGTGGCAGAGGAGGATGATTTCCCGCAACTCCAGAGCAGTAGGGAGATGAGGTTGGAGCTTGTGCTGCAACATTCTTTTTACTGTACTCTAGGAGTTGGCCCCCCAGGCACCCTGCTGGCCTTCCCGACCTTATTAGAAAGACTTGTGACAGCACTTAAGCTTCGTGGCTGGAGAAGGGTGCTGGTGAGGCTGGCAGGTGGTCAGCATCCTTCTGAGAGAGAGAGAGAGAAAGAGAGAGAGAGGTTCTAAAGGAGGGGGGAGACTGCAGACGGCATTGCTATGGCTTCCTGCTACTCCGAGTGCCCACCCAGACAGGCCACCTTTCCTAGTTTGTACAGAAATGACATTTAGGCTACAGTGAAGCCACCTGACCACAGTTGAGGAAATTAAGTATTTATCCATTGATCCTGGTGTCTATGTCAGAGACATCACTCACAGGGCCAAAGGGATGCTCCATATGGTTCCTTTACGGAGGTGTGGCATGGAGGACCGGGGAGCTGGAGGCCGCCCAGCTGTCCATCACTGGGGAAACATGTGAGAGAAACGTGGTGGATTCCTGCTGTGGAATGTCATGCACAATTAGAAGCAACTATTACATACCACTGGGTACACTTTGGTGCCGAGTGAACAGAAAAGGAGTTGGAGAGTTATAGCATAGATTTAGTCATATTAATTAAAAACATGTATAAACAGAACGGCTCAACATGCTTTGTGAAAATTCATGCATATTTAAAAACATGCATCAGATACGTTAGCAAGGATGTGGGAATCAGGGCTAAAGGAGAAAAATCAAACAACCAAAAAACCAAAGCCACAAAAAGGGTCTTGTGCGTCATTCACCAGTGAGAATGTTCTAGAACCTGGGGAGACGGGTACCTGTGTTCTCTGCACTTGAGCCCAATAAGAATGGCACTACACTGAAACGGAACAAAAGCCAAAGTCCCATCTGTGCATTTGAAGCTCAACTCCCAGGCTTCTCCTAGGGCTGAGCCATTTCTTCCTCCCCTGAGGACCCCCAGCCCACGCTCCTTCTGCCTGGGAAGCCGTGAGTCCCGTGGGGATGGAAAACCATAGATTCGTCATTGATGTCTCTTCCAGTTGCCAACAGCAGGCCCCAGTGAAAGCCTGCAGCGTTCTTCTTCTGTTTCTTTACTCACCAGGGCAGCATGAGGCCAGCACACGTTAGCAGCATGCCAGGCTCAGAGAAGGGCAAAGTGATGTGATTTGAGAATAAGCGTGAGGGCTGCTGGTGTCCTTGCTGCCATCAACAGGACAGGTGGCCACAGAAGCACACGACTTTCCTCTCTGGGCCTCAGTATCTCAGTGGCAGAAATGGGCTGATCACCCTCAAACTATTTCCCTTATTTTGCCTGGGCTTGGTTCGCTTGCATGCCCCAGGCTCCTTGCGGTTAGGAACCAGCACGCTGTTGGGCTCTGCCCACAGGAATGTGGGCGGAAGTGACAGTCAGGCGCTCTTCGACTTACGACGGCACCATTCCCACTCCCCCAAGTTGACATTATCATTAAGTGTAAAACCCATTTCATACACTTAACCTACCGCATTTCGTAGCTTAGCCACGACAGCTAAGTAGTTTCCCTTTGTGCTTGCAGGGCTGCCTGAGAACTGCCATTCACTCCCCTGTCCGACATCGCCAGGGAGGAGCCTACAGCACATAGCCAGCCTGAGAAAGATGAGATTTCACGACCGGAAGGACAGCTTCTGCTGATTGCACGGCACTTTCACGCCATCATAAAGTCGAAGCATCAGAAGTCGGGCCACCGTAAGTCAGGGACAGTTTATCCGCTTCAAACCTTCTTGCAGGGGTCTCCCCGTTCTTACACCATCTGCTGCCCAGAGCCTGAGGACCCCCTAAAGACACAAGTTAGAAGCAGCCTGGGTCCCTGAGCCACCCTTTGCAGAAAAGCCACCCAGGAGACCTTGGAAACCAGAAGCGCCCCCGTCGGATGGGGGGATGGCTGTGTGAGCAAAGCTAAACTCTCAAGTGTTTTGCCTTGGAAAGCGGAAGGCCGTTTGTGACAGCAGGTGTATCCCACTCCCTTTGGGTCAAAGGCAGATGTCACTGAAATTTTCAGTGTCATTCTAGGGGGATAAACGGATGTCTTGGCAGGCATCTCAAAGGAACAAAAAGGTCATCTCCTAAAATGCGTTAGGTCCCTGTGGCCGATGATGATGGATCTCTGGCGTCAGAGCTAACTGCACTGAGAAATCCCATACAGGGCCCCAGTGTGGTCCCAGAATTCTCATCTGGATCTGGACTCGAGGTTTAGACTGACACGAGGAGCCGGACAGGAAGTCCCATGAGTGTTGGGCAGGCAGACGGGCTGGGAGGAGCTCCTTTGCCACAACACGCACCCTGGCAGGTGCACAACCCGGTCTCTGGGGTCTCTGGAAGACGGGGCCACTGTCTTCTCTGCAAAGCAGCCATCTGTGTCCCTTGATTTGCACACTCGGGAGACCTAGGGAGGCCCTGCTAGATAGAGAGAAGAGAAACGCTCCAGAGACACAGGCTCCTGCTGCCCGCTCTCAGGCTAATTACAACACGCATGGAGAGATCCCTTCGGGTAGATTAAAATGAGAGGGCTGATGGTTCATTTAAGAACAGCGTCAGCTTGGCCACCTACTGATGACCTGCAGCCCAACCACTGGTTCCGGCAGGAAGGGGCTGCGCTCTCTCAGCCCAGCAAGAACCTAAAACCCCAGGCCAGAAGACCCCAGGACTCCCCCAAAACACCAGTGCCCTTGCGGGCAGGACAGGGCCTTTGTCGTAACACGGCACGTCTCAGACTCGGACGGGAGCTGCTGCTTCCTCCTTTTTCACCCAATAGGGAAACCTGTGTCGTTGACCCATTGCTATTGTGTTAATGGTTGATGCGAATGCCCTTCCAAGTACACGGGATTTTGATTTTTTCTCCCTGTTCGTACTCTGGGTCATTTCACTTTCATTTTCAGATTTCCCTTCCCCCTCGAGGGGGCTGGGCCCACTTACACCTCGCAAAGGTCAGAGGCTGCTCTTGAGACTTGGGAATTGACACCCTGAAGCGTGGCACTTTGAGCCTCAGAAGCACACCTTGACAAGCAGAGTCTTGGGGCCGGCTCTGTGGCGTAGTAGGCTAAGCCTCTGCCTGCAGCACCGGCATCCCATAGGGGCCCTGGTTCTAGTCCTGGCTGCTCCTCTTCCGATCCAGATCTCTGCTATGGCCTGGGAAAGCAGTAGAAGATGGCCCAAGTTTGAGGGCCCCTGCACCTGCATGGGAGACCTGGAAGAAGCTCCTGGCTCCTGACTTCAGATTGGCCCAGCTCTGGCCATTGTGGCCATTTGGGGAGTGAACCAGTGGACAGAAGACCTTTCTGTCTGTCTCTCCCTCTCTCTGTCTTTAACTCTACCTCTCAAATAAATACATAAAAATCTTAAAAAAAAAAAAAAAGGCAGAGTCTCTGGGGCTGGTATTGTGGTGCAGTGGGTTAAACCACCCCTTGAGAACCTATTCCAGTTCCAGCTGCTCCACCTCTGATCCAGCTCCCTGCTAATGTGCCTGGGAAGGCAACGGAAGATACTCCAAGTGCTTGGGCCCCTGCTACCCATGTGGGAGACCCAGAAGCAGCTCGTGGCTCCTGGCTTTGGCCTGGCACAGCCCTGGCTGTTGCAGCCTTTTGTGGGATGAACCAGTGTTTGAAAGATCTCCCTCTCCTTCTCCCTCTCCACCTTCTTTGTCCCTCTCCTCCCTCTTTTTGTTGCTTTGTCTTTCAAATACATAAATCTTTATTTACTTATTTTTATAGACGTATTTATGTATTTGAAAGGTAGAGTTACAGAGAAAGAGAGAGATCTTCTATCTGTTTTCCCAGGCCATTACCAGAGAGCTGGGTTGGAAGAGGAGCAGCAGGGACTTGAACTGGTGCCCATGTGGGATGCTGGCGCTGCAGGTGGATCAGACACTCTCTTCCAGGCTGTCGGTGGGAGGTGCGTCAGCCTGCTGTGCCCAGCAGCCCTGCTGGCCCCCGTGTGGCCAGTCCTCTGCCCACGCTTCCTCCTAGTCATACTGGATCACATGGAGCCCCCGGGGTCACAGGGTTCTTCCTGGAAGCGCTGCTTTCTCACAAATCCTACTCCGCCTCCCCCAAGGACCCCGTGTCACTCTCCTGGAAGGCATCGCGTGCCCCTGCGCTGGGCTCGGTGCCACTCTCCTGGCCCCCACAGCTCTGGGTGTGCTCCTTACTGGGGAGCCTTGGAGCCATCGTCAGTGTGTGCCTGTCCCGGTCCAGCCGCGGAGTGACCCGAGGGACCAGGAGGAGTGGGAGGGCTGAGCGGTGGGGGCCCACAGCCGGTGGCCCTCTGCGGAGCAGGGCTGGAGGAGATGGGGACAGCAGGTGAGGTCTTTGGGGAGCAGAGGCAAGGTAGGCGAGGCTGCTGGCTGAAGGTGCCTGCGGAAGTGCAGCCGGGGGCGGGGGGACTCCACTTTCTTGATTGACGTAGGAAGGGGTTGGGGCTCACCCTGTTCTGTTGACATCCTGGGGTTCTCTGATGTCTCGCAGCCCATCCATGAACTAGGAGGACCATGTTTGGTGTCCAGAATCTGTAAAGAGCTTGCAACGTTCAGAGGGTGTTGCTTATGCATGGAGCAGGCTGGCGGGTGAGGGGTGGGTACACAGAGTGGGAAACTGAGGCATAAAGGCAAAGACATCTCCAGGGTGCTGTGTGCTGATGCCATCATGGAGGGCAACCGGGCCTCCAGCCTGGGTCTCTGTCCGCCCTCTGCCCCCGAAGACCCACACCCTTAATTGTCGTTAGGGGGTGGAAACCTCTCTGTATGCCCACCCTGAGGACCTCAGGAGGTTTGGGGGAGCTGATAAGAGATTATCGCTCAGGGCACACTGGCCGCAGTGCAGCGAGGAGGGGCCTCCGCCAACGTATGTCTTGGGCCCTTCAGATGCCAAGGCAACAAGAAACATCGTGTTTTGCCATTAAGGAGAGTGAGGCTCCCGGATCAGATGGAGACCTCGGTGAGTCCGGGCTGAGAGCTGAGCCCTTCCCATTGCCTCCCCCGCCTCCGCCCCCAGGGCCCGCAGCACAGCACAGGGCTGTGAGGTCCTGAGCAAACGCTATTTTTGGAAATCATCTACGAATCAATCATTTAAGAACACAGATCGCCTGGTCAGCCTGAAGTGGGTGCTGCCAACCCGGACGACAGCCTGGCGGCCCCTCCTTTCTAGAATTTTCCACGCCTCCCCTCCTGCAAACAGCAAACCCTTATAAGCAACAAACAAACACAGCCCTATCCACGGGCTTCTTTCTTTCCCAAGTAATTTCTTTAATATTATGTCTGAGTTCAGGACATTCCAGCCACCCCCTTAACAATCAGAACATTTTCCCTGAACCAGAAAGAAAAAAAAAAAAAAAACACTCTACTGGGGAGAAAAGGAAAATTGTATGTTCTTTTGTTTACATGAGTACAGAAAATCATTATTCTCCATGTGGCCTTGGTGATTTTCCATTGTGCTACCAAAAGAGAAATGGATAAACCGGAGTTTGCAACCCAATCCTGAGGGATCGCTTTTCTTGCTGGGTGACCCCTGAGCGGGAGAGCTATTTTTGAAAGCAAAGAGGAAAGGCTGAGAGCTGGCCGCCATTAGCGATAGTTCACTCCGATGCTAAGTTGTGCTGATCTTTGCTTATTTTTATTTTTATTTAATCTGATGTGTTGATGCGATTGTTGGTATTTTGGGTTTGACCTTACACCAGTATAATTCATCTTGGGCTGCCAGGAGAGGCGACGGGCTCTTAGTGACCAAGAAGCAGCCTATTTTCTTAAAATATGACCCAGCCGTGTTCACTGAAGTGGCGCGGGGCAAGGTCAATGTCGGGGGAGGGGCAGGTGGCACTGCTTTGCTGATTATTTAGGCCTCTGCTGCCAGAGATGGCGGCTTCTTTCCTTTGCCCAAGATTCCAGCAAGAGGGCTTTACCTATGGTGGCCCAGAGTCTGCGGCAGCCCCAGCCTTGAGTTAGGAGTCAGTTAGCGGAGTCCTCTCCGGACCCTAGGAAGGGAATTGCCATTGTGTTAGGGTGCTAGGGACTGAGCTGGATCCGCGCTCAACTACTTTGCCCAAGCCAGGAAGTAGTGGCGTTTTGGAAACAGGTGCAAGGAGTCTCCCAGCAAAGACTGAGGTGTTTTTTTTTTTTGTTGTTGTTGTTTTTTTTTTTTTTTTTTTAAGATTTATTTATTTATTTGAGAGGCAAAGTTACAGAGAGGCAGAGGCAGGGAGAGAGAGAGAGAGAGAGGAGAGAGAGAGAGAAAGAGAGAGGTCTTCCATCCTCTGGCTTATTCCCCAAATGGTCACAACGGCCGAAGCTGTGCAGATCAGAAGCCAGGAGCCAGGAGGTTCCTCTGGGTCTTCCACACAGGTACAGGTGTCCAAGAACTTGGGCCATCTTCTACTACTTTCCCAGGCCATAACGGAGAGCTGGATTACAAGTGGAGCAGCCGGGACTTGAACCAGCGCCCATATGGGATGCTGGTGCTGTGACCAGGGCTTTAACCTGCTATTGCACAGCACCGGCCCTGAGACTGAGATCTTAATGACCAAGCCCAGAGCTCCTCCAGATCTGCTGTGTGATTCTGGTCCAGTTCCCTCCCTTCTTGGGGCTCCCGTTTCCTCTTCTCTAACACATGAAGGGCTTGGCTGGATGGTTCTCAGGTCCCTCTCTGGCACTGACAACATGTGACATGATCTTCCCTAAGTCCAGTGGGCATCTAGACCCTCTTGGGGGGGTGGTGTCATGGTCAAGTCTGGTCTCCAGGGTCTGGATGCAGAGTTTCATACGGATGGGGAGAAGCAGCCCCGCGTAGGTCACTGCTCCCGAGCTGCATGTTTTGCACCTGCCTTCACCTCCAGTCACTTGTCACCATGGTTTGGTGGGGTAGGTACCATTGTCATACCCATTTTACAGGTGGGAAAATTGAGGTCCAAAGAAGGCGTGTGGCTTGTTCAAGGTCATAGGACTGAGGAGACGTGGACTCGGGGTCAGCCCCTCTTTCCCCCATCGAAGCCTGCTTTAGGATCACTGTCAGTGTCCCAGCAGGACCATGAGTTCTGAGGCAGGGACCCTGCTCCAGGCTCCTCTGTGTCTCCAGGTGCCGGCGCCGGGTCAGGAACGCTGATGGACGAATGCGTCGACGGACGGATGGATCCGAAGCTCCAGGGTTCACACCATCCCCTGGGCTAACTCCAAGGCAGCCTCAGAAGGAAAACAGGGGAGTGGGCAGAGGGGTTCTGCCAGAGTCTTCAGTTAAGGAGCCACGGCTCGGGCCCCTCCAGCTCCGAGCCCAGGGCCCGCCCCCCTCGCACCAGCTCGGAGTTGAGCTCAGATTGGCAAACGTTCTGTGGAAACGCCCCATTTCTCCCCCCAGGCAGGCCGTGCTCACTCCTCTCTCTTGAGAGCCCTAAGGAAGACGTGGAGGGCTTCCTCTCCAGTCGCATGTCTTGGGTGTGCTTGTTGATGTCTTCAAAACTCCCTGCAATGATTTTTCAGAAGCAAAACAGATGTGTAACTTCTTCAAGGCAGGATCAATAATGAGATTGGATCTTTGTCTTTCAATACTTTGGGACACAGGAGAGTGGTACTGGGGGTATCATAGAAGAATTGTGGCACTGAACCAAAGAGGACTTTAAAAAAATTTGTTTATTTGAAAGGCAGAATGAGAGAGAGAGAGAGATCTTTCATCTGCTGGTTCATTTCCCAAATGGCCCCAATGGCCAGGGCTGGGCCAGACCGAGGGCAGGAGCCAGGAGCTTCTTCCAGGTCTCCCGTGTGGATAGCAGGAGCTCAACTATTTGTGCCACCTTCTGCGGCTTTTCCAGGTGCATTAGCAGGGAGCTGGATCAGAAGTAGAGCAGCCGGGATTCGAACCGGTGCCTGTACAGGACGCTGGCGTTGCAGGCAGTGGCTTAACCCACTGCACCATGACTCCACCCCCTAAAGGAGCACTTTTAAAAAGGAACTGGGATGGCCATCCGCGGCGCAGTGGTGAAGCGGCTTCCCGGGACGCCGGCCTCCCGTGTCGGAGGGCTTGGCTGAGTTCCTGCTACTTGGCGCCTCCGAGCCAGGTCTTGCTAAGGTACCTGGGACGCAGCAGACGATGGCCCAAGTACTCGCGTCCCTGCCACCCACGTGGGAGACCCTGGCCTCGCCCTGATTGTAGGCATTTGGGAAGTGAACCAGTGGATGGATGATCTCTCTCTCTCTCTCTCCCTCTCCCATTCTGTTCTGCAAATAAATAAATCAATGTTGCAAAAAAGAAGAGAGAGAGAGAGAGAGAGAGAGAGAGAGGCCAGCATTTGTAGCAGCAATAAAGGTGCCTGCGTCCCTATGGGGTGCCTGGGTTCGAGTCTCAGCTCTGCACTTGACTTTGCTTCCTACTGACGCTCACCCTGGGAGGCAGCAGGTGATGGCTCCAGTGCGTGGATCCCTGCCACCCACAAGGAAGACCTGGACTGAATTTCTGGTCCCTGGCTCCTGGCTTTGGCTGTCACGGGCTTATGGGGAGTGAACAAGCCGAAGGGAGACCTCTGTCTGTCTCTTTGCCTTTCCTAAAAAGAGTCCTGGCTACTCACTAAGATTTATTCTTAAAAATAAACATAAGAAGTGTATTTAAAAAGAGAACAAAAGATATGTAAATGTAAAAGGGAAAGAGAAAGCCAAGGAGACAGACCCAGGTGGAAAGCCCGCCGCTACCGCTGAAGCCCACAAGAGGGCGTTTCAGGGTCATCGGGACGGCAAAACTCAAGGCGAGATGCACCCCGCCCAGCAGCTGCTAAGAACCGGGAGTAGGTTCTGGAATTTCGGCGACGACCCCGCCTCCGGCACTACACAGTTTCCACTGGACGCTTTCCATCCCGTGTCATTTGAGGCTCACGGGGCCACCTGTCCCATGGGTTCCTCTCCAGGGGCCTTGGTGGGTGTCTTTGCAGCCACAGAGGGGCCTGGGCTCTGGGGGTGTAGGGAGGCAGGTGGGTCCCGCCTGCCTCCCGCCCTGCAGGAGGCCCCCCTTTGAGGACCTCTGGGGCTGTCAGATCCGCAGTCCGCGGCGGTGTGGCTCTTCAGTTAGAGGCAGCTGGTCCCTGAACTTGGCCATGGCTCCGGAGGCACGGGTCCCAGGAGAGCGCGAGAGGGAGCAGGAGAGGGGGAGGGAAACGGGCGTCAACCCCGGGGGAGGCCTGTGGTGGGTGCTTTAGGTGTGTGCCCTGGGCCGGGGTAGCGCAGCCATCTCCGTTTTACAGACAGGGGAACTGAGGCTCGGGCGAGTTCAGTCATGAGCCCAGGGTTACACCTCTGTAGGGACACCTAGCACCCAGGGCTTCATGGCGGAAGCGCTCAGCGCACGGAATCTCTTCCCCATTAACGCACACTGTACTTACACCTCTTCCTGTAATTACTCTGCAGTAATTAACAAGGGAAAATAACACATCTGGGTCTCTGCTGCGGCTCCAAACAGATGTATGTGGGCGTCCTGCCGGTGATTGGACAAACACGGATGGAGCACTAACCAGCAGCGGCCCGTGGAGCCAGGCCCCTGCGGGCGATGTGGGTGGAGGGAGAGGCCGATGGACCAGGGGCGAGGGGGCACATCAAAGCTGTCAGCTGGCGCTCAGTGCTGTGAAGAGGGGGAACAGGCTGCTCCGGGCTCCCTGGAGGCGGCGTCTGAACTCAGGCCTGTGCGGAGCTCTGTGTAAGCAGGCCCAGCTGGGGAAAGGCATGTGCCAAGGCCCTGGGGTAGCATGAGTTATCCCATTTTGAGAAGGCACAAAGGCCACGTGGCTGAAGCAGGGTCCGTGCTGGTGCAGGGTAGGAGGTCTTAAGGAGTGGACCAACGCCCTTAGGGCTTTGGGGGCCGTCAGAAAGCAGCTGGAACCTGCTCGAAGCCCAAGGGGGCCGAGGGGCTTTCAGCAGAGTTGTGGCAGAAGCGAACTTTGCACCTTTCAGAAAGGTTCGGGGTTGGTCTTTTTCTCTTGGCAGAGAAAAATCTGTAGGCACAGGGACCATGTGGGGAATGTGGCCTCAGGAGGTGACTGGGGGCTGTGACCTGGCTGGGGGTGAGGGAGCGGGGAAGGCAGTGGTGGGAACAGAGAGGGTGCGTCTGGTGGCGATTTGGGGTGAAAATCCGCGTCATTCACTGATGAATGTCGGCACTGGGCCTGCGCAGGAAGGGATTCCGCAAAGAGCAGATCTGGAGGTGGGAGAGGGATAACTCCCCCCTGCCCCAGTCTCTGTAATGCAAAGGAAGTGGAGAGGGAGAAAGGAGGGGGGAGGGAGGCAGGGTGGGGGAAGGAGCAAGGAGGGTGGGGAGGTGGGCACGGCTGGGCCGCCCCTCCCCAGGGCCCCCAGCCTGCAGACTCAGCTCGCACACCCAGCACTGCTCTCAGAGGTAACTGCTCTGCTCCGGAGCCACCCACACAAGGCAGGTCGTTGTCACCATCTCAGCTCCTAGTAGCTCTGAGCCAGGTCCTCCCTCTTCTCTGTCCCTACCCACTCCCTCCTGCCTTCCCCGCCCTCTCCCCTCTAACCGGCTCCCTTATAAATGTTCCCCCAGGGGCTGGCCTTGCCTCCACCGAGCTGCCTGCTGTGGGCGGTGTCACTGGGGACTTTTCCAGGCTGCCGGCTCCCCGCTCCCCGCTCCCCGCTCCAGGGCGCAGAGGTTCAAGTACCGGAAGTGCGGAGTCAGCACTTCTACAGTCTCACTCCTGCCGATGGAGGTCAGGTGGGGAGGAGGGAGCCCCCACACTCTGGCCCCCATGCTCTCTCCCTAACCCCCGGGGACCCCAGGAGGTTTGTCCTTGGCCTTGCTCTTGACTTGACTTTGGCCCTTCTCTGATCTGCTCCTTGGGAAGTCTTTGCCTTTACCCAGGGTGTGAAGGAGCAGTTGTCGAAACCACTTGATAAGCAAAGATGATGAATTTATGTGGGTAGGGGGCTTACTGTCATATATAGTTTTTTAAAGATTTATTTATTTGAAAGGCAGAGTGACAGAGTGGCAGACAGGGAGGGAGGGGGAGAGAGAGAGAGAGAGAGAGAGAGAGAGAGAGAGAGAGAGAGGGAGATCTACCATCTGCTGGTTCACTCCCCAAATGCCCACAAGAAAGCCCGGGTCAGGCCGCAGCCAGGAGCCGGGAACTCCATCTGAGTCTCCCATGTGAGGGCTGGGGCCTTGGGCCATCTTCTGTTGCTTTCCTAGGAGCATTAGCAGGGAGCTGGCTCAGAAGCCGTGTAGCCCCTGGGCTCAAAGCCGTGCTCACGTGGGATGCCGGAGTTGCAGGCAGAGGCTTAGCCGGCTGAGCCACGGTGCCCACCCCTCACTGCAGTCTTCGCTGGAGAGACCCGGCCCCAGGGGCCCCGACTCCAGTGCCGAGTAGCCCTGCGCGAGCCCTTCAGCTTTCTCTGCCTTGCCTTGGTTTCCTCCTACGTGAGGTGGGAGATGATGTTTGTGGCGCCCATGGTGGTTATTTTGAGAATTTAGTGTACTCCCATGTGAGACGTGCTTAGAAGGGTGACTGGTACAAGAAGCACCCAGTCAGTGTTGGCTGTTGTAACTGCCACCCCATTTCACAGGTGGGAACAGTGAGGCTCCAGTATGGGTGACTTTTCTTTTTATTTATTTATTTAATTACTTACTTTTTGTCTTCTGAAGAGAGAGAGAGAGAGAGAGGGAGAGAGAGAGAGAGGGAGAGAGAGAGAGAGAGAGAGAGAGAGAGATATCGAGAGATCGATCTTCCATCCACTGGCTCCCTTCCCAATGGCAGCAATGACTGGGACTGGGCCAGGCTGAAGCCAGGAGCCAGGAGCTTCTTCCGGGCCTCCCCGTGGGTGCAGGGGCCCAAGCCCTTGGGACTTCTTCCGCTGCCTTAGTTCACTAGCAGGGAGCTGGATCGGAAGTGGAGCAGCCAGGACTTGAACTGGCGCTGTATGGGATGCCGCTGCCTCAGGAGGTGGCTTTCCCGGCTACGCCACAGCGCCGGCCCCTTGGGGGTGCCTTTTCTCAGGGTGCACAGCTGATCCCGGCAGAGTCCGGATCTGCACGCGGCCCTGCAGCTGCCTCCTGGTGTCTTGCCCGCCTGGACATCGTGAGGAGCTCTCCTGTCGGACTCGGCTCCTTCCCTCCACGCCGCCCTTTCCTGGCATTCCTCTGAGGATGAGGCGTAGCTTTCAGGACGAGCAGAGGTAGAAGAGCTCCTGCTCTTGAGGCAGGTTAAGACGGCCTGTGGGGTTGACCAAGCCCTTGACTCAGGGGCGCCCTGCCTTGACCGTGTGGGGCAGTGGGCGGAACCCCGGGAGGCCCCTGGCTCTGTAGACCCCGCAAGGATCCCAGTTATGGAGTCGGCCAGCCTGCACGCCTCTGCCGCCGGCGCTCAGCCTCCGTGGGCAGACAGCTCCCCTCTGCACGCAGCTCTCCTCCCTGTAAAACAGCAATGGCAAGGCTCAGAGTCAATCACGCTTAGCTCCATCCAGGTCCCCGGAGTTAGCGTCAGGAGGCCGATGCTGGCGACTTGCTGCGCGGACTGTGAGCCTGACGTCCCCTGTGCTGGTCAGATGACCTGGGAATCTGCAGCCCGGGCGAGGGGGATGTGGCTGCCCTCGGGGCTCACTGCACCTGTGTACACCCCCAGCTTCCTCACCCAAGCTGCTGGGGCCCTCAGGGGCCGTGCTCTGGCTGCTCGCACAGAGGGATGGCCAGTCTGGGAGTTCCTGGCTCGAGAGCAGCTTCTGCCGCAGGTGGGTGGGGGATGCTGAGAACACCCCAGTGTCTGCTCCACACGGGACAGCTCTGCAGCCTTTCTATCATCCTATGCGCTGCCCAGAGGGGCCCCTTTGCTCACATCGCACCCACTCATCCCTGCTCCCTGAAATGGATGTCTTCCTCTCCCTGACTCACAGCATGCATCCTTCGCAATGCCTCATGGGATCCCCTACCCAACATACTACGGCCTCAGCTCTGGAGCCTGGTGGCCGCCTCAGTGAGCCCCACTGGACGACGGACAGCTGGATCTCCTCCTGGCCCTGAAGATCAAGTGCAAAGGCCAGCGTTCTGAGAATGCGGAGGAGGTGGGGGTCAGGACCACGCAGGTGCAGGTTCCGGGACCTTAGCCCTTCCACGCTGTGTCCTGAATGGATGAGCAGAGCTGGGGGTGCTCAGTGTGGGCACGAGCTACATCTGCCCATGCGTCTTCTTCCACGTGGCTGCTACCTCCAGGCTTATGATAAGGCCTGGCCACACCCAGGAAGGGTTCGTGCAGCACAAGCAGGTTGAGTAAGGTCCACCATCAAACTGTTTAATGACTCCGTCTGTCCGGTTCACAGCAAACTTCTTATCCACGATTTTATTTCATCTTCCCATGGACTCAGCCAGGGATGGTTCGTGGTAACCACCACCATCGTGATTTATAGCATCACTGCCACGTCCTGCTCCTGGGCTCCCTGGCAGACAATCATTGAGACGCTGTTGCCCACTAAGCCACTTGGTGTCCCGAGAATCCTCCGCCTAGCACCCAGGTCGTCACCGCCAGTCACCTAAAGTTGTCACAAAAGCTGGGACCCATGCTGCTTCCCCCGGCTGGCGACTTCCAGGAATTCTCATGAGTTAACTGGAGAGACTCAAGGAGGAAGGGGCAGGCCAGGGGCAGGCCAGGGGCGGGACTTGGGATTGCTGGCATCACCCAGTGCAGTGCAGCAGCTGGAGGCGTCTATTCAGAGGTTCTGCACGCTCTGAGCCAGCCACTGTGACATGTGTGCACACACACATACACACATGTACAAATCCTTCCTCCATGGTAGACGTCCCTTAAAACTTAAGAAAAATCACTGGGCAGCACTGGCATGAGATGAGGCCGGATGGACTTAGGGGATGAGCTAGTTGCTCCCTCCAGGCGCATGGTTCCCATAGGCAGGTACGGGTTCCTGCACCTTGGGCCTCAGGGAGGCGCTGGCTCTGAGGCTTTAGTTGCTGATAACAGAGACTCACGTTGGCTGCTATCTCTACACCAGGATATGTTCTGGCTGGGACATCGGTACCACATCATCCCTGCAAAAGTGCCCGTGGTTGCCTTTGCTCTGTCGCTTCCCCGGGAGCCAGGGCTGGCTGCTGCCCTCACCTGGAGACAGCCAGCACTCCCATGTCTCTGCAGTGCGTAGGTGCCATCCCTGCCGCCTGCCGCTGTGCAGTGCAGGGGGCTCCGTTACCAGCCGAGCCCCTTGAGGCAAAGGGTTTTGCTTCTTGGGCCCCAGTCTTCCATTTTAGAAAAGGAAGTCTAAGGTGCTGCGTTCTAGTCCCGGTTGCTCCTCTTCCAGTCCAGCTCTCTGTTGTGGCCTGGGAAGGCAGTGGAGGATGGGGCCTCTGTACCCGCATGGGAGACCAGGAAGAAGCACCTGGCTCTTGGCTTTGGATCGGTGCAGCGCCGGCCATAGTGGCCATTTGGGGGGTGAACCAACGGAAGGAAGACCTTTCTCTCTGTCTCTCTCTCACTGTCTATAACTCTACCTGTCAAATAAATTAAAAAAAAAAAAAAAAGGAAGTCTTGACATGTTCTCTGCCACAGGTGGCTCTGTGTGTGTACGTGGAGGCAGCTCCAAGAAGCATAGAGCAGCCCCGGAAGCGCTCAGGCCCCTGGGTCCCCTTCCCCTCATCTCGCTGGATTGTGTGTTCTCAGGCAAACATCAGCGGTTCAGGAGATGGGCTGTGGGCACCAGCGCTGCCAGGAAGAAACGTCTGCGGTGATGGCGAGGCCTCATACCCACCCTGTCCAGCACACGCGCTGTAGGCCACGTGTGGCTAGTGAGCACTTGAAATGGTTAATGCAGAAACGTCTTTTAAGTTTTATTCCATCTGAATCCATTGAAACATGTACCACTGGGGTGGCCTTAGCAGATCTGAACCTGCAGCTGGGGCCTTTTCCACCTGCTACCTGGGTAGACGCTTTGTCCCCAGGCAGCCGCTACTGCCCATGTGTGTGCATGGATTCGGAAGCCAACTGAGGTCTCCGGGAGACTTGGAGACAGCCAAAGCCAACTCTGCCAAACTGAGATGCAGAGAGAGTGGCAAGACCTGCCCAAGGATCCACGACCCAGCTCGCCTGGTTCTCGCAGGGCTGCTGTCTCTATCAGCAAGGAGCCCCACCTTGACCATTGTAGGCTTGTGGATTCTCTGCTCCCAAGGTCAAGGTCAAGGTCAGGGTCGATGTGCAAGGTGAACCACACCTGTGGTCTCAGAGGGACAGCCAAAATTCCAAAATGCTGATTGCTGGCACAAGCACCCTTGTTGTAGACTGAGGGTTGATTGTGTTTTCTTTCCTGAGGCCGGGAGGGTCCCACAGAGTAGCCACCCTCCCCTCGAAGGGAAGGTGTGTCAGACTGAGGGAGTTCTCCTGTGACCAGGGACCCTCCAGCTGATGAAACTCCAGGCAGTGGTAGCCACACTGGTCTGCAAACAGACAGAGCTCTGAGTTGCTCTGAATGTCATCGCTCCTTAGAGGCCACTGGGGGTGAATCTGGCTCAGTAACGTCCCAAGAAAAGCACCTGGTGGGAGACAATGAAGATGAAGGGAGAGGCTTCAGCAGAGAGATGGATTAGCGGAAATGCCCTCTTATCAAACCCTATCAGAAACAGCCATCAGTGGGCAGAGCCACTCACAGCGACCGACCGTGAGGGCATCGCCCGCCCGTAGGAATCCCCTCCAGCTGAGCTAATCTCAGAGGGCGCAGTCCTTAAAGCCCACCTTTCTCAGCGCAGCCAGAGCGCTCTCCGCTGCTTCCTACCTGCCACACCAGCTCGGAAACACGAACCTCGCCGTGCCGAAAATGCACTGTTTTCCTCTTGCCAGCCTCAGGGTGTGTAGGCACTGGGGCCTTATTTGGAGCTCACTTCCTCCTTGAGCCTTTCAATTTAACGAATAAGAATTTATTGTTAGGAAAGTTGCTAGCCAGGGAAGTACCATGGATCTCACCTTCAGCTGATTGGCAGTGAGCACCCAGAGTGTGGATGGTGGGTTCTGAGGACACAACAAGGCTCAGTGGGCAAGAACTCCTGATCGATTGTTCATGTCTGCCAGGGGCCCAAGAAGTGGAAGTGGCAGCATCCCACAATAAAACGAGTTGACTACCAATGATGATTTAATTAAGAATAATAGTAATTGTAACAAATTAAAACTCTAAAAATCTGAGTAGGTTTGGATGGGCCTTTAGCCACCCCCTGTGACCCCATTTCCCACGGCCATCCATAACCCTTGACCCAGGGCTCCAGCACATGAAGTTCCCTGTTTTCCTGGTTATGCCACACAGTTTCATTCCTCAGGGATCCAACGCCAGCTCAAATGCTCTGTCTGTTGTTTTCTTGGTTATTGTCTTTTCATCCGCTGGAGTATCAGGTCAAGGCTGCCTCCTTTGTTCACTGAAGGATGTCTCCAGGCGCGCATACTCAGCCCCGAGCTGAATATTTGCTGTCCCATGAATATTTGTTGAATGCTCAAAGTGGGTCATAGACCTACGTGTAAGAGCTAAAGCTACAAAGCTTTTAGAAGAAAGCATATGAATAGAGTTGAATGACCTTGAGTTAGGTAAGGATTTCTTAGATAAGACACCAAAAGCACAAATGACAGAGGACAAAAACAAATACATTGGACTTCACCCAAATTAAAAATGTTGGCTTCAAAGCTCACCATCAAGAAAATGAAAAGGTGCCCCATTGAATGGGAGAAAATATTTTCCAATCATATATTTGATAGAAATCTGGTATCCAGAAATACATGAAGAACTCTCACCACTCAAAACAAAAAGACAAATAATTGTAAAAAATGGGCAGGCAAGGAATTTTAATACATATTCCTCTAAAGAAGATAAACAAATGGCCAAACACACAGATCCTTCACACCGTTAGTCACCAGAGAACTGCACAGTGAGACACCACTTCACTGTCCCGAGGATGGCTGCTATCAAAAAGACAATGGCATTGTTGGGGAAACAGTACAGTATGCCAACTATTTTTTAAAAATACTTATTTTTATTTAATTGAAAGAGCGACAGAGAAAGATGAAGAGATAGAAAGAAAAGGGCCAGCATTATGGGATGGTGGGGTAAGCCACTACCTGCAATGCCAGCATCTCACATGGGCAACAGTTTGAGTCCTGGCTGCTCCACTTCTGATCCAGCTTCCTGCTAATGCACCTGGGAAGGCAGCAGAGGATGGCCCAGGTCCCTGGGCCCCTGCCACCCACGTGGGAGACCCAGATGGAGTTCCAGGCTCCTGGCTTCAGCCTGGTTGAGCCCCAGACATTGCAGTCATTTGAGGAGCAAACCAGTGAAGGGGAGGTCTCTCTCTTTCTGTCTCTCCTTCTCTCTCTGTAACACTGCTTTTCAAATAATTAAATAAATCTTAAAAGAGAGAGAAAGAGACAGAGACAGAGAGTAGGAGTTTCGAGAATGAAGCAGGAGAGGACTTATGGGCAGGAAAGCAAGCAAGACAAGGAAAGAAATTATTCTACTGGGGAAAATGGAGCCACGCCTTCAACCTCTGGTCCTCAGCACTCATTCCTGTTGGGATCTGACCACGCGTGCTCTGGGCAACAACCCAGTCTACAGGCTTCGCTTAGTAAATATCAGCCCCTAGAAAGTGCCTTGGTGGCCCGATGTCAAGATTATGAGATTCATGTACTGCCGCTGCCCTGGGGTTTGTCACTCACTTTGGTGGGGCAGGCAAGACTAATGTGCTAGCAAGTCTCCCCAAACAATGCACACACACATGAAGATGAACTGTGCTCCCAAACAGACACACGTGTGCACACACAGACATGCACAGATGTGTGTGTATTCACACTCATGCCTGCACAATGCACGCACATACATTGGCACAGACTCTTCAACATGCGTGCACACGTGCACAGCCACAGACAGACACACGTGTGTCTGCACGCGCACACACGGCCCTCCAGAATGGAGCATGCGTTCCCTTGCGCTGCCTCTGAGTAGCTGGGAATCGGTAACTTCCGGAGCGCCAGGCCCACTCCTCGTCACCTGGCTTCCCCTGCAGCCCTCTTGCCCAGCCCTGATGTGCTCTGTGGGTGACAACGCTGGCTCCTGCAGAGCGCCGGGTGGTTCGCGTGCCGGCCCAGGGGTTCCGCGGCCCTTTCTACAGCAGTTTGTCGCTTGCTTCCTTCCTCCCAGCTTGGTGTCTTGTTCCTAAACAGTGACGCCGCCAATGCTCAGCACTTGTCTAACCCTTGGACCCCTTCTTCCTCCCCTTCACCTCATGGCCCATCCAATGGCACTGTCTCCTTCCGCAGGGTCCCCAGTAATGATGGGACCACCTTGCCTCCTGGCCATAGGCCTCGGAAGTCTAGGCCCTTGAATCCGAGCAGCCAGAGCCTGCAGTTCTAATGTCAGCTCTGCTGCTAGAACCAGTGTTGAACCCCGCGTGGCCTGCGTTGTCCCCTCTGGACGGTGGCGATGCCTCCTTCCATCCTGCTGGGTGACACTGATGATGGAGCAAGCTCTTGCACAGTGACCTCGCCAGCACGGTGCCCGTGGTCGCTCAGAGGGACTCCAGCCTTCCTCCCTGGGGGTCCAGCTCCCTGGCGCCGAGACACTGGAATGCTTTGGGGATGCTGGCAGTGTGACCATCCTCCCAGACAGTTGTAGCGGCCGGAGTGAGGGGTACAGGAGAAGATCCTCCAGCAGAAGTTCTTGGACTGGTGCAACCAGGAATTCAGCTCTGGCCCAGACTTGCATATGTGATTCTCCTGTAACTGTCACCGCCCTGGGAGGTGGCATGTAGCTCTCCGCTGCCTGAGAATGTTGCTGGGGGAGGCGCTTCTCACTAGAGGGGTTTCTTTCTAAGATGTTCTTTGTTTGTTTTAAAGAAATATTTATTTATTTATTTGAAAGTTACAGAGAGAAGGAGACAGAGAGGGAGGGGGGTACGTCTCCCATCCGCTAGTCACTTCCCAATGGCTGCAATGGCCAGGGCTGGGCCACGTCAAAGCCAGGAGCCTGGAGCCTGCAGGTCTCCCACGTGGATGCAGGGGACCAATGACTTGGGCCAACTTCTGCTGCTTTTCCCAGGCCATTGGCAGGGAGCTGGTTTGGAAGTGGAGCAGCCGGGACACTGTGAGCTGGCGCCCATATGGAATGTGGGCATCGCAGGGGACAGCTTAACCTCGGGGCCTCTACGCTGTTCTTAGAGTTTGGGTCAGGCCCTCCTTTGGTCAGCTTCTAGCTGTGGAGTGAAGACAGTGGGAGCAAGGCTGGGCAGATTCTAGGGACACGGGGTGGAACAGACCCACATCTTCATCACTGGATTGTTTCTTATCTGTAGAACCACTGTGCCACACCCCTCCTCATCTACCTGCCGTGGCTGCCTGCTGCCCACACAAACAGGTCTTCACTCCTTAGCATCCAGGACTCCTGGGATCTGGGACTAACATGGCCTCTTATCTTTCCCTGTTCTTCAAACCCTGAAGGTTAGAGGTCTGCTTGCCCAGCAACTGCCTATGTCTTTTTTTTTTTTTTTTTTTTTTTTTTTTTAAGGTAGAGAGAGAGAGGGAGAGCGAGCCAGAGCAATATCTTCCACATGCAGGTTCACTCCCCAGATGTCTACAGCAGCCAGGGCTGGGCCAGGCTGAAGCCAGGAGCACAGAAGGGCTAAGCCTTGGTTCCTGTGGCTGGAGAGTAATGAGGTTGGAACACTGCAGATGTAACATCTGAGTTCACGGACACAGCCCCAGGGAGAGAGCAGAATGCTTCAAGGTCGTGCTTGCCCGTGTGCCACGTCTGGTCCCTCTCTCGCTTCTCCCTTTGTGATTTTGAACGAGCTCTATCAAGCAGCGCATCAATGCATAGCCTGGCACCCAACATGCCTTGGGGTTTGAGTGCTTTCATTAAACACCCCGCTCCCCCTAAATCAAATCACTTCTGGCCTGGCGCCTCTCATGGCACCTGCTGGATTCCCCATAGCTCTTCTCACATGTTGATTTATCTTTATTTTGCTTTGTGTATTAACTTATTTTAGGGTCCACCTCCCCCATGTGACAGTAAGCCACAGGAGGGCAGGGTCCTGTCTACTGTGATTTCTGTTGGTGCCTAGCATCCACCACAGCCTCAGACAAGTGGTAGGCGTTCAAACACACGTGCTACAGAGTGAATGCCAAATGCAGAGGCAAAGGGAACTGGAGCCGCCCGGGTTCTGCAGAGGGGGTCTGCGATGCACTGTCTCATCCATGGCCTGGTCCACGCTCCTAGAACACGGAGCAGAGGCAGCAGACGCCTTGCCCGGGTCACACGCACGTTTGAGACGGAAGTCAGCTTCCAGGTGGGGGCTCTCTGTCCAGAATCTGCTGCCCGGAAGGTGCTCCCGGATTTCAGCCTCGTCAATCCAGGGGCTGGACTCGGATTCCCAGCTGAAAAACAACAGCTGTGAATACGAAATGAGACGCATGCACTGGGAGTCTTGATCCGTGGTACGTGTATAAATTTCAATAATAATGGGCATGCATTTATCAGGCCTATCAATCATTATCTCCTATGCTGCTAAGACATTTTTCAATGTCAGGCGCAGGCCTGGTAGACACTCTCGAATCCAGCTGCATGGCCAAAGGCCCAAGGTCCCTACCGTAGGCAACCCCCTTCCCCTGCCAGGCCTGGGCCCCCTTGTCGGCCACAGGGAGGGGGATTTGGAGTGGATCCCCTGGCTTTAATCGCTCAGGTACATCCTGGTGAAACACCCTTTCTTTGCTCTCTGTTTATCTGATGCCTGCACAGCTGGCTGCGTGTCTACATTTGTCTCGCCTCTCCTAAAAATGCCTATCATGGCTCCCTATTGCCTGGAGGATGGAATCGCTCCTTGGACCAGGGCATCTGAGACCTGGCTTGGTCCGGTCATCATATCCCTTCTCACTCCTTCTGTGACCCATCCCAGTGGAGCCCTCTTGTGTTTTTCTCACCTCTCCTACCTCTGGGGCCTTCTCCTCACCCCATCTCATTCATTCTGCGTGCCTGACCTTAGTGGCAGGTGCTTGGGCACAGGCGCTTTCTGCTTAGGAGGCTGAGGAGGGCTTCGGGGACAAGGAGACAGGGAAGTTGTTTCATGGTGGCAAACATAGAGGAGCTGGACAGGAAGACGCTGTGATGGCAAGAGAGGAGGGGGATATTTAGGTGGTGGTCCCAGCAGACCAGAGTGACCCACGTGGAAGAGGGGAGGAGGGATGCAGGTCGGGGAGGGGGAAGCTCATGGCTGGTCCAGACCAGGGCACCCACAGCACCTGGTGGACAGGGGCTTTGTGCCCACCTCTGACACTGGCTGGCTGTTCTGGGCCAGGCTCTTGGCCAGTGCTAAGCTTTGTAACTGTACCTAAAGCTCACAGACCAGAACTTTGTCCCCCACCCTGCAATGTTGGGCGGTGGAGCCAATGGGAGGTGTGTAGGTCATGAGGGTCTTCATCAATGCATAAGTCTTGTTGGTTATTAAGAATGAAGCAATGGCTTTGTTCAGCCCCCTCTGGTCCTCTCTTACCCATCTTATAATGCAATAGGAAGACTCCCGCCAGAGGCAGCCCCTCTGTCAAGCCTCCAGAAGTTGAGCCAGCTGTCCATTATGAATTCCCTGCCCACTGGAATTCTGCTACAGCTCCTTCAAATGGAGAGAGAGCTTCAGGCACCAGGGAAGGAAGGTAGGACACATAGAAACATTGAACTACAGGACAAGGCAAAAGACCCACATGCTCAGAAGAGATAGAACTGCCGGTGCCGCGGCTCACTAGGCTAATCCTCCACCTGCGGCGCCCGTACCCCGGTTCTAGTCCCGGTTGGGGTGCCGGATTCTGTCCCGGTTGCTCCTCTTCCAGTCCAGCTCTCTGCTGTGGCCCGGGAAGGCAGTAGAGGATGGCACAAGTGCTTGGGCCTTGCACCTGCATGGGAGACCAGAAGGAAGCACCTGGCTCCTGGCTTTGGATTGGCACAGTGCACCGGCCGTAGCGACCATTTGGAGGGTGAACCAACGGAGGGAAGACCTTTCTCTCCATCTCTCTCTCACTAACTCTGCCTGTCCAAAAAAAAAAAAAAGAAGAAGAGAGAGAACTAACATTGGCCGGGCACCTGCCACGTGCCGGACACTCTGCTTTCGCTCCCCTGTGTGGCTCATGCTCTCTTGAAGGTGAACAGGGCACTGGCCCACTCCGAGTTGGTGTGAATTTCTTCTCCCCTTGACTCGGGGCTGACTGCCACTTCTGAGACTGGGCCGCAGCGGATGGCCTGGCCTCTCCCCAACCCTGAGTGCTGTCTGTGTCTGGCCAGGCTGGGAGGGAGCTCACGCTCATGACGAGGAGGGGACCACGTGGAGGAACCCCCGTGCCTCAGTCACGTGGGGCATGACTGCCCATCTCCCAGCCAGGAGAGGAACCCCAGGGGAGCAGCACTACCCGGCCTGAATCTCTAATCCACAGAACCATAGGCAAGCAGAACAATTATTTTAGTAAGCTGCTAATGACGGGTGCGGTTGGAGGGTGCAACAAGGAATCCAAACATGGCTTTGATCCCCTTTTAGGGCTTCAGGTCTCCAGGACCCAGGACTGCCAGCTCCCTAGGTCAAGGTCAAGGTCACAGTCAAGGTTAGAGTGCTTTCAGAGAACAGAAGAGGGAGCCTTGGGCGACCTGGAGCCTTTCTCTCCCTTTGTGGAGGGCGGATGGGGGAGCAAAGGGTGGGAGGAAGACTTTTTCTTCCACTCTTTTGTGCCTTTTAAATTTTGCCTATATTTCCTATTTCAAAACAAACAAATCAATGTGATATTTTTATTTACAAGGAAAGCGTGAAGGCAGGCAAGTGCGCTGGGGTGGGAGCAGATGAAAGCAGAGGTGAGTAGAAGCCCCTGCTCCCCACCCGCTGGCCTCACTCCGGAGTCACAGAGGGGCTGCAGCGCTCAGAGCCGGCCCCGCCCACCAGGGCAGTTTTAACGGGCCTGGGGCGTGGCTTCGGCTTCAGGAGTTTTGAAAAGCGCCCTTGGTGGGGTTGTTCCGATGTGTAGCTAAGGCTCAGAGCCACCAGCTGGGTGCGGGGCTGGATTCTGCCGGCAGTGAAAGGCTTGGGCAGGGGACAGGGTGGGCTGCGCCGAGGGAGCCGCGGGAACAAAGGCCGGGCTGGAGTGGATGATTTGTGTGGAAAACCCTGGAAGAGAATGGATTTGGGGGCGTGGACGCTTAAACACAAAACAGAACACAGCAGAGCGGAGGGGCCCTGCCTTCTGGGCCCTGGTGTGTCTGATCATTGAGCCTTTTCACAGAGATGTTCAGCCTCCACGGCCAGATCGATCCAAGTCCAAGGGAGTTCATTTGCGGGCTGGTAATAGCCAGGTTTGGTCCCGCGGGGAACCAGCTCTGGGGGCAGAGGCCCGAGCTGCCTTGAACGGCCTGCCCGCCCCCCCGCTTTGTCAGGGATCCCCAAGCCCAAGCTGCAGCCAGCCATGGGCTGGGCATCCTGGGGCAGGTGTCAGGGTCCCCCGCAGTGAGGGAGGGCGGGCAGGATCCAGGCAGGCCAGGCCCTGTGTGACCAGGCCAGGGGCATCTCTGGCCTTCAGAGCTCATCCCTCTGGGTTTGGGATTTGGGGTCCACGGTTCTGCTTTGGTTGCTGGTGGGGCACTGGGGCTGCTTGTTGAGTTGTGGTTGTCCGGGAGGCTCCCAGCAGATTCCAGCAGAGGCTGCCGGGCACTGGTGCACCGGAATCAGCTGGAAACCCACAACCTGAGCCATCACTGCTGCCGCCTCCTGGGGTCTGCTTTAGCAGGAAGTTGGAATCACACATCAGACCCAGGCACTAGCGCACCTGGCATCTTTCCCCCAGGCCAACCTGCCCCCTGGTGTGGGGAATTGTCAGAGCTCCCAGGTGATTGAAATGTGCAGCCAAGGTGGAGAACCACTGGCCTAGGGGATCTAGAACAGACTCGGGTGTACGTGGGAGTTTAGTGGGCGAGGAAAGCAGGATTCTAAGATCAAGAAGACAAGGGGGATGGGGCTGGTACTGTGGAGTAGCGGGTAAAGCCGCCACCTCCAGTGTTAGCATCCCATATGGACGCCAGTTCGAGTCCTGGCAGCTCTATTTCTGATCCAGCTCTCTGCTATGGCCTGGGAAAGCAGTAGAAGATGGCCCAAGTCCTTGGGTGACTGCAGCCACGAGGGAGACCTGGAAGAAGCTCCTGGCTCCTGGCTTTGGATCGGCGCAGCTCCAGCCATTGTGACCAGTTGGGAACCAGTGGATGGAAGACCTCTCTCTCTCTCTCTTTTCCTCTCCTCTCTGTGTGTAACTCTGACTTTCAAATAGATAAATAAATCTTAAAAAAAAAGAAAAAGAAGAAGAAGAAGAAGATGACAAGGGATAAATTTCAGGGAGCAGACAGATCTGCAGGCTGTACATTTGGGAATAAATACAGGTAGGTCTTTCTTCCCGGCCCAAACAAAAATACATTCCGTATGGATTCAGATGTAAGAATAAAAATCACAAAATTGCCACACAGACCGTATTTTCGTGATTGTGGGGTGAGGAAGTCATTTCAAGCCATGCCACAGAAGGCAGCTGCTTGGCCCCAAGGTTAGGCCGCCGCTGTCCCACGTTGGAGGGCCTGGGCTTTGCTGTCCAGCTGCAGCTCCCCGTCCTGCTTCCGGCACAGAAAGCTCAGGTAGTCTCCCCCGGGGGAGACCTGATTTCGGTCTGGTCTGGTTCCTGTTGTTGCCGGCATTTTGGGACTACATCAGCAGACGGGAGCTGTCTCTCTGTCTCTCAGATAAATATGTAGAAATGAACAAACATGACACAAATCTTGGAAGCCACAAAGGAAAAGATTGACAGATTGGCTGTCCCTCAGTTTAAAACTGTTTGATAAAATAAACAATGAACAAAGATCAAGACACAGAACATGTTAGGGGAAGCTATTGGCAACCTATAAAACAAACCCAGGGTTAATACCCACGAGATATTAACTATGCTTCCGAATTAATAAGAAAAAACGTCCAATTAAAAATGGGCAAGTGTTAGGAAGAAGTAAGTGTCAGAAGGAGAAATACACAGAAAAAGAAGGAGAAATATACAGAAAAATATAGATGTATATGCCAATAAATACATAAAAAAGTTCAACTTCATTAATAGTGAAATAAGAGTAAGTTAAATAACGTGTTTGCCCATCTAATAAAAAGAATACAAAGATAGGCATTGTCTGTATCAGGGAGGCTGGGGAATGGGGGAGATCACAAATATTGTTGGGGAGGACTTTGGAAGAGGGCAAAAGTTTGATCACCAAATTTTCAGTTGTACCTAGCTGGTAATCCCACTCCTAGGGATCTGTCTTACAGAAACAACAACCAAGATGCTTAGAGCAGCCTAGTTTTTAATATCAAAAAATGGAAAAGAACCAAAACTTCTAACAATCCCTACAAAACCCCAACCATAAAGGAGCGGTTGGATACATTATAATCCACGTGGACCACCGATGGCCGAGACACCATTAGCGCTCTGGGTACGGGCCCAGGGAGATGTGCACAGATGTTAGACGAGACAATGGTTGATCTAAGGCTGTTAGTACCCACAGTGTCTTGGGGCAGCAGTGGGCAGGGGGATTAGTCAATGATGGCTAACAGCCTACCACGACTCACTTTTGGCATCACGACAATTCGAATTTCTGGAAAAATGGAAGAAGATTGCAGGTGACACCATACAGAATCTTTGGAGGGCCCACGCTCTGCTACCTGCGCAAGAGAACACTGAGATTTGTCCTCCAGCGTTGGTTATTAGGGGAGTGGTTACAGCTGGCGTGGGCGCAGTTCTGTAGCCCTGGCACCATTCTACGTCCTTTCTTCACATGGGGGACTCCAGAGCTGAGTTCCAATCCTAGCCTTGCAGTGGGTAAATAAAGAGCCCACTTTAAATGCAGCGGCCTTGGAGAGGCGCCGCCCACTTCACGCACACAAAACCCCTCCAGGATCCACTGCCAACCTGGAGTCGCTTCCTCTAACCCGCATAATGTAGATGGCAAGTTTCAACTCAGCTGATTGGCTCTGCAATCAACTTTCCCAAGATTTATTCATGGTTTGGTCTCAGATTTTTCTATTCTTGAATCCTAGGGCAACTCACGGGGTGTTGAAGTCTTCCAGGGCCAAGTTGATGACTTGCCAGTGTCAGTCGTCCAGCCCCACGTGACCCACCGCGGCCTCTGACTGCACGTGCCATTTCAAATACTAACTTGGGGCTTCTTGTCTTGAAGGGAGGGGGAGGAATTAACTTCAAATGTGGCTCTTGAGAAATACATAAAACATGAGCTGAGCTTTTCATGGAAAAGTCACCTTCTTATAAACTCCGCCAGGCATGCCTGGGACAGCAGATTTAATCCCCTCCTTTTTTCAAATTCAAGAGCAAATATTGGTTTACCCTTAGCCAGATGACCTCTGGCCCATTTTTTGTTGCAATAGAACAATAGCAGGTGCTCCAGTGCAAAAGAGAGGATTGGCTGAGCCAACTGGGGTTATCTTACTGTAGCTCCTTAGGCAAATGAATGCTCTGGTTTGAAGTGGCCTTTTCCCAGGGAAGAATCCTTTAGCAAAGGAAGGAACCTGCAAGTGTGGAATTTCAGGAAGCTGGGCAGTCCTCAAGGCGGGGTCTCTCAGGCATTTCTGTGCTCAGCACTGGGCTGACTACATATGGAAAAGGATGACTGGGGGCCAGTGTTGTGGCATAGCAGGTAAAGCTGCCGCCTGCGGTGCTGGCATCCCATATGGGCGCCGGTTCGAGTCCCAGCTGCTCCACTTCCGATCCAGGTCCCTGCTGTGGCCTTGGAAAGCAGTAGAAGATGGCCCAAGCCCTTGGGTTCCTGCACCCAAGTGGGAGACCCAGAAGAATCTCCTGGCTCCTTGCTTCGGCTCGGCACAGCTCCGGCCATTGCAGCCAATTGGGGAGTGAACCAGTGGATGGAAGACCTCTCTCTCTCTCTCTCTCTCTCTCTCTGCCTCTCCTCTCTCTGTATAACTCTGACTTTCAAATAAATAAATCTTAAAAAAAAAAAAAAGAAAAGGATAACTGGTTGATTTGGGATGTTGATGTAATTAATCACATCTGTTTCAGAAGATTCCAGAAAACTGGATCCTCTGTGGAGGGCACATCTGATCTGGCTGTGCAAACATCGACGCTCTGGTTCACTCGCCAGCTTGTGTTAGAGCGTGGACCCGGAAGATCAGGCTGCCTGGCCTTTACTCTGGCTTTTGCCTGCTTCTTGAGCAAGGTGCTGAAGTCCTCTGTGGCTTGGTTGCAAGAAAGGAATGGGAATAATAACGCCTTCTCTAGAGAATTGTCGCAAGATTCAAATGAATGAATGGAAAATCAGAAAGATACCTTGACAATATTTTAAAAACAAAGAACCTCATATGAGGAACCATTCCTGGAGGCAACTTACTCCACAGACTCTCAAAGGATCACATTAAATCATATGAAGTACCTATAAGAATTTTTTTAAAAGATTTATTTATTTATTTGAAAGGTGGAGTTACAAAGGGGCAGAGGCAGAGAGAGAGAGAGAGAGAGAGGCCTTCTATCCTCTGGTTCATTCCCCAAATGGCCACAATGGCAGGAGCTGAGCTGATCAAAGTCAGGCACCAGGAGCTTCTTCCAGGTCTCCCAAGTGGGTTCAGGGGCCCAAGAACTTGGACCATCTTCTACTGCTTTCCCAGGCCATAGCAGAGAGCTGGATTGGAAATGGAGCAGCCGGGACTTGAACCGGTGCCCATATTGGGCTCTGAGTGGGAGAGGCGTGGCAGGTGGTTGGTAGGCGGGGTTCCTGGAGGCAGCACCTTGCAGGAGTGGGAGAACAGGGTGAGGCAGAGACAGGCGTTGGACAATGAAGCTGTTCAACAGCTGTCTAATGCACTGGCGGCAGCTTTACCCGCTACACCACAGTGCTGGCCCTATTTTTTTTTTTTAAAGATTTATTTATTTATTTGAAAGTCAGAATTACACACAGAGAGAAGGAGAGGCATAGAGAGAGAGAGAGACAGGGTGTGATTTGAACACATACCTATATAAGTTTTTTATATGAAAAGGATCATTGCCATGGGCAAAGGATGAGGTATGACTGAGACCAATCACTACCAGGAAAAACATCAGCTTCGCTTATTTCACACACTAAAATAAGTCCCAGATGCTTATCAGATTTAAATGTAAATAAGCAAATAATAATGAGTGTGGAATAATTTGATCTTCACTGTGTGAGATCTTCCTAAACATACATGTAAAGACACAAACTATGCAAGAAAAAAAGATTGATCTAACTGAATACAGTTTTGAAAATTCCCTAAGGCAAGGGTACGAAAACAAAGTTGAAAGTCTAATGATGAAATGATCAGACTACTTAGAATCTGTATGGCAAGGAGCAAAGAGCCCTGACACTGACCTGGAATGAAGACACGGGGCAGGCATTGGACCCCACAGTTGAGGAGCCCCGGGGCCTCACACCACAGGGCCTGGGTTCAGTCCCCAGCCCCAGCTCCTGCAGCTCCCAGCTCCTGCGAACCTTGGAAGCCCTTGGGGATGGCTCAAACGCCTGGGTTCCTGCAGCCCATGGGGGCGCCTGGCCTGGCTCCTGGCTTTGGCTGGCAGGGGACATTGTGGGCGGTGGGGGCATGAACCTGTGGGCAGGGGCTCCCTCTTTGTCTCTCTGCCTCTCAAATGCATAACTAAAGATGTTAAGAAGATGAAAGAGTAAGGGATATGAAAAGGCAGTTCAGACATAGGTGGCCAACACATGTACAAAACCATTCACCTTTGCTAAAAGATAACTTCAGATTAAACTAGCCGTTTCTTCTCTTACCAACAGCTCTAGATTGAAAGTACTGATGAAGGCAGGGAGAAACGGGAGTTCTCAGGCTGAGAGAAAATTGTGGCCCCTCTGCTTGGTGGGCAAACGGAACAGGTTCTATCAAAATGCTTAAAATCACGCTTCCATTTGTCAGCCAGCAATTCCCCTACTGCGACTTTATCCTGATGAATTGATAATTAAAACAAGAGCTGGCTCTTTGAAAGGAGTGACAAAATATATGAAGTGACTTCAGAAAATTTATGGAAAATGGGAGTAAGAGACACATTTATTTTGGTGCAAAAAAAAAAAAAAAAAGGAAATCTATGCATGAAGGAGAGTTCTTTAAAAAGTTCATAGGATATGGATGCTGGTTCGAGTCCCCACTGCTCCACTTCCTATCTAGCTCCCTGCTAATGCACCTGGGAAAACAGTAGAAGATGGCCCAAGTCCCTGGGCTGCTGCACCCACGTAGGAGTCCCGGAAGACACTCTTTTTTTTTTTTTGACAGGCAGAGTGGACATTGAGAGAGAGACAGAGAGAAAGGTCTTCCTTTTGCCGTTGGCTCACCCTCCAATGGCCGCCGCAGTAGGCACGCTGCGGCCGGCGCACTGCGCTGATCCGATGGCAGGAGCCAGGTGCTTCTCCTGGTCTCCCATGGGGTGCAGGGCCCAAGGACTTGGGCCATCCTCCACTGCACTCCCTGGCCACAGCAGAGAGCTGGCCTGGAAGAGGGGCAACCGGGACAGGATCGGTGCCCCGACCGGGACTAGAACCTGGTGTGCCGGTGCCGCGGAAGACACTCTTGGCCCCTAGCTTTGGATCAGCCCAGCTTTGGCCACTGTGGCCATTTGGGGAGTGAACCAGCAGATGGAAAACCTCTACTGATCTCTCTCTCTGTCTCCTCCTTTCTCTGTAACTCTATCCTTCAAATAAAATAAATTTTTGAAAAATATTTTTCAAAAATATTTATTTATTTGAAAGTCAGAGTTACAGAGAGAGAGAGAGAGAGAGAGAGAGAGTCCATCCACTGGTTCACTCCCCAATCGGCTGCAACGGCCGGAGCTGTGCCCATCCCAAGCCAAGAGCCAGGAACTTTTTCCAGGTCTCCCACGCAGGTGCGGGGGCCCAAGGACTTGGGCCATCTTCCACTGCTTTCCCAGGCCATAGCAGAGAGCTGGATTGGAAGAAGAGCAGCCGGGTCTTGAACCGGCGCCCATATGGGATGCCGGTGCTTCAGGCCCTGCAGGGCATTAACCAGCTGCACCACAGCGCTGGCCCCAGTAAATAATATTTTTTACAAAGTTAAATAAATTGATCATAGATGTGGCTGGCATTGTGGAACAGTGAGTTTAGCCGCTGCTTGCCATGCCGGCAACCAGAATCAGAGCACAGGCTCAAGTCCTGGCTGCTTCTCTTCCGATCCAGCTCTCTGCTAATGAGCCTGCGAAGGCAGCCAAAGACGGTCCTGGCCTCCTAGGAGACCATGATGAAGTCCCAGGGTTTTGGCTTTGGTCTGGCCTAACCCCGGCCGCTGAGGTCATTTGGGGAATGAACCCAGAGATGAAAGATCTCTCTCTGTCTCTCTGTGTCTCTTTCTCTGTTACACTGCCTTTCATATAAATAAAATAGTTCTAAAAAAAAAAAAAAGTTCACAGACAATAGGCCTTATAAGACAACTATGCATGGCTTTCAAATTTTTTTGCATCGAAACAAGCTCATCTTTGCCTTCCATTTTCCACGAACTTGCTGAAGTGCCCCTGAACAAACTTCCGGCAACTCTAACCACAGGAGGAAAATGAGAGACCAGAGTGAGGGGGGAGCAGAAGCCCCAGTGCACAGGAGATGAACAGGGGCGGGCATACGCCACACGCAATTTCATGGCAGTACGTTAGGAACCTCTTAATGCAAAGGCTAATTTCCAACACATTCCTAAACTGCCCGGCAGGGGGGCAGGGCCACCTGGGACCCTCATTTGTTTGACAAAAACCGGCCCCCCAGGAAGCCAGGCAGGCAGACTGAGCTCCTCCTGTCCGGTTGTGCTGAGTCAGCTTTCCTTTCTTCCTGGCAAAACCTAAGTTCATTAAATAAATAAGTAGAAAGGAACCTCTTGCAGGCAGCACGCGCCAGTGTGTCCGGACTGCCCTGGGCCGATGACATCACCTGACAGGAGCTGCGGTGGCCCCCTCCCAAAGCCACAAACTGGCTCAGCCGCCTCTGTGGGCCTCCTCGGTCACCCATGGGCTCTGCCGCGGGGCGAGGCCGTGACCTTGGGGCGCACTTCCAGGTGAAGCGTGGGCACCCAGGCGCGCCCGGCTGCTGGTGTCAAGCGCCGGCCCTGAAAGCCAAGCCTTGTTTTCAGGGGTCCTGCTGGCTCGGAGCACCCAGAGATAACGGGCTCCCCCGCGGCGGGGGGGTGCATCTGCCTGGAGCTTTAACAGCTGTGAACCTGTGCCCTGAGGACCTCGTCACGGGTGTGGTAAAAGGAAAGCTGCCGTGCGGGCGTTCCCGCATACACGCTTTGCTCTGACATGTCTAATTCAGCCCGTAAACACTACCAGATGTGCAAATCCCGACTGCACAGTGGGTTTCCAAACTATGTCTTTTTAATTCGCTCTCCCTTCCTCTCCTCCTCCTCTTCCTCTTCTCTTCTTCCTCTTCAACTCCTTCTCCTCCTCCTTCACAGAGAGAGACAATGAGAGAGAGAGAGACTGTAAGGAATGGCTTACATGGCTACAAAGGTTGGCAAATGCCACATCTCTAGCGCTGAGCAGCGAGCTGATGCCCCAGGGAAACTCAGTGCTGCAGCTCAAGTCCCAGGCAGGGTGGAAGCAGGATTCCCTTCACCTGATGGGTTGAGGCTCACCATCCGTGTTACAGAATGTGATCTGCTCTAGCAGTATCTGTTGATTGAAACGATGATCTCCTCTAAAAAGGATTTCCTTGTCAATACCCAGACTGCTGTTGGGTATGAGGGTCAGGTTGACATAGAAAATGCAGCAGCCCGTGGGGACTGGGCTCTGAGTGGGAGAGGCGTGGCAGGTGGTTGGTAGGCGGTGCTCTTGGAGGCCACACCTTGGGGGAGTTGGGGAACCGGGTGGAGCAGAGACAGGCGCTGAACAAGGAAGCCGTTTGATGGTGGCCTGATGCACTGGGATCTCAGAAAACTGGGTTGGCTCCCTCATTCCAATTAATTCAAGGCAAGGCGCCTGGGCTTTGTCCCTCTGCGGAGATGAGGCTGCTTCTGGGAGGTGCAGAGCCCCAGAGTGTGAGGATCTGAATGTGTCCCCTCGAATTCACACGTTAGCGGTAGTGTTAGGAGGTGGGGCCTTCAGGCAGTGATGAGGTCACCAGGGTGGAGCCTGCATGGGATTTGGATCCTTGGCCTGAGTGGAGGGCACTGGCACTTGGCGCAGCGGCTAAGTCTCCACTTGGGTGCCTGCATCCCACATCATTGTTTCCGATCCAGCGTCC
Organism: Lepus europaeus; assembly: GCF_033115175.1. NCBI lineage: Eukaryota > Metazoa > Chordata > Mammalia > Lagomorpha > Leporidae > Lepus > Lepus europaeus. Next base: position 20,575,891 of record NC_084838.1, on the reverse strand, counting down.
TGCGCCCTGGAAGGGAGCAGATGATGGTGCAAGTGCTTGGGCCCCCACCACCCACGTGGGAGATCTGGCCAGTGCTCCTGGCTCCTGGCTTCAGCCCGGCCCAGCCTCAGCTGCTGCAGGCATTTGGGGAGTGAACCAGAGGATGGAAGACCTCTCTCTTTCTGTGTCTCCTTCTCTCTACCTTTTAAATGAAATGAAAAATACATAAATAAGCGCCAGTTAAAAGGGCTTGAGGGAGTGTGCTTGTTCTCTGACGATCTTCTGCCAAGCGAGGGTGCAGCCAGAGACACCACCTTGGACTGCAGAGCAACCTCCAGCTGCCTCGGAGTCTGTGGGGACCTTGGTCTGGGACTTTCCAGCCTCTAGAGCTGTGGAAAACCAATTCCTGCACCTTACAAATTAATTGACCCAGCTACAATGTTTCGTTATAGCAGCACAGGTGAATGAAGGCAGAGAGAGTGCTAGAACTGAGCTGCCAGTCACCATCTCATCCCAGCACTCCAGGGCCAGGCAGGCTCTCGCCCAGAAGGAGCCACAGTCAACCTCTCACTTTACCCATCATGCAACCTTGGAAAGGTGCCACGGTTATCCCCATTTCACAGATGAAAAAAATCGAGGCTCAGATCAGCGGAATAACTCACGAACACTCACAGGGCTAGGTGACGGAAGGGCTAAGATTCAAATTCAAGACAGGTTCACAACTAGTGCAAGCCGCTTAACCACTCAGCTCCAGAACTGGGACCTTTCACCGGGGTTTACCCACAACAGAGGTCCCAGTGACGGGGTTGTGTTAGTCAGGGTTCTCGAGAGATACAGATTCTGGAGGTCATGTTCTAGACGCCTAAAGGGGGATTTATTAGGGGACTCGGCTCACATGACCACTCCAGGGAGAAATCCCACAATGTGCTTTCAGCAGGCAGGAGACCCTGGGGGACCGGTAGCCTGGTTCGGTCCGAGTCCAAGGGCCTCAGGACCAGGGAAGCCAAGGGTGTGACTTGCACTTTGAGGCTGGAAGCTGAGGGCCAGGCAGCGGGCTGCAGGTGTGATCCTGGAGGGCAGCGAACAGCGGCTGCTCGCCGAGGCAGGGGTCCAGTGTGTCCCGGCTCTCCCAGAGAGAGTCCAGCCTGCCTTCAGTGTTCAGGATCTTCAGACCCCCAGCCCGCTGATGGTGTCCATGCACACAGAGCTTGGGTCTCCCGCCTCGCCCATGCAGACGCACTTGCAAACACTGTCCCAGCAACACCTGATCAGTGCTCGTGCCGGTTTCTAGGTTTCTGACCTCCACCCGGTCAGGTTGACACCAGAAAACCAACCATCACAAGGACTTGCACTTTTCTCGTCGTCGGTTAGACTGGGGAATAGCCATGCTTGGCAGCTGGGTAAGGCACGCATATGGCTTAGAAGAAAGGAGACAGCTGTTAGGGATTAGAAAGAAGGGGACCCTCGTTTTGGGGCTCTCATTTTTGCCCCTGACCCTCTGCGGGAGATGCTGCTGGTGTTCGTGCTGCCTCCCCCAATCTCGCTCCTATGCAGCTGCAACAGGAGCGGGCTGTCGCCACGTTCACTGCACGTGACCTACCACCAAGCCGCCCCCTCCAGCGCCTGCTGGGGCTCTCCCGCATTTTTGGCCTCGCTCTTCCGTCCTTTGGAAGGGACGATTCTGCGGCTCCCGCAGAAAGCTCCCTCAGTCTCCTTGAATTGAGGTGTAGCCGCCCCCATGGAAACCCTGTGCCATTCCACCCACTCCCTAGCTTCCCCGCTCTCCCTGTCTCATGCTCTCCACTCCTCGTGCCTGGATGGCGACATCGCTCTCTGCCCAAAGGAACTCCTTGTCCCCAAGTCCTTGCCGCAGGTTCCCTTTGCCTCTCCGCCCACCCAGACAGCAGTGGGCGCCCTTCTAGCTTGCCCTGTGAGCCACTTCCCACTCTGCGTTACCAGGGTCTGTCCAGATGGCCGTCTTTCCCACTGCTGCTTACTCCACAGAAGAGAAGGGATCCAGCTGTCCTATCTCAGGACACAGCAGATGTGGCACTCGATAGGTGCCTCGGTAGGTGCTGTGGAATGCCTGAATAGGAAGTGGGTAAAAATTCAACATGATAAAAGATGGGGTAGAAGGGAGCTTTCTCAACAGGATAAAGGTCATCTGTGGGAAATCCTCAGCTAACATCACACTTCACACTGAACAACTGAACGCTCCCCCACCTCCACTCCCTCCACCCAGCCGGGGATCATGAACAATAAAGGATGCCCACTTCTATTGTCACTTCTATTCATACTGGAAGTTCGAGCCGGGGCAATGAAGACAAGTTTTTTTTTTTTTTTTTCCAATGTGAAAAGGATTGAGTATTTTTTTGGTGGACAAATAAAAACTATACATATTTATGCTATACAACATGTTGTTTTGAAATATGTATACGTAGGGGAATGGCTGAATACGACTAATTAAAATGTGCATTACCTCACATACTTATTCTTTATGTGTGCTGGGAACACTTAAAATCTACATCTTAGCAATTTTCATGTATACAATATACTGTTATTAACTGCAGTCAACTTGAAAGAACAGTTTGTTAAATGAAATAAAAGGCATTCAAATTGCAAAGGAAGAAGTGAAATTATATTCACCATTGATAAGATATAGAAAGCTGTAAAGTTTCAATCTATAATTATTAAAGCTAATAAATGAATTCAGCAAAGTTACAGGAAAAAAGACCAAATACAAAAGTCATTTGTACTTCTATATAGTAACAATAAACAATCCAGAAAAGAAATTGAGAGAACAGTTCCACTTAAAATATCATCAAAAAGGAAAATAAAAAAACACAGCAATAAGCTTCGCCATGGAGGTACAATGTTTGTACACTGAAAGCCATAAGACACTACTGAAAGAAATTAAAGAAGATCTAAACTATGGCATCCCATGTTCATGGATCAGCAGATTTAACATTGGTGAGATATCTATTTTCCTTGAAGCAATCTATAGATTCAGTGTAATCTCTATGGGAATCTCAAGAGTTTTTTTTTTTTTTGCAGATATGAAAGGGCTAATTTTTTTTTTTAATTGACAGGTAGAATTATAGACAGTGAGAAAGACAGAGAGGAAGGTCTTCCTTCTGTTGGTTCACTCCCCAAATGTCTGCCACGGCTGACATTAGGAGTTCAGATCAGTGGTGCACCGATCTGAAGCCAGGAGCCAGGTGCTTCTCCTGGTCTCCCATGTGGGTACAGGGGCCCAAGTTAGGCCATCCTCCAATGCCCTCCCGGGCCACAGCAGAGAGCTGGACTGGAAGAGGAGCAACCAAGACTAGAACCCAGTGCCCATATGGGATGCCAGCGCCGCAGGCGGAGGATTAACCAAGTGAGCCATGGCACCTGCCCCAAGGCTGATCTTTATCTTCAAACAAAATTGCAAAGAATCCTGAATATCCAAAACAATTTCGAAAAAGAACAAAGTGCTTCCTAACTTTAAAACTTATTCCAAGCCACAATAATCAAAAGAAGTAGGTTGCCAGTGTAGACCTGTAGACCAGTGGAATGGAACTGAGAGCCAGAAACTAGCCCACACTCTAGTCAACAAGGATATCAAGACCTTTTTGGGAAAGACACGCTTCTTCAACACATGGTTCTGGGACAACTGAATCCAAAATGCAAAAGAGATTGCACCTCTTCTCACACCATAACAAAAATTAAAAATGAGTGAAAGACCTAAAGAGAAGAACCCACACTTATTAGAAAAAAACAGGGACAAATGTTCACGAGCTTGGATTTGGTAATGGATTTTTAGATTTGACTGCAAAAGTAGAAGCTAGAAGAGAAAAACATGGGTAAACTGTAATTTGTCAAAATTACAAGTATTTGTGCACCAAAGGACAACATAAAGAAAGTGAAAGGCAACCTACATTATGGAAGAAAGTAGTTGAAAAGTGTATACCTGATAAGGGAATTATATCCAGAATATATAAAGAACTCCTAAAATTCAACAACAAAAAGACAATGCAATTTTTAAATTAATTAATTAATTAATTAATTTTAAGATTTTATTTGTTTATTTGAGAGGTAGAGTTACAGACAGTGAGAGGGAGAGACAGAGAGAAAGGTCTTCCTTCCATTGGTTCACTCCCTAAATGGCAGCAACGGCTGGAGCTGCACAGATCCGAAGCCAGGAGCCAGGTGCCCCTTCCTGGTCTCCCACATGGGTGCAGGGACCCGTGAGAGAAATGCAAATCAAAACAATGAGCTGCCACTTTATACCTACCAGGATGGCTGTGATATTAGTACTACCAATGATAAAAGAAAAATAACAAGTATTGTTTAGGATGTGGAGAAACTGGCATTTTCATACACTGCTAGTTGAAATGTAAAATGGTGCAGTTACTGTGGGAAACAGTTGACTGTGCTTTGAAAAATTAAGCATGGGGCCAGCGTTGTGGGGTAATGGGCTAAAGTGCCACCTGCAAACCCAGAATCCCATACGAGCACTAGTTCAAGTCTGGGCTGCTCTACTTCTGATCCAGCTCCCTGCTAATGAGCTTGGAAAATCAGCAGAAGATGTCCCAAGTCCTTGGGTGCCTATACCCATGTGAGAGACTTGGATGAAGCTCCTGGCTTTGTCCTGGCCCAACCTTGGTTGTTGCTGCCATTTGGGGAGCAGATAAAGATCTGTCTTTGCTTCTCTCTCTGTGTAACTCTGCCTTTCAAATAAATAAAATAGATTTTTTAAAAAAAAATGAAACACAAAACTACCATATGGTCCAGAAATTCCACTCCTAGGTATATAGCCAAACATTTTAAAAAAATAATCAAATGGAAGTTTGTACATATGTCCATAGCAGAACTGTTCATAATAGCCAAAAGATGCATCACGAGATGAATGGGCAAACCCTCTGGGATGTTACTCAGCCTTAGAAACAAATGAAGTCCTGGTGTATATTGCACCTGTGAGCCTGGAAAACCTTATGCGGAGTGAAGGGAGCCGGACACAGAAGAACACGTGCTGTGTGACTCCATTTATACGAACTACCCAGGACAACTAGAACGGTGGTTCCCAGGGGCTGGGAGAGGAGGGAATGCGCAGTGAGTGTTTAATAGGCACAGGGTTTCCCTTTGTGGGGGATGAAAGTGTTTTGCAATTAGATAGAGGTGAGGGTTGGGAAACGCTGTGGACATATTCAATGGAACAGAACCGTTGCTGTGGTTGGGGTATAGTATGCCTGTGCCCCCAGGGGTCATGCACTGGGAACTTGGTCCTCAGTGTGGTGATGTTGGGAGGTCATGGAACTTTAGGAAGTGGGGCCTAGTGCCAGGTCATTCGGTCGTTGGAGGTGCTGCCTTTGGAGGGAGTTAACCCAGATCTTGTGCAACCTGACTTGGTCCCTGTGAGAGAGGGTTGTCACAAAACAGAGAGTGACACCACCCTCTGCCCCACCCCCACCTGCTGTCTCATCACGTGACCTCTCCCGCTTGCAGGCGCTCCCGCCATGGGGGTGCCATCTGATGATGCCAGTCGTCCCTTCCTGCCTTGTACCTGCACCCAGGTGCCACCCAGCTGGGCCCCACACCCTGGGCCTTCCCCGGTGCCCACAGGTCAGCCACCCTGGCTTTGCACAGAGGGACCCCCGTGGTCTTTGTTGGTCCCTATCTGGCAAAGGAAATGAGAATGGTCTCTCATTTTGAGTGCCCTTCCCCCTGGGGGTGCCCCTCAGAGATTGGAGCCAACTGTTGGGCTAGCTCACCCGTGCTTCTGCCACAGGGGTGTGAATATTTGTGAGTGCTCTTGTATTCTCTGTCTACCATGTCAGCAGCACTGTTGGCCTTCGTGCTCACATCCAGAGCTGACTTCCTCATGGAAAGCAAGCATTTTGTGGTGGAGCTGGGCTTAAGGGTCTTATAAAGGCTCCTGGAGATTTCTTCAGGCCTGGTGAGTGTCTTGTCCCAGGAACAGTTGATTCTGAAGGATGTGGTTATCAGAAGACTCTTTAAAATGACAGGGGAAGAGTAAGAGACTGAAAAGCCTCCAACAACCATGGATTTGTGTATTCTGCCATCCTAAATGCTCATAACCCCGGAGCAGGCGGGAGCCCTCACTCACAGGCTATTCAAAGGCTAAAGGATTTCAGGTAAGATCCTCTCCTCTCCCGGCCTCTGGATGCTCTAGGGGCTGGAATTTTATTTAAGGAGAACTTCTCATCCAGCATTCTCATACCTAGGAATTTATCCTGGGGGAAAAATGTTCAACAAAAGCAGAAAGCGATTGAAAACTGCTCAATGTAGAATTATCTACAAAGGCAAGAAGGCCAAGCAAAGAACAGCTCTTGTGAATTGGAAGTCAGGATTATGGAATAATTGACGACAAAATACTAAATTGACATTCAAAACAGTAATCAGGGGGCCGGCGCTGCAGTGCGGCAGGGTAAGCTGCTGCCTGCAGTACCAGCATCCCAGATGGGCACTGGTTCGAGACCCAGCTGTTCCTCTTCCAATCCAACTCTCTGCTAATGCTCCTGGGAAAGCAGCAGAAGATGGCCCAAGTGCTTGGGTCCCTGCCACCCATGTTGGAGACCCGGAAGAAGCTCCTGGCTCCTGGCTTCAGCCTGGTCCAGTCCTGGTTATTGTGGCCCTGTGGAGAGTGAACCAGAGGATGGAAGACCTCTCTGTCTCTGCCTCTCCCTCTCTCTCTGCCTTTCAAGCGAATACATAAAAATGCTAACTTATTAAAAAATAGCAATCGCCATGTGTGTACCCCTCCCTCTCAACACCTCCAAGACTGGGTTGACACTTATTAACACTAAATAATGGCTATTTCCCGAGCGTGGGATCATGGGTGATTTTTTATTTTCCTCTTTTTGCTTTTATGTGCTCCTCAACTTTTCTGTAATGAACATGTATTACTTTTATGCTCAGAAAAAATAAAAGCCATTGAAATGGCCATTAATTTTATAAGGCATACGTGACAAAGAAGGAAATGCTTAAGTGATAATGTAAAATGAGAAAGAAATAGAACATGAAATGAATATTCAAATTGAAACTGGGTTGAAATGGTAACAGACCAAATCCCTGAAAATCACTTTGCCTAATTATCAATTCATTAATAACCAATTCTCTAAAAATTCACCCCCCTGCCTTTAGGTGTTTTTGTGTCTATTGAATTTGTATTCTTTTCTTCCTTTTGCTATCTTGTGACATGTTAAATAGTTTTTGTCCAACTGTCTAGTGTACTTCTGAGTTTTATATTTCTGAGAGATATTTGAAACAATTGCACCATCCCTTGGTCATGGATTGGTTTTATTTTTGTGTGTGTAATTGTCTCCCCCCACCTTTTTTTTTTTAAAGATTTATTTATTTATTTGAGAGGCAAAGTTACAGACACAAAGAGACATAGAGAGAGGTCTTCTATCTGCTGGTTCATTCCCCAGATAGCCGCAATGGCCAGGGTTGGGCCAGTCTAAAGCCAGGAGCCAGGAGCTTCTTCCAGGTCTCCCATGTGGGTTGTAGAGACCCAAGAACTTGGGCCATCCTGTGCTGCTTTCCAGGATCATTAGCAGGGAGCTGAATTATAAGTGGAGCAGCCAGGACTCAAACCAGTGCCCGTGTGGATTACCGATGCTGCAGGTAGAAGCTTAACCTACTACGCCACAGCGATGGCTCCTAATTGTTCTTTTTTAATCTACTTTTGAATAACTTAAGGACTTGTTAAATTACTGATTGAAAATCTTTCTTTAAAACTGAATACTTCTAACACACTGTTTCATGGCACACAAGACACTAGGGACAATCGATTGTAAAGCTCCTGACTTGAGCTTTCCCTAGAATATGTGACACAAGACCAAAGTGACAGATCAAGCAAGATATGGATAGATTTCTAAAAGGTAAAGCACCTTTTCTGAAATGCTGGTGATTTCATCACTATAAAATGCCAAAAAGACAGCAAGCAAGAATAAGATATCCAAATGGATTCAATGCTGGATTTAATTTTAGGTGAATTCATCTTAGGGAAGTGGCCGTAGGTGAATTGATCTATAACCTATAAATATTGAAGGGGAATTGCAAAATATAAAATAAAAATAAGAACTCTGCTGCCTTAGGATGTTGCTAATTTTTTTTATTCAAAATTCTTCTTTATTTATTTTCCTCTCTCCTCACTCTTGGAAGAAGACATCTGAATATCTTATTTCGACAATATGATTGAATCAGAAACCCGAAGATGAGCACTTCTGAGAAGTTCTGTGTTAGGTTGTTTCTCTCGTGAAAGGTAAGAGCTCTATTACTTGTTAGTAGCCCTTGCTACTTTCAAATGAGAGGGCATCCCAGGAGCTGAAGCAGCGCCTTTGCTGGTGGGATGACCGGTAAAAGTCATGACAATCTTGGAAGGGCTACGGCAGAGCTAAGTTGCCTTGCAGAAGAATGAGCGAGAGACTGGAGAATACAGCAATCTGGGAGCTGAAGTCAAAAGCCAGGAAGACTGCGAGGGAAGGGAAGGGCCTGGGGAAGCAGTGGTTTATGATTTTAAAGAGGGATTTGCTGGCTTGGGAGGGACCTCCTGGGGGCTTGTTGTTTGCTGGATGGTGCAACAGACTCCATTTCTATTTCTCTTCCCAAGTCAACAGCAGTCTCTACTTTGTTCATAAATCCTCAGAAATAAGTGGAATTCTCAATGATGAACCAGCAGAACGCTTTAGCCTACTCCAAGACTGACCCAGCACAAAAACCCAGGTTTCCCAGCAGGGCAGGCACCAACACTGTTACACTGGTGATTCCAGCACCTGCACGTGCACACACCAGGAAAGAACTGGGAGGAAAGGAGAGAAACAGAAGCAAACATTTCCTGTGGACAGCTTCATACTAGTCTTGCTAATGTAAAGTAGAAATTATTAGATTTATTTCTACTCAGATTTATCAACAAAAAAAGAATGGAAAATCAGACAAACATTTTTTTAAAAAGGATATTAGATTACTAAAGTTTCTTTTAAAGGAGTCTTTAGAAAAAGTATGAAAAATTTTAAGAGGTCAGAACCATTGTTATTTTCTTTTAATTAAACTGCTGAGTCTACTGTTAATGTCTGCTTAATTTATTTATATTTATTTGATTCCTGATTTTTGGACTTATAAGAATTGTTGTGTTTTTCTTTCTGTCCTTTTCCCCCTTGTATTCTGCCTCCCATTGACTTAATAAAGTTTTCTATTTATCTTCCCCCTTCTGTCCCTGCTGATTAAGAAGATTAGGTTTGATTTATGTTCCTTTGGTGATTATCTTTAAATTTTAATGTATTATTGATGATTAATGTCTCTAATACAACCTAAAGTCATTCGCTATTTCTAGTTACCTTTTGAGCAAGTCAAGGATATTGATATAATTTTTTCACATTTAATAACCAGCTACCCTTGTTACCGCAGTCTTGGTATTTTGTTTCACTTCTGTTTAAACTATAACAAATGGTGTGATTATTATATGAAGTCAATAGTTAATTAAATTTGCCAGTGTATTTTTATGAGTGTCTGTGTTTATCATTGTCTTGGTCCATTTGGGCTGCTATGAGAAAATACCACTGATTGAGTAGCTTTTAAAAAACAACAGGAGGCTGGAAGTTCAAGACCAAGGCAGCAGCAGATTCAGTGTCTGGTTCTGGCTACGTCCTCCCTCTGCGGAAGGGGAGGGGCTGGCCCACTCTCGTGTCTTTTGTAAAGGCAGCACTAACCCCAGCAGTCATCCATTCACCCTCCAAAGGCTGTGCCTCCGACGCCATCACCTTGGGGGCTGGGATTTCACGATCTGAATGTCGAGGGGACACCAACACTCAGACCATAGCAATCAGATTCTCAGATTTCACTCTTTTCTTCCATTTCAAACTTCTTGCTGCCAAGCTGTGGGCGGCCCGTGGTACATCTGTGGACTGATGGATATAGATGTGTATAGATGGCTAGGTTGGTAGCTGCTTTCCTCAGCACTTTAAAATTAATTCTTCCATTTTCTTTTCTTTTTTTTTTAAAGATTTATTTTATTTATTTAAGAGACAGAGCTCAGACAGAGAGAGGGAGAGACAGAAAGAGAGGTCTTCCATCCATCTGCTGGTTCACTCCCCAATTTGCTGCAACAGCCAGAGCTGAGCTGATCTGAAGCCAGGAGCCAGGAGCTTCCTCTGGGTCTCCCATTTGGGTGCAGGGGCCCAAGGACTTGGGCCATCTCCTACTGCTTTCCCAGGCCATAGCAGAGAGCTGGGTTGGAAGTGGAGCAGCCTGGACTAGAATTGATGCCCATATAGGATGCCAGCGCTGCAAGGCCAGGGCTTTAACCCACTGTACCACAGCTCTGGCCCCTCTTCTATTTTCTTTAACTTTTAATTTAGTTCATGAGAGCTGGCTCTAAGCACAATTTGTTTCCTGGTAGGTTTTAAGGTTTTCTCTATGTCTAATGTGTCCAGCAGTACGTACTGTCTAACGTGTCCAGCAGTGTGCACTGTCTAATGTGTCCAGCAGTATGTACTGTCTATGTGTCCAGCAGTATATACTGTCTATGTGTCCAGCAGTATGTACCATCAATTTTAGAACTCACCTTTCTTCAGTAGTGGGAAATTAATAGTCATGAGCTCATTGAATATTATTTTTCCTCTCTTTCCTTTTCTGTCTTCTTGTGGCTATTCTCTTAGAAGGATGTAGGACCCTGTAAATCCATCCTCTCCACCTCTTAGCTGTTCATTGCTCGCTCTCTTTCTCTCTCTCTGTATAATCTGCTTTATTGTGCTCTGTTCTAGATGGATTCCTAACATTGTCTTCCTAATCCTAATTTTTCTCTTCTGTGCTATCCACTACAGAGTTTATCTCTCCATTGCTTCTGTTGTTTATAATTTGAACATTGTGTTCATAATTTAAATGGCTGTTTTCATTTCTAGATTTATGATTGGTCCTTTTTCACCTCTACTTGTTCTTGTTTCATTTCTACCAACACTTGTTTCACAATTTCTTAGTCCTTTGTGAGAGACGGTAGCCTTCCATTATCTCATTGAGAACCCTAAGCATGCTTAATTACAAAGCCTTTTTCAGATTGGTTCATAATGAATCCTTATGTCAGTTTTGATTGCAGTTAAATAATACATCTTGCTATTTTGTTGTCTGTCTTAGGACTAGTTCCCTTCCTGTGTTTTTTTGCTGAGATATAGTTCATATGCCATAAGATACACTCTGCTCTAATTCTCACTCCATTCATTGCTTTATAGCTGAATAATATTCCAGGGTGTGGATAAATCACATGTTGTGTATCCATCCACGGACTGAGGGGCATTTGTGCTCTCTCCAGCTTTTAGACACCATGAGTGCTGTTATAAATAGTTGTGTACAACTCATTTTGGGGCATATTTTTTCTCCTGCCTACAAAAGTAGGCTGTTAAGCCTCTCTAGTGAATTTTTCATTTCAGTTATTGCACTTTTAAACTCCAGGATATCCATCTGGTTGCTTTTCATAATTTCTATATTTCAATCAGTATTAATATGCATTGGTAGAAGTGTAAATTGACAAAATTTACCCCTTTTATTCTTATACTTATCTTTAGTTTGGATATAGTTTCTTTAGCTCACTGAAGATATTTGAAATAGATGATTTAAAGTATTTGTCTAGTAAGACTAGAGTCTTGAGGCTGGCATTGTGACAGTGTCATAGCCATATGGGTGCTGGTTCAAGTCCCACTGCTCTGCTTCTCATCCAGCTCTCTACTATGACCTGAGAAAGCAGTAAAAAATGGCCTGAGTGCTTGGGCCCTTGCTACCCACATGGGAGACCTGGAAGAAGCTCCTGGCTTTGGCTTGTCCCAGTCCCTGCCATGCAGACATTTGGGGAGTGAACCAGTGGATGAAAGATACCTCTCTCTCTCTCTCTCTCTCTCTCTCCCCACCCCTCACTGTATCTCTGCCTTCAAGTAAAATAAAATCAACAAATAAACCTTTAAAAAAAGAGATTAGCTTCTTATCTTCCTTGGAGACAGTTTCTATTGATTGTCTTTTTCTTGTATACAGGCCATAATTTGTTTCTTTGCATGCCTCATAATATTTTGTTGAAGACTAAAATTTTTTAAAGATTTATTTTATTTATTTGAAAGGCAGAGTTACAGAGAGAGACAGAGAGACAGAGAGCAAGAGGTCTTCCATCTGCTGGTTCACTCCCCTAAATGGCTTCAACAGCCAGAGCTGGGTGGATCTGAAGTCAGGAGTCAGGAGCTTCCTCCAGGTCTCCCACATGAGTGCAGGGCCCCAAGCACTCGGGCCATCTTCCACTGCTTTCCCAGGTCGTTAGCAGAGAGCTGGATAGGAAGAGGAGCAGCCAGGAATAGAACCGGCTCCCATATGGGATGCTGGTGCCACAGGTGGAGGTTTAGCCCACTATGCCACAGCGCCGGCCCCTTCGTATGTTTCTGAAGTGTGATTTAGAGGGTCATCTTGGGAAAGCTCATTCTTTCTTCTTGCATGCCTCCTCGTCTAGCAGTTGTTGATCTAAAATGAGTAACAGAGAGAGACAGACTCTCCAAAACAAAGATATATATTTTTTCTGGATTACAGAATATGCATGCTATAGAGAATCATGGCTGCATTCAAAGCTGCTGGGGACAAAGTGATGTTTTCAATACAAGGAAAAGATCTCTATTTAGCTTGTTTTGAAATACACTTTATTGGTTCATTGCAGGGGTGGGTGATTATTCACTGGTAATGTCCGCTGTTGCCGGAGACTTGGCTTTATAGGAGTAACTTATCTGAAATGTTTGCAGCTCCAGAGATCCCTGTAATTGCTCATACAGAGGCCTGTGGGCGTGAGAGCCCACCCTGCATGGCTTCTTGACTCTGCTTTGTTTGAGTTTAGCATTAGTAGGACTCCAGATGGACTGACAACTTTCACACAGTTCTGTGGCTGTCTCTGCCCAGCCCTCTGGGACCCTTAGTTCAGAACCAGGTCCTACATTAGCAGTCTACACCGCAGGTCAGCAGCTTGGTTGCTGTCCTGTTTGTAAGGCTCTGTCCTCCTCGCCTCCCAGGACCCCAGCTCCCTAAGCTGAGTTTCACATAAAATGTAACCAGGCGCCATCAAGAAACACATCAGCTCTCTTTCACAAGCCAAGGGTACCACTCAAGCCCTTGGTTTGGAGCAGTGATCCTGCATCCAGGACCCACCCAAGTTGGAGGCTGGTGCTCCTGCTGCAACCCAGAATCCACATTCCCACTCGGTTTGCCTCCCAGCCTCAAGCCCAGAGGATTTCAGCCCCCTTATCCCACTTCTCATTTCTGGTCCATAAGCATTCTTTTCCTTGTTTTTGAGCAGGACCAGGTCTTGCTGATTTTTCCTCTTTGTACTTTTTATTGTTGCTGTGTGTTTGGAGTCAGAGGACTGGGGGTTGTAGGGGAAGGCGAAGTGTGAATGAATGATGTCATCTTGACCATGGAGTGATGCACCACACGATGATGTCACTGTCAGGTTGTGGACACAGCCCTGGTACCGGGTGACGTGGTGGCTGCCGGGAAGTCTTGGCACAACACACATTACTCACTGTGTTTGTCTCCCTGTTGGTGTAGACAAATGTACTGTGCTTCCAGAGGTAGAAAAGCACAGGACACGGACGTATGTCACGTAGACAGCATTTGACAGTGCTCACGGTGGCTGTGTTACTGCTCGATGTCTTTCCATCCTATCCTCTTGTCGCTATTGTAGACTATACGCCTCCTGTTTACAGAAGAAAAGTTTGCTGTCGACCAATATTCTGCGTTAGGCCAGCAGCAGCCTCCTACAAGTCTGCTGTGTCTTTTGACTGCATACGGAGGCCATGTGGAGTGACTGGCCTGCACCGTTCAGGTTGGGGTAACTCCGCTTTGCGATACTTCCACCACAATGAAATTGCCCAGTGATGCATTTCTCAAGACATATCCCCCATCATTAAGGGATGTGTGGCTATACATGTAAGCTCTGCCATCATGTAAAGTTTTAAACCGTGTTCCAATCTGTTGACTCTGTGTCCTCATAGATGAGGAAATTGGCTTTAAATGACTTAATATACAATGCATGCACGCACATTGGGGGCAGCACCCCTGCATATGTTTCTTTGACAAAGCTACTTCTGACACTTGCAAAATTGTATAAATACCCCAAGCATGTATCTTGACGTAGCCCCCAGGAAAACGTAGAAACAAGGCACCAATCACCCCAACAAAGCATTGTCCCTTTTGTTCTGTCAAGCATGTTTTATGAGAATCCTCTGCAAAGGATAGAAATAATTCCTAGAAAAACCATGATCCCAACCAACTTTTTAAAAAAACCATTTATTTACTTATTTGCGAGGCAGAGAGACAGAGAATGAGGCAGGCAGGCAGACAGGCACACAGAGCTACCATCCACCGCTTCACTTCCCAAATCCCCGCAATGGCCAGGGCTGGGCCAGGTTGAAGCCAGGGCCGGGGAATTCTATCCATGTCTTGCACGTGGGTTGCAGGAGCCCAGTTACAGGAACCATCACAGCTGCTTCCCAGAGTTTGCATCGGCAGGCAGCTGGACCCAGAGGAGAAGTCGGGCATCAAATACAGACACTCTGTTATGAGACGCAGGTGTCCCAATAGGCGGTTTAACCCCTAGGTCAAGCACCACCCGAGATCTCATTCAACTTTCATACTTTTACGTGTACTTATGAACCCGGATGAAAAAAGTGTAACTAACGCCCAGCTGAGTAGCGCTTCACCAGCTGGAGGTTGACGGAGTAGTCCGGCCTGATCCAAAGTGGCCAAGTTTTACGGAACTTGGACAAGGTACACATGACATGTTGCGCTAAGCATTGAGGAAGTTACACAAATGAATGGAGAGGGGAGGGGCTCCCGGTCTCCTGGGGAAGTTGTGGGAGCATAGGCCTGAGGCTCAGGTGACTCCCCGCCCCCACCATCTGAGCACAGACTTCGCCACACTGCTGAAGACCCAGCTCCGAGGAAAAGCTCATGGGCTTTAAGTCAAGTTTTCCCATTGGCTTCTCATGGATCAACTTGGTGTTCAGGTGGGGACATGGTTTGGAAGGATATGGAAATGCAGTTATTTTATAAATCTATGTATGTATATTTATTTGAAAGCAGAGAGAGAGAGAGAGAGAGAGAGGAGAGAGAGAGAGAGAGGGAGAAAAGAGAGAGATTCACTGGGGGCTGGGCCCAGGCAAAGCCGGAAGCCTAGAAGTCGTTGTGAGTCTCCCATGGGGGAGGCAGGGGTCCAAGCACTTGAGCCATCACCTGCTGCCTCTCGGAGGCACATTAGCAGGAAGGTGGAGTTGGGAGTGGAAGCGGAACTGGAATCTCGTCACGCCAATGTGGGATGCAGGGGTCTCAGGCGACATCTTAACCACAAGGCAAATGTGCAGCTGTTTTGGTGTTGAGAGCTGGATGGGGGCAGACAGTTACAGAGAAACCTCTTCCTAACAAGCGAATCACATCCAGCCTTCTCTTTAGTCTGCAGGTTCTTCCTGGTTTGGGGCTGAGACAGGAGAAGAGGATGAGAGATGCATCCAGGGACAGGCAGGCAGCATTGGCCGGGGCATCCGGAGACCAGCTTCGGAGGCTCTCTGTTCTCAGAGGCCCCTAATGTGGCTCCTCCATCCCCCTGAATCCTGGGGCTGGTGTTGTCTTTGTAGAGCACAATCCAGCCCAGCCACTGACCTGTCTAACACGCTTCCATGACTCTCCATGCCTGCCTAAAAGAGTCCTAACTTGGATACCTCCACAGAAGGCTCCCTTACCGCCTGGACTCTGCCAACTCTTTTGGCTTCTCCCTCTCTCTGCTCTTCCTCCACCCTGAACTTGACCCCAGACATACCCAGCTGCATGTAGGTCTGTGAATTCACCTGACTTCTATGTTTATCCAGTGCCTCTACCTGAAGACAAATCCCTGCTTTTCCATTCTCCATCTGCCATTCCTAAGTAGATGGTGTGGGCTAGGGTGTTGTAGGAACCAGGATTATTCAGAGACCAAATGACAACAGCTCAAGCTACGTAGGAGTTCACCTCTTTCTTACCTGGCTTAAGTCCTGGTTTGCACAGAGGCCCTGTGTACAGGGCTGCCTGTGGTATATAGATCACTCCCTTGCTGTTCTGCCTAGTGAGGACGGATCCTTTATCATCATGGTCCACAGTGGCTGTGTTCGGTACTCATGTGAGGCAGGCTTCCAGGAGGAAGGGTAGCAATGAGTCCTTCAACCCGGAGAAGACCGGTGGGCATGAAGCGCAGGAGTCTGCCTTTTACAGGCATAACACAAGTCACTTTGCATACCCGGGAGCCGGAAGTGACTCACATGGTCACTCAGCAGGGAGGGGAAGAAGTGTAGTTTTTCAATAGTTCAATACAATAGCCATGGCTGGGTCAGGCTAAAGCCAAGATCCTGGAACTCAATCCAGGCCTCCCATGTGGGTGGCAGGGACCCAAGTACTCGATTCATCACCTGCTGCCTCCCAGAGTGCACATCAGCAGGAAGCTGGAGTCAGGAGCAGAGCCAGGCCCTTCAGCAAGTGATGCGGGAGTCCCAAGTGGTGTCTTACCTGCTGTACCAAATGCCTGGCCCACTCCTCCTGTCTGAAATGCCCTAACATTTAGCTCTTCTTCTCTCCAGGCCCAATTTATCCTTGACTTCTTTATGGAGGCCTCTCCGACAACTTTAGCCTCTCTCAGTTTTAGATAGAAAGTTCCTCTCTGGGCTACTAACTGGACCAAAATGCCTCTGTAGTCTTGCGTTGATCACTACCGATGAAGCAGGTACTTTGTATGTGTACGGTTGGCTTTCCATAGCTACAGGTTCTGCATCCATGGATCCAATCAACCATGCATTGAAAATATTCCTTTTAAAATTGTGCCTGTAGAGCTCATACACAGACATTTTTGGTCATCATTCCCAAGACAATATAGTATAACAACATGTACAGAGCATGTATGTTGTAGGCGCTGTTACAAGTAGTCTAGAGATAGCACGAAGTATAGGAGAGGAAGTGGGTGGGCCACATGTAAACACTACACCAGTTCACATAAGGGATTTGAGCATCTGTGTGGATACTGAGGGATGACAATATCTCACTTTCTTCCCACTGGGCCTTTGTTAGCCTTTTAGGGGATCAGTAAAATCAGCTCCCTTTCCCTCTGCAATGAGGACCAATTATTGTCCAGGAGACTGGACAACAGAGTTCAGTGTTCTATTGACAAACTGACTGGAAAGCACGACTTCCTGTCTGCGCTCAGAGGGCTGGCTAATCACCCTCCATGCATCCCCAGCACGGACTGGGAACAGACCACCAGGGGCACAGGTGGGCTTCAGAGTCTCCCAGGTCCAGGTCTGCAAGATTCCTGCTCAGCACCGGTGTGAAGGAGGGGGAGGAGGAGAGGGAACATCTCCAATATCACAGCCTCTAAATACACAGCTCCAACCCCTGAGATCCACGAGCCAAGGGATGCCGCTCCACCTCATGGAACTCACTGCCCCTCTGGGGGGTGGAAGGGGAAGTGCCAGGGTAAGAGGCTGGGAGCGTCACTCTCTTGTCCTTCCATGTGGAAACATGAGCAAGAAGAACCAAAGTTCCACCACTGGGATCCCTAACAAGAAGAATTTGCCCTTAGTATAGGCAAAGGCAGTCAGTGCCCCGAGAGGCGCCTTTGACTGAGACGTCACCCACACGTTACGTACCAGAGAATCTTGGAAACACATCTTTC
The DNA here is from genome assembly GCF_033115175.1 of Lepus europaeus. Lineage (NCBI taxonomy): Eukaryota > Metazoa > Chordata > Mammalia > Lagomorpha > Leporidae > Lepus > Lepus europaeus. The sequence goes on along the minus strand of NC_084838.1, from coordinate 20,558,202 downwards.
TGGCTCCAAACTCTGGCTTTAATTCCTAACTCTCGTAGCTTGTAAGCTCTTTAAGGGAAGCATTAAAATAAAACGCAGACACTTTCCCAGCAGTGGCTAGCAACACATCTATTCATTAGAAGAGTCTTGCGAGGATTCCAGGACCGGTGATGCTGACGGGAATCTCTTCACCTCGCTGCCTGTGGCTAGTCCTTTCTTGAGTTGATTGAGGCACTTTGTTGTAAAATTTACAAACATTTTTTTTGCTTATTCATTTATGTATTTGAAAGGCATGTGTTTCCAGACAGTGGAGAGACCCTGGATTTATGTCATGGAAACTATACAGCAAAAGAAATGCACTTTCTACTTGGAAAACACCTGCCAAACGTTTACCGCTTTCCTGTGGTCCTTGCTGGTACACTCTCTTCTCTAGAACGTGCTAGACTGTACAACCTGTTGGCAGGTGTATTAATGGATTGTATGCTGAGATAATGATTTTAGTCACGTGTTCCCAGGAATCTCCCTACTCAACGCCGCTGGAATCGCAGTCCTCAAGGATGAACTGTGCTTGGGAGAAATGCTTTATTTTTATTTTCCACTGGAGGGCGCTGTCTACTTTGGTGGGAGTGGAACCATGTTGCATTCCATCAAATTATTCCAGAGATGTTGCAGCTTCCTCCACGAATTTGTGCCCTGGGCAGTTGAGCAGCTGTCCACACCTGGATCTGTTTTTTATTTGTTTGTTTGTTTTCCCCAAAGTCTTACATCAGGGCTCAGGCAGTATGACTGCCAGCGGGCTGGGCCCACGTGTTCTAGGAGGGCAGGTTACCCTGATAAAAACGCCTTTCTACTCCCAGCACTAGGGTCTCTCCAGCCTTGCCCCATATGTGTGCGTCTACCACACGTCCATGTTGATTGTGACTTTGTTTCCATAACTACATCCTTTGCCTTTGAGAAGCATAAACCAGGCATCTCACACACTGCACTTGGTTCCCAGATTACTGGGAACACGAGACTAAAATCATTATCTCAGCATACAACCCATTAATACACCTGCCAACAGGTTGTACAGTTTAGCACGTTCTGGAGAAGAGAGTGTACCAGCAAGGACCCTAGGAAAGTGGATCCGCAGCCACACCATCCCGAGTTGTCAGCAGATGGCTTCTGAGCAAGACTTTTCCAAATTCAATGTGCAAAGGAATCCCCTGGGCATCTTGGGAAAATGCAGTTCAGCAGGCCTGAGATCTTGCATTTCTTCCGAGATCAGACGAGACCGGGCGCGTTCAGGGTGGCATGGACGTAGATGAACCTTGCATTTCTAACAAGTCCACAGCGGTGGTGCTGCTGGGTGATGCACCATGTTTCCAACCACAAACATCCGGGAGTTTCCCACTCAGTTCTGCATGCAAGTGTCATCTCCCTCCCCAGCCTCACGTCACCGTTTTGCCTCTCTAACTTCGCTCTCATTGATTGCTCCTGTAATGCCCTTCTCCCTGGCTTGCTCCATCTCACCTGTTCCTCTTTCCCCAGGTGCACAACCAGAAGGCATTGCATCAGCGCCTGTGTCTGTCGATTGTGTCCCCTGAGCTGTCTTTCACTGTCATACAAAGTAATTTATTGTCATTTTCTCTGATCTCTATTTTTCATTGAGACTCTGAATCACGATATAGTGAATGATAGCGCAATGGCAATGCCGGGCCTCACAGGTGCTTTAATTCCCACGCCTAGTCTTGTGGGCCAGGGCTCCACAGTCTGCCTGCCTGTGTTCAAATCCTATCTCTGCTGCTTCCCAGCTGGGTGGCACTGCGTTAGTTACTTAACCTCTCTGGATCTTAGTTTTCTTAGCTGCAAACGTGGCTCCTGCTGCTTCCCAGGCCCTGGTGGGGTTTCAGCAAGGCGAAGTGCGGGAGGCCCTTTGAAGAGACCTGCCAAGGAGAAGTCACTCAATAATAATCAGCGATGCTGTAATTCCTCCGTCCTGTGGGGAAGGTGAATTATGGCCCCATGGGAAAGATGAAGAAACCAAGGGCCAATGAGGAGACGGGACCTGCACTCCGGAGCTCACAAGCGGAATGGGGGCGCAGCGAGGAACCAGCCCCACCTCCAGCGCCGGTTGCTGGGGGCACCCCTCCCACGCCTCCACACTTGGAGTTGTCTTAGCAAGAGTTCAGGGGGCCTGCGTGTGACGGTGTCCCCGTCCCCTGCTGATCTGCGCTCGCTCCCTTTCTCATGGAGCACTTCCAGCTGGGGTGATTCATGGACCTGGGAGCGCATGGCTCCCATTAATTTCTAGGAGAGGCACGGGGTAAAACCCACATCCATCAAGCTTCCAAATGACTCATCCGTCTTCACAGGTGACATGTGGATTAAGATGAAGACGGAGCGAAGCGGGGCTCATAGAATAACTATTTAGATTTATGAAAATGGTGCAAGAGCTCACACCAAGGCCCCACGTGAAAGCTTGCTCTGTTTTCATAGCATGGTTGAACTTCAAGGATGTCACAGCAGAATGGCCTCGAAGCTTGAAGTCAAAGGACCTGGGACCCCGGGATTTGCCACTTGCTGCACTCTCGATCCTGAGCGAGCCCTAGAACCCCTTAGGATCTGTTTTCTCATCTTTCGTCTTTATCCTGCTAACAAAGGAGTTAGCTATATCCCCATTTTACAGAGAGGGAAACTGAGGTATGCGGTGGCTAAGTGACTTGCCCAAGGTGACCAGATGACCAAGGGATGAAGCAGGGCTTCAGATTTCTCTAACTCGGTCCAAAAGCCCGTGTGTATGTAACACTCTATCTCATAAACGCGAGGGTGAGTTTAGAAGCACCAGGTGCTTAGTAGGAGCTCACTAGACCTGTGCCGAATCTGAATTTGGAGGGCAAAACCCGTGTCTCACTAGTGCATTATTCCTCCTAGGACCGTTGTGCCCTGTAGGTCCTCAATTAGCAAGGGTTGAGTCGCATTGTTTCCCAGTGGAAATGGTTCTGTTTTTATTTAATGATTTGCTTAGATGCATTTTAATATGCAGACCGCAATGCTCCTTGTACAATATCTTCTGGACTGCGAGGCGCGGGCATTCATTATTTTATGAGACGCATATGTCATGCATAGCACAAGTCCTTTTCTTAAACCAACACAACATGCAAATAGAAATTTCATGTAAAATCACATTCCGACAGTCTCAAAGTAGAAACAGATGTCTGAAAAATATGAACGCCAGGCTTATTAAATATTTTATCATCAAATATTTCATACATTTCAAAAATGTCATCTGTGAAAACACAGAAATACCGCCTCAGGAGAACCAAAATATTTAATCACTTTCAAGAAATTCTTAAAAATAAGTCTTCACCTCGGAACTATTCCAGGCAGAGAACAAATTTCCAGGTGCTGCAAGCTATATTTATTATATTTTCATCAAAATCAGTAACCTAGTTGAAGGAGATACAGTAATCAGTAAGGTCATTATTAGGTAAGATAATGACTTCTGAATGAATTCTCTCATTAATCTCATTACAAAATGGTAATGGTACCTGGCTAATCATGCCGGAGGGGAGAGCTGTGTTGAATCAGAGCAAAATTAAGGCTGTAATCACAGGGCTGCTCTCGCCATCGCCTCCTGCAAGCCTGGCTCAGGGCTCGGGGCTCGGGGCTCGGGGCTCGGGGCTCAGGGCTCAGACTTCCTCTGGCCGTTGGACAGCTGAGCTGAGAGTGTGGCGAGGGGCAGGGTGACAAGCTCTGGGCAGTGGCAGTCAGGAACACTGGCCCCTTCCTGCTTCTCTCCTCTAGGTCCCGGGGGCCCTTGGATGGGCCGTGCCTATCTTGGGGTTCCATTTCCGGTTCTCCTGACTTGGTGCCCTACTTCCACCCTTGCTCTACTTATACAGATGGTCACCCCCAGCCACTGCCATGGCCCTTAAACACAGGGTAGATGCCATCCCTCCCAGCCCACCCAGACCTTGCACTGAGCACCGGCCACCCATGGTCCACCTCCATCTCCGTCATTTGCTTCACTTCAGTAACACTGACCTTGATGCTGCCATTTGCACACATAGGGCGGGAGCTTGCTGCTCCCTCCGCCTGGCCCGTCTCCACCCCCTGCCCCATAGATCCAGTGACTCACCCTTCCACCTCGTCTAAGTCTTTGCTCAAAATCACCTTCCCAGGAATGCCTACCTATCTGGCCACCACATTGCAAGTCTCCATCAGCGCTCCACCCTGTCTCCTCCACAGCCTTCTTTTTATTTTTTTAAAAAATGATTTGTATGTCTGAAAGTCAGAGTTGGAGAGAGATGGAGAGAGAGAGAGAAATTTCTTCCATCCACTAGTCCACTCCCCAAATGGCTGCAATGGTGAGGCAGGGCCAGGCCAAATCCAGGAGCCAGGAGCTTCTTCTTGGTTTCCCATGTGGGTGCAGGGGCCAAAGCACTTGAGTCATCTTCCACTCCTTTCCCAGGCACATTTGCAGGGAAATGGATGGGAAATGGAGCAGCCAGGACTTGAACTGGCTCCTACACGGGATGCTGAGGGCGTCCCCACCCACCATGCCACAATGCCGGCCCCTCTGCAGCCTTCTTATTCACCACATAATGTTACAGCTCTTGTTGCCTCTCCCACCCTGCCTACCCTGCCCCTTCCACAAGGGCCATGATCTTTGCAAATGCAATTGGATGCCTGGCACAGAGCCGACGTGCAATAATTCTTTGCTGACCGTGGAATTTATCATCTGCTTGTGGGTTCCCCGCCCTGCTGGACACTAAGGGAGGAAGCCCAGAGATGGATGACCACGGGTGACCATGGATGATCACAGATGACCACGGCTGACCACAGCTGACCATGCACACATTCACAACAGTGAGACCCCTCCACTGGCAGCACTTGCTTCACTTCTCCCACTCCTTAGCAATTTGGCACCTCATCAAGTTCCTTCATGTCCTGAGATCTGGCCTGAGAACGCTCATGCCCAGTGGCAGTGCCCAGAGCCAGAGGAAGTTCAGAAACCAGGAGAGTATAACGGAATTGATAGAGACAGGAGGGATGCCTTGTCTCAAGTTCTGAGCCCGGTGTAGAGGCCAGGGTTGGATGATGGGCCTGCTGTCACAGGCGTGTGAAGACCCCAGGGGTCTCTGAAGATGGGGACTTAGGCTACTGGAGCAGCGTGCTCAGGAGCAAGACAGCTGACAGTCTCACACCAACCCTCACACCAGAGCAGGTCAGGGCTGCTGACTCGCTCTTAGTTTGCACTAGTGCCAAAGAGATAGCGGGACCCAGTGTGTGTTTGGTAAATGCCCCATAAGCTAATCTCTGAATTAATACCTCATTGCATTTGGTTGATTTTAAAGGGGTCGGGGACAAAAATAAATGGGTTCTAACGAAGAGTCTAGAAGCCATGTGTCTTAAGGGACAATGAGAAAACAAGGGTGGGGGATGGCATTGTAGCCTAGAGGGTAATGCTGTTGCCTGTGAGGCCGGCATCCCATATGGGCACCAGTTCATGTCCCGGCTGCTCCACTTCCAATCCGGTTCCCTGCTGATGACCTGGGAAAGCAGACTAAAATGGCCCAGGTGTTTGGGCTCCTGCTACCCGTGTGGAAGACTCAGATGAAGATGTCTCTCTCTCTTTCTTCCCCTCCCCTCCATCCCATAACTCTGATTTTCAAAATAAATACAGCTTTAACACACACACACACACACACACCCCAAGGGGATGCTTAGCCTAAATAACAGTAGATGGGCTAAAATAAGCCTGAAACAGGTGTTTGGCCTAGTGGTTGCCATGCTGCTTAGGATGCCTGCACCTCACATCAGGGTACCTGAGTTCGACTCCCAACTCTGGCTCCTGACTCTGGCTTCCTGCGAACGTGGACCTTAGAAGGCAGTGGTGATGGCTCAAGTAGTTGGGTCCCTGCCACCCATGGGGAAGACTTGGATTGAATTCTGGTTCCTGGGCTCAGCAAGCCCAAGCTGTTGCAGGCTGGATCACTTTTATTCTGTGTGGCTTCAGAGCAGTGATTTCTGGTGGCTGGCCCGAGTGCCACCACACACCCCTTCCACACCATGGCAAGCATCATCAATTGATTGTGAACACGTTCCTAACGACACAGACCAAACCTCAGAATCTGTCTCAACAAAGTGTCCCAAACTACCCCTCCCACACCCATATGACTAGAGCTAACACATTAGATCCCATTGTGATACTTTGTCTAAAGTGGCAGGACCGGATCTACGATTGGAAGCCTATTAATAGGATAAACAACATTTGGTTAGAAACAAAGATGGTCTGAGTTTCCCTGGTCAGGGGCAAGGGGCAATGAATTTCTCACCAGTCCTCAAGACGCAGCTACTTCTTCTCCCTCCTTCCCATGCTGGCACCTGTGGCCATCTGAGTACCTGCTGATGTGTGGGAGATGCATTTCCAAGGTTGAGAGTTCGGATCCGTGACGATATCAGACCTGGTAGCTTTACAGCTAAGTACAGAAACCAGCGCTCAATCACAGCAGCAGGGAGGCGCTCCGTGTGGTGGGCAGTGCCCTGGGAATGCTTCTTGGTTGCGCCCAGGAAGTTCCGCCATTTTCCCTGCTAACTAGGGTTCCCCTTCCTGCCACTACATCTCCTGAGTTTCAGCACAAATACTATTGACTCTCCAAATTCAAAGGTCCATCCTATAGTCCCCCTTGTCCCTCATTGTGGTGACTTTATCCCACCCCAGCACCCTCAGCTGTGCTCCCCGTGAGATACACAGAGGAACTGTGCCCCCTCTCTCTGCCTAATTATAACACGCCAGAGTTCCCTGCAGGGATGCCCTTTGTGGTGTTGCCTCCCAGGGTAACAAGAGGTAAAACGGGACACAGGAGCATCTGTTACATACACAGGGCCCTCCTCCCACCTGTTCCTTCCCAGTCCTCATCCTGGGACTTCCACTCTAGAGGAGGAGTCAGAAATGCACCAAGTGTCTTTCCTCTCCTCCCCTCTTCTTTCCCCTCTCCCCATTCTCTCCCAGGGGATCTTGCCTTATTGAGACCCCTCATCGTCTCCAGAAGATGATCTCCTGGAAAAACTCCACCCTCTCACCCCACCAGGCTCTGTTTCTTTTCTTTTCTTCTTTTTTTTTTAAATTTTTTGACGGGCAGAGTTAGACAGTGAGAGAGACACTGGTTCACCCCCCAAATAGCCCCCAAATGGCCGCTACAGCCGGCACACCGGGCTGATCTGAAGCCAGGAGCCAGGTGCTTCTCCTGGTCTCCCATGGGGTGCAAGGCCCAAGGACTTGGGCCATCTTCCACTGCCTTCCCGGGCCACAGCAGAGAGCTGGCCTGGAAGAGGAGCAACCGGGACAGAATCCAGAGCCCCAACCGGGACTAGAACCCGGGGTGCTGGCGCCGCAGGCGTTGGCTCTGTTTCTGACAGTAAAGAAAGCACACGGAATTGAAAGAATTTTAGTATTTTTCAACAAAGCTTATCTTTCAAGACTACTATCTTGCAATGGCCTCAGAATTTTAGTTTGATTTAAAACAGAACACTGACTTTTTAGGTCAAGGCTCTAGGAGGTACCCACATCTCTCCCTGAAGGAATGAAGGTCATTCATTTAATGGATGGGGAATCACAGGACACCATGGCTCACAGGGAAGGAAAAGCCCACTATTTTCCATCTTCAAAGATTTTGTTTTTTTAAAGTTATTCTTTGGAACAGCCAGAATACCCAAAGGATTTGTGCTCAAAAGTGTTTATGATAGCATGTTTATAATGAAAATAAAATTGGAGACAAATTGAATGTCCAGCAAAAGGGGATTGGTTCAATTGTGGTTTTAAATATCACAAATCATTGTTCATTCACAAGAGTGAATTTTTATATTATTAGGTGAGGAAAGCACGTGCCAAAACAGCATATTCAGTGTGATTGCATGTTGTAGAAAGTCTATAACAGCCTGCCCCTGCATGATAAAGCGGTGCGTGGTTTTTATTCTCTTCCTCGTGTTTCTTCATACTCCCCAAACCACCAGAGAACGTGTGTTAGCTTTGCGGTCAGAAGCCAATGAGCAATAAATGTTCTGTTTCTTTTTGGGAGAAGAAAATCCAGATGATCCCCTCTCTCTGCCCCATACAACCGGGGTGAGGAGGAGGCTCTTGGGATGGACAGAGGACGTGGGGGCCTTGTTGGTCTCTCCATGTTGGAGAGATTCTGGTTCTACGATCACCCTGAGTTTGGCCTGTGGTATGATAAGAGGGTCGGAGGGGTCTCTCTGGGGGTGTTGGTGCCCCAAGCGCTTGGACAATGCCTGGACAGAAAAGACTTGCTCCCTGCGAAGCCTTCGCACCATCGAAACACTGCGGTTTATTAAAGAACCATGGTGCCAGAGAGCTTTCTGCCTGTGTTCAGACCTCGAGTACCCTGGAGCTTCAGTGTTTCATGAAATAGCTTTTCATTTGTTCCCTCTCTACTAAGGGCTTTTACAAGCCACTGAGTGCTTCTTTGTACATCCATTTTTAATCCCGTTAAGGTTTCCTTTCCCACTTGACCAATGCTCTTCAGAAATAACACATCAAAAATCCGCTGCATTTCCTGCCAGGGGTTTTATTTGTTTGGGTTTATTTGAAAACCATCTCTTATTGGAGAGGAAGAGAGCAGTGGACACGGCCCTGTCAGCCCGTGTACAGATTTGCCACAGCTCCCTAGTGTCAGTTGGAGGTAGCCTGTAAGTCTCAGCGTGACACTCAAAGCCCTGCCTGGCCTGGCCCAGCCATCCTTTCTAGCTCGGTGTCTCTCCTTGTTCTTCCGGCACCTCCCAGAAGCCAGGGTCCACTGCTGGTCCAGAACAGGCCCCACGCCGGGGAGTGCTTGGAGGGGACTTGCAGTGACTTTGATGTATGTGCCGTGTTTCTATATGGCTCTCTCTGAGTTACGCTTATGTTTCTTTTTTTTTAATTTTTATTTTTATTTATTTTTTTATTTTTGACAGGCAGAGAGGACAGTGAGAGAGAGAGAGAGACAGAGAGAAAGGTCTTCCTTTGCTGTTGGTTCACTCTCCAATGGCCGCCACGGCTGGCGCACCACGCTGATCCGAAGCCAGGAGCCAGGTGCTTCTCCTGGTCTCCCATGGGGTGCAGGGCCCAAGCACTTGGGCCATCCTCCACTGCACTCCCGGGCCATAGCAGAGAGCTGGCCTGGAAGAGGAGCAACCGGGACAGAATCCGGCGCCCCGACCGGGACTAGAACCCGGTGTGCCGGCACCGCAAGGCGGAGGATTAGCCTGCTGAGCCATGGCGCTGGCCACGCTTACGTTTCTTACCTTTGCAGATGGGCAGCGTAACGAACTCGGCCCCTGAGGTCAGACAGCCCGGTGTTTGGGCTACACTTCATGGACTGGCTCAAGCGTTGATTGCTCCATCTCTTTGTTCATGAAAGGGAGAGCACAGTGCCCACAGAAGGTAAGTTATGAGAGTTAAAAATAATTACATGTGGCCAGCGCCCCGGCTCAATAGGCTAATCCTCCGCCTGTGGCGCTGGCACACCAGGTTCTAGTCCCGGTCGGGGCGCCAGATTCTGTCCCAGTTGCTCCTCTTCCAGGCCAGCTCTCTGCTGTGGCCCGGGAAGGCAGTGGAGGATGGCCCAAGTGCTTGGGCCCTGCACCCCATGGGAGACCAGGAGAAACACCTGGCTCCTGGCTTCGGAGCAGCGTGGTGTGCCGGCCACAGCGGCCATTGGAGGGTGAACCAAGGGAAAAGGAAGACCTTTCTTTCTGTCTCTCTCTCTCTCTCTCTCACTGTCCACTCTGCCTGTCAAAAAAAAAAAAAAATTACATGTGGGAAAGTCCTGAGCAATGGGCCTGGCATATGCCGGAGCATCAGTACTTGTGCAATCTGTCTTAGGCAGTGTACTGTGTGTTCGACTGCTCAAGTGTGTTTCAAACACCTGTGCAGATTCAACAATTGTTAACAATTTGTGTACATGTCTTATCTGTCCAATTTCTGTCCATTAGTCCATTTTCTTTTCTTTTCCTTTCCTTTCTTTTCTTTTCCCTCTCTCCCTCCCTCCCTTCCTCCATTCTTTCTTTCCTTCCTTCCTTATCATTTATCACTACATAATAACCTTTCTCTCCCCACCCCCTCCTGCTGAAGCACTTGAAAGAAGCTGTAGACGTAGCTGATTCTCTAACCCTCATGCATCTAAAAAGAACCTTCTCTTATATAACCAAATGTCTTCTTGTACCTAAGCACATTAGCAGTAATTCTATATTGTCATCTGATATCCAGTCCTTATTAAAACTCCTCAGATTGTCTTGTACGATTTTCCTCTCATCAAAATTCAATCAAGGTTCATATTACCTTTTGGGTTGATATAGCTCTTGAGTCTCTTTGAATCTAAAAGCATCTCTCACATAGGCCTTTATTAACTTTTGGACATGCAGCCAGGCTACTGTCACATACAATATGCCAATTGCAGAGTTTTCTGATTATTTCCTTGTTGTGTAATTTAACAACTTTCTCTATCCCTTGTATTTTCCATCAGTTATTTGGCATAGACCATAGACCCTCATAAAATGGTCAAGTAGAGGTGTAATTCTTTCCCTTTGGTTTTCAAGTTTCAAAGTAAAGTGTGGGAGTAATGATCACTTTCAGTGTTGGCATCTGAGTCTCTCTCTCTCTCTCTCTCTCTCTCTCTCTAGCTCTCACTCTCACTCTCACTCTCTCATGTTCACTAAGGATTCATGGGCTTCCAAAACACTTCTATACAACCCTCCATTCATAAGTACATCTAGTTACGATGTAAAGAGCAAATCTTAAATTTCCCAAGTGATGATGGAGTTTTCCATGGAATTTATCCTAAATTCTGTATTTCTCCCAGGATTTGAGACTCCTCCTTTACAAACATTATGTAGTTTTAGTCCTCTTCCATTAATGCACCTCTCAAATTCTGTGTTAATGTTACATAATTTTAAATACAGAGGCTTTCTTATACATTTTAACAACTGAGAGCATTAACTCCTCTGGCTATTGCTCCATTTTCTCATTTTATTGCCTGCCCTTATAGTTTCAATATGAACTTTAGAAACAGGTTGCTTAGGCCGGTGCCACCACTCACTAGGCTAATCCTCCGCCTATGGTGCCGGTACCCCGGGTTCTAGTCCTGGGCAGGGCACCGGGTTCTGTCCCGGTTGCTCCTCTTCCAGTCCAGCTCTTTGCTGTGGCCTGGGAGTGCAGTGGAGGATGGCTCAAGTGCTTGGGCCCTGCACCCGCATGGGAGACCAGGAGGAAGCACCTGACTCCTGGTTTCGGATTGGCGCAGCGTGGAGGCCATTTGAGGGGGTGAATCAACGGAAGGAAGACCTTTCTCTGTGTCTCTCTCACTGTCTAACTCTGCCTGTCAAAAAAAAAAAAAAAAGTTGTCTAATTCCAGGAAAACACTGTTGGGATTTTATGTTTTTGGTCTAAATTTATTACTTATTTATTACTTTGGGGTATACTGAGTTATATTACCCAAGAAAAAAATCTGGGATACTGATCATTTTATTTTTCTTGTTAGAATTGTTTAATTTCTTAATATTGAACCATCCTTGAATTGTTGTAATAAAACTCGGTCATATGAATTATTTTAAATGTGCTATTTGGTTTCTTGAAAATTCTATAAGATTTTTATATTTATTGATAAATGATATTTGTCTATATTGCATAATATTTATAAGGTTTGAAATAAAATATTATTTTCACTTTATACAATACCCCTCGGAAGTTTGCATTGAATTCTTTTTCTGTTATTTGGAATGGTTAAAACGGCACAGGATGATCAGATATTTGAAAGGATAGTAGAATCTCCTTTGAAACCATCTGGACCCTGAACATTTATGGTGGTCTAGCTCTTCTATAACTCTGTACTTATTATGGAGCTTGTCTATGTAAGCTGTCTCCATTCATGTCAATTCTGGTAAATGATATAAATAGACAGAAAGTACCTATTCCAACTAGGCTTTCAAATTCATATGAATTCAATGTGCAAAGAAATCTTATGAATTTCTCCTGCTTTTTTTAAAAAGATTTATTTATTTATTTGAAAGGCAGAGTTACAAAGAGGCAGAGAGAGAGAGAGGGAGGGAGAGAGAGAGAGAGAGAGAGAGAGAGAGAGAGAGGTCTTCTATCCATGAGTTAACTCTCCAAATGGCCACATCATCTGGAGCTGTGCCGATCTGAAGCCAGGAGCCAGCTGCTTCTTCTGGGTCTCCCAAGCGAGTGAAGAGACCCAAAGACTTGGGCCATCTTCCACTGCTTTCCCAGGCCATAGCAGAGAGCTGGATCAGAAGTGGAGCAGGTGGAACTGGAACCAGTGCTCATATGGGATGCAGGCACCGCAGGTGGTTGCTTTACCCACTATGCCACAACACCAGCCCCAGAATATTTTCTGTTTTGATGGTTATGCCTTCCTGTGATTCCTTATTGTGTATGTTTGTCCTTTCTGCTTATTTTTTTTAAAGATTCATTTTATTTATTTGAAAGGCAGAGTGATGGGGGAAGACAAGAGAAAGAGATCTTCCATTTGCTTGCTCACCACCAAATGGCCACAATGACTGGGGTTAGGTGAGGCTGAAGCCAGGAGCCAGGAACTCCACTAGGTCTCCCGCATGGTGGCAAGGGCCCAAGCACTTAAACCATCATCTGCTGCCTTCTAGTCCACATTAGCAGGGAGCTGGATCAGAAGTAGAACAACTGGGACTCGAACTGGTGCCCAGATACAGGATTCTGGCATTATAGGTGGTTTAACTCAGTGTACCCTCCGCTTACTTTTCCATTACTCAGCTAACCAGTTGTCTATTTAGTCTGTCCATAGTTTTTTTCCTGGAACTTTTTAAGGTTTCCCTTATGACCTGATGTATGAGTGTTGATTATGTAAGCAGCTGCCATCTTCCACAGGAATCTGGAAGGCAGAACCTGAATCTTTGAGATTTATTAATGATTGATCTTAATTAGCCAATAACTGCCAGTTCAAATATTTTCACTCTCTCAAAGGGTCATTCATTTGTTTATTTAATATTTACTGAGCGGCCAGCGCCACGGCTCACTAGGCTAATCCTCCGCCTTGCGGCACCGGCACACGGGGTTCTAGTCCCGGTCGGGGCGCCGGATTCTGTCCCGGTTGCCCCTCTTCCAGGCCAGCTCTCTGCTGTGGCCCGGGAGTGCAGTGGAGGATGGCCCAAGTGCTTGGGCCCTGCACCCCATGGGAGACCAGGAGAAGCACCTGGCTCCTGGCTTCGGATCAGCGCGATGCGCCGGCCGCAGCGGCCATTGGAGGGTGATCCAACGGCAAAAAGGAAGACCTTTCTCTCTGTCTCTCTCTCTCTCTCACTGTCCACTCTGCCTGTCAAAAAATAAAAAAAAAATATTTACTGAGCAACTAGTATGTGCTTGGTACTAGGCAAAATATGATGACCCACCACTTGTCACTTATTAGGGCCCTAGGAGGTGATAGCGCAAATCTATCATATCCATTTCTTAAGAGTTTCCCCTCACCAATTATTCTGTAGGCACGTTGACCTCTTTATTTCTCAATGATTTATGTCTCAGGACCTTTGCACATGTACTCATCTGCCTATAGTTCCTCTATAAATGATACTTTTATCTTTCAGACTTAAATACCACCCCTTCAGTATCTAAGTGGTTTCCTTCACAATGACCTCCATCATTTCCTGCTACTATATATTATCAGTTCCTTTATAGCTCTTGTCACAGTTTCTATTTAGATGCTTATTTTATCTATGTGATTGTGTGCTGATGTATTGACTGTGTCTCCATTAGACTGTGGATTCTGTGAGGGTGGAGATTATGCTTGTGCTCAATCAGGTCTGGGTTCAACCACATCTAAGTGCTGGGAATGTGCTAAGATTTTTTTTTTTTGTTTTGACAGGCAGAGTTGGACAGTGAGAGAGAGAGAGACAGAGAGAAAGGTCTTCCTTTTGCCGTTGGTTCACCCTCCAATGGCCGCCATGGCCTGTGCATTGCGGCCGGCGCACCGCGCTGATCCGAAGGTGATCTCCCATGCGGGTGCAGGGCCCAAGCACTTGGGCCATCCTCCACTGCCCTCCCGGGCCACAGCAGAGAGCTGGCCTGGAAGAGGGGCAACCGGGACAGAATCCGGCGCCCCGACCGGGACTAGAACCCGGGATGCAGGCGCCGCAGGCGGAGGATTAGCCTAGTGAGCCGCGGCGCCGGCCATGTGATAAGATATTAATAAACACTTGCCAAATGAACGATGCCCAGAGAGGGCAGGCAGTTAGCCCCAGAACACATTCCAAGTTCATGGGAGATCCGTCAGAATCTAAGAATTCAATCCTGATCACCGTAAGCTCAGTGTTCCATTCATTAGCAAGTTTGGCTTTGCACAGATATGCAGCCCTCGCACCAGGGGTAACAGACAGATGTTCTGTCCTATTTTTGCTTCAATCAACTGTCTGAAATACAAATGAATGAATACAGAGAAAACCCAATTTTTTAAAAACTAATTGAACTTCAAGCTGCCATGTCCCAAAGCCAGCCATGAACCTGATGAGCACCTGTCTGGAGTTGGTACTCCGGGCTTCTTGTCTCATGCTGATGAAGAAGGAAGGTTGTAGACGAGAAGCCTAAGCAAGGCGGAATCAAGTTCATTGACAAGGAAGAGAGAAAAGACTCTTGGTGGGGCCAGCACCATGGCGCAGTAGGTTAATCCTCCACCTGTGGCACTGGCATCCCATATGGGCGCTGGTTCGAGACCTGGCTATTCCTCTTCCAATCCAGCTCTCTGCTGTGGCCTGAAAAAGCAGTAGAAGATGGCCCAAGTGCTTGGGCCCCTGCACCAGCATGGGAGACCAGGAGGAAGCTCCTAGTTCCTGGTTTTGGATCAGCGTGGCTCCAAGCCGTTTCGGCCATTTGGGGAGTGAACCAGCGGAAGGAAGACCTTTCTCTCTGTCTCTCCCTTTCACTGTCTGTAACTCTACCTCTCAAATAAATAAATAAAAACAATCTGACTTTCAAATAAATTAATAAATCTTTTTAAAAAAGACTCTTGGCACAGAGAGGTGATTCTAAAGGAGGAAGCCATTGGCTCGTTTGGGGGCACGATTTTTTTACCTTATTAAATGTAGGACTCCTTTTGCTTGGCTGCTACAAGTGGGCTGTCAGTCGGTCATCCACTCATCAGGTCAGTAAGCTGTTGCTAGCCCACTTATTTGCTCGGCGCGGATGAAGCGGGGCAACAGCTGAACGTCCAATCAGCAGTCACTGGGCTGTTGCTAAGAAACTTTAGCTCAGGAGCTATCCTCCTCAGGCCGGCCGGAGGGTCCCTGGGAATTTCGAATGTGCTCCGGCTGCAGTCAGACAGGACATTGTACGTGAGAACATCCGTGCTGGCAGAGAAAACTCCCAAGATCCTGTGCTACTTGCAGTGGGGATCATTGGCGGTCCTACTCCCCCCAAGGTGTCCAGGGCTTGTCCTATCAGCTTCCATCACCTAGAACATCAGTACCCAGGGGGCCTGGGTGGTCTTAGGGGATGAAGTTTCCTTCTAGATACAGGAGCCACCTTCTCTCTGCCCGCCTCTCCAGTCTGGGTCTCCTGCTCTCTCAGCATGGCCATGAGGGAACTCTCAGGATAGCCTAGCCTTTAATTAGATACGTCACCACTTTCTTCCACGTTACGTTGTCATCCCAAATCACTCCCCAATGGGACACCCTCCTTTTTAGTTTAATCTGACCCATCCATCATCATCAGACTACAGCCGGGTCTTAGACAACGACCCTCAACTGTGGCTTGTGTGGACTGACGGGGTGAAGCCCCGCCTCCACAGGTGACTGCCGGGTTTTTGGAGGGACCTCCTCTGTCACCTCGTCCATTGTCTGTCCTGGGAGCTGCTGCCCTGTGCTATTCTCCCTTTGAGACCCAGAAGCAGGAGCGAACGCCCCTCCTTACGCATGCTCTAGAGGTGTCTCCTTAGGCCTACAACGTTACGGAGTAGAGGAGGAGGAGCTATGGCGTTGCTTGGCCAAGGGGACACCTTTTGTGAATCCTCCTGAATGGACTCCTGCATTCTCCCTGTGGGGCCACGGGCCTCGATACCATGCCCCCCACCCCATCCTTGTCAACCCTGTTTCTTAAGACTCGGCTACCCACTCTAACTGGGAGGCTGTGTTTCAGGTACAGACTCTGACTGTCCCTATTTCTTGTCCAGCTCCTAAAATGTTGTCGGTCAGCCTGTTGTTGGTCTCTGCGGCTCTCACTTTCAGCCGCTTCATGCTCACCTTCGGGGAACTGGGTTTAAACTCCATGCTCCTTATCTTCAGGTACTTGCCCTTTAGGCCATCATGTAGTCCCCCAGAGGTGATTTCTGGGGGCCAGCATGGTGGTACCATGGGTAAAGCTGCCATCTTCGACCCCAGCATCCCGTATGTGCACCTGTTGGTGTTCCTGCAGCTCCACTTCTGATCCAGCTCCCTGTGGATGGCCTGGGAAAAGCAGAAGATGGTTCAAGTCTTTGGGTCTCTGCTACCCACGTGGGAGACACTGACTCCTGGCTTTGGCCTGGCCCAGCCGTGGCTGTTGCAGCCATCTGGAGAGTGAACCAGTGGATGGAAGATCTTTCTCTCTCTCTCTCTCCAACTTTGACTTTCAAATAAAAAAAGAAGTGATTTTCCAAAGAGCATGTTTCACCCTAACCCACCCCTAGCTCCTCTTTTTAAGAACAAGGACCGTCACCCTATCTGCCTGTTTTAACCCCTTCCTCTCATACAACAATCAGGCAGCTGAGGGACTGCCCCAGGGAATCGGGGGTTCAGAGTCTGCAGCCACTCAACCACTCTGCAATCAACAGGCAGGGACCTGACACTGTGAGTCACAGTTGGGGCAGTGGATTAGGTGTCGTGAAATGGGAAGGACAAAGGGGCGAGGGGAGCCCAGAGGGACCCGGAGTCCATTCTCAGAGCTCAGGAAAGGGGGCTCCCAGGAGGAAGGGACATGAGGGCTGAGAAGAGTTGAGCAGAGGGCAGAGAGGAGAGCCCAGAGTAGCAGGCAGCTGGCTAAGGGAAGACCCAGAGGCAAGAGGGAAGAGGGTACACGGAGCTGGAGCCAAGGGCTGCAGGTTGGAAGCCGAGAGCTGGCAGGGATGGAGTGATCAGGAGTAAGGCAGGACCAAGTCGCAGAGCAAGGCCAATGGGGACCATGGAAGAAGGTTGCCCAGGGGAGTGACATGGCAGGTGCTAACCACAGCCTGAGTGCACCAGGGACCTCGCTGGAGACCTCCTCCGACCTAGCTCTGCTCAGCCTACCCTGAGGGGAGGTGCACACCTCTGGGGACAGGAAGCTCATCTCCCTTGCCTGGGCTGAGTTGCTGGATGCTCTGATGCCAAGAGAATTCTTCCTCGTAATACGCTACAGGCTGCCTCCCTGCTGTGGCCCCTTGAAACAGTTTAGCCTTTTTTATTTATTTATTTATTTATTTTTATTTTACTTTTTTTTTTTGACAAGCAGAATTAGACAGAGAGAGAGAGAGAAAGGTCTTCCTTCTGTTGGTTCACCCCCCAAATGGCTGCTGTGGCTGGTGCGCTGAGGCCAGCGTGCCACGCCAATCGGAAGCCAGGAGCCAGGTGCTTCCTCCTGGTCTCCCATGCAGGTGCAGGGGCCCAAGGACTTGGGCCATCCTCCACTGCCTTCCCGGGCAACAGCAGAGAGCTGGCCTGGAAGAGGAGAATCCGGCACCCCAACTGGGACTAGAACCCAGTGTGCCGGTGCCGCAGGCAGAGGATTAGCCTAGTGAGCCACGGTGCCGGCATAGTTTAGCCTTTTGTTTTCCCATCATCCTTCTCTGGGCCAACATCCCCCAAGCCATTTGATCGTGACTGTGCTGTTAGAGGCCAGGATGCCTGGCAATGCCACTGGCCTGCCACCGATCCTGCACACGTTTCTCTCGGAGCAGGTGCTAAGCAGGAGTGCCTTTGCTCCCACAGGTTTCCAGCAGAGAAGGCAGCAGGTGGCTCATCACCAAACACGCCAACAGGTGGGCATGCGTGGGCCCCAGCGTAGACTTCGGTGGGAGCTGCTGTTTGGACACAAAGGATGGAGCAAGCAGCAGCTGCCCCACTGGTCCCCTCCTGATGGTGGCCTTCTGCACCCACCTCCCCTGGGCTTGCTAACTTCCACTCCCAATAGATGCTCTTTGCACCATTGAACCACCTACACATCGCTCCAGTTCCTGGTCCTTGGTTGATGCAGAGACCCCCATTTCTAGCTTCCTGTACCTTGGGCCCCACCCTGAGCTCACTCCCCGGCCTGGGCCCTGGGTCCTTATTTCCTCTCATAGGTCTGTTCAGCTGAGCCCCGCGTGGCACTGAGTTATTTCACAGACTCCGCCAAATGGAAGTAGCTGCTACCAAGCACATTTCACATTTCACAAGGGAAAGGGGAATTTTCCTATCAAAAACCACGTTTATTGCAAGGGGATCTATCAGGGAAATTCACAAGAGAAAGAGAGTCCCAAGAAAATCAAGGGCATTTGCATTACAATCCACCTCCGTGCCCAAAAATATCCCGCTGAACATGCAGAATTTCAAGGAAAAGAGTGTGTTTTGCTTATTTGCAAGAGAGAAATGAATGTTCAAGAGAGGAGGGAGCTGTGGTTTAAAAATCTCAGAGGTGCAAAGGAAAATGTTTGATAAAAGTTTGCCAAAGAATCATCTTTGACCCTGCAGAGTTTGGAGCTGGCCCAGGCCAGGCGAGCAAAGGACCCACACACAGTACCACGAGAAAGACACTGTGCTTTGGGATGGATCAAAAAGGGTTGGTATCTGGCCGAGCTGCTGGGTGGATGACCTTGACCTCCAGGCAGATGGTCTTGACCTCTGGGTGGATGACCTTGACCTCTGGATGCCTGATCTTGTTCTCTGGATGCCCGTCATTGTGCATCTTTAGAATGAAGGTGATGGTAAAAGTGAGGAGGGGTCTGTGTTCTACAAAGCATTTCACTTGCCCCCCAGATCTCTAATGATGGAGGAAAGTGGGTAAGAGCTTGACCGTGACAGCTCCGCCCCCACCACCCCTCCCCACCAGGGAACAGAGGGCAGGGTTGGGAAGAGTGCCCACCTTGATATCACCAAGCGGAAATGTCTTTGAAGTCTGTGCTTGCGGCTACAAACGAATGTGATTTGTATCCTACTCAAGGGATTTTGTCTGTAATATAAAAGTGCTTAAAATGATTCCCAGCAGAGAAAAACCAAAAATTAACAACAAAAGCCTCCCTGCCTCCCTCGCAGGGCAGAGGGGAAACAGCTCTTGATTATTACGAGTGGCTGACACTGTTTCCTCCCAGGTTTCATGCCAAGAGCTTGTCCCTTGTTCCTCTTACTTTGGAGAAATTAAGTCACTTGCCCAAGATCACATGGCTAGGACATTGCAAAGTATGGCTCAAAATCCAACCTGTGTGATGCTGCAGCCCCGACAGGAGAGCCACCCGCACCCTGCACGGCCTGCAGCCTGCAACAGGGGGAAAGGCCTGGGTGAAGAGTGATAACAGCACATCAGGTTGATATCCAGGCCGTTTTCCTTCTCCGTTGCAGAGTTTAAGAAACCAGACTGGGGCCAGCGCTGTGGTGGGGTGGGTTAAGTCTGCAGCACTGGCATCCCACACGTGTGCCTGCCTGGCTGCTCCACTTCCAATCCAGCTCCCTGCTAAGGCTCCTGGGAAAGCAGCAGAAGATGGCCCAAGTGCTAGGACCTCTGCACCTGTGTGGGAGACCCGGAAGAAGCTCGTGGCTCCTGGTTTCAGTCTGGCATAGCTCTGGTCACTGGTGGCCATTTGGGGAGTGAGCCAGTGGATGGAACATCTCTCTCTCTCTCTCTCTCTCTCCCCCTCTATAACTTTGCCTTTCAGATAAAATAAATAAATCTTAAAAAGAACCCAGACAGACTTGAATGTGACCTGGAGGATGCCTTTCCCTCATCTTTGTTCTGAGCATCAGGGGAGAGGCTTGAAAGGGACTAAGGGGGCGCTGGGGTGCAGGTCTGTTCTCAGGATGACCTTGGAGACTCTGCGGGGGGCCACCCTGCCTCACCGAGCCCCATCATCCTCATATCTCAGGACGCCACTTGGCAGAGCCTGCCCTCGTGGAAGGCCCAGACCCCTGCACGAACTCTCTGGTCACTCAGGGGGTGATTGTCCCCGCACCACGGCCCTCCCAGCGACACCCTTCCCCAGCTCCTTCCCAGATGTGTTTGGGGCAGAAGATAATCGGGTTTGCCTTGCAGGCCTTGTCTGAGAGGGGTCAGCCTTGAAAGAAAAGCTGCTAAATAGTTTTTAAAATTTTTATTTTCAGGGCCGGCATTGTGGCACAGCCAGGTAAGCTGCCTCCAGGGATGCCGGCATCCCGTATGGCTCGCATCCTGGCTGCTCCACTTCCAATCCAGCTCCCTGCTAAGGCACCTGGGAAAGCAGTGGAGGATGGCCCAAGTGCTTGGGCCCCTGCACCCATGTGGGAAACTCAGATAGGGTTCCTGGCTCCTGGCTTCAGCCTGGCCCAGCTCTGGCTGTTGCAGTAGTTTGGGGAGTGAACCAGTGACTTGAAGATTCTCTCTCTCTCTCTCTCTCTCTCTCTCTCTCTCTGCCTTTCATATGAATAAATAAATCTGATTTAAAAAAATTTTTGTTGCATAAAAGTTGTCCACATGTGGGGTACCACATGATGTCCCAATACGGGTATATGTGGTGCAATGTTCCAGTCAGTCTTAACATAGGTATCTCTGCCCGTGTTTGTCGCCTCTCTCTGGTGCAAGCATCAGCCAGACTCTCTTCCAATTTTTCTTTGTAAACACCGGGTCCGTGACTGTTATTTATGGTCCCTCTGCTGTGTGACAGTACCCCAGGGCTGCTCTCTCCTGTCTGACTATAACCCAGACCCCTGAAGCACCTTCTTCCCACCCCCCTCTCCCAGCTCAATACGCCTGAGTGTTAAATGTCTGTGAGCCACAGTCCCCTGTGTTCTGCAGTCTGTCCTCGGGTCAAGGCTGCAGGTGTGGGGCGTCCCGCAGTTCACGAGCGCAGCGGATCTGCAGGGCTGGAGCTCCCGTCTTGGTTGGCTCTTGGTGCATCTCCAGCCAACCCTGCGAACCATCAGTGCCCTCTGGTTAGCGCCGCCCGTGGCACAGGTCTTCCCATGGGGACACAGGTGCTCCTGGTGGCCCGGCCAACACTGCTCCCACGCCCGAGATCCAGCTCCCACCTGACTCATCCGCCCTCCTCAGTCTCCTCCATGGCGACCCCCCATGATGTCCTGCTGCTTCCCGGGGTTCCCTTGCCTGGTGGGCAGGTACCTCGTGGGTGGGGTTCTGGGAAGATCCCTAATGTCTGGCCAACCAGCAATTCTGCAGCTCCCTCTCTCTCTCTCTGCCCTCTACTCCCTCTTCTTCCTGTTCAAATTGGATGAGAAGGCAGCAGAGTCAGCTAGCCCTCTGCCCGAGCAAACACCAACAGGGAACACGACAGCCCCCTCTTCGCAGCCCCTCAGTCTTTATGAGTGGGTTCCTTGGTGCCCTCCACTTGCCTTGCAGGTGGCCGAGTGGCATCTGCCCTGCCTTCTGCCAGGGAGCAGAAGGGGCAAAACTCCACTCTCCTCCCTACTGGACCAAAGCCACTAATGTCAGTGACTTTCCCTCCCTCTCCCTTCCAAGCCTGCTTAGATGGGAGTGGGGTCAGACTTATCCAGCTGTTTCTTCTTTTTTTCCTAAAAATCCAATTTATTTATTATGACACATAAATCTAATTTATTTAATATGACACATAAAATGTACATATTTATGTGACTACATTTGGTGTTCTGAAACATGCATACATTGTATCAAAGTTCAAATCAGGTAAACATATGTATCCCCTCAAACATGCATTCTTTTTTTTTTTTTTTATGGTGCAGACATTTAAAAATCTCTTTTTTAAAACATTACCATTACACTACCAGTATCTATGGTCACGTGTTGTACAACAGAACACCAGAAGTGATTGTCCTGCCCAACTATGCCTAGAGCCCGTTGATGAATCTTTCACCATTCCCCATTCCCCTCATCCACCTTCTTGTCCTCTGGTAACTTTTCCTGTACTCTCAATTTTTCACAAGATCAACTCATTTTAGATTCCACATAAGGGTGTGACCATGCAGGATCCATCTTCCTGTGTCTTCCCGTTTATTTCACCCCATGACTTCTCCAGTTTCATCCACATGGTCACAAATAACAGGATTCCATCTTTTTGTGACCAAATAGTACTGCATTGTGTATACGTACGATGTTTCCTCTATCCACTTATCGGTTGATTATCTCTTAAGTAATCCCTGATTACAGGGCATTTTTTGTGTGTGAGCACCATGAAGGAAGTTTATAAGCAAAAGAGAAACCTCCCAGAAGGATGTCCTGAATGGGCCATGTCTAGGGGTTTTTCTATACTGTTAAAGATTCATTTTAATTTAGTTGAAAGGCAGGGTGACAGAGAGAGATCTTCCATCCATTGGTTCCCTCCCCAAATGGCCACAATTGTCGGTACTGGGTCCAGCGGAAGCCAGGAGCCAGGAACTCCATTCAGGGCTCCCAGGTGGGGGGTGGGGCCCAAGTCCTTGAGCCATCTCCTGCTGCTTTCTCAGGTGTGGGCTTATCCAATGTTCTTTCAGTAATTTTCTCCTCTCAAATCCAGTCGCCTTCCCTGCCATAACTGAAACAAATGTTTATCAGTGTAGGGAAGAGGGCTTTCAGAGTTACTTCCTATTGCACTACCTCGTTGTTGGAAAAAATGATGAGTTATTTTGGGCAACAGCTGCCATATATATATATATATATATATTAATTCCTCAATAACATGCTGGAAAACTGAGTGAAAAACACTTCTGGGCAAACTATCACGAGTGAACGCTGCAGCATCTACTGAGAGCCTCATGTTTTGCCGTGGCTTTGATGAGTGTCCTCACTTTAATTGTGACCACTACAGATCTTCACAAATATTCTTGAATTGTTTCAAGTTGATATGGCACTTTGTTAAGAAATCAAATGAGATCATAGTGGAAATTCTTTGTTAGTTATCTTACAATCCAGAACCATTTTAAGTAAATAATCAGCACTATTATAAAATGGTTAATTTATTAAATAAATAATGATAGGGGTTGGCGCTGTGGCATAGCTGGTTAGGCTTCCACCTGCAGTGCTGGCATCCATATGGGCACCGGTTCAAGACCTTCCCATCCAGCTCTCTGCTGTGGCCTGGGAAAGCAGTAGAAGATAGCCTAAGGCCTTGGGCCCCTGTACTCATCTGGGAGACCTGGAAGAAGCTCCTGGCTCCTGGCTTTGGATCAGCACAGCTCCGGCCATTGTGGCCAATTAGGGAGTGAACCAGCAGATGGAAGACCTCTTTCTCTCTCTGTCTCTCCTCTCTCTGTGTAACTCTGACTTTCAAATAAAATAAATAAATCTTAAAAAAAAAATGGAATGGAAGGGCTGATTTAAAAAAGAAAGAAAGAAAGAAAGAAAGAAAGTCCCCAAAAGTTGTACTAGCCATCTAATCAAGGTCAACATTAGCTGGGACAAGTCCGGCTGCTGGCACTCACCCCTCCTCTGCTGTGATGAGTATGATACTTTCTTTCTGGTTTTCTTCCCCCAAACTCATAACCCTAGTCTCATGATGAGAAACAGAATCAGGTAAATTTCAACTCTGACCATTCTACAAAATGCCTAATCAGTACTCTTCAAAAGGTCAAGGTCACAAAAAACAAGAAAATTTGTCACAGTCTGCAGAAGCCAAAGGAGACACAACGAATAAATGTGATGTGGTTTTCAGGATGAGAACCTGGAGCAGAGAAAGGTGAAAACTGGAAAAGCATGAACTTTAGCTTAGAATAATACCTCAATATTGGCTCATTAATTACAACAAATGCATCGCACTAATGCTAAGTGCTAATAATAGAGGACACTGGGTTTGGTACATATGGGAACTCTATTATCATCCCGAATTTTATGTAAGTCTGAAACTACTCAAAAACTAAAGTTTATTTATAAACAATTTGAACAAAGTCTATGGGATTACACCAGAAAGGCTTCCATAGGTATAATTGGAATATTAGAAGTAGAGGAAAGAGAATTGAAAGAAAACAATTTTAAGAAATAGAAATTTGGTGAAAGATATAAATTCACAGGTTGAAGAATTATTGATCTTAGAGGCCAGCGTTGTGGCATAGTGGGTAAAGTTTCCATCTGCAATGCTGGCATCCCATGTGGATGCTGGTTCATGTGCCAGCTGCTCCACTTCTGATCCAGCTCCCTGCTACTGGCTTGGGAAAGCCAGTGAAGGATGCCCCAAATGCTTAGGCCCCTACCACCCACATGGGAGACCCAAAGAAAGCTTCTGGCTCCCGGCTGGCCTGGTTCAGCCCTGGCTATTGCAGCCACTTAGGGAGGGAACCAACAGGAGGAAACTATATTTATCTCTTCATCTCTCTCTGTAACTCTGACTTTCAAACAAATAAAAAAATCTTTAAAAAAAAAAGAATTTCAGTGACCTCCAATTAGTAGGCATATGAGGAAAACCACATCTGAATTTACATAGTAAAGCTATTGCAAATATGCCTGTGGGGGTGGAATTTTAATGTTTTGGTGGAAAAGAAGAAATGCTAAAAATGAGAAAAAGTAAGAAAATGGAAGAGTATGCCGGAGCTGCAGCTCACTTGGCTAATCCTCTCTCTGCCTGCAGCGCCGGCACCCCGGGTTCTAGGCCCGGTAGGGGCGCCGGATTCTGTCCTGGTTGCTCCTCTTCCAGTTCAGCTCTCTGCTGTGGCCCGGGAAGGCAGTGGAGGATGGCCCAAGTGCTTGGGCCCTGCACCCCATGGGAGACCAGGAGAAGCACCTGGCTCCTGGCTTCGGATCAGCGCAGCGCACTGGCCGTAGCAGCCATTTGGGGGGTGAACCAAGGGAAAAGGAAGACCTTTCTTTCTGTCTCTCTCTCTAACTCTGCCTGTTTAAAAAAAAAGAAAAGAAAAAGAAAATGGAAGAGTATAAGCAAGAAACCCAATAACACAAATAGAAAATCTCAGTACTTTTTTTTTTTTTAAAGATTTGTTTTTATTTGTTTATTTGAGAGGTAGAATTACAGACAGTGAGAGGGAGAGACAGAGAGAGAGGTCTTCCATCCGCTGGTTCACTCTCCAAATGGCTGCAACAGCCGGAGCTATGCCATTCTGAAGCCAGGAGCCAGGTGCTTCTTCCTGGTCTCCCATGCGGGTGCAGGGGCCCCAGGACTTGGGCCATCTTTTACTGCTTTCCCAGGCCACAGCAGAGAGCTGGACTGGAAGAGGAGCAGCCGGGACTAGAACCCAGCGCCCACATGGGATGCTGGTGCCGCAGGCAGAGGATTAACCTACTGCGCCACGGCACTGGTCCCAAAATCTCAGTACTTTATTGCTTTTGAACAAAGTGGACCTGTAGTTAAAAGTCCATTTTCCTTCAAAATGTGAGGCCTGCACAATTTTAGCAGCAACTTGTAAGTGTCAAGTAACAAGTAATTCTAACATTGCACAAACTCTTCCCAAGGGCCATAGAGGAAGGAGCAATGAATCATCTAATGAGGCTGCTGAGCCTGGGGACAGTAGACAGGGGACTCACGATGAGTTTAAGTTGCACACCATTCTCACTCATAACTATAGATGCAAAAACACAAATCCTTGCATGCCGACTGCATATACATGTAACTACAAATTTATACAATCTTTATTAAGTTGATTATATGTCAAGAATATAAGGATTGGGGCTGGTGCTGTGGCGTAGTGGGTAAAGCCTAGGCCTGCAGTGCCAGCATCTTATATGGGCATCAATTCTAGTCCCGGCTGCTCCACTTCCAACCCAGCTCTCTGCTATGGCCTGGGAAAGCATAGAAGATGGCCCAAGTCCTTGGGCCCCTGCGCCCATGTGGGAGACCCGGAAGAAGCTTCCGGCTCCTGGCTTTTGATCGGCCCAGCTCCACCATTGCCACCATTTGGGGAGTGAACCAGTGGATGGAAAACATCTCTCTCTTTCTGCCTCTGTCACTCTGTAACTGTGCCTTTCAAATACATAAATCTTTATAAAAAAAGAATATAAGGACGGTTCACATTAAAGGAGAAAAATCATATATCTCAGCGCATCAAATCATTTGAAAACCTTTCACATTCATTCATATGAAATATGTCTTGGAGTAAAGGATAGAGGAGAACTTCCTTAACTTGGTTCAGGAATAGAAAACATACAAACACATGTTCAATGGTGACATGTTAGAAGCAATGTTAGAAGCAATTCATTTAAATTTAGGAAAAGGCAAGGAACCCAACTTCCGCTCAGCATGGTTCTGAGACCAGAGCCAATCCATTAAGACAAGGCAAAAAAAAAAAAAAAAAAAAAAAAAAAAAAAAAAAAGAAGGGTAAAAGATTTGGAAGGATGAAATAAAAGCAGTATTATTCGTAGAGTAAATTCTGATCCATTAAAAACTCAAGAGAATCTTTAAACAAATTTTTTTACAATTAATGAGAGCTTTGCAGGGATATAAAGATTAAGATTGAAAAATCATTCATTTCTTGTGCCCCAGCCACAGACACAAGAAAATGAAAGAATTTTAAGTTTATGATTGTTTAAAGGATGTAAGACACACAGGAATAAATCTAACTAAATAAGTGAATAGCATTTGTGGGGAGATGTTTAATCCTTTGTTGAGAGACATTCGAGGAATGTAAATAAATGGAGTGGCTTATCATGTCCAGACACAAGATACAGCACCGCAATATTACAAATCTCCTATAAATTAATATATACGTTTAAAGTACTTCCAATTAAAATCTTTATGAAGTATTTTGTGGAGGTAGAAAAACTGTTTATAAACATGCATGGAGGAAAGAAAAGGGCTATGATAATTAAGATAAATACACAGAAGGGTAAGAAGGTTAAAGTGTTTACTCTGATACTCGGTTTTCTTATATGGCTGCAGTAACTAAAATTGTGTTTTCTTTCCTATTTATTTATTTGAAATACTTATTGATTTGAAAGGTGGAAGAGATATGAGAGAGATCTTTCATCCTCTGGTTCAGTCCACAAACACCTGCCACAGCTGAGGCCGGGCCAGGTGGAAGTCAGGAGCCGGGAGCTTAATCCAGGTCTCCTCTGTGGGTGGCAGAGACTCAAGTATTGGAGTCGTCACTGCTGCCTTCCCATGGTGTCTTCAACAGGGAACTACAGGTGGAAGCAGAGTCAGCTCAGACCAGGCCCCCAGCATGGGACGCGGGTGTCCCAAGAGCTGTCTTAGCCGCTGTGCCAAATACCCATGCTCGCATGCTTTTTTTTTTTTTTTAAATATTTATTTATTTATTTGAAAGGCAGAGTCACAGAGAGGCAGAGGCATAGAGAGAGAGGTCTTCCATCTGCTGGTTCACTCCCCAATTTGCCACAATGGCCAGAGCTGTGCGGATCCAACGTCAGGAGCCAGGAGCTTCTTCTAGGTCTCCCTTGTAGGTGCAGGGAGGGGCCCAAGGACTCGGGTCATCCTCACTGCTTTCCCAGACCATAGCAGAGAGCTGGATTGGAAGTGGAGTAGCCAGGACTTGAACCCGCACCCATATGGGATGCCAGCACTGCAGACAGCAGCTTTACCTGCTAAGCCACAGCACTGGCCCCCTCACATATGTATTTTTAAGGTGATAAAAGAAAATGGCAGAAGGAAACAGTCAATATAATACTACAATGCCTTAAAACATGCAAAGCAATAGTAATTACCATTTAGAGACGTTGTACTTTATGTAAAAATGTAAAAAGAACTGTTTGGGAATGAGAAATACCAAATCCAAAATAATGGGTAGGGGATTCAGCTCTGTAGGTAATGTTTGGCTCTGTGGCTTCTTGTGTGGGGTGGCAGGATATGAGTATGTATAATATTTTTAAACCTTATTGAGGGTCTTGGATATTTCATATACATTTTAAAGTTTAAATAATAAAAGGGAAAGGTTTCATAATAAGTGGAAAAAAAGGTTCATATGAGATTGCAATCTGGATAGAAAGGATAAAATAAGAAAAGTATAATTAAGGCAAGTGTTAGTCCCATGCATGGAACATGCTAGCATTTGTACATGGTTGTACACGCAGAAATTATCTCTGGGAAGATACGCATGAAACTGTTCATGGGGGGTGCTTTGGTCAAGGGGCTGAATAGCCAAGGGCAAGGATTTTAGGGGTTTTAGGTGTTTTTTGTACCTTTTGTATTTTGTATAATGTGCCTCATGTATGTATTAACAGCCCCAGTACTGTTGAGAAGAGCTGGAGAGTGGACCTGGCTGTGACCTTGATCTTGGCAGGAACATTTCCAATGAAAGAGCGGGGCTCCCACTGTGAATTTGGTGGTCAGAGAATGAGAGAAAGATCATTGCAGGCTGAGGAGCCCGAATCAGCAGGAATGTGTCACGTCTAGGGGTGGAGGAGAGAGAATTGATGTGGAAATTTCTCCTGTAGTTCCAACATCTGGAGGTCGGGGTATGGGAAAGGGACTTGGTAAAGAGGAAGTGTGTACTGAACTCCCAGTTCTGCAAGTCTAGTCCAAGTCTGGGCAGCCCCACTGGTGGGCGTCTGATGAGAGCGGCAGGTGGCAATGCCAGAGCACACACGGGGGGAAGACCAGGAAGCAGAGACAAGGCTGCGCCCCACCCGGCCTTGGGAACCACCGCTTTCCCGAGGACAATCTTCCTAGGGCACGGCTGCTGTGACCTGAGGACCTCCCCTGAGACCCACCCCCTAAGCACCACAATCAGATCCAGTTTCTCTCCTCTTAGTACCGCTAACCAAACCACAGCGCTTGAAAGTCGTGTAGACATCAGGGAGCGAAGCCAGATGTTGGGCAGAGGAGTGTAGTTAGGAGGAGATAAACATTTCTTTAAAAGAAGCCTGCATGCATGCACGGTTCCTCTCTGGGAACGGGGAGATCCCGCCTGGCTTCGAGGAAGGCTCCTGTTGCCAAGGGGGGAGCCAGTGGCTTTGCATGGCTCCTTGTTAAGCCCAAGCAGGGCAGGAATTCATGGCACGTGATTCCACGAAGCCACGCCACTTCCTGGCGTTCCCACACTGGAGACTTGGGGAAATGGGATGCGAAGGATATGGGTACTGGTAATTCTGATGAGGATTTAATTAAGAACTCCATTTTCCCAGGCTTCCAGTACTTGACTGCCTGATGTTTCTTTAATAGGAGCTGTTGATACGTTCTAATTACGGCGGGTTATTTATGGGATCAGGGCTCATCTCTCTGCCCAATTACGTTTTGTTTGGGAGATTTGCATTCTTTTATGACTCTGGTTCTTAATTGAGTCGATTGTCTTCCCCGAAGATGCTCTGAGTCTGGGGACTTTCCTTCCGTGGCTTTTCTTCCGCTGGAGATCCTGCGGGCCCTTCCCTTCTTGGATGAACCCTGAGGCCACAGGGAGGGGACCTGCCGCCTCCCCTGCCCGCTTCCCAGCACCACCTGTGCTCCTGGGCCCTGGCCTGCCCTCAGCTCGCCCCGCACATCCAGCTGAGAGGCTTTCTGCACATTTGGGAGGCAGGACTCCTCAAGCCCGTGTCTGAGTTTTGGGCATCTTTGAAATTCTGCGAGAAGTGCTATTTCCAGGTGCGCGGGGCCCAGAGACACACGCGATAGCCTGAACTGGAGCCACCTCTAGGTGTTTCTCAAAGGGCGAGCTTCTGGTTCACTACCCAGAAGCCATTCTCAGCTGTGGACAAACTGCACGTGGGTCCCTTCCAACCATGAGCACCTGGCGAGCTGCCGCTGGGCGTAACCCTCAAAGACACACCCCCCAAATCATAATCCCTAATGTGGAAATACGGGAAGATCACAATCTCTAAAGTCCAAATCCCCCACAAAAGATTACGAGCTCAAATCTGGAAGGCAAAAATCTCAGAATGACAATCTCCACTGGGGAGAGAGGGGCTTTTTAAGAGGGGAGGGGCCGGTGCCGCAGCTCAATAGGCTAATCCTCCGCCTTGCGGCACCGGCACACAGGGTTCTAGTCCCGGTCGGGGCGCCGGATTCTGTCCTGGTTGCTCCTCTTCCAGTCCAGCTCTCTGCTGTGGCCCGGGAAGGCAGTGGAGGATGGCCCAAGTGCTTGGGCCCTGCACCCGCATGGGAGACCAGGAGAAGCACCTGACTCCTAGCTTCAGATCAGCGCAATGCGCCGGCCGCAGCAGCCATTGGAGGGTGAACCAACGGCAAAGGAAGACCTTCTCTCTGTCTCTCTCACTGTCTACTATGCCTGTCAAAAAAAAAAAAAAAAAAAAAAGAGGGGAGGGAGCGGAATTCCGGGGAAGGCATGGGGGTGTTTCCGGCTGCATGCAGTATAGTTGCACTGATACCCGGAAACCCGTGCGACAATATTTTGGGGTGTCTGTGAAAATATTTCCAAAGCTCCGCTTGTGAAGAGGAGGTGGGAACATCTCCCCCTAGTGGCGCTGGGCACCATGCAGTGGGCCCCGGGGCCAGATAGAGCAGATACAGAGGCTGCCTTGATCTCTCTGGGAGCCGTGGCCATTTTCTTCTGCTGTCTTGGACACCGGGACCCCACATTCACTGGCCTCTGGACTCTTGAACCTATACCAGTGTCCCCCTCACCCCCGATCTTATTTCTTAATGGACATGGTTCATGGGCCCATGAAGTGTCGTTCCCAAGCCGCTTGCACAGACATGTGCGAGATGTTGGTGTTGCCTCCATCATTGCGTAACATGGTCTGGGAGCTGCCATGTTTTTGTTTCTTAAGGATATCTCCTTTTAAAAAACATAAGCAAATGTCTTTTAAAGAATTTTTTAAAATTATTTTTTCCACAATATTATTTCAGAAATTTTATTTATTTTAATCTTGGCAAACATGATCCTTTTTATTTAAAAATTTAGAAGACATAAAAATTGTGCATATTTCTGGGTACTGTGTGATATGTCATTACCTGTATACATTGTGTAATAGCCAATGAGGGTAAATATATTTATCCTCTCAAGCTCTTCAGATTCATTTATAGTGAAAGCATCTAAAATCCTGTCTTCTAGATT
This sequence comes from Lepus europaeus, assembly GCF_033115175.1. Classification (NCBI taxonomy): domain Eukaryota; kingdom Metazoa; phylum Chordata; class Mammalia; order Lagomorpha; family Leporidae; genus Lepus; species Lepus europaeus. The sequence goes on along the minus strand of NC_084838.1, from coordinate 20,527,154 downwards.
TTTTTTTTTTGTTTTTGTTTGTTTGTTTTTTTGACAGGCAGAGTGGACAGAGAGAGAGAGAGACAGAGAGAAAGGTCTTCCTTTGCTGTTGGTTCACCCTCCAATGGCTGCCACGGCTGGCACGCTGCGGCTGGCGCGTCGCGCTGATCCGAAGCCAGGAGCCAGGTGCTTCTCCTGGTCTCCCATGGGGTGCAGGGCCCAAGGACTTGGGCCATCCTCCACTGCACTCCCTGGCCACAGCAGAGAGCTGGCCTGGAAGAGGAGCAACAAGGACAGAATCCTGCGTCCCGACCGAGACTAGAACCCGGTGTGCCGGCACCGCAGGTGGATGATTAGCCTATTGAGCCGCAGCGCCGGCCCTAGATTTTTTAATGAAAAATCTACAGTGTATTAACATTATCTGTAGTCTCCCTACTGTGCAATAGAGCCCAGAACTTCTTGTTCCTATCTTGCTATAACCTAGTACCCACCAATCAACCTTTCTCCAACCCTTCCCCAGGTTTCCCTCCCCAGCCTCTGGTAACCACTATCATATTTTTAATTCCTATGAGCACTTTTTTTTTAGATTCCACCTATGAGGGAGACCTTGTGGTACTTGCTTTTCTGTGCTTGGTTCATTTCACTTAATATAAGAACCTCCGGTTCTACCCATGTTACTGAAAATGACAAGAGTCAGTCCTTTTCGTGGCTGAGTAATATTCCATCGTGTAGACACACCCGACATCTTCTTTGTCCACTCATCAGCAGGTGGACCCTGAGGTCACTTCTGTTTCTTGACTGCTGTGAATACTGCTGCAATAAGCATGGGTGTGTAGATGTCTCTCTCCCGAATGGATTTCATTTCCCATGGAAATATAATCAGTACCAGCAGAGCTGAATCATAGCGTAAGTCTGTGTTTATTTCTTTGTTTTCTACAATGGATGCCCTAATTTACATTCCCATTGTCAGATGCATAGCGTGCAAGTATTTTCTCCCATTCTGTAGGTTATCTCTTCTCTCTGCTCATTGGTTCCTTTGTTGTTTAGAAGCTTTTTCATTGATGGACTCCCATTTGTGTATTTGTTTTATTACCTAAGCTTTTGGGGTCATATGTAGCCCATTCCAATGTCCTGAAGTGTTTTCCTATGATTTTTTTCAAATAGTTTCAAAATTTTAGGTCTTGGGTTTAGGCCTTTAGTCCATTTTGTATGTAGTGAGAGACAGAAGTACAGTTCAGTCTGCAGGTGGATATCCATTTTCCCGGCACCATTTATTTGAAAGACTTCCTTTTTCCAATGCATTTCTAAGCATGTATGTCAAAGACCAGTGGGCTGCAAGACGTGTGGGTTTACTTCTGAGGTCTCTGTTCTGTTCCATTGGCCTATACATCTGTTTTCATGCCAACATCATGCTGCTCTGATTACTGTAGCTTTGTAATATATTTTAAAGGCAGGTAGTATAATGCCTCCTGTTCTGTTCTTTTTGTTTAAGATACCTTGGCTGTTCAGGGTCTCTCATGGTTCTATACAATTTTAATAGTCTTTTTTTCTAGTTCTATGAAGCATGTCACTGGGGTTTGATAGGAATTGCATTGAATTTGTACATTGCTTTGGGTAGTATACATGTTTTAACAATATTGATTCGTTCAGTCTATGAATACAGGATGTTTTTCCATTTCTTATGTCTTCTTCAATTTCTTTCATCAATGATTTATAGTTTTCATTGTAGAGATTTTTCACCTCTTTGGTTTAATTTATCTCTAGGTTTCTTTTTTATTTTAGCAGCTATTGGAAATAAGATTGCTTTCTTGATTTATTTTCCAGATGATTTATTACTGGTGAATAACATTACTGATTTTTTGTACTTTGACTTTGGGTTTTTAAAAAGATTTTATATATTTATTTGAAAGGCAGAGTTATAGAAGGAGAGAGAGAGAGAGAGAGAGAGAGAGATCTTCAATCTGCTGGTCCTCTCCCCAAATGGCTGCAACAGCTGGGGCTGGGCTGGACCAAAGCCAGGAGCTTCTTCCAGCTCTCCAACACAGGTGCAGGGGCCCAAGGACTTGGGCCATCCTCTACTGCTTTCCCAGGCATATTAGCAGGGAGCTGGATCAGAAGTGGAACAGCTGGGACACAAACCAGTGCCTATGTGGGATGCTGATGTCACAGGCAGCTGCTTAAACTGCTACACCACAGTGCTAGGCCCAGTATATTGATTTCATATCCTATATCTTTACTACATTTTTTATTAGTTCTAATAGCTTTTTGATGGAGTCTTTGGGGTCCTATATATGATCATATCATCTTCAAACAATGACAAGTTACACAGAGAGGGAGAAACAGAGAGAGAGAGAGAGAGAGAGAGAGAGAGAGAGAGATCTTCCATTCACTGGTTTACTCCCCAAGTAGCTGCAACAGCTGGAACTAGGCCAATCCAAACCCAGGAGCCAGGATCTGGGGCCCAAGCACTTGGGCCATCTTCCACTGCTTTCCCAGGTGCATCAGCAGGAAGCTGGATAGGAAGTGGAGCAGCCAGGACTGGAACCAGCGCCCTATGGGATTCCAGCACTGCAAGCGGTGGCCCTACCAGCTGCACCACAGCACTGGCCCCAAACTGTGTATTTTAAAATAGCCTGTCTGAACTCACTGGTTATTTCTTCTGTTGGATCCATTCGGCTATTGATGCTTTCTATGGTATTTTTAGTTTCAGTTAGAGTACTTTTCAATGGAAGGATTTCTGTTTGATTTAATTTAGTTTAATCTCTATCATATCTCTTTGCTAAATATTGAATCATTTCTCTGTGTTCTCTTGAATTTCACTGAGTTTCCTTAAAACAGCTATTTAGAAATTTTAATGCAAGCATTTGAAAATTTCAGCTCCCAGATGGCTGGTTTCTGGCACCTTCGTTTTCTCTATAGGCAAAGTCGTGGTCCCCTGAAAGCTCTTGATGCTTGTTGGTTAACAGCATTGTCTGTTACTGAAGCCTAAGCTGCAGCAATATGGCTTTGTTTGCAGCTGTGCCTCTAGAAATTCTGAGCAGTCTGTTTTCTCTGATCCTGTAGATATTTGCTATTTCAGCACTAGATAGGACCCTAAGTCCCAGGTCCACTGTTGAGATATTTTTTCTGATTCAGTCCTACACAATTCCCCAAACTCAAGTTTATCCTAACTCTGCACTGGTGTGTTGTACGGAATGAACTGGGGAAGTGCCTATGACAGGGTGGCCTTTCCCTATAAGCCTCTCCCTGGCTGGGCTCAGACTCTCTGTCCTGTGTCCACAAGTACCATGGAGCTAGATCACGTCCCAAGTCCCCAGCCCACCAGGACCAGTGCAGACTGTGGGTAGGACCACAGCTCACCCTGGTCTAGTCTGTCTGCCGAAATGGGTTCACTGCCCCATGCTGCCTCTATCTGTCACTGGTGATGTTGGCTGTGCCACAAGAAGTCTCACATGGTGCCCTGAAAATCCACCGGGCACTGATGCAGGTCCAGAGGTTCTGTCTGCAGGCCCTGGCCTGCCTGGGACAGAGACTGGTAAGAACTGCTCAATGCTGGATTTTATCAGCCTGGCATTGAGTCCAAAACAGTCCTATGATTCCAAGGTTGTGAGAAGGGTGTTCAGGACATCTGCTTAGCTACTCAGGCAAGCCCTGGGTGGGTCACACTTGATTCTCACAGTCACCATGCCCTGTGCAACTTTGGGGGCGCACACCAGGCAGCGGTGATACCTCCCAAAGCAAGTCTGTCTCACGGGGTGCAGGTCTCAGCCTGGCACTGGGGCGGGGCCAGAGATGCTGTCCACAGTGGAAACCATTCGGATCTGCCCAGCATTGGGCTTTACCAGCCCAGAACTGAGTCCCAAGACACAGTCCTGTGGCCCCTTGCTGTCTGCCACTAGTTGGAGCAGAGTGATAAAGTAATAAAGTGGCCACTCCTGGGTCCCATGGTCACAGGTCCCTACAGAATCGCAGGAGTGTGTGTCCACTGCACCCAGCAGAGGCCAGCTGGGTGACACATGCCAAAATGAGTCTGACCCCAAAGAGTACAGGTGGCCACTTGATGCTGGCCAGGTCCAGAGGCGCCATCTGAGCCCTGGGTATGTTGGCGGGAGGGGCTTTAGCAGGTGCTGGGTCTGGACGTGGGAGGCCTAGCTCAGAGCTCTGAGGCACAGCCCCAAGCTCCCTCTCCTGGCCTCTCCCGGGGACTGGAGCTCCACTTTCCTCCTGTGGACAGAAGAGGCGGGACTCAGTCTGCACTCCCTGTCCCCAGCGGGAGGTGCCTCTCCTTGAGGCTGGGGGACAGGGGACACAGGCAGCACTTTGCTTCCTGCCCACTTCAACGTGATTCTTGATATGGTTCTAATGGGACAAGCATGGTGGCCTCTCACCTGGCTTGCGGAGCTCTTTGGAAGCTGACGTGGTGTGTGCAAGGTTGTTCCCATCCGGTCTCTGCAGGGAGTTGGTCATTGGAGCGTCTTACTCAGCTGCCATCTTGGTTCCCCTATTTTCGGGATTTTAGATTTGGGGATTATGGACTTTAGGGATTTTGATCTTTCAGGATTTCAAGTTTGGCAATGCATCTTTCAGCATTTTGGCCCCAACCCCTCAAGAGAAAGGGCCACTTGATTTATCTGTGTGTGTGTGTGTTGATGTGTGTGTTGGGTGTGGGGTGCTGAATAGAAACAATTTGGAGCACATGAATATAGTTTTAGTCACTTGCTATATTTAGACTATTTTGCAAAACTGTGATGTTGTTAGCTTATTTTGTAAACTGGAGTCCTTGCAGCCTTGTAAGCTGTCTTTCTTTCCGTAACAATCAGTGTGTGTCTCTATGAGTTCGAATAACTGCAAAGATGTTCAGGGTCACAGGACGCGTGATAATGCGTGTAATCAATTTTCTATTGGTAGACGTCCAGGTGATTTCCAACCCTGTGGTGAGTAGCTTTGGGCCCTCATCATCGTGCATCCCCAAAGCCATTTCTAAAGGATCAATTCCTGGAAGGCAAATTGTCCGAGGGCATGTACTACAAGACTTTTAAATACACTGTCAAATTCCAACATATCAGATTTCTTTTTTTTTAATATCTTTTTTAAAGATATATTTTTTACTCATTTGAAAGGCAGAGTTACAGAGAGAGGACAGGCAGAGGCAGAGAGAGAGAGAGAGAGAGAGAGATCTTCCATCTACTGGCTCACTCCCCAAACAGCTGCAACAGTCAGAGCTGGGCCAGACTGAAGCCAGGAGCCAGGAGCTTCTTCCAGGTCTCCCACGTGGGTGCAGGGGCCCAAGCACTCGGGCCATCCTTGACTGTTTTCTCAGGCAGATGAGCAGGGAGTTGGATCCAAAGTGGGGCAGCCAGGTCTCGAACCAGCACCCATATGGGATGCCTGCTTAGGCTTAATCTGCTGTGCCACAATGCTGTCCCCAACAGATCAGGTTTCAACCAGAGCTGAAGGTGTTGATGTGGTGGGAATGCATTTGGGAGGGCGGGGTGAGCACGGCTCACGGGATGAATGCCGGGAAGGACACCATGTGTTTCAGTTCCCCACGTCTACCTTATTTACCTATTTGTTTAGAGAGACAGAGGCAGAAAGAGAGATAGCGTCCATCTGCTGGCTTAGCCCCTCAGATACAGAACAGCCAAGCCTGTGCCAAATCCAGGAACCTAGGACCTGGCCCAGACCTCCCTGTGGGTGCAGGGACCCAATCACTTGGCCATCGCCTGCTGCTTCCCAGGAAGTGCGCCAGCAGGAAGCTGGAATCCAAAGTGGACTTGAGTCCTGGCACCGACATGAGATGCAGGTGTCCCAGTTGGCATCCTAACTGGGGGGCCGAACGCCTGCCCCTCCTAGTCTGCTTTAAGGACAAGCAAACATCTTTTTTGTCCACTCGGGTCATGATGACATCAAGTAGGGAGGGGACTTCCTCCCACTCAGGCAAAAAACCTCAGCTCCCCTGGGATTTTCTAAATGCCTTTCTCCCACTGCCTCTCTCTTCATCTAGCCGTGGCACCCAGTAGGTGTGTAATAAATGTCTGTAGATTGAATTGAGTCAGCCTAGAATTCTATAACCTGGCTGCTCCCTCAAGGCCTTTCTGCCTAGATCTTGTGGAACAAAAATGCAACAAAGGAGAAATCGACAGAGGACTTGATTTATCACAATTTGGTGGCTAGGAAGGAAGAATTTCATCCTACAAACCCCTTTTTCTGGTCATTTACATTCCCAATTTGGATTCTATAGCCTTTCAGACGTGGAGGAAATATGTAATAGGATGAAAATATGAAATACTAGTGTAATCATTTATCATTTTCATTGAAGGGGATATTGATTCTCTGGAATGTTCATGAACCCTGGGATGCTTCCAGAATGTAGAGTGCTCGCGCTGGACACACACCTCTGTGCTCAGCAGGGTCATCTCAAACCCCACTGCTCTTGGCACAACACCGATACTCTCTGGGGACAAAAGACCCCCAGCCCCGCTGCAGGAGAGCACCCCTCGCCATCCCTGTGTGCCCGACGCTGCGGGGTCTGCTTCCTAAGTCCCGCCTCCAGTGAGCCACTCTCCACACCGCTGTCCTTCCTGGAACCGCTTCTTCCTGCTCTCGGGCGGCACAACCTCGGGGAACCCGTCACCGGCCTCAGCCTGCAACAAGAGGTCTGCGTTCAGATGCTATTGCTGCTGTGACAATGACCCCACACCCAGTGGCTTTATAAAACACTGATCATCTCACAGTTCCACGAGTCAGAAGCCCAAGCCCAGCCATGCTGAGCCAGGTCCTCTGTTCGAAGCCTCATAGGGTGTTGGCTGCGTGGGCCTTTGACCTAGAAGCCCATTCATGTTGTTGGCCAAATTTGGTTCCTTGGGGTTGTAGGACTGAAGTCCCCACTCCTTGCTGCCAGTCAGTCAGGGCCCTGTCTTTGCAGCTGAGGCTTGCCTCTCTCTATTTCTTTCTTCCTACCTTCCTGTCTTTTTCTCTCTTTCTTAAAAAATTCATTTACTTATTTGAAAGGCAGTTACAGAGAGAGGGGGAGAAAGAGAGAGACAGAGGTCTTCTGTCCACTGGTTCACTCCTCAACATCTGGGGCTGGATCAGGCCAAAGCCAGGAGCCTGGAACTCCATCCAGGTCTCCCACCTTGGTGGCAGGGACCCATCTTCTACTGCTTTCCCAGGGCACATTAGAAGGGAGCTAGATCAGAAGTGGAGTAGCGAGGACTCAAACCAGTGCCCTTATGGGATGCAGGCAACCTAGGCAGAGACTTTACCCACTGCGCCACAGCGCCAGCCCCTTGCCTCCGTTTCTCCCTGCTGCTCTCTGGGTGCTCCCCTCCGGCACTGGTGGGTCAGGCCTGTCTCACGCTTCTGATATCTTGGACTCTTGCTGCTGTATCTTTCCAACCCCAGGCAGAGGAAGTTCTCTGCGTTTTAGGGCAGATACGATAATGCTGAACAATCCAGGAAGATCTCTCTGTTTTGAAGTTTGTAGCCTTAATTACACCTGCCAAGTCCATTTTGCCATGTAACCTAGCATATCCATAGGTTCCAGGGATGGGGGGGGGGGTGTTGGGGGAGGGGCATTTGACTCAATGCACGGTGTGTGGCAGCACTCGAAGCTTCCTCATCACTCTCCTGCAAGCTCTGGCACGGGGCCCATCCTGCTGGGTTCACCCTCCCTCCATGGAACCTTCTCTGAGCTTCCTCGTCCCAGCCACAATTGAATGGAAAATTGGCTTCCATGCAAATAATGTCAATCATATCTCCTTTCGCTATGAGCCTTGCAATTGTGAAAGCAAGGTGGGTGAGAAGACTGAGGGCCACAGAGGGCAAGCCACGAGGGGCAGGAGAGCTCTGGCAGGACACGGAGCCCCTCAGCCAGAGCCAGAAGTCGCTCTCAGCACGCCAGGCTGCCAGGTCGTCATCAGGCCAGTTCTGGAAGATTCGCAGCAACCAGAAGCCAGTGGTTAAGGAAGACATCTTCAGCTCTTCAAGAGAATCCCAAGGGAGCGATGGCAGGCCACTGGGAAGTCTGACAGGCTGCCGCTGGGCTCCAGCTGCTGCGAGTGTGCAGCGACTTCCGCTGGCCACTGGCCCAGCCCGAAGGGAGCAGCCATGGTGGGCGGAGCTTCCTGACCTCCTGCTGGCTGACATCCAGCCCCTGGCTCTGCCAGGGTGCACCCCGGGACGGCAGTTTAGAAGGGAGGAGAGAAAGTCAGAGACGCCCAGAACGGTGGGGCTGGAAGGCAGGTTAGAGCTCCGCTAGTCTAAGCCCTGCACCTGATTTCAAAGATGGGACACTGTGGCCCGTGGGGGTGGACAGATGGCCCGAGTGGTCTGAAGCCTCATGACTTAAGAGCCAGCCATTCTGCCTTCCAGAACAGAGCTGAGTCCTTACCTCCGAGACGCCTTGGTCCTTTCTGCTCAGTGATCCCGGGAGCCTGCCCTTACATACCGGGGGGCATATGGCTGGTCTGTGTGTGTGTGTGTGCACAATGGTGCGAGTCTGTGTACACCACCACACACACACACACACACACCAGCTATCAGAATACAATGTGAGTCTGGCCTCTGGAGTGAGTCAGCCAGTCTGATCCACAGTCGCTCTAACCCTGGGCAAGCGACACAGCCTCTGTGCCTCGGTTTCTTAGGTTTCTTCGTTGACCCAATGAGGATAATGCAGTAGCTAGCTCAGGGCGCTGGGGCGGGGTTTTCCTGAGTTACTCCTTCAGAGTATAGAGAGCTTACGACAGCGTCCGGCCCAGAGCGAGGCCTGGGGAATCACTCGCTGTTGTTTCCAGAAAGGTTGCTCTCAGGCCTGCCTATTGTTCTCTGTGCTAGGAAATAATAACTTGATAAAAATAATCATCGCAGACAACAGCATTCACAAACCGGGATGCCCAGAAGGGCTGGAATAGGAGTGGACGTCGTGGAAGAACAAACGGGTGACCTCCTCAACGCTATTTGCTTTTCCCTCGCGGAAGAGGAAGGAGCAAAGAGAGAGCTCTCCACTGTAGGAAAACCAACGGTGCAAGCTCAGGGTCAGCTGTGACTGTGGCTTGGCCTCAGTGTTAGGGACAATAAGGAGTGTCGGGGACTGCGGCAAACTGGAAACCACAGGGCCCAAAGGGTGGCTGCTACTCAGTGTGGCTGATTGTTGCCAGGTGAGAATTTAGATCTGAGGTTGTTGCATCTCTTAGGTTTTTCTGTTTTTCTTTTTTTTAGAAAAGCTAGAAATCTGTACTTTTTAAATGTAAAATATCCCAATTATTAAATGTTGGCTCAGTTCTTTGAAAACATGAGCCGAGCCAAGCAAAACATCTGTGGCCCAGACCTAGCCGCAGCTGCCAGGACTGGATTTCTCCCTAGCGTTTGTGTGTCACAGCTATCATGATACTCGAACCTGTGGTGCCCAGGTGAGCATCTTCTGGTTGCTGTCAATGGCCGGGAGCCAGAATAAGGAGAAACAAACCCCGCCCTGGGAGGGGCTCACTGCAAGGAGCCAGCTGGTTAAAGAGAAAAGGCTGAGATTATGAACCAGGTTCTTAAGAAAATAAAATAAAAAGGAGGCATCCTTGTAGCCTGGCTATGATAGGGCCTTTCCTTCTCAGAGGCTCAGTGTCCCCGCTGGTGAAGCAGACCGAGAAAACCTGCCGCGTCCACAAGCCCACAAGGTTGGGCTGGTGTGGAGATGCGCAAGCGTGGCTGAGAGTGAGCCCCGCAGGCCCTAAGGCTCAGGGGAAACATGCACGGGAGGTGCTGGTCACAACGCAGTCATTTTTAAGAAGGTGTGTACATTGAATCCTGCTCTGCCAAGGAGGGATTGGTGCATTTTAGATCCGCTGTGAGCTGGCAAGCCAGACAGGAAGCCCAAAGTGTCTCCTGCAGTAGCGAGGAATCGGATCGGCTGAAATGCTCACTGATAAGGTGCAGTGGAGTATAGCCGGCAGGTGAAATGTCAGACAGCATTTACAAAGAATCAGCCAAGTGGCCGGCGCCATGGCTCAACAGGCTAATCCTCCGCCTAGTGGCGCTGGCACACTGGGTCCTAGTCCTGGTCGGGGCGCCGGATTCTGTCCCGGTTGCCCCTCTTCCAGGCCAGCTCTCTGCTGTGGCCAGGGAGTGCAGTGGAAGATGGCTCAAGTCCTTGGGCCCTGCACCCCATGGGAGACCAGGAGAAGCACCTGGCTCCTGCCTTCGGATCAGCACGGTGCGCCGGCCAAGGCGGCCATTGGAGGGTGAACCAACGGCAAAAGGAAGACCTTTCTCTCTGTCTCTGTCTCTCTCTCACTGTCCACTATGCCTGTCCAAAAAAAAAAAAAAAAAAAAAAAAAAAGAAAGGAAAGGGGGTATGAAAGGAGGGCGGAAGGGAAGGAGTGAGAAAAGGAAGGGAGGGAGGAAGGGGGGAAGCTGGGAGGGGGGAGTAGGGCGAGGAGGGAGGACACAGTCCCAGGGTCATCTTTGGAGCAGTTACGCTTTAGAACACGTGGAGCATCAGTGAACAGTGCATCACAAGGAATTGTTGCTGTGGCGAGGCCCCCACCACCTCAGCTGCACCTATTTCCTGGCTTGGAAGATGACGGCTTCAATAGCATTGGCATCAAGAATTAGAGTGAGGGCGACCAGTGAAGGGGGCACTGTTTCTTCCAGGGCTTCCTGAAGACCATCACCACTTTAAGTCCCCTCTGGTGCACACTCACTACCTACCTGCAGGCCCTAGTTTAAGTGCCTTTCAGGGTGGGACATCAGCTATTTTTAGCTCCTTGCTTCCCTCCTATGGAGGACCACTCTTTCTCTTCTCCATGTGTTTCCAGTGGTGCCACATATCAGGGTACACTATAAACCTCAGCCATTGGTCACATGACCCATGTCCATCAGATGTGTCCATCTTCCTGGTCACAATGATTGGCTCAAAAGGTGGACAAGTGACCCAAGCAGGGACTAGAGAGAACTTCTGCAGGATGGCCAAGCAGATCATGAGAGAGAGAAGCACTTTCTTGGGGTTGCTAAGCTGGAGGCTCTGTGGCCATGTACCCACCATAGTGGGGAAGGCGTCTCTGAAATAGGAAAGAGGCCAATGTGCAGAAGGCAGGGACAAGGGACATGGGCATAGGGAGGGTTGTGGCAATGCGGTACTTAGTCCTCAGTTCCTGCTGTGCACGCACAGGTCCCCAGCTCTTCCTCAGCCTGACGGGGCTACCTTATGATGCACCGAACCACAGGAACGCCTCCTTGCCTTTCCCCTTCAGCAACTTGACTTTCCGTTGCTTGCAACCAAAAACTTCAGACAAGTGTATCAGAATCTCAGACTCCTGAAAATCTGTACAAGAACGTGGCCATGTTCATGACTGTAGCTCCAGCACCTAGGAATAGTCCCTGACCCATAACCCTTCCTCGGGGAAGAGTTGCTAAATGAATAAATAACGCAAGATGATGACATCATAGCGTCCTGACGCAAGCCCTGATCAAGGAGGCGTTGCTATCGGGAGCTCCAGATGGTGAGGTCAGAACCCAAGGTCACCCAGCCAGAGAGTGACTGTTGAACCTGCTGCTGTGTCACCTGCCAGCCTGCTGGCCCCCTTCCAACTGATCTCCTTAACCTGCACCCACACGGAGAACCCGAGCAACCCTTCAATAGCACAGACTGATGTCAATCATTACCCCTCATCCCCCCCACACACATACGTACACACTTTTCTGGAGGCTACTGGTCTACCCCCATCAGATGGGCTGGAGTCCATCCGCAGGACCATTGGCCTTCCTCGGCTGCGCCTTTCCTACCGCCTCCCATGCTTTGGTCTTGCGCCCTCCGGCAGCGGCAGCTTCCAGATGGAGTTTTCTGGCTTGGTGGTTCCTCCCACCCAGTTCTGTGAATCTGTTCCAAGTTTCTGGTGAGTGATTGGACCCTCGTTGTTAAATCTTTCTCATATGCAAGTGGTTTCTTCTCATTAAGAGAAATCCTATCTTCTGCTTGTTTAACTCTGCCAGCGAAAGCCGTGGAGTTTATTTGCGTTTGCCCAGTGGTAACTTCCATGGCGAGAGCATCGGAAACACTCTACAGGGAGGAAGCTGTAGAAGCCCGTGGGGAGCCCCAGCTCTGGTCCTGATTTCCCAACTGCCCCACCACCCGGAGCAGCAGCGCCAGCCCCGGGGAAGCCAACCACAGACTTGCTCCGCTGGCTCCTTCGGAGATCTGAATTTGCATGGGAGTGTGTGTGTGTGTGTGTGTGTGTTGTTGGAGGGGGTCACAGAGAGGTGACCCTAAGGAACGAAACCTAATGATTTCAGAGCAGCGTGCCTAGTGAACACAGGCATAAGCAGCTGGCCTCCTGTTTCCTGCCACTGAGGGCGTGGGAAAGGGCCCGGAACCGATCCCCCTGGAGGTGGTTACTCCCTCCCCCCTTTACCAGGCCCCTGCCACTCTCCCCCGTCAGGTCAGGCTCATCTGCCCTATCTCCCCCTGGACTCCGAGAGTCCATAGTACAATATGTCACATTGCCTCATTTCTCCAGTAGAGTGGGTTAAGTACAGTAAACCCTGATCACTGATGAATGAATAAATGAATGAATTCCCCCCCTGCATGCACTCCCTGCCCCTGCAGAATGGGTGCTGTTAGCACAAAACTGAGCCAACCACATGCGAACGGCCCCAGGACTTCCCAGGAAGGCATTGTCATTGCTCTTGTTTTATAAAGGTTTTTAAACATATGTTTCCTAATTTTCACTTTCTTTTTTTTTTTAAGATTTATTTATTTATTTGAAAGAGTTACACAGAGAGAGAATGAAAGACAGAGCGAGAGAGAGAGAGAGAGATCTTTCATCTGCTGGTTCACTCCCCAAATGGCCAAAATGACCAGGCTCGGCCAGATCAAAGCCAGGAGCTTCTCCCAGGTCACCCATGTGGGTGCAGGGGCCCAAGTACCTGGACCACCCTTTACTGCTTTCCCAAGTGCATTAGCAGGAAGCTGGATTGGAAGTGGAGCAGCCGACTTGAACCGGAGCCCATAGGGGATGCTGGTGTCACAGGCTGTGGCTTTAACTTGCAGAGCCACAGTGCCAGCCCCTTTTCATTTTTTTTAAGGAGAAAACTACTCACCTCATTGATAAAAGGTTCCTGCTTTTGTTTTTCTGAATGTGAGTTGCAACTTCCACATGATGCCGAACAGTCAGAAGCCAGGGGCTCAGAAAGACCAGCTCAGACTTCAACGTAGAAAGGACCCCGAGCAAGACTTCACTTCTTGCCTCCCCTCACTCCCACTCAGGGCTTCAGCATCTCACTCTGACTTGAAAGAAGCATGTAACAGGTTAAAGTTCAGGGTTGGGGTAGAGAGTCAGGGTGGTTAGAGTTATGGTGCTCAGGGGCTGGCTTCCGAGTCAGGGGTTGGGGGACAGGGTTTACAGACAAGGTTAGAATAGGGGTTAGGAATGGGGCTGGTCCTGTGGTGTAGTGGGCTAAGCCTCCGCCTGCGGCACTGGCATCCCGTATGGGCACTGTTCCTGTCATGGCTGCTTTTCTTCCCATCCAGCTCTCTGCTATGGGCTGGGAAAGTGGTAGAAGATGGCCCAAGTCCTTGGGTCCCTGCACCTGCGTGGGAGACCTGGAAGAAGCTCCTGGCTCCTGGCTTCAGATCGGCTCAGCTCCAGCTGCTGCGGCCATCTGGGGAGTGCACCAGCAGATGGAAGACCTCTGTCTCTGTCGGTAACTCTGCCTCTTGAGTAAATAAATCTTAAATATACATACATATATATATATATATATATATATTTGCCCCTTTGGTTTGTTCCTTGAAGAGGAGGAAGAGTATGGCAAATTGCAAAACTGTCCAGAACTTCCTCCCATCCCTGTAAGCATATTTGCATGCTCATTTGCACCATGACATTGCCTCTTTTTTTTTTTTTTTTTTTTTTTGACAGGCAGAGTGGACAGTGAGAGGGAGACAGAGAGAAAGGTCTTCCTTTTGCCGTTGGTTCACCCTCCAATGGCCGCCGCGGTAGCGCGCTGCGGCCGGCGCACCGCGCTGATCCGATGGCAGGAGCCAGGTGCTTCTCCTGGTCTCCCATGGGGTGCAGGGCCCAAGGACTCGGGCCATCCTCCACTGCACTCCCTGGCCACAGCAGAGAGCTGGCCTGGAAGAGGGGCAACCGGGACAGGATCGGTGCCCCGACCGGGACTAGAACCCGGTGTGCCGGCGCCGCAAGGCGGAGGATTAGCCTAGTGAGCCGCGGCGCCGGCCGACATTGGCTCTTGTCCTGTCTCTTCCTCCCCCTCCCTCTCCCCTTCCCCCTCCCCTTCCCCCTCCTCCTCCTCTCCCCCTCCCCCTCCTTCGTCCCCTCCCCTTCCCCCTCCCTCTCCCTCTCTGATTTGAGAGGCAGAGAGACAGAGACAAAGTCAGCGAGAGCTCTCATCCTCTGGTTCACGTCCCAAATGCCTGCAGTTGCCAGGCTGGGCCAAGCTGAAGCAGGCGCTGGGAGCTCCCTCTGGGTCTTCCACAGGGTAGCGAGGACCCAGCTGCCTGAGCCGTCACTGCCGCTCTCAGCGTGTGCATCGGCGGGAAGCCAGAGTCTGGAACGGAGCCGGACTCGGTCCGGACTTGTGCCCAGGCACTCAGGTACCTCCAGCGATGTCTTCACCACCATGCCAAATGCTCATCCCTCTCCTCCCATTTAGAGGTGAGATCTATCTGCCGGGTGCTCTGGGTGTGGTCATATGACATATGGACCAATGAGACGATAAGAAAGCGGCAAAAACAGAGGCTCCAAAAGGATGCCTGGGGGCTGGCATTGTGGCGCAGCAGGCTAAGCCACCGCCTGTGATGCTGGCATCCCATGTGAGCGCTGTTTCAAGTCCTGGCTGCTCCACTTCCAATCCAGCTCCCTGCTAATGCACCTGGGAAAGCAGCGGAAGATGGTCCAAGTGCTTGGGCCCCTGCCACCCATGTGGGAGACCCGGAGGAAGCTCCTGGCTCCTGGCTTCAGTCTGGCCCAGCCCTGGCTGTGGCAGCCATTTGGGGAGTGAACCAGTAGATAGAAGACTTCTCTCTGTCTCTCCCTCTCCCTCTGTAACTGTGCACTTCAAATAAATAAAAATAAATATAATCAAACCAACAATAACAAAAAGCTGTTGCTTTAAGCCATAGGGTTTTGGGGGTGGTTTGTTACATAGCCAAAATTAACTACTTAAAGTAAATGAGAAAAATGGCCTAATTAGAAATAGTTGAGATCAGTGAGGGAGGGGAAGGTCCTATCTGAAACACAGGTGGTTGGCGAGTTTTAATCTAATGACGGGGACCATTGAGCAAATGGGACGGGCTTTTCAGAAACACACTTGATCTGTGACTTTGCCACCCTGTGGCCTGCCTCCTGCCACCGGGGCCATCATGGAGCTGTCCAAACAGAGCTGAGTTGTCTGTGCGGCTCCTCTCCAGTGTAATCTACCGAAATGCGTGGCACGCCCAGAGCAGCCAGTGCTGACATTCAGTGTGCAAGGAAACCTGAGCTGTATTTACACAAGTGCTGTGTGCCTCGGAAACCCTGCAGGTCCTCGAGCAGAGGGGACCGGCTGGGGACATCGCTGGTGTCCTATCTCCAGGAAAGGCTGCTGTGATCCGTGGGAAAAGCAGAGAGATATTCAAACATTATTTAGAGTTCACTTTAATATTACCTAAAAAGCACCATTCGCAGGCTTTGATGTCTTGCCTGGGTAGAAATAACACTTCCCTCATCAAAAAATTGTTTGATCCCTGAATTCTGTTTTTTTTTTTCTCTCTCTTCTTAGATATTAACTCAGAGCATTTCAGTCTCCCCTGGGGATGAAGCGATGAAAGAGGGCAGTTGATTTAGTGAATAAAGTTATTTAACTTCATTATTATCATAGCGCTAAAAGGGGGGACCAGCCCCTTCCTGTCAGCCATTCTGTGTTCCCTATCATCCCCCCACAGGCCCCAGCCAGGGTTACTGACACAGACAGACAGACAGGCAGATCTTCCACCCGCTGGCTCACTCCCCAAATGGCTGCAGCAGCCGGGGCTGGGCTGAAGCCAGGAGCAGGGACTCCAACTGGCACTCATATGGGATGTGGCATTGCAGGTGGTGGCTCAACCTGCTGTACTCAGAGCCACGCCCAATGCACCAGCTTTTTAAGACCCTCGCTAGGCTGAGACTGAACTCTGCCCCAGGATGATCGCCATGCTTTCAGAGTCTGGGCTCCAACACCATGTTCTTGATTTTGTCTGAGTTCTAATTTTTGTACTGCCACCCAGCAGGCCACTCATTTGCTCTGTGCCTCAGTTTCTTCATCTTGTTTTTAAAGATTTATTTATTTGAAAGGCAGAGCAACAGAGAGAAGAGACAGAGATGGAGATGACAGAGAGAGAGAGAGAGAGAGAGAGAGAGAGAGAGAGAGATCTTCCTTTTGCTGGTTCACTCCCCAAATAGTCAGAGTGGTCGGGTCTGAGCCATGCCGAAGCCAGGAGCCTGAATTTCCATCTGGATCTCTCATGTGGGTAAAGAAGTCCAAGCACTTGGGCCATCCTCCACTGCTTTCCCAGGATCATTAGCAGGGAGCTGGATCAGAAGTGGAGCAGCCGGGACTGGAACCCAGTGTTCCCATATGGGCTGCTAGTGTCATGGGTGGTGGCTTTACTCGCTGTACCAGCGTCCTCATCTTTGCAAGGGATGGTAATGAGGGGAGTGAGGGTTAAATGAATTCTCACAGATAAAGTCCTCAGAGTAGCACCTGCTAAGCCGTGACCAGTGACGGTCGGCACTGTGATTTCTACGGCTTTTCAAGTCTGCCCTTGCTTCTTCCCCTCCGAGGACACTTGGCCTTTCACTGTCCCCAGCTCACACAGGAAGTCCACAGAGCTGGCTTCGCGGTCTTGGGGAGCAGGTGCGGCCCCCCACCTTCCTCCTTCCTGCCACCCCAAACCTTTCCAAGGCTGAACCATGAAAACTTTTGTCTTCCTAAAAACTTAGCTTCTGATTGGAGCTAAGCATGCCCTGCGTGTTGGCAGCCGTGGTTCTGTGCGTGTGAATTTGCTGGTGGGAGAGGGGAACGTGGTGCACTGTCTTCATGAGCAACCCAATTATTCCACATCTTCTTAATAGAAGAGGCATTAGCATTCCCGAGTGGCATAGGGGTCTGATTGGAATAACGTCTCCTGAATTATCTTCCCCTAAACTGACAAAATCAATAAAGAAACTCCCCACAGTCCTCCTTGGCCTGGCCTTGTGCCTGGCCAGGGTCCACAGAGGCATGTGAGGGGACAGCGGCTGGGCTGTGGTGATGTATGACCTACAGACGACAAGTGCTGTCACCCATTCCCTTGGCTGCTCTTCCTCCCTCCTTCCACACTGTGCTTGCCCCTTGGAGCCTAGCTCCTGTGTCCCCTCCTCCTTCAGGAAGCCTTCCCTGATTGCTCACAGGATGTGCACTGGATTCTCTTGAACAACACCCCTATTTTGTATGCTAGCACCCCTTGCCAGTTTGGGTGCAAATTGCTCAAGAACAAAACCTTCTCTTGTTCTCTTTGTATCTGCCAGCACAAGCCCCAGGGCTAGTAAGACTCTCTCTATAGCTGCTAAGTTAACAGCTATGGACAATAAAAAACATCCTGGAGTGGTAATGTGTCGTGGCCCCTCCCCCTGACTCCTAGTCCAGCTGCTTCTCCAGACGCAGCGACTCCAGAGGACTCGGCTGGAGCTGAGCTTTCCCTGCACGGAGGATCTGCCCAGCAGCCCACGGTCTCATCGGGGAGCCAGCTGCCTTAGAATATGCGGGCTCCCCCTCCCCAGGAGCTTCAGAGGTGCTCTGTGGCTCCACGGTGCCACGACCTCAGGGTCCCGTGTCAATAGGGTCCCATTCGGTGTCTCCTGTCTTCTTGGCGAAGGAAGCATCAGCTCCCGCGCTGAGAAGCAGATCTGTAGCCGGCGCCCGCCACTTTGTTCAAAGCGGTCCAGAGCATCGCACATGTCAGAGCTGTCACTCCGCCGAGAGTCATTCACATAAACAACAGGTCCTCGTGGGTTTGATGGCAACACAAACACCACTTGTGACTCAATTAAGGAAGCGGTAATTAAAAGGGGGAACAGCACGCCTCTCTCCTTCGTGTCTTCCCACGGGGGCTGGGCCGTTGACAAGTGCGATCCAGGGGCCTCTGGGGAGATCTTCCCTGGGGCCTGTGCACCTGCCAGGGCCAGAGCTTGCCGAGGGTGTGGTGGGGAGGGAGGGAAGACCTCAACCTCTGCGAGTGACCTATCTCGCACATCAGCAAATGGTGTAAGTTAATTAAGATTTTTGCAAATTAACAAGGTGCACCCAAGGAGATAAAATGTTGCTCCCTGGAGATTAGTCATGATTTCTTGGTCCTCTAATAATGATAGCCAGTAGCTTTTATGTTTTCTGCATTCCAGGCACTTGTGCGAGGAGTGTAGGTATTACGTCACACCAATTCCATGGGAAAGCTGCCATCATTGGTTGCATTTTTTTTCAGATAGGGAAACTGAGGCACAGGCTCAAGGTCATTCAGTGAGGAAGAGACAAAGCCAGAGTTTAAACTTAGAGTCTGGTGCTAAAGCCTGCCTCTCCATCACGGAGGCTAACTGCTTCACACTTTCTGAAATTCTCTTTCCTTGGCCTGGGCCCTCCTAATTATAGTCAGTGTTACCACTTGTTGAACGTGAACTCTGTTAGGGACAGCTCCAGGCACCTGACAGGGAGGCTCTCGTCCTATGAAATATGTTCTGTATTTATCCCCCTTGTACAGATGGACAGACTGAGGCCCTTAGAGATGAGATGCTGCCCGTCTCCCACTTGAGTGACGGTGCCTGGAATCAAACCCGTATGTGCCTGACTCCACATACTCCATGCCGCATCTCTTATTGCAGTCGGGAAAGTTTGCTAAGTATTTTCTACCCTTATAAGCTGAAGGCGTGAGAGAAGAAGACCCAGCAAGTTGCTCCTGTCCTTCAAGGTTGCTACAGACTTACTGTATTCCCTCCAAATTCATATGTTGAAGCCCTAACCCCTCAATGTGTCTGTATTTCAAGATACGGCTTTTAGGAAGTAGTTGGGGTTCAATGAGATCATAAAGTGAGGTTCTAATCCAATAGGATTGGTGGCCTCATAAGGATAGGGAGGGAAGGTGGGAGGAAGGGAGAAAGTGAGAGAGAGAGGGAGAGGAAGAGAGAGAGAGAGAGAGAAATCTACACACACACACACACACGCCCATCAAGAAAGGGCCATGTGAATATACAACAGGAAGGCTGAGATCTTCACGCAGGAAGGCAGGCAGAGCCCTCACCAGAACCCAAGCAGGCTGCACCCTGATCTTGAACGTCCAGCCTCCAGAACCGAGAGCATACATGTCTGTGGTTTGAGCCACCCCATCTATAGTACCTTGTTATGGCAGCCCAAGATGACAAACACAAGGGACTGAACAACCTTTTTGAAGCATAAAGACCAAGGCTTTGTGGCAGGCAGGGACTATGGCTGACCCATGATCCATCCTGGAGGAGTAGAAGGAGAGGTGGATGATTCATGATGAATGGATGGGTGACAAATGGATGGATAAAACAATGATGGCTAGACAGAGGATGGAAGGATAGATAGACATATGGATGGTGAGTGGGTGGGTGGAATGATGGACAGAGGATGGATAGATGGGTACACATACAAATGATGGATGGATTGATGGACGATGGATAATGGGCGGATATACGGATGAGTGTGGATGGGTGGGTGAATGGATGGATGGGTGGGTGGATGGATGGATGGGTGGGTGGATGGATGGATGGATGGGTGGGTGGAGAGATGGAAGGACAGATGATGGATAGGTGGATGTATGTGTTAATGATGGATGGATAATGGATGGGTGAGTGGATAGATGGATATATGGATGAGTGATGGATGGGTGGGTGGGTAGGTGGATGGATGGATGAATGAATGAAAAACGGGGTTATCCAAGCTATTTACCTAGAGTTAGGGGGTAACTCCTCTGAGTCAACACCCTTCTGAGGCTGTTCCAAATCCATTTTAGTAGCTTTTCTACCACTTCATCTTAATGTTCATGGGTGATGGAGAGCGTGGAGAAGAAGCCTTCATGGAGGTCCGAGAATCTGGATGCTTCTCCAGGAGCTCCAGCTCTGAAGGCCAATCCGTGGTTTAACATCAGTCCTGGCCGGTGCCGTGGCTCAACAGGCTAATCCTCCACCTAGAGTCGCCGACACACCGGGTTCTAGTCCCGGTCAGGGCACCGGATTCTGTCCTGGTTGCCCCTCTCCCAGGCCAGCTCTCTGCTATGGCCCGGGAGTGCAGTGGAGGATGGCCCAAGTGCTTGGGCCCTGCACCCGCATGGGAGACCAGGAGAAGCACCTGGCTCCTGCCTTCGGATCAGCGCAGTGCGCCAGCCACAGCGCGCCGGCCGCGGCGGCCATTGGAGGGTGAACCAACAAAAGGAAGACCTTTCTCTCTGTCTCTCTCTCTCTCACTGTCCACTCCGCCTGTCAAAAAAAAAGTCAGTCCTGCCCCCACCAGGCAGCCCTGCGAGTATTTGTGACTACTGTAAAATACAGAAGAGCCACTCCTGAAATTACTCGGCTGCAGGCTTTTGGTCTGTCAATCATAACCCTGAGTTCAGGGCAGGATGCTGTTTGGTCCCACTGAGGACCCTGGACGCTGGCTTCAGATTTTGTACACACCACTGTGGCTGGGCCCTACGAGGGGTGCTGGCCACACCCAGGGGAGCAGGGTTCCGAGCCTGTCCTCAGGGAGCGCTCAGTCAAGGAGAGGTGTATGAAGGCCTGCCCTGGCTCAGAAGTTCAGCAGGTTCCTTGAGGGCCTCTTCTCACCCCATCTCCTATCCCCCCTTGCCTGGGCAGCCTGAGGGAAACACAGGGCACAGAGCCCTAAACTCAGGGGAACAGACCATGCTCAGCGGGACGGTAGCTTGCAAAATGAAGGACATCTTCCAGGGTTGCATTCAGAGAGCTGCATACATGGAAGAGTGAAGGGGCAAACTGGATCAGAGTACCGGGGCAAGTTGTTTTGGGGGCGGGATGGGGCGAGGAGTGGAGGAAGAGGAGGGGCAAAGAGGTTCCACAAGGGGCAAAGAAACAAGCAGATGGAGGAGGGGGAGCTCCCGAGACTTGGGTGGGCAGGGAGGAGGGCTGAGAGGGAGGAAGGTAACCGTGGCTGTTTGCTGGCATGCTGTGACCTCCCAATGGGAAAATCTGATGACACCTATGAAGCAGGTACCCAGTGCCATCGATAGAGCCCTTTGGAATGGGGTGTTATTCCCCCCAGCTTTTCCTTCCAGGTGAGAGTGACAGAGAGAGGGGAAAAGAGGGGGGGGAATCTTCCATCCACTGGTTCAGTCCCCAAATGACTGCAACAGCCAGGGCTGGGCCAGGCTGAAGCCAGGATGTCTAAACCCCATCGAGGTCTCCCACATGGGTGGCAGGGGTGCAAGTACCTCCTGCTCTCCAAAGTGCATTATCAGGGAGCTGGACCAGAAGTGGAGCAGCCAGGATTCGAACCAGTGTTCCTATAGGAGATGCCAGAGTCGCAGGTGGCAGCTTAACCCTCTGGGCCACAGCACGGGCCCCCTGGATGAGAAACGGAAAGTTGCAGAGCTGGACTTTCCAGTCCCTCTTCCTGGCACAACTTGGTCAGACCCAGGACCCCGGCCGGCTCTGTGCCCTTCATCCCCACTTCTTCTGCTTGCCAAGGGGTGCTCTAAAACCGGCAGCACGTCCCACACCCCCGTGGGCCCGCCTCCGTTTCTGTGTCTGTGAAATGACTTGCCTGAGCATTAAAGATCGAACGGATCGACATTACCAAGAGGCCGTGCACAAGTGGGACACGGCATCCGCGGTCGAGGGGTGAGGCTGCTGCTCAGAGCCCCTGTAGGGAGGACAGTAACAGCCGGCATCATCAGAACGCTTGGTGTGTGCCCAGCTCTGCTCGGAGCACTGCTTGTGCCGTCCTCCCTCAACCCCAGCAGCATGCACTAGGATGGTCTTCACCTTCCAAGGTGGGGAAACCGAGGCACGGGGTCTCAGCGCCCCTGAGCTGTACATGCAGAACGCCTGCCTGCCTCCAAGCCCTAGGCAGGGCACCAAGCCTGCAGGCCTTAGCCCAGCTAGGGTGTGAGAAGTCTGGCTCTCTGGCTAGCTCTGGCGCTGTCACCCCTGCAGCGGGGCCTTGAACCCTAGCAGCCACCTCGGGCGAATTTCAGGAGGCAGTGCAGGTGACGCATCAGCTGGGGGCTGGCATAGGTGAGCGCTCCTGGGGTGGCAGCTGCTAGGATGCTAAGGAAGAGGAGAGGGAGAGGGCGAGGCGGAGGAAGAAGGAAAGGAGGGGGCAGAAAAGGAAGACTAAGAGGAAGAGGAGGAGGAGGAGGAAGAGGAAAAGTGGTCCCCGCCACCCACTCTGACCTGCTGGTTCTGGCCCTGCGCTGTGGCTTAGGTGAGCTTATCTGTCATGGTGGCCATGGGCAAGAAAGGCCCGTTCACCTATAGTCCCCAGGCAGGTGACTTCTTCGCAGGCCCTCCTGGGCCACTGATAGCCCCCAGAGCCCCAAGAGCAAGGAGCTCCGTAAACAAATCCATTTAGGGCAGGGCCACCCCTCAGGCCTGTGATCCATAGGCCGGTCACGGCCATCTGCAGAATCAAGGGCAAAGGTATCCCAGAGAACACCTCCTGCCAGAGAGGCCAGGGGGCGGCCGCCGGCCTCGCGGGTCAGCCAGGAGGAAACACCCTGTCCCCGCCAGGGGCTGGTGTCTCTGAGGGCTGCCCACTCGGCCCCGAGTGAGCCAACACGGGGCAAGTGGCAATTGCTGCTGCTGCTGCTGGTGTGTGGAGAGAGAGAGAGAGAGAGAGAGAGAGAGAGAGAGAGAAGGAGGGAGGGAGGGAGAGAGGGAGGGAGGGAGGGAGGGAGGGAGGGAGGGAGATTTGTTGTGGGGCTTTTTGTTGTTTGTATTTGTGTATTTTTTTTTCCAAGAGGCCATCAGCATTCCGGCAGCGTCCTGAGAAATTCATCAAATTATTTAACCTTTGCTGGAATAAATAATACATGTGCTTTCTCAGGATTTATTCTGATTAAGCCATTCTGGAGTGGTGCCAGGCCTGCGCCCGCCCCAGGGAAGGCAGGAAGGAGGCTGGTGGCAGAGGATGGCAAATCAGGCGGCCAGCTGAGGGCTGCCTAGGAGGGGGCCAATGAGGCCGGAGGGCCCGTGTGCAGGTGAACCCCGGGGAGCCCTCTAGGTTGACGGCTCGTGAGGAAGAAGATGAACTCTGCCAGCCTCCATCTCTCCACCTGTAGGCGTCTGTCCCATCTGGGCTGTGCAGCGGAGAGACGGCTGGCCTTGGGGTTTAGAGATGTGGCCGAGAGCCAGCGAGGCCACGGTTTGAACCCTGCTCTGCCCTGGCACGGCCAGCACACACAGGGCCGAGGGAAGCAGAGAGAAAGCCTAGATTTCCAGATCCCATCGCCCATGGAGATGGAAAATGGGCACAGAAGGGGATCAACTGTGAGATCTGAGCCGTCCCTGGCACCAGATTCGCGGGAACAGGATTGCAGTGGGAAGATCTCAACAAACACCAGAGACGTCGAAGGCGGGAAGAGACTTCCATGGTGTCGTAGGATCCCAGAGAGGTCCTGGAGATGACCCAGCAGGCGGCCATAGCAACTGCCCTCTGAGGACAAGTCCGTGGCTTGTTCTCACCCGCACTGAGCTCCAGGCGCTGAAGCAGGTGCCTCCTGGAGATCAATACAGAGGACAGGGTTGGGGGGAGCTGGCCTGGTCCCAGAGGTGATGGGAGGGGTCTGGGGAGCAGCCCTCACTGCACCCCTCAACCGGGGCCTCGGTTTCTTCTGCTGTGAAGTGGGTGGGCCGCCCCCCTCCACGCCCATCCTGAGCTGTACCACCCTGGGAGCCCCCTCTGTAATTCCCTCCCATCCACACCACAAGGAAGAACAGGCAGGGGCCCTGGAGCCAGGCTGCTTGGGTGCAAATCCAGCTCCATCCCTGCGCAGCTGTGTGACTTGGGGCAGGTGGCCTGATCCCTCGGAGCTCTCTTTTCCCTCTTAATTTGAGACACACACACATACACACACATATACAGACAGACAGAATGCTCTCACCCCAAATGCCTGCAACTCAAGGGCTGGGCCAGGCCAAAGCTGGGAGCCAGGAGTTCAATCCAGGTCTCCCATGTAAGGACCAGGTACTCTACTGTTTGAGCCATCATCTGCTGTCTCCCAGGGTCGACATTAGCAGGAAGCTGCAGTCAGAAGTCAGAATTAGGACTTGAACTCAGGAGTACCGCTAGGAGGCACGGGCACCTTAACCATGTAACGCCTGCCCCCCGGAGCTCATTTCTTTAACTGCTGCCATGGAGCAGTAGCGATTCCTAGCCCCGAGCTGCAGGTTTGGCTAAGCCAGAGGATTCTCAGAGCACCTGGTGAGCAGCGGGCCTTCTAGAAACTGAAGTGCCGTCTTGGCGCTCCCTAGCTGAGCGGGAAGGCGTGGGCTGGGATGGAGAGAAAGGAGACCAGTGCACCAAGCAGAGGCCCGAGGCGTGCCCTGCTGTGGAGGGCGCAGCAGGTGCCCGATCCCTCCAAATCCAGCCGCTCTGCAGGACACAAGCCCCCGGCATCGCCACAGGGGCCCTGCCGTCAGCTGCAGCCCCCGGCTCGGCTCGGGAGCCAAAACCTGGGAGCGGGGGAGGATTCACGTCTTCCCAATGATAGCCCCAAATAATGGTCCTTGAAACCACGGATCATTTTCCCCTTAAAGAGATGAACTCTCTAATTAGAGTTTTCTCTGAACGTTTCCCTTTGAAAAAAATTAAAAATGTATAAACCCTCCCGTATCCTGTATGTATATTTCATTGCTGCGTAATTGGGATCTTTGTCAGGGGCGGGGGTGGCGGGCACCCGCCTTCTAATCGGCTACAGATGCTAATGCGGAGGGAGAGACTTTTCCTCCTCTCGGCTCTGTGCAGTCAGAGACTAGAGGCCTCCCTAATAACTATTTATGCCCAAATCCTTTTTGGGGAGTGGGGGAGAGAGCAGCTGTGGCTCCGCGGAAAGCCGCGGCTCTGATTACAGCGCACCAGCAAGGGGGATCACTGTGAGAGTGAAACAGTGTTAATCAAGTTAATCACAAAACCCGCGCTATAATTGCTTCTGCTCTCAGACAAAATTTTACTTTTATCTAAATTACTAAAGTGAGGAGAGTGCAATCCACTCTAATTTAGCTTTTGAGCTCAGGAGAAAGCATGTGTGGAAGGCTGGAGAGGGTGTTACACGTCAGGAGAGCCGGTGCCTCGGAATCCGGCTCCTCCCTCCTCCTCCTCCTCCTCCTCCTCCTCCCTCCTCCCCCTCCTTTCCCACCCGCCCTCGCTCCCGCCCTGCAAGGCAGCCTGGCTCGGGCACTGGTTCTGCTGCCCAAGGCTGTGTTCCCTGGATCCTTGGCCTCTCATATTCCTTACTTTTTCCATCTGTGGAATGGGGATGATTTGAAACCTAGCTCAGAACCACTGGGCAGAATAAATGAGTGACAAGGATGAAGTACTTGGCTTGTGCTAAGTGTGGCTGGTGCATGGGTGCGCACACACACACTTACACACATGCACGGGTGTTAGGTGTTAGCTGATACTGGTACCCTCAGTCCTCCATCCTCTCTCCCTTCCTTCCTGCACTGCCTGCTCTCCCTCCCTCTTCTCCCCCTCCTCCTCCCCTTCCTCCTCTCTCCCTTCCTCCTCCTCCTCCTCTTCTTCCTCTCTCCCCTCCTCCTCCTTCTCTCTCTCCTGCTGCTTGCCCCCTGCCTCTTCCCTCCTGCCTCTCGCTCCTCTCTCTGCCTCCTGCCTCCCATCACTAAACGCCCTCTGACCTGTCTTCAGGGACTCCCAGTCTGGTTCCTCTGGAGCACACATGTGAAGGGGAGAGGAGTGTGGCCTCAAGCGAACCAGAGAGGAGCTGGAGTGCGGGGCAGCTTCTTTCAGCTGGGAAAGCAAGAAGGGCTGCATGGAGGAGTTGGCACTGTGGTATATTGGGTAAAGCCACTGCCTGTGGCACCGGCATCCCCTATGGGCACTAGTTCGAGTCCCAACTCTCTGCTGTGGCCTGGGGAAAGCAGCAGCAGGTGGCCCAAGTGCTTTGGCCCCTGCACCCGCATGGGAGACCTGGAAGAAACTCCTGGCTCCTGGCTTCCAATCGGCCCAGCTCCAGCTCCAGTGGCCATTTGGGGTGTGAACCAGTGGATGAAAGACATCTCTCTGTCTTTCTCTGCCTCTGCCTCTCTGTAATTCTAACTTTCAAATAAATACATAAATCTTTAAAAAAAAAAAAGTGCTGCATGGAAAAGGTGGCCTCAAGGCAGGGCACCAGAGGCCATGACCAATGTGGAGTTGGAAGTGTGGGGGCCCAGGGCCTGTAGGCCACGTGGAAGGACCGTGTCATCAAAGGTGGGCTGCTGAGACCCTCTGGCTGCCATGGGCTGGACTCCGCTAGACACAGCCCCAATGACAGGCCCAAGCTCTCGCTCCCGTCCTGCTCAGTGCTCAAGTTCCAGCCAGGTCGGTACCAAAGACCAGTTGTACTGCCCCCCCCCCCCCCCGGAGCTTCTGGGAGATTCCAGGTTGGACCCTGTGAGGGCCGCACGTGGGACTGCCCACGCCGCCCCCCACCTTGTCCTCGGTTGCCACCTCCCACCTGCCTGCCACCCGCCTCCTGCTCTGCTGAGCAGCCCCTGGGGGGGGGGGTCTTCCCAACTCTCGCTCAGTCCAACGAGGAGCTACTGTCATCCAACTTGCCCGGAAACCCAGATTAGAGAAAACACACACAGTCAATTTAACTGGCAATTAAACAGGCTCCCCTATGTAATTAGCGTCAAGACAACTCACAATTACTACGGGGCGCGTGTTCGCAGCCGCCGCTCCACATGTGTATGGAGCGACAATTACTGGGCGCTAATATCTTAACAGGAAGCGGAGGAAATTTGTGAAACCATTTCAACGAAGCCGCCCGTGCTGTCCCTCCACACTGGAAATAACTCCTTTAGCGGTGCCACTATAAAATTAAAGAGGCAACACGTGAAATGATGCAGAGGAAGAAAATATTTACTCTGCTGGGCGTTCCTGCTAGCTGTTTGGAGAGACCTGATCTGGGGAGACTAGTTGTACCATACTAGTTGTACTAGTTGTACTATACTAGTTGTAGCAGACACACCCCCTCCCACCCCACCCCCGCTGGCGGAGGGCTTCCCTTACTGGATGACTTTCTTATGGGGACCAGGAACTCAGGTCAGGGAGGTGAGGCAGCTCGCCCAAGGTCACCCAGCTCACGGGAAAGGCTGTACAACTCCAAAATCTCCGTGCATCTTGCTCGCTTCCCTAGGGCTGCCTGGTGGAGCTCACCTGCAGTCCCATCACTGACCTGCAATTGATGGGTGGGGCCTGGAGAGGGGGCCTTGCCCACGGCCGTGCAGCAAGTTCACGGCAAAGGATTGCAGCCCAGGTCTCTCCCTGCCTGGCCCTTTTGCTGTACCTGCTGGTGAATGTGGGGAATGAAGTCTGCGGAAGGGCACCTAAAAATGATCCCTTAGGTGGGGCACGCACTGTGGCCTAACAGGTCAAGCCACAGCCTGGGCGCCGGCATCCCATGTGGGCGCCGGTTTGAGTCATGGCTGCTCTGCTTCCAATCCAACTCCCTGCTAGTGCACCTGGAAAGGCAGTAGAACATGGCCCCAATGCTTGGGCCTCTGCGCCCATGTGGGAGAGCTGGAGGAAGCTCCTGGCTTCGGATCAGCCCAGATCCAGCAGTTGCGCCCATCTGGGGAGTGAACCAGTGGATGGAAGACTCCCCCCCCCCACCCCCGCCCTGTAACTTGGCCTTTCAAATAAATAAAATAAATATATATATATTTTTTTGAAGATCCTTTTGGTGACTCCAGCTCCCTTGTAGCTGCCTCACTGGTCTGAGGGCCCGTTCCCAGATAGAAGAGAGAGAGACGGCTTGAGACGGCTTTCGGGTTGACGGATTCCATGCAATACTCATTCACCCCTCCCCCAAAGGAGAAAACACCTGAAGCCTGTTGAGCACTGTCCTGAGCACCTCTTTGCTTTAGAGGTACCCGGCTCCATGTGTGTTGTTATAGCAACGGAAAATGGGCTACAGCACGCAGCCAAGCCCAGGTCCTGTGGAGAGGGGGACAGGTAGGGTGAGGAAGCGTCCCGGTCTGCCCCGGACGGAGGGGGTCCCCGGACAGGTAATCTTGAACAGACCCAGATGAGCTGGTGACCCCAGGGGCAAGAATGAGCTGGGGAGGGGGCAGTGTGAGTGAGTCACTGTCTTGTTTCCAAGTCAGGATCTGCTGGGGAAGGGGTGAGCAGCCAGCGGGATGCCACCCAGGGCTTCCACGGGTGAATCTGCAAGATGCAGACCTCCACGGCGAGCTCTCGGGGCCATGGGGGGGTTCAAACAAGGCAGTCCAGGGCTGGTGTTAGGGAGCAGGGGTTAAGCCACAGCCTGCGATGCCGTTGTCCTGTATGAGCGCCAGTTCAAGTCCCGGCTACTCTGTTTTGATCCAGCTAGTGCTCCAGAGAAAACAGCAAAAGATGGCCCAGTGCCTGAGCCCCTGCCATCCACACGGGAGACCCAGAGGGAGTTCCAGGCTCTTGGCTTCAGCCTGGCTCAGCCATGAGTGTTGAAGCCATTTGGGGAATAAACCAGCAGATGGAAGATATTCTCTCTCTCTCTCTCTGCCTTTCAGATAAAAACAAATCTTTTTTTTTTTTAAAAAAATGAGATACTGCATAGAATTGAGCCAGCACCAACCACGGGCAGTGCACCAGTCACCACCAGCCCTGGGTTGACCAGCTGTTCATTCAAGACTATCCACCCTAGGACCCCCCAGTCCAGGGCACACGCTCTGTCACGCTACCTGCCAAAACACCACGGAAACAATGGGAGGAATCTCCACTCTCCTAGCAGACGGCAGGGAGAGAGTTCCCATCCCCACCTTGCGCCCCCCTCTCCTGAGCAAGGTGCCGCTATTAGGGTGCCGCCATGCCGAGACTCGGGCAGTACCAGGGAGCAGAGAGACAAAAGCCAAACTCCACAATGGCCTCTTGTTCCCTCCAGCCGTAGAGCGGCTGGGAAGAACGACACGGAACGCTGGCGTGGTAACAACTACGACCCAAGGGAGCGCGGAATTCAGTGTCCCCAAGGATGGCGGGGTCGGGAGTTTCCCAAGCTAACACTCACTTTCCTTTCTAGCTGCAGGATGTTCATAGGCCGGGGGTAAGAGCCCGGCTTCAGAAGTTCAAGGAAAATGATGTCTAAATCGCCGTTCTCAGGCGCGGACGCTCAGCTCTCTCCTTGCGGCTGGCCCCTGCAATTTTACATTTTTGTTGCTTCTTTTAAAAACCACAGATAGGAGCAGGCGTGTGGTGCAGCAGGTCAAGCAGCCGAACGGGATGAGTGCCCCCCGCATCTGAGTGCCTGGTTCGAGTCCTCGCTGCTCCACGCTTCTGGATCCGGCTCCCTGCTAAGGCGCCCGGGAGGCAGCAGACGATGGTCCAAGTATTTGGGTCCTTTCCACCCATAGGGGAGACCCGGATGCAATTCCTGGATGCTGATTTCAGCCTGGCCCAGCCCCCGGCTGTTTCGGCCATTTAAGGAGTAACCCAGTGGATAGAAGATCCTTCTGTCTGTGTGCGTCTTCCGCCTTTCAAATCATTCGATCAATCTTAAAAAAGCAGCCATAGTAAGCATCACTGAGCACGGGACACCTGCGGAAGCCAGCTTTGCACTCGGGCCTGTGGCTTCTGGAAGAGCCACGTCCCTCGGGCCAACTGTGCTTGTTAACACTCAAAGGTGAGCCTGGCGCTCCCGGCCTCGGGGCCTCCTCCGGTGGAGAGCAGGGGGCTTACTGGCTAGATTTCAGTGCACCCTCCTTTGTTAGGTCCCGTGGGGCACGCTCCCTTCTGGCTCGTATTGGCCAGACGTCGGCCATCCTTGGAGACTTCGGCTTCATCCGTCATTCACCAGACGCCACGTGGGACTCCAGGGAGCAGGCCTGCACGTGGCTGCAGAGGCAAACAGGTCAGCCGTGGAGAGGCAGAGCTGGACAGGTGCATACACAGTGGCAAGACCACACCAGCCTTGGGAGGGACAAAGAAGGGCCAGGAAATATGGGAGTGTGGCAGGGAGTCCAGGAAAGCTTCTCGGAGGAGGCGGCATCTGGGCTAAGCCCAGCATATCTGCAGCCACTCTTCTGTGAGTGGCTCTCAAACCTTAACAGGAGTGAGGCTCACCAGGGGGCTCTGTAGGACACTCCCAGAGTTTCTGATTCAGAAACGGGGATCCCTGGCCAGCGCTGTGGCTTAACAGGCTAATCCTCCGCCTTGTGGCGCCGGCACACCAGGTTCTAGTCCCGGTAGGGGCGCCAGATTCTATCCCGGTTGCCCTCTTCCAGGCCAGCTCTCTGCTATGGCCCGGGAAGGCAGTGGAGGATGGCCCAAGTGTTTGGGCCCTGCACCCGCATGGGAGACCAGGAGAAGCACCTGGCTCCTGGCTTCGGATCAGCGCGATGTGCCGGCCGCAGCGGCCATTGGAGGGTGAACCAACGGCAAGAAGGAAGACCTTTCTCTCTGTCTCTCTCTCTCTCTCACTATCCACTCTGCCTGTCAAAAAAAATAAAAAATAAAAATAAAATAATAAAAAAAAAAAAACAGAAACGGGGATCCCTTGCCTGCCCGCCCCGATTGGTATTTCCAAGTTTCCAGGCAGTACGATGCTACTGGTTCAGGGACCACTGGTTTGGACCATTCTCCCCATTTTTCAGATGAGGACACTGAGGCCGGGCCCTCTCTGCACACAGCCAGTTCCCTTTCTGCTTCTCCACACACTGTGACATAAGTAGCCCGTCCGCACAGCTCGGCAGGAGCAAGGCCTGGCACCAACCAACTCGGCTTGCTTGACACTGAGGCTTCCAGGGACATGGAACTTTCGGTGCTGAAACCAGGGTGGTCCGAGACACACAAGGGGAGTTGGTCACCCCAGTTCCAGCCCAGGCCCGAGCCACTCCATTGCTGTGTCCAGAGAGCACTTTAGAGTTGACAGAGGGACTTGACATGCAATTAGCACTGCCGTGGTTCTTAGTGAAGATGAAAGTTATATAGTCCAAGTGCTTTCTGCCCGAGATCGCTCCGAATTCTCCTAACAACAGAAGAGGTGGAAGCAATCACGCCATATTGCAGTGACAAACGAGGGCCTTAAGAAGGGGTGACCCCTCCAGCCAGGTCCTGAAGTGCAGCGTTGAATGCCAGGCCCTGGCAGGAGAGCTGGGTGTGGAGTGGAGGAGTCTGGGGGCTCCCAGCTAGCTTCTGCAGCCAGACTGCCTGGGTTCTACCCCTGCTCTGATGCTCACTGGCAGGATGATCTTGGGTCGGCCACAGCCCCCAGGGCCTCCACTGATTGTCAGTGTTGGGCTGACGGGACCAAGGACAGAGGAAGTCCACAGAACAGGGCTTTGCCTGGCAGGTCACCTGCTGGCGTGGTTAATTTTTTTGCGTCAACTTGCCTAGGACAAGATGTCTGGTCAAACAATATTCTGGACGCTTTTGTGAAGGTTCCTTTTAGATGAAATTAACATCTTGGTTGACTGAGTAAAGCTGATTCCCCTCCGTACTGTGGGTGGGCCATCCCCAATCAGTTGAAGGCTTTAGGACAAGCATGGATTCTCCCAGAGGAAGAGGGCGTCCTTCCAGCAGGCTGTCCTCAGACCCCAACTGCAACAGAGCCTTCTCCCGGGCCAGCTCCCGGGCCGCCCTCCAGGCTTGGCCTTGTCAGCTTTCACAACTGCGGGAGCCAGTGGCTTATAATAAATATTTCACCTCCCTCCCTAACCACAGCTAATATGCCAGGGTGTATGGAGCTCCCCCTTCTTAGTGGCTCCTGGTCCTCGCCTGAAAGACGGGCATGGCTGCAGGGTGAACCCTACCCTTGCTTCTTCCAAAATCCCGCGGATCCGTGTGAAACCTGGGCCAGACTCCCACAGTCAGCCCTGGCCGCATTGGCCTTTCCATAGCTCTGTGAACTCTCGGGAACGCCACGTCACACGTGCCCACCTCTCCATTCCAAAACTCGCTCTTCTCCTTGGGCAGTGGGTTCCGGGCGGGTCACGGATGGGGAGGCGGTTGGGGAGCGTGAGGAAGAGCAGGTGCCCTCGTGCGGGTCCCTGATCCATGCTGATGGCCCCGCAGCACCACGTCAGGTGGGGCTGGAAGACACCCACCCGTACCCAAAGGACCGAAGCTCCGGAGATGGAGCCAGCGGCAGTGCCGTTCACAAAGATTCCGAAAACCTACCGTTGGAGCCTTACCCATTAGAGATGCAGCGTGGGGCTGGCTGAGGAATGGTTCCTGCTGCTTCGTCCCCAGGCTGTGACGAGTGGAGAGCGAGCCCTTTCTGATGGCAACGGATTTTGCCGACTACAGTGTCCTCTGACCTACACGGGGCAGATCGGAGGAGCTCGCGTCTTCTTGGAGTTTTCCTGAATGGCTCTCGACAAATGCAGAAATACTGGCTAGTGATTTCTAGAGCCTGGCACGCCGCACAGAGAGCTTATGTTGACTTTGTCTTGTACAAGTACCTAGTTTTGTCTAAAGAATTTCAATAAAATACTTGGAGGGGCATTGCTATGGCTCATCTCTGCAGACTGGGCACTGGGCCACATGGAGGAGAGGCAGTGGGTGATTGCTCAGAACCGGATGGCAAAGGAGCCAGGCAACCTGCACAGGACACGGTGCGAGCAGGCGAGGACCGACTGTGCCCCGTGTCTCCTGTGGCTGTCACGGTCCCCGTGGCTGGGTAATGAGTAACAGGTAAAGGAAAGAGGTTTATTTGGCTCATTCTCCTGGTGGCTGGTGGTCCAGACAGCATGGGGTGCTGGTGCGGGCCCCTGGCTGCTTCACAGTGTGCGGAGAAACAGGAAGGGACCCGGCTGCGTGCAGGAAGGGCCTGGCAGGTGGACTCAGCCTGGCCTCGCTTTACAAAACCCCACTCTGCAAAGCGGGGCCAGCATTCAACCCTTCCCAGGAGGAGCCCCATGACCTAATCACCTTGCACAAGGCCACACCTCTTAAAGGTCCTGGCCATCCAGCTTCCGGTGCACGAGCCCTCAGGGAATATACCCAAGCCGTATCCACACCATTGCCCGCACCAGGTGGGACAAGGACAGCAGCCAACAGGAGTGCCCGCATCTCTAGACCCCCAGATGAAGACATGACAAAGGCGGGAGAACTAGCAAGCCCGGAAACAGCATTTGCGAGGGCCCTGAGTCAGGAGGGAGCTCTGAGACGACAATCAGAGGGGTGGGCAGGCGAGCGTGAGGCAGAGAGGAGGCTGGAACTGCACCTCACAGCCCTCGGATCTCCATCAGGACTTGGGATTTCATCCCAAGAGCTCAGGAGTCTCTGAACGTTTTCAAGCCGGGGCTGGTGGTCCACCCGAGAGTCTATCTCCGTTGTGTCTGGATGTGCCTGGTGGAGCAGCAGGTCCGGGGCAAATGGGCCCTGGGTGCCCATCTTGTTTTCTTCCAACTCTCCTAGGCGCTCTGTGGTGGGGAGACCGAGGCACCTGCAGCCTCAGATTCTCTCCCTGCCTCCCACCCCATACCCATGGTCATTTCCAGCCCGGGGAGGGGGCAGCGGTGAGCCTGTATCATCGGAGGTCTGTCCGGGTCTCCCCGGGGGAAGGCAATTTTCTGAGGCCACCTGGTTTTGTTTTCCTGTCTTCCTTTCCGGGTAGGCAGGAGCCCAGGCGGGCCCACTGATTGTGCATGCGAGCTGGGTCCTGGGGTCGTTATGCGAGTGCTAATGTTCCGTTACAGTACACAGTAATGAATTGGGACTTTCAGAGTAATAGCAGTGTATGCCATTGGCCAAAATGAGTGTATTCATCTTCATTTCTAGCCTCGATTGCCTCGGAGAAGCTTTTATAATTAAATGTTTGGATGCACCAGCAAATAAGGGGCAGGAGGTGTCCCTCAGTGGAAAGGCAGGGCCGTCCTCTGGTCATGCGGCCCCGAGCCTGGTGACAGGCCAGACACTGCCAGAGGTGGTCAGGTGCACTCACAGGGGAGTCCAGTATTGGCGAAGGGACCGGTGTTTTTAAAGTACAGGGACCTGGCCACGAGACCTACACGCAGGACTGTCTCTGAGCCACAAGGAAGGGCCAATGGAGAATTTTTCACAGTTTACGGGACAACGGTGGCACCAGCCTGGTGACAGGTGATGCGCCCGTCTGAGACGGCTCTTCCGCTCCGTTCTGTTCCAGCCACTGGCTCTTGCAGGCCTGGCTCTGGGCTGGAGCTCTGTAACCTGATCCTCACTTCCTTCCTACCCATTGCCCTGGGGCGATTGGCAGCTTCTACCAGGGTTTCCAACAGGAGCCTGATGAGAGCAAGAGGACAGTGCCCAGGGATCCAGTGGGGTCAGTCCCTCCTCTGTGCACCACCCAGGGCCACTCCTTCCCTCCAGCAGTCAGAGTGGAGCAGATGTCCAGTTGCGTGAGCCCCCCCCCCCCGAAGGGATTGTTGGAGCTTCTAGAACTTTCTAGAAAAATAAGACTGTGGGTGTCCGCCAGCTACTGGGAGAAATTGCAGAGCAAGCAAGGGGGCTCAGTTTTGAGAGGCGCTCCCAGGCCACGTGCCCAGGGCTCCCAGCCCACGGAGGCTTTGCTGTCTCTCTTCCCCCGCACCCCTTGCAGGGCCGCGGCTGGGAGAGCCATGCTAGTGAGCAAGGAGGATGGGGCCAGCATCCCGATTGCGTCCCTGTCTTTCTCCCACTAGACCACGGCTCCTCCAGTCTTCACGCCTTAGGCTGCCCAGCCCAGTGCCTGGGAGGAAAGTGGGTGGAAAGCCACGCCCTCTTACCACCTGAAGTCAGAGCGCTCAATCCCTCTCGTCTCCTGTCCCTCTGCCCTGAGAGCATTGGTGCCTGCCAAGTCCTCTCATGCCCATCCTCTCTTCTGACCTGCTCATTCAAGATGGAGTCAGTGAGGCCCAGGGTATCCGTGCCAATAGGGAGCAGAGTGAGGCCCCCAACCCTGCCCTGACTCCAAGACCGAGGCACTAACCCCTCCCCATGCGCAAGTCCTGTCCTTTCCCAGCCGCCCGGGGCCAGCCCCTTGTGCATCTCACGCAGGCCATCCATGCATTGGCCCCTGCCTTCCCCTCCTGATGTCCTCACAGCAGCTCCAAGCCTCGTTCTGTCAGGGCTGTACCTCAGTAGGCAATTACCTGAGTTCATATGGTTAATTGAAATATTCCTTTTCCTAGAGTTTTAATTCATCCAGCGTAGTTTCAGGAGCCAAAGATAATAAGACCTAATTTATAATTAGGGCTTATCAAGAATCAGCTAATTTCTAGACCCCTGATTCCCAAGGAGGCCGTGCAGGGTGGGGGCGTCTCTTTCCTTTCCAGGGAGTTGCTACCCACACGGCTCAAAGAGGCACTAGGGAGGGAGGAGAACTAATTGGGAGCTGGCCCTCCATCTCGGACAATTTAGTAATTGGATTATGGGAAATCTTAGGCCCCAGGCAAATCCCAGCGAGGCCCTGCTGCCTCCCTGGTTCACAGCAAGAATATTAGACACAAAGACATGAGGCCTGGGTTCTACTTGGTCTTGCAGGAGCTGGGACTCTTTAAATAACTCACGGAACACTGCCTCGCCTCAGTTTCCCCAACGACGTGATGGCCAGGATCATCCCTGCACTGCTGGCCTGTCGGGGCTCCCATGGGAATGACGAGAAGTGATGGGTAGGTTCATTTCAGGCACCACCAAGATAGCTTCTGAGAGCAGTTTCCCCAAAGGAGCCTCAAAACCAGCCAGAGAGGGGTGCCCCAACCCAGGGCAGCATCTCTCAGGGAGACTGAGGCTGGCCGAGCCCCACAGGTCGGAAGAGCCAGGATGTCCTTTGTCCCCAGTTGTGTGTGTGCCTGGGCTCCTGAGCCGCCCCTTGTACCTGCAAGTCTCCTGAGTCTGGGACTCCTGGCCCCTAGTTGCTTACCTGTTGCAAGCACTACTTTTTCTGGCGACCTCTCACACATCCACCCGGCCTGTTTAACTATCAGGAGTGGGTAAGCTATGTCCAGTGAGCACAACTTTGGAACCTGGTTCCAAGCCAGACTGGCCTGGTCCCAAAGCCACACTCTGCCTTGTATTCGCTGTGTTAAGTCAAGATTCCTTTGGTTTCAGGCGACAGCAACCCAATTCAAATGAGCCTAAACTACAAAGAAATATTAACTTATGCCTCCCACACCCCTAGAAGCGCTGGCTTCAGGAGTAGTTGGATCCAGGTGCCCCGTGATGACGGAGTTCTCTTTCTCCCACGCTTACCTGTGATTTTCTAATTGCTGCCATTCCCGGGCAGGTTGACAGTGGTGGGAGAAGGCGGCTGTGTGGTCCACGCCTGAGGGAGAGGGGGAAGAATGGACCCATTAGGTGCACTGAGCAGGATCTCCATGAGGGAGAAGAGAGATTCTGCAAAGGAAGGGAGGCTGGGCAGACAATCTCAGGCTGACCACTCACCCCAGCTGATCTCTGTTTTCCCACCTGTACAATCGTAGCCATGGCCATGTTTCAGGATATGAGAGTAAAATACAAGAAAAAATATATTTCTATACATTAACAATCATCATCCAAAAGAGAAATTAAGAAAACAGTCTCCATTCCTAATAGTTTCAAAAAGAATCCTTAGGAATACCTGTAATGAGAGGGTAAGATTTAGCACACTGAAAACTGCAAATCATTGTTGGAAGAAATTAAAGAAGACCAAATAAACGCAAAGGTATCTTGTGTTCAGGGAAGACCCTATGAAATGTGGGCATGGCAAATACCAAGTAGTCAGCCTTCTCAGGGCCGTCCTGCGAAGTTTAACTATTTTCTTCAGAAATTGTAGTGGACCCTAAAATTCACGTAGAAATTCTAGGGACAGAGAGTGGTCAAAACCATCTAAAAAAAATTGGAGGATTCACACTTTGTAATTTCTAGACTATCCCTGAGATGACGGTCAGCAGGCTGTGCATGGAGATGGACTTAGGGATCAGCATCACGGAATCCACAAGGCAGAAGGAAATCGTCCACCTACGGTCAACCGATTTCCGACACAGGTGCTAAGACCGTCAGAGCAGGAAAAGAAGTATTTTCAATAAACAGTGCTGGGACCATTAGCTATCCACACATTAAAGGATAAAGTAGGATCTCTACTTGATACATTATTTTAAGATAATTGAAAATGGATCCTAGATTTAAATGCTAGAGCTAAAACTACAAAACGCTTAGAAGAAAGAGGTGTAAACTTGATTACCTTCGGGTAGGCAATGGCTTCCTTAGATAGGGAACCAAAAATACAAGTGACCAAAAAATAGACAGACTGGACTTCATCAAAAATAGAAACTCCTTGGGTGCTGTGGTGTAACAGGAAAAGCCATCACCTGTGGAAAGCAGTGGAAGGTGGTCCAAGTGTTTGGGCCCCTGCACCCACGTGGGAGACCAGGAAGGAGCTCCTGGCCCCTGGCAAGTAACTCAAGTGAAAATTGGACTTTTTAATCAAATATCAAAATTTGTGAATATATGTTTCTCCAAAGAAGATCTGCAAGTGACCAATAGGCACAGAGAAAGATGTTGCACATCAGCAGTTACCAGGGAAATACAACTCAAAGCCACAGAGAAGCTCACTTCACAGCCACCAGGACACTCACGGTCAAAGCCGGGCAGCCACACGCGTTGCAGAAGATTCGAAGAAACTGGAACCAGCACTTGCAGCTGGCAGGTACGGCATGGCAGTTGTCCAAAAAGCTGGGCATGGAGGTACCATGTGACCCGGAAATTCCACTCCCAGTCTCAGGGACATTGAAAGTGTATGAGTATGTGTGTGGGAAACATCCACAGGCATGTCAATAACTGCGTTGTTCCTGCAGGCAAAAAGTGGGGAACGCCGGCTCTCCGTCAGCTGATCGCTGGCTGAACAAGATGCATTCCATCCATATGATGAAATCCGATGTGGCTGTAGAATGGAGTGAGGTCCTGATTCGTGCTACAGCGTGCAGCACCTTGAAAGCGTGGTGCTGTTTGGGAAAAAACCCCTCACAGAAGTGCACGTGGTCCATGGGCCCGTTGATCTGCAGTGTCTCGCTGTGACAGCTCCATATAGGCAGAGAGTAGGTTAGCAGTGGCCAGGGACAGTGGGCAGGGAGGAGTGGGCGTGGCTGCTGTGGGGGTGGGGTTTCTTCACCCAGTCGTGGCCATATTCCAAGGCCAGATAACGGTACAGTTTCGTAACTTGGTGGATGTGGCCGAAAGGTGAACTGGGGATGTGAGGATTTCAATGAAACTGGCATTTCAAAAAGCTGGTATGGGGCTGGTGCTGTGGCGTAGTGGGTTAAAACCCTGGCCTGCAGTGTCAGCATCCTATGTGGGTACCAGTTCGAGTCCCAGCTGCTTCACTTCTGATCCAGCTCCCTGCTAATGTGCCTGGGAAAGCAGCAGAAGATGGCCCGAGTGCTTGGGTCCCGGTACCCCCGTGGGAGACCCAGAAGAAGCTCCTGGCTCCTGGCTTTGCATCCGCCCAGCTCTGGCTGTTGTAGCCATTTAGGGAGCAAACCAGCGGATGGAAGACCTATCTCTCTCTTTCTACCTCTCTCTGTAACTCTGTCTTCCAAATTAAAAAAAAAAAAACAACCTTTTTTTTAAGTTGATATCAAAACATCTACATGCAGGATAATTGCAAGGTTGCAACCTTGGGGGGTTGCTATGGCTAAGGGAGCTTGAGCCACGCTGGGCACACAGTAGGTATGTCTCAAGTCTCAGTCTCTTCATTTTCTCTCTTTTTTCTCCTTTTAACTCCCCACTCTCCCATCCACTCCCTTCATCCTGCAAAGCAATTCCACCCCAGGGTCCAAGGCGGAACTTTGAGCCACTCCGCAAAAACAACAACAACAATAACAAAAAAGGCTGTGCGACGCCCGGCTCCCAGCAGAGCAGCCAGGGTCACCGAGATGTCTGGGCTGATCCCCCTGACACGGACGCACGGGGTCCTCATTGCCCTCAGAGGGCAGCAGCCTCTCCAGGGCCCCGGGAACACGGGAGGCAGCAGGTGCGGCGTGGTGAATCCACTTGGATTCGAAGCTTTCATTCCGGTGGTTTCCAGGAGGAGGACGGTTTATTAGCTAGCGATGACAGACTGGGGGAACTCGGGCCCTGGGCCTTTGGCTGAGGACCACGATGAGGCTATTTGAAGTCGCTGGAGTTCAAGGGTGTCTGCCTCAGCGCCTTTGTTTAAATTGATTTGTAGTCCTGTTCACTTGACCTTGCTGCATAAAATAGTTCCAAATAGAAAAAAAAGGAAAAGAAGAAGAGCACAGTTCCAATCAAAGGGTCAGATGTGTCCCAGCCCACCCGGCGCTCCCTTGCACCAGCCAAACCCACTGGCCCACTGACCTTGAACGTGGGCTTTTGGGGGTGATGTGCACAGAGTGGCCCCATGGAGTGGTCCGATGGAGAAGTCCGGCCACTGGGTTGGGGGAGGCCCAGGGTAAGGGAGGATCGCCCAGGGTTGTGACAGGCCGGTCGCCAGCGAGCCTTTTAACCCAGCTTGGTGTCATCAAACTCCTCCTCTCAACTCCTACAAAAATGTTTAACTTTTACAAAGTGCCCGTCAGGTTCCAGGCACTCCGTCCATGTTAGTCATACAACAGCCGATGCAATGCGGTGTTGCTGGTGTCCTAATTTTATAGATGCAGAAATCGAGAACCCCAGTGAAGCCGTTCGCCCATGGCCCCATGGCGAGAACAGCGGCAGAGACGGGATTTGAACCCAAGGAGCAGGGCAGTAGGGCCAGCCTCCTAGCCACCAGCCCAACCCGGCTGCACTTGCCAATGGCTTCAGGAAAGGAGACCGTGTGCTGGTGCACAGGACAGCCTGGCTGGCTCCGTGCACCAGGTTATCCTGGTAATAGGCGCATCTCCAAACTTCTTGTGCAGAGTTGGCCTGGACAGCAAGCATCATGGACCTTGTACTTCTGCCTCCATTTCTTGCCGTATCTAAGGTGTGAAACACACTGCACCTGATGGTGTCTCTTAGCACAACCCAGGCAGGTGCGCTGACCCCTCCTCCCTGACCGGACTGACATCCCATTCCTTCAGCTGTCCAGCCTTGTGGAGTTTGTTACTTGGAACGGACAGAAGGAGCACTGGACTGAGAGCTGGGGCATCCATGTGAAAATCCTGTGTGTCCTTCTGTGAGACACTTAACCTCTCTGACCCTCAATTCCGTATATGTAAGATGGATGTAAGGATACTCATATTTCTCACTCCTGAGGAGTCAGAGAACTTGCCTGACACAGATGGGTTTTGAACCCAGGATAGGACCATGCGTGAATGAGTTAGTACCAAGACATAGCCCTCTGCAATGAATTAGTACCAAGTGATGGAGTGCAATGAGGGGGAGTGACCAGTAGGTGGCAGTGCCTCAAAGCAGCCCGGGGATGGCAAAAGGAGCTGCCAAAGCCTTTCTCCATAGGTGGCTGGACTCTTAGCGCCGCACTGCATCTGCACACCTACGGAGGTAAAATAGAAGCCCAGGTAGCAGCAGTGGCACTTTGAAGGGCCCACAGAGTCAGACCCCAGGTTGGGTGGCCTCTGAATGTCTTCCTTTATCCAAACCCTGTTCCTTAGATCACCCTTGGACGCACCTCTGGAAGGCATGAGTGTGCATCCAAGCCCCATCCAACCTCTGCACCTGCCATCTCACTCTGCTTCCTGGGCCGGACTCGCTGTGATGAATACTCACCCGGCCTAAGCAGATGCCCGACAAGGAAGGGTAACAGACACCATGCGGGATAGTGCAGCCAGATGTGGTTCTAGCCTGCAGCTCACTATGTGACCTTGGCCCCTGCCCTCATTAGTAGGTCCATGGGATCAATTTAGTGGGTGGAAAAGAAAAGCACAAAAAACCACTAGGGTCTGTCTGCCTTAGAACAGATAAACATTGTTTTTTGTAAAAACGGTTTCGTTTTTATGCACACCCATCCTGATACAAAAAAGGTGCTTTGTGCACCCGTCCCCCAGTTCTGAGATTCCAACTGTGCAGCCAAGCCGCCCCTCCTTTCCTCTCTCCTGTGCCCAGCCCAGCCCCTCACAGGTGCCTAGCATATTCCCAGCATGCAATGTGCTTCTGCTGCTGCAAGAAGGGTCTTACCAACTCATACGTCCCATTACCTAACACGCTGGGAACGTGCACAGTGCAATCCCGCAGGGTGGATGTGCTCCCTCTGCGGATGAGGAAACTGAGGCTGAGAGGGGCTACGGACTCATCCACGGCCTCCCAGAGTTTGCATGGGGTCAGCCTCACCCCGGGACCTGGCTGCCTCCAGCAGGGAGAGTCCTGGGCCCCAGCTAAGTGAAGCCCCCTGCTGCTTCCTGGTGCCTCCATTTCTCTTCCTCCCAGTCACTTTTATTTTCTCTCTCTCGTTCAAGTTTGATTGAATTTACACTTAATGAATCCAACTTTGTCATTTAGGGGATGTTGGAGCAATAAGACTTGACAAGGCTTGAGTGATGATGCAATAAGTCGGGCTGGGAGCCCCGAGCCATCCCTGCCGCCTCCCTTGAGTGATGGCTGTGCCACTCCAGGGCTGGGCTGGCGACTGGACCCCCTCCAAGGAGCAAGGCTGGGGTGAGGGGGAGGTCAGAGGAGACCTTCCGAATCAGCGTGAGCAAACGGCGGTGGGCGAGGGAGGGACGGCCAGATGGGGGAAGTGGTCTCCAGTTCTGCCGCCGAGCTGCTTGCTCTACGTCTTCAGGCAAATCCTCAGTTTCTCCATCTGCAAAATGGGGCAAGGGCCCAAGGTTGCTATCGCTCTGTCAAGGGTAGGAGGAAGCCCAGGCTCTTATTAGAGTCTCCATGCTGGTTGTTTGACAGCAATGCACAGCCACCAGGAAGCCCTGGCTTGTCCCTCACGTCCCATCACTCACTGAACCCTGAAGAAGCCAGGCCCTCTGCCCAAGGCTGACCCGTGCACAAGGCTGAGCGGAGTGCCCCGGGGTGGGGATGGGGGGGGGGGGGTAGGGACAGCACCGCTTGTTGAGAAGCGAACAAAACCAGGAGTCAAAATTGTATGGAAGTGAGACCTCCCGTTGGTGGGGACACAGAGGCAGACCTGAGAAAAGCGGCTCGGCTCGGAGAACAGACCCGGGGTGGGGAGTCTCCGCATGGCCCGCACCCTCTTACTTGATCTTTGGAATGTGTGGGTTTTTTTTAATGCAATAGAGTGCATTCTGGAAAAGTGAGGAAAACCTGAGTGTGGGGTCTAGGGATGACCCCTTCGCAGCCTCCCCTGGGAAGCCTCTCGCTGACGCCATTCCCACACCTGAACGGTGGCTTTCCATCCGCCCTCTGTTTTTGTTTTTCGCAGTTGTTGTAAGTAGGTATCCCTAAGGAATAGTTTAGCTCTGCCTGGTTTTTCTAAATTATTTAT
The DNA here is from genome assembly GCF_033115175.1 of Lepus europaeus. Taxonomy (NCBI): domain Eukaryota; kingdom Metazoa; phylum Chordata; class Mammalia; order Lagomorpha; family Leporidae; genus Lepus; species Lepus europaeus. The sequence continues at coordinate 20,484,634 of NC_084838.1, read as the reverse complement.
TGGAAAGGCAGAGAGATACAGATAGCGATAGATCGATCGATTGCTCGGTCAATCAATTGCTTGCTCTCCCATCCACTGGCTCACTCCCCAAATGCCCACCACAGCCAGGACTGGGCCAGGCTGCAGCCAGGAGCCCAGAACTCCACCCAGGTCTCCCACATGGGTGTCAGGGACGCATTAGCAGGAAGCTGGAATCAGTAGAGCCAGGACTCTAACCCAGGCCCTCCAATATGGGGTATGAGCATCCCCACAGCTTAACCATTGTGCCAAATGCTCCCCCTCCCCATTCTGGAGTTTTTGAAATGAACATACATGGGCTCCTTCTGTATGTATTTTGTGGGTGAGTGTCTGCTATTAAGTCACCATCGTGTGCTCAACATGGATCTTTGTTGCTGCATGTATCTGTTGCTGGTGCATTTGAGACGTGGTGGAGTGGGGAATCGGATGTCTATACCACAATTTATTTACCTGCCCTACCGTTGGTGGACGTCTTGGCTGTCTTAACTGTAGTTCCCAATTTCCCTACAACAAACATGCCGTTCCAGGTGGAGTGCCTGGTGCTTGGTAGCCGCTCAGTTAAAATTTCTGGACAAATGCATGAAGAATAAGTTATTTCTTTTAATGAAAGAAAAGTTGTGGCAGTCCTTAGAAGAGTTGAGGCTATGAACAAAGATGGAATCAAGGAGAAGTTTCCAGAGTTTCTGATTTTCCCTGGAGCTCAGAGGCGACACATCGGGTTAACGCAGAAGATTGGTGGAGGCCACCCCCATTACCCAGAAAAGCCTCAAGCATATTGGGCGTCCCATTTACAATCAAGATAGAGCAATACTGGAAATGAAGGAAAACTCCCATCATCACAGTGTTCCACGTGTGGCTAGAGAAAATTAGCATTTACCGGAAGCGTCGCGGAAAAGTAGGCAAAGCAATTAACTAAGAGTCAGAGGAACCGAGCTGAGCTCCCAGCTCCTCCAGGAGGCAGAGGCGTGGCCTTGAGAGGGGCGTCCAGACATCCCAGAGCCCCCGTTTTCTCCTCTGCGCCTTGGGGCTTGGCGGCCAAGGGTTGTCACGGGGGATGACATAAGCAGTCGACTTTTGTAAGGGGCTGTATACACGCCAGGGGTCCCATTGTGAAATCACAGGGCAGAGCGCGAATCTTCTAGAAGGGCCGTCTCCTGACACCCAGTCCCACCGCCCGTGACCGCACCAGGCCTCCCTTAGACACGGAGGATGCAGACGGGAGGGGACACCTCACTCTGCCTGCAAAGGGGGAGAAGAACAGTGGGAGACAAGAGCGACCACCTAGGATGATTAGGAACCTGACTTGACTGGAAACTTGGGGGGCGGGGATGCAGGGGTGGGAATGGGAGTTGCCCAGGGAACCCCCTGTTGTCCTGTTTGCTCCACAAGGGAAGGGAGAGTGGCCATGCCAGAAACATCTCAGATGCCCCATTGTGACAGTCAGAATGAAAATTACATCTTATTCTTTCCTTAAAAGATGTATTTAAAGGGCAGAGTTAGAGAGAGAGAGCAAGACAGAGAGATTTTCTGGGGCCGGTGCTGTGGTGTAGCGGGTAAAGCCACCATTTGCAGTGCTGGCATCCCATATGGGCACTGGTTCTAGTCCTGGCTGCTCCTCTTCCGATTCAGCTCTCTGCTATGACCTGGGAAAGCAGTAGAAGATGGCCCAAGTGCTTGGGTCTCTGCACCTACGTGGGAGACCCAGAAGAAGCTCCTGGCTCCTGCCTTCAGATTGGCTCAGCTCCAGCCATTGTGGCCAATTAGGGAATCAACCAGCAGGTGGAAGACCTCACTTTCTCTCTCTCTCTGCTTCGCCTTCTCTCTCTGTGTGTAACTCTCACTCTCAAATAAATAAATAAATGTTGGAAGGAAGGAAGGAAGGAAGGAAGGAAGGAAGGAAGGAAGGAAGGAAGGAAGGAAGGAAGATCTTCTGCTTTCACTCCCCAAATGGCTGCAATGGTCGAAACCGATACAGACTGAAGTCAGGAGCTTCCTCCCATGCCGGCGCAGGGGCCCAAGGACTTGGGCTATCCTCTGTTGCTTTCCCAGGCACATTAGAAGGGAGCTAGATGGGCAGTGGAGCAGCCAGGACTTGAACCTATGCCCACATGCTATGCTAGCTTTGCAGGCTGTATCTTCGACGGCTGCACCACAGTACTGGCCCCTACAAATCTTATTCTTCAAGTCGTATTTAGGAAGAACTCCCCTCTGGACACCACTGACCTTTCTTTTGGATCCTAGATCTCTTCAAAAAAGTTAACAGAGCTCTTGGAACCTTCCTGAAGTCCCACAGAAGTCCAGGCAGGCCCACTGCAAGCGTGCACAAGAGCAGGGCTCCTAACCCCTTCCAAGGACATTGACCTGCTTGGCCCCCTGGGAATGCCCGGATAAGCTAAATAAAGGCTTTAAATGGAAATCATGCACAGATATGTAAGTGCATTATGTATTTTTGATGAGAACATCTTCAGGATTACAAAGAAAATCGATGACATTGAATATAGCTTTCAACGTACCGAAAGACCGGACATGTAGGCGAGTGACAGCCATGTTTCTTTATTAACGGATTCAGTAGCAAGCTCTGGCCATAGGTCTCATCACTCACAGGACTTTGAAGTCGAGGCAACCCTAAGTGATAGTTCCAGGTATCTGCAGCGACTGGGATTGGGACCCAGAGAACATGTGTGCTTCTGGCTGGTAACTTGTCAGAGCACCGTGCATGGGACTGCAAAAAGAAAAAAAAATTACACACATCCAGTTAAAAACACTGTTTCCCCCCAGCGAGGTTGGCAGAGGCCCTTAAGCACCAACCTGGCACCTCTGCTGCAGGGTTGGCAACCAAGGTCGTTAAGAAGAAAGTGCCTGTGCCTTTAGGGAACACATTGCTGCTTTTACAAAGACCCAAAGGCTCAGCCACCTGTGGAGCCCCAGGTTGTGGAGAGGACGCAGGGCAGGGTCGGGATGGGCGCTGGGAGGGGCAGTGGCATTGAATTGCTGCAAGCCAGCACCTAGGGGTCAGCTTCTCCCCAGCGGCTGCTTCACCCCTCCCCCACCGCCTCCGGGACAAGTCCACGAAGCATTTACATCAGCCGGAGTGACAGCGGGTCTCGAACTCGGCGATTGAAGACCACGAGGAGCAACCCAGCTAGGATACACAGGCACATACGTCCCCTTAGAGATGCTTTTGATATTACAAGTTAAAAACAAGCCCCATGAGCTAAGCTCACTGCTTTCCATCTTGGAAAATGACTTCCCTCAGCCCACCCCCAGCACGCACGCAAACCCTACGGAAAATAGCAGGCAGGAAAGAAAGATAATAGCAGGAATAAACAAATTAGGAAGCACACACACAGTGGAATCCATCAAGAAGACCAAGAGCCCCTTCTCTGAAAGAACTAATACAAAGGAGCAACCTCTGGGAAATGCAATCGCGAGAAGCCAAGCGGGCCCCCAAGAAGTCAGGATTATAACCATGAATCCAAAGGATTAAAAAAAATATTGAGGGGGAGGGGACGTTACAGATAATTCTGTAGCGAATTTGCTTGAAATGATCAATTAAATAGGAGATAGTCTACAGGAACATAAAATCGTGCAGTTTGATACAAAAGTGTAGGTGAGGTTAGTAAGCCAGGGAGCGTGGGGAGAGTAAGACATTTAGGAAGGAACAAGCCCCCCCACCCAGAAAAGAACACTTGCACCCACCCTGGAGTCTCCAGAGCAATCTATCCAAGCTTCACACAGCACTGCAGTTCCATGCTATAGAAATTATTCTTTAACATAGGAAAAGAATGGCCAAAAAAAAAAAAATCTGCTAATTCATTTTGCAAGGCAAATACAGTCCTGATTTTAAACCCTGATACGGATTTTTTTTTTTTAAGGAAACAGGATCCAATATCATTTAAGAATGCACTCCCAGAAAACAGTGCTCAGCAGCACGTTAAGAAATGAAAACACCGTGACCATGAAGGGTCTCTCCAGCCACACAAGGCAAGTTCAACACCAGGGTATCTTATTAGTATAATACATCAGATCAATAGATTAAGTAATAGGAACCATATGACCGTCCCAGTGGATGCCAAAAATATGCATTTCAAGGAACAGCAAAACAATTCAAAAAACAGGAATAGAATGACACTTCCTTATCCTAATAAGGATCTGTTTAAAACCAAGATGGCGTCCTTTTCAATAGAGAAATGTTAGAGATTTTCACAGTAGAAAGAGGAATAAGTAGGTTTACTAATATATTTAGTAGTTAACATCTTACTGATAATTTTGGCTGATGTAAGGAGACACAAAAAAGAAACCGTAATTATTAGAAAAGTAGAGAGAAAGCTTTATTCTTAGATGATATTATTATATACTTTAAAAAATCTGCTGTTCTCATCCAAACTAATACTAGCAATAATACAAAGATTGAGTAACTAACATTGTGGATATTTCATAAATATTATAAAAATCAGAGTGAATTGACTAATAAGTGTCATTTCTAAAAAAAATCAGTAACTTTTCTAATTAAATGTAATAAGACAGGAAACAAATTTTAGAAATGAGATTCAATACATAGATATAAATCATAAAATACACATAACCATGTCAGACAAAAAAATTCAAAATTTTCCTGGGGGGCAGGTGCTGAGCCTAGCAGCTAAGATGCTGGTTGAGACACTCATGTGACACGTGAGTATCCGGCTTCAGTCCCTGCCTCTGACTCTGGTTTCAGCTGCCTCCTCAAGCAGATCTGGGCTGCACCTGTGATGGCTGTGAGGGAGCCTCTGAGGTCCGCGTGGGAGACCTGGGTTGAGTTCCAGCTCCAGGCTTTGGCCCGACCTGGCCTGCAGCATTGCAAGCATCTGGGGAGTGAAACTGAAGAAACATGCTCTCTCCACCTTGTCTGTCTCTGCCTCCTGTCTGTCTCTCAAAAGAGAAAAAAATTAATATAGATTTTTTTTTTGACAGGCAGAGTTAGACAGAGAAGAGACGGAGAGAAAGGTCTTCCTTCCGTTGGTTCACCCCCCTAATGGCCGCTATGGCTGGTGTGCTGTGCCGATCCGAAGCCAGGAGCCAGATGCTTCTCCTGGTCTCCCATGCGGGTGCAGGGCCCAAGGACCTGGGCCATCCTCCACTGCACTCCCGGGCCACAGCAGAGAGCTGGACTGGAAGAGGAGCAACCGGGACAGAATCCGGAGCCCCGACCAGGACTAGAACCCGGGGTGCCAGCGCCACAGGCGGAGGATTAGCCTAGTGAGCCGCAGCACCAGCCAAATATAGATTTTTTAGAAGAAATGATTTCCTGGGGCCAGCGCCGTGGCTCATTGGGTTAATTCCCCACATGCGGGGCCGGCATCCCATATGGGTGCTGGGTTCTAGTCCCGGTTGCTCCTCTTCCAGTCCAGCTCTCTCCTGTGGCCCGGGAAGCAGTGGAGGATGGCCCAAGTGCTTGGGCCCTGCACCCGCGTGGGAGACCAGGAGAAGCACCTGGCTCCTGGCTTCGGATTGGCGCAGTGCCGACTGTGGCGGCCATTTGGGGAAAGGAAGACCTTTCTCTCTGTCTCTCTTTCTCACTATCTATAACTACCTGTCAAATAAATTAAAAAGGAAAAAAAAAAAGAAAGAAAGGATTTCCTAAAGAATTTGTCAAAATTATTTTAAAATAATTTGGAAAAGAGCAAGCAAAATAGCAAAGGATATTCTGAAGAAAGCAATGATAATAGGTAACATTTAAAAAAACCAAAGACCAAGAATGAAACTACTTGGTACTAGAGCAAAATTAGAACCGTAGCTCAATGAAGCTACAAATTTGCAGACTTGGTGACATAGAGAATTGAATATATAAAAATAGTGTCACAAAATGATAAGGAAAGAAAACTCCATGTAATAAAGGAATTGGAGAAGTTAGACAGCAGAGAAGTTAGTTTAGGTTCACACATGAAGCGAAATTCTAGATTAGGAAGAGACCAAATTTTAAAAATATTATAAAGCCAGTGGAAGTCAAATGACGCAGTTGCTCCTTTACCTGTGATGGGTTTTTGTCCCAGTAAACCCACTGTAAACTGAAAATGTCTTGGAGGAATGGGCACTGGGGTGCAGCAGGTAAAGCCGCCACCTACAGCACAGGCTTACCATACGGGCGCCTGTTCGAGTCCCAGCTGCTCCACTTCCTATCCAGCTCTCTGCTAATGTGCCTGGGAAAGCAGCGGAGGATGGCCCAAGTGTTTGCATCTCTGCCACCCACGGTGGGAGACCAAGACCGAGTTCCTGGCTCCTGTCTTTGACCTGGCCCAGCCCTGGCTGTTGTGAGCATTTGGGGAATGAACCAGTGGCTGGGAGATCACTCCCTTTCACTCTTTCTGTCTGTCCCTCTCTCTCTCTCTCACTGTACCTCTGCCTTTCAAATAAATAAATAAATCTTTAAAAAAAAAAAAAAGAAAATACCTCGGGACAAACATGCCTTTAATACACCTATTTCATAGCTTAGCCTAACCTACCTTAAACGTTCTCACAACCTGTATTTTATCTTCCAGAGGTCAAAATTATCTTACACAAAACCGATTTTATTATTATTTTTATTCGAAAGGCAGAGAGAGAGAGACAGAAAGTATGCCCATCCATCTGACCCACCACTCACTGCCTGTCCAGCTACACGACCACAGGATGCTGGAGTCAGGCGCCAAAGCTGGGACAGAAGCTCAGGCAACTCCAATCTATGCCGCAGGGGTCCCAGGTGGCATCTCAGCTGCGAGGTCAAATGGCCAGTTCCTGTTTTGTAGTAGGGTTGAATATCTCACGTCCACACACAGCTGGGTGGTTTGTAGACACGATGGATGCAAACACACAGTACACGGAACCCACAGGCAACAGCGCACGTGGTAGCATGTCAGTGGTTTCCTGCCAGGATCATGTGGCTGGCAGGGAACTGAGGCTGGCTACTGCCTCCCAGCATCGTCATGCTGCACACGGCAGGCCCGGGACAAGGCCCCCTTCACAATGCAGTATGCTTTCTACTCGACATCTTTCGCTTTTGCATGTTTGCAAGGTCAAATTGTTAAGTCAAGCAGTGTCTATATTTATGCCATCAGAGAAATAATAATAGGTCAATGATAGAGGAAATAGAAGAAATTACAAAGAGGAAAAGTTGACCTATTAAGTTATATTAGAAACATAGAAGGGAAAAGGAAAGGAAAAAATCATACGCTAGGGAAAAGACTTGCATTGAATGGGCCCCCAACTATTTTTCTTAACTTGACCTATTTGGAAACCTAGAGAAAGTTAAGAACTCTTTTGTGTTTATACACATGCACACACACACAGGAACACACACACGACAGACCGACAGATATGTGGACACAGACACATAAGCATCATATATATGTTCATAGTTTCGGTGGCCATGCTATGCCTCCATTGGCCCCCCCGGTTATGAATGCTTCATGTAGGGGAGGGATTTGGGCATAGTCGTTAAGAGCCAGCTTGGTGCTAATTCCATGTCAGAGTTGTTCAAGTCCCAGCCCTGCTTCCAATTCCAGTGTCCTGCTAACGTGAACCCTGGGAGGCAGAAGGTGATGGTGTGAGTTCTTGGGTCCCTGCCATTCCTGGGGGAGATCTGGCTAGAGTTCTGGAATCCTGGCTTCAGCCTGGCCAGCCCTGACCATTGCAGGAATTTGAGCAGTGAACCAGCAGATGAACAATTCTCTCTCACTCTCTCTCTCTCTCTCTCTCTCTCTCTCTGTCTGTCTCTGCCTTTCAAATAAAATGAAAATAGTGGGTTTTTTAAAAAGCCTTATCTAGAAAGAATAGAGCATGTTAAAATACTTACATGTTTATCCCAAGGCCAAACAAATAAATGAGCAAAAGGCATGGCCAAACCATTCACTGAAAAGGAAACACAAATAGTAAACACAGGGACGCACAATCAATAGGCATAAACTATGCTCCAGTTCCTGTGCACTGAATTATCACATTGCTATGAAACCAGCTTCAAAAGGCAAACTACCACCAATGAGGTTGCAGAGTAACTTAAAATCTCTAATGAGAGCCCCAAACATCAATATTTTTCGACCTAATTGCCCTCTTCCTGGGGATTTATACTCAGGAAATAAATGGGAGGAGCAAGACCCCCGAGAGACCTTCCTCACGCCATTTCTGAATTGTCCTGGAGTAAGAGCAGAACCCTGGAAATGGTAAAAGAAAAGGCAGGGGGCACTTCAACAACTTTGGGAATCAACATAATGGATGCTGTGCTGCCATTAAAGTGAAAATGACGAGAATAAGAAAATGACTATGATATGCTCAGTGAAAATTAAGATCAGGTTGTAAGTTAGTATCATAAAAATGGTGGTGGATGGTACACTTTTGTAGAATTCTCCTTCATGTTATACAAAAAAAGTTACACTCTGTGCTAAGCCTGGAGAGCGCATTGTAGGACAATCGACTCCAAGAAATGAAGGGTTCTTGGAGAGTTTATGAGGCTGCAACACAAGTCCAGGACCTTGGGTCAATCTAAGTGCGCACATGAGCATGAGAAGTGGGGCTGCTGTGACAACTTCTGGGTCTCTTCTCTCTCCTTTCTTTCCTTCCTTTTTTCTCTATTTTTTTTCTTTTTGGAGAAGTGAGTGGTTCTTACACTTCTTGATGCTGATTTTGCACCTGCTACCAATCCCATCAAACGCTCAAAGGGTTTGAAACAGCTGTGCCGTTGCTGATATACCAGGATATCTTGAAGCAGGCTGATCATGAGCTCAGACTGAGCGAGAGGAGCCTCGCACCCTGTAGCACGACCCTCTCCCAGAATGCAGTCCCCACATCTGCCCTCGGCCATCACGGAATCTCCAGCACCCGGAACAGTCCATGGCATGTGTAGACACTGTGCGATCATTATCAGGTGGGTGAATGGATGGGAAGATGGATGAGGCAGAGGAGGAGCCACCCGAGAAGCAAAAAAAGACGACTCGAACGCCCTAAAAGTGGGAGAAGCTCCTGGCTGTGCGGATCCACATCGTGGTCACTTGGGGCCAATCAGATCTGAGGAGCAGCTGCAGGCCCGCTCTTAGAGCATCCGGCCGCAGCACTGGCCCCGTTTTTCCCTGAAATGCATTGAGAGAAGGTGTGACAAGTTGAGATGCGCGGTCAGACTGGTTAGAAAATAGCGGCAGCGTCCCTGGGTATTCAGACAACAAAAACGAAATATGCTTCATGGGACCCTCAACGCTCCTGCTCTGTGGAGCCCTCTGGTGGACACATTGTGCAATTCCCACTGGCACCTGGAACTTAGATATAAAGATGCCAGGCTTAAGGGCTGGCACTGGAGTGGGAACCTAAGGGACAACAAGAAGTGAGTTTACCTCAAATGCAAGAACTACGTGGAGGAGCTGTGTCCTCCCTGGCCCCTACGGAGAGAAGGTGAAAGGGCTCATTCCACAGAAAACTGAACCTCTCTGACAGGTGTCTGCCCGACCAGCAGTTACCACCTCCACCATATGGCACACGGAATGCCTGCAGGGCTGACCAAAGCTTCAGAAGGGCAACGTTTCTCCTTTTCCTCCATGTCTGAGATTACACAGCAAACGTGCTCCTCCACTGACTTCCTCTGCAAACCCAGCTCTGCCTCCAAAGGCTAAATGAAACAAGATCAACCCACAGACAAAATTCTAATCTCACTGGTACAAAATAAGAAACCCAATCAGATCTATAAGCAGAACAAATGCTCCCCCAGGAAACAGACTCACTCCAAGAAACAGAAGGAAAATTTTAATAGCAAATTTATATTTTCCATGTGATTAGAGAACATATTGCAGTTTTGAAAGGGTAATCATGTGAGCTAAGACAATTTTACTTTAAGATGAAAAGCATGATTACAGAATTTTAAAATGCAGTAGGGGCAGTGAAGAGCATATTAAAAATTGAAGGAAACTGAATAAATAATTTAAATTGTCTGTTCAAAAAATGAAAATCGCCCAGAAATTCAGAGAAGCATAGAGAGATGAAAGGAGATGAATAAAAACATCAGAGAAATCTAGAAGTGGCAATAACAGTTTGAACTAAAAGTGTTCATGAAGAGCAGGTAAAATTAATTAAAAGAACTCACATCTAGACACAGCCTAGCAAAATCTTCAAGTGTTAAACAAAGAAAATGATTCTACAATCAGTAGAGCTTTAATTTTTAAAGTAGGGTCAACCAGAATAAAATAAGTTCACATGTAACTTCTCAAAGAGTAGGGAAATGAAAGTAGAAAATGTGAATGATGCAATGAAAAAATGGGAATGAAAATGAACAACATAGAATGAAATGACAGAATGAAGAAAGATATGAGTCATCACAATAAATATAAACAGGTCAAACTTCTCTACAAAAAGACATAGACTGTCATATGAAGGAAAAAGCAGATTTCTCCAACACAAAGAAATGACAAGTGTCTGAGGTGATAGATATCCCAATTGCCCAACTGATTATCACATTGTATGTATGTATTTAAATGTCACAATGGATCCCATATTTACGTAGTTATTATATGTCAGTTAACAAAAGATGTTTTTACAAAGTAAATTCTACTTAAATGAAACTAAAATGATAACTTTTTAAATAAAAGAATTGACAAACAGATATAAGGTAGCCATTATAGAAAACTGACTTAAAAGCAAAAGTTTTAATGGGAAAATAAGACTAAATTATTCTGATATGAGTAAAATCCTCACTTGTGATGAATTATGAAATGTAGGCACTAAATAATATGAGATTAGGATACACAAGGCAAATCACATAAGAGGCTTTAAAAGCAATTTTTTAACCACATTTTCACTTCTGACTATGATGGAACAACTGGAATAAGACTAACCCTCCTGTCATAAACATCTAGAAAATTGAACAGTATAGATGAAGCCAGTCAGACATCCAATAAAAAGTTACCAACCTTGTACACAAGCAGAAAAATATAGCCAATAATAAGGAGAACATTTAAGCAATTGAAACTACCTAGAAATGATACAATGGGCTTGAAAGTAGATTAAATAACCACTGCAGCTGTGCTTTGAATGTTCAAAGAACTTGGGGTCAGAACTGTGGCATGGAAGATTAAGCCTCCACCTGCAGTGCTGGCATCCCATATTGGTGCTGGTTCAAGACACGGCTGCTCCACTTCTGATCCAGCTCCCTGCTAATGTGCCTGGGAAAGCAGCAGAAGATGGCCCAAGTACTTGGGCCCCTGCACCTGGGAGACTCTGAAGAAGCTCCTGGCTCCTGGCTTTGGCCTGGCCCAGCTCTGGCCATTGTGGTCATTTGGGGAGTGAACCAGAAGATTGAGTATCTCTCTCGCTCTCTCCTTACTCTCTCTCTCTCTCCTTACTCTCTCTCTATATATATCTATCTTTCAAAAAAATTTTTTTAATTTAAAAAAAGAATGTTCAAGAACTAGAGAAAAATTGGGCAAATTAAGTGAAGACATGGCAGATATGTGTTCAAAAGTCCTAAATCAACCTTCTAGAAACAAAATTTATAATATGTGAGATAAAATATAACAATGGTTGGGATTAGTATCACTCTTGACATTGCATAATAAAACATTTATGAACTTAAATACATAAGCTAGCAACTAACCAAAATGAAACACAAAGAGAAAACAGATTTTTAAAAATTAACAAGGCATTAATGAGCTGTGGGAAAACTTCAAGCAAATGAAACAGGTGTAACTTGAATCCATGAAAGCGTTAGGACACAGGAAGTAAGTTTACATAGATAATGGCAGAGAGTTTCCCAAATGAGGTGAAATCAAAAACACGACAAACAGTTAAAAAGAAAAGAAAAAGGACTATGCCAAAGCACATACAAACCTAATTGTTTAAACTCAATGATAAAGAGAAATTCTCCAAAGCAAACAGAAAAGGAAGACCCATTATATACAGAACAAAGAGAAGAATAATGTCAAAATCCTCATTAAAAATTATCCAAGCTAGAAGATACTTCAGCCACATCTTTGCAGTACCAAAAGAACTTCAAAGAACTTCTCAAAATAGATTTCTGTCTCTAATACAAATACCTTTCAAAAACAAGGGCAAAAATATTTCTCAGATAAACAAAGCTGAAACAATTCTCCTGCAATCTTGTACTATAAGAAGTGTTAAAGGAACACCTGCAAAAAAATAAAAAAGACAAAATGATATTAGATAAAAGTGTAAATCTACACTAGTCTCTTCAAAAGATAAGTAGCTGAAACTAAAATAATGAAATGGATTATAGAAAAAAAAAGATTCCCAAAATTTGGGAATGTAAAAATGGAAGTATACATACTCATGAAATGTTACATTATCACATGATGGTAGACTGTGATGAATTTATGTATATCACAACCTCTAAATTTATCACATAGGTAAAAGAGCTGTAACTAATAAGCCCACAGAAAAGATAAAGTAGAATAATTTTTTAAAAAGAAAGTTTGGTTAATTCAAATGACAGTAGAAATACAGAAAAGATTTTTTAAAGAAATAAAAAATAGAGCAAATAAAAAACACATAGAAGGTTGATAGATTTAAATCTAAGCATATAAATAATAACATTAAATGTAAATGGACAAAGTTTCCCAATTAAAAGTAAGAGACTATCAAATTGGATTGAACAAAAAGAACAAGACCCAACTATCAGTTGTCCAAAGAAAACCACACTAAATACAAAGGTACAAATACTTTTAAAATATGGAAAGCAATATACTATGATAATATTAATCAAAAGAATGCTGAAATGCATTAACTGGTATCAGACAAAGCAGTTTTTAAAATAAAGAACATAACTGGGGATAAAGAGGATCATTTCCTAATGATGAAATGTTCAATTAAACAGGATGTAACCATCCTAAAGGCTCATGTGCCTTAAAAAAAGCTGAACTACATGAAGCAAAATTTGATTCAACTAGGAGTCATACACATACAACAACTAAAACAGAAGATTTTAATATCCCTCTATCAAATGATAGAAAAATAAATTTTTAAAAAATTACTAAGAATGTAGGAGATCCAAGGGGTGCTATCAACTAAGTTGACCTGTCACTTACAAACATTCTACCCAACAACAAGAGAACACACATTCTCTTTATATCCATGAAACACTTGCCAAAACAGACCATAGTCTGGGTCATAAAATATATCTCTTACAAGATTAAAGTCATGCAAAATATAACTCTCTGATGTTCTGTAAATAAATTAGGAACAAGTAACCAACATTTTTTTTTTACAAACTTCCAAATATTTGGAAGGTAGCCTATTTATAAATATCCCATCAGGCCTTGCAGCACCGGCACACCGGGTTCTAGTCCCGGTCGGGGCACTGATCCTGTCCCGGTTGCCCCTCTTCCAGGCCAGCTCTCTGCTGTGGCCAGGGAGTGCAGTGGAGGATGGCCCAAGTGTTTGGGCTCTGCACCCATGGGAGACCAGGATAAGCACCTGGCTCCTGCCATCAGAACAGCGCGGTGCGCCGGCCGCAGCGCGCTACCGCGGCGGCCATTGGAGGGTGAACCAACGGCAAAGGAAGACCTTTCTCTCTGTCTCTCTCTCTCTCACTGTCCACTCTGCCTGTCAAAAATAAAAATAAAATAAAATAAAATAAAATAAATAAATAAAAAAAATAAAAAAAGAGAAAAAATAATATCCCATCAGTCAAAAATAAATCCTCCCAAAATTGCAAAATGTTTTGAAATACATGGAAACAAATGCAGAACTAACTCTAAAATATTTAAAACATACTAAAATGTTAGGAGCTCTGCAGAACACAAGATCAATAAACAAAAATCAATTGTATGGATTTCACTCTGGAAAGATGGAGTAAACATAGTTTTCTCTCTTCTTTCCATTTAAGGACAACAAAAAATCTTGGATATTATAGCTTTTTTCTTTAAAAATAAAAAGGTTCAGAAAGATGCCAGACTGGTATGGAATCTTGAACTCAATGAAGAATACAGAAGTGAGGTCCATTTTCATTTTGTCTGCTACATCCCAGATCAAGTGCTGGAACAGGTAGCAATATGGAAACACCAATAGACATGTTTTTAAATTTCTTTTTTTGGACAGCGCCATGGCTTACTTGGCTAATCCTCCACCTGCGGCACCGGCATCCCGGGTTCTAGTCCTGGCTGGGGCACCATGTACTAGTCCCGGTTGCTCCTCTTCCAGCCCAGCTCTCTGTTCTGGCCTGGGAAGGTAGCAGAAGATGGCCCAAGCCCTTAGGTCCCTGCACCCGCATGAGAGACCAGGAAGAAGCCGGCTCCTGGCTTCAGATCGGTGCAGCGCCGGCCATAGTGGCCACTAGGGGAGTGAACCAATGGAAGGAAGACCTTTCTCTCTGTCTCTCTCTCACTGTCTATCTACCTGTCAAATTAAAAAAAAAAATTATTATCTGAAAGCCAGAGAGATAGACAGATAGAGATCTACCATCTGCTGGTTCAGTCCCTAAATGCCTGCAGAGCTGGGTCAGGCTGAAAGCAGGAGCCAGGAAGCAAATCTGGGTCTCCCAAGTGAGTGGCAAGGACCCAACAACTTGAGCCAACATCTGCTGCAAGAGGGTGCATTAGCATAAAGCTGGGATAGGGAGTGGAGCCGAGACTGGAACCCAGACATCCTGAAAGAGGACAAGAGTGTCCCAGGTGGTCTGTTAACTGCTGTGCCAAATGCCTGCCCTTGCTGGCTAATCTCCTGTGTCAGCTTCACCAGGCCGTGGGATGCCCAGGCTGGCACTCATTATTTCTGTGTGTGCCTATGTCTTCAAAAGAGGTCAACATTTGTATTGGTGGACGGAGTAAAGCAGATGTCCTTACCCAGTGTGGTCAGGTTTCCTCCCATCTTCTGAAGCTGAATAGAGGAAGACATAGGAGGAGGAGGGTAGAATTTGTTCTGTGCCTGATCCAGGAGCTGGGACAGTGATTCTCTCCTACCCTGGGTACTTCTGCTCCTCAGGCCTTTGGACCCAGCCTAGAATCCATCATTGGCTCTCCTGGATCTCCAGCTTGCAGAAGATTATGGCATTCCTCAGCCTCTGTAATCCTAGGAGCCAACACCTGCCAATAAATTTCTTCCTATAGACTTCTGAGTTTGTTTGTCTCAGAAGCCTGACTAATACATGTGTAAATATTGGTAGTGAGTACTAGAACGTTCTATGCCTGTCCTACCATCTTCTTGTGAAAACATTACCTTGTGTGGCTCATAGGTGAGGAGCAGCTTTGCTTCCAGGTGACCTGCTGGGTCTTAGGATGGACTGGGTCCGAGGAAAGGTAAGTGCGCCGCTCGCCCGTTCCCCAGCCTCCCGATCCCGGAGACAGACGCAGCGGGGAGCCAAGTCTAGCAAGGACTCGTTTACTTCCTGTGTAACAGAACCTTTTATAGCACAGAACTGCAGAGTCATTGGGGCAGGGCTAAGGACCAACCAATCACTTAAACGGTCATTTTCCGGGGGATTGCTATAGGACTAGCCATATGTCTATACACTTGTTACTAGTTTTGTTACCTCCCCTGATGTTGCGCAGCCAATTAGTTTTAGTGGTAAACAACTTTGGATTCCGCCCACCTTACTTCCTTTGGGCACCATCATGTAACTAATTTCCCCACAGTGACCCATACTTTACAGCTCACTCATTTCTGATGTTTCAGTGAGACTTTGAATTCCAGCCTTCAGAGTTGATGCCGAGCCAAGGTACAACTTCTGGGTTGCTGGGATGGAATGAACACGTTTTGCACACAAGAAGGAATTAATTTTGGGGGGCTAAGTGCCTATACCCCTCCAGACTAATGATTTTCCCCCAGGACTGGGAAGAATACAAGGTTGTTTGCTTCCTTG
Source organism: Lepus europaeus (assembly GCF_033115175.1). Taxonomy (NCBI): domain Eukaryota; kingdom Metazoa; phylum Chordata; class Mammalia; order Lagomorpha; family Leporidae; genus Lepus; species Lepus europaeus. The sequence continues at coordinate 20,468,814 of NC_084838.1, read as the reverse complement.
CTCTTATCCAACATAGTGCTAAATGGTTTAGCCATTGCAATAAGACAAGAACATAGAATAGAAGGAGTATAGATCAGGACAGAAAAACTAAAACTCTCTGCAGCTGTAGATTATACAATTGTTTATTTAGAAAATACCAATTAAGTCACAAAAATTCTGAAACTTAGTGAATTCAGCAAGGTCACAGGATATAAAAGAAACATTTTAAAAATCAATTGTATCTCTATATACTTGCAATAAACACATGACCATCAACATTTACAATTGCTCGAAACAAATGAAAGACTTACATATAAATCTAACAAAAATATACAGAACTTGTGTGCTGAAAACTAAAATGGTGATGAAAGAAATAAAGAAGATCTAAGTAAATGGGAAGATGTGCCATGTTCCTGTTTTTAGAAGATGCATTGTGGTAAAGATACAAATTCTCCCTAAAATGACATAAAACATTTAATGCAAATTCTATCAAAATCCCTAAAAGATTTTTTATAGATATAGATAAGTTTTTTTAATGATATGAAAAGGCCAGGAAACTAAAATAATTAAAATAATGATGAAAACGAAGAATTCAGTCTCTTTCATTTCAAGACTAACATGGTTATGGTAAACAAGACCTGCCTCATACCAGGAGCTTGTATCAAGAATATATAAGGACCTCTCACAACTAAAAAGGAAAACAATCTCATTTTTAAAATAGGCAAAGATTGAAACAGAGATCATATCATCACAAAATAAGCTATTCAACATGAAAGAAGCAAACATTCTCAGCCGTCAGAAATATAAAATGAAAGCACAAGGGATCCCTCCACATATTCAGCTTAAAGCACGAACATCAGCAAGGATGTGAGCCACTGAAACTCCTAAGCTGCTGGTGAGGATGCAAACTGTGCAGCCACCATGGAAAAAAGCTTGGTGGTTTCTTATGAAGTTAAAAATACACATACAACAGAGCCTGGAGACATGAAACCATACGTCACCCAAAGCCCGTACGCAAATATCTGTAGCAGTTTTAAGCATAATAGCTTGGACTGGAAAAAAGTCCAAATGCCCATCAACAGGTGAGTGTATAAACGTTGTGGTATACCCACGCAAAAAGGAGGGATGAACTAGTGATAGTATCAGCTGCACGGATGAATCTCAAAATGGTGTGTCCACCAAAGAAGCAGACACACAGAGCACAGTCTGTCTGAGTTCCTTTATCTGAAATTCTAAAGAGGCAAATATAGTTTATAATGACAGGAAACAGAGGCGATGCCACCAGGGTCAGTACCAGGGCAAGCTGGTGGTTTGAAAAGTGCACGGAGGCTTTCTGACATGATGGAAATGTACTCCATCTTGATTGTGGCATGGATCACACACATCAAAACGTCAACTTAAAGTTGGTACATTTACATGTATGTAATATGTACATACATCAATTTTACTCTAATCAATAATAAAGCGGAAGTGAGAAAAATAATTTTGTTTTTGTTAGACCAAATGAGGAAACAGTGGAATTGAATAATATATTAAATTATAATAGATGGATGAGAGAGGGAGAAATAAACAGGCTATCCTATGAATATATTATTCTCAGAAGTTCATATGACTTTTTTTTAAAATTAATGATCTCATAAGTTACAAAGAAAAAAAAATGGAATCCCAAAAAGACCGATTTCATTGACATATTCACACACTGCAGTGCAATGAAATAAAGAATAGGCTTCAAAATAATAAATAAAAATTGCTTAGAAAATTAAAAATGCCCTCATAAATAAAGCTTAAGTCAAAAACCAAGTCACACTGCAACTACAGGCTAGAAAATAATTATAATAACACTGCGTATCAAGACGTACAAGACTCTAGGTAATTCTCAGAGGATAATTCATAATTCTAATGTTGTCTATTACGAAACATAGAAGAACCGAAACAAATAAACATCCAAGCAGCAAAAAATGGACAAGAAAATGGCCTTAACTAAAGAAAGAACAAGGAATTCCTAAGATCAATGGGTTGAAAAAAAAATGAAAAATGATAGAATTAATGAATTCTGAGTCTGATTTATTTTTAATATTTTTAATCTGATATTTTAAAAATACCAGCAATAAGTCAAAGTTCTGGTAAAGCTAATCAAGAATGAAAGAGAGAAAGAAAAGGTAAATACACATTTGGTGAATGATGTCAGTGGAAATGGCAAAGATTTCCAAAAATTCTCTCCCCCATGAAAGCAATGAGAACACAGGCAAAAACGGTCAGAATCCATGTTTTCAGCACTATGGACATAAACCCTAGGCCTGTAGCAGTATGGAGAGTGACTATTCAAGAAAAAAACAAACAAACAGATGAGTCCTGGTGGAAAACAGCATGCTTCGTGCTGTTTTAGTGGCTTTAATTGAATCTCCCGTTCTCCAGTTCTCCAGTAGTCTTGAGAACCAACAGACAGCATTTGTGGTGTTAAAAAAAAAAATTGGTAGCTGCCAGAGGGAGCAGAACAGGGCCATGGATCCCTCAAAGCCTTGCTCTCAGGGACTCTTTATGATTTGACCTGTCTGGTGAGGCACTGGAAGATTCCACGCTCAAGGCTATGTGCCACAGTGCTTGCCCAGTGCAAAAAAGCCTCTTCCACAAGGGCGCTGGTCAAGAACAGTTCCAGGCAATTGTCTGGCTTTCTGGCTTCCCCAGTGGTGCTTTGTAGTTGGACTACATGGTAGATAACACAGAAAGTCTAATAGGAGAGCTGGAATATGAGATGTGCCTAGTGGCTCTGAACATCTGTGATACAACACTAACAATTCCAACCTCCTTTTCTTTCTTTTTCTTCTTTTCCAGAAATTGGCTGGCTTATTAAAAAATTCAGGTGGCAATTGATGAGAATAAAAATTTCCAAAACAACCTAGAAAAAGAAAAAGAAAGTTGGAGAACTCACGCTTCCCAATTTCAACACTTTGTTTACAAACTATAGTCAAGACAACGTGGAAGCCACGTAAGAATAGACTTATATATCAGTGGTAGAGGAGTGAGAGTCCAGGAATAAAGCCCTCCATTTGTGGTCAATTGATTTTTTAAAAAATATTTATTTTTATTTATTTGAAAGACACAGAGAGAGGCAGAGGCAGAGAGAGGTCTTCCATCTGCTGGTTCACTCCCCAAATGGCTGCAGCAGCGGGAGCTGTGCTGATCTGAAGTCAGAAGCTAGGAGCTTCTTCTGGGTCTCCCAGGTTCTTGCAGGGGTCCAAGAACTTGTGCCATCTTCTACTGCTTTCCCAGGCCACAGCAGAGAGCTGGACTAGGAGAGGAGCAGCCAGGACTAGAACCGGTGCCCATATGGGATGCCAGCCCTTCAGGCTGGGGTTTTAACCTGCTGCGCCACAGCGCCAGCCACTCAATTGATGTTTAGTAAGGGTGACAAGAAAATGCAATGGAGGACAAATCATCTTTTCAACAAATGGTGCAGAAATAACTGGCTATCCACATGCAAAACAATGAAGCTCAATCCCTACCTCACACTCTGTACAAAAATTACTCAAAATGAATTAAGGAAAAATATAAAGGCCAAAATTACAAAACTATTAGGAGAAAACATATGTGTAAATCTTTGTCATGTTCAATTAAGCAATAGTTTCTTAAATATAGCACCTAACATGCAAGCAAGCAAAGAAAAATATAGATAAATGGGACTGCATCAAAATTTTAAACATTTTTTGTTTCAAAAGGCACTATCAAGAAATTAAAAGACAATTCACAGAATGGGAGAAAACATGTTTCAGTTAATATGTTTATATGATACTTGTGTATCAGATAAGTTATTTATGCACAGAATATGTATAGCATTGCTGCAAATCAGCAATAAAAAGATACACAACCCAATTTGGAACAACCCAGTGTGCATAGGCATTCTCCAAAGATATACAAATTATGACTATGCATATAAAAAGATACTCAACATTATTAGTCTTTCAAGCAATACAAATGAATACCACAGTGAGATATCACTGCAGACTCATTAGAGGACAGTGATAATTTAAAATATAGATAATAAAGTGTACTAGCAAGGAAACAGAAACATTGGAACCTTCGTGTGTTGCTGAAAGGAATGCACAATGGTGTAGCCACTTTGGAAAACAGTTTACCAGTTCTTCAAAAGAGTAAACATATAAACATAGACTGACAACGTGATGCAGCACAATCACGTCTAAGTATATGAGTTTACTTCAAGAAGTTCATGGAAAATGGAATTAAAAGATGTCTATTTTAGTGCAAAAAATTTCTGAATTCCATGCAATTTTTTTTTGACAGGCAGAGTTAGACAGTGAGAGAGAGAGACAGAGAGAAAGGTCTTCCTTCCTTTGGTTCACTCCCCAAATGGCCACTACGGCCGGCGTGCTGCACCGATCCAAAGCCAGGAGCCAGGTGCTTCCTCCTGGTCTCCCATACGGGTGCAGGGCCCAAGCAGTTGGGCCACAGCAGAGAGCTGGACTGGAAGAGGAGCAACCAGGACAAAACCGACACCCTGATTGGGACTAGAACCAGGGGTGCTGGCGCCGCAGGCAGAGGATTAACCTAGTGAGCCGCGGCACCGGCCCCAAGCATAGTTTTTAATCATGCAGTTTTCATGAACTTTTTGAAGACTCATTGTATGCATGAATTTCAAAAATTTTTGCACCAAAATAAACTTACCTTTTATTTCAATTTTTCTGCAAATGTTTTGAGATATCCTTGTATATTAAAGAGAGCTGAAAATGTGTTCACACAAAAAGCTTGTACATGAATGATCAGCAGTGTTCAAAAAAAGTATTACTGTGCTCCAAAACCTGTATATAGGAGATACACAAAATTTGTTCACCTTATATAAATTTTAAAAATTGTAAAATAGGGACTGGTGCTGTGGCGTAGTCACTAAGCCTCCTCCTGAGGTGCCAGCATCCCACATGGGCGCCAGTGCATGTTCCAGCTGCTCTTCTTCTGATCCAGCTCCCTGCTAATGGCCTGGGAAAGCAGTAGAAGATGGTCCAAGTCCTTGGGTCCCTGCACCCTTGTGGGAGACCTGGAAGAAGCTCCTGGTTCCTGGCTCCGGCTCGGCCCAGTTCCGGCCATTGTAGCCATTTTGGGGAGTGAACCAGCAGACGCAAGACCTCTCTCTCTTTCTCCGCCTCTCTCTGTTTATAACTGTACCTCTCAAATAAAAAATAAAAATCTTTTTTAAAAAATTGTAAAATAAATGAATATTACAATAAAATTTTTTTTAAAAATTGAGAACCACCCAAATGTTCGTTGAGGTTGAATAGCTAGAGAAGAATGTGGTATTTGTAGGCAGTGGAATATTACTGAGGCATCAAAACTGACTGACGCGTTGCCACAGCTAAGTGAAGGAAGTCAGACACAAAGGCCTTCTGCTGGGTGACGTACCTTATATGCAGAATAAGCAAATCCAGAGAGACAGAGAGTGTATCTGTAGGTGTGGAGGGCTGGGGGGTCGGGGGAGAATGAGGTGTGGCAGTGTAACGGGCACTAGATTTCCTTTAGGAAGGATGGAAAGATTCTGGAATGAAGTAGTGGTGATAGTTGGAAAACCTGTGAATACATCAAAAACCAGTGTGTTATATTCTTTAAAGAGTGAGTTTGATGGTGATGAGACTTAATCTCATTTTTAAAAAAAGTACACTCTTTATATTGATAAAGGAGTTTTAACCAAGGATTTAGAGAAAACCTATTTGTGAGTACACATTACATGGAAATGACAAAAATACTATGCTCAAAAATGGGAAATTTTCATGAACCAGATTGTTTTATAAGAACCTAACTCTTTAAGCTGGACTCAAAAAGAAATAGGAGCTGGGGGAAAAATAAAGACACATGTGATAGAAAGCAGTAATAAATAAATACATGGGATAAAAGGATTTGAACATCACACCATGAACACATCACATGGTGCTCCCCAGATTTGTCTCACTTTCATGTATCAAAAACAGCATTAAAATTTGTTTTAAAACTTGATTTAGTTCAATGGATTCATTTCCTTGCAAACAGCAAAGAAAACCTGCAGAGACTAAAAACCATAGCTGAATTTGAAACATTTGTTAAAGAATCGTAGCTGGAAAAGGCATTGAGTCCACATTATTTCATCAGTGGATTTTTTTAAACCCAAGTCTTATAACATTTATAGACATACATAGACAGGAATCTAGTAACCAGTGGTGCTTTGGGTTATGGCTATAAAATTCTTTAAAAAAATAGAAGGATGATTGAATGCAGCTGCACATTAGAAAATAATCCAGCTCCACCAAATAGAGCTCATTATGAGAATAGAAGGTCAATTCAATATTAAAAATCCACTATTACAGTTAACCACATTAATATGTCAAAGATGGAAACCCTGTTACACTCTTCATATACCAGAGATAATACTTGTGCAATTTGATTTTTTTAATTACACCAAATCAAATGTCAGCATTATACTTAACGGCAAAGCACTAAAAACACTATAATTAAATTCAGGAAGAAGAAAACAAAGGCCCCCACCATCAGTGATACTTAACGTCATCGTATCGGTGCCTGCCCGTACAATTACGTGAGAACTGGAGTGGAAGCATGGGTGACATCCAAAATATTTATCCAGGAGTTCGGTAATATAAACCAATACAGACATTAAGAAAAATACTAGAATTTCGTGTCTTTCACTCACTAAGGGAACAAGGCTCTATGTATCACAGAATCACTTACCAATTAATAAAGCTTTTAGTGAAATTATTCTAATAATTTCCAAATGACTCGGTGAAGTGTTGATTCGGGATGAGCATCTGGCTGGACGTTGGGACACCTGTGTCCCGTACAGAAGGGCTTGGCTTGGAGTCCCTGCTCTGCTCTCTCTTCTGGTTTCCTGCTGATGCAGACCCGGGGAGGCAGCCACCCACACGGGAAACTCCAGTTAAATTTCTGGCCCCAGCTTCATCTCTGGCCTGAGACAACAGTGGACATTTGGGGAGGGTACCAGGAGATGGGAGTGTTCTCTGTCTCCACCTCTCTCTTTTCCCCTCTCTCAACTAGATAAAAAAAATGTTAAAGAAGAGACTGTGGATGCAATGTTTTGCAATTATCACTAAGTGGTGGCTGTAATGTGACGCATTAAGCCATGTCAGATTCTCACAGCTTATCATTAATTGGCAGCGGGTGACTTCGTCCATATGTGTCCTGTACGGTCAGCAATGCTGGTGAACGTTCTGCCTCATTCTTCAGTCTCCAGTGGACTTAGAGCAACTAACCTAACATTTCTCTGGACTTCAAAATACTCAAGTTTTTTTTGTGTTTTTTAATCTCTATTGTCAAATAATCCACCAAATTGTTTACTATAATATTGCATTTAGTTATAAAAATTATTTCTTAATCTTAGAGCACCAAAGAATGACCAAATCAATATTTATAAATGAAAGATCATAATTTGATTGGGAAGAATAAATTAAAATAAAAAATTTGCAATTCCTTTACTTTGTTATTAAAGCATAAATACATTTCAGATAATTTATCAATTGTATATAATTTCTTTTGGAATCATTATCTTATTTAAGAGGTTGTATTATACTTCTTCATCTATAAAATTCCCACTTTCCTTAACTTTACATGTTCAAACACTTTTATATCTTGTTGCATTAATCTTTTCACTATAATCAGCAAAACTTTCTATTAAGCTAAAGATGTTACTCGTGCTTCAATTTCAAAATTAACCTAAAGTGAAATCTCTTTTTACTTTAAGAGGTAATTTCCTAAATATTTTCTTCAATTACAAGATTTTTGTTAAATAGATAAAATTGTTAGATTATTAAAAATGATTTTGATGCCATTTTAAAACTCCTTTTGCAGTTCCAGCGTTATAAGCTGCTCATAAATGCCCAAGTGTAATATTCGAATTTTCATTGTTTTCCTTCCCAAGTCTTGAGATAAATGATTAAATTTTTCCTGATGCTGTGTGATGCATGATGATAAATAAGAAGCTCATTGAGAAAACAGTCATACTTACTTGCTTGCCTTCTCTATTTTATTGCATCATTCAGGGATAATTGAATTCAGTGTCTTAAATAGTGCCAAATTAAAACATCCCAAAATTTTCCTAAAATTTTGGCTGAAACTGAAGACTCTCTTGCTAGCTTTTCACAGGCACCGCTTAAACAAAATCTAATAAGCCTTCATGGAAATATTTCTCATTGAAACCATTTTTCTCATGCGTCAACAATAAATTTTGATAAATTATTTCAGATGTCGCTCCTTCCTGCTTCATGAGATCAACAAAAGCCATTAAATTATCTTCAAAGCCTTGAATTTCACATTTTAAATAAATTATTAAAACTATTTTATATGAAACAGTTGCGACTTCATCAATAATGATTGAAATTTTACTGCCTTGATTTATACATTTTCCAAAAAGTTGTTTTCTCATATCAGTAGATAAATATTTTTGCAACAAGCAAGTCCATAAATTTAGATTGCTATGGTAAGCCATATTAATACTGCTCCTTTTTTTGAAGTTTATTAAATATTTTATGTCTGAGAATGCTGTTATTTTTAAACATGCAGATGGTATATTCTAGGTGCTTTTCATTTGCTTTATCAATATCCTGATACATTTTTGAGAAGCTTTGATTCTTGCCAATACTTTTTATATAAAACTGACATCATTTTTCTATAATTTTTCTCATTGCTGAAAGACATTTTTCTGTATGTAAAGCATGATTTTTTAACAGGACATAATTGTCATTCTGGCAAAATGTGGAGACCTAGCACTTTCAACTTTTAATTATACAAGTTTTGAGCCTCTTTGATCATCTGAACAACGTTTACATACTAGTGAAACAAAGTCACTCTTCGTACTTTTATTGAAACAACCAAATTGTTTCTCATTCCATTTCTACAAATGACTTGTTTTATTTTGCACCACTTCTTCCATAGTTTCAAAAGACGTGCCGGGTTCTGTAGTCTGTACAATATCAGGAACTATTCCCAGCAGGATTCATTATTAATATCATTTCTTCTTTGTTCTTCCACAGTCACAAGATTCATGTTTATAATATTTAAAAAGAACATTAAGAAACTTATCCAAACTCTGCTACATCTTCAATCTGGGTTTTATTTTTAATATTTTATTATGAAGTCTTGAATTTATAAACATCAAAAACACCGCACAATTAACTACTTACACAAAGCAGTACAGCACAGCAACAATGAAACCAAAGCACAAGCTAACTACCGAGAAGCAGGAGCAGCCCCACAACGTAGACATCACACAAAGCTGTGGATGCTCCTGTGGCTGTGGCCCTCAAACCTTTTGGACTCAGAACCCTTTCACAGTGTCAAAATTATTCAAGACATTTTCAGAGCTTTGTGGGTGTGTGAATTATAGCTGTCAACATTTACCATGTTAGAAACGAAAAAAAGGACGTCAACATTTTTTATTAAAAATAACAAGTTAGGGGTGAGTGTATGACATACCAGTGAAGACGTGAGAGAACGTGACCGCGTCCCACACTGGAGGGCCGGAGTTCGATTCCCAGATCCAGCTCCTGACTCCAGCTTCCTGTCAGTGCAGACCAAGGAAGGCAACGGTGAAACTCAAGTAATTGGGTTCTTGCCACTCTGGGAAGCCTGGATTGTATTCACAGCTCCCAGCTTCAGTCTGGCACCAGTGTGGCTTGGCTATTGCAAACATTTAAGGAGTGAATCCGTAGATAGGAATGCTATCTCTTTCTGACAGTTTCTCTCTTTGTCTTTCCGCCTCTCAAAAAAAAAAAAAAAAATCTATCTTTAAAAGTAACGGTAATAACAATAATAAACATTTTCATCAAAGTGACTATTTCTCTAAAATGAAAAAGAGTGGTGAGAAAAGTATATTGTACTTTTGCAAATCTCTTTCAAGTCTGACTTAATAGAAGTCAGCTGGATTCTCAGCTCTGCTTCTGATTCGATCTATTGTGAGAGCCCACATCATGTGGCCCCTAGAAAGCACCATGTGCACTATGAGAGAATAAGGACAGGCCACTCTGAGTGGGGGGGTCAGTGCTAGTGTAAACGTAGTTCTGTCCTTACACACCCCTGAAAGGGGTCAAACTGGCAGAGAAGATTCCCAAAGCTGCTCAGATGTCTCAGTGATGGAAGGCCATTTTTCAGCAGTTGTCACATCTCATAGCCATTAGCTGGCACTAGCAAATTTCCATTAGAATGCATATCATTAGCTGATTTTTCTGTACATTGCTGTCACTGGTACACTATTTACCGCCCAGTACAAAAGTATTTCAAAATTTAAAGACTGGTAAGATAATATAGGTAAGCAGCATGGACTATATCAACCCTGCCAAGAATTATAAATATTTAAAAAGGAGAGTTAGAATTGTTCTTTGCAGGTGATATATTGACATAATGAAAGCTGAGAAGATCAAATAAAAAAATGTTCAAAGTTATCAGGGCGTTTAGTAAGAAAATCTATTGCAAAAAATGTGTCTGTGTGTGTCTGTGTGTGTGTGTGAACACCTATATCAACATCCACATCTGTAGCCCTTCTATATAGCAAGGGCAATTTAAACATAATAAGAATACGCATGACATCTATGAAGAACAGAACTTGACTGGGGGACATAAAAGAAGACATACTATGATCCTAAATGGGAGAGTTCAGTAGCATAATCTCCCCGTTAATCTATATTTTCACACTATCTCTATCAAAATAATGTTATTTTACCTTCTTCTCTTTCTCAAATAAAACAATAGTAATAAATTTTTGCTTTTAATCTTGCTTAAGCTGTCACCAATTAAGTTTGGTCCTTAATACCCGAGATGCGTGCTTGTCAGCTCCTTGTCGGGGGAAGGGAGGTAGCTGGTCTCGGAAGGACAAGCTCAGGGCTCCCACAAACTGATGCTGGTGGCCAAGACAAAGGGAATGAATGCCCCTGAGAGAAGGCTGCCAAGCTAGCCTGGTGTCTGGGGAGCTGGAGCCCAGGTGATCCTCCTCAGGCAGGAGGGAAAGCGCCCTTGGAAGCCCCAGGCTCCTAGACAGTGAGGGAATGTTCTGTGTGTTCAGTTGTCCCACCTCCCAGGCCTGTAGCTTCTGGTCCCTGCGACCAGAGGATCAGATGCCAGTCCCTAGAGAGTGTGGGCTCCACCCAGCCTGGTGAGCCCTCTGATTCTGGCATACTCACTTCCTGTGATGAGCACTGTTCCAAGCACCGTTCTCCTTTAGAGCCAATCATGTCACCAAGAAGACTGGCTGCACCTGTGCTCAACTCATGCATGAAATCTCGACCCCACCAAGTCCCTTGTCCAGAACACAAGGAGTGTATCCCCACACTATCACCTGCTCATGGGTTGTGTCTTCTAGTGGGGTTTTAAAAAGGATTTATTAGGCTGGCGCCATGGCTCAATAGGCTAATCCTCCATCTGTGGTGCCAGCACCCTGGGTTCTAGTCCCGGTCAGGACGCCGGAGTCTGTCCCGGTTGCTCCTCTTCCAGTCCAGCTCTCTCCTGTGGCCCGGGAGTGCAGTTGGAGGATGGCCCAAGTCCTTGGGCCCTGCACCCGCATGGGAGACCAGGAGAAGCACCTGGCTCCTGCCTTCAGATCAGCGTGGTATGCCGGCCGCAGTGCACTGGCCGCAGTGGCCATTGCGGGGGGGGGGGGTAAACCAATGGAAAAAAGGAAGACCTTTCTCTCTGTCTCTCTCTCTCTCTCTCTCTCTCACTGCCCACTCTGCAGGTTAAAAAAAAAAAAGTCTATTGATTTGTTTGAAAGGCAGAATGAGAGAGAGAGAGAGAGAGAGAGAGAGAGGATGAACTAACACCCTCTGGTTCACTCCCCAAATGCCCACAACATCCAGGCTGAAGCCAGGAGCCCGAAATTCCATCCAAGTCTCCCACATGACAGGCAGGTGTCCAAGCACTTGGTCCACCTTCCCCTGCTTACTCAGGTGCATCAGCAGGGAGCTGGATCAGAAGTGGAACAGCCGGGACTTGAACCTGTGCTCAGGTGCAAAGCCTCATCACAGTCAATGGCTTAATCCACTGTGCCACAGCGCCGACCCCTCTTCTATCAGGTTTTGCTTCCCCTAGCTCGGGCACTCATTCAGCTTGTACCTGAGGCCTTGGCATTCAGGCAGCTGTAGTAAAGTTGTCAACAATCCTCAGAAGTTTGGGATGAGATGTCATTTTGCTCACTGTCCTGTAATGCCATTCATTCATTCATTCATTCGAGCCAGCGTTCATCGAGGAACATCTGTGTTTAACACATGCCCACTTTTCTGCCTACACCGTGCCCACCAGCAGCTGGCAAAGGCCTCTGCAGTGACTAGCGACAAGGCCAGCGTGAGGGAGTTTTGGCATGGGCTGAGAGACAGTTGGCTGCCTGCCTCCGGCTCCTTCCACTTGGCTCCCTCGACGAGAAGGAAGAGCCAAGCTTTTGGACAGAGACTTCCAAAAGCACGGCGTTTGGGAATCAAATGACTGCTCAGCCACTTTAGAAGCTGCGAGACCTTTGGCAACTGACTTCACCTCTCTGAGCCCATGTCTTCTCCCATGAACTCGGGGTTAAGAATAGCACATACCATAGGGACTAGTTGGGATGAGCATGTTTATAAGGCTTAGAGACTCAGGCTCAATAAGCAATGCTCGAACTCTTGCTGTCATTTTCCTTGTGATTATGATTTTTACGGGGGATCCAACCCCTGCTGGCCACTTCCTTGGGCCCAGGTCATGGTGAAGACATGGGTCCTGGAGGAGACGTGACTTGCCCACAGTCACCCAGCAAGCCTGTTGTGAACGTCATCAAGACCCAGGTCATCTGCCTCCCAGACCAGTGCCTTCCACCAAGCAGCAGGTTTCCACGGGGAAAGAGCTGAGCTTTTACAAAAAACAACAGAAGTTCCAGCAGGCAGAAGGGGATTGCACCATCCTGGGGTCTGGACTTGAGTCTCTCTGTCTCTGTCTTGGCACCCTGGGAGGGTGGTGAAGGCAGCCTGGCGTTTTGTGACGCAGGATTGGCATTCGCTAATTCCATGACAGCTGCCACTGCACAGGGCAACGCCCTGGACGGGCTCACTAAGAAGATCTGGCGATGCTGAGCTTCCTCTCGGGATAAAGATGCCCCGAGGCTGCAAGGCCACCCTCCCCTAGCATGGCTCAGGATCCCAGAGCATGGCCCACTGGGATATCAAAATGGCCAGAGTGTGCTCCCCACAAAACCACACCACCAGCTCGTGAGGGTCAGTACACTACCCGTCCCCTGGAGGTTGCCAGCGCAGTACCCTCCCCGGCCTGTGAGATGGAGAGTATGAGAAGTGGTGTCGACCACGTGCCCTCATGGAGGTGCCCTTTGCAAATTGGCCTCATGAGACCCCTTGAAAGGGCCCAGGAAAGGCTCTGTCATCTCAGAGTTCCCAAACATTTGATCACGAAATACATCTCACACCCGAAGGGTAACGGTTCACGTGGTTGTTTCCCTCACTTCTCACGGGTCTCTGCTGAGTTGTCACCTCCTCCAAGACAGCCTCCCTGGCCCCCTGGGCTAAGGCAGCACTCTTAGCTCCTTGCCTCCTCACCCTTCCCTGCACTTCGTCATGGCCCCTAACGGGCGACAAATCGCTCGCCTCCTTCCCTTTCATGGGTCTCTCTCTCTCTCTCTCTCTCTCTCTCTCTCTCTCTCTCGGATGGCAGCTCCATGGTAGGAAGTTCTGACTTTGTCACCGCTCTACATCCGGTCGCCGGTACACAGCAGATGCTAAACAGATGCTGTTGAACAAATGAGAAGAATTCAGCAGCGTGGGCGTCAGTTGCTTCACCTGGTGTGACTTTAACTTAATTGCACATAGGTTCACAGGAACTCAGTGAGATGGGAAATTAATGCCGGCTGACAGCATTTAGGAAGAATCAAAGCTGTGCGAAAAATTCAAACAGAAATGCAGAGAACGACCTAAAATAGCCCACGACTCCATTCCTCCCATTTTTTTTTTTTTTTTTTACAGGCAGAGTGGATAGTGAGAGAGAGAGAGACAGAGAGAAAGGTCTTCCTTGTCGTTGGTTCACCCTCCAATGGCTTCCGCAGCCGGCGCACTATGGCCAGCGCACCACGCTGATCCGAAGGCAGGAGCCAGGTGCTTCTCCTTGTCTCCCATGCGGGTGCAGGGCCCAAGCACTTGGGCCATCCTCCACTGCACTCCCGGGCCACAGCAGAGACCTGGCCTGGAAGAGGGGCAACCGGGACAGAATCCAGCACCCCGACCAGGACTAGAACCTGGTGTGCCGGCGCCACAAGGCAGAGGATTAGCCTGTTGAGCCACGGCGCCGGCCATTCCACCCATTTTTCAAGCCCTACTCTGTAGCAGATACTGTGCTGCCATTGGACATATATTATCTCATTTAATCATCACAGCTAGTTTGTGGAGAATGGATTCTTGTGCCCATTTTGCAAATGAGAGAAAAGGTTAAAAGGGTTTCAAGCAAATCCCCCCCCAAAAAAGAGAGTGTATGTATACCCCACTTTGGGGAGAATCACTATGTTGGCAATACTGAGTTTTCCAATCAATACATGCAGGAAGTCTCTCAGTTTATTTAGATCTTTAAGCTCCCTCAGCAATGTTTTGAGGTTGTTAGTACGTGTGTTTAGTGCCTCTTCTGTTAAACAGCCTCAGCTGTTTGGTTCTTATTTAATTGTGAGTGGAATCACTTAATTGGATTGCTTGTGGTTAGTGTTTGGAAATACAATTCATTCTTGTATGTTCATCTCGCATGCTGTGACTTTAAAATTTCTTTTCCATTTTCATATTTATTTTTGTATTATTTATGATGCATATATTACTTTTACATTTTATTTATTTTAGAGGCAGATACACACACACACATATATGAGAGAAGGAGAGGCAGAGAAAGAAGAGAGAGAGAGAGAAAGAGGGAAACCATCTTCATTTTCATTTCCCAAATGCTCACGGTGGTTGGGGCTGGGCCAGGGCTGAAGCTGGGAGCTTGGGACCGAATCACTTAAGCCAGGACCACTGCCTCACGAGGTCTGCCTTGGCAGGAATCTGGAGCCAGGAGCTGGGACCAAGAATCAAATCTGCTATGGGACAGGATCATCTCAACCTCTAAGCTAAAGGCTACTCCTGGGACCTTCCTATATTTGCTCATAGTTCTAGGAGTTCTTTTGTGGATTCCTTAGGGGATTTTGTACACACACGTCATCTTTGACTAAGTATAATTTTACTTCTTGCTTTAATGTGTGTGCCTTTCTTTTGTTTGTTTGGCTTGGTTTTTTGACTGACCGCACTGGTGGAATTTTCCTGAACAATGATGACGAAGTACTGAAAGGAGACATCCTATGTTTTCCTGATCTTAATGGTATAGCATTCGGATTTCCATATTAATTATGATGGTAGCTGCAGCTATTTTGTAGATATTTCTCTCTTCCCCTGTTTCTCTGGGTTTTATCCACAGCTCTAGTTTTAGGGTTTGTCCAGTGCCTTTTCTGAGTTGGGGTTTTCCTTTTTATTGTGCTAACATGGTGTATGCCATAATTTGAAATTTGCATGCTGAACCAATCTTGCACTCCTGGAATAAAATTCTCTTGGTCATGGCATAAAATCTTTTTAATATGCGGGATCCACTTTGCTAGCACCTTGTTAATTGTTGTATCTTCATTCATAAGGGAGAGCAGGCTGAACTAGCCTTTCTCTGTGATGTCTTTGTGTTTGGTTTCAGGGTAGTTAAGAAATGTTCTCTTCTCTATTTGAATGAGTTTAGGGAGGATTGGTATTTTTTTTTATTATTATACACTATGAGTTTTCCTTTATGGGAAGAATTTTAATTTCTAATCAGATTTCTTTACTTTTGCCTATTTTGATTTTCTATTTCTTCTTGAGTCAGTTTTGACAATCTGGGTCTTTCTAGAAATTTTACCCATTTCACCTAACAATAAATGTATTATTTCAAATGTTCATAACATTCCTTTATAATCTTTCTCATTTTTGTAAAGTCTTCCTCTTTTGTTCTTGATTTCAATAAATTGTGCCTTCTCTTGTTTGTTCTTGGGCATTGTAACTAAAGATTGTCAATTGCATCAATCTTTTTAAAGAATCAACTTTCAGCCTCATTTCTGTATTTTTTATGCTTTTTCCTCCATGGATTTTTGTCTTCTGATATTTGTTAGTCTCTGTGTTGTTTACTCTTACTTCTCTGGTTTCTTAGGGTCAAAGTTTAGGTTATTGATGTAGTCACAAGACAAAGCCTCATGAGTACACTCTGGCCCCTTCAAATCCTGTACCTGACAGAAGGCATTTAAAGCTGTAAACTTCCCTCTAAGCGCTTCTTCGGCTGCTTCCCATAAATCTTGGGGTGTTCTGCTTTCATTTTCAATAAAGTAAAGAAATTTTCTAACCTCTCTTGTCATTTATTCTTTAACCAATCTGTTGTTTAAAAGT
The DNA here is from genome assembly GCF_033115175.1 of Lepus europaeus. Classification (NCBI taxonomy): domain Eukaryota; kingdom Metazoa; phylum Chordata; class Mammalia; order Lagomorpha; family Leporidae; genus Lepus; species Lepus europaeus. The sequence goes on along the minus strand of NC_084838.1, from coordinate 20,452,396 downwards.
GTTGTTTGATTCCCTGTTTGTTAAATTCCACAAGTTTCCTCCATGTTGGACTCTAATTTAATTCCATTGTGATTGGAGGATATATTTTGCATTATTTCAATGCTTCTAGTTTATTGAGACTCATCATATATCCTAACAAATGGTCTACTTTGGAAAATGTTCCATGTTTGCTCAAAAAGAGTATGACTTACGCTGTTGGTAGAACATTCTATGAATGTTAGTTCTAAAATCTTTTTTTCTTAAGATTTGTTTTATTTATTTGAAAGAATTACAGAGAGAGGTAGAGCCAGTGAGAGAGAGAGGTCTTCCATCCAGCGTTCACTCCCCAGATGACCGCTATGGCCGGAGCTGAGCCAATCCAAAGTCAGGAGCCAGGAGTTTCTTCCAGGTCTCCATGTGGTATAAGGGCCCAAGGACTTAGGCCATCTTCCACTGCCTTCCCAGGCTACTGCAGAGAGCTGGATCAGAAGTGGAGCAGTCAGGACTCGAACTGGCGCCTACATGGAACGCCGGTGTGCAGGCTGGGGCCTTAACCCGCTGCACCACAGCACTGGCCCCCATGGCATGTCTTTTTCCATCCTTTATCTTTTAATTTATCTGTCTCTTGGAATCTAAAATTTGTCTTTATAGAGATCATGCAGTTGGATATGCTCTTTTATTGAGTCTCACAAACTCTTCTTTTTGATCAAAGTGATTAAATCACTCAGTTTTGATGCGATTATTAGTAGGTTGGATTTGCATTTGCCAACTTTTCCTATATATCTCATTCTATCTCTTCTTCTTCATTTGTATTAAAATTATTTATTTTTAGTTCTCTTCTTATTGGTTGCTCTAGGAGTATAGTAGGCATGCTAACTTACCACTGTATACTTCAAATTAATAAACACTTAATTCTGGTAAATTACAGAAACTTTGCTTCCCTCTTTCCTTTCTGTTACTCTATAAGCCTGAAGATACAATATTAGCATTATCACAGAATCCTTTATCTTTTTAAAGAGTTAAGAGAATTAAACAGAAAATAGAGAGAGCATGACTCTCTCACAGTAATATATTTATTTGCTGTTGCTGGTGGTTTCCATTCTAGTAGATTCAGACTATCATCTGATATCAATTCTTTTTGGCCCAAAGGACTTTTGTAGTGTCTTCTAAGACAAGCCATCTAGTCGTGAATTCTGTAAGCCTTGTATTTATTTATTTTTATTCTTGATCTGGGAATGTCGCTATTTAGCATCCATTTGAGGGATAGCTGCTGCTTCACATAGAATTTTTTGTGGACAAGTTTCCCTTCTCCAGTATTTGTAATACGCCCTTCTGATCCCCATTATTTTAGATGAAAAATCAGGAAATGAAGATATTGTTATTTCTTCTATGTTCTGACTCATTTTTCTCTTGCTATTTTTAAAATTTTTCTCTTCCTCTGGATTTCAATAGTTAGGTGTGGATCTTTTGGTATTTATTCTTCTTTGGGCTGGTCAACTCTCTGGGACATCTAAGTTTTTTTTCCCAAATTTGGGTTTTTCTAACATTGTTTCTTCAGAAAATTTTCTTCTCTCATTCTTAGGTTACCATTGAATGTGTGTTGGCATGCCTGGTGTTTTCCCACAGGTCTCTGAGGCTCTATTCCTTATTCTCCAACTTCTTCTCTGTGTCCTTCATAAAAGATGATTTCTATTGATCTATCTTTAAGTTTGTTGATTCTCTCTGCTGACATCCTGATTCTTCTGCTAATATCCTGTAGGTAAATTTCTATTTCAGTTATTACACTTTCTATTCCAGAATTTCTAGTTGATTCTTTTCAATAATTCCTATCTTTTTATTGGTATCTTTATTCATTGATTCATTGCTGTCATACTTTCCTTGAATCTCTGAACATGATTTGTTTTTAGTTCTTTAAACATATTTAAATAGCTGTCTTAAATCTCTGTCTGCTAAGCAGCGATAGGAGGCACTCAGAGGATGTTGCTATTGTTTCTGCTTCTTCCTGAGTGTAGGTCACACACTTTCCCTCTGCAGCTGGAAGTTTTGTTGCTACTGTTGAAACTGTAACATTCTAGATAAGGTAGTCTCTATGACTTGGCTACAGTTTGCTTGTGCTCCCCAGAAGCCTTGTATTGAAAGCTTGATCCTCAGTGTGGCAGTGGTAAGTGGTGGGAGCTTTGAGAGGTGGGGTCCAGGGGGAAGTGCATGGTGTCGCTGGGGACGCTGCCATCAGAAGCAGTTGACCTGGCTCTTGTGGGACCCTGGTGAGTCCTCAAGAAAGCGAGGCTGGCCCTTTCTCTTTGCTTTCCTACCTCACCATGCCATCTCTTCCTTTCCCATGTGCTCCCGCCGTGACATCACTCACCAGAAGGAGTGCGCTAGGTCCTCTCCAGAGCACAGCTCATACCAGCACCACGCCTTTGGACCTCCAGAACTTCAAGCTAGAAGAGTCTCTTTTCTTTATAAAGCTCAGCCTTGGGTATTTTGTTATAGTAATAGAAAATGGAATAATACAGTATTGAAGCAATTCTGATTTCTGTATTTTCCCCCAAAAGTGTTTGTTGTTTCTTATTTGTATATTTGGTTTTTTTGTTTGTTTAGGTACCCACCTGACCCAAATTTGTCCCCTCAGTGGGATACAGCTGCTGCTAGCTCTGCCCAGAGTTTTCAAAACTCTGTTTTCTTTTTAAAACTGACATCCTAAGAGTCACCAACTGGGCTGGAGCTGTGGCGCAGTGGGTTAACGCCCTGGCCTGAGGCGCCGGCATTCCATGTGGGCACCGGATCGAGACCCGGCTGCTCCACTTCCAATCCAGCTCTCTGCTGTGGCCTGGGAAAGCAGTAGAAGATGGCCCAAGTCCTTGGGCCCCTGCACCCACGTGGAAGACCTGGAGCAGGTTCCTGGCTCCTGGCTTCGGATCTGCGTAGCTCCAGCCGTTGAGGCCAACTGGGGAGTGAACCATCGAATGGAAGACCTCTCTCTCTGTCTCTCTCTTTCTCTCTGCCTTTCCTCTCTCTGTGTAACTCTGACTTTCAAGTAAATAAATAAATCTTTAAAAAAAAGAGTCACCAACGATTAGACAGAGTTGTGCCGAAGCACCTCAAGCAAGCCAGGCTTCCAGCCCCTGCAGAAATCGGTGTGTATATAAGGGAGCATCTTCAAAGTGCAGACCATTTTAAGTCTCTTCTGGCATTTCACTTTCCAAGAGGCCTTTCAGACTCCTATGCCCATGTATGCAGCCTCTGGTTAGCCACGGTCATGTGACAACTTATGCCCTCTCTGGTCGCCACTACCCATCCAGGCAGCCTTGGCCAGGAATGGGTTTGCCCCAAACCAAAACAGTTGTCTAAGACAGCCTTTGGTCCTGCCTGTGTGCCTCCTGCCAAGGCAATCACTTTCACCAGTGCTACTGGATATGAGAACCTATTGCTCCCAATCGAGTGGGTGCCCTTTGCTTTCTGCAGCCCAGCTGCCTGTCCCCCTGCCTCCCACCACATCCTGGCAGAATCTCTGCACCCCCTAAGCAGAAGGGGAGGTGAGGATTAGAAGCAGCCTCCAGGCAGGAACACCCCCCTGCCATTGTTCTAATCTAAGATCCAGTAGTTTCCCAAACATAAATGCTTCTCAGATTGTTGTATGCCTTTCGTTGATTTCCAGCGGATGTAAGTGCTATTTTGTCCATTCTGGCCATCTGTAGAGTTGCTCTTCAAGGAGAATAATTGCTGATTTCCTTATTTGACCATAACCAGAAGTTTGAAATCTCACCCTGCAGTTTTGTTTTGTTTTGTTTTGTTTTTGACAGGCAGAGTGGACAGTGAGAGAGAGAGACAGAGAGAAAGGTCTTCCTTTTCCATTGGTTCACCCCGCAATGGCTGCTGTGGCCAGCACACTGCGCTGATCCGAAGCCAGGAGCCAGGTGCTTCCTCCTGGTCTCCCATGGGGTGCAGAGCCCAAGCACTTGGGCCATCCTCCACTGCACTCCCTGGCCACAGCAGAGAGCTGGCCTGGAAGAGGGGCAACTGGGACAGAATCTCGTGCTCCAACCGGGACTAGAACCTGGGGTGCCGGCGCCGCAGGCAGAGGGTTAGCCTATTGAGCCGTGGTGCCGGCCACCCTGTAGTTTTAAACCCGGGATAGCAGAGCCTGAGCATGTGATATTTTTTTAAAAAAAATTTTTTTTAAATTTTATTTGACAGGTAGAGTTACAGACAGTAAGAGAGAGAGACAGAGAGAAAGGTCTTCCTTCCATTTGTTCACTCCCCAGATGGCCACTGCGGCCATCACTGTGCCGATCCGAATCCAGGAGTCAGGTTCTTCACCTTGGTCTCCCATGCAAGTGCAGGTCCCAAGCACCTGGGCCATCCTCCACTGCCCTCCCAGGCCACAGCAGAGAGCTGGACTGGAAGAGGAGCAACTGGGACTAGAACCTGGTGCCCATATGGGATGCCAGTACCGCAGTGAGCCACGGCGCCAGCCCCATGCAATCTTTTATAACATATGTTCTCCCCTAAGTTGCCTTAGCATCTGACAATATACAAAGTTTGTTTTTGTCCACAAATATTACTTTTTTTAGTGCTCAGGACAATCCTATAGAAATTTTATAGGGGCCTGCACTGTAGCACAGTAGTCTAAGCCTACAGTGCCGGCATCCCATATGGGCACTTGTTTGTGTTCCAGCTGCTCCTCTTCCAATACAGCTCCCTGCTAATGGACTGGGAAAGCAGTGGAAGATGGCCTAAGTGTTGGGGCCCCTGCACCTGTGTAGGGGACACAGAAGAAACTCCTGGTTCTTGGCTTCAGATTGTCCCAGCTCCAGCTGTTGTGGCCATTTGGAGAGTGAACTAGCAAATGGAAGACCCTTCTCTCTGTCTTTCCTTCTCTCTGTCTGTAACTCTGCCTCCCAAATAAATAAAAACCTTTAAAAAATAAATGTTGCATTTTTATCATTCTAGTTTTTTTAGCTGGGATCATTGTAATAAAAGAGTTACTAGAGATGAATTTTAACAAATGAGACAGTTGGAGTTCAAGGAGAACTGAGCCATTGTCTGCCGGAACTGGAACCTGGTTCTTCCATTTCACAGCAGAGAGTCCACGTGCATCACCCACCTGCTTTCTCTATGGGAAGATCTGGAGACAAGAGTGCCCCTCCACCTCACCACCATCTGTGTCTCACAGGTAGAGAGGATGGCATTGTGGTGCAGTGGGTTAGAGTACCTGTTAGTGACCCCAGCTGCTCTACTTGTAACCTTACTGCCTGATGAGGTGCCTGGGAAGGAGTGCACGATGTCTCAAGTACCTGGGCCTCTGTCATTCACGTGGGAGACTCAGATGGAGTTGTGGGCTTCTGGCTTCAACCTGGCCCAGCCCCAGCTGTTGTGGGCATTGGTGAAGAGAAGCGATGGATGGAAGCCCTCTTTCTCTCTGTCTGTCTCTGTTTCTCTGTCTCGCCCACTTTCTGTCCTTCTTCCTTTCAAAAAATAAGTATATCTTAAGGGAAGAAAGCAGACAAGTGCAGAAGGGCAATAGGTCATTGGCGTTCCCCATTCCCAGAGGGCGCTGTTCGTCCCACACTGTGAACACAGTTTGCCTGAAAAGGTGATCAGGCTGATAACGCATTTTAGATTATGGTAATTGCAAACATTCTTTCAATCTAATTATAGCAGGATTAATCTGTTTTTAATAGATGGCTATTAATAATTTATACTATTATCTTAATATAATTCTGTTTAAAATGCCCATTTGCTTTGCTTTTTCTCAGGGACAGCCCCTAAATTTGGGGTTTTAGTTGGAGCTTGTCGCAACCTGCTAAAACATCCATGAGTTAGGATTTAATCAGGAGACTTTTAGCGAAATAAAGATCAGTTTTCAATGGAAGGAGATGCAAAACCACTGTGGTATTAAAATAAGTGGGTATCTGTATCGCATCACAAATGAAACCTAGGGCTCTCTCTGCACGGCCCTGACAGCCTCCGGCCTCATGAAGGCAGGTTTCTGCTGTGTTGCTGTGGCTCACCTTGGCTGCAAAGCCTAATCCTTGTGTTTCAACACAAATGTCAAGTTCAACATGGAAAGTGTAGGTGGCACTTCCTGGCTGCCCCTCTAGATGCTTCACCCTTCTCCACCTTGCTCTGTGCCCAAGGAGGTTGAGCTTTAAGGAGTGCACCCATGAGCGCCCTCATCCTCTGGCTTCTGGTCGACCTGCCCAGTTTGAGCTAGCAGTAGGTAAACCGTGCAAAAGAGGCCAGTGCTGTAGCACAGCAGGCTAAGCCACTCATGTCGGACTGCTGGGTCAAGACTTGGCTGCCCTGCTTTCAATCCAGCTTCCTGCTAACCCGCCTGGGAAGGCGATGGAAGATGGTCCAAGAGCCTGGCCCAGCCCTAGCTGTGGTGGTTATTTGGGAAGTGAACCAGCTGAGGGAAGTTCTCTCTCCCTCTCCCCCTCCCTCTCCCTCTCCCGCTCCCTCTGCCTCCCCATCCCCTCGACCCCTCCTCCCCTCCCTGTCTCCCCCTGCCTTTCAAACAAACAACTCTCAAAAAGGAAGAAAACAGTGCAAGAGAAGAGAGAGGCCAGCGTATTTGCTTACCCAGCTCTCTCTTCGCTTGGGGTGGCTTGGCAATGGCCGTGTTCCCCTCCTTCAGACACAGCTTCCCATTGGTGGGTTTCTCTTATAGCCCCCAGTCCCAAAGGGAGCTTTCCCTGCACTCCTCCAGGTCTAGGGCTGGAATGGCTCTGCCCTGTGCCAGTCCCTGGGTTTCCCCAGCCTCTGCTGCTTTCTCTCCAGCCTGCCCTCATTCCTGTAAAGACACACTGGGCGGGCTTGCCTCTCCTTTGAGGGCTCTGGCACCTGCTAGGACTCTGACGACTAGAGAAAGCCAACATTGGTAAAGAAAAGGCAGCCAGTTAGGAGGGCCTGAGTCTAGTCTTGGTCCCAGCTCAGGTTCTATTTTGACATTAAATTAATCCATTTTCTATTGTCATAATAAAGTATGTGAGGCTGAGGACTTTATATGGGAAGGAGGTTTATTCTGCTCACAGCTCTGGAGGTTCAAGGGTTCGGGGTCAGCTTCTGCTGGGCTCTGGTGAATGCCTTGCCATGGATGGTGTCACAGCGGTGACAGTGAATGGGATGGGGAGGGACCACACGGCTACAGGGCGTGAGACAGGAAGTCAGAGCGACGCTCAGGGGGTCAGCCTTGCTTTTTCACAACAACCCCCTCACAAGAACTAACCCGACTCCCAGGAGAACTGCAGAGGGCAGCGCCCCCATGACCTCACCAGCTCGCCTTGGGCTCCTCCTCTTACAGGTTCAACACCGCCCCGGGCACCAACCCCTCAAGACACCAACACTTGGAGGAGGACGAACCGCAAGCAGACTGTAGCACTAGGTGAGCTTGAGTAAATCCTTTCCAGTCTCTGAATTTCAAAAAAACAGCGGCTGGACGAAACCAGAGGCTTTGGTGTGGATTTTGCTTACGTACCTGTAAAAGAATTCTGAAAAACTACACGATCGCATATTTAAAAATTTTCATCATGGTTTTAAATAGCTATAAAGATTGTAATATCCTGTCTATTATAAATATTAATATTTTAAAATATAACTGTTACATCACTCTTTTACACGTGCCCAGTGAAATTCAAATATCATGGTGATTTAATACCCACTATCACCCATTTAAAAAATAGATGAACAAACTTTTCTTTAACAGTCAGAACTTTTACAATGTTCTCCTTTCTCCTTTCAATCATTTTTTTCCATTTCACTTCCCCCCACAGAATTTTATAGGAATGTAATATATTTTACTGCTGTTACGTCTCACGCGGACCATCTTGCCATAGTATCTAAATCAAAAATATGTTTATGGATGGAAATGTAAAATTTTTGTATCCCTGGGATGCTAAGGCTCTAACAGTTACCCGATTTGCAGAATTGAGTCATCACCGTCATTAATTTTTTGGGTACAGTTGATTCAAATGTTGATACATTTTAAACAGAAAAATGAAATCTATAGAAATGCCTCTCGTAATGAGATTGAACGGTGTGGTGTTTCTGCTCCCCAAGTGTGAATCCGTCCCATGGTGGCCTCGGCCCTGCCCCTAACTCTCGGGTTTTGCTCCCGCAGTAAGATTGGGGATTGGTTAGGGCTACACCTGTTTTGTCACTTGGAGAAGGGCAGCTGAGAGGGGAACACAGGCTCACATCTATGTGTGGGGGTTCTCAGTAAGGTCGGTTTCAGGAAATCGTACACGTGGAAGCTGAGGATCTAGAAACAGATTGTCTTAAAACGCTCCGTGTTGTCTGCTCCTTGGAAGTTCTCTCCGCGCTGGATATGCCCCTTGTTTGAAGCCTCCTGGGTCTGGTGCCTGAAGGGAGGTCCCACCGAGTCCTCTCTAAGAGCACCGGTTCTGGAGACAGGCTAATGTGCTGTGTGAGCTGAGCAGCTTCCTCCCCGGAAGCTTCAGGCCTCAGCTTTCTCAACTGGAAAATGGGATGTTTGCAGCTCTACTTCCCCGGGGTTCTTTAAGAATGAATTTGGGAAATGTGTCTGATACACTCCGCATATGGCAAATGCTCAAACAGAATTCAGAAGATTGTCCCAGCCCCTCCCAGCTGCACCACTCTGAGAAGGGCCCCCCAGGACCTTCCCCACCCAGGAACCTGCTCGCCGTTAGCTGTTCTCCCACTTTAAGGTAATGAGCTGCTGGTGTGCATAGCTGATGTCCCTGTGACGAAAGCCAGAGTGTCTCTGGTTCTTTCGCTCATTTTCTTGCATTTTCTCTGAGTTTTTGGTTTTCATAAATTGTATTGTCTTCTGAGGCTTTTCCAGTTTTTCAAGCAAAAAGCATCCATCAATATTTATCCGCTGACCTTGGCCTTGAACACCTAGGTGTGGGCATTGCCAGCGGCTGTCATGGTGGAAGACTTGGACCATGGATCTGTAGTTAGGGCAACCAGTTGGCTGCCTTCCGGGGCCTCCCCCTCCCTCTTTCTCTAGGAAAGAATTACAGTCAGGCATGTGCAGGGGATGCGAGCCCAGACAATGACAGTGCCTGCTTTCTAGGAAAGAGAATGGAGTATCTATTCACTTATACCCTCCTGGAAACACTGGGGTTGCCTAGGGGCCAATTTTGGATCAGGCAATCCAATATTTGAGCCTTCTGCTGGAGAAACAAAACGAGACATTGATATGCTAAGAAGTTGCTAACTGAGTCAGTTTTGCTGTCTGCCTGCCTGATGTGACTTCTGTGCTAACATTGATTGCTCGACACCAGGCCCGCACAATGCCTATGCCGCTGGCTGCCGCTTCGCTCCCACGTCCTGGGCCTCCCTGGCACGTCAGCAGGCTGAGTTCTGAGTTGTCACTTTATTTCCTATAGACATGGAGGAGAGCTTCTCTTTTCCTCTTAGAAAGAAACCACTTGGGCTCAGACTCGCTTGCTTGGTTTCCTTCTCTGCCATCTCTCAGGACAGTTTTAACTTACGGACATTTGGGAAGCTTTGTCTAAATTAATTTTTGATTTTGAAACTGAACTCTGCCTGCCAATTTTTTTTTTTTAAGATTTATTTATTTATTTGAAAGTCAGAGTTGTACAGAGAGAAGCAGAGGCAGGGGGTGGGGGAGGTTTTCCATCTGCTGGTTCACTCTCCAACTGGCCACAACAGCCAGAGCAGAGTCGATCCCCAGTCAGGAGCCAGGAGCTTCTTCTGGGTCTCCCATGTGGATGCAGGGGCCCAAGGACTTGGGGCATCTTCCACTACTTTCCCAGGCCATAGCAGAGAGCTGGATAGGAAGTAGAGCAGCAAGGACTCGAAATGGCACCCATATGGGCTGCTGGCACTGCAGGTAGCAGCTTTACCTGTTATGCCACTGTGCCAGCCCCTCGGCCTGCCATTTTTTGGGAAGATGAAAATTGATGACAAGTGTTGCATCCTCCCGTTACCTGTAGAGTCTCCACCCAGTCTGACTCGGATCCAATTACGTGACTTGTGGTGGCCACTGGGTGCAAGCAGATGAGATTCAAAGGGAGGTTTGAAAAGTGCTTCCAGCTGAGCTAGCCTGGTGCTTTCTCGCCACTGCCAGGTAGATGTGCCCAGGCGAGCCTGCTAGAGGGTGAGACGCATGGACCAGAACCTAGTGGCTCTAATTGTCCCAGGCCACATAAATCAGCTAAAAGCCAGCCAATTCCAGATACATGAGCAAGTCCAGCCAAGACCAGAAGCACCTTGAACCTGACCTGTGGACTCAGTGGAATTCATGGTTATTCTTTGAAGTCTCTGAAGTTTGAGGTTGTTGGTTCTGTAGCATTGTCGTGGTAATAGACAGTGGGCAGAGTAGGTGAGGGGGCAAACCCAGCTTCCAGGAACAGGACCCAAGGGAACACTGAGCCCCATGCAACACCTCCCAAAGACTCTGGCCAGACTGATAATTAGAGGAAGGAAGGAACCTTGCTAGGGTGATGCCAATACTTCCGCCATGTTGGCAGGAGATCATCATCAATGAGATTCAGCAAAGTGACCACAAACACAGGCTCTAAAATTGGACTCCTCGGTCCAAAACATAGACCCGTTCTTGAGCTCTGTGTCTTTGGGCAAGCTGCCTTACTTCTCTGTGCCTCGGTTTCCTGACTGGTGGAACAAGGAGGGTAAGATGCGGCACCTACCTCATGAAGCTGTCATGGGGGGGGTGATAGCGTTTTAAAGTCCATAACCTTTTTTTACATCGACAAATAAAAGATGCATATGTTAATGGCATACAACATGCTGTTTTGTAATACATAGGCACCGTGGAATGACCAGATCAAGTTAATTAACGTGGAACACCTGACATATTTTGTGTGTGTGTGTTGAGAACACTTAGAATTATTCCCTTGGCATTTTCAAGTATAGAATATACCATTATTAACAAGACTAGCATTTTGTATTCTTTCCCCAACATCTCTCCAGTTCCCATCCCCCAACAACCACCATCCCACTTTCCTCTACCGTGTGTTCTGTATTTTTTTCAGATTTCCCATGACTGAGATCCTGCAGTCTGTCACCTGTGCCTGTCTTATTTAACACCATCACGTCATCCATGTTGTCACAAAGGACAGGAGTGCCTCTTTGTAAGACTGAATAGCATTTCATTGCATATCTACAGAACATTTTCTTTATCCACTCATCTATTGATGGAGACTCCGGTTGATTCCATACTATGGCTGTTGTGAGTAATAAAATAAAATAAAATAAAATAAAATAAAATACTAAAATGAATATGAGAGTACAGAGACATCTTCGGCATATTGATTTCACTTCTTTTCCTTTGCTTCTATGAGTAAACCTGGTAGTGGGGTTACTGGGTAATTCTATTTCTAATCTTTGGAGGAACCTCCATACTGTTTTCCATAATGGCCATAGTAATGTACATCCCTGTTAACAGGGTACCTGAGTTCTCTTTCCTCTACCTCCTTGCCAATGCTTGTTATAGCTCATCTTTCTGATAATAGCCAACCTAACAGGAATGAGATCAGTGATGTGCGCTTGTCAGGTTCCTGTTGGCCATTTGTATGTCTTCTTTTATTTTTTTAAAGATTTATTTCTTTATTTGTAAGGCAGTTACAGAGAGAGAGAAAGATTGTAAGGCAGTTACAGAAAGAGAGAATGAGAGGCCAGCGCCGTGGCTCAATAGGCTGATCTTCCGCCTTGCGGTGCCGGCACACCGGGTTCTAGTCCCAGTTGGGGCGCCGGATTCTGTCCCGGTTGCCCCTCTTCCAGGCCAGCTCTCTGCTGTGGCCCGGGAGTGCAGTGGAGGATGGCCCAAGTGCTTGGGCCCTGCACCCCATTTGAGACCAGGAGAAGCACCTGGCTCCTGCCTTTGGATCAGCGCGGTGCGGTGGCCATTGGAGGGTGAACCAACGGCAAAGGAAGACCTTTCTCTCTGTCTCTCTCTCACTGTCCACTCTGCCTGTCAAAAAATAAAATAAAATAAAGAGAGAGATAGAATGAGAGAGAGAGAGATCTATCTTCCATCTGCTGGTTCTAATGTTGCAACAGCTGGGACAGGGCCAGGCTGAAGCCAGGACTGGGAACTCCTTCTAGGTATCCCACATGACTGACAGAGAGCTAAGTGCTTGGGCCATCTTCCTCTGCCTTCCCAGGTGCATTTGCAGGGAGCTGGATTGGAAGCTGAGCCTGAACCAGCACTGTGATATGGTATGCTGGCATTGCAGGTGGCAGCTTAACCCACTGTTGGACAATGACAGCCCCTGTATGTCTTCCTTTAAGATAGGTCTGCTCAAGTCCTTTGCCCATTTTAAAATTAAGCTATCTGTGGCCGGCGCTGCTGCTCAATAGGCTAATCCTCCGCCTTGCGGTGCCGGCACCCCAGGTTCTAGTCCCGGTCGGGGCGCCGGATTCTGTCCCGGTTGCTCCTCTTCCAGGCCAGCTCTCTGCTGTGGCCCAGGAGTGCAGTGGAGGATGGCCCAAGTGCTTGGGCCCTGCACCCCATGGGAGACCAGGAGAAGCACCTGGCTCTTGGCTTCGGATCAGTGCAGTGCGCTGGCCGCAGCGCGCTGGCTGCGGCGGCCATTGGAGGGTGAACCAACGACAAAAGGAAGACCTTTCTCTCTGTCTCTCTCTCTCTCTCATTGTCCACTCTGCCTATAAAAGAAAGAAAGAAAGAAAGAAAGAAAGAAAGAAAGAAAGAAAGAAAGAAAGAAAGAAAGAAAGAAAATTAAGCTATTTGTTTTCTTGCTATTGAATTGCTTGAGTTACTTACTTTGGTACTAACTTCTTATCAGAGGGACAGTTTATAAATATTGTAGGTTGTCTCTTCCCTCCGTGGATTGTTTGTGGTGCAGAAGCGTTTCAGTTTGATGCAATCTCATTTGTCTATTTTTGCTTTTGCTGCCTGTGTTTTAGTGTTACATGCCCCAAAATCACAGCCTAGGCCAGTGCCATGGAGCTTCCCCCGCCCTATGTTTTCTTCTAGTAGTTTTACAGTTTCAAGCCTACATTAAATGCTTAGTCCACTTTGGATTGATGTTTGTACATGGTGTAGGATAAGCATCTAATTTTACTTTTCCCAACATCACCAAGCAAAGCACTTTTTCTTTCCCCATGATATGTCCTTGGTATCTTTGTCAAAATTAATTTGCCTTGGTGCACTTGGAATATCTCATTGCAAGCCGCAGGTAAATATTTGTTAAATAAATAAATAAAGTGTGATCTCATTTCTACCCACAGGCTGGTGAGGCCTGGAGATATCTGGATTACATTTGTCTTTTGGTAGGAAGGGGAGATTTGCATCATGGAAGGACTGTTTCTCATTTCATAAAAGTCAAACATTGACTTCTGAAGAACCGAGTGCCTCCTCCACAGCTCTCGGAAACCTAGGGGGAAAAGATGTTTTCCCTTTGAAAATTCATTCTATTGTGTGGATGTTCTGGGCTCAGTTAACTCATCTAAATAGGTTTGGGGTTATCTATTGTTTAAGAGTCGGGGAGGGTACATAGCATTTTAAAAACATTTCCATCCCAAATTTCTGAAATAAAAGTTTCAGTGCATAGAGAAGGAATCCTCAACTACTTGAAAAACTTAGCTGAGGATGTTTCTTTCTTGAAAGACTCTTCAAAACCTTGGCTTCACTGTGTTAGCTGTTTTAGTCGTAGATGCGGGGCAAAATCGCGTGGTCCTGCTACGGTTGGGGTGGCACAAGCAGGGCATGTGTGTGTGAGTGCGGGTGTGCACGTGTGCATGTGGGTGCATTGTGGGTGTGTGCACGTGTATGGGCACACACGTGTGTGTGTGTGTTTGTAAGTGCACATGCATGTTTGTGCAGAATGGTCTGTTGCCTTGAATAAGAATCTCTCATCTCCCAGGGAGAAAGATGAGGTTGTCTGGTTTGGGCAAGAGCTTTGCTTCATTCTCTCAAGGAGCGCCCCAGTCACCCCCTCTCTTCCCTCCTGTCCTCACTCCTTCTCTCTGCACACATAGATCCTTAGCCGGAGCCTTTGAAGAACACAGAGAAGTCAGACGTGGACTGTGTCAAACAAAAGAAAGAACAAAAGCTCCCCATCCACCAGCGATGGGAAGGGGGTGCCCCAACCCAACCAGGTCCTTAGAAGCAATCACAGCAAGGCTTTGCTTGGAGCTTTGTCTCGCAGTGGACTTGCCTGTTGGTGAGGAACTAGGGCAAGGCCACCCCCTTGGCTCAGGGGTTGAGAAGAGGTCAGTGGAAACTGTCCCCGGTGGGTGGTCTTCAGGAGCAAGAGGGTCTGAGGACTCAGCAGCAATGTTAGCAACATGAGGCTGACGTCCACCATAGAACACAGAAAATCATACGCAATGGACTTAAACATCGGGATCTTCTGCACCGCTCTTTATGACTAGGATATTTTTTAACATCCTAAGATGTAGTGGCTTTAAACAGCAATCATTTTATTATGCATCTGGGTTCTGTGGTCAAGGAATTTGGACAGGGGCGAGGAAGAGATGCTTGTCTCTGCTCTACCGCAGCTGGGACCAGCCAGGCAGAATGAAAGGCTGGGAGCTGAGTCAGAAGCTGGGGGCTAGAACATCTGGATGCTCTTCACTTGCTCGGCTGATTCCTGAGCAGCGACACTCACAGACTGGGAGCGTGGATTGGTCACCCACTGCCGTGCCGCGCCCTCGCTGGTTGGAGACAACACGTACGTCTGGTCTCACGATTTCTGTGGGTTGGTAGTTGGTGCTGACGTTGAGTGCTAAGGGCTGGTGTTTCACCTGAGGCTCAGTTGGGGAGGGACTTGCTCTGGAAGCTCATTTACCTGACCCGACGTGGGTGGGTTCCTTTTGTGCTGTCGGACTAAGGATTAAGGTTCCTGGCTGGCTGTTGGCCAGAGGCTGAGGTCAGGCCCTCGTCAAGTGGAATTCCCCCACATGGCCAAGTGCATCACAGAAGATGGCGAGGCGGATTCCACTGGACAGACAGGGGTTCGAATCTCACGTGACACCATCACAGGAGGCCCGTCCATCACCTTTGCAGCAATCCACATGAGAACCGTGGTCTCGCCCCACTTCAGAGCACGGACACTGGGAGGAGGCGATGAGTTGGGCCCGTGTTCTCGTCCATCTGGCACATGCTGCTTCCCAGAGTGGCGATGCATGCCCCATTCAGCTTCCTGACAACCTGGCGGCCTCAGGGAAGCTTTTGCAGGGTGCCTCACGCACTAAAGATGGACATTCTAGTGAAAAAGGAGCAGCTTTGTTGTCCTTTAGGTCTCTGTCTAGGAAGTCCACCCACGTCACGTCCACCGTGGTCCATCACTTGCTGCGATCACGGCCCACCCAAATTGGAGGGGAGAAGAACTCCAGCACCCAGCTTTCGAGGAAGAGAGCCAAGGTCACATGGCAGCAGAACCTGTGCGATGGGAGATGCTCTTGCTGCCATCTTTGGACTCTGCCACACCTGCTGTGTGGTCAGATGCTCCGATCACCCAACCCTTCAGTAGAGTCTGAAACTACTCTTCAGTTTGATGGTGGGGGGAGTTGTAAATAAAGACGTGCTGAATAAAAGGGAGTGTGGTCCTAAGAGTGAGCATGCTCTTTATTATCCAAGCAATGACACTGTCGGCAGTGACAGGGAGTGCTATTAGTAACGACGCTGGCTCCTCCAGACTCAACCTATATCTCTTAGCAATCTCAGCGGAAAAGAAAACTTCGCAGTGAATGTCGTTGAATCTGAATGTCGTTGGTTCGGCCTGTCACATGACCCTCCCTGAACCAATGTGTGGCCAAAGGAATGCGATGCACTGAT
The DNA here is from genome assembly GCF_033115175.1 of Lepus europaeus. Taxonomy (NCBI): domain Eukaryota; kingdom Metazoa; phylum Chordata; class Mammalia; order Lagomorpha; family Leporidae; genus Lepus; species Lepus europaeus. The sequence continues at coordinate 20,436,642 of NC_084838.1, read as the reverse complement.
GGGCTAGGCCTGGGATCGTCTGCTGATGGGACCTAGGGAGACGTCAACTACATATGGAGCACACAGAATGATTACCAGGGAGGGTGCTCTCTAAGAAGCTGAGATGCTATCACCAGAACGAGGGGCAGTGAACAGATGCCCTCTATCACCTTCTTTCCCAATCAGCTAAAGGGAGGTAACCTTCCAGAGGGCACAGAGAAACTGGCCTTCAGGTTACAACTGTCAGATGCTAGACCCGGCCAGTGCGGCCCTTTCCCTCCGTGACAGCTCTCTGAAGTCGGTGACACTGGTTGTCTCTCCAGCAGCTGTAGCAGCCTGGCAGAGAAGGAGGTAGACCATCTGTCATCTGTTGCTCCAATATTGCTGTGTAACGAGTCACTCCCAAACACAGCCAGGTGAAACAACATGCATTGATTTAGCTCTGAGTCTGTGGGTTGGGCATTGAATCTGAATGGATCTTCCAGGCATTTCGGCTCCCCCCCTTCCAAGGGTGGCTGGTTGTAAGTCATTGGCTCACACACTTGGTGGCCTGCTGGTGGGACTGAGCTCTGTTTCACCTTTCTCTCCACCCAGCAGACTACCCTGTGGGCATTGTCATGGCCAAGCCCAAGTGTAAGAGCAAGTGCAAGTTAGGTTGCACACAAGACCTTTCAAAGCCTCTGCTTCCGTGAACTTGCTAACACTCCATTCGGCAAAGCAAATCACATGGCTAAACTCAGACTCGAGTAGGAGATTGGACTCCATCTAGTTAGAAAAAGAACTACAAAGTCACATGACAAAGAAGAAGAGATTCAAGGAAGTGTATAGAATGCGATCAGCTTCCCACGGAGAAAAAGGGAAGTGTGACTTCCCATGATCCTTTGAGGTTGCTAAAAAGAGATGTATAGATTTTGTTTCTCAGTACATGTAGGATAAATGTCAAAAAGGATCAATCATCTCTCTACCTTTGTTATAGCAACTTTCAAAAAATAAATTCTTGGGGTGTGTGTTTAGCTTAGCTGATAAAATACCTGTGTCCCATACTGGCCAACTTCTTGCCTAAGAAGGCAGGTTCCTGCCACTCATGTGGGAGACCTCAATGGAATTCCTGACTCCTGGCTTTGACCTGGCCCAGCCATGTCTACTGCAGGCATTTGGGAAGTGAACCAGTGGACAGGAGATCTCTCTATATATATCTGCCTCTCAGACAACTCAACATTTTTTTAAGGTTTCTAATTCAACTGCTGTAGAAACATATGGTGATTCAACCAAAAATTAAAAATAAGGTTCCCAAATGATCCAATCATTTCACTTTTGGGTGTATACCCCAAAGAATTGAAAGCAAGCAGATAAACAGCTAACAGTATATGGCTATTTATAGCAGCTTATTCACAATAGCTAAAAGGTGGAAACAACCCAAATGTCCATCATTGGATGAGTTGGTAAACAACATGTGGTATAACCACATAACAGAATGTTATTCAGCCTTCCAAGGACTGACATTCTGACAAATGCTACAACATGGATGAATCTTGAGGACCTGATGCTAAATGAAATGAGTCAGATATAAAAAGACAACTATGGTGTGATTCCACGATAGGAAGCGCCTAGCATTGTCAAATCCATACAGACAGGAAGTAGAACAGCCGTTACTAGGGGCTGGTAGGTGGCACTGGGGAGCTAGTATTTAATGGGTACTGAGTTTCACCTGGGTTGATGAAAACTTCTGAAGGTGAATAGTGGTAATGGCTGCACAGCATTTTGAAGGCTCTTCATATCATTGAACTATACATTTAAATTGCATTTTAATTATATTTTACCATTTTACCATACATTTTTGTTGTTAAAGTTCTTCTTCTTGACACTGATATTCAAAGTTTTGGTTGAGCCAACAATCAGTCAACCAGTATTTTCCCACCGTCTCACTTAACATATATAATGGGTTGTACCGGCTAATACTTTTCATTAGCTTGGTTCCTCTCCTCCAAGACTCGATGGTTAAGTTAGGGAAATATTATGCTAAAATGGTGAGGACAGGAAATCTTGGAGCATTTAAGATAACTGATAACCACACCAGTGAGGGGCCAGTGGCTGACCAAGACTTGAAAGGCCCAGTGTTTGCTAAAAAGGCAGGCACCCAGCCTGGACAGATTTCTGCGAACGGGTAGAAGCTGGGAAACTCGCACTTTTTAAAAGCTCTCAGCCATTTGGGTGCCCAGTCAGAAAAATCCCCTTAATCTACACACAACAAGATTTATTTTAGGGGCCGGTGCTGTGGTGCAGCAGGTTAACGCCCTGGCCTGAAGTGCTGGCATCCCATATGGGCATTGGTTCGAGACCCAGCTGCTCCTCTTCTGATCCAGCTCTCTGCTGTGGCCTCGGAAAGCAGTAGAAGATGGCCCAAGTCCTTGGACCCCTGCATCCACATGGGAGACCTGAAAGAAACTCCTGGCTCCTGGCTTTGGATCAGCACAGCTCCAGCCATTGAGGCCAATTGGGGAGTGAACCAGCAGATGGAAGACCTCTCTCTCTCTCTCTCTCTCTGCCTCTCCTCTCTCTGTGTAACTCTTTCAAATAAATAAATCTTTTAGATTTATTTCAGGGGGAGAAAATCTGCTTGAAGAATGACATTTTACTGGTAACAGAAAATTAGAAAAAGTGAAAAAAATTTACTTGGTGGATATAAGTGACAGAAAATAAAACTGACAAAGACTAATACTATGCACAGTCAATGTTGCTGATTAAAAATTGATGGAAGACCCAAAATCTTCATGGCAAAATTAAGATCACAAAAATTGCCTCCGAAAATTGGATTTGGTACAAAGAATAGCCACAAAGGAAAATTCATATTGTGAGAAAAAAAAAATAATCAGCCGATAAATCTGGGATCAGTGAATCTGATTTTTTCATTCTGATGAATATAATTTCAAGATAGGCATATAGATTTTTTTATATTTCTGATAGTTATATTTCTTCTTTACACTTAAAAATAATTTCAAAATTATAAAAAGTTGCAAGAATATTATAAAGAAGTCACACATACTCTTTAATCAGTTAGTAAGCAGCCACACATTGGTGTGGTTTTTTTTTTTTAAGATTTATTTATTTATTTATTTGAAAGGCAGAGTTACAAAGGCAGAGGCAGAGAGAGGGAGAGAGAGAGAGACAGGTCTTCCATCTGTTGGTTCACTTCCCAAATGGCCTCAATGGTCGGAGCTGCACTCATCCGAAGCCAGGAGCCAGATGCTTCTTCCAGGTCTCCCACATAGGTGCAGGGGCCCAAGCTCTTGGGCCTTCTTCCACTGCTTTCCCGGGCTGTAGCAGAGAGCTGGATCAGAAGAGGAGCAGCCGGATCTTGAACTGGTGCCCATATGGGATGCTGGCACTGTAGGTTACAGCTTTACTTGCTACACCACAGCGCTGGCCCCCACGTATTGTTGTTTTGTTTTGTTTTGTTTTGTTTTTTTGACAGGCAGAGTTAGACAGTGAGAGAGAGAGGCAGAGAGAAAGATCTTCCTTCTGTTGGTTTACCCCCAAATGGCCACTGTGGCCGGCGCTGCGCCGATCCAAAGCCAGGAGCCAGGTGCTTCTCCTGGTCTCCCATGCGGGCCATCCTCCACTGCCCTCCTGGGCCACAGCAGAGAGCTGGACTGGACAGAATCCGGCGCCCCAACTGGGACTAGAACCCAGAGTGCCAGCGCCGCAGGCGGAGGATTAGCATAGTGAGCCGTGGTGCCGGTCAGAGCAGTTGTGTTGAGGTGGTCTCTCCATCTGGGGTTGTCTGATGTTTCCTCGTAATTAGGTTTGGGTTATGCAACTTTGGCAGGAATTCAGACTAAGTGCCCATCGGGAGGCACCTGTTGCCAGGTTGTCCAGTTCCTGGAAAAGGAAACTTCCCCCAGGCCTTGGAGTGCCTCACTCTCCTCATCTGGTGCTGGAGATACCGGATGCAGGGGTCATGACAGAACAGCTTCCCTCCTGAGGCTGTCCCTGGAGACATTTTACCCCCTGGACAGTTTTGCGGAGAGAAGTTGTTGAGATCCTGGTTGCGATTAGTATCATCACCACTAGCTCCTAAGTGCTCACATTCATTGTTTATCCCAACCTTCATATAAAGCATGCAGCTTAGTATACATCACGATCCCCCTTTAACAGTTAGGGAAACTGAGGCTCAGAGACAGTGACATAAAGCACTCAGGCTCACACGAGCTGGAACAGGACGAGCTGGGACGGGAGCCCAGTTGGGTCTATGCCACGCCTCACTCTCCACTCATCCCACTCACGAGGCTACTTCATGCAGAAAGATGGACGGAAGTGAGGCCTCCCCAGAGCTGATGGACCAGCGTCTGCCCTGCCTGGGCCCATCTCCATTCTGAGGCCCAGCAGAACTAAAAGCAGGTGTACTGCCCCAGAGGGCACAGCACTTGGGGCGTAGACATGCCCTCGATGCTGGCTTTGCCCCCTTCGCAAATGAGGTGACTTAGCTGTGGCCCCACCCCAGGGCCGCCTGAGCTTCCCCCTTTCCTCTCTGTGAAAGTGGAAATGGTCTGGGGTTAGTGATCATAACTACCAGGTGCTGAGTGCAAACATGAGTCAAGCCTTTAAATAACCCCGGGTTGGGCACCTTATTTTGTCCATTTTACAGATGAGAAATCCGAGGGTTGTACAGCGGCTGATGTCACAATCTAAGGCACACGGGAAGGGGGAATTTGACACAGGTCTAACTGCAGAGACTGGATGAGCTCCTGACCATGATCTCCACTTTCTCCAGGCCCAGTGCGGTGGCAGCTTCAGAGACTGGGCGGAGGAGATGTGCTGGACACAGCAGCACAGCAGAGGCACCTGCTGTTGAGCCCGGGGACAGGCTGCTGAGCTTTGGCCTCCATTCTGATTCCCTACCTGGGCCACCAGCTTGATGTCTCTGCTCTGTTTGTCCGTCCCGGGGCTGGGTTCTCTTCGGTTGATGGATGGTCAAGGCCTTGGCTACTTGCTTCTCTGGCAGCTTCCCCACAAGATGCAAGGACTCGCTTGAGAAAATAACTTGGTGCTGGTTGATCCCACCACCTTCCTGGCTTCTCCCTAGTGGGGCTGGGGAAGGAGATGATGGAAAGAAGAAAATTTCCTAGCAAAAGTGTGATGACTTCAACAATCTGTGGGTTTTTATCACTAATCACTGGCAGCAGGGCATTGTGGGAAGAGCAGCACATGAGAGCCGGCCTTGGCTGCCACTTGCTGGCTTGCTCAAGGAACTTGAACCTCGAATGCCTGACCCTTGAAGTGGGGTGACTGGACCTCCTCTGCCCCCCTCAGGAGTTGATCAGATGGGGACATGCTGTCGGCCTGCTGCACACAGTGCTAAGGAATGTCATAGATGGGATTGTGTAGCTCTTTCCCATTGGGTAGTAACTCAGGCCGTCCACGTCTCCCTGGCTGTCCTGCTGTGAAAGAGCTCTTCATTTTTTTTTTTTAAAGATTTATTTATTTATTTGAAAGGCAGAGGAGCTGGGCTGGTCCAGAACTAGGAGCTTCATCCGGGTCTCCCATGTGGGTGCAGGGGCCCAAGGACTTGCGCCATCTTCTGCTGCTTTCCCAGGCACATTAGTATGGAGTTGGATCTAAAGTGGAGCAGCAGGACTTGAATTGGCACTCACATGGGATGCCGGCACTGCAGGCAGTGGCTTTACCTGCTATGCCACAGCGCTGGCCATAAAGAACTCTTCATTTTTTAGGTTGAAGGGAAAGAAACCCAACTTGAGGAAAAGGCTTCATTCAGCCAAGTCCCTGCCTTCTTCCTGTGCACGTGACAGACTAGTGGTTACCTTAAAGGGATCTTCTCCACCAAGCGCACCTGCCAGATTTTAGCCACGCCCCTAGTTTCTAGGTGGGCTTCTTCTGGGGCATCCACGGTCTCTGAACCTCACCTGCCTGTGACACGAGCTTGACATGTGTGCCCCTTACCTCAGCATCCTTAACTCCTGGTTTCCCCAAATGTCACCAGACCACAGCAAGGGGAAACAGAGCTTTTGTTGGTGTTGTTTTAAATTTTTATTTTTAACTTCAAAGGTAAGCAGACAGAGAGCCTCCATACACTGGTTCACTCCCCAGATGCCCAGAACAGCTGGCATCAGGGCCAGCATCCAGAAATTCAATCCAGATCATTTGCCTGGGTGGCAGGGACCCAAGGACTTGAGCCATCACTGCTGCCTCCCAGGGTGTACATTGGCAGGAAGCTGGAATCAGGATCTGGGTTAGGATGCCAAGCGAGGCACTCCCAAATGGGACACAGGCATGGTAAGCAGGGTCTTTACCACTAGGCCAACGCCAGACTCAAGTGGATCTTTGGAGTGTTTCTCTACCAGGCCCTGGCTGAGGCACCGTCGCAGCTCTGGTCTCAGTAAACTGTCACAGCCCACTGGGAGGAGCAACATTTGAGGGATGTGCCCAGGCTCCACCCAGCAACCCCTTTGGTTACAGATGATTGGCTCTGGGTGGCAGCTGAGCCAAGCTTGGCCAATCACACTCTCTGCCTTGAGACTTTGGATCAGAGCACAGAGACACCTGTGGACACTGGGAGAACTGCAGGGCCACCAACTTGACCATGCGTCCAGAGGAATGGAGACTACAGGCTGGAGAGAAAGGGGAAGTGGGGGAAGAAGGACCAATGAGGGCGGAGACCTCAAGAGACCTGGGGTCCAGAGTGATGGGGAAACTTTTCTGGTCCCTGGCTCCAAATCCCTTGAGATTTCACTGCATTTCCTGCCCTTGGGAGCCGTGATCCACACCCTAATTTAATATTTTTTTTTTTAATTTAGTGTGATTTCAGTTCTGTTTATTACAACTAAAAGGGTATGGATAAGACTGGTAGGTCTTCCAGAGATAGAGCTAAGGCTCAGAGATTATGCCATGAGGTGGGGATCACACGGCTAGCAAGGGCCAGGGGCAGGCGTCCTGGGTCTACTGTGGCTCCTCGCGCTGACATGGATGGAGGGCTCTCTCTGCAGCAGGCACTTCCTAAAGACTCGACGTGTGTTTCCTCATTTACTCCTAGGAGCACCCTGGGTGGCAGGTGGCATCACCAGGGCCAGTTTACAGATGAGGACAAGGAGGCAAGGAGAAATGGGTCACCTGTCGGAGAGCTCAGGGAGCAAGGGACAGCCAGAGCCAGAGTCGAACCTGGGACTGGACTTCATGGGCTGAGATCTTGACAGGATGCCCCCTAGCTTTCCTGGGGGCAGTGGGCCGGCCACGGGAAGGCCACACGTCTTCAGAATTTTATAAAGCTGGATAGGTCAAGTTGAGCCGGAGACCCTACTGAATGCCATGACCGCAAGGAGAGCTGCTGTTCACCTGCAGCTCTGACCCCGGCCGTTCGGCCAATGCTTACTATGGAGTTGGTTGCATCACGGAGCAGGCCTGAGCTTGCCCCCTGGTCTCTCAGAGAATCGGATACCTCCTCTGCCTCTTCTCTTCATCTTGTATCTCCTCAACCATGCTGGTCTAAGCATCCCTGCACTCTGCAAATGAGGGGCTTGGATAAGCGCAGAGTGCACCCGATGGGACCAGAGCCCCCTCACTCCTGGGCAGGTCCTCAGGACACCCTAAAGTTTGGCAAGTCCCCTGCGTCCTGAGTCTATACTCAGTGAACCCGCCGGGAACAGGGACGAACCAGCTCGGGGTAATCGCACAGCGAGCTCCCACTAGGGTCTGAGAAATGTGTGAGTTCTTTTCCAAAGTAGATTTTGCCAGCAGCACATCGGCTCAGCCGACGTCCCCTTAGCGTAGTCTTCCACCTCAGCTGGGACAGAGTGAAGAAGACAGGCCACTGGCAGGCCTGCGAACCCTGGGCAGCAGACGCCTCCTTGGTGGTGTTGCATGTACTCGGGGCTCCTGTTGGGAGGGGCTGATGGTGCCGACAAGACCCGGACCCCGCTGGCCTGCAGGCAGTGAGGAAACAGAAGGGCTGCCAGGGACTCCAGAAAGACAAGACTGGGAAGGATGGGAAGACCTGTACGGGCCTAGAGGCATTCCAGGCTGGGGTCACCGGCTTTTTTGGAGCAATTGGTGCAAGCCAGAGATTTCTCTCCCCTTAAATGCACACACAGACATAATTTGCTTAAGGGAACTTATATAAGGACCACATCTTGGAATTTCTGCTCTAGTGAGGCCCCGTTCTTTGATCAAGATCCAATGGGTCTTCAAGCAGGGTCTTCCTGGAGTCTTCTCCTGCACCCGAGGCTCACTTTGCGGATGGCATCATTTTGCGGTGGTTTTTTAAAAAGGTGGATCTTTAGACCAGTAATGGAGTTTGTTGGAAATGCAAATTTTCCACTCTTCGCAAAGACTAAATGAATTAGAAACTCCAGGGTAGGGCCCAGCATTGACACAAGCCCTCCCGGTGGCCATGGGATCGCTGGAGTTTGAGAAGGGCTGTTGCAAGCCACTGTCCTTGTGCTGTGTCTGCCCTGGTAGACACCATGCGGCTGGCACACGGTAAGGGCTCACTGTCACTAGCGATGGCAGCAAGTTTCCCTGATTCCCCGGGTCAGTGTTTACGAGGCTTGGTTACTGAGACTCCGTGGGCCTGAGATGAGGCTTAGCTCTGCTAGGCAGAAGAGGGGGCCTGGTCTTGAGACAAGTGTCTAGAAACCTTCAAACATAGAGGGAGCCGGAGAAACATCAAACCTGGGGCACCTGTCCAGGCAACAAGGCCCCGGCCACATGGTGCACGACAGACAGGTGGGTAGGGAGTAGCGTGGCCAGCATGAATGCCCAGGGCTCGCAGAAGCCCACTTCCACCAGGCTCTGCAGGCTGCCCACTCCCCTCTTTGCCTGATCCTTACCAGCGCTGGCAGAGTCTGTGGAAGCCTACCAGAGACTTCCTTGCTGGGCTGGTAGGGGAGAGGAACAGCAACTTTTAATTTTCAATGATTCTCCAACTTTTGGGAGGTTGGAAGAAGTTAGTTAGATTACTTCTTGTGTGTTGGGTGTTTGTGGCGGTGGTGGTGGTGGTGGTGGGGAGATATAATTCCATGCCACTCACCCAAGCCAAATTCCCACAGATTCACTCCTAAGGCACAGGAAGCATTAAAAAAATAGTAATTATTTGGAAGGTTGCAGGGGGAGATTTTTCTGTAATTCCTCCTGTCTCATATTGATCAGTTTTTTAAACATTAAAACAAATTCGATTTTTTAAGGCGGGACAGAAAAGAGACACCTGTTTAATGCTTTTTTTTTTTTTTTTTTTTTTTTTCCCGTACCTGCTTTGTTTTCTGTTGGAGAGTGATGAGGATCCCTGTGCACCTTGCGTCTGCTACGGGAGCAAAGTCTTCAGGTTTTTCTTCCAAACCTCAGCCAGCCTGGGGGAATACAGAAACACCCAGTATCTCTCTTGTCATCATCCAGGGCAGGTCCTTCACACTTTTAATTTAAACTTTTTTGGGGGGGAATGTGAGAAAAAAGAAAAAACAAAAAAACCCTTCCAAACTTTCTCAAGTCACAAGGAGGCAGCTTTCCAAATTAAAAAAAAAAAAATCTGATTTTTTCAGGATATTGGAAAGAAGTATTCTCATTCACCTCTTGTTTCCACATAGAGGCAACTTTCTCAAGCAACTACTTCAAAGTCAGCTTGACTGGGGGATGTAGGTGAACCACGTTAACCTTTGACCTGCTCTGGTTCTGCAACAGGGCCAGTTTTTCCAACTTTTATTTTAAAAACATACCTGATTTTTTTTTTTTTAAATTGGGCAGGGGTAGGACCAAAGAGTCACTTCGCAGGCATTTCACCTAAAAGCAGATCCTCAAATCCGTGTTTTTAAAAATCGGTCTGGCTGGGGGGCGAGGAAGGGTCCCCTTCACCCTCCCGTCTGACAGGGAGGCAGGTTCCCCAAACTTTTATCCCCTTGGGTGAGAGGTGGCAGGGCCAACAGCCACACTCCCGGTCCGCCTGCCAAGCTTCCACGAGGCCAGCTCTGCAGAACTTTTATGTAAAAATCCATCTCATTTTTTTGGGGGGGTGGGAGGGGGGTGCAGAGTTCCTATTAACCCCTTGCGCTCCGCCAGGAGCCGGCTCCCCAAACTTTTCTCCCACCGTGCACATGACATTTGCGAAGGGCTGGAGGCCACGGGGCGGGCGTGGGGGGCGCGCACAGGGCAGGGCGCGGCGCGGGAAAGTTTGGGGGGCGGGCGTGCGGCGGCCCGGGGGGCTGGCGGGCGGGCGCGCCCCGGGGCCGGCCGGCTTTGTGTGCGGCGCGGAGGCCGGCGGCGCCGAGGCCGAGGCCGAGGCCCGGAGCTCGCGGGCCGCGCGGCGAGGCCGGCCCCGGGGGCGGGCAGGGCGGCGGGGGGCGGCGGCGGCCCCGCGAGGGGCGGCTCGGCGGCGGCGGCAGCGGCGGCGGCGCGGCCGGAGCGGGCCGGGGGTGGGGGGCGAGGGCCGGCGCCCCCCCCGCGCGCCCCCCGCGCCCCCGCCCCCCCGGCCTGAGCGGGGCGGGCGGAGGAGGGAGCGGCGGCGGCGGCGGCGGCGGCGGCGGCGGCGGCGGCGGCGGCATTGTGCGCGCACCAGCAGCCCGGCCCGGGAGGAGCAGGACGCGCCGGGGCCGCCTCCTCCCGCACGGACCCATGAACCAGCCGGGCGGCGCGGCGGCTCCGCAGGTACGACGGGGGGCCGGGGGGCATGCACCGCGCGGGGGCCTCGGGGGGCCGGGGCCCGGGGCGCTGCGCCACTTCATTGCAAGATTTGCAGAATGCAAAGTGCCTGGGCGCGTTTGCGGGCTTTTTGTGGGCGCCAGCGCGGGGCTCGGGGTCCGGGGGGCACCCCCCCGGGGCGCTGCGGGCTGCGGCGGGGGGCGGGGGTGGCGAGGGGGGCCGCGGCGGGCCCCCAGCCGGCGCCCCCGCCAGCCCCGGGCTCGGACCGGAGCCCAGAAAACAAAGCGACGAAAGGACAGAGCAGCCATTTCAGTTTGGACAATTCACATTTTGCAAAAATGCAGCCCCTTCCAGCTCTCCCCCCTCCCCCTCAAATTGGCAATTTCCCCCGACCCTGTCCGCGCTCGGGGTCGCCGACGACCCCCCAGGAGGGCTTTCCTTCGGGCCCCCCCCCCCGTCTTTGCTACAATCTTATTTTTTTTAAGGCCATATTTCCCTTTCTCAATTTTTTTTTTCTAATTTTTCTTCAAACGGTAGTTTTTTCCCATTAAAACGACGCCACCTAGAGGATACTATTTTGTAAATAAAAAAAGAAATTAAAATTGAAAAGAAATATTTTTTATTTCTTATTTTTTCGAAAGTTTGCCCTGCAAAGCAGTGGAGGGCGAAGGGATTCTTTTTTTTTTCCTTTTTGGGGGGTGAAAATTTCCCCTTTGATCTTTCCAGGAACGTGGGCACAATTTTTATTTCTGAAGCCAAATCCAGATAATATGTAAATGAAAATTAAGCTGGAATTTGAATGAATTCAGTTCTTGAAGGGGAAAAAGGGAAAAACCTCCTAAAAGCAAAGTCAGCTGGACTGCCCAAGTCATTTTAGTTTGAGAAAAAAACTAATTGGAATGAGGAAAGGAGGGAGATCGTTGAGTTTAGGGAAAACTGGGAGAATTGGCTTTATGAAGCAATTAGAAATTGTACTTCATTGTAATTTGGAACTTGGGTAGCTCAGCGGGCAAAAAAGACTAATTTCACCATTTGACAATATTTAAAGTTTTTCTATTCCCAAGAAGGAGGGATTTCAAAGAGAAAATAGACCCTAAAATGTTGCCATTGGACACACCCAAAAATTGTAGTTTTTTTTTTTTTTTAATTTTGCATTTACATTTTGCTGCCTTTAAATCTCAAGATTCTAAAGAAAAACAGAAACTGGAAAAGTTCGAGTGAAATTCTGCCTTTCTTTTTTCTGCATTTACTGGGTTTTGTGTGTGTGTGTCTGTGTGTGTGTCTGTGTGTTTTGTTTTGATGGAATAATTAAGATTGTTTTCTGATTTTGTTTCCTGAAAGGTGCAGGCATTTCTTTCTTGTTGTTTTATCCAGAAAATGCCAGGAGCCTTTTTTTGAGCAATATTCAGTGGAAAAAATGTAAATTCATCCAGTATACCAATTGAGTAGCCCACAGATTTGTAGGAGAGACCGCCATTAAAATAAGATATGCATAATTAACATTATTATGAAAAAACTAACAGTGGATTCACAGAAGCTCATTTTTTATGACGTGAACCGAATCAGTTGATGAAGACAAGGGTTGAGGAATCCTTGGTGGGGAGGAAATTCTTCCTTCTCTGTCTTGTTCACTCTTCCAGTTTGAAAAATTTGTTATTTTTTTTTTTTAAATCCAGATTGGTTCCAGGCCTCTTTGATTGTGATGTGGAGGAGTTGGTAGTTCATTAACACTGAGTATTTGTAACAAATTTGATGACTTTGAAAGGGGGCAAAAATCCATTGGCTTACATCATTCTTTTTTTTGGGGGGGAGGATTTTGTGACCACAAAAAAAAAAAAAAACAACACAAATTTTACTGACTTAACAAGAAAGAAGATAGAAGGGGGCAAGGCACAGGGATTCTGAATCGGAACCCTCTTTCCTGGTGAGACATTTTGCTGAAGGATTGGGGTAAAACTCCCACTCAGCTGATTTTAGCAGCAAAATTTATTTTTTTAAGGGGGAAAAAAAAACTACAAACAAAAGCCAAAGGCAAGGGTACCTGTGTTTAGAATATGAAAGCATCTGTGACAGCAGGATTTGATGTGGAATTCTTGACTGCAAAATGAATCAAATGAAGGTAAAACAACAACAAGAAAAAAATTTTTTTGTTTTTTCAGAAAGCCAATATTGACTCGGTTGAAATTTGACAGGTGAGAAAAAGGTGCTCACCGGAAGGTGAAGGGTTACTTGGGATAAATTAGTATCTGGTTGAACTTGCTGGAGATTTTGGGCCAAAAAAAAAAAAAAAAAAAAAAAAGTTGCGATTTTTCCGGCCCAGAAGGATTCTGTGGGTTATATTTGCAGGGTGGGCTCCTATGGGTGGAGGGTTCCCTTAGGCAAGGATACAAAACCCTGTGCTGGTCTCAGAAGAATCAGTGGCCCCAGGTCATAAGTTCCCAACCCAGTTTTGCGGAAATTGGGAATTCTAAGGGGACAGGAACGCGGTGACTCACACTCCACAGTGGCCAAGGTTCGACATTTCTCATCATCGCCATTGCATTTGGGAGGTTTTATTTTATTTTATTTTATTTTTAAGTAATGAAATCCTTCGGGGCTGACTGGCCACATTCGGACATATTTGGAATGAGCTTGCTTTTTTTTTTTTTTAAATAGCATAATTAAATTTTTTTTCTGTTGAATTATTTAGGCCGATTCCTAGGACGGTCAAGGAATTTCTAATTTCCAAGGGGCTCTTGAGACCTTGTGAGGCGGGAGGCCTGGCCAGGGCCGGGTGGCTCGGGGTAGGGGCCACTGAGCACAACTCAGGGTTGCAGATAACAGGTTATTTCTGGTGCCAGGAATAAAAATAATTGCAGCATATCCCTTTGTGTGGCCTGGATCTCCTGACACACAACTCAAGAGTCTTTCTCATCCATTTTGCAGAAATTTTGTTTTCTCGTCTGTGGTTTCTAGGGAACCCGTGGGTAGAAATTGAAAAATCATTTCTGTTTTCCTAGATGTGCTTTTTTGTTTTTTAAATTGGTTATTCTGGTCATGTTTGTTGTAAAGGAAGCAGAGGTGCATGCTGGTCCGGCGGGGGCGGGGCCAGTCTCCTTTTGTTTCTATGGGTGTCCCCCTCTGGATGGAGGTCTGCCTGGGCCCCCTGTCTCTCACCTCCTGTTTGAGATGCCGGTGTGACCAGAACTGGAGACAGGAGCTAATTTTGATTTGTGTATGTGCTTCGCCACCCTCTCACAATATTGGGGGGAAGATGTGGCAAATTGGACTTGAGGGGTGGTAATTTGATGATGGGCTGAGTTAGTTTGGTGAAGGGTCATTTATATTTAGTTTCACAGTGGAGACTCTTATTACTTAATGTTTTGCTTTTCTGCCTAAGGAGTTTTTTTTTTTTTTTTTTTTTTTCCTCTTCTAATAAGGTTTGAAATTTCAAGGGCCTGCTTTATAGCTTGACGTGGGCCCAAGCTAGGATAAAGGGTTTGCTTCTATGTTCAGCCCTGCATGGAGGTGAACTTGCTGGTATAGAAGGGAAGCCACAGAGGATGGCTGGTCAGTGTGAGGCTGACCTCTGTCTGGTCCTCGAAAGTAAACAGCAATGGCAGTTCTGATGCTGCTCCGATGTCACACGCAGTTCTCACTTTGACTCAGCCCTTGGCATGCCGCCGTCTCTCAGCCCAGACTCCTTCCCTCTGGTTGGTGGGTCTGGGGAAGAACTTCCTGGCTGTGTTCCGCTGTGGTGTGCAAGCTGACTTGGCGTGGCCGTGAACTCGGATGTTTCACGTCACTCGTGTCTCCTCCCTGGTGATGATGGGCAGAAGTGGCTGCGCGTGGATCCTCCGGAGCTCCAGCTCACCCAAGGTCTTGCTGCGTGACCTTGGGCCAATCACTTTTTCCCTCGAAGCCTGTCCAGGGGTGCTGCTTTTAGGAAACGAACGCTTTGTAACCAGTGGGTTTCATTTGTGATCCTGGCTCGTTGGGTGGTTGTAGCTGCCCCCGAGCCCTGTGTTGAGAAGGATTCTGAGGCCACATCTGGACTCCCATAGGCTGGAGAGAGGGGTGCCATGGCCAGATAGCAGAATGAGCGTGATTGGGGCGTGTACCTCTTAATTACCATCCCCCAGCTAGACCTCAAATTACAGCCCATTAGTGGGTTGTGAAATCAACTTAGTGAGCCACAGTCAGCATTTTTTTTTTTTTTTTTAAGAATAGAAGATAGAAGAGCAAAAATAGCAGAGTTAGAGCACAGGGCACAGGTAAGGGAACTTGTTTGTTTTTATCTGCAGATGTGGGATGCAAGGACTCCTGCCAGGTGCGCCGCCCTGGTGGACCACTGGGGGACTGCATCGTGTGTCTCAGAGACTTAATTTTCTCCTTCATTTCCCCGGTGAGGCAGGGGTCTTGTGCCATGTGTTTGGTCCTCTGGTTGAGCTTGGCTCAGGGGTTGCCCTGGAAGAAGACTCCGTTGCATGGGTGCTCGGGCCCCAACCCCAGCCTGTGGGGCTTGGCTAAGGCTGGAAGGGCAGGCGCTGGTTGGAAGGCAGTGTTTTTGCTGCGTCCCTGTGATACCTGGAGATTCGGGAGGTGCTGCGGCATCCTTGTCCCCATGACTTCTAGTCCCCACCTTGAGTTGAAATTGCTGGGGAAACTTTTCTGGACTTAGAGAGCTCCTCTCCGGGCTGAGTGTCCATCGGATTCTCTGTGTGTGTCTGCAGTTTTGTGTGCATACACTTCCTTCAGAATTCCAGAATTGCCTTTTTTTTTTAAAAAAAAAAGAAAAATTATCTATTTGAAAGGCAGAGTTATAGAGAGGTGGGGACAGAGAGACATCTTCCACTGGTTCACTCCCCAGATGGCAGCAACAGCCAGGGCTGAGCCAGTTTGAAGCCAGGCGCATTAGCAGGGAGCCGGATTGGAAATAGAACAGTCGGGACTTGAACCGGCTGCCATATGGGACGCCTGCACCACAGACAGTGGCCACACTGCACCGCAACGCCGGCCCCCAGAATTGCTCTTTGTTCCCTCATGGTTTAAATGTATCAGGCCAGCACTATCCCACAGAAACAATTCAGGTGGCATAACACAAGCCATGTATGTAATTTTAAATTTCCTAGTAGTATATTAAAAAAAATGAAACAGGTGACATTGATTTTAATAATAGAGTTTATTTAATGCAGTGTGTCCACAATACTGACATTTCCATGTGCCATCCGTATGAAAAATTATTAATGTGGCATTTTGCATTCTTTTTGAGGGAGGGGTGAAGTCTGGTGATCTGATGTGTGTTTTCCTGCTCCAGCACCTCCGAGTTCTGAGTGGCCACAACTCCTGTGCTCAGGAGCCCCACGCGTGGCCGGTGGCTGCCGTCTCAGATGCTATCATGCCACACTGATGTTCCGGCTGGTCCTTGTTACTGGTTAGCCTCTGAAGGTTCTCAGTGCCTCTTGGGTCTTTTGGTTTTGCTTGGCGCGACTTCCTACCTGCATCCCATCTGCTGTGAGGCATCGCAGCCTGCAGTGGTGGTGGGTTCCACCCATTCAGCTCCCCCTGGCTCCTGGGGTCCACCCCTCCCTCTTAATTTTCCCGAAGGGAATCTCCTGCCAGGACACCGTAGTTGACATTGCCAAACGATGGCCAGGAACTCCCAAAGGACACGGGGCGGTTTGTGTGCTGGTGAAGGGTGAGGCTGAGAGGAGGCTGCAGATCTGAGAGGACAGAAGTTGCTAGGACGAGGATCGGGGTCCCAGGGAAAGGAGGGCCTCAGAAGGGAAAAGTTCCATTTCCGAAGTGAAAACTTAGAAATCCTGGGAAATCTCCCCAGACACACAGGAATGGCCAAAGTCGTCCCCAGTTGGCAAAAGGGAAAGCTGAATTTGAGGTCAGCCAGGCCAGAGTTGGAAATCCAACCTCATGGCATGGTCAGCCTTGGGTTGCTTTGGGAAAGTCACTTCCGGCTTTTGGAACCACAGCTTCTGCATCTGGAAAGACGAGGGTAATGATCGTGACCTTGAAAGGTTGTCTGAGGACTGAATGAAATGCAAGCACCCAGTCTGGCAGAGGTTTTTAGAAGGGGTAGCACATGCCACTGGGTGTGCATTTGGGGCGATTGGAGTCCTGCAGACAACACCTGATGGCAAGTGTTCACTTTTTTTGGTTGTTTTAAAACAGACTCAGGACGTGACTTTCTTGTCAAAGTGTTCTCCAGGCTTTCGTTCCCGGGGTGTTCCGCCTCCTTTGAATATTTCTGGATTTGTTTCTGGGCCTGTGGCAGAGTCTTTAAAAGGCATAAATCTTAATCCTGGTGAACCGTGTACCTTTCAGCTTCTGCACATGCTGGGCGCCCCGCACCTGTCTGCCCTCTCTGTCATCCGTCTCTGCTCCACGAGGCGGTCCTTAGGATGAGCTCCTCCTCCTCTAATGTGAGCCCCTTCCCACCTCCCCGGGTGGGGTGGGGTTAATCCCCATGTCTGCTCCTGGTACTCCCCAAACTCTGCGGCCCCCCAGAGAGTTGCTGGTCTGTGTCTCTGTTTCTCTGGCCAATTTGTGAATTCCCTGAAGGTAGAGATCATGGCTTCTTCATTTTAGGGTCTGGCACAGAGCAGCAGCTCAATGCATATTTGATGATTTAATTTGATCTTTGGAAATTGCTCAGATCAGTTGAATTTGAGTGACTCATTTGGGTTTGACCATTTGGCCAAAGCAGTGTCTTGTTAAGGCCCCATGGTCTTGTCTCGTCTCGTCTCGTCTCTTCTCTTCTCTTCTCTTCTCTTCTCTTCTCTTCTCTTCTCTTCTCTTCTCTTCTCTTTTCTCTTCTTTTTGAAGATTTATTTATTTATTTGAAAGTCAGAGTTACAGAAAGAGAGGGAGAGAGAAAGAGAGGTCCTCCATCCGCTGGTTCACTCCCCAAATCCATGACGACCAGAGCTGCGTCGATCCAAAGCCAGGAGCCAGGAGCTTCTTCTGGGCCTCCCTCGCGGGTGTAGGGGCCCAAGGATTTGGGCCATCTTCCGCTGCTCTCCTAGGCCATCAGCAGAGAGCTGGATTGGAATTGGAATAGCTGGGACTAGAATTGGCACCTATATGGGATGTTGGCACTGCAGGAGGTGGCTTTACCTGCTGTGACACAGTGTGGCCCCGGCACTTTTTCGTTTTTTGAAAATTTATTTATTTATTTGAAACTCAGAGTTACACAGAGAGAGAAGGAGAGGCAGAGAGAGAGAGAGAGAGAGAGAGAGAGAGAAAGAGAGAGGTCTTGCATCCACTGGTTCACTCTCCAGATGGCTGCAATGACCAGAGCTGCGCCAATCCGAAGCCAGGAGCTTCTTCTGGGTCTCCCATGCAGGTGCAGGGGCCCAAGGACTTGGACCATCTTCTACTGCTTTCCCAGGCAACAGCAGAGAGCTGGATTGGAAGGGAGCAGCCAGGACTTGAACTGGTGCCCATATGGGACGGCGACACTGCAGGAGGTAGCTTTACCTGCCATGCCACAGCACCGGCCCCGGCCCCTTTTCTTATCAGCTGGCTCTGAGGTCCATGGCTCCTTGAAATGGTACATGCTCAGGGGTCCTCAGGCGGGAAGACGCTCCTTGACTTGATGTGTCTTGAGGAAGTTTTCATAAGTTCCTCTCACCACTTTGACCCCATCCTCCTCATCCATTAATGTAAAGTTTGTCTTTCTGATGATGGGGGTGGCATCTGGGGTCATCATTCCGATGGCTGATTGGCAGGGGTGGTGAAGCTGGCACTGCCTTCCTGGGGCTGGAGAAGGACTCCTGTGGTGTCCAGGATTTGTGGGAGGGGCTGGTCCTCCTAGCCAGGTGCCCAGAAGTGGACATAGGGGCTCCTTGCAGAATCTTGGGCACACAGATATGATAACCTGAAGTGGCTGGGTGTGTGACTTGATGCTGCATCAGACCTCCTCTTTGGTTGGATTCTGGTTTGTAAGGTGCCAAAGGCTCAAGGAAAATTTATGGCAGAAAACTCAGACCATTCTGTGTATCTGCTGAGTGGGTTTGTGTGTATGTGTGTGTGTGTGTGTGAGTTTCCTACAACACCAGACTTTTTAACACTGCATGGCCTCACTCAGCAGATGAGCACAGAATCCCAGTGGAAGGTAGACCAGGTGTCCTCAGTGTTCATGTCCCCAAATGTCCATATTTCTGAAATGTGGATGTGCCTGGTGGTAGATGGATTCCTTTAGGGAACTATTTCCCCCTCTTGTTATTAACAGATAACTGTCACAAAATTGCCGGTGCATCGCCTAGCCTCAGACACTGTGGTGTTGCGGGAGTGGGGTGTCGTTTGTGCTGGTGTCGTGGAGTGCCAGGGAGTGCCAGACTTTGCTTTTTTAAAAAAATTTATTTATTTATGTATTTATCTGACAGTTAGATAGTGAGAGAGAGATAGAAAGGTCTTCCTTCCGTTGGTTCACCCCCCAAATGGCTGCTATGGCCAGCACTAGGCCGATCCTAAACCAGGAGCAAGGTGCTTCCTCCTGGTCTCCCATGTGGGTGCAGGGCCCAAGCACTTGGGCCATCCTCCACTGTCCTCCCAGGCCACAGCAGAGAGCTGGACTGGAAGAGGAGCAACCAGGACTAGAACCTGCCACCCATATGGGATGCCAGCACCGCAGGTGGAGGATTAGCCAAGTGAGCCACCGCACCGGCCCCAGACTCGGCTTTTTTTTTTTTTTTTTTTTACCTCCCTTATCCGGGGGCCTGCCCTCTCTTCCTGTGCAGTGAGGGTATGGCTTAAATGGGGGAAGACCCCTGAAGCTCCCACCTAACGCCTTTTTCCAGCAGCGGCTTTGGTGCGCTATGTGGTTTTGCAGAGGCTTTCTCCTCTGAAAGGCATAAGGATACAGTGGGAGGAAGGAGGGGGCCTGTGAATGGGTGGTCCCTCTGTACAGCCACCCGAGGAGCTCTCGCCAATGGCAGGAGCCCACTGTGACATTCCAAGGGTGGAGAGAACAGATCAAAGTTGGAGGGGCAACTCTCCTGAACCCCTTGACCATTTTGTGATATTTGGCAAAGTGTTTCATTTCCCTGCACCATATTTCCATACCCGTGAAGTAGGGATGCTCCTGCTAATAATGGTGACAATGATAATGCCACACAGGGTTCGGAGGGTTAGGATCCTTGGGAGAAGAAAGCTTAGTCAAGCGCCAGGGCCTTCCACCTGCAGCATGTCATTTGTACATCTAGTCCATACAGACTGCCACCCCCCTTTTTGAACCTGTGGCAGACATTACTAATCAATCGTGGCAGTCTTTGCCACCAGTTCTGGCCAATGAATGGCTTTGGAGTGTATAGTATACTGCTGTCAGTCAGGTGGGATGTGAAGCCAACTTATCCTCACTGACCCATTCATTCTCCTTCTCCTTCCTTCATGTGCATATAAGCACATGTGCACACAACGTGCACACACACACACACACACTGAGAAACTGAGGCAAGGCAGGAAGGTGGAGTGACATGCCAAGACTTCAGTGAATAGGCAGAGATCAGACTGAAAGCCTTAGATTTCTTAATTCCTCAACCACTGCTTCTGCTGTGTGCACATACACTGTCAGAAGGAATTAAAATTAATTTGGTCTTGAGAAATAGCGAGAGAATCCTGGCTCCTCCCTTCCTTGTTATAATTAGATACCCTTGGGGCTGTCATCAAAGCCGGGGCTGGATGACCTGCTTCTCTGCCTGATCCTGGAGTGATCAGGTTTCAAAGGGGAGATGCTGGTGGCTGGGCGTGGGCGAGGGTACAGCCCACGGGCACATGGGCCAGCCAGGCCCTGGGCTTCCTGGATGGCGACGCTGCTGATTGGCCCTGAAGCCCATGGCGAGTTCCTTGGTCCTTTTGCATCTTCATCTCTGTGTGTGCGAAATGGGCTGGCCGTCATCTTTCGCAGAAACGAAAGGAGATCACAGGTTTGGGGAAGGTTTTTGAACTCTGGAGCCCCCCAGGTGCGGTGATTTTGTAATGCGTGTAATTTTTACAGCTGTGTGAATGTATCTCTGATGGTTAATGCTGTGTTGAGTCATTTGTGGGCACCTTGGGGGAGACTGAGATGCACAGACTGGTTTGCCCAGAAGATGAATTGACTCCTTAGCTTGTTGAATTTTTATCTTGTTGCCATCGTAGAGTTTAGAAAGATGCCAAAGATTCCGTGGCCTCTCCCTCGGTCCGAACTCTAGTTCATTTTAGCCCTCTTGGCCTCCTCCCTTGTTTGCAGCTGGTGCAGCCCTGGCAGGCCCCGGGAACCCCTGGCCCAGTCTCTGTTTGTTCATCTGTGAAGTGGGAGGGCAGTCCATGCTTAGACCCCCACCAAGCTTCTTGCAAGAGCACCCCACGCGTGAACTGGCCCCACCAACAGAGAGCTAGAGACACGCCTTTTCTGAAAAAGGAAAGGAGAGAGGCCGAGGTGAGGACGGTATTGAGTCGACAGAAAAATGATATAAATATTTTGGCTGACAAAGCAGAACGAGGCTTCATCTATAAGCTCAAGAGAATGAACGGAGTCAGGTGACACCATGGCTTCGCAGTCTACCATAGAAAACACAGTAAAAACTGCTTTCTGCTGAAGCCAGCCCCGTGGCGGGGCCGGACCTGGGGTCCCCAAAGGCCAGTCCCCATCATCAGTGGGTGGGGGAGCCCCAGGGAGGAACGAAGCCCAGCAGCTCCCCCGTGGGTGCAAATGACTCGTGCCGAGGGAGAGAGCTTCCCGCAGGCCCTCGGCACGCTCCAGGCTGGTAGTTTGCTGGAGAAGTTCAAAGTCAGAAGCTGTTTTGCCTTGCTGGGCAGATGCGTTATTGTCCAGGACAGCACGCCGGAGGAGCTAGCCAGTCTGCCTCTGGGCTGTCCGTCCTGCCGGACCGATTCCCATCTGCCCAGCATTTTTGTGGAACATCAGTGGAGTAACGTGGAAACTTCTGGTCCAGTGAAATGTTGCTGGGAGTTTGGACTTTTGCTGTGCTTTGGGCGCAGAGTTCTACAAGCCAGGTGGACAACCTCAGGGCCTTGGGAGTGCCCCAAGAGAATAGACAAAGGCCTATTTTTGGATGCTGGGGAAATTTTCTTTTCTTTCTTTCTTTCTTCTTCTTCTTCTTCTTCTTCTTTTTTTTTTTTTGAATTTCATTAGCTGGGAAAAATAACTGTAAAATGTTTCTCAGTGTGTTTACATGGGTGTTTCTTATAGTGTATGCTGGGAAAGCAGAAAGTGAAAGTGATTGGAAATAAAACTGAAACTGGCCTGAAAGGAGGCAGCAGGGAAAGGAAACAGCCCCTGGGGTGCTGGGCAAGCTGTAGGTGGAATTTACAAGGGGCTGCTCCTCTTATCTGAGAAGTGGGAGAGCTGGACAGGATCTAATCCCGGGCCAGCCATTACACGCTGGTAACCTCCAGCCACAGGTGGCTTTTGAGCCATTGAAATGTAGCCAGTCCATCCGCACGGCCTTTTAAAGGCTGTAAGAGATCACAGACGCAGTTGCTTTATTGAAATGACGATATTTTTTATATTGGTTAAATAAGATGTATTCTCTAAATGAATTTCATGATTTCTTTTCACTTTCTTTCTTTTTAAACAATGTGGCCACGAGAGAATTCGAGAGCGCCTGTAGGGCTAATGTGCGCTTCTCTTGGCTTCCTGTGTGCTGCTCTGAGCTAACCTGCTCCCTCTACAGTCAAGGAGATGGAACTCCAGAGAGGGGTGGGAGCTTGCTCAGGGTCACACAGCGGCTCAGCAGGGCCCTGGACGGATGGCACGGGACAGAGGATGATGAAGTGGGATAGACATAGGCACAACCAAGAGGTTAGAATGTAGGGAA
Source organism: Lepus europaeus (assembly GCF_033115175.1). Taxonomy (NCBI): domain Eukaryota; kingdom Metazoa; phylum Chordata; class Mammalia; order Lagomorpha; family Leporidae; genus Lepus; species Lepus europaeus. The sequence goes on along the minus strand of NC_084838.1, from coordinate 20,414,209 downwards.
TTGTGGGCTTTGTGAGGGGTGCGGAGAGAGGGAGGGACACACACACACACACACACACAGTGAGTTGAGATATTCGGGTGAAAAATCCGATCATTTCCCTCTTGCTTGTTACACATTTTGTAAGGCAGCAAATCCAGCGAGAGGGGCCAAAGCAGATCTAAAAGATAGCCCCTGGCAGCCCTTCTGCCTGCCGGGAGACTGCAAATCGGGTCGGCCTTTGAGTGTGGACTGGGGCCTTTTGGAACCAAAGGCTGCTTTGGGCATAGAGAGCCAGGTCACATCCGGGGCTGTGAATTTGGGGACCCGGGCATTTGGAAGCTGTCGTTCTGCCGAGTGAGTCTGCTCTCTGTCACGAATTGAGTGGCGTGGCTTCTGGATGGCCACACAGGGCGTACACCGCGGCGGGCACAGCCGGCAGGGCAGGAGGTCGTCCAGCTCGTTCACTTTCAGCCTGGATCAGAGAGATGTACATGGGCCCCCGGCCCCTGGTGGGAACAGCAGCATCTCTAACTTTCCAGGGCTTTATCCTGCCCCTGGTGCTTTGAAAGGAGTTTGAGCCACGTGTTGGAAACTCAGCTTCACAAGGTTTTGTTTTTAATCAGAAACTCTTTTTATCAAAAGGCTGCAGTTTTGCATTCTTGTTTATTCTGCTTTATTTTTGCAGGATGCATGTTTTTGCCCTTGAGGTAGAATCACTGCCCATTTGCCGAGTGCTTATTATATGCCCGGCAGTTGGCTGTAAGCAGTTCACGGCTGTTAGCTCATTTAGCACAGTCACCCTAAAAAGTAGGGGTCCTTTTTTTTTTTTAATAGGAGGGAGTTGAGGGTCAGAGGTCAACGAAATCCAGGGTTGCATTGAAATGCAAGTGGACTCTCCCAACAGCTCTTTGCGGGTGTAGACACTGGCCATCCCATCTTAGAGTTGATGAAGGTGCAATGCCCTTCCCCAGGATGTGGATTGGTGACTGGGCTGGGGCTCAAAGCCAGGTCTTCAAATCCTGCTGCCGATGGCCTGGTCCTGGCTCTGGTGGGTCCGTCTGATCAGTGCTGTCCTGGGCGGCTGCTCTCCCAGCTCCGCGGCTGTGGCCCGGGATCCTGAGATCCCTGGCTCTCTAGGAGCCTCTGTGGCCAGCGGGTTGTGTGTTCCTGCACACAAAGCCTTTAATACGGCGTTTGAAAACAGTTGCAGAAGGTTTGCTGTAATTAATTACATTTGACATACTTGGAATTGGGGCCTCCCGGATTCCACATGCAAATTTATGCCCAGACAGATGTAAGGTACGCTTGGAGCCAAGAGCTCTGGCATGTCCCAGCCAGGGCCCGCAGCCTCACTGGCTGCCCTGACAGCATGCCTCCAGGGCCGAACTCTTGAGATACCGGGAGCCCACAGGCTGTTGGAGGAGGGACAGCCCTGGGCTCAGGGCAGGAACCCTGCTCTGCGGTCTGGAGTGAGTTCATTTTCTCTTTGGGTCTCAGTGTCCTCCATGCAATAAGGGGTGGACCAGGAGGTGTCTGAGAAGGCACGAGCTGTGAGTGTGTTCACAGTCAGGTTCACGGGCAGGAGGGCAGTGAATCAGAGTTCGAGGCTTGGAGGACTGGCTCTTGGAGTCAGACAACCAAAGTGAGAGAGGCTTGGACCAGCTGGGTGAGCAGGAGGCCATGGGAACAGACGAGAGGTGTGCAGAGCACACGGGGTTCATGACCTAGCCTAGGAGGGTGCTGGTTTTGGGGGCTGCCTGTGTAGGAGTCGTCCAGTCTGAGGCGGTCCACCCACCTGCACGTGGTCACCTCACAGTGTCAGATGCCTGACACCAAAACCTAGTGGCTGAAAACGAAAGTCCTTTATGGTTTCTTGTGGTTTCTATAGGTCGGGAACTTTGGAGTGGCTCAGTTGGTGGCTTCTGGCTGAGGGTCTGTCTGTGGTTGGGGTCATCTGGGAGCTGGGGATGGGGTCATCTTGAAGGCTTCTCCCCTGTCACGTTTGGGGACAGGGTTTTGAAGACTCAAATAGCTGTGGCTGCTCAGGCATCTCCTCCTACTCCCCACGTGGTGATGTTTCTAACATGGAAGTGTCATACATGGCCAGACTTTCAAAATATTTATTTATTTATTTATTTATTTATTGAGAGAGAGAGAGAGAGAGGACAAACATGAGAAAACATCTGTTGATTCACTTCCTGATGTCTGCAGTATGGCCAGGGCTGTGCCCTAGCTTGGAGCTAGGAGCTCAAGCCATGTCTTCCTGTGAGTGACAGAAGCTCAGTTACTTGAACCACAATCATCTGCTGCAGAGTCTACATTAGCAGGAAGCTGGCTTCAGGAGCCAGAGCTGGGAATTGAACTCGGGTACTCCAGAGTGGAGTGTGGGTGTCTTAACTGCTGGGCTGAATGCCTGCTCCTTGACCAGACTTGGTACATGGCATCTGGAGGCTCTGTGGGTGCTTGTACTGAGAGCAGGGTGCGGAGGCAGCCAGGCAGGTGCAGCACCCTCTCTTAGGACTTCGTCTCCAAAGCCATCCATGCAGCTTAGCTTCAGCTCTCTCTATTGAGTGAGGCAGTTACAAAGGTGTGCCCCAGGTCAAAGGGAGGGACAACAACTCCATCTGTCTTTTCCAGGAGTGTCAGCATTACATTGAGCACAGAGAATGGGATATACATTGGTGTGGCCATTTTCACAAAATAAAGACTGCCATTACTATCCATCTGTCAGTCTGTATAGCTACTCACTCATCCATCGATCGATCTATCCATCCATCCATCCATCCATCCATCCATCCATCCCCATACCTACCCACCCATTCTGGCATTTCTTCTTCCTCCATGTCTTCCATGTGACTGTTCATCCATCTGTCTTATTGCCTTACCCAGTATGTTCTGAGCATCTAATAGGTACTAGGTCCACTGGGGACTTTGAATAGTGAGTTTAAAGTGGGAGAGAGACTGGTATTTATCGAAAACCTGCTCAGTGTTAGTCTCTTCATCCTCAAAACAACCACATGATGCAGAATTATTATCTCTTCTGTTTTATAGGGAGGAAATGAAGGGCACGAAGAAGCTAAATAACTTCCCCAAGGTCAAACAGCAAATTAGCATTAGGGCCAGGCCTTGAACTCAGACTCCTAACCACTGCCCAAGCTTCCTCTGCAGAGAAGATGGGCTGCATTCTGGTTTTTGAGTGTGAAATCACTCTCCAAGAGTTGATTCCCCACTTGTGTTTTTTTTTCCCAAGTGAAAATAGTTTTTTTCGACTATACAAATAACATGTTCATTACAAAAACATTCAAGCAAGACAGAAAAATAGGAGGATTATTCTTAAAAAAAATCCTCTGAATTCCTGAGATAACCACTGTTCACATTTTGGTGAACATTATTCAAGCCATTTCTACATATTTAAGTATATATGATTACAGTTTTACACAAATGGGATTATATTCTACATGCTGTTCAGTAGCTGGCCTTTTTTCCTTCTAAACTCAAAGATGTCTTTCATCATCGCTGAACACAGATCTTTGTTATTACTTTGCTGACTACACTGCATTTCCACTGTATATCTCTCCCCAAATTTCATGTTCTCTTGAATTTTGGTGGTTTGCAGTGTATCCTTATTGTAAACCACCCTGTGAGAAGCACCTTTGTACCTACGGTGTTTCTCATCTGTATGGTAATTTTCTGAGCATCACTGTGGAAGGCTGGTTGTGGGGCCCCAGGAGAGTCCCGTCAGATGCCCCCAGAATGGGAGTGTCTGGTTACATTTCTAATAGGAGGTGGTGAGTGCTCATTTGACACATCTTGGCTTTCCTGACATTGCCAGTATTTTTAATCTTTGATAACTCAATAGGCAAATTAATGAGGTGGAGGATGGAGTGTCTGTTTTGTTTTTATGAGCCATTTGCATGTTGTCTTCTATGAATTACCTGTTACTGTTTTGCCCATTTTTCTCTTTAGTTGTCTGTGTCTTTCTTTATGTTCTTGTTTTAAAAGCACTTTGGATTTTAGAGCTATTGACTGTGGTTTAGATCCCAGTTTTTGTTTTTTAGACACTTAAAAAAATAATCTAGGTAATGTGATTTAGTGACATCATGGGTGGTTGAATAAAGTATTTACCTTTAAATATATTTATAGTTCTGTGTTTTAGATTCCTCTGTGTGTGTGTGTGTGTGTGTATCAGGTTTCAAAAGACTTGGCCACATTCCGAATTGATATTGAAAAGGCAGCATACAACATGGTGGAGATATTTGCAGATCAGATACATATGATAAAGGATTAACATCTGGACTGCATGAAAGAGCTCCTACAGATCAGTAACTAAAATGCCAAATAAGTTTACTGAAAAATGGGCGACAGACTTGAACAGGCATTTCTCAAAGAAGAAGTAGAAATGGACAAGTATATGAAAAGATGCTCAGTGTCACCAATTGTTAGAGAAATGTAATGCAGAACCATGTTATCACCTCACATCCATTTGTGTGGCTATTGTTAAAAAAAATAAGTGTTGGTGAGGATGTGGAAAAATTGGAGCTCAACTGTTGGTACAGCTTCAGTGGAAAACAGTATGGTGGGTCCTCAAAAAATTAAACCTAGAACCAGCATATGACCCAGTAGTCCCACTTCTGGTATTCAGCTGAAAGAATTCAAAGCACAATCTCAGAGATTTGTACACCGTTGCTAAGCAGCATTCATAATAGCCAAAAGGTAGAAGTAACTCAGCTGTCTATAGACAGAAGACTGGATAAACAAAATATGGTACATGTTTAAAATATCATATATGTAAAATTTACTGTTATTCAATCTTTGTTAAAAGATTTGTTTTATTTATTTGAAAGGCAGAGTTTGAGAGAGACAGACAGAGAGATTTCCATCTGCTGGTTCACTCCCTAAATGGCTGCAAATGGCTGGATCTGGGCCAGGCCAAAGCCAGGAACCAGGAGCTTCTTCTGGTCTCCCACATGGGTGCAGGGCCTTGAACACTTGGGCCATCTTCTGCTGCTTTCCCAGGTGCATTAGCAGGGAGCTGGACTGGAAGTGGAGCAACTGGGACTTGAACTGGCGGCCATATGGGATGCCATTGTCACAGACAGTGGCTTATACCTGCTACGTCACAACGCCAACCCCTATTATTCAGTCTTAAAAAGTAAGGGAGGCCGGCACCGCGGCTCACTTGGCTAATTCTCTGCCTGTGGTGCCAGCACCTGGGGTTCTAGTCCCAGTTGGGGCGCCAGATTCTATCCTGGTTGCTCCTCTTCCAGTCCAGTTCTCTGCTGTGGCCCGGGAAGGCAGTGGAGGATGGCCCAAGTGCTTGGGCCCTGCACCTGCATGGGAGACCAGGAGGAAGTACCTGGCTCCTGGGTTTGGATCTGTGCAGTGCGCCAGCTGTGGTGGCCATTTGGGGGGTGAACCAATGGAAGGAAGACCTTTCTTTCTGTCTCTCTCTCTCACTGTGTAACTCTGCCTGTCAAAAAAAAAAAAAAAAAAAAAAGTAAGGGAATCCTATCATATGCTACCACGTGGATGAACTCGTGGGTGCTCTACTTAGTGAAAGAAGTTTCAGAATGACATGGGCTAGATGACTGTCCTCATGAGATACCTAAGAAACAGAAAGCAGAAGGGTGGCTGCCAGGGCTAGGGGAAAAGGGAATGAGAAGTCATGCACTGGGTAGACTTCAGTAGAAAAGTTTTGCAAGATGAAAGTATCCTAGAGACCTGCTGTGTAGTGACATGGCTGTACTTAGCACTAGCAAACTGTACACTTAAAAATGGGTAAGATGGTGAAAGATGAAAGTTAAACATTTACATTACCTCACAAATCAGTTTTTCTCTCAGGAATGTGCACACCATAAATACTTACTGTGCCTGTATACCATGCAGTATGTGCGTGAGTGCTCACATCACAGTAGAATTGCTTGTAATATGAAATACCTGGCAACAAAGTCAGAATTGGTAAAAATATCCATCCCTATTTCAGCTATTATTTCTATTATTTCCAGGAGCCAGGAGCTTCATCTGGGGGCTCCCACATGGGTAGCAAGTGCCCAAACACTTGGGCCATCTTCCATGCCTCTCCCAGGCACATTAGCAGGGAGCTGGATCAGAAGTGGAGCAGCTGGGACATGAACTGGTGCCCATGTGGGATGCTGGCATCGCAGGTGGCAGCTTTATCTGCTGCACCATAATGCTGGCCCCAGACTTTGTTTTCTTATATGAGGATTTAGATGATTTGTCCTGTCTGGAGTATATTTGGTTTAAAGGAGGGATACTGAGATCAAGCTCTATATTTTTCGAAATGGTGAGCTACTTGCTATATAACACTAATAATAGAAGGTTCCATCTTTTGTCTCCTGATTTCAAATGCCAGCCTTTATCTTATATTACATTTCTGTCTGCTTGTGCTATTTATGGACTCTTTGTTATGTTCCCTTGATGGACACGTATCACACTGTTTTAATTTGATCACTTTAAAATAAATGTTAACACTAGAATCATGTCCTAAGAGCAGCCTTAGGAAATCACAGACAGATTGCCACTTGTGCTGGTGAGCTGGGGCCCCTTCCTTGGAAGACTTGCCTTGGCACATAGACAGAGATCGGGGCAGTTGTATAAGATACGGCCACTGAGGGTCCGTGAGATGAGCTGCCTTGCTGTAGGAAGTAGCAGAGTGGCAAGTAGAGCCTGGCTCTGTCCAACCCCTGGGCCTGTGGAATTCTTTGAGCAATGCACTAAGTCTCATGGATGCATAGTTATCTTCCCAAGGGACGGTATGAAGTTTGGCCTAGTGTGCTGCTAGTACTTGCTTATTGAACTGGATAAGTGATGGCCACACTTTTCTGAAACAGTTCCCTAGCTGCAAGCAAGTATATGCTAATATTTGTTTTAGTAAGCTAATTTTTTAGAAAAGATTTTTTATTTATTTGAAAGGCAGAGTTGAGAGAGTGAGAGAGAGAAAGAGATCTTTCATCTGTTGGTTCACTCCCCAATGGCTGCAGTGGCTGGGGCTGGACCAGGCCAAAGCCAGGAACTTCATCAGGGTCTCCCATGTTGGTGCAGGGGCCCAAGCATTTGGCCCATCTTCTGCTCCCTTCCCAAGTGCACCAGCAGGGAGCTGGATCATAAGTGGAGTAGCCAAGATTGGAATCTGTGCCCACATGGGATGCCAGCATTGCAGATGGCAGCCTAACCCATTATGCCACAATGCTGGCCCTAAGCTAATTTGTAAATGAGTCATTTAATGCTATTATGTGAAATCAGAAAGTAGGGAAATAAAAAGCTTACCCTAAAAAATTTACAGCCTCTTACAGTCACTGTTAAAATTTTGTGCACTTACTTCTAGTTATTCTGTAAGCACATTTTGATTATTTAAGTCATAATATATTAGACTTTAGCTCCTGCCTTTTCCTTCTTCCATCTCTTTTGGTTTAGCTAAATGAAGCTGCTTTGTCTTTTTAATAGTCATTTTTCAAGACCACATAATATTCATAAGAGAGTTTATGTAGGCCATACTCTGTTGCACATTTAGGTTGGTTCTGATTTTTCATTTGTTTTTAAAGATTTATTTATTTATTTGAAAGTCAGAGTTGCACAGGGAGAGAAAGAGAGAGCGAGCAAGAGAGAGAGAGAGCAAGAGAAAGAGAGAGGTATCTTTTATCTGCTGGTTCACTTCCCAGATGGTCGCAGGGGTCCAAACATTTGGGCCATCTTCCTCTGTTTTTCCCAGTCCACTACCAGGGAGCTGGATTGAAAATGGAGCAGCTGGGACATGAACCAACGCCCATAAGAGATGCTGGCGGCTTTACCCGCTATGCTGCAATGCTGGCCCCCTAACTTTTCATTTTTTATAGAATTACACTGTAATGAGTGTATTCCGTGTGTAAAATACTGTGATATTTAAAAACCATCTCTAGCTGTATTTCTAAAGAAAGATGGGTCAAGGGTAGATAAAGTCTTTTCAACACATTTCCTCACATCCTGCTGCTGCCTCTCTGGTGTTTGTTGGCATCAGGCTTTGGGAATATTGATTTGGAAAAGAAGTATGATAAATTCTTTAGGAAAATGTTTTATTGACTGTTCATTTGAGACCCTTCATATGCATGGATTTCAAACCTTTTTTTTCGGACAAAATAAGCTTATTTTGAAATTCCATTCTTCCACAACCTTTTTGAAGTACACTTGTATGTGCAAAAAAAAAAAAAAAAAGTTTGATTCCACAGCTCTCCAAGGTGATCTCTTAATCATGTCTATCTTTGCATTATTTATACGAATACAAAATTTTTCAGTAAATTACATTTAATCATATTTTATTAGCCAAAAAGCTCTAATAAGTAGTTCTCCTGCACTTATGCTGAGAGTTCATTTTTGGATGATGGCCCTTTGTCTTTCAGGATCTGAAACATCAAATGGATTTATCCATCCACATGACCATCTAGTATTCCATATTTGTGCCAGCTGTGAGTGACAACCCTAGATAAGTGTCTGTCTATAGCGTGTTGTAGACAATTTCAGCGCCCAAAGACTGCTTGCCGGGGCTTGTGGAGGGAGAAATGAATTCTGGGAAGGAGAATCCAGGGCAGCTTCCTGGGGGAAGTGGCGTTTGAGGTTAACCTTGTATTTGTGATTGTTGTCGCATCAAGTTTATAGGTTGAGGGACTAGGAAGGGCGTTCTCACAGCCCTGTGTTTTTCTGCCTAGTAACACGATCTGTCTCATTCATTCATGTTTCCTTACTCGATGCACACTAAAGTTTTATAGTTTAGCGCATATACCTTGGGCATTTATTTTTAATGTATTCCCAGATAGCTGGTATTTTTGATGGCAATTGTGAGTGGAATCATTTCCCTTGTATATTTTGCCTGCTTAATGTGGGTACATAGAAAAGCTGTTGATTTTTATGCGGTTGTTTTGTTAGTGGATAACTTGTGTTACCTGCTTAATTCCAGTGGTTTCTTGTGGTTCTTAGGTGGGAGAAATACCATATGCAAATAATATCCATCTGCCTCTTTTGCAAAATTGTCTCATTTTCCCCTTATATTATGCATCAACTAGGCCTTCTAGAACAATTTGAATAATAGCAGGGATAACAAGTATTGTTGTATTGTCTTATTTCTTACTTTAATGGGACAGATGCTATGGTTTGTAATCAAGTGTGATGTTTTGTTTTGGTGTCAGAAATCCATTCTTTTTCACTGAGTGAGCACCCTTCCGGGTTGCTCATGGAGTCCTTGGGAACATTTTATCAAGATGGAGGCGAGCGGTGTGACAGGGAGTGTTGTGTCCTTTTCTGTTTCCGAATTTTTCTTTCGAGGTAGAGTTTGAATCGCTCCCCTCTCCCACCCCCACTGTAAAGCCAGTTCGTAATAAAAGGGGGGGGGGGGACCGATGACTTTTTAACAAATGCCTTGTCATTACGTAGCCAGATGGCCATATGGTTGCCTTCCTTTGATCTGCTGATGTGATGAATTATATTAATAGAATTTCGAATATTAAACTGTCCTGGAAGGAACCCATTTTGTTCATGGTGGTTTAGTCTTTCCATGTATCACGGGTCCATTTTGCAGGGTTTGTGTTCTGTGTGTGTTCATTAGTGAGAGTGCCCTGGGGTTCTGCTCTGAGTGTGCTCTCTGTCACTCTTCAATGAGGATTGTGCTAGGCGGGTGGCTTAGACGTTGGAAAGCTCGATTTTATTTTCGGCGATGTGGAACGTGGAAGCATCAGACATTTGAAATTGTGGACTAGCTGGTGGTGGCTGCTGAGATAGCTGTGTTGAGCAGGATTCTGAGGCCTCGTCACGTGTAAATTGTGTAGTGCCTTGTCCAGCGAAGGACATGAGAGTTGAAGGGTGTATGCCGGATGTTTACCTGTAGTCCCTGCCTGGGACGATTTACAATGCACAGGAATGATCTCTGTTGAAAGTCTAAAATAACTCGCGGCTAAAACTCTCTGTCTTGTTGGGTTTTTGGAGATAAATATTTTCCAGTTTAATCCTTCCATAATTTTTTTTTTTGCTTTTGCTCTTCACAAGACATTTTTGCTCATTTTATAGTCTCTTAGAAATTTATTCATTTCATGAAGAAGTTGAGCCTAGTTGCATAGAACATAATATGATGTTTTTTTAAATTAAATTAATTAATTAATTTTTTTGACAGGCAGAGTTAGACAGTGAGAGAGAGAGACAGAGAGAAAGGTCTTCCTTCCGTTGGTTCACCCTCCAATGGCCACTACGGCCGGTGTGCTGCGCCGATCGAAAGCCAGGGGCCAGGTGCTTCTCCTGGTCTGCCATGCGGGTGCAGGGCCCAAGCACTTGGGCCACAGCAGAGAGCTGGACTGGAAGAGGAGCAACCGGGACAGAACCAGCGCCCCGACTGGGACTAGAACCCGGGGTGCTGGCACTACAGGTGGAGGATTAGCCTAGTGAGCCGCGGCGCCGGCCATGTTGTTTTATAAAATGTGATCTGTATGATTTTCTTTCCTAATTTGATTTTTAATAGTCTTTTTTTTTCTTTATTTCTAGGCTAAATGACTAGTATCTAGTACTGTTTTATTGTTTTTTCATACTCTTCCTAAATTTTAAGTTATTTATTAATTCTAATGATAGATAACATTTCTGAACTTTACTTTTATATTAGATAAATCTACCCTTTTTTTCATTTTTAATTGAATGCATAGTTACTTATTATTTTTTCTGTTAAATAACAAGAGAGCTTGATCAATGAATTTTCCTCTGCACACCTGTTTGGTCACACCCACAGACCTTACTGTGCAGTATTATTGATCCTCTGAACATTCCACAGTTTTAGTTTTGATATTCTCCTTAGCTTAAACATTATTTAAAAGTATAATGTACATTCCTATTTAAATACTTTTTTATATCAGTGTTCATTTTTGTTCAGTTTTATTTTTAGAAACTTCAGTAATAGTTTTGCTTTTTATAATTTATTGAAATTTTTTATTCCTTTTTAAATGTTAATTTGTGTAAATGTTTCATTTGCTTGCAAAATAAGTAATTTCTGTTTTTAAGGTTTATTGTTCCTTTGTACACATATACCTCGTTTTAGATGTCATTAACTTTATTAATTATGTTTTTCAGGTTCTCTATAGGGACCTGATTGTGTTATTATGTTTTCCTCCCTATAATTTCAAGAAATTGAGTTTGTTCTGTTACTGTCATTCAATTCTACAATATTTCTTTTGATTTTTTACCTTTTGCCTTAAATATTTTACATGCTATATTTCATTGCCAGGTTACTTAATAGAAATGTACTTGCCTGATAACATTTTATTACAGGTTGTACCCTTAATCTGTAAAAATAGGCCCTTGGCCTATTCTGTTTCTGCTTTCCATTGTGGCTTTTCTGATTTTTATAATTCATTTCCTGTTTTCAACTTTAATTTTTTTTTGAGAGTAGATGTTTTTTTAATTGACACATAAAAACTGTCCATGTTTGTGGGGTAACTTTCATCTTTAGTTCTAAGGAGTTTTAAGTACTTCTTGCTTTGTGTTGTTGGAATTAACCAGTTATAGTTTTACATACTTGTTTTACTTTTTCTTTCTATACCCTTTAAAAAAGAACTATATTTATTTTGGATAACATTTAGTTTTTTTTTAAGTTTGATTTACTTATTTGAAAGACAGTGACAGAGAAAGAGAGACAGAGAGATCTCCCATTTGCTGGTCTACTCTGGAGATGCTGACAGTAGCCAGGGCTGGGCCAGACTGAAGCCAGGAGCCAGGAATTCATCCAGGTGGCAGGAACGCAAGCACTTGGGCCTTCATCAGCTGCCTGTCAGGTGCATCAGCAGGAAGCTGGATCTGAAGCTGAGTAGCCAGGACTTGAACCTGCACTCCAGTGTGGGATGTTGGCATCCGAACCCACTGCCCTGCAGCACCTGCCACGGGACAACATGTATTGTTTCTTAAATATATATTTAAAAGCTCAGAGTTTGAGAGTCTGTGTTTTTTTTTTAATATGGAACTTACCTTGTTTATATTTATTCTAACATTTTTAAAATTAATTACAGTTTTCTCCCTAGGTATTTGTATAACTAAGAAGATGTTTTTGACTCCTTCTCATGTGAATGGCACCTTGGATGAGTACAACACTTTGGGGTTGTCATTTTCATCCCTTGCTGCTCTGTAGTCTTGTGGTGTTGGTATCGTGGGAGGTAACTCAGAGGCCACGTGAGATTTTAACTTTTGTAAACCACCTGTGCCCACTTTCCCGAATGTCCGTGTTACTGTTTTTTCACCTTTAAAATGGAAAGGTTATTTCAGGCTCTCTCTGTGTGCTGCTGTCTTTTCAATAGTTTGTGAGGTGCCTGGAATGCACCTCCAGTGGGCAGGGGTAGCTCTTAGTAAGAGGGACATTGTCGTTCCACCTGCTCGGCCGGACTCGCCTCTTTTCCGAGTGGCAGTATCCACGTGCATAAATACATGTAAATCCTTATAACCCTACTGCTGCTTTCCACAGTTACTTCCCCTTTCGATTACTTTCATCTCTTATTTCTGCCCTATGTATTTTGTAAGCGTGTCGCAGGCTTCTCCTTTGCATTGCTTGTTTGCTTTTCTGCACTAATAGCTCTGTTATTTACCGTTGCTGACCCTGGTTTGAATTCTGCCACGGCGTTCGTTGATTCATTGCACGCTTCGTACTCCTTGAGCTCCCCTTCCTACTTCACTCTCTTCTCGCCGTTAATTTTATTGAGCGTGCAGAGGAAGAGTGTGTCTAAAATTTATTTCAGTTCCTCTAGAAAAACTGCGCTCGCGTGTTCCTTCTCTGGATCTCGAGTAGAATTCGTTTTGTCCTCCTTCTTTAAACCGCACTCTGCTGCCTTTGCTCCCTGTGTGTGCTTGGTCTGCGTTATGTCCTCGAGAGGGGCTAGCTGGCGACTTTCTGGAAGTGTCTCGCGGGGCCAGCAGTGAGGTGGTCCCCACCTGACACCTGCCAGAAGGGAGATTCTGCAGAAGGTGGCTCGTGCGTGACTCCTGGATTTTAAAATCTCTCTCTCTTTTTTTTTTTTTTCCAGCTTTTAATTTTGGTCCAATGCCTGTGATGACGTTTACTGCCGTAACCCTTCTCCAGTGTGACGCGCGTTCTTGGTGTTGGGCTCCCAGCCTCCAGAGCTCTCTGCATCTTGCAGAACAAACTCTGTACCCATGGGGCAACTTTCCAGGGCCCGCACCTGCCAGCCCCTGGCGGCCACCACTCTGCTCCCACGTCTCCCCGGCATTGATTGCCCGCAGTACCTCGTGCAGGTGGAGCCATGCAGCGTTTGACTTTTTGTGGCTCCTGTGACCGCACCCCTTAGGCGTCAGCCATGCCTAGCCCAGTCCCCTCATTTCCGGAGGCTGGTCGGCACGCCCTTGTACGGATGTGCCACACTGGCTTAGCTCTCTGTCGTCGATGGACACCGCACTTGCCTCTCCCTTTCTGCTGTCGTAAAGCAGTCTCTCTGAACCCAGGGTGGCTCTCCCTTCAGCACCCTGCTTTCAGTTCTTTGGGGCGTATACCTAGGAATGCAGTCGGGGCTGCTGGGCTCATGACGTGTTGACAAATGGTCGTTTTTAAATGCATGCATGGTAGTAACCTCATCATTACTTTGGGCAGGCTCCCAGGTGAGACACAGGGAGGCAGAGTGACTTCTCTGGGGCCAGAACCCAGGCTCCTGTCCCTGGCACCATCCTCTTGCCTCTGTTCACAGGGGCAGCTTTGTCTCCAGGTTCCCCTTTCCTTGAAGCTCCTGGTCTTTCTTTCCTCCCCACTCTCTGCCATCCTTCTGGCAGGCCTTCGGTTTTTTCATGTCTTTCGGCCTCAGTTTCTTCATCTTTAAAATGGGCGTCTCCTCTCCTGCGCCCCCATCCGGGCAGCTGTTGCTCCAGCCCTTCCCTCTCCGAGCTTGGCCGGTGCTGCCTTCCCAGACGCTCGCCGGGAACGGTTCTTACAGCTGAGCTAGCATCTGCTTCCCCATCTGGTCCCAACTTTTTTCTTAATTACCCACTGAATTGGCTCTAACAGAACGCTGACAACTTGAATGAGACATTAGCTGATACATCAGTGCCCGTGCCAGGGCCTCACGGGCTTTTCTGGGACACGGCGAGCCAGGACCCAGTGAAACCCCGGATTCCCTGGCCCGGGTCCTTGTTTTAGCTGCATGGTTGTTGCCAGCCAGGGAGCGGCATCATCACAGGGTCCTGTGAGCTCACAGACCTGGAAGCAGGCTTTGTCCTCGGTCCTGCCTCTCTCTCGGGTCCTCACCCTCCGTGTCTTGGGTTCCAAGTCACTGGACTCAGACCGAGTCCGTCCCGTTTTATTTCTTCTCCATGTTCCTAACTGGTCTGGAAGCTGTGGGAGTGAGGGTGCCATAGAGGGAGGGAGGGACACGGGCCTGGATGGCGCTGGCCTCTTGGTGCCTCCTGAATGCCCGGTTGGCACCCATGTAAAGGGGCCTGATGCCGGCTAATGCAGGCTCTCCTGACCCCTGTGACTCCTGCAGAAGGCCGGGAGCTCTGTTTTCTCGCCATCGGCAGGCTAAGTAGAGCCAGCCGGCCTGCAGCCACAGCTTCTGCTGCAGCTTCTTCCTGTGTGACCCCGGGGGAGTTGCTGGAGCTCTCTGTGCCTCAGTTTCCTCTCTGTAAATGAGGGGGCTGGCAAACCCTGTTAGAGAGATAGTCATGAAGATTAGCTGTTACAGAGGACACATAAAGGACCAGCACGTGGTGAAAACTTGGATGTTACCATATTGGGGGGGCCCTTTTTAGCTTACGCGCAGCCGATTAAGCCAATTTCGGGTTTAGGGTTTAGGGTTCATGGCCACATTTGGTTCATGTGTTGTCCTTTCTTGCCTTATTTAGGTTTGTTTTTTTTTTTTTTTTTTTTTTTTGGACAGGCAGAGTGGACAGTGAGAGAGAGAGAGACAGAGACAGAGAGAAAGGTGTTCCTTTTCCATTGGTTTACCCCCCAATGGCCACTGCGGCTGGCACACCACGCTGATCTGAAGCCAGGAACCAGGTGCTTCTCCTGGTCTCCCATGCGGGTGCAGGGCCCAAGCACTTGGGCCATCCTCCACTGCACTCCCAGGCCACAGCAGAGAGCTGGACGTCTTACTTAGTTTTGAGCCTCATTTTCTCTGCCTGCTCTGCCCCTTCCCCCTATCGCCAAGCCCTTCATGCCAGAGCCTTTCCCATGCATCTTCTGGTTTATTCGTGTTCTTAGAAGCATGTACTGTGGGGGTAGTGTTTAGATCTTCTTGTTTCTGTCATTCGAGATCATACACGTGACCACCTGCTGGGTGAAGCCGCCACCACATTTCAGCCACTCACAGCCATATTTCACCTGTCTGCCTCTGAGCATTTTCATCCATGCCTGGCATTCCAGGATCAGGATCTACAAATTTGTCATTGGATTTTTGGATTGGGCTGCTCAACTGATGAAGTAGAAATAGATAAAACATAATAAAAAAATAAAAACTCTAAAGTCTGAATTACTTTTGGCCCCAAGCATTCTGGGTAAAGAGTATACCACCTGTCCCATAGCTTATGGAGGCCGTCCCCTTCTGATGGGTATTGTGGGGGTTCCTGTTTTTCTGACTGCTGTGAGCAGAGAACCAACGGTTCTTGTTTATGTTGATCCACATTGTTTATGTTGATCTTGCCTTCAGAGTTCAGTTCTAGGCCCACCCTTGTTCCCTCTCGGTCCTTTGGAGACGTTGCTCCACTGTCTTTTGGCTTCATCGCCTGTGACGAGAAGTTGGTCGTAATTCGTATCTCTGTGTGTCTGTAATGACTTTAACATTTTTTTCTGACTGCCTTTAAGATTTTGTCTTCATCTCTCATTGTAAGCAACTTGACGATGACGGGCCTGAGGTAGTTTTGTGTTTGTTTACTTGGGATTCATTGAGCTTCTGGATTCTCTGGGTTCATACTTGGTACCAAATTGAAAAACTTGTGGCTGTTATTTCTTCAAATGCTTGTACCATCCCCTTCTGTTTTCAAGGACTCCAGCTGCATGGCCATTAGGCCTTTGAATCTATTCTGCAGGGGGCTAGTGCTGTGGCGCAGTGGGTTAACGCCCTGGCCTGAAGTGCCGGCATCCCATATGGGCGCCGGTTCGAGTCCTGGCTGCTCCATTTCCAACCCAGCTCTCTGCTATGGCCTGGGAATGCAGTAGAAGATGGCTCAAGTCTTTGGGCCCCTGCACCCACGTGGGAGTCCCGGAAGAAGCTCCTGGCTCCTGGCTTTGGATCAGCGCAGCTCTGGCTGTTGTGGCCAATTGGGGAGACCTCTCCCTCTCTTCTCTCTCTGTGTAACTCTGACTTTCAAATAAAATAAATAAATCTTAAAAAAAAAAGAATCTGTTCTGCAGCTCATGGGTGGTATGTTTAGTGTTTCCATTTTTTGTTTCTGTGTCTCATTGTTTATTGATAGCTCCTGTTGCTGTGTCTTCAAGTTCATCAATCTTTTCTTCATTAGACTCTAATGTGTTCTTAACACTACCTGGTGTACTTTTTTTATACCAGGCATAATATATTTTAATGTCTAGAAGTTTGATTGGGGTCTTTTTTAAAAAAAAAAAAAAGATTTATTTATTTGAAAGACAGAGTTGCAGAGACACAATGGCAGAGAGAGAGAGAGAGAGATCGGTCAGTCTTCCATCTACTAGTTTACTTCCCAAATGGCCACAACAGCTGGAGCTGGACCAATCCAAAGCCAGGAACCAGGAGCTTCTTTCAGGTCTCCCATGTGGGCATAGGGGCCCAAGGACTTGGGCCATCTTCTACTGCTTTCCCAGGCCATAGCGTAGCACAGAGCTGGATTGGGGAGCAGCTGGGTCTTGAACAGGCACCCATATGGGATGCTGGCGCTGCAGGCGGCAGCTTTACCTGTACACCACAGTGCCAGCCCCTGAGTCTCTTTTATAATTTCTGTTGCTCTATAACTCTTTCTTTTGTCTTCGTGAGCACATGGAGGGTATCTGTGAGAGCCGAAAGTTTATCCTGGATGTTACTTTTGGATCTCCTCCTAGTCATTGGTTTTGCTGTGTTTCATTCATAGCGGTTTTTGATTGACAGACATTATGAATTTTATTTTGTTTACCATTGGGTGTTTTGGTGTTTCTTTCAGTATTTTGGTGCTTTGTTCTGTTCTTGGTGTTGGAGTTGAGTTCTTGGTTTGTTTCCTGTGGTGGATTTCCACAAACTCAGATGTGACATGATTGTCGCTGGATGAAAACCACAGTGTTGGCAGGGCTTTGGGAAGCCCTCGCAGAGAATCTGATTCCCCTCCCAGCTGCCTGCACTCCTTGGCCAGTGGCTCCATCCCCTCGTCCTCGCAGCCACCAGTATTGGACAGAGAGCCGCTCATGCTGCCCGCCCCGTCTTCTGCCTCCGACTTCCGCCTTGAGGGACCCATACACAGTGCCCACCTGGACGGCCTGGGCTGAGCCTTCCATCTCAAGGTCATGTGATGGGCAGGCTTAGGCGCCTCTGCACTTGTCCTGACACAGTCCCGGTTTGGGGATTAGGACTTGAGCGGACATATCCTGCCCATCACAGGGGTGCCATCCCTTGGAGACAGTTTGATCTTTGGAAGGCTTGCACAGAGCGGGGTCTGTAATCTGCAGGGCTCATTGGAGTGCTGTCCGCAGTGCTGTTTCCAACCCACAACCCCTGATACACTTGTTTTGTGACCCATGACAGCAAAGGTGTCGACCCTTGGCCCTGTGGTTGACGCGCTACCTTGCTGAGTCCCCAGCCCATTACCCCGAACGTTGTGAAGTTCCTCCCCTTGGGCTGTTGGGAATGTGGGCTGTGCTTGGTCCCGTGGGAGGCTCCTTTCCCTTGGCTCTCTGTAGTCTCACGTGTTTTCGTTCTGCACCCGTGGGACTCGTGCTTAGCCGAAGCAGGGCGGAACCAGAACTCGCGCCTGTGCAGTGCTCTCGTCTGGGAGTCCCTGCCCTGCACACCCTACCTTCCTCACCCTCCCCGAGTTCCTAACTCCGGGAGGCCCCTGGGCCCTGCGGCAGGAGGTGCTGCAGGCCGGGAGCAGGTGTGCTTTCTTTGCTTTTCCTCTCTCAGGTGTTGCTGCCCCACGTTACCTGTTGCCCAGGTAACGCATTGTTTCAGAGCCTCGTGCAGGTGCAGTGTCAATTGTTTCAGGCGAGTGGTCAATCCAGCCCTCTTGCTGCTGTGACTAGACGTTCCCGGTGTGGCTTACGTCAGGATTACTTTGCACTTATGAGGGTATTTTGGGGTCTTGACGTCACTGGAAGAGGCCTGTGGGATCGCAGACTGCGTGTTAACTGCCTTACTAAATTGGTCCCCGTGAAGGCTTTGGAGGGTCTTATTCGCATAGCGGGGGCCATGGGGGCAGGGGGTGGACACGGAGCTGCCGGGAGCTCTCCGAGTGCTGCGAACAAGCCAGCGGTTCTGGCTGTAGAGAAGGGGTCCCTGAGGGCTGCATTGCTGTGCCAAGCCCTCCTCGGGGCTGTGCGGCCGGTACAGCCTCCATGGTCCTGAAGGGCGGCTGTGTTTCGAGGGTTGCGTGCTTAGCAGATGGACTGCTGTTTTCTTTGCTGACGTCTGCTGAGAGCCTACAAATCCCGGAGAGCGTCCTGGGCTCCGCGTAGTCGTGAGCTAATTCGTTCCTCAACTGTAGCCCCAAGGGAGAGGCGACGGGGCTTGGCCAAGGGCACACAGCTACTTCCCCGCAAAGTGATGATTCTTTCTGCCTCAAAGCGAGCCTGTCAGCTCGTGCAGCAGAACACCCAGTGTCGTCAGAACCCCCTAGGTCGTGAGTGACAGACGCTCCCCTCTGCCAGAAAGGACCGGTATTGGCTCACCTGCTACAAAGTCCAGGACGAGCTAGCTGTGGGCATGGCTGGCCTGCACGCACAGAGGATGCCAGCGGGAGGCTGTTGCTGTCGGTCTCCCGGCCCTTGTTGCCTGTGTTGACTTTACTCTGCAGTCCCGCCCTCCTGCAGCGCTGGCCGGAAATTGCTGTAGCAGCGTCAGGTGCCTTTCTCGCTCCAGTGGAGTCGTCTTAACGCAAAGAGTGCGCTCCCTCCCCCGGGCTTTCAGCAGGTCCCAGGGAAGGCTCTCATTGGCCTGGCTTGGGTCAGGGCTCATCCGTAAGCCAATCACAGTGCCAGGATGGTATGTAGTTCTGATTGGACAGCCGGGTGCTTCCTGCAAGGCTGAGAAGGTTCTGTCTTGGGAGAAGGGATGCTGAGTAGGCAGACACAGCCCAGCGTCCACTGCACTGCTCTGGCCCTGGGAGCAGGGCTGGCCGCTCCTCGATGCTTTATGGTTTCTGGTGCTCACAGGGCTGCTGGAGAGCTGCCTCTGTCTTGTGGCCTTAGTTTGTTGGTGGCATTCTGCCCCCTTGGGTTCTGGTGTTGGCGGTTCTCCCTCCCCACCCTGGGCAGGTGAGGTGTCCCGGCTGTGTCGGCATTGAGCAGATCAGGGTGATGTCCCGGGCTGGAGCCCGAGCCCTTCAGCTCCAGGGTGGGGGTGAGCTGCTAAGGAGTCATGTGGCGGGCGGGGAGGGTGTTGTGTGTCGACAGAGAAGCCCGCTGTGCCTGGAAGGCACTGGAGCAACAGGAGGTGGAGCCCGTGGCCCGTCGCGGGCACCAGGAGACCAGGGTCCGGGCCGTCTCATCCTTGGTGGGTGAGCACATTTCAGCACCTGCTCCAGGGCCTCCTGTGGGGGAGCCCCTTCTTCCAGGAGCAGCCTCCTCCATCTCCAGGCCTGGTGCTCCGGGTCTCGGGAAGTGCTGTGGAGAGGCAGTGTGTGTCACGCCCCCACGCCGTGCTTCCTCACGCCCACGGCTGATTGCTGTCCTCAAGTCGACTGGGGTGTCCTGTCGAGGACCCCCTTCTTCTGATGGGACTGCGTGGGCAGTCTATCCAGCTTCAAGGCTCCCCCTCTTGGCTGTTGCAGCCACTCCTTTGAGACTAAGGGAGGGGGTCGCTGTTTGGGGGAGCAGGTCCCAAGTGTGGGGGTCCCTGTCTGGAGAGGTTCACATTATTCTTTTCCATCCAGAACTTTTCTACGGAAATGCATTGGAACTGGGATAAGGCACAGGGTGCCCACATTTGTTACTGGGAAGCACCAGTACCTGAAGCCAGGACACATCAGGCCCGGCCACTGGAGCTGGGAGTCCAGACCGTGAAAGCCGTCCTGTGTCTCCAGCCCTGGGCTTGGGAAAGCTCCGGGGCTTACGGGGCACCACATCTCGCCTGTTCCTGAGCTAGGGCCTAACACTCCAGAGGGGAACACTTTTACCCACCGTGAGATTTTGAAAACCTTTTTTATCCAGAACCCTTTTGTCAATGACATCTTAACCCAGTAGATGTAGATAAAAGGGATTTTTTTTTTAAACTGTGGGACCTAGGTACTTTTCCTAGGCTCTTTAATATATATATATATATATATATATATATATATATATATATATATTGTGACCGCATTTGTGTAAAGCTGAAAATGCAAATATTATACTGTTAAACATTCTCTTTGACCTGGATGTTCAGTTCCCTGGTTTTTCAGAAGAAATGACGCACGTGGGCCCCTGCCTGTGGGGAAGTTGGCTCTCTGGGTCCCTATCGCATGGTGGATGGAACGGGAGCTGATTGAAGACTTCCTGAGCGACTCCTCACTGGCACTTTGGCAGGCAGTGCTTCCGCTTCACTGGAGAGTGGCAATCATGGACTCCTAGGGTAGTCAAAGTCACAGAGGTCGCTCGCACCCCTGTGCCCACACTGAGTTGTTCTGTAGTAAGATGCTTCGGCATCTTTCCTGCAAGCTGCTCCCCTCTCTCCAGCCTCTGCTTGACCTCTTCTGGGGACAGAGAGCTGATGGCTCCGGTTTGGTGCCCTTGTCTGGTCCCATTCTCTCAGATGTCTTGGTACTCAGCAAGTCCTTGGGTCCCTTACCGTGTGGTCCATTTTCAGTTGCAATAACAGAATTCCTGAGACTTGGTCATATATAAAGGAAAGGGTCCCGTGGGCACCTGGGAGAGAGACAAAGCCAGAGGGGTGGCCTTGCTTTCTTTTCTATTTTTTTTTTAAGATTTTATTTATTTATTTGAAGGTCAGAGCTACACACAGAGAGAAGGCAGAGAGAAAGAGAGAGGTCTTTCATCCTCTGGTTCACTCCCCGATTGGCCACAACAGCTGGAGCTATGCTGATCCAAAGCCAGGAGCCAGGAGCCTTCCCCAGGTCTCCCACATGGGTGCTGGGGCCCAAGGACCTGGGCCATCCTCCACTGCCTTCCCAGGCCATAGCAGAGAGCTGGATTGGAAGTGGAGCAGCCGGGACTCAAACCGGCGCCCATATGGAATGCCGGCATTGCAGGTGGCAGCCCCACCCGCTACGCCACAGCGCGGGGGCCGGGGGGGGGGGGGCTGCTTTTGGGAGAACGAATCCACTCCCTCGAGAAAGGCATAATCACCTCTCAAAGGCCTCACCTCCCAGCAGCACCAGGATGGCTGGCACATTTCAACCTGAATTCTGGGGGACAAACCATCTTCAAACCACAGCAGACCCCCAAGCCAGTGAATCCAGTGATGTCCTCGCACTGCCGAGCTGGGCTGGGGCAGTCGGGCGTCTGGGGCTGCCCCGCGGCTGCTGAGTGACCTGAGGCTCCGTTCTGCAGGAGCCTCGTGTGGGAAAGGAGTGGGTAGGAGCTGGTGGTCCTCTCGGCCCTCTCAGTTGTGTGATGGCTTACGGGAGAGCAAGGCGACAGATGGTGCCTGCAGCCCACATCACGTCGTTCTGGGTCTCAGAGGGCTTGTTGGTTCTTGCTTGGAGGTCAGAGGCCCTGTGCATCCCTGCCCACCCTGGGTCTGAGTGGAGCCCTGTTGCTGGGGCTACAACAACAGGTGGAGAGGAAGGGGAAAGACCAGGGGCTCAAGATGATGGCGGCTGCGTGTCTTGTCCCCTACAGGGCTGCCGATCAACTTCCCCTGAGGTCTATTTGGGAACACTGGGCCCACCCAGGGCCCGTAGGCCACCGCCCAGGGCCCGTAGGCCACCGCCCAGGGCCCTCCGGTGCCACCTGCTTGCCCATCGTGTTGGGAGGGGGATGTGGAGGTGGCCCATGTTGAAGGTCCCCTGCCTTGGAGCCTGGGCTTGCGGAGGGGAGGACAGTGGCTCAGCAGAGTGGAGGCGGCCTGCTTCCCCTCCCCTGCCCCTGCCTCTGCTGGCCCCGCTGCTTGCATAAGGGCTGATCCTATCCCGTGCCCTGAACCCTGGCACTCGTTCCTGAGTTCATTTTCATCACCTCCCCCTCCCCGTGCTGTTCTAATGGCTGTTCTGGGTACACCTGTGATTTCCACTGCCACGCTCTGTCACGTTGTCCTTCCTGCCAGGGTAGTTGGTGTGATGGCTTCCCACGGAGAGGGGGTGCAGCGTGAGCCCCATCTTGGCCTCTCAGTGAGGAAGCCTCCTGGCCAGCTAGCTTCTAATCCCAGGTCCAGTGTGTTTGTTCACCTGGCTCACCTGGCTCCTGCTCTCTGCTTCCTGGTGATGAATTCCTGCCAAGGCCGCTCTTCCCAGGAGCCCGCTGGGCTGGAGCTGCAGCCCCAGTGGCCGTTTCAGGGCCTTCGAAGTTCCTGGAAACAGTGACTTATTACCAAGGCGATAATGAACGCGGCTGTGGCAGCCAGGTGTGTGCAGGTGTGTGTGTGTGACGGATGCCCTCATAGGCACGGCATGGATTCTCCCTTTGTTCGGGTCTGGCTCCCAAGGGTTTGCTCTCTCACCATTACTGTTTATTTTGATAATCCATCCAGTCAGGAGGGGACTTCAGAAAGTTTTCTGAGGGCCGGTGCCGTGGCTCACTTGGTTAATCCTCCGCCTGCGGTGCCGGCATCCCATGTGGACGCCGAGTTCTAGTCTCGGCTGCTCCTCTTCCAGTCCAGCTCTCTGCTGTGGCCCAGGAGGGCAGTGGAGGGTGGCCCCCCTGCACCCGCATGGGAGACCAGGAGGAAGCACCTGGCTCCTGGCTTCAGATCAGCACAGCACGCCGGCTGAAGCAGCCATTTGGGGGGGTGAACCAACACAGGGAAGACCTTTCTCTCTCTCTCTCTGTCTATAATTCTACCTGTCAAATAAAAAAAAAAGTTTTCTGAACATGAACATGGAATTCAAACATGAGTTTATTGCAGTGCAGAAATTTTGTAATCCATGCGTATGCTACATCTCCAAAAAGCTAAGGGACATAGGTGTTACTTGAAAAACTATGCATGGATTTTGAAATCGTTTTGTAACAAAGTAAACTTTTTTTTTTTTTTTTGCATTTTTTTCCATAAACTTGTTGAAGTGCCCTCATGGGGACAGCTGAAAAGCCAGGTTTGTTGAGTGGTTTGTGCACCTGTCGCAGGTTGAGTCCTGTCCCGGCGACAGGGAGGGAAGGAGCCCCGGGCTGAGTGTGTTCCACCCGAGTTCACGCACGACTATCAGCTTTCCGAGCCGCGCCAGCACAGAATCTTCTGTTTTGTGTGAAGCACAATGAAACCACGTGCTTTTCGTCATTCGAGGAAGTAGCAAGTGCTCTTATGGAAAAAGTTGGAACACACAGAAAAGGAGGAGCAAGAAAGGAAATCACGGACAGATCTCTGCCCAGGAGCTAACGTTTTCCTTCCAATCAGTGGTTTTTTTCTTTTTCTTTTCTTTTTTTTTTTTTTTATCAGTAGGAATGAGGGACATAGTTCTTTGCTAATTTAAAGAAAAAAATAAACAAAACCCAATATTGTGAGATTGTTCGTGTAAACCCTGCCGTTCTGAGTGCAGATGTTCAGAGAGGTGGCTGCACCCTCGTTTGCCCGGCAGTGCCCTGTTTGGAGGCCACTGTGCCATTTCCACTCTTACCGCTTAGAAATAAAGCAGTGGGGCGTATCGTGGGAGTGGACTGGTTTTCATGGATCGGACATTTTCTCGGGCTTTTAATCCAGAGGAACCTTTGTGGTCCCCCAGACCACTTGTCCAACTTCAGTTTGTCCTGGAACCTCCTGGAGGGCTCGTGCCAACACCCCAGAGATGCTGGGACCCTGAGTGTGAGTGTGTATGGGGGGGCCTGGGAGTCTGCATTCCTGCAGCCCCTTCTTGGGGGACAGTGAGACTATGGAGGTGGGAGCGTGGGTGGGCATGGCCCTCGTCCAGGCCAGAAGCGGCTCCCACGCTGGGCACTAGCTCCCCGCCTCTGCTGCCCTCTCACCTGGGGGACCTGCAGGGGATGTTGACATCTCCTCCATCTGAGCGGCACCCGATGGGGCTCAGCTCCTCAGGCCTGGCAGACCTGTGGTTAGCACCACGATGCCCGTGGGGCCAGCGGGAAGGGCCGGAGACTTCGAGGATTGTCTGAAGTGACAGTGAGTGACAGCCTTTTTAGGATGCAAGGGGTTAAACAGGCGGCTGGCACAGCCTCCCCGGAGCCAAAGGGGGAACCCAGGAGTAAGTCATGACTGCCTAATTAATTCAATTAAACTACTTTAGCAGCTCTGCTGGTGTCAGTAAATTGTTAAAGTCTATTAAAAAATCAGTGGAACGTGATGAGGGTTTGGGGACGCCTTGTATTCCTCCCCCAGAGTGGGAGGCACTAAAAGAGGGATGGACCAGTGGCGGTAGCCCTCTGGTCCTGACCGCTGTGTGTTCCGAGACAGACCGTACCCACCTTGGGCCTCAGTTTCCCTGTGTGAGCAGTTCAGTGATAGATTGGCACTTGAATGCCCCTTCAGCAACTCTTATTAGCATTGGATAAACTGTCTCATAGCAAGATGATGTCTGAGTTTCCTAAAATGGGATCTCTTTTCTTTTTAAGATTTATTTATTGGGGGGCTGGCGTTGTGGCACAGTGGGTTAAGCCACTGCCTGCACTGGCTTCCCATTTGGGTACAAGTTCAAGTCCTGGCTGCTCCACTTCCAGATTAGCTCCCCACTAATGGCCTGGGAGAGCAGCAAAATGTGGCTCAAGTGCTTGGGCCCCTGCACTCATATGGGAGACCCAGATGAAGCTCCTGGCTTCAACCTGGCCCAGCCCTGGCCATTACAGCCACTTGGGGAGTGAACCAGCAGATGGAAGATCTTTCTCTCTCTCTCTGTCACTCTATCTTTCAAATAATAAATAAATCTAATTATTTGAAAGGCAGAGTGACTGGTAGACAGGGAGAGAGAGCGAGGCAGAGAAAGTGGTCTTCCACCTTCTGGTTCACTCCTCCAGTGCCCATAACAGCTGGTCCTGGGCCCGACCAAAGCCAGGAACGAGGAGTTTCATCCAGGTCTTCCACATGGCTGCAGGGGCCCAAGCACTTGAGCCATCCTCTGCTGCTTTCCCAGGTACATCAGCAGGGAGCTGGAATGGAAGTGGAGCAGCCTGGACTCAAACCAGCTCCCATATGGGATAGTGTAGCAGGCAGTGGCTTAACCCGGTGTGCCACAATGCTGGCCCCCCAATAAATGGTTTTTTTTAAGCCAGGGTCTTTGTAAGTTCCGGGATCCTGGAGCCCTGCCAGGTTCCTGGAGCGCCTCTGATTTGTGATAACTCCGTCTGGGGGTCTGCTTGTGAGCATTTGCTGTTTTGAGGAACCTCCCCTCCCTGTGGTACAGCCCGGGGCGGAGGAGCCCACAGGTGGGGTGTGGACTACAAAAGCCCGGGTGTTTGGAGCGGCCCAGGTCGGGTTTTGTGAACTGCAGCCGACCCTGGCCAAAGACTTGCCGGGCAAACACTGCTGTAAACAAGGCCTTCAGGGGAAGCGCTCCGAGGTGTGTGAGGAATCCGTTTATTTTTAAGCCTTTTGAAAGCTCCCATTGGAATATAAACACCATGCTAATTATAAAACCGTCTTTTCTGTTCACAGCTGGAGTAAACCAGAAGGGAGGCTGGGTGGGGGGGAGGCAGGGGCCGGAGGCGGGACATCCGCAGCCCGCTGTCATCAAGGCTGTGCTGTTCTTGAACAGGTCCCGTTGCCCACTGGTTTTGCCCATCCGGACGCCGTGGTAATGGCGGTCAGTGTCCCCTGGCCACGGTCAGTGAGAGCAAGTGGGCGTGGCCTCTGCATCTGGATGCTGGAAATGAACATGTCTGCCTTTCCAAGTTTCTTTCTTTCTTTTTCTTTTTTTTTTTTTTAAAGATTTATGTATTTATTTGGGAATCTGAGTTAGGGATCTTCCATCGGCTGGTTCACTACCCAAATGGTTAGAACATCTGGGGCTGAACCAGTCCAAAGCCAGGAGTCAGGAGCTTCTTCCAGGTCTCCCTTATGGGTGCAGAGGCCCAAGCACTTGAACCGTTTTCTGCTGCTTTCCCAGGCATGTTAGCTGGGAGCTGGAATGGTAGAGAAGCAGCTGGGACTCAAGTCGGTGCCCATATGGGATGCTGGCGCTGAGGTAGAGGCTTAACCTGTTCCACTACGATGCTAGCCGCTAAGTTTCATCGATGCTACAAGAGCGCTGTTGGCTTAAAATCATTCATTTCCCCTTCATTTAACCACAGGGGAAATCTACCCTTAGTTAGGGAAATTTGCAATGCTAAAACTTCAACAACAGCCAACCTCTGTTTATTGAACACCTACTACACCCAGGCCTTGTGTAAGACGCTGGGAATCCAGGCCGAGGAAGCGTGCCGTGTGCAGCCTGCTGTGGCGCGAGTGCCTCTGAGGATGCTGTTCAGCCACCAGCGAGGTGTCCCCCGGGGCCCCTGGCCTGCCTGTCCTGTGCTGGACTCAGGCAGGGGCTTCTGAGAGTCAGGGGGAAGTGGGCTTTGCCTTGGATAGCCGCGTGGTCAGGGTCGAGGCGGGCCCCCAGAAATCAGGCTGTTGGCTCCCTGGGAACTTTGGGGATGCTGAGGTCAAAGGGAGAATGGGTGGGGACTTGAGGAGGGCAGGGGCGCCTGCCCAGGGAGGGATGCGATCTTGTAGGTAGTGAACATGGAGCCAGGCAGAGGGGAAGGAAGAGGCCATCCAGGCGCTCAGGAAGGGGTGGAAAGATTATAATTAGCTGAGGCTTTCTATGCAAATGGCGTTTCAGAATGCTTAAAAATATCTGAGGGAGGCTTAAAATAGCAGGTGGTCTGCTTGTGCACAGTATTTCGGGAGCTGGGGGATGCACAGGATGCCACTGGGGGTGTGGGGGCAGGGAGGGCGGACAGACAGACGACGGTAGGTGTCCTGGGCAGGGTCCTCTAAACTGGGTGGGGATTTTTGCTTACCACGGAAATGAACAGCACCAGGCCTCCAGCCCCACAAGGCACAGTCCTCGTCTGTTTGTGTCTTCAGTTCCCAGCCAGGCCCAGACATAGTAGATGCTTATGAAATGTTTGTGGAGTGAATGAATGAAGGCTCTTTGTGTGGATACCATTTATATTTGTGGCAGTCTTCTCAGAAGGTGTTATTAGCCCTGGTTCTGATGACTATGGGCCATCCTCTGTGTGTGTGTGTGTGTGTGCGCGCACTGTTGGGGAGAGGCGCAAGGACTCCAGAAAGCTTTCTTTTTTTTTTGCAACAGCACTGTGAAATATTGATCAATTTGATTTCATTGTATGACCCTGGGACAATTTTACTAGCAGAAAATATGACCGTGTTATATGACTGCAATAAAAAATCAGAGCCATGAGCGCAGGCCCAGAGAACGCAGCCAGCCCGTGGCGGAGGCTGGACCTGGGACTTGCTGTGTCTCTGTGCTCACGTTACTGTGCCGTTTGGTCCTCCGTGGTACCCAGGGTGAGTTCCATTGCAGACGGAGGTGGCAAGTCCCAGGAGAAAATTTTGAGAAGAAAAGCCCCCCGTGGAATTCGATTTGACCCCTCGTCAGCGGGCTGGCTGGGAGACCATCCGGGGCAGGTGACACACACGGTACTGTGGCATCTCAGCCGACAGGGGGAGTGTGACTGGGAGACACCTGCTGTTCTGGTCCCTCTCAGAAGGACAGCATCTGGCCCGGCTGGCTGGGCCTCAGTCTGTCTTTAACCCGACCCCCTACGCTCGCCGGCACCCTCATCACCTGCTGTAGACTGGGCAAGTCTGGCCCATTGCGGTCCTGGAGGGCAGACTGGCGGTCACGTTGCTGGGAGAATGAGGGGTCTCCAGCACAGGGACTCCCCAGGAGATGGTTCTAGGGGCGTTTAAACTGGAGGTACCGGCTTTCAGACTTATTCCCGCCTGAGATGCGACTCCTCCTTGCCTTTGGGTGGCTGCTGGGCAGCTTGTTGAGGGGGCACGGAGCTGTGGGAAGGGTGGAGTGGGGCCGCCAGCTCCCAAGGATGCAGCAATGGAACCGAGACTGCCTAGCTCCAGGTGACCACTTTGCTTTCACACTGGGCACAGCAACCCCAGGGCCTTTGCACTTGCACTTTATCTGCTGAGAAAGCTCTCCTCTGGTTCTTTTCTTAGCTCCATCCCTCCCTCCATGGTTTCTTCTCTAAGTATAGCTGTACCCTCCTGCCACCCCATCCCTTTGTTTTGAACTTCATTTTTCTCCATAGTATATTACCTACAACAGTATGTTTTACCTTTTAAAACAAACGTATGCTTCCTAAGAAATTAAACTTTGTAAGGCCAGGACTCCCGTTTTGATTATTATTATTATTATTTTGAAAGGACTTAAACATTTACCAAGAATTTCAGGCTTATAAAAATTCACAATCAGGCCAGCATTGTGGCACAGCAAGCTAAGTGCTAGCATCCCATATCAGAGTGTCAGTTCAAGTCCCTGCTGCTCCACTTCCTAATTAGCTCCCTGCTAATGTGTGTGGGGAAGCAGCAGAGGATGGCCCAAGGAATTATGCTCCTGCAACCCACAGATGACACCAAGGTGGAGTTCTGGGCTCCTGGCTCCAGCCTGGCCCAATCCCACCTACTCTGGCCATTTGGGGAGTGAACCACTGGATGGAAGATGCCTCTTTCTTTCTCTCTCACTGTCCCTCTCCCCTTCAAATAAGTAAGTGATTCAACTATGCCGGACACACACATTACTGGTCAGTTTCCTTATTAAAAAAAAAAAAACAACCAGAGTCGGTGCTGTGTTGTAGTAGGTTAATCCTCCACCTGCGGCAGCAGCATCCCACATGGGCTACTCTCTTCTGCTCCAGCTCCCTGCTAATGGCCTGGGAAAGTAGTTGAAGATGGCCCAAGTGCTTGCGTGCTGCACCAACATAGGAGACCCAGAAGAAGCTCCTGGCTCCTGACTTCGGGTCAGTCCAGTTCTGGCCATTGCAGCCATTTGGGGAATGAACCGGCGGATGGAAGATCTCTCTCTGTCTCTCACTCTCTCTGTGTAACTCTGCTTCTCAAATAAATAAATAAATCTTTTTAAACAAAAAACCACTAACATAATACCTAGAGTTTCCATACCCCTTCATTGAGTTCCCCCAGTGTGAACACCTTATATGCCCCACAGTATAGTGCTCAGCTTATGCTGTGGAATGAACGGTAGGACAGGACAGTGGTTGCTATGATACCAGGAAGTCACCTGAGCACCGACTCCCACTGCACCTTTGGCTGCACTGGGGACCTTGTTCCAGCCCAGGGTCCCAGGCTACGTTGTGTCCTGAGCCTGCAGCAGCCTGGGATGGATCCATGGCCTCTCCTTGAGCTCTATGCCCTTGACCCTTTGAGAGCCCCCCGCTTGGATTTTATGGAGCACCCCTCCTGGGTCTGCCAGGCGTTCAGGAGGTGCCTGAGGGTGAGCATTTCTGGCACACGTCGCCTTCTCAGGGCCAGGCGGCCAGCGTGGGGATGTGGCTCGGCCTCCTTCCTCCTGGTGTGGACTGGGGACAGTTGGTCGCAGTGGTGTCTGCCAGATCTCTCATGTGAAAAGTCCCTTTGTGGGGCCGGTGCTGTGGCGTAGCGCTGCAGTGCCGGCATCCCATATGGGTGCCGGTTCCAGTCCCAGCTGCTCCACTTCTGATCCAGCTCTCTGCTATGGCCTGGGAAAGCAGTAGAAAATGGCCTGAGTCCTTGGGCCCCTGCACCCATGTGAGAGACCCAGAAGCAGCTCCTGGCTCCTGGCTTCTGATTGGCGTAGCTCCGGCCGTTGTGGCCAATTAGGGAGTGAACCAGCAGATGGAAGACCTCTCTCTCTCTGTCTCTCTGCCTCTCCTTCTCTCTCTGTGTAACTCTGACTTTCAAATAAATAAATCATTTTTTTAAAAAAATCCCATCATTCGCCCTTTGTATGAATAGGTTCCGCCGGTGGTGTTCTGAGTCTACACAAACCCCTGCTGCTCGCCACACCTTTCAGTCCTGAGTTGAGTGGCTGTCGCAGACTTGGGCACAGCGATGCTCACGGTGGTGTCTGCCGAAAGTGGTTTCTATTTCCCCTGCCCCTCCTGCGTTTATTGGCTGGGATTCTACCGTGGGAAGAGCTCTCCTTCCTCCCTCTTGTATCCAATGGACTCACTTATTCTTTCGCATTCCAGGATGTTTGCTTTATGCATTATAATCTGTTTCTATCATCCTTTGCTCTGTTGCTAAAATTATTCCGCTCGTGGCCCACAGCAGTGCCTCTGTGCTTTGGATAAGCCCTGACATTCGGGTCTGCCAAGCGCTGCAGGAAGACCCCGTGAAAGAGCGCAGGGGTCTCCGCCATGTGGCCTGCTGATGCAATCCTAGGCCACAGGGAACATTTTTTTTAAACATCTAGTTATTTATTTGAAAGGCAGAGTTATAGAGAGGCAGAGAGAGAGAGAGAGAGAGAGAGAGAGGTCTTCCATCTGCTCGTTCACTCCCTAATTGGCTGCAACAGCTGGAGCTGCGCCAATCTGAAGCCCGGAGCCAGGAGCTTCTTTTGGGTCTCCCACGTGGGTGCAGGGGCCCAAGGACTTGTGCCATCCTCCACTGCTTTCTCAGGTGCACCAGCAGGGAGCTGGATTGGAAGTGGAGCAGCCGGGACTCGAGCTGGCACCCATATGGGATGCCAGCACCTTGGGCGGCGGCTTTTCCTGCTACGCCACAGCGCCGGCCCAGGGAACATGGTTGCATGGATGAGAGGATGAATCCAGATGCAGCAGGCAGCTTACAGAGGCTGTAATTCCTTCTCTTTCTGGCCCCCTTGGTTAGTGTGGATTAGCAGTTAACAAGGGGGTGTGGGGGCGGGGGGCTTTTTCTTGTTGCCCCACGTTTGTCCCTTTCTGCTCACTCCCAGGGCTGCAGAGTCTGAAACGGAGGCCAGGGCATCCCCAGTCGTGTTGAGCAGAGCGCCAGGAGTGTGGAGAGCAGCCAAGGGGACCAGGTTGGCAGAAAAGCTACACGGGGCTGGCAGCGCCTGGGCCCGCTCGCTGCTAATGACTTGGTGGAGCGGCAGCCAGGGCGGAGCAAGATGCTCCAGCGGTTGATGGCAGAGGGCCTGGGGTCCCCGTTCGTGTGCCCGGCCTCTGAGAGCCACTTGTAGCCTCGCTGGAATATCAGATGAGTTTTTCTTTGTAAAAGATTAAAACACAGGCCCATTGGCTTTGGAAAAGCCCGTGGTAATCAGATTTTTATTTATGAGCTGAATTGTGTGTGAATGAGTCCCTGCAGAGGAGAACTGGCTGGCAGGCTCTCTCGCCATCCGGGCGGGCGGGCTCCGATGCCAGCAGCAGACTTGGCGAGTTGTGCAGCCCTTCCGTCCTCAGGGGAGGCCTGCCTGGCCCCTGGGCCGTAGCTGGTGTCCTCTGAGAACGAAGCTGGCCCCCTGCCAGGCGGAGCCTCCTCCAGGGGTGACAGCTGTGGTTCAGCAGTTCAGGCATTTGCGGGGAGAACCTCTGGCTTCCCGCCGATGTTGAGCAGTCATCCTGGGAAGGGGACTCGCCAAGGAGGTTTGTCCCCAGGTTGCGGATGGGGAAAGCGAGGCCCAGAAACAGGGCAGGCACCAGCTCTGCAGGGTGCCCAGGGCTCTGGAAGTCAGGACGATGGCCAGAATGTCAGAGTCACCAGTGCAGAGGTGGCCCGGAGCCTTTCCCGTTCTTACCTTGAGCCTTGTGGGTGGGGAAGCTGCAGCCTAGGCTGTGTAGCCTGATGCCTGCTCGGAGCTGGGGAGCCAGGAGAACCCTGGGCTGGAGTACAGCATGGGCGGTTGTTATTGGTAGGGGTCCAGGCACTCCTGGGCTCATGTGCCCTTAGGCTTCGTATCCCTGCGTTCTTGATAAACCTGGCTCAGCCTTGCCCTGGGGATGCAGAAGTCACTCATGCGGTCTTGAGAAGACTTCTGTCTAGAGGAGCTGTGTGCACGTCCCTGGGTGCCAGGAGCTCCTGCACTGTGACTTAAGGGGAGGGGGAGCTTGCAGGGCACAGCCCTCGCCGCTTGCATCAGGGCTGGGGAGCAGGCACTGGGAGAGAAGTTGAGCTGGAACAGTCACCCATTTCCAGAGCCTTGATTTGCCTACCTGTGAAATGGGGCTGTATGAGCCTCCGTCACAGGGTGATTGTGGGGACTAACTGAATTAACAGATGTGAAATGCTGGGTGCAGTGCCACGCCCTTGGCGAGAGCCCCAGAGGGACGCTTTGTGGTTGTGCTCTTAGCCTGCAGCATGGGTGCTTTCTGCAGGGTGCTAGGGCTCGCTGGGGCTCTGCTGGGCAGTATGTTGGCATCCCCAACTGAGGGCACAGCCCATTTCAGCAGCGAAGTCAGGTTTAGGAGTTGTGTGACGTGTTGCCTGTGCCACAGACTCACTCTGCCAGGCCCAGGACAGGGGGCCCACCTCCCATGTCTCTGAGACATGAAACAGATCAGGTGCCCAGGACCTTTGCTGAGCGGATGTTGTCATTTTGCATGAAGCTCTGGCATCTGCAGTCCAAGGATGGAATCCAGGGTCTCGTTTCTTCCATTCATGGCTGGGTGACTGGACACAATTCACTTTGCCTTTCTGGTCTGCAGAATCAGGCCTGTGTTATGTGCTGGATTCTACTCTGAGCTCCACCTATCAGGCCAGGGCTGTACTCTCTCCATCCAGGCTGTATGCAGGTAATGGCTCAGCAGAGAATCCAGTCTGCTCTTCCTGAGTCACAAAGCACCGGCACCCGAAGGAGACATCGAGAGGCTGGCGAGGTCAGGAGTCACTGAGCTTGAAATGACAGCTGGGAGTGTGCCGTGATCTCCCCTGTGCGGTGGAGAAGGAACCGGCACCTGGCCCTGGAGGAGGCGGGATGACTTGTGTTCTTATCAAGAGAGATGGGACTCTGTGAACCTCACACCAGCCCCCAGAATGCCCACAAATCACATCCTTTTGTGGACTGCTGGCTACATAAAAGATTTCTATGACAAAGCTTTTCACAAAGCAAAAGATGCCTTCTGCAAAGCGAATCATCACTCCTGATGTTGCCTTTGTGTAAACCCAGCCTTTCTTGTTTTGTGTTTTCTTGCCTTCTGGGCTTATCTTATTATGTTTATTATCCAAAGCAATGCATGTTCACTGTTGAACAGCAAGGAAGTCCAGATGAGCAACAAGGAATAAAAAGATCAATCATCCATAACTTTCCCACCCAGAGAAAACTCTTGTGTATTGATATTTGATGTATGGGTATGTTCATGCGTGTACTCAATACACATGACAAGTGCATACATACCTTAAAAGTTTATTTGTGGGATTGTAGTTTCCCCCTAACTCTTCCCTGAGATTGCACTCTCTCCACCTTTTTTTTTTTTTTTTTTTAGCTATCTCCTCCTAGACTAGAGCTGTAAGCTCCCTCCCTCCCTATTTTGCCATCTTGGAATCTCACACCAGTTAGTATTTAAATTAAAAAAAAAAACTCTAAAAATCAAAGAGTTCTTGGAAAAGACCCCAGAGACACAGCCAATCAAAGCCAAAATTGACAAATGGGATTATATGAAATAGAGAAGCTTCTGTACTGCAAAAGAAACACTCAGCAAAGTGAAGAGGCAGCTGACAGAATGGGGGAAATTATTTGCAAACTATGCAACTGATAATGGATTAATATCCAGAATATATAAAGAGCTCAAGAAACTCAACAACAATAACAAAAAAACAACCCAGTGATGAAATGGGCAAAGGACTTAAACAGGCCTTTTTCAAAAGAGGAAATCCAAATGGCCAACAGACACATGAAAAAATGCTCAGGATCACTAGCCATCAGGGAAATGCAAATCAAAACCACAATGAAGTTTCACCTCATCCCTGTTAGAATAGCTTTCATACAGAAATCAACAAACAACAAATGCTGGTGAGGATGTGGGGGAAAAGGTACCCTAATCCACTGTTCTGAGGAATGTAAACTGGTACAGCCACTGTGGAAGACAGTATGGAGATATCTCAGAAATCTGATTGTAGACCTACCATATGACCCAGCCATCCCACTCCTAGAATTTACCAAGGGAAATGAAATCAGCATATGAAAGAGTTATCTGTAACCCCATGTTTATTGCAGCTCAATTCATAATACCTAAGACATGGAATCAACACAAATGTCCACCCACTGAAGACTGGATAATGACATTATAGGCTGTACACCATGGAATACAACACTGTGGTTAAAAAAGTGGAAATCCCGTCATTTGCAACAAAATGGATGTAACTGAAACATCATACTTGTTGAAATCAGCCAGTATCAAAAGGACAAATACCATATGTTGTCCCTGATCTGTGGTAACTAATAGAGCACCTGAAAGGTAATCTATAGAAGTGAAATTGACACTTTGAGATGTGATGATTTTGAACAGCCCTTGTCTTGACTGTTGAGGAACAGTATATTTCTTTTCATACTTGAACTCTTTGCTTAGTATAGGACTGGTTAATTGTATGCATATAAAGTTAATTGAAAATAGATCTTAGTAAAAAAATAAGCATGGGAATAAGAGAGGGAGGAGGAAGAAGGGTGGAAGAGTGGGTAGGGTGGGAAGAATCACTATGTTCCTAAATTTGTATTTATGAGGTGCATGAAGTTTGTATACCTTAAATAAAAGGTTTCTGGGGAAAAAATAAGTACACCATTTACTGTCTGAAAACACAAGCTTATTCGTTCAGGAAATGTTTAATGAGTGTCTACTGTGTGCATTGTGCTGGGGAGAAATCAGGGACTAGAAGATAAACACAGTTCCTTTGGGAAACAGTTTATGTAGACAAAAGGAAAGGAAGGAATCTCCAAGCTGAGGAAAGCTTGGAGATTCATGGTGAGTGTTGCCATGGTCGCTGAGAGTTTGGATCTCACTTGGAAGTGGTTGGGCATGAAATAGGGGTTCTGCTGGGGCAGAGGGAAAGGAAGTCGGCAGCTACCCACAGGGCCAGCTTACTAAACTCTCCAAAGAAAGTGATTGTGCTTGCTGTTTGCTGACAGTCAGGGGCAGGCAAGTAGACGTGCAGTTGTCCAGCATCATTTGTTGGAAAGACTGTCCTTTCTTCATTGAACTGCCCTTGCTCCACTGTCAAAGACCAGTTGACCTTGTCTGTGTGGGTCTTTTCTTTCCCACTGATTCACTTTCTTCTTTTGCCAGTATTGCAGCCTTTGTTTTCTTCAGGTTTTATAATCCGTTTTGAAGTTGGATGGTGTCAGTCCTCCAACTTTGTTGTTCTTCAGTGTTGTGCTAGGTAATCTGGGTTTCTTGCTTTATCATGAATAGTTTAGGATCATTTTGTCAGTATCTACAACGTAACTTGCCAGACTTCTCATTGGGATTGTGTTGAATCTGTAGATAACCAGGTTGAAAAAACTGACGTCTTAACCACATGGAGTCTTCCCTCCATGAACATGGGATATCCCTTCACTGTTTAGATCATCTGATTTCTTTCATCAGGATTTTGTAGTTTTCCTCTTCTATCCTGTACTTATTTGTTAGATATGTATACCCAAGTTTTTTGTGTGTTTTTATTTTTGTTGCTGATACAAGCGGTCTTCAAAAAGTTCTTGGAAATTTTGTGCCATGGAAAGAATGCATGGATTAAAACATTTTTTGCAACAAAGTAAATTTTTCATGTAATTTCATTTTCTATGAACTTTTTAAAGTGCTCTCCTAAATTATACTGTTTTAATTTCAAATTCCAATTTCTCATTGCATATATTTTTAAATCAATTAACTTTTATATTCTAATCTCATATCCTGCAACCTTCCTATAATTACATTGTAGTTCTAGTTTTTTATTGATTGGAATTTTCAACATAGATACTTATATAATCAGTGAATAAAGAGTTTTATATCTTCATTGGGAATCTTTAATTTTTTTTCTTGTCTTATTGCATAAGCTAGGACTTCTAGTACACAGTTGAGTGGGAGTGGTAAGAAAAGACATCCTTACCTTGTTCCTGATCTTGGGAAACGGGAAGGTCTTTA
This sequence comes from Lepus europaeus, assembly GCF_033115175.1. Classification (NCBI taxonomy): domain Eukaryota; kingdom Metazoa; phylum Chordata; class Mammalia; order Lagomorpha; family Leporidae; genus Lepus; species Lepus europaeus. Next base: position 20,377,974 of record NC_084838.1, on the reverse strand, counting down.
GTTTCTCACCATTATAATGTTAGCTGTAGGCTTTTGTAGATGTTTTCTATCAAGTTGAAGAAATATCAATCTTTCTAGTTTTCTGAGAGCTTTTATTATAAATGAGTGTCAGATCTCATCAAGTGCACAGCTAAATTTGGTTTTTCCTTCTGTAGTATGTTGCTGTGGTGGACTACATTATTAATTTTCAAATGTTGAACCAACTGCACACACCTGGAATAAATACCATTTGGTTGGGGCGTGTACTACGTTTTGTACACGTTCAGATTCAGTTTGCTAATGCTTTGTTGATGATTTATGTGCTTATGTTTAGAAGAGACACTGGGCTGTTGTTTTCCTTTGTTGTGATGTCTGTCTGGTTCTAGAGTAATGCAGATCTCATGGATTGAGTTAGCAAGTGTTCTCTCTGCTTCCATTTCCTGGATGACATTGTAAAGAATTGATAACATTTTGTCTGTAAGTATTTGATAGAATTTACCATTGGGTCTAGTTATTTCATTTTTGGAGGGTTATTAATTATGAATTCAACGTCTTGTATAGACATAGGCATATTTAGATGATTTGTTTCTTCCTGTGAGTTTTGGTAGGTTCCTTCAAAGAATTGGTTCAGTTCCTCTAAGTTATCAAATTTGTGGACTAAGAGCTATTGATAGTCCTCCTTTATTATCCTTTTAATGTCCATGGGACCAGAGTGATGGCCTCTCTTCCATTTCTGATGTTAGCAATTTGTATCTTCTGTTTTTTTCATCTTGGTTAGTCTTGGAAGACGTTTATAAATTTTAATGATGTTTTCAAAGAACCAGTCTTTGGTTTCATTAATTTTCTCTATTCATTTCCTGTTTCCAATTTTGTTGATTTCTGCTCTGTTTTTAATGGTTTCTTCTGCTTGCCTTAGGTTTCTATACTCTTTTTTTGGGTCTAGTTTCTCTTAGTTTCCTAAGGTAGATGCTTAGCTTGTTAATTTTAGATTTTGCTGTTTTCTAATATTTGCATTCAGTGCTATAAATTCCCTCTGCCCGCTGTCAGTGCTGCTTTCTATGCATTTAAATTGCATTTCCATTTTCATTTAGCTCAAAATGGTTATTAATTCTGCTTGAGATTTCTGCTTTGACCCATGTATTATTTAGAAGTTTGTTTAATTTCCAAATGTTTTTGACTTTTCTATCAATCTTTCTGTTAATGATTTCTTTTTTAATTCCATTTTGATCTGAGAGCATATTTTGTGTGTTTCCTGTTCTTCTAAGCTTATTAAGGTGTGTTTCATGGCTTAAAATGAGGTCTGTTGTGGTGAATGCTGCACGTGAGAATGAGAAGAATGTGTGGTCTCCAGTCACTGGGTGAGGTGTTCTATGCGTTTCAGTTAGATCCAGTTGATCAAAGTCCTGTTCTTTTAACTATCTCCTTACTGATTTTTCTGCTTGCCAAATCTGTCTGCTCCTTGCAGTTCTATCCGTATTTTTTTTTTTTTAGATTTATTTTTGCTTATTTGAAAGGCAGAGTTACAGGGAGGTAGACACACACACACACCACACACACACACACACCACACATACACACACACACACAGAAAGAGAGAGAGAGTCTTCTATCTGCTGGTTCATTCCCCAGGTTGCAGCAACAACCAGAGCCGGGCTGATCTGAAGCCAGAGGCCTGGGGCTTCTTCCAGGTCTCCCACCTTGGGCCATCTTCTGATTTCCCAGGCCACAGCAGAAAGCTGGATCGGAAGTACAGCTGCTGGGACTCAAACGGGCACCCATATGGGATGCTAGCACTGCAGGCGGTGGCTTTACCTGCTACACCACAGTGCCAGCCCCAGTTCTGTCTATTTTTGCCTCACACATTTTGATAGTGTTGTTAGGTACGTGCACATTGAAGATTGTTATGTCTCAATTAGTGTTAGCATGGTCCATCTTTCTCCATACCTTTGTTTTTGATCCAAACAGATCTGTATCTTTGTATTTGAGTGGGTTTCTCAAGGCCAGCACACACTTGGGTCTTTTCTGCTTTTTATTCCACTCTGAGAGGCTTGTCTTTTGTGTTTTTAGACAGTTCACGGTTACGGTAATTATTGCTGTACTTGTGTTAATAATCTCTCGTGTTTGTCTCTGTTTTCTGTTTGTTGCCCTTCTTTTTTCGTCTTCCACTCTTTCTCCCCCTGTGGCTTTGATCATGATTCCATTCTCTCCCCTCTCTTAGCATTTCAGTTAAAAAAACGTAGTGAGAGTGTGTGATGACCGTTTACAACGGGGGCCGCTTTCAACAGCGCCCTGCCACTTCATGTGTAATGAATGCTAGGTCCCCTGCAACACAGCCGGTTCCTTCCTCCCTTGTCTTAAAATGCTGCTATCATTCATGTCACTTACCCTCAGCTACAGTCAATCATCTAATATATTGTTTTATTTTTAAAAGAAAGATTTTATTTGTTTCAAAGGCAGAGTTAGGGAGAGAGAGGGAGAGAGATCTATCCTCTATCTCCTGATTCATTCCCCAAATGGTCACAGTGGCTGGAGCTGGGCCAAGCTAAGGCCAGGAGCCAGGAGCTTCATCCAAGTCTCCCACGTGGGTGGCAGGGGCCCAAGGACTTGGGTCATCTTCTGCTTCCTTCCCGGGAGCTGAATGAGAAGTGGAGCAGCCAGGACTCACATCTGTGCTCATATGGGATGCCAGTGTTGCAAGCAACAGCTTAAACGGCTGTGCTACAATGCTAGACCCATCTAATCTATTGTTGTCATTTTAAACAGTTCTGTTAGATCAAATAAGAACTCCTCTAAGATTTTCTTTCTCTTCCACTTATTTCTTCTCTAATACTATATGTGCCTGCCTTTATGTATATCTCAATTTCTTTTCTTTTTTATTCAAGAAACACACACAAAGAGAACTCCCACCCACTGGTTCATTTAAATGCCTGCTCCATCTAGGGCTGGGCTGTGCTGAGCTGGGGCTGGCACCAGGAGCCAGGAACTCAACCAAGGTCTCCCACATGGATGTTAGGGACACAGCTACTTGATCCATGACCTACTGAATCCCAGAGTCTGCACTGACAAAAGGCTAGAATTGGGAGCTGAAAGTGTGGTAAATATCCTCATTCCTCCACCCAAGAGATGGATTCAGACTTAGGAAGTGCAGGGGAAGTAAGACTTTATTATTGGTCTTGCAAGGTGGGGTGTCTGCTGAGCAGGCATACCCGGGACAGTTACAGCAAGCGATTTATATCCCATCAGGCAGGTCCCTGCCCGGCTTGCTCACTGGCTGAGTACTGTGGGATGCACAGTCTTCTAAGTTACAAAGATACCTTTCTCCTTCCTTCTCTGCACTTTAATTTCTTCCTGTGAGTTGGTTTCCTCCATAGCATCCTGTTTGCCTGGTGAGTTTTGCTATATCTGCAAGTCAGCAAAGGGTAATTTTCTGTTCTGTGCTGAAAATGGACCACCAGAGGTGGGTATGGAACCCAGGTACTCGGATATGGGATGCCAGTATCTTGGCCGACATCTTAACAGCTAGGCCCAATGCCTACTTGTAACTGAAGAAGTTTTAATATTCCTTGCAAGGCAGATCTTCTGGCAACAAATTCCCTCAAATTTGTCCTTATTTTGGCCTTATTCTGGAGGATAGTTTCAGTGGATCAGATTTCTAGGATGGTAGGGTTTTTCTTTTAATACTTCATATGGTTCACTTGACCGTCTTCTTGCTTGCATGGTCTCCAGAAAGAAGTCTGATGTAATTCTTACCCTTGTGCCTCTCATAGATAGGGTATTACCCCCTCCTCTGGCTTTTTCCACTGATTTTCACGTTGTCTTTAATTTTCCTGCAATTTATAAATGTTTCACCGAGGTGCATATTTTTGGATTTTACTCTTCTTGCTACGCTCTGAACTTCCTGGGCCTGTGGTTTGATTTCTGTGATTAGTCTAGAAAAGTTCTCAGCCATTGCTACTCCAGATATTCCTCTGCTCCTCCTTCTCTCTCTTTTCCTCTGGCATCCCCATTAGGTGTGTAGGATGCCCTTTGTGCTTGTCCCACAGTTCTTGACAATCCTCCCTCCTGCTTTCACATTTCTTCCTTCTCTTCAGTGTTTCTTTCTAGCGTTTCCTTTTGATTCTTAGACTTTCCATTTCTCTGCTTACTTTGTCATCTGTTTTTGCATGTTGGCCATCTTATCTGTTTGAACCTTTAGCATATTCATCATACTCATTTCAGATTCCTAAACCTGTCTCATATATGAGTCTGCTTTGCATTTTGCCTTTTAGCGTGCCTTGTAATTTTTTGTTGAAAGTTGGACATAAGTAATGGATACTGCAGTAGTCAGTGTTTCAGTGTGAGGTTGAACGGCACCCAGGATGTATCAGGTAAAAGGAACTGAGGTAGATAGACCTTCTTTTTTCTTTTCTTTTTAAAAAAAAAATTTTTATATTAATTGAGAGGCAGAGTTACAGAGAGAGAGAGAGAGAGATAGAGAGATCTTCCATCGCTGATTCACTCCCCAAATGGCCTCAGTGGCCAGGGTGCAGGGGCCCAAACACTTGAGCCGTCCTCTGCTGCTCTCCCAGGCGCGTTAGCAAGGAGCTGGGTCCGAGGTGGAGGATGCCACTTACTGTTGGAAGCGGAGGATACTCACGATAAGCTGTGCTTCTCTTTGTTTGCCCATCTCTGCACATGTTTGGTCGGTGGCTAGCAGCGCTGTGACCTCAGTTCTTAGGTGGGCCCAAGAGAAGTTGTTTTCAGTTTTCCCAGTTTTTCGTGTGAAGCACGAGTGAGGCCTTCCGAGCTCTTCACGTGTTGGAGTGGCAGCTGGAAGTGGCCGTCTCACTCTTTTTAATCGCTGTGCACTGAGTGTGGGTAGTTTGTGTTGCACTGTCTTCCAGCTCAGGGGTTGTTTTCTTCCGCAGCTGTAGTCCAGTCTGCTGAGGAGCCCAGCAGAGCATCCTTCATTTCTGTTGCTGTGCATTTGGATTTTTGAGTTTCATCTCTTGCGTATGTTAACTACCTGTTCTTGCCTGTCATCTATTTTTCTACTAGGGCCTGTAACACATTAATTGTAGATATTTAAAGTTGCCCGACACTTCCAAAAATCTGTGTCCTAACAGCCTGATTCTCGTGTCTGCTGTGTGTCTTGAGACTATTTTCAGTTTTTTCCCATTGCCTTTTAGGATGCCATGTAATGTTTTGTTGAAATCCAGACCTGATGTCCCTAAGCATAAATAGGGACTGAGATCTTGAGGAATGTGGTGTGAAGTTTTGTGTCTGTGTGGCTAGGAAGGAGGCTGTGTTTAATGTTTCTGTGCCAGAAGCTTCCATTTTAGTTTGTTGTTGTTGCTGTTTCCCTGTTTTTTTTTTTTGTTTGTTTGTTTGTTTTTTTTTTTTTGTTTTGTTTTTTTGAAAGGCAGAGTTAGAGGGAGACAGATAGAAAGGTCTTCCTTCCGTTGGTTCACCCCCCCAAGTAGCCACTATGGCCCGCGCGCTGTACCAATCCAAAGCCAGGAGCCAGGTGCTTCCTCCTGGTCTCCCATGGGGGTGCAGGGCCCAAGCACTTGGGCCATCCTCTACTGCCTTCCTGGGCCACAGCAGAGAGCTGGACTGGAAGAGGAGCAACCAGGACAGAATCCGGCACCCCAACCAGGACTAGAACCCGGGGTGCCGGCGCCGCAGGCGGAAGATCAGCCTAGTGAGCCGCGGCGCCAGCTTCTGTTGTTTTTTCTCTCCCTTTCCCTGTTGTCTGCATTTCCCTAAAAGCGCCTTCTTAAATAGAATCTGTGTCTTGCGATTCTCTCATTTGTTTTCTTTTGTTATAATGGACTCATCTTAATTTTTTTTTCTATTTTGGAGAGGCAGAGTTATGGGGCAGGTGGGGGGGCACAAAGAGAAAGGGAAATCATCCATTTGCTTGTTCACTTCCCAGATGACTGCAACAGCCAGGGCTGGTCCAGGAGCCGGGAGCTTCCTCTGGGTCTCCCACATGGTTCAGGGGCCCAAGGACTTGGGCCATTCTCCGCTGCTTTCCCAGGAGAAAGCTCTGCTTTGATCAGAAGTGGAGCAGCCAGGCCTGGAACTGGCCCCCATATGGGATATGAGCATGTAGGCTTAACCCAATAGGCCACAATGCCGGCCCCTATACTGGAGTCTCTTAAGGCCCTTGGGAAAGGAGGAGGTCTGTACACTCATGACTGAGTATAAGTTAATGTAGTTGGGGGTTGGGTCCTAGGCTGTGACTTTCAGAGGTGTTTCTTAGCCTCTTTTTCTCCTTTTCTGTGCTGGTGTGTCTGGAATTGCCTCCTTGTGTGCCACCCCCGCCCATCAGATATGTCTATGATGAAGTCATGTCTCTTGCAGGCAGACCTGTGTTCTGAGAGCAGACGAACACTCTGTGCTGTCTCCCACCCACACCGGGAGTTAAAACACAGGGCATTGTGGTGGCTCCCCCGGGACTGGGTGCTGGGAGGCCTCAGTTCTCAAGCAAGTGCACCCTCGGCTCCTCACAAGCAGTCCCAGCTGCTCCCCAGCTCCAGCCGCTCTCTGTCCTGGTCGGCTGTTTCACTCCACATGTGTCCATCCTCTGTTTCTTCAGTGTGGTGGTTTGCTCCCGTGACCTCAGTTGATCCAGGAAAAAGTTGTTGAATTTTAGTTGCTTGAGCTTTATTTCTTGCTGTGAGTTTGAGAGTCATGACTTCTGAGTTCTTAGCAAGTGGGTTTTGATGTTGTCTCACTTCATAGAGGACTCGCTGTCCTTAAAGTGGCCAGGACCCAGAGCAGCAGCCAGGGCCTTTGTGTGCCGCGGTGCCTGCTGCCTTCCCATTCCCCTCTTGGTGCCGCTTGGCCTGGCCAGAGAGATCTCCAGTCTGTGGTTTGATTAGTTTAGCAGGCCTGCCTGTCATGGAGGACAGATGATGGGTGACCCGGCTGGGCGGCTGTGTTCAGGTGGGAATGTGCTGTGTTCTCTGGCATCAGTTTTCCCAGCCCTGCAGTTGAGATGGGCCTGAAGCCCCTCCCATGCTCTGCGCTGTTAGGGGAGCAGCACAGCCCTCGCTGATGCCTCCCGGGACAGCAGGAAATGATTGCGTGCTGAAGTTGAGTTTTGTGGAAGTGTTTCCAAATGCCAGCCGTGTCTTTGCTTTGCCTTTCAATAATGAGGTGACTTCCTAATGGGAACTCCGGGAAGGGCGGTCATGGGGCAGTGCGTGAGTGCCCAGGCACTCAGAGCGCGCTCCTTGCAGCCTTTTCCTCCCATGCTGAGTGCGCCTGGACAAAGCGTTTCCTCTGCTAAGAGCCTGGCCTGTGGGGCTTCTGTGCATCCTGGAGGAGAGGGGCCCGGGTAGCACAGACCTGGGGCTTCCACGCGTTCATCCTGGAGTCTCCCAGTGCCCGTAGGTTCTGAAGCAAAGCGTGGGGCCCGCTGCCTTCCTTCTGGAGAGCTGAGATTATGAGGGTTATGGAGGTAGATATCGGGGTTATCCTTTGCTCATTTCTTTTTGGATGGGAGTTCACTGAAGTCACTAGGGAGGGGCTGAAGAAGCCCTGCACTTGCTGTGTTTGCAGAAGTCTCGTGTTAGTCCTATACATTGACAACTACAGTTATTTAAGCCCTAAGCTCAATTCTATTTGAATTCCTTTGAGAAATTACAAAATTTTAGATTTGCATTGAACTTCATGATCATGAACTTCATAGGTTCTGGGGTCCTGCTTGTTAAAAAGACAAGAAATTCTTGCCATGTAACAGAGGTAACTTGGTCTGTTGTGACAGTACCCCAGCACGCGTCGTGGGACCCTGCAGAGGGGAAGTGCCCGCCAGTGTTTGCTGGGTGACGTGGCCAGGCCAGCAACAGGTGCCCATTTCTGTCCAGCATGCTTGACCAGAAGCTGCCCCCAAGCAAAGGGGCCCTGGCTCTCTGCCTTCTTGCTTCGGCCTGATCCTTTCCTCTGTGACCGTGGTGGTGCGCCTGTGGGCAGCCGTCATGGCTGCTGCTGTGCCTGTACACCTGTGTACGGTTATGCACTTAAATGTCCTCTTCCCAGTAGAATCATGGGAGAACCGTGGAAATTGTGTGGGCTTCTACTTTCTCGGGTGGACATTGTGGAGGATGGTTAGATTTGGAAGAAGCGGGGAGTAAGAGAATGCACCATATTCCGTTTATGGGGCTGGTGAGCAGGGGGCGGGGCCGAGCAGTGTCAGGAGCAGGAGTGCAGAGGGAGATGGCCAGAATGGGAGGGGACTCCCTTTAAGCCACAAGTCAGCCATAAGCACAGCACAGCAGAGCAAGGTGGTCCCACACTCCCCTGGGGGAGCCGGGCAGTTTGGGAGCCGAGGGGGAGGGATGTTGAAGATTGAGTAGGAAGGCTTTGGATGAACAGGGCCTGAAGCCTTGGGTTGGTGGAGGGAGATGAGTGCCAACACCCGCCCTGGACAGGGGGCCGATCAGCCAGGGTGATGAGCTGAGGTGGAGGGTGGGATTTGGTGGTGGGAAGAGGAGCGGTTCGCTTCTGATGGCTTTTGTTTTCTTTAGGAGAGTCACGTCTGCGGGGAGCAGGTGGTTTGAGGTTTGAGGAGAAAAGCGAGTCGCAAGTGCTCATCTCGGAGCCTGGCGGAGGAGGGAAATTGTTGGGTTGTTCTAAAGGCCCACTGGAGATTTGTGGTCACAGATTTAAAATGGGACTATCGTGTGGTTGTGTGTGTTCTTCTTGTGCCAGGAAGGCAGGGCGTGGACTTGGGTGGACGGGTGGGCGTTGCCGGGGAGCGAGAGTATCGATACAGAGCTGAGAACTGAACAAATCTGGGCGGGGGGCAGGGGGTGGATAGTGATGGGCTTGGCTCTAGCTGGGAGTGATAGCAGTGGGAGAGGGTAGAGGTGATGGGGGTTAGAGGTCCCAGTGGGGCCAGGATCCCTGAAAGAGTCTGGGCATCTGGGGACAGGGTGCTTGGAATTCACTGTGTGGTGTGGTGTGTCCCTAGTGAGGCCGGGGCCACGGTGTTATTCTGGAGTGGAGGTTGGGCTGACAGGAGAGTCGGGGCCAGGCAGGATGGATCCAAGAATGGATTAGTGGGGGCCGGAGCTGTGGCGCAGCAGGTTAACGCTCTGGCCTGCAGGGCCAGCATCCCATATGGGCGCCAGTCCGAAACTGGGCTACTCCACTTCCCATCCAGCTCCCTGCTATGGCCTGGGAAAGCAGTAGAAGATGGCCCAAGTCCTTGGGCCCCTGCATCCACGTGGGAGACCCGGAAGAAGCTCCTGGCTCCTGGCTTCAGAGGTGCAGCTCTGACTGTTGCAGCCATCTAGGGAGTGAACCAGCAGATGGAAGACCTTTCTCTCTCTGTAACTCTTTCAAATAAATACAATGAATCTTAAAAAAAAAAAATAGAATGGATTGGTCAGGGGCTGGTGCAGTGGCATAGCAGGTTAAGCTGCCGTCTGCAATGCCAGCATCCCATATGTGCACTGGTTTGAGTCCGCGCTGCTCCACTTCTGATCCAGCTCTCTGCTGTGGCCTGGGAAAGCAGCAGCAGATGGCCCAAGTGCTTGGGCCCCTGCACCCATGTGGGAGATCCGGAAGAAGCTCTTGGTGCCTGGCTTCAGGTCGGCCCAGCCTTGGGCATTGTGGCCATTTGGAGAGTGAACCAGTGGATGGAAGACCTCTGTCCCTGTCTCTCCCTCTCTGTTGCTCTCTTTAATTCTTTCAAACAAATAAATAAATCCTAAAAACAAAACAGAAAAGGGATCGGCCAGAGCATCCCATGAATTGCTCAGGTTGCTCAAAGGGAAGGTAGAAGTAGAGGTGGCAGGAGAGGCAGTGAGCAGGGGTGAAACTCATGGGCCATGGCGATTGCCAAGGAAGCCGTCATGGTGATTGCCAAGGAAGCCATGGCATCTACACAGGGCTGGTGGGAGGCCTCACCTGGTGGCAGGTGTGCTGGGCCCTGTCTTCAGCGCTTTTGAAAGAGGTTTGAGGACTGGTGCTGTGGGGAGGGCAGGAGCCCCCGCAGGACCTGTCCCTTGGCTGGTTGACCTTGCACAGGTGACTCCCTGCAAAGCCAGGATCACTGTTATACCAGGCTCGTCCATTGTTGTGAGGATTAAGCAGACAGGCACGTGGGCAAGCCTGGGGCTTGGATTCTGCAAACCCATAGCTCTTTTCACCATAGCAGCACCAGCCTTAAAGGACAAAGATGTTTCCAGAGAGAGATTTGCAAATGTGCTCCCCGAAACAGGATTGTCGGCAGGAGAACACAGCTCCCCAGGGCATGGCGATTGGCCCCTTTAGTTGTTTGCAGTCGGGCCTGTGGCTTCGGCATAGGACCTTAGGCGCTTTGTGAACAAGCAGACAACGTACAAACTGGATTAGCAGAATTCCTGAGCAGGAGGATGCACTTGGCCGTGACCCGGGCATGCAGAGGCTAGGGGCTGCTGGGGTGGCCTATCTGTTCAGCTCTTTCTACTTCTTAGATAAGCTCATTAGCCGTGGCAGTTCCAAGAGGGAGCTGTGGCAGGAGGAACTGGAGAACGGGACTCAAAATCCAGGAGTCAACACTTGAGGTGCCCCCCCACCCCCAGCACAGACCTGAGTGGCCTCAGACCCACAGCCTGGTTTTATGAAAGACCCCAAAGCGGAGGGTGACTGCACAGGACCCCTGTGCCTGACGGGAAGCTGCTTTGAGGCCTGGGTCCTGGGGCGGGCAGGCAGGGTCCCCGAGGCTGTGCTGAGTGGCTTGGCTCCTGAGGGTCTCTCAAGCGAGTGGGAGCAGGTGGATGTTACTCCCCAGATTGTACCATGCGCAAGTGCGGCAGTTACTCAGGGGAGCACCTCGGTAAGGGTAAGGGATCATTTTAGGAGCTAACATGGGAGTGCCCGGCCAGGGGTAGGTCCAGTAGAGGGCACCATCAGTGCCTCTGGCCAGTGTCCTACAAAGCCATATTGGGATAAGAGCCGTTCACAGTGGGCAGAAGCACCCTACTGTGTGCAGATGGGGAGCCTGCTTGGTTCTGAGGTGAAAACCTGAACTTCGAGTCTCTCCCATCTTCCTTCTCACCCCAGCTCCGGTCAGTCCTAAGTGCGGCCTTCCTTAACTGAAGTCGCTGTAGGCTCTTTGAGGATGGGGTGAAGACTCTCTCAGGCCCAGCTGTGTCCCCAGGACCAGACACATAATAGTGGCTCAACAAATGCTTGTTGCATGAATAGCATCCTGTCTCTCATGACTCAGCGGAAGCTTGGTGGCTCAGAGGGGCTTGTTCCAAGGCCTATGGGCCAGGGAGTCTGTGACCTTCTCCGATGGGTGGTTAGAACAGGCTCAGAGGCAGGCAGACCAGCTCTGCTGAGCCATGGCATGCCCTTGGGCAGCTCACACCCAGAACCTGAGTCTCAGTTATCCCAGCTGCAAGATGGGAAGAGAAATACCTACCTTGTGGTGGTGGTGTGAGGTTGAAATAAGATACATGACGTGCCCACTGTGGTGCCAATGAAAGAGGTAATGTATTTGAGGAGTAATAAATAGTCGATGAAAGAGTCAAGGGAATCTTCTAAAATCTGGCTGCTCCTGGGTTGTCTTCTCCAGTTCCCTGTGTGGAATTGTGGGAGACTGGCGCCTTCCGCCACGAGTAGCGTGTTTGGCCTCGCAGGTTAGATGCTGGCTGTCTCACGTTGGCATATCCAGGTTTGGTGCCTGACTCTGGCTCCTGATTCCAGCTTCCTGCAGACCCTGGGAGGCAGCCGTGATGGCTCAAGTCATTGGGTTCTTGGCTCCTGACTTCTGCCTGGCCCAGCAGAACGGCACTTGCGTGTGGTACAACCTGGCGGGTTTGGGGGAGTGAGCCACCTGGCGTCTTGTCTGTCACTCCCCATATCTGTCTGTCTCTGCCTGTCACATTAATTAATTAATGAAGCCCAAATCAAGGAGGCTGAGAACTGGTCCAGAATTTGGAGCCTGGTTCTCTCGGGGCCTCTCCTCCGTACTGAGCTGGGCCACAGGGGCTACTGCGTGCAGTGGTCACCACAGCACCTGGCGTGTGGTTGAGTCCCCTTACTTCTCTTGTCACTGTTTGACTTTCTGGTTTCTGAAGATGCTTAGAAATACCTTCATTCCAGTATTATATTTTGGAAGTCTCCCATATTAGTATTTTTTTCAGTGTCTTTCCCCCTTTGTTGAGCTCTTCCATCCATCTGCAGTTAATTTGCGTGTATTATTTCCAGGTGTCTTGCTTTTATCTCTTCATGTCTAAACTGTATTTGTTTTTATCATATCTGATTTTATTTAATAAAACTTGATGGCGAGAGTTCAAACCTCCGTCCCCGACGTCATTGCCCCTCGCTCCCTGGAGGCAGCAGCCAGTTAGAATTTGGTATTCACAATTCCCAGATATGTTTTCTAATAACGCTAACTATGGGTGAAGCCGTAACTATCCCAGAGGGCCTTGTAACTTATATGTTCCTGTGTTTAAAATGTGTCCGACAGCACTTCGGGCTTGTAGAACAGTTGGAAGAATCTTGGAAGAATTGGAACAAAGCATCCCGGTGTCCTGTGTTGGTTCTATCACACTGTCCCCTCTCCCTTCCCCCTTCCCTAAAATGCTGTTTCTCAGCAATCTGAGACAAAATTGCAGGCCTGACACCCTTTAGGACTTCAGGATATAGTTCCTAAAGATGAGAATATTCACCCTTATGGCCACATACAAGTGATGAAAAGCAGGAAATGAACACTCCTAGAATACTCGGAGTCCAGCCGGACCTCACTGCTGCCTCTCGCCAACCGGGCCACCGCCCTCCACAGGAAGAGGCACCCCCAATCACGGCTTGCATTCAGATGGCCTGCCTCCCTGTCTCTCTCTTTGAAACTAGAAAAGTTCTTCTGTCCTTCGTTGCCATTCAGGACCTTGGCACTCGCAGGAGTCCAGGCCAGTGATTTTACAGTCTGGTCATCAGTTTGGGTCTGTCTGATGTTTCCTTGGAATTCGATCCAGGTTAAAAAGTGTTTTGTTGCTGGAACACCTCGAAGTGACGTTGGGGCTTTTGCCATACAGCCTCTCCAAATTCCTCTTATTGAAACGTCTGGCCTTGGCCTTGGAGATGACACCTTGAGATTTCCTATAAATGTGAATCTGCTTCTGCAGTCTACTCTTAAATCGATCGGCGTACCCAGTTCTGCGCTGTTCATTCAGCTACTTTCGTTACTACACCTTCCTAGTGTAGCCTCCTAAGTCATTCTCTTTAAAAGTGCATGGAGTCTGTACCGGAGACTCCTAGAAAATCATTTTTCTCTGTGAGCTTTGTATCCGCTCCACAAGGTCTCCTAGAGGTCCTGGTGGGGTTTCAACTGGAATCACGTTGAATCTAGAGATTCATTTCGAGAGCACTGACATATTTACGATCCGAAACCTTCCAATGCAGGAATATGGCTCGTTATCACGTAGGCCTTTGATGATGTTTAGGAAAGTTTCACAGTCATCTTAGGGGTCATGTACATTTCTTGGTAGGTTTGTTTCTTGGTGTTTTATAGCATGTGTTACTCCTAGGAAGGGGGCTTTTCCCGCTGTTGGAGTTCCTGATTGGTTTTTGTTGGTATGTAGGAAAGCCGCTGACTTATCGAAGATTTACCCTGTATCTACTTACATTGCTAAATTCGCTTTTGTTTTGAACAAAGTTTTTCAGTTGATTCTTTTGTTTTTTTTTTTTTTTTTTTTTTTTTTAATTCAAGGGATACAGAGAGAGTTCCCACTCACTGGTTCACCCTCCCCCCTAAATACCTGTTGGGAGCTGGGCTGGGGCTGGAATCAGGAGCCCGGTGACTTGAGCCCTCACTGTTGCCTTCCAGGGTCTGCCTTGGCGGGAAGCTGGAGTTGGGAGTGGGCTTGGGCATTCTGATGTGGGGTTGAGTGCTTTCACTGCTGGGCGGACCACCTATTTCCATCTTGGATTCTCTTTTTATGGAGATGGTTCTGTCTGTAAACAGTGGCATATTTGTCTTTTCCAGTATTTATATATATTCTCTCTTTTTTTCCAACCGTTTCAATATTGGCTGGGATCTTCAGAATAATAACCCTTATGAACGAATTGATTTTTTTCTCTTAGCACAGACTATCCTTGAAGACTTAGACTGGTGTTTTTTGATGTTGTTTTAAGTTTGTAATTGGATGCTGAATTTTATTTGCTAAAATTTATGTAGGAATTTTGAGTATGTATTTCTCTGTAAGATTTTTCCATAGTTTTCTATCTTTCAAGTTGTCCTTTTTATCTGAGAATTATGTTCGGACATGAGAATTATGTGAGCTTTGTAGAACGAAGCGACTCCTTCTTCCTGTCTCCCTGGCAGTTTATGAAGCCTGTTTATAGAGGATTTGGTACAAGCTGGCAGTAAAATGATTTGGATATTCCTAGTAATTTTTTAATTCAAAATTTTCCTCCAATTATTGGTGTGTTTTAAAATTGCTGTTTCCTTTTGAGTCATTTTGGCTAGTTTTTATATTGAGAAAATGATGTACTTCATATACATTTTAAATTTATTAACATAAAGCCTCTTTTCTTCTTCTCTCTCTCCCTAGGTTTCTCATTATTATTCTGTAGTTGCAGCCCCTTTTTTGTCTCATATTTTTAGCTTACTTCTTGTTTTCAGGGCCAGATACACGGGGGCGGTGGAGTTGGCCGTTTTATTGGTCGTTTCAAAGAAGCTGCCTTTCCTGTCATCACCAAGGCTTTTGTTCCGTCTTCTGTCTCTCTTAACTTCTGCGTAGTTTTACTCATTTTCTACTTTCTGTTAGTTTGGATTTTTCCTTCTTAGTTCATTTCTTTTTTGAGTGACAGCTTTGGAGACATCCCATGGGTTTTGCGTTATAGTACTTTCATTGTTCGTCTTTAAATAGTCCGCACTTTGTTTAAATTTCTTTTTAAAAAAACGCTCCTCTAAATAAACTTCGGGTTACATTTACAAGTGGTTAAACTTTTTGTGGCTCTCTTTTTGTTGGATTTCTAGTTTTATTGCTTCGTGGTTGGAGAATATGGCCTGTATAATTTCTAATTTTAAAAAAAAATTGAGGTTTCTCTGTGGCCTGTCATGTGATCAGCGTGTAATTGTTCCGCAGGTTTTTGAAAACATGTGTATTGTCTTAAAAGGACATATAAAAATATATCCAACTGGTTAATTGTGTTTTTTGAGTTCTTTATTGCCTTTTTTAAAAAAATTCTCATAATCTGTCCACTTCTGGGAAGTATGCTGCGGTCTCCAATTAAAATAGATTTTTTTTCCATGTCTTCTATTTTCCACGATTTCTGCTCTGTATTTTATGGATATGTTAGAGTTCATTATCGTATAGCCTTTGGGTGATTGAATTTTATATCAAAAATCTTTTTGTCCTTTGTAATTTTTTTCCATTTTGTCTTGGCGTCTGTCGCCCTTTCTACATTTTATTGGCATGTATGGTGTAATTAAAAGTTCTTTTTTTTTTACTTTTTATTTGAAAAGAAGACTCCCAAGAATTGCAGATGCCATTGGGTGTCCGTGCAGCCCGCACCCAGCACTCCTCCTACATCCTGGTAGTCCCTTCTGTCTTTAGCTGTCCCAGGTCTTTGTATCTTAGCTCGGGCCCTCCTTGTGCCCCTCGGTCTGTGATATCCTGTCCCTTCATGGAGAAATTTATATGCTATCCCTATCGGTAGTGATTGCTTAAGTCTCAGCTTCTTTCTGCCAGCTTATTATTTTTTGATAAGTATTTATTTGAGAGACAGAGAGCAAGCTTCCATGTGCTACCCACACTTCCCAAGTGCTCACAATGGCCAGGACTGAGCTAAAGGCAGCAGCTGGAACCCAGTCGAGGTCTCCCACGTGGGTGGCAGGGACCCAAGTTCTTGAGCCATCACTGCTGCCTCCCAGGGCCAGCATTTGTGGGAAGCCGGGGTCGGGAACCAGAGCCAGGCATGGAACCCCGGTCGTCCGTGTGGGATGTGGCCAGACACCTGCCCCTGCTGCCTGACTTGGGTTTGGTTTTCTGTGATTTTTTTTTTATGCTTGTTGATTGCCTATTTCTTTCTTCTCTTTCCTTTATTCCTCTCTTTTTTTTTCTCCCTTCCTCCCCTTGCTGCTCACCCACTCTCCCTTGGCTCTTGTTCATTTGGAAGTTGTAATCCACACTATGCTTAAATTTTTAGTAAATCTATTTCAACTTGGACGTGAATGTCACCAACCGCCCTGGGGGAGTGCCCCACCCACAACTGTTTGACCTTCAGATGCCCTTCCACGGTCTTCCTCCTCTGGCTCTAAGCTGTTCTGAATGGAACATGCAGCTTGATTTCCAGCAAAAGAGGAAATTCTGCATTAACGTTTGTGGGACTTGTGCACGCGCGGCTTCGAGCTTCACAGCCATGGTTGCAGTCTCTGTTTAGTGTGTTGTTGGCTTGCTTTCTCTTTTAAGGTTCTGATACCTTCTTTCTTGGATTCCTGTTCCTCAATTTT
The DNA here is from genome assembly GCF_033115175.1 of Lepus europaeus. NCBI lineage: Eukaryota > Metazoa > Chordata > Mammalia > Lagomorpha > Leporidae > Lepus > Lepus europaeus. The sequence continues at coordinate 20,361,554 of NC_084838.1, read as the reverse complement.
TTTTTTTTCCAGAAAAGCTGCTGGGGTGGCACCGGTGTCTGTGTATCTGAAGAGGTCATTATTTCCCTCCACCTTTGAGTGGTGATGGCTTGGTTTGCAGTTGGGTGCTGGGTTCAAAGTCCTTTTCCAAAAACCTTGTGGCTGCCACACTCCTGTCTAGCCCTGGGTATTGACACTAGCCAGCCTGAGTCTTGTTACTCTACAGGTAGTTTTTTTTTTTTTTTTTTTTTTTCCCTTTATGAAAACATTTAGAATTTTCTATTTGTTCGTGGAGTTGGGAAAAAAAATTCTTCTTAAAGGAATCTAAATTTTCTAAAATAATAATTCACTAATTTGGAAAGCACAGAGTTTTCCATCCACCGGGTCACTTCCCAAACAGATGCCCACAATAGCTCAGGCTGGGCCAGGCCAAAGCCAGGAGCCAGGCACTCAGTCTGGATCTCCCATGAGAGTGGCAGAGACCAAAGCACTTGCACCATCACCTGCTGTCTCCCAAGCTGGAATCAGTGGTGGAGTCCGAGCTCGAACCCGGGCGTCTCAGCCACTATCAAGCACCAGCTCGGGAGTGGGGAGATTTTACCAAACCATGTCTTGATGTTTCCTCCTCACTCCCCAGCACCTGGGTCTTTTGCTGTGCAAACTCCACGCTTCTTTCCTGTCCTGTGCTCCTGTGCAGAGATGCGAAGGGACATGGAGGTCATTCTGGGTGGGAAGTCAGCGAGGCCCTGGCAGCCAGAGTGCCCAGTGTGTGCGGACAGCTGGTCAACCCTCTGCAAGACTCACTGTCCTCGTCGGGGGAGGACGGTGAGAACAGTTGCCACCACTCCGAGTTGCTGGGGGATGAAGCAGGGCATGGTTGGTGAGCAGGGCTGTGTGTGGTGTGGATTCTGTGGGCCCAGAGGAGAGCTCTTCCCCAGTGAGTCCTTGGGGGTACCAGAGATGGAAGAAGGAGTGGGCCTCGGGCTCAACTTTGCGTGGTAGATGAGAGCACAACTCTGAACCTCAGACTCCCTGCCGGAAATGGTGAGCTTGCTAGGTCTTTCGGTAATGGTTCGCGCTCATTATTGACGTTTCACCCAGAGGAATGGCTTGAAGGGAGGTAATTGCTCACTCCTAAATCTTAGGTCTCCTGTCTCTCCCCTGCTCTCCTTCTGTTGTATTTGGTCTCTGTGGCTAATCCGACTTTGTGGAAGGCAAGATCCAAGGACAGAGAGAGCTGCAGGATTGCCTTCTGGAGCCTCCTTGGATAAAAATCCCTAAAAGTGGCCGGCGCTGCGGCTCACTTGGCTAATCCTCTGCCTTGCGGCACTGGCACACCGGGTTCTAGTCCCGGTCGGGGCGCCGGATTCTGTCCTGGTTGCCCCTCTTCCAGGCTGGCTCTCTGCTGTGGCCAGGGAGTGCAGTGGAGGATGGCCCAAGTGCTTGGGCCCTGCACCCCATGGGAGACCAGGAGAAGCACCTGGCTCCTGCTATCGGATCAGCGCAATGCGCTGGCCGCAGCGCGCCAGGCGCGGCGGCCATTGGAGGGTGAACCAACGGCAAAGGAAGACCTTTCTCTCTGTCTCTCTCTCACTGTCCACTCTGCCTGTCAAAAAAAAAAAAAAAAATCCCTAAAAGTTAGGTGTCGCTGGGCGTGGTCTGCGTATGGCCCGACCTCCGGCATGGTCTGTGTACCACATCCCCAGATCAGTATACAGTAGGTGCTAAGGACATGCTTATAGGCAGGTGAATGAATGCTTCCCTTTTCCTGCTTGGCGAAGTGATCACCTCCCTGGGCAGGTCTCCTTTGCATTTCTTCTTTCATAAAAGATTTTATTTGTGGTTGGATGACAGTCAGTTCTTTCAGGAAAACGAGAAGAACAGGTTTAGAGCCATTATGAAACTTCATTTTAATAGCAACAGGACCTGGCTCTGGCAACTTCAAAAAAGGCCATCAAGAAATTCTTGTTTGCTCGACAGAAAGAGCCATCGCGTTGGTTCCAGAGGTCCGGAGTCACCCCAAACTCCGTCTGATTTCCAGCTTTTTCAGCCTCTCAGGCAATGGGTTGGAAGTGTCCTTCGCTTCCCGGGGTGTTGTATGTTGGTTTTGCTAAGTTGGTGACTGGCCTGGGTGCATCTGGAAATATCACCAAGAAGAGAAACTGGGACATGAAGTAGGGGTGATGTTCCAGATGCCACCCACCTGCCCCTGCCTGGGTCACACGGGTCACAAAGCGGACCTCTGCCTGGCGCTGGTGAGATGGGCATGGTGATGTCCTTGTCTGTAAATGGCCGCGGGCATGCGTGGGAATGAATCCAGGCAGTGCCGCGTGCTGTGAGTGGACCTGCCCCTCACCCCCATCATGGGGGGCCGGGGGAGTCGGGGAAGCTGGCGTGTGGCAGAACGGTGTTGAGGGAGGTGGAGCCCGCCCTCAGGAAAGGGAAGAGTGCTCTGGGCAGCAGGTGCCGGATGTCTGGCAGCTCCGCAGCTACAGCCCGTATCCCGTCTCTCGGGGGGACGGACAGCTGCCACTCAGCCCGCGTGGAGTGTTCCCATGCGGCCACACCTCCTGCTTGTCTCTCTCTCTCTTTCCTCTCTCTGGAAGAGAAGCTGTCAATGTGGAATTTTACATGAAGCAGCCCACATTTCAGATCATGCCCCACTTCTCCCCAAAATCGTGTAAAAACAAAACCCTGTTAGATGGTGGAAAGAAGCAAGGATGGAGAGGGCCAGGCACCCTGGTCCGCCAGCCTCCCCTTGGCCAGCGTGGGAAAGCAGGCGAGCGATCGCAGAGTTTGCTCTCGCCCTGGCCTTGTTTTGTTTGTGACTCAGGGAGTGGAGTCTCTGTGCTCCTGCTGGCTGGGGAGCGCAGTGGGAGACAGCGGAGGCTGGCGACTTCTCAGACCCCGCGTGGATTCTCCTCCCCTCTCCTGCTTCGTTGAAGAACGGGGAACAGGGCTGAGAAATACACTCAGGCCCACGCCAGGCCTTCGTGTGGGCTTTGCTGTCCCTCTCGGAGCCAAGGAGCCCCCCCACCCTGCGCACTCCTTAAAACTTGTTTTCAGCTACCTAACACAGAGCTATTCCATAGCAGTGGGATGCAAGCCACGTGTCTGAGTTTCCTAGCAGCCACGTTAAAAGAGGGAAAAAGTAATAGGTGAAATTGATTTGAATAATATTTTACTTTACCGAGTGTCTCCACAGTGATTTCACTTCAACATGGAATCCTTATAAAGGCATCATCCAGGTTTAATTTTGTCTGCAGTCTTCCAAGTTGGTCCCAATTGGACCAACTGGGTCCAAGTTGATCCCGACCTGGATCTGCCCCACTGCATATGCTCCGTGGCCAGGTGTGGCTTGTGGCAACCACGTGAGTCACGGTGGCTATGATAGCTACACCTATGAAAGTGATCTCACAGGTGCCAGACAAAAAGCCCACGTTCCACTGGCTGCCTGGGAAGCTGCTGTTTAGTAGGATGTCATGTTTGTTGTTTGTTTGTTTCAAGATTTATTTATTTGAAAGGCAGAGTGACAGAAAGGGAGAAAGAGAGATCTTCCATCTGCTGGTTCGCTCCCCAAATGGCTGCAAGGGTCCAGGCTGGTGCAGGCTGAAGCTAGGAGCCGGGACCTCCACCCGGGTCTCCCATGTGGGTGGCAGGGGACCGTGGTCACTGATGCTCCCCTCCTGTTAGAGCCTGCATCCTCTGTCCTCAGGCTGCAGCCCCTCTGGCTCTGGCCCATCTCGCCTCCCCTCCCTCTGCCCTTCCTCGGACATGCCCAGAGACCTTCCGTCCCCTGCGTTCTCCCACGTGCTGTGCCCACTGTGTGGATTGTGTCCCCACTCCAGCCCTCTCATTGTCTGGTTGAAATGGAACCGTTTTTCAGGGAAGCCTTTACTCAGACCCCTGCCTTCTGCTCCAGACTAGATGATGCTTCCTTGTTTGATGCCGTCCTTGGCGGGAAGGAAGGGGACCTGGGCCACTACTCCGATGATGGCCGTCTAGGTGTCGGTGAGGTTGCTGGTTAGCGTTCCTCTGCCCTATTAGCTGTGTGCCCCAAGAAGCTCACTTGTTGTGGGCGCAGCAGCTCATGTAGGCGCTGTGGAAAGTAGATGATCAGTAAACAGGAGATGAACGGTGCAGCACTGAGATTCATTCTCGCAGGTTTCCCCGGCCCAGGGGACCCTGGAGGACCCAGACCCCTCATGGCGAGGCCAGGGGCTTTGTCCTTTGCACAGCTGGCCTCTCCTGGTCCCTCTCTGGACTGGCTTTCGGTTGCCTGTAAATTATATTTTTGGTGGCTGTTAATAAAAATATAGGGCTGGGGAGGAAAAAAAAAAGACTTCTCCTAATAGAATTTTATTAAATGGCACTAGTTTAAAAATGTCTCGTAAAAAGTTAATTAATTTGGGATTTGGGGATGAAAGGCGTGATATAAATGTCAGTTATTATTATTACAATTTCAGCCTCACGCTTATGCTCTTGATCCAGCCCCTGATCTGGAGTCTCTCCTACTCCCAGGGACCGGCGGCTGCGCTGAAATGCCCGAGGCAGATCTGAGCTTTGGGGGTCCCTCGGGGACAAGCGGGGGCCTCGCCGAGTTAGGCTGACCTGCCTGTTCGTCTAGGATAACGCAAGGCCTTGAAAGCCCGCGCTGCCGTCGGGGCTGCGAGCTGTTCAGAGCAGGATGGTCTTGGCACTCTGGGGAGCTCCTGGCTAAACAGGCAGGCAGGAACATCAAGGTCACGGGCGTGTCCCCGTCACGGAATCCTGGGATGCTCCAGCTGATGAGGTTTTGAGAGATGATAGCCCCTGCTCTCTTTTTACAGGGAGGGAAACTGAGTTCGAAGAGGCTTGTCTAACCCAAGGTCACATCGCAAGTTAATTAAATTTATGGAGAAAAAGGCAGTGAATGCAATTAGTCAAGTGGGGAAGCCTTAACAAAAAAAAAAAAAAAAAAAGGTTCAGACAGTTGATTGGCGACAGATCTGGAAAATGGGGAGGCCTGGGACTTCCTGAGAGTTCACACGCAGCCCTTCAAGACGCTGCACCTGCCTTCCCCTGGTGGCAGACCCCATGCCTAGAGGGAGGGACCCCGCCCTGACCTAGTGTGTAATTACTCTGAGTGGGGGGCCAGCTGGCAGGTTCAGCAGCAGCAGCCGTGGACCTGCGAGCTGCAGTTTCCTGGGCTCTGAAAAGGGGCGTGAAGATGCCCCTGGCTGGGTGGGAGCGGGGGATGGGGTAGCGGGGTTTGGTGCTGTAGGTGGCAGCGAGTGAACCATGCATAGCAGTGCTTGGTTATTCCAAGAGCTCGTGCGGGATGCCCACCCCTGGAGGGGGCATGTTGGTTTCCTGGACTGCCTGCTGTGTCCCTGTAGCCCATTCTGTTTCAGATGCTTCCAGAAAGATCTGGAACTGGTGGCTGTGCCTCCTACTGTCTTTGGTTCTTAAATCCTTGCTCCGTGATGAGGACAGAGTCAGAAGCCCCTCCCCTCCCCCTCCTGAGCGGAGACCCCACCACTCAGTGGTGTCAGGGTCTGGTTGGAACAGCTTGGGGAGGGTTTGCAGAAGCACGCGTGGCGTTCGAGCCTGCTTGGCTCTCTGGGCAGAGTCTGGCCCGGGGCCCTTGGGTAGATGTTTCTCCGCTGGTTGGTTGGGATGTGCAGGAGATTTCGGGTTTGAACCCAAGTCCTTCTCTGAAGCAAGATCCTTACTCTGAGTATCCCTGTGTCCTCATGGACAGTGGGGATAGGGAACACCCTACTGCCCAGCATCCCCCTAGAGCCACAGGGAGACGGCGTGTCTGAGGAATGGAGCACACTGCTGCCCACAGGGTGAGCACCCCACGTCAGTGGTTCCGCTCGGGACGCGGGACACCGTCTTGGCCCTGCTGAAGGACAAGCTCCTTGAAATGTACATCTTACTGTCACTTCCATCCCTGGAGTCCAGCCCAGAGCTGGGCACACAGGAACCATCCAGAACCTTCCAGTCCCCACAGCCACATGCCTTCCTTGATTGCTTGCTGAATGCCTGTTGGCTGACCTGAACTGGACTGAGAGTTCTAGAGTTGGGCCCTGGGAGACCCCTTGGGCAGGCTGTCCGCGTGTCCCCGAGGCTGGAACAGCCCTGATGTGGGTGCAGCTCCTGTGCAGGGCCAGGTCTCCCAGCCCGGAAAGTGCAGCAAGAGCCCCTGATGGCCTCTGCTAGAAACCCCGGGGCTGCAACGCTATTGTTAGTGACGCATTATAAACACAATTCCCACTTGCTCTACCCCTTCCCTGCCTCCCTACCCCACAAGGAAACCCTGGACTCTTAAGACTCCCAAGTCCTTTGCATGGACGGTCTGGCAGGAAGGGAGCAGGAGGGAGGCGCAGGAGGTGATTCTGGTCACCATCTCGCCGCTCTTGTCAAGCGTCCGTGTGGCAGCCTGCTTGTCGCTGGGTCAGCAGCAGAGCAGGGCAGGCGGAGGAAGGAGGGCCGCCTCCCCCGCCCGCGTCTTTATTGGATTTCAATGCTCTGGGTCACATATGCAGAGCAACCTCCTAAATGGAGTGGTGGAATTTTTGCTGCCTTTGTGCTGAGGGCCTCAAGCACACTCCATTGCCATTGTCACCCTGAATGGGGAAAATGCAGAAAACCCAGCAGAACCGATGCTCCCAGGCGGCCCAGGAGCTTGGAGTCAGAAGCAGGCTGGGAAGGGAAGCAGCCCAGCCTCTGCCAGCCTGGACATCCAGGCCCTTGCCCTGTGTGAGAGAGGGGTGCTGGGGCCCTGTACCTCACAGCTCTGTAGTGGTGGGCTCAGAGGAGAGAGCATGGCAAGCACGTGGCTGTGGGAGTTAGAAGCTTCAAGGATTCTGGAAGGCCTCTCCCTGATCCTGACTGAGGTGTTTAGACCAAAATGTGATGGATCAAAGGGTCTTGTGTCATCTCACAGGCCCCCCTGGCAGTTGCCAGCCAGGAGCCCATCCTGGGGGCTGGCTTTGTGCCATGGTGGGTAAAGCTGCCGCCTGAAGTACCACTATCCCATATCAGTGCCAGTTCAAGTTCCCAATGCTCCCCTTCCTATCCAACTCCTTGCTGGTGGTCTGGGAAAGGCAGCAGAGGATGGCCCAACTGTTTTGGCCCCTGCCACTCAACATGGGAGACTTTGAGGAAGCTCCTGGCTCCTGGCTTCAGTCTGACCCAGGCCTGGCCATGGTGGTCCCCTGGAGAGTGAGCCAGTGCATGGAAGATCTCCCTCTCTGTGACTCTGACTTTCAAATAAAGAAATCTTTAAAAAAAAAAAGCAAGTGCATTCTGTGCCACTTATCTACCCACTTATTTTTTATCTACTTGAAAGGTAGAGGGAGATAACACTCTTCTATCTGCTGGTTCACTTCCTGAATGGCTGCAACAGCCAGAGCTGAGCCAGGCCAAAGCCTGGAGCCTAGGTCACCCACAAGAGTGGCAGAAGTGGACACACTTGTGCCATCATCTGCAACTTCCCAGGGTGTGCATTAGTAGGAAACTGGATCAGAAGTGGAGTAGCCGGAACCCAAGCCAACACAGGTGTCCCAAGTGGCGGCTTAACCTGCTGCTCCACAATGCCTGGCCCCACTCAAGTATTTTTTTTAAAGGCTTATTTATTTATTTGAAAGAGTTAGAGAGAGAGAGAGAGAGAGAGAGAGAGAGAGGTCTTTCATCTGCTGATTCAGTTCCCAAATGGCCACGATGGCTGGAGCTGCGCTGATCTGAAGCCAGGATCCAGGAGCTTCTTCTGGGTCTCCCATGTAGGTGCAGGGGCCCAAGGACTTGGGCCATCTTCTGCTGCTTTCCCAGGCCATAGCAGAGAGCTGGATAGGAAGTGGAGCAGCTGGGACTCAAACCGGTGCCCACATGGGATTCCGCTGCTGCAGGTGGCAGCTTTACCCGCTACACCACAGCACTGGCCCCTCACTCACATAATTTTGAGTGCTCACTGTGTGCCAGCCATTGTTTTAGGAACCAGCTGTGCTGGGATGGGCAGTTGGAAGCCCCTGATGCCCACTGTGGATGAGATGGGAACCAGGGCCAGCTCTGCCCACTGGGTGTCTGCACTCACCGGCTTGGTAGGGAAGCTGCCTGCTTTTCTACACTGTGGATCTGGGAGTTTCTCTGTTCTTCTCCCCATTTGGGGCAGTTGATCTTTGGCTGTTTTCTCAGCCTCCGAGTGACAGACAGAGGCTGACCGTGGGCTTCCCGGATGCCTGATTGGATTAAATGGGCTCCTGGCACAGAGCGAGGCCAGCGAGGTGGTGGCTGGCTGCCCGTGAGAGGGCCTTGGCTTGGCTCTGTGCTGGAGCTTCGCGTCTCGCAGTGCGGGCAGCTGCTGGTTGCTGAGGTGGCCAAGTACATTTAGAAAGGGAGAATCGGAGGAGTTTTTCCGCCAGTTCCTTTTCCAGGGTGGGTCTGCTCCGTGCACCACCTGTAGCTGCAGATGTATGATGGGCCAGTCTTTCCTGGGAAGAGACCCGCCCCCAGCCCTTCCCTCCCTGTGGAAACAGGTCCCTCAAAGGCACTTGGACCTCCTCCTGGGCGGTTCCTCTGCCTGCCCATCACAATGTCATCCGACGTGCATGCCTCCATTGCCCAAGTGCTCACTACCGGCCAGAAAGCCAGTGTTCCTCTTCACCCAGAGCCGCCTCCCCCTCACTTCTGCCCCAGGGCTGGGGGGTGCGCTGTGCTCCCTCCTCCCCTCCCTCAGTGCAGGGTTGGTCTCTGGCCTCACCCGGCTCCAGCTGTCAGCCGCCACCACGCCTATTCCACCTGCCCGCCGCTGCAGTCTAACTGTGTCACTGCTGATAATAGTGCGAAGGCTCCAAATGCAAGGGCCTTTCTAGGATCGTGCCCGATTAATTAGGTCAGCATCTCCAGAATCAATCTCCAGTGGAGTGGCCGCCTGGTAGTGCTGTCCCTGCCCAGCCGGGCAAGCGAGCCGGCCCGGGAGGCAGCTCCCTGGCTGCTGGCACCAGCCAGGCCTTGTCTGTACCTGGGAAGAAAGTCACGTGACACAGGTCTTCTGTGATTACCCTGACTTTTTATTTTATCCGCTCCCCCCCCCATCCTCCATTAAACCCCCGTAGATCCTGCTTCTAACAGGCAATTAGACTAACAACGTAATTATATCCCTCCATGCTAATTGTAACTGGTTTAGGGGGAAAACAAAGCCGAAGCACCTTCGGGATCTCTGGGAGCGAGGCACCGCCGTTGTAATGTTCAGGTATCTCTCCTTCTTGTGTGTTTAAGAGCCCCGTGGCTGCCCCGGGCTGGGTCTCTGAATCTCTCCCCAGCGCCTGCCTTTGGCCCCACGTCATCAGGACAACCTTGGGCCTGTGTCCCCTCTCCTGAGCATGCGCGTCTGGGCACTGCCTGTCCCTGCCCTCCCATGCTGCCCTGTCTCTTTCAGCTCTGCCCCTGCTGGCTCTGTCCCTCGCCGTCTGTCTCTCCACCACTGCCACCCTCGGAGGGCCTCAGAAAAAAAGAATGAGCGGGCGAGGTCAGAAGTGTTGGTGGAAATGCCGTCTCTTCCTGCTGGGGCTGGCGCACCGTCATACCCGTGGCCCTGGCTTCAGGATCCCTCAAGGAGTTTGGGGGAGGCTGGGGAGGCGGGCCAGAGCTGGACCTGGCTGCAGGGTCTGAGCTCAGCATTATGTGACGAGAGTGCCACAGGGAGACTCTTCCTGCCTCCCCTGGGCACATCGGCAGCCCTTCCCAAGTGCCTTCTTCTTGCCATGCGTGTGCGCAGCGAGCAAGGCCTGGTCCCTCCTCTGGGGAAGGAGGCAGGCCTGCAGGTAGCTGAGCAGGGGGACCGTTGTGCGGAGTGTGCATTAGCGGGGGCTGTGTCCCTGCCACTCTGCCTCCCATCTAGGAGGCGTCTGGAGAAGCCGGAGGAGAGGGAGCAGGTGCAGGAGCATCAGGTGTGGCCACAGCGTCAGGTGTGCGCTTGGCCCTGGTGGGAGCAGGGTCTGGAGAAGAGCACAGGAGGAAGAATGTGGTTTCCATCCGGGTGGGAATGGGGAGTCGTGTGTGACTGGATCAGGTTTATGTCTCAGCAAGACCAAATGGGCTGGCATTGTGGCGTGGTGAGTTAAGCCAATGCCTGGGACACCAGCATCCCATATCAGAAAAAGTTCAAGTTCCGTCCACACCACTTCGGATTAGCTCCCCAATACTCCTGGGAAAGGAGCTGGAAGATGGCCCAAGTACTTGGGCCCTGCCACCCATGGGGGAGACCCGGATGAAGCTCTTGGTTTCAGTCTGGCCATTGTGGCCATCTGGGGAGTGAACCAGAAGATGGAAGATTCTCTCTCTCTCTCTAACTCTGCCTTTCACACAAATATGTAATTCTTTAAAAAAAAATCCTCAGTGCTTTTCCTATTAAAAAAAAAAAAGTAAAGAAAGATCACACACATAGGCTACACGTGGAGGGCACTGTCGGGAGAGAGCTTGAATGGAAGCTGGCCGTCCAGGTGACCTGCCGTGAGTGACCCCGCAGCTTGCTGGGGCTGGACTAGCTGTGTGGCTTTGGGTGGACAGTTAACCTCTCTGAGCCCTGCTCTCCTCACCAGTCTAAAGCAAGGATATTCGTATTTACCGTTCTATGTCTTAAGAGCGAATCAGAAATAAGGCCAGGCCGGTCAAGGGGCTGTAGCTCGGCGTTTGACAGAGTGGACATCAGAGCAGAGGATCTGGACAGGGGGCGTGGCCTGGGATGCTTTTCCTGAAACATAAGTCACCTTTCTGTGTCTGTGGCGATTGGCCCAGGATCCCCACCTACTGGATACCAAGACCAGTAGATGCTCAAGTCCTTTATCTCAGATGGCATAGTATTCAGGTATAATCCACACACATCTTCCCAGATGCTGTAAATTCTCTCGGGATTATAAATAATAATGCCAGTAATACCAGCGCATCCTTCAAATGATTCTGCACAGCACTTAGAACCCAGCAAATCTGCATTTTGCTGTTTGGAATGTTCTGGAATTTCTTTTAATGTGTTTGATCCACAGTTGGTTGAATCGGCACAAGTGGCACCCATGGATTGGAGGGCCCACCGTGCATAGTCCTCACCATCATCACCAGCACTGGCACTAACATGCTGTGGGGCTCTTGGTGTGCGGTGGCTTTTCAGGGCGTGACTTCTGCCTTCGTGGCCTCTTGCTGTGGGAGAACAGGTGTGGTTTGGTGCCATTTTCCTTCGTGGACGATCAGGTGTGTGGAGAGTCTGGTTGCTTGGGCAGATGTAGTTTGTGCTGCCACTGTGAAGTGTGGGGAGGAGGCGGTGGTCTCGTTTAGACACTGGCTTGCTTGCAAGTCCACTTCCCTTCCCTTCTGTAACTGTCTTCAAGCTTTGGTGGCACCCAGTTTGGGCCATTCAGTGCCAGGTATCCTGGTCCTGGGTTTGCCATCAGTTATGTGGATGGGTTGTTTCATTAAAATTTCCATTAACTGTTTTTTTTTTTCTTTTTTCAAGCCAGTGAGCAATTTATAGATTCATTAACTTTTTACTACACTTGTGAAGCTAGGAAGAGGGGAATAAAGGAAATGAAATATTTGGTTCCTAGCATTGCACTAAAAGATGGTGGCCCTTAAATATGAAAGACAAAGGTTGGATAATGAAAGCTGGCCTGAAGAAGCATTTGAAGGGGCTACAATCTTCCAGAAGGATCCAGGACTGGCATATTCCTGCCAAGAAACACCACCTCTTTCACCACCCCTTTAACTACCCATACACCATGTAGCTTATCCATTCTTTTGTTGAAAACCGCTTTTTTTTTAAAAAAAATATTTTTGGAAGATTTATTTGAAAGAACATCAGAGAGAAAGGGAGGGAAAGAGAGAGTGAGATCTTTCCTTCTACTGGTTCACTCCCCAAATGCCCACAAAGGTCAGCTCTGGGCCAATCTAAAACCAGGAGCCAGGAAAACTCCTACCTGGGTCTCCCACATGTGTGGCAGGAACCAAAGTACTTGGGCTATACACTGTCTTCCCAGGCACATTAGCAGGAAGCTGGATTGGAAGTGGAGCAACTGGAACTCAGATCAGCACTCTGATATGGGATGCTGGCATCGCAAACAGTGGAGGAGGTTGTTCAACCCACTGCCCTGCAGTGCCAGTCCTGATTTTTTTTTTAACTAAGTGGCTGTCCACCTCTGATGATAACCTCCCAGTGTCTGCTCAGCACTTCTGGGCTGATGCTGCCCGTGACTCAGCGTATTTCCTTACGTTGAAAGTACAACCTGATTCCTAGTAACTCCCATTTCGTTTCCTCATGGGGGAGTTAGGGATGGCTTTGCATGGGTTTCAGGTACTAGCTTTGTTTTTTATTGGCTGTGTAATTTTGGATAAGTAACTTCACCTCTCTGAGACTCGGTTTTGTTTACAGATGAACTCATGATAGTACTAGGAACTCTGAAAGTCCCAGAAAAGCAATAATAATATTCTTTGCCACACAGTTAAGTGAGGATAAAGTGAAGTAGTTTGTGAAAAATACCTAACCACATCCGTGTTCCAGACTGCACCATGCAGTTGGACTGTTTTGTGAATGTTCTCAGCTGAACTGAGTTTCCTAAAAGAGCGAGACAGGTCCCTGGCCACCACCTCAGTTTCTCCAGTTGTGAATTGGATGAAAATATCCCTGGCTAATGAGGAGGTGGGACAGGATCATACGCATTTAGAGAGCCTGGTAGAGGCACTAGCATGTAGTAGTATCTCAGTACACATCAGCTGTCAAGAAGTAGGGGGCATGACACTGTGGCATAGTGAGTGAAGCTACTGCCTGCAGAGCCGACATCCCATATGGGCGCTGGTTCAAGTCCCGGCTGCTCCTCTTCTGATCCAGCTCTCTGCTATGGCCTAGGAAAGCAGTAGAAGATGGCCCAAGTCCTTGGGCCCCTGCACCTGTGCGGGAGACCAGGAAGAAGCTCTTGGCTCCTGGCTCGAGATCGGCCCAGCTCTGGCGTTGTGGCCGTCTGGGAAGTGAACCAGTGGATAGAAGACACCTCTCTCTCTACCTCTGTCTCTGTAATTTTGCCTTTCCAATAAATAAATAAATCTTTAAATTAAAAAAAAAAAGAAGGTACCAGGCTTTCTCCTCTGGAGCCCCTTAGAAAGAGTGTATCATGCGTGAAGGTTCTGGCGAGGCCATGGTGCTCACCGCCCAGTGGCACCTGCGTGCCCTGTGTGTTGAGCTTCCCAGCGGATGCTGTGTTCCTGCACCCATCCTCAGCGTGGATGGCAGGTGCAGACCTTGGTGGAGTTGTCAGCGTGGAGTAGGATGGGACCAGGAAGTCACTAAGGCCTACAACCTGCCTTTATAAATGTACACCGTGTGTATTTTACAGCGTAGTAGTTTTCCTGTGAAATAAAATAACAAAGCTGAACATGAAGGAGGGAAAAAAGGCATCCATTTTTGAGCCTCGCAGACCGAGTGTTTTTCGAGATACCGCATACATGTGCAGGTAGTGCTGGTTTGGGTGAACTTTGCCTGAAGTTGTATATCTAGAGTTGGGGTCCTGTCGTGGGTACTTGAGTTTAGTATGTGTTTTACATTCAGCTCTGTACCATTCGTGGCTGTCCACTCCACTGGCTTGGAAGTTGGTATTTGCTTACACCGTTGGATACATTGTGAAGTCTGTATTATGAATAAGGCAGGGGAGATCTCTGGGCAGGAAACCTTTTCTTTTGTACAATAGTCATAGGGTTTGCTCCCTAAAGTGAAATCCTTGAGTCAAGGAAGATGACATTAGTAAGGCTGTTGTGACAGTACCGGGTTGAAACTAGCATAAGGGGACAGGGGAAGTGACATGCTTTCGAGATTCTTGTAGAACCCTAGTGGGAAAGTTGGCATGTCTGTCTAGCCCCCCCACTGTGTCCTCATCCCGTGTCTTAGTTGGGGTTGATAGCTGTTGACTCATTTTATTTGAAGACTTTGAAGCAAGCCGTGAGTGGGTGGCGGGAATATTAATTTTTGCACGCCAGATTGAAAGCACAAACCCGGAGCCCGTGGTTGCAGAGTACACACTGGGCCCACAGAGGAAGGATAAGGCCAGCACCCAGCAAAGGGACTTGCAGATTCCATTTAAACACATGTGACCTTGGGCCTTGTTGTCAGCATTTTCCATACCTGCAGCAGGCCTGCTGGCTTACACAGCCTCAGTGAGAAATACTGTATTTTGTGTATGAAAAGCCTCACCGGTGAAGACAATCAGGATGGCATGAAGCCTTGTGTTGAAGAAAGTGTTGATAGTTACCCGGTGCGGGACAGGTTGATGCTTTGGGTAAGCTTCTGAGGGCCACCCCGCGTCTTCCCCTGTCTCCCCTGGACTGTTCAGTCACAAGGCTTTCTACCGTCTCCCGGTTTGAGTTCAGTGTGGGCATTTTCCACGGTCTGCTGCTCTGGCTGTGGAGTTTGCCAACTGTTGATGTTCTGATGGCTTGGCTTTTTGCAATGACTTCAGTGGCGATGGAGAAATACTCAGGATGCTGACAATGAAGACAATGGCAGGCGTTCTTTCCAAGGCACTCCGTCTGCGCCAAGCCCCTGTCCTAAGTGCCGAGCGCTTATGAACTCTTGTCACCTAATGATTTCATTAAATCAACTCACTTCACGAAAGAGAAACAAGACATGGGATCGTGGAAAGGGAAGGAGCTTGGTATTTGTCTTGGAAGAAGCCATGGGTTTGAATCTCCGCTCTGCCAGTAACTGCGACTTTGGACAAAGTCACCCAGCCTCCACTGAAATGGAAATCCTGACTCGGGCCTCGCGGAGAATTGAATGAAGTAATGGACGTGGAAGTTCCGTCAGTCTCTAAACAAACGTATGCGGGGCGTTGATAGTCTGTGTTATTCCTACCTCACTCCAGACCCAGGCTTCCAGGAACCTGAGTCATCTTCCCCTTAAAGGATGTTGTGTAGACACTCGGTGTGTGCTGGGCTGGCTGGTGGGCACTGGGGAATCCAGAGGCAGGGCCCCTGGCCCTGGAAGATAGATGGTCCAGCGAGGACAACAGGTCGTAAAAAGATGGCTGAGCACACCAGCTGGCTAATCAATACTGTTTGAGTGACCCAGGCAGTAAGTGCTTGGAGAAAACCGGAGAGAGAGATGGCCTCTGTGGCCAGGGGGCGGTGGGAATGGAGCCTTCAAGGAAGCGCAAGGTCCCCTCTTTCCTTCGCTCGTTCTCCGCAGAGAGCAGCTAAATCAAGCCTTCAGCAGGAGTCAGGAAGGAGAGGTTCACGGGGCTGAGTCCTGGCCTGCGTGGGGTAAGAATGCTTCCGCCTTCCGGGACGCTGCCCCTGAAACAATGGCGTGTGTTGCAGTGGCTTTGTAGGTGGAAAGTTCTGGGGCCAAAGAGCGGCTCCCCAGCACTCCCAGCCCGGCTGGTGTCAGACTGGGGTCCTTCGCAGCCTCTGGGTCAGGAGTTCTAGGTCTGGTCCAGGGATGCATCTGCAGGACCTGCTGGGGGCCACGGGTTGCAGGCAGCCGGTCATCCGGGTGTTGAGCTTGTTGGCAGTAGCAGGTTCTCAGCAAATGCTGGAAGTGAAACTCCACCACGGGGCCATCCAAGTCCCTGCCATGTCCAGAGACTGGGACTGCGTGGCCAGACTTTGAGATGCCTTTGAACTCCAGGCTGTGATTGTGCTGGGGGTGCAGAGGAGGGTGCAGTTCCAGACAGGGCAGTCCTAGCCCACGAAGAGGGCAGAGAGCGGCCAGGGAAGCTGGATGCAGGTGGACTTCTTGGTGAGCTGGGTGGGACACTGTCACCAGGTGCCTTCCATCCTCCAGGAGTGGCCCAGCTGAGCTGATCAGCTGCCCAGTCGACCTTGGCTCCATCGCTCTCTTTTCCCTGTTCTGCTCTGTATTGCAAGGAACTACATTTCCCAGGTGCCCTTGCTCTCTGGTCTTCTGCTAGTTTAGACTGGACTTTTAGTGATTTCTGGGTCGCTGCAGCCCTGTGTTTGTGGTCCGCTGCCACTGGGCAGCCCTTGCCACACCTGTTCTCTTGCTGGCGACACCATCTCTTGGCTTTCTGTCTCCCGGCTCAGATGTGTTAGCAGCTCCCTTAGGTGCCAATGCCTGGTTGCCTCTCTGTCCCCTCAGCTCACTCAGCTCCTGTGTACTCAGATCCCTGTATTAAATTACCTCCATTCACAAGACCTAGAGTGACTTCCATTTCTCTGGCCTGGACCCTGAAGGACATGCCCAAATCAGACCCCTTAGCGTGTTTGGTTTCCCCACTGGATAATCGTAAGGAAGCTATTGCAAGTTCATGGTTGCTCTAATGAATTCAGAGCACCAGATTTCTTTTTTTTTTTTTCCTGTTGCAAAGAAAACAGAATTGTAGAATAATTTCAAAATAGTCTAGCTGTCTAGGTTTCTCAGCAGGAGCCTGTTGGGATGTGTAGAATTACACTTTTTTTTTTTTTTTTTTTTTTTTTACTTCCTGGGCCTCTCCTTTTGTAGGAAAGTGGGTGACTGCTTTCGTTCCAACTCTGAACAGAACTATTTTGATTTTGAAAAAATGCATGCGGCTGTTCTCCCCTCCCCCTATTTGCCCGGGCTGTTGATCTTGTGATATATTTATAGGGATTGTGGTTGGCTGACCAAGAGTTATTTTGCAATAGGAATTCGTAGGATTTCTACTTGGAGCTTGTGTTCCAGACTTTTCTTAAAAAAAAAAAAAAGTCTGACTTAGAACATCTACTTTGCCCTCTCATTATTTCTGTCTCACAGCAGAAGTGAGCACTGTGCTTTATTTATGCATCTTCGCCCTGTGTGTATTTATTTTGTTTCTCTCTCTTCTTTCTTGCTCTCTTTACTCCACATTTTAAAAGATCACAGTTCCTGCTCCATGCTGGGGGTGTTTTTGCTAATCAGAATGTGTGGTGATGGGGAAAGGGGTGCTTTGGGGGTCAGAAGTCCTCTGTTTTCTCTCTCTGTCAAAGGAGGATTCTGTCCTAGATTAGAGGGGCCAAATATGCTGGCATCCCTGACTATGCTGTGCCCACGGCAGACATGAGAAATCGATCACAGCACCTTCTCCAGCTGAGCTCAGCTGTGGCCCTAGAATATTGCTCAACACATTGTCCTGCACCGTTACTGCTGATTTGTTAGAATTCACACTGAAAATCCTTTTGCCCTTCTTGGCCTAGGTGCTGCTGTAGGGTCTGTTCACCATCATGCTCTCCGCTATTGGTGGTGCCATTCCTGTACATCTGAGACCAATTCACTGATCTTTCTGAAGCCCCTTATGTATGTGCAGAGCCCAGCCCTGGGTGCTGTGGAGTCCCAGAGGAGCTCAAAAAGCTACCACCTGCGTGGAAACTCCAGTGTGGTTGGGAGCAAAGTTGCAAAATGCTAATGTTCCCAGTTGTACCTGACAGGGTTGTGGGACCCCAGGCTGTGCTCACTGCAGTCAGGGAAGGCTTCCTGGAGGCAGTCCCGAGTGGACTGTACCCGGGGCAGTGAGGTGGCATGAGCAGAGCTGGCCATCACAGAATCGTCAAGTTTCAGAGCTGCGGGTGTTCTTGGCGCTCTCCCAATTTATAGCTAGGAAAACTGAGGCTCAGCGGCCAAGGGAGGCTTGTGTGACTTTTAATAGGTGGCGATTTTATTGCTAAAGTTCACAGCTACTTAGTAACTTCAGTAAGAGATACGTTTTACATATGTCCGCCTGTGTTTGGAGAAGTGTATTAACGGATTTAGTCCTCTGTACCCTTGCGAGGTGGGTGCCGACGGGAGGAAGGTGAGTGTGGGGGTCAGTGACTCACACAGCGGGGCGGTGGGGTCAGCTCTTCCTCCTCTGGAGGCTGTGCTGGAAACCCCGCACCCAGGAGATCTGCTGGGGCGGCACAGTCTTTCCTAGGCTCGAACCATCGGGGTCATCATCTTGCTATCTCCAGCTCCGTGGCTCCTGTGGTACCGTGACACACGTGGCATCGTCTCACCCATCTAGCAGCCTGGAAGGGGTGTGTGTGTGGGGGGGTGGATTTTATCTCCATCTTCATCAGATGGAGCCAAGGCACAAAGACATGGAACCTGCACAAGGTCACAGCTACTTTGCGGCCCAGGTGGGGTTTGAACCCAGGTCTGTCTGGCGGACCCTGGATATCAGAACTGAAAGGTTCCTGAGAGGTCATCAGTCCAGCAGCCCCACTGGACAGATGTGCAAGCTGCGGGCCAGGGCTTGCCTCTCCCAGCAGGTCTGGGGGAGGTGGGAACTGCACGGGCCCACTGCAGCGTGCAGCCCTAGCCCACCGTGCCACTGCCTCACCAGCATTGCCTGGGCCGGGAGCCTCTGGCCATGGGTCCCCTTGAAGAGCTCTGAGGACAGCCTCTCCCTGTCCTGCCTTTTTCAGAAGATACCTGAGTGCCCCCCACCCTGCCCGGGTCCACCTGATTCGGAGTTTGCAATCCTTTATTTAAACAGTTCCCCCGCCCCCCAGGAAGCAAAGCCCTTTTCTTTTTTTCCATCGCGCCTTGCTTCCTGCTGATCTGAAGTGCATATTTATCACATATTTAATGAGTAATCTGAGTCTTGGCTTGGTGAGACTGTACCGGGACATGGTTTATGGCTGATCTGGTTTTAACTCGCTCCAGGCGGTTTTCCCTGGAGTTTTCTGTAAAATCATAAACCTGGAGAGAGAATTTTTGTGGAATCCAGTCACGTGACCTGCTCTTTTGTAAATTGAGAGATTAACTGTGGGACTGTAAGGAACTGCGATGCGCACGCCTCTCCAGAAATCAGACAGCAGCATTTATGCACCCAGAGGAGCGTGTCCACTCTGAAACACAGGAAAGTCACTCTCCAAGGTCGCCTGCGGGCCCTGGACGCAGGATGGCTCAGGGTTGGAAAACGTGGACTTGGACTTGGGGAGTTTGGGCTGGAGGCCCGGCTGAGCCTTCCCCAGCTGGTCTGTGCACCCGGCTTCTCTCTGAATCCTAGCTTGGATGTTGGGGCTGGTGATGCCCCTCCCACCAAGGGCGCTCAAGGACAGTAAATGAGATGCTGCGTGGCCCGCCCCGAGCCAGGCAGGCACCCAGGAAGTGCTCAGTGGGTGCTGGCTGCTCTTGGGTTGCATTCTGCTCATGTGAGGCCCCTGATGCTGAATTAATGATCCCAGCTGACAGGGTGTAGGCACAGCGGCCCAGCTCATCCAGTCCACACCCCAGCCCCGGGGTCGGCCCTTTGTCACAGAGGAAGGCACCGAGAGGTCACGACAGCCGGTGGCGGGGATTGTGCCCGGGCTGACTCCCGGTGACCCCTGTGCCGCATGGCTGCCGACTTCCTCGTTCCCAGCCTACAGGCTCTGACAAGACCAGGCCTCAGCTGGCCTTTGCTCTGCCCTCCCGGGACCTGGGCATCAGCTGTGCCTCTCTTTGCACCCCCACTGGCGGCCCCTTGAAGACAGAATTCAAGCCGAGTACTCCCCAGTCTGACAGCACTCCTGAGGGTGAAGGATGTCTGGGGGCTTCTTGCCTCAGAAACCCTTCTCTAAACATAAAATGCTTCCACTATAAAAAGCTTTTAAAGGGGCTGGTTTTGTGGCATAGCGGGTAAAGCCACCCCCTGCAATGCCAGCATCCCATATGGGCTCTGGTTCAAGTCCTGGCTGCTCCGCTTCCAATCCAGCTCCCTGCTAATGCGCCTGGGAAACCAGCGGAGGATGACACAAGTGCTTGGACCCCTGCACCCATGTGGGAGACCTGGAGGAAGCTCCTGGCTCCTGGCTTCAGATTGGCTTAGCTCCAGCCATTGTGGCCATTTGGGGAGTGAACCAGCGGATTGGAAGACCTCTCTCTCCTCTCTCTTTAACTCTGTCTTTCAAATAAACATTGTTTTAAAAAAAAAGCTTTTAAAACCCAGGAGAAACACTGTGCCTTTGGAAGTAGCCTTAAGAAGCTTTGTGACCCAGCCTTACCGGGGAGGAGAGGTAGACACACACCTAGCAACCAGGAGCTGTCCCAGCTTCGTGAGGGGATTTGTATGTGGACAGCAGGGCTGGAGGAGTGGCAGCTGGTGCCCTGGGTGGTTCAGTCCCACCTGGGGGCACGAGGGAGGCTACTGCCCCTCCTGCCTGAGGCCAGGATTCCCCCCACCCCAGCCCCCTGGCACCCAAGTTTTGAATTCTGTTACTTCCATCCCAGGTGCCCAGGGAGGAGACCAGGCCTCTGCATGTAGCCTAAGACTGACAAGATCTTCCCTATTAACTCTAGTGAGTTTTTTTTTTTTTTTTTTTTTAAGATTTATTTGAGAGAGACAGAGAGATCTTTCATCCATTGGTTCACTCCTCAAGTAGCTACACAAGCCAGGGCAGAGCCAGGCCAAAGCCAGGAGCCAGGAGCTTCTTCCGGGTCTCCCATGTGGGTGCAGGGGCCCAAGCACTTGGTCCATCTTCTGCTGATTTCCCAGGTGCATTAGCAGGGAGCTGGATTGGAAGTGGAGCAGCTGGGACAAGAACTGGCACCCGTTTGGCATGCCGGCACTGCAGGTGGCAGCTTTACCACACCCCAACATCAGCCCCTAGTGATTTATTTTTTATAAACAAACAAACAAAAACAAACCAAAAAAGCCAGCACACCCCCCCCCCCCCGGCCCTGGCGTTCACTGAGCACTTGCTATGTGCCAGCTGTGCCCTGGCTGCCCTCCTCATGTAGCTCAGTTGATCCCTGCTGCTCCCAGCAGCTCGCAGTCCTGGAGCTCTCTCCTCCGCCTTCCCCAGGCGGCTTTCATCTCTTCCCTGGAAGATGACCGTGGCCTCTGTGCTGGGCCTCCAGTCTCCACTGCAGCCGGCAGGTGCTTTGGCAATGCACGTGCCTTCCTCAGCTGCCCGTGGGCCTCAGGCTTCTTAGGCTGGTCTGCAGGTACATCCAATGGATGGTGATGGCGAAGACGGCAATGATGATGGAGGTCTGGATCCAGCCTGAAGGCTGCCTACCAGGGAGAGGAGACCCAGCCTGTACCTGGAAACTCGGGAAACACACAGTCCTTTGCTGATTGCTTGCTTGCTTGCTTTTTTTTTTTTTTTTTTAAGATTTTATTTATTTATTTGAGAGGTAGGGTTACAGAGAGAGGTGGAGAGAGAGGAAGGTCTTCCATCCTCTGGTTCACTCCCAAATGGCTGCAACTGCTGGAGCTGGGGCGATCCGAAGCCAGGACCCAGGAGCTTCTTTCAGGTCTCCCACGTGGGTGCAGGGGCCCAAGGACTTGGGCCATCTTCTGCTGCTTTCCCAGGCCATAGCAGAGAGCTGGATCCAAAGAGGAGCAGCTGGGACTAGAACCGGAGCCCATGTGGGATGCCGGCATTGCAAGCGGAGGATTAACCTACGGCGCTACAGCGCCAGCCCCTGATTGCCTTCTTGATGCTTGACCTTGAACAGCAAGGTCCTGGGGAGAGGCGTAAGGGCATCGTATCCAGGAGAAATGAAGACGCTGGATGTTTCTCGTGGGTTAGCCTCAGAGTTGCCGATGCCCCTGGCTCATCAGTAGCAGACCTGGCCTAGGGAGGGTTCGCATTGTTGTTCTCGGGGGCGCTGTGGCCACTCCACAGCAAATGAAAGGGGGAAAGATCAGATCATTGTTCCTTCGTCCTCAGAACTGGAAGCTGCCAAGTCCGCGTGGAGGCCTGGGGTCTGGCCTAGGGGTCTGGTCAGGAGTCCCCGGTGGGAGCCTTTGCTTCTGCAGAGGCGACAGCTGTCAGAGAAAGCCATGGCCTCGAGTAGCTCAGTACGCAGGCTTCCCAGCTGGCTGCGATGGTGCCTTCTCTGCCCGGCATGCGGTGGGTACTGCTGCCCGGCGCCCGGCCTGTGTGAGCTCCGTTCACATCCGGGTTTTCTGTTGGCCCCGCTGAGTCTGAGCTCCGCGCTCGCTGCTCAAGCATCCCTCCCTCTCCAGCCCTTCCCGGCCCTGCTGTCTCAGAGTCGCCCATGGAAGCCAGCCATTCCTCTGCGGAGTGTGCATGCCGCGTGGCCGTTACAGGTGGATATCCTAAGCTGTGACGTCATCAGTGTGGCTCTCCCACTGTCCTCTCTGCCTGTGTCCCCAGTGACCGTCCTGGTGCCCAGCACATAGTGGCCGCTTACATAATAAATTCATTGTTGTTACTGTAACCGGATATCTGAGACAGGCTAATTTTATGAAGAAGAGTTCATAGTTTGGGGAGTTCAAAGTGCGAGATTGGCTGAGACCACTGGTGTGGCCTCTGCTGAGGGCCGCACGTGAGAGAAAGAGGCCGTGTGTGGAAACAGGAAGCTGGCGAGCGAGTCAGGGCTGCCTCTTAGAACCGCTCATTCCAGGGAGGGTGCAGGTGCTGGGAGAGCTGCCTCCCTCCCTCCCTCCCAAGGGCAGCGCCCTGCAGTGACCCCACGGCAGGCCAGTAGGCCCCACCTTTCCTCAAGCCTCCAACACATAACCCTTGGGGGAACCAGTCCAGCCAGAGCAAAGCACCCAGCATTGGCGAATGAGTGAGGCCCCATGTCTGGTTCATCTCAGGACCTGCCCTGCTCCCCAGTGCCTGGCTCAGAACCACTTCTAGGGTGAACTCTAGAAATAGCTACAGAAAAGTGGCACCCACCCGTGCCGCTCCAGGTCTGTTCCCCCTGGACCTTTCCCCGGCAGCCTTCACCTACCCCTCAGGCAGGGAAGCTGGGGTCGCCAGTGGCTTTGAGCAGAAACATGTTCAGTCTAGAAAGAAAATGCAAGATTAGAACTCAAGCCCCATGTGTTAAGAACCCATCGCTGAGAGCATTTAGAAGATGCACTTCCATTCCTCGTGGTGCTGTGGCAGTCTTTGGAATTTATTGTTAGAGCTAACGTACTTATATATGAAATACCCACGTATTGGTGAATACAACCTTCACGTGAACCGATCACAACTTGGTGAGCTACAAGAATTCGGAGGCATCTAGAAAACTTCGCGCTTCTCTCTGGGTTCCCCTTCATGCTTCCTGGCCCCGCGGGGTGCAGAGATGCCTGAGAAGTGCTGACCCCTGGGGATTCGGAATTGTCTTTGACACATAGTAGGTTTGCAAGAAAGACCTGCTGAGTGAGTAACCCAGTGATTGATTCTTAAGGTCCATTGAGAGATTTCCTCCAGGTGGAATCGCCAGTGCGGGTCATCATTCATGAAGCAACATCATTGTCGGGGTTCCTGGAAGTCCTCAGAATGACCAGGTTCCCCCGCCCTGTTTGCTGCCTCTTTGCCCTGTGCCAGGCCCTGAGCTGGGTG
This sequence comes from Lepus europaeus, assembly GCF_033115175.1. Lineage (NCBI taxonomy): Eukaryota > Metazoa > Chordata > Mammalia > Lagomorpha > Leporidae > Lepus > Lepus europaeus. Next base: position 20,338,331 of record NC_084838.1, on the reverse strand, counting down.
CTGGAGACACGGCAATGCCAGGGAGACGGAGGAGGCCCAGGAGCAGCCACACCCCTCCTGGGGGATGGCAGGTGCTCCGGTGGCCCCAGACCCCTAGTGGAGTTGGTGGAAGGCACCAATGGCTGTGCCTTCCAGTGTTGGGAGAACAATGAACAGGGACAAATTAAATCACGTGGGGGAGGGGACGTCATTGAATTCTCCAGAGAGGAAGTGATTTTCATTGCAGTGGGGGAGGGAAAAGGCAAGATCCTAATGATGATACCTCTAGGAAAATGGGCGGCAAGGTCCAACCGGTGCGTGACCAGCCGAGGTGCCATCTTGGCCGTGGACGCTGTGTCCACACGGGGCTGGGGGGCGCTGCAGCAGTGGCACCCCAGCCTCCCGGGCTGCCTTATCATAGAAAGGCATTTCATTCTTCGAGACCAGGCAGCCAGGACCCACGGAGCTGTTTTTCCTCCATTGTGCAAGCATGACAAATCATTAATTTTTGATTGATTTGCTTAGAATTATGGGCGCCCTAGCATTCTTTCCGCCGCCGAACAGCTGTATAACAAATGAATACATCAGTGTGCACAAAAGATTGGAGATCTAAGAGAAGCAATTACAGTGGCCACCCTCCCCCCACCCTCACCCCTTCCCGGGCAGGGGAGGGGGGAAATTTTTACCAGAAATTCCTCAAGTGGCTTTAAAAAAAAAAAAAAAGCCTTTTTATAATTGAATTAAATCTTTATCTCTCCATCTTGAGCTGCAGATTTCCAAACACATACCAGTTCCCCACACACGTGGGTACCAGCCATCTAGGAGGAACCTTTAATCATGAAATTTCAACTTGTGAATTACAACCAAAAGAAAAAAAAAAAACAGAAAAAAAAATTCTGCCCCTCCTTTTTCGCTTTTTCAAATTTTTTTTTATTTTGGTCACTGCTATTCCTTTAAGATTTTGGAAGCGTACCAGTGCACTAAATGTGACCTCCATAACTTTTAAATTAAGAATTTATGCTGGCTTGAAATTTATGAAATATTTCAGCATGAAAGAAAGCCTTTTTCCCTCAGGAAAATTGAGCAATAAATCACAGCACTGTGGATTTACTGCCCGAGAGCCAGCGAGAGATAGGATTTTTTTTTTTTTTGCTTCATTCTGAAAAAAAAAAAAAAATGTAATCATATAAGACAGCTTAGCTGCTATCCTCCCACTCTCTAGAATTTTTAATTTCAGCTGTTTCTGCTTGGATTTATTTCCAATATTCCTGCTCGGCTTTTCAATTTCCTCAGTTATTAAATTTTAATTCAGTGCATTAGCATTTAAATTAAAAAAGGGTTTATTTTATCGAAATCGTTGGCCAGCCCCCATCCCGTAGCACACGAATTGCCTGTTTCTGCCATTTGCACAAAATGTGAAATGCAGCTAATGTCTTACAACTTACATTTGCACAAATTTAGAAATAAAATTTCTGGGTTTGGAATAATATTTTCTTTCCAAGAAAACCCTTAATAAGAGAATGGAAAAGAACAACTTAACATTCATTTGGGAGGGAAGAGGAGGGCTGAATGGAGCCAAAAATAGCCTTGCCCAGGTCCCAGGGAGAAGCTGGTGAGTAAGGAATGGGTGTGCTGGGTGCCGGTATGGGTGCTGGAGGCCTTGGGTGACTGAACCCCAGCCACGTCAGAGGCAGAAGGAGGGCTCCCCGTGGGTTCTCTCCCCAACCACATTTCACTTGCCACAGCAGGGTCTGGTTAAGGTTGGTTCGGCCCAATGTAGAGTGACACAGGTGACCGGAGCAGGGGCTGGGGGGCGTGACCTGATTTAACCCTCTGCCCCCGCCTTTTAGCTAAGGTTCAAAGTGAGACGGAGACAGAGCAGGGCGAGAAGCTCCATCCTTTAGGAACTCATCGTGTGGGGATGAAGATGCTGGTGCTGAGCAGCCATGGAGGCCGCCTGCCCCGGCCTGTGCCTCGTACTTCCCCTGCGTCCTGGTGTTCGGTGTTGGTCTGACGGAACCCATTGCAGGCGGTCTGGGGGCCCTGGTGGTCTGGGGGACCCGCTGGATACCCGCTTGCAGCCTAAGATCCTGAGCAGCCCCTGCCATTCAGGGAAGACCCATCATCCGGTCCCAGCTGCCCCTGTGACTCGTTCAGCTGCCTTGGACTCTGTACATGCCACTCTGTTTTTCTGTGCCTCAGTTTCCCTGCTGCAATAAATGGCGGTTTTGACAGCTGTGTCTGGAGTCGTCAGAATCGCTGCATCCCAGCCCACACTCATTTAAGTTACCTCAACTAAGTCCCTCGCAGCCTTGTGAGCCAGGTTCTGGGATTAGTGTCTGGCCATTTTGCAAATGAGGAAACTGAGGCCTGGAAACTACAGGTGACTTCGTGATGATCGCACAGCTAGAAAACGACAAAACCAGGACTGAACTCAGACCGTTGGACTCAGCCTGTGCCCTTAAACTTCAGTCCCCATTGAGAACCCATCAGATCACACTGGGTAAAGGTAAGTCTGTGGGTAAGGTTGAGTCGTTATTAGACGAGTTTGGCTCAGGAAAATGGCCGCATCGTAGTTGAACTGAACTCCGACAGGAAGGATCGCTGTCCTGTGTTTATGAGGACTCGAAGCCTGCCTGGTGTTGCGGGGTCTCCACCTTGAGAGTGGGCGCTCTCAGCTCTGTGAGCTTTGGCGACAGCTGGGGGAGCTATCCTGTAATGTTCCGATTATGGCGGGACTGAAACAGAGGTGCCAGCCACAGCCTGCCCAGGTGTGCGCCTTCCTCCAACGGCTACAGTACCGAGTGCCACCGCCAGCTCCGGCTCTTCTTCCAGAAGCTCCAGTCCCAAGTGTCACCACCACCTTCATCTCTCCCTCCAGTGGCTGCAGTCCCCAATGCGACTGCCACCTTTATCTCTTCCCCTAGTGGCTCCAGTACCAAGCGCCACCTCCTCTCTGCTGGAAGATTTGTCTTGATAACTCTCTGAATAGTTTTTCTTTATTTCATAAACATGGTGGAAAAGCTCTCAGTGTTACTCTGGCCGTGAGGCGGAAGTATCGTCAACTCAGTAAAAAGAAACAAGGCGGCGGTTATTAGGAGTGCCTGAAACAGAGACTCTGCTGGCCCCCCGTGGCGTGTTCACTGCACTTGAGCTGGTCAACTCTGTGACTCTGGGAAGGAAAAGGACAAAAAAGATCACTTTAAAAAATGTGTAGGAACCCCTGGAAATACACACCCAGAGTTCAGTCCAGGAGGCGAAAGATCCTTTGGGAGTTCATGGTTTTTCAAGGCTCTCAGGGGCAGGATTTCCACCCGCTTCCTCTTCTGCCCCTAAAAGAACCTCAGCAGCTCCTGCCCTTAGCCCTGCAGGCAGGTTCTGAGGGTGCAAGAGAGGATGTGGCTGATCCCGGTCCTTTGCCCGCGGTGCAGTCACACCCAGACCGCCCGCTGCCTTCCGTCTCTTCCACTGCAGGAGGACCCGGGCGTCCTGTTTCTCCCTCCCTGCCTGTCCCTCACCTTTCCATCCCTGCCACGTGGGAAGGGGGCTCTCTGGTGCCACCCCCCGGCTCCCAGCAGGCTCTCCTGAATGTGGGCAGGGGATAAAGTACCCCTGAGCAGAGGAAGGGGCCTTTGGGGGTGATCCCGACCAGGGCTCGTAGCAATGCGACTCTTGATAAATGACTTAAGTTCTTTGATCTCATGCATCTTTACCTGTGAAATGGGGTATGTGTGTGTGTGTGTGCGCGCCAGTGTATGTCTGCGTGCATGTGTGTGTCTGTGTGCATGTGTGTGTGATATTTGTTGTGAAAGTGAAATGTCCACCCAGCAGTGCCTTGTGGGAAGTAGCCGGGACCCAGCAGAGTGCATGGCGTTGCCCAATAGGCCAAGAGGGAGGAGTGGGAGAACCAGGGCTGTCAGTTCTAGCTGCTGTCACTGTGTAGCACTGGGTGTCACTGGATTATCCCATTCTCTTAAAGAATTGGAGATCTGGCTTTTTTTTTTTTTTTGAATGAGTTGCCTTTAGTTTTGCGTGTTGCCACTTGGCTGGAATCAAAGTAAACTATCTGGTTTTGTCAGGTTGCAACTTTTTTTTTTTTAAGATATATTTATTTGTGTGAAACAGTTAACAGAAAGAAAGGGAGAGATGGAGATCTTCCATCCATTGGTTCACTCCCAAGATGGCTGCAATGGCCAGGGCTGGGCCAGGCTGAAGCCAGGAGCCAGGAGCTTCAAGGTCTCCCACATGGGTGCAGGGGCCCAAGCACTTGAGCCATCTCCCACTGTTTTTCTCAGGCCATTAGCAAGGAGCAGGGTCGAAAGTGGAGCAGCTGGTACTTGAACTGGCACCCATATGGGATGCAGGTGTCGCAGGCGGTGGCTTAACCTGCTACCCCCCAACCCTGGCCCTAGGTTGCAACTTCTTATAAGCACCCATCCAAAGGGAGTGCTGTTTTTATTTTGGGTCCTCTGTCCTTTATCCATAATCCTCAAATTCAAAAGGCTTGAAAACAACAAGATTTTGGTGCCCGGTGAAGCCATGGAACGTGACCCCAGGGAGATGTCCTGCCAGGGTTGCCTGTGCATATGTATCGACACAGAAATATTGGGGTGCTTGATTACTGGGGACTCCTCAGGCTCTTCTGGGGTTGTTTGAGCTTGTAGGACATGCGTAGTGTTCTCTCCAGGGCTGGAAAAATTCTGAATTTGGACAGGAAACACGTGCCTGCGGGTTTCAGACCTGCCGTGTTCTGACTGCGCCTCCAGGGAGTGCACACTGGCGCAGGAGCAGGCCCTGGGCGTTTTCCAATCTGCGTCTCCTTTGGCTGTGGCATCCAGGGCCTCTTGAGCCCTGGTCCACGAGCCAGGTCCCCAGCAGTGGGTCATTTGGTCCGCAGGAGACTTCGGCCATTCCTGCTGCACCCTGGGCTTCGGTCTCTGCATCTGGACCAGATTTTATCATTTCTGAAAATTTCATGTGGCCAGCCTCATCAAACCCCATCCCCCACCCCAAATAAAAGAGATTAAGAGCCGGCACTCTCGGGCCTTCCCCTGTTCGTAGGGTGGGGGGGGGGGGACAGAATATTTTAACATAATAGGATTTTCCCCCTCCGGTTGGTAGGAATAAATCTGCAGCTACTGTTTTATTGGAAATCCCAACTGAAAATAAAAATGGTGCAATTCAGTCTCAGACTTAACTGGTTACTTCCTTCCCCCAGCCTGGTCCCTAGGGCTGTGCAGTTGCTGGGTTTGTGTGGCTAGCCGGTGCTCAGCTGGATTGAAAGGGCCAAGGAAATGGGGGTGAGGGGAGGTACCGTGACGACTCCTTCCCACTGGGGGCAGGTTTTCCGAGGCTGGAAGCAGTGGTCCGAATCTGGTGCCCGTGGGAGCTTGGTGGGGTGGCCGTGGGTAGAAGTGTGTGTCGTCCCCTTGGCTGATGTGTTCGGGTTTCCTTTGCAGGCTGACGGAGCCAGTGCGGCCGGAAGGAAAAGTACCGCGAGCAGGTACAGTCCCCTCCCGTCCCCTCCCCCGCCCCCCACCTGCACCTGCTCCCCCACCCCTTCTCCCTGGGGAAGGGAGGGACAGGGCAGGCCAGCTCTTTGCTGAGGAGTCACCACACCCAGAATGGATGGGAGGCCTTAGGCAGGTGCCTGTGACAGTGATCCAAGGATGAGGACCAGTTCCTGAGCAGGCCAGGGGCCACTCATGTTGGAGAGCACTCAGAGGTGAAGCCCAACTCCTGGGCTTGCGGCCCAGCCCAGCTGTTGGGCTCTGGACCCCAGCCAGCTGCATCCCACTATGGAATTGGTTGGCCCATGCACTTTGAGTGTTCATCCCTGTGAACCAGTCACTCCCCAGGCAAGGAGGATGGAGCACCCTGATGAGCCAGACCCTGAGTTTGTCCTCGCCTTTGAAACCAGCAGGCGATGTGGGGAGGGGAGGTCCCGGAAGGCGAGCTGAGCTATTTCTACAAAGAAGGAAGAGCAATCTCAGGCAGGCCCAGGCTGTGGAGGCATGGAGGTCACCCCAGGTGACACAGGTAGGTGCTTGGTGAACATTGGCTCCCATGCTGCCATGGTTCTGTTGGATAGAGCAGGGCTGGGGTGGCCACAGGACATTTGTTTGGGGCACTGGACGCAGGAGGAAGGCAGGAGACAGACAGACTGTGGACCAGGCTTTAGGGTCCCCTCCTGGAGTTGAGGGTTGGAGTGTGAAGCCAAGCAGAAGGACCTGCCCTTTTGCCTGTGGAACTCTGGTCCTTAAAAATGTTGATTTTTTTTTTTTTTTGGTGGGAAAAATGTGTTCTTTGTGTAGCCAAATAAATTCAGAAGACAGCAGGTTAAGCCAAGTCAAAGAGGTTTCTTTGCTGTGGCACTTCTCAGAGCCTTTCACATATTAGTGTGCAAGCTAGGGAGCCCCTGCGGGTCAGGGCCGGGGAGGGGGGGAGAGTGCTCTGTTTCTTGCACTCACTTGGCCGGGGAACCCTTGTATGGAAGTGAGTCCACTGAGCAGGTGTCCGTGCGATCTCCTGGAGAGCTGCTGCAGTCTGTAAGCGGAGCAGGGTTCAGGAACATCGCCCTGGCACCTGCTTGTGGGGTGGATTGGAAGTGGGTAAAGAGGCCTGGAGACCAGGCTGGAGGTCCCGGCCCTGCCCTCGGCTCAGCATGGCCTCTCTCAGAGAGAAAGGTCTTCCTTTTCCGTTGGTTCACCCCCCAAATGGCTGCTACCGATATGAAGCCAGGAGCCAGGTGCTTCCTTCTGGTCTCCCATGCAGGTGCAGGGCCCAAGCACTTGGGCTATCCTCCACTGCCTTCCCAGGCCAAAGCAGAGAGCTGGACTGGAAGAGGAGCAGCCGGGACTAGAACCTGGTGCCCACATGGGATGCCAGCGCCACAGGAGGAGGATTAACCAAGTGAGCCATGGTGCTGGCCCTGTGGCAAATGCTCTTGCCTTGAGCCGAGTCCTCCTCCGTCTCTCTCGTCTCCATTCAGCCTTCTACTCAGAGCAGCACTCCCCAATCTCCCTGTCCAAAGTCCCCAGTGCCCTGGCCTGTGGCCTCTGTAGCCTGTCTACACCCGCAGTTGTCCCATTCATTTGTGTACCCTTTTTCTGTCCCTCCTCCAGTGCCAGCTCCATGGGGCAGGGACTGCACCTGTCATGGCGGGGGGGTATTGCTGGGAACCCGAGCCCACGTGAGCCCCTGGTCACCATTTATAGGGTGGTGGTTCCACATGAAAAGGGGGAAGGTGTGGCCACACTGGAGGGTCAGAACCTGCACTGGTGGTGCCTGGAAAGGCTTCTTGTATCAGGAAGTGGGAACTGGAGGGGCCTGGTGTGTGTCTAGTCCACCCTCTCGTTATACCCAGCGGGTGACTGGGGGCTGTAGGAGAAAAGGCCTGCTCATAGTCTTGTGATGCGTGAGTGACCTTGAACCTGCCAGAGCCCGGCTTCCTCTGCTCAGCCACACTGTGCTCAAGCTAGGGTCCAGCCAGCCTCTGCTGGGTCCTTGCCACATGTGTTGAGCACCTGCGGTGGTAGACCCAGCACTGAACAGAGACAAACCCCGCCCACCCCTCATCCTTCTCAGGGGGTTGTGGTCCTGCCTGCTCTGGTGCAGGCCTCTCTCCCACACCAGTTTCCCTGGTGATCGTAGCCAGAGAGCCGCAGTGTTAGTTCCCATAGCTCTGAGTTGTGCATTATCAGCCCCAGGCTGCAGTTGGTGGGAGAAGAGTGCTGAGATTGATTAGAGATGCCTGCCGGGTCAGGGGAGGAAGAGAATGGCATGTGTGCATTTACAGTCGGTCTTTAGAAGGTTCATGGAAAATGTGGATCATGAAAAAAACTGCATGCTTTTTGAAATTCTTTGCAGCAAGATAACCATACTGTTTAATCCCATTTTCCATGAACTTGTATCTGGTCCCCTTGACTAGCCTTGCTCTGTGTCACATATGCTCAGTGGCGGGGCCCCCTGTTGTCACCGTGACATCAGATCAGACACCCACATGCCCACACATCAGATCACATGCCTGCAAGGGCCAGCCCACACCTTGGAGCCGTGTGTGACGTGTGGTGTAAAGACAAGATTTCAAGTAACACTGACTACTGAGTGAGTGATTTACAGCTATTAATTTATTAATACAGCTTTTAATTTATTATTTACAGCTATTAATTAATTAGTCACGTGGACTCACAATGGCAAAGGCACTCATTATTCCCACTTTACAGATGAGGGAGCTGATACACAGAGGTTCGTGGGCCTGGGGCTGCCTGAGTGGAAGGAAGAGCGGAGCCCCAGGCCCACCCAAGCCTGCGGGCTTCACCGGCCCCCCATGTCATGCTTCACCGACTTACTGTGAGGTGTCCCCTGGCTGTGTGGGCTGGGGCCTGTCACGAAGCAGGTAGGAGCTCCGAGGAGCTCATGGGTGGGTGTCTGGGTTCTGGGATGAAAGCTAATAGCATCCTTGGAAAATCCACACACCACGAGGGCACTCTGAAACATGGATGGAAATGGACTTAAAAGCTAGGTTTAGTTTGGTGTAAGAGAATTTGGAAATCGATGCACAGCTTTTCCATAAAACACATTTTTTTCATTAAGTTTTTGAAACTTGCCTGCTTAGATTTCAAATTTTTACACCAAAATAAACTTTAAAATCTTTTATTTAAGAAGCAGAGAGAGGCTGGCGCCATGGCTTAACAGGCTAATCCTCCGCCTTGCGGCGCCGGCACACCGGGTTCTAGTCCCGGTCGGGGCGCCGGATTCTATCCTGGTTGCCCCTCTTCCCAGCCAGCTCTCTGCTATGGCCCGGGAAGGCAGTGGAGGATGGCCCAAGTGCTTGGGCCCTGCACCCGCATGGGAGACCAGGAGAAGCACTTGGCTCCTGGCTTCGGATCAGCGAGATGCGCCGGCCGCAGCGGCCATTGGAGGGTGAACCAACGGCAAAAAGGAAGACCTTTCTCTGTCTCTCTCTCACTATCCACTCTGCCTGTAAAAAAATAAAAAAAATTAAAAAAAAAAAAAAAGAAGCAGAGAGAGAGAGATCCTATCTACCGGTTCTTTCCCTGAATGGCCCCAGGCCAGACCCGGACCAAAGCTGGGAACTCAGCCCAGCCCATGTGGGAGACAGGAATCCGATTCCTTGAGCCGTCACCACAGCCTTGCATTAGCAGCAAGCTGGAGTTGGGAGCCGGAGCTGGGACTCCAACTCTTAAAACTTACCTTGTAATTCCATTTGTCCTGGAACTTTTCAAGTGCCCTCACGTACACTGTAACGTGATGGCTTGAAGTTCAGCTCGAGAGGTGGATGATGTGTCCCACGCCAGGAGCACCGTCGTGGTGGGTGGCCTTGGCTGACCAGTGAACTTGACCCTGGCCAGGGGGTTTCTGACAGTCAGACACTTTGTGGATCCGCAGAGCTCCCTCCTTCTCTATTTCAGGTGGAGAAGAGAAACTCCTCTAACACTCTCCAAGGCCAGAATGAGCCTGGACGGGCTCAGATGGGAATGACCTTGAAGGACCTCCAACCCTCGCACACAGGCCGCTGCTCCCAGCGGTTGCACAGCCTGCGCTCTTATTACACCAGGGTCTGCTTTCATCCAGCGCCTTCCTCTTGGCCTGGAACGCATAGTTTCGTTATTTCTCCAGAGGGCCTCTGGCTAAACCCCAAAACCAACAGCACGGGCTGCTCAGGAATTAGTGTTCAATTGAGGGGGACGAGGAGAGGTGGTGTTGCTGAACCTAAGAAACACCCGAATGTGGTTTGGTTTACTTCCCTGTAACCCAACCTGGGTCGATTTAACAAGACCAGTGATCCCGGCACTCAAGGTTAACGCGGCCCTGGCGTGCAGGTCGCAAATCACAGACACGACCGCAGCCAAGCCTCGCTCGCGCTGACGGGCGTGGGGCTGCGGGGCCTTCGCTGTGGAAAATTCTAAAGGAAATGCAGCCTTTATCATAATCAAGTAAGTGCCGTCACGGGCCTGTGGCAGTGAAGAGCTGTGCTTTTTCTCCTTGGTCAGCTGGGAGTTTGTGCAGAGCTGGAAGGATTCTGTAGATAACCTGGTCCAACCCGCTGATGGTGACGATAAGGAAGCTGGGAATAGAAGCAGTTCAGGAACTCGTTTGTCCGTGGCCTAAGAGGGAACAGGATCTTGTAGATGGAGAGAAAGAGAAGAAAGGCAAGTCTCGGCCATTCATTCCACAAATACTTACCGAGTGCCTACTGTGCGTCGGGCACTGTGTCAGGTGCTGGAGCAGCACCAGGGAGCAGCACACCACCACGGCCTGCTGAGAGTCTGCTGAGAATGGAGCAGATGTAATCAACACACAAAGTCTGTGCTTGTCGCATGGCTCACAAGCGCCAGTGGGTGGGGGTGGGGGGAATAGAGAGATGAGGAGCGCTGGAGAGGGCATTGCGATTTGGGTGGTCACGAAAGGCATTGCTAGGAAGGTGACCCTAGAGGAAGCACCCAAAGGCGCTGAGGGACTGAGCCAAGCAGTCATTTGGGGGAAGGGTGTTTCAGGCAGAGAGAACAACAGGTGCAAGGGTCCTGGGGCCAGAGTGTGTCCATTGCATTGGAGCAGCAGCACGGAGAGCCCTCAAAGATAGTCCTCAGGACTTCCTGACCCATGCGAGATCAGGAAGTGGCACATCAGGGAAGTGGCACAATGTGATTTGGTTTTAAAAGGATCATTCTGGCAGCCCGCAGACTAGGCAGCAGGGCAAGACGTTACTGTGATATGGCGAGGGCTCAGGACGGTGGGACCCTGTAAACAGCCTTCGAGGTGGGTTTCTGCAGAGCTGACTCCCTTTCAGCAAAGGAGTACATGCTACATCCAAAACATGCAGCCTCCCGCTGGTCCTAGGACAGACGCCCCGCCCCCGTTCCCTGAGCTGCCCTTCTCCCTTGCCCTGCGTGCTGGGCGTCTTCCTCAGCTTCTCCCTGGCCTTGCCGAGGGTCCAGCAGCTTAGTCCAGAGTGCGGAGCGCCCAGGCAGCTGGGTTCAGATCCGTTGCCTGGCTGCCTGACTGGGGCTAGTTTCCCGACCCGTCTTTGTTTCCTCGTTTGCACAGTGGGAATATTAGCACATCTGTAGTGTTGTCCGTGAGGATCAAGTGTGATAATCCATAGTCCCATAGCAGGTGTTCGCTAAGCGTTTCTTTATATCCCCACGGTGTTGGGTTCCAGTTCCTAGGAGCAGTTAACGGAGCCTGAGCATTGGAAAGAGGGCGGGAGGTGGGGATGGAGCCTGTGTCTGGTGGGCACCTACCCTGATGGCCTGGCTGTGTCGCCTGTACCTTGTGGATCATCTCAGCAGGCCTCTGAGTGAGTGGCTGGTTTCTCTCTGTTTTGGTGGGAACTGAGGAGAGGATTTGTCTAAGGCTACCCGAGTGGTAAAATGGCGTTGGATCCAGCTGAGTCGTCACCTCGAGGTTTGTCACCAGTGGGCCATTTAATCTGGTGGCAGCAGTGGGCAGCTCCGTAATTATTCTCTAAGTAGCATCCTCTAGGTTAACATTGCGGTTTTCGGTAGGAGAACAAGAGCAGCCCTAAGCCCATGAATTTCATTGACATCAAATTCATGGGGTTGGTCAGAGCTGGTCAGTGCACGGCATGAATTACTGGGGATCAGGAGACCCCTCCCAAGCTTAGCGTTGTGTCCACGAGTGGAGCTCAGACAGACACGATTCCTAGAATGCGCTTGTTGTCCACCTGACCCTGTACATAGAGCAGATTGTGCATGGTTCACCCCCAGCCTTTGCCGTGCCCCCTGGACACTGCTGCAGAAACGCAAACCACAGCTCACGTCCGTCACAGTCTGGAGGTCACTTTTGGCAGAGGGCGCTAGAGTTTGGGGTGGTCATGGGGGTCTTCCAGGGAAGCTCTCTGCTCCTTCCGCCCAGCAGGAGTGTCCCACGTGTGCTCCTAGAGCAAAGCGCTGCCGATGTACCTGTGGTCGTTGGTCCAGAGCACTCCCAGGCATCTGGCCCTGTCCCAGAGGCGCTGGCCTGGGACATCACTGGGAGGCGCTTCATGGCCCCTGGTTGGAGAAGCCCAGGACTTCCCACGACCTCAGCACCCTGATCAGTGAAGAGAAACTGCTCACCCCTGGCTGAGCTCCCTCCTCCAAGTCCACCTTGCTGGTCACTGCCGCCTGTCCCTCGTGCAGGGGCCCAGCCGCCCCGTCCCCTGTCCTCCCTCCCTCGCCGCACCCACCACTGCTGCTGCGTTCCTAGGCCTGATCAGTCATCTTCTGCTTTTGTTCATGGTTTTCCATGAATGGCCTGGAAGTGGGTCTTCCTCATAGCTTGACCGGAGGTCACGTTTTCTCTGGCGAGTGCCCCATTGGGATGAGAAGGGAGGGAACATTTATGGAGTCCTTGCCACGTGCAGGTGGAGCACTCCCTAGCCCAGAAATCTGAACGGCTCCACATCGGAAACTTTATGGATACCAACGTAACACCATGAGTGGCAAATTCCACGCCATGAAATTTTGTTTCATGCATAAAATTAGTAAAAATAGTGTAAAAAATTACCTGTGGCTGTGTGTGTAGATGCATATGAATTTCGTTCTGTAGACGTGGGTCCCATTCCCAAAATGTCTCATTGTGTATATGCAGTTATTCCAAAATCTGAAGAAAAAAAAAAACAACTGAAACCTGACAGCCTTCTGGTCCCAGGCGTTTCCAAAAGGGCTGCTCACCCTGTGTGTGGCCCCTGCTGGGTGCTAGCAGACCTCTGAGCACAGGGCGGTGCAGGCAGGGCTGGGAGCCTCCAGTTGTCTTCCCCAAGTGCCTTGTGAGAACTGGACCATGTGTTTAGCGGAGTCGGGTTCTTTTTTTTTTTTTTCTTTTTTGACAGGCAGAGTGGATAGTGAGAGAGAGAGACAGAGAGAAAGGTCTTCCTTTTTGCCGTTGGTTCACCCTCCAATGGCCGCTGCAGCTGGCGCATCTCGCTGATCCGAAGCCAGGAGCCAAGTGCTTCCCCCGGTCTCCCATGCGGGTGCAGGGCCCAAGGACTTGGGCCATCTTCCACTGCCTTCCCGGGCCATAGCAGAGAGCTGGCCGGGAAGAGGGGCAACCGGGATAGAATCCGGCACCCCAACCGGGACTAGAACCCAGTGTGCCGGCGCCGCAAGGCGGAGGATTAGCCTGTTAAGCCACAGCGCCTGCCATAGAGTCGGGTTCTTGTGTGCCACCAGCAGCGAGCCAGAGGGCTGGCTTTTCCCCGCAGAGTGCTGTGGACACAGCTGGATGGGCACAGGCCCCTGTCTGTCACCTGCTAGTCTTAAGGGCTGGTGGCTGGAGGGTGCAGGGAGGCCACCATGGCAGGAGGGGGAATGAGACCTTAGCAGTGACTGGGCCATCAGCTGCTGGTGATGGAGGAAGTGGCCAGAGGGCAGGGCCATCAGACAGTGAGGGAAGGGGGTGGCTGATGCGTCACAGCCTGCGCAGGTGATGAGCGCAGAGGACAGGGGCAGTGTTTATCCGTGTTTATGTGTCCAGCATGGGAGTGTAGGGATGGCCTCACCCTTCCTTGGACCAGCTGCCTGCCCTCCGGAAGGTAGAGCAGGCGTGGGCCCCTTGCTGCCCTCTGTTCCCACCTACCCGTTGAGGCGACGCTGCCTGGATGAGGCGTCCTGGGTTGGGGGGGGGTAGTTCCTGAGCTGTGGGAGCACCTGTCGCTACCAGTCCCAAACGACGCCACAGCCAGACTCATTGGAAAATGGCAGTAGCGTGTTTTGAAAATGCTGTTGACAGTAATTCTTTTTAATGACCCAGTCCAGCCTCCCACGTGCCCTGACACCTGCAAGCGAAGGTTCCAGCTCCCTGCAGGAAGCCTCTGCCTGCGAGACGTAGCTGTTGGAGTTTGTGGCCAGTTGGGGTTGCCCTAGGCTCTTGCTCTCCCCCTCCCCACTTTAGGCGTCAGTGAACCAGGAACTGGCCCTCAGCGTTCCCATCTTAACTCTGCCCCCGCCGAGGTGCAGTGTTACGCAGTGTTGTGGCTGGCTGGCACCATACATTGGAAAAGAAAAAACTAAGTGCCTACAAGTTTATCTCAAACTAATGATACATGTATGCATTACATGTTATCTTGGATTTCTAGACTGTTAAGAGTTGTTTAATAGGTTAATAGTTTTCATCTATTAATCTCATTCTTTTCGATTTGACTGTTTGTTAAAATATATCAGGGATACATGACACAAATGGAAGTGCAGAGAATTTGGAGGGTTATTAAGGAACAGGTGGTACAGTGAGGGTTTGAAAGCCCTGGAGACACAGGAAGCATAGGCAGGCCTCACTCTTGACGTTCAGGGCCCAACGATGTCGCTCCTGGCTTCTCCCTCTCCCTCGGCCTTCCCCGGCTCATGGGGAAGCTGCGACCGTTCCCCCGTTGTGGTCGTTGTCCTTGTCCCTGGAAACGGACACTGTGCTTCAAGGGACGCATCTAAACACAGCAGCCATTGAGGCCACGCCAGGAAGATTTCGAGGTCAATTGGAGGGAGCACTTCTCCTCTGGGGAGAGACGGAGCCCCCCGTCTTAGGTTTCGTGGCTGTGTCGTGTTACGCGTTCAGCATATGCCCAGTTCTGTCTGGATCCAGCAGGAGAGCAGGGAGTGCTTCTCCATTTCTTCGAGCTGCTGGCCGGCCGTTCAGTCCTTTATTTGTTCATTCAACAGGTGTATTTATTATTCTCTCTTCGCTGGAGAAGGGAGAAGACACATTTCCATATGGTAAAAACCCAGACTTGGGTCGCGCAGACCTGGTAGAATCCTGCTTCTGTCATAGGAAGCTGTGAGACCAGGAGAAAGTTGCTCTGTGCCTCTGACCCTTGATTCTGGTTTGTGTAAACCCCAGTGCCTCCTGTAGAAGGTATTGTGTGTAGCACTGAGACGGTGTGCACCGGGCAAGTCGTGCACACTGGATACATCGCAGCCACGCGAGTCTTCGCTCTCCTTGTCCTTGGTGCCATTCTCATTATTGTTGCGTCACCTTCAGCATCACTTCCAGTCTGCGTGCCAGTGTATGTGGGCCTGGTTGTCTTCCATGGGTGTTCTTCAGCAGTTAGTGCAAGTCCTTGCTCCTGGGTGCCTCCTAGAAGCCCCTGGAATCCATCAGAGGGCAGATTGGGAGTGTGGGCCCGGGGCCCGGAACAAGCAGAGGGGATTGTTTCCAGAACCACGGGGTTGAGAATACAGGCTCCCCGATGCTAGAGGGGACAGCCACCTGTGCCCTGAGGGCCCGAGTCTGTGCTGATGCTGAGCATGAAGACTGTGTCCTCGAGAGAAGATTGCCGAGGGGGCATGACAGTCCACCTCTCGTCGCTATGATAAGACACCGGAGGCAGCCTGGCTTTCCAAAGCAAGCAGCTGTTTTTGGCACATGGTTCTAGAGATGCAGGTCGAGTCGCCTCATTTGGCGTGGGCTCCCTGCTGGCAGAGTCCCAAGGCGCCACAGAGCATCGCACGGCACTGAGACAGGGAGCGCGCGTGTGCCTCTCCTGACAGCCAGCGGGGTTGGATCGTGGCGGCGCCATCCTGATGACCTAATGTGATTGATATCTTCTAAGCACCATCATTGGAGATGTCGCCTCCCTCTTAGAACCATTCTCTTAAATCTTTGGGAACTAAACTGCATGAGTTCAGGGGCCAAGTCATCAGCTGGGGCACCAGGTTCCCCCATCCCGTGTTGGCATTTTAGAAAGCAGGGAGAGTGGGTTAGGACTTGAAAGTCTTGGTGGGAAAGGATGAAGGTGGGGCACTTCACTCACACAGCCTATGCCATGCCGAGGCCCCTGTGAACCAGACGGGACTCTGTTGGGTTCTGAATGTTCACTGGAGTAGGGAGGCCGTTGACAGCGATGGTGATGGATTGGGTGGAGAAAAGACTCCCCAGAATCAGAAGCTGCAGGTGCCTCAGGCCGTGCTGCCATTGACCTTCCCTGAGCTCGTCCCAGACTCTCCGGGATCATGGGCCACGCATCAGCCCACTGCTCTGAGAGCAGGGAGCCGGGAGACCAAGTCCCATCCCCTGGGCGGCTCACATTCTGATTAAAGAAACAGACCAGCAAGTGGACCTAAAAAAGGAGAACAGGGTACAAGGGGGCGTGAAAACATTTATGGGAAATGCAATTAAAAAATAAGTTTATTTTTGTGCAGACGTTTTTTAGAGACTACACCTAGTTTTTTCCTGATGCACATTTTCCGTGAATTTTTGAAGACCGTTTTTCCTGTGTTCTCTGGGTAAATACTGAAGATCCATAAATGAGTTTTTGAGCCCAGGGGTGCCATGATTTGGCTTAGAGTAACAGGCCTGCTCTGGCTGTCACGTCAAATTCAGATCTTGGGGCAGTGGATAAGAGTGGAAGGGGGACTGGTTGTGAGATGCTGGTGAGGAGCAGGGGGAAAAGTGGCTTGAACAGGTGGCTGTGGAGTGGAAAGACGTGGTCAGTTCTAGATGCGTGCTGCAGCTGGAGTTAATGGGACAGTGTGTTTCACTGGTGGGGAGTGAGGGAGACAGAGGACTTGGGGATGGTTCTGGACTGGGTGTGAGGAGCTGGAATTGCTAATGCGGAAGCAGAGAAGTCTGGGTTAGAGCTGTGTGAAGACCATAGCGATTCGTGGGACGAGTGCCGGGCCAGCAGGCAGAATGGCTTCCTGTGCTGAGGGAAGGCACCTGTTGGGCATCGGGTGAAGATGACAAGCAGGGGAGTGGCTGTTCCGGTCTGGAGCTCCGGGGGGAGACCCGAGGATTCACCATCACAGAATTCACAGTTAAAAGCACACGTCCGTAGGGAGTGATTGTGGGCCGAGATGCAAGAGCTTCTAGAAGAGATGCTTGCGGCTGCGTCCACACGAAAGGAGTAAGGAGATAAAGAAGACTCAGCAAAAGACATGGGAGTGACCCGAAGGTTGGGAGATCTTCATGCGAGCTCAGCGCCAAGTGAGGAAGGGATTGGGCCTGTGTCTCAGACTGCGGCGTCATTTATTGCACAGATAGAGAAACTGAGGCCCGAGGAGAACGGCAAAGACCCTGCCTCTGAATAAGGTCATGGTCACAGATTCTAGGGGTGAGGGTGTAGGCATATCGTTGGGGGACCACCATTCCCCCCACTACAGGCCAAAAGAAGCCCGGATGTCTATATGTCAGGTGTAGAGCAAACCTGTGCTGATTGGTGCTGCAGGGAGCTGGGGTCTTAGAGCCCTACCCACGAGCATCCTCCTTGTCTGGCCTGAGCCCACTGCTCAGGAACCCCCATCCCTTAAAGGAACACACTTTGAGAACCACTGCCTTGGAGAGAGGCGAGGGCTCTCGGGGACCTCCTGGCTGGGTCCCACTGGGGCTGCTGTCCTAGTGCAGAAAATAACCAGTGACCACAGATAGCAAGTACTTAGGGAAAAATATCCTTTTAGTGCCCGACTTTGGATTTTATGTTGAAGTGTGACTTGGGTTAAATATAAAATTCATAGCATATCTTGAGCAACTATTTTGTCGTTATCTATATATAAATCTATTTTACAGCGACACAAATAGAATAGATTATGAAGTGTCAGCGTGGAGATAGATTCCGAGTGCTTTTTCACTAATATACCTAATGATTCGTGCTGAGAATATCCAAGGGCTCCACTGTACATTTAAATGGATATAATTAAAATAATGAGCTCTATTTTAAAAAATGATATATGAAAAAAAATTTTAAGGAAGTTAGAAGGAGCTGCACCACTAATTCAAAGTGATATAAGTACTTCTGTGATTCCATTGTTACTAGGACACCTAATTAAATGCAGAGCATTCGAGAAGAGCAACATTTGGGCTTGTAAATCTAGAGTGCCGAAGTCGGGGCGGTGCAGGGGTGGGAGGAAGAAGTCACCCACGTCCTTGGTGCAGCGAGGACGTGGGGGGTGGTGTGCTGTCATGCCCGTGGGCGGGAGAGTGTGGCTCCCGTCTTCAGTGACTAAGTCAGGAGCCGGGCTGGTCACACAGCTGTAGCTGTATCTCCAGGCTCAGCCCCCCCCCCCCCTTTTAAGACATATTTATTTATTTATTTGAAAGAGTTACACAGAGAGAGAATGAGAGGCAGAGAGAGAGGTCTTTGATCTGCTGGTTCACTCTGCAATGACCGGAGCTGCGTTGATCCAAAGCCAAGAGCCAGAAGCTTCTTCCGGGTCTCCCATGTGGGTGCAGGGGCCCAAGGACTTGGGCCATCTTGTACTGTTTTCCCAGGCACATAAGCAGGGAGCTGGATCAGAAGTGGAACACCCAGGACTTGAACCAGTGCCCATATGGGATGCCAGCACTGAAGGTGGCGGCTTTACCCACTATGCCACAGTGCCAGCCCCAAGGGGCCCTGGTTTGTTTGGGATGGAGGGGAAGCTAAGAAAGAGCAGCTGCCTTCCTGTGGGAGAAGTCATTCCCCTGCTCCCCAGCTCCAGGAATAGAAGGCCCTCCAGGTGACCTGGGCTGGTCATTCAAGGAAAAGCGACAATGGATTAGGGAGTTGAGAGATGTGAGTTCGAGTCCTGGCTTTGCTGAAAGCCTGGTGCCTGTGGAGAGGGCCTCTGACAGTTTGGTGAGTCGTAAATGGAGAAGACGTTTGCAGATAGCAGCCAGGACTTTGAAGGAAATAAAGCAGTGAGCTAGAAGCTGGAGTGGGAGGTCAGGGAGGTGACCGGAAAGCCCCGCCCCAGTGGACTCATTAGTATGCAATGGGAGGGCAGCTGGGAGAGTCACCTGCACGAGGTCAGTGTGGCAGTCAGGTGGCTGGCTCTGACTCCAGCAGTCAGGGGAGGCTTCCCAGAGGTGAGGATAGCTTCGTGGGCCGTTGTCCTCACCGTGGCAGGTGCTCTGTGCAGTGCACTCTGTGCCAGCTCCTGGCTGGGCTCCTTACGGGTGTTCTTGCAGCAGGCACGACTACTAAAGCGGGTTGTGTGTGTGTGTGGGGGGGGAGTCTGTTGCCCACGGTTGTGTGGTGTGCCATGGGCAGGTGATGGAATGCCCAGCCTGACTGTAGCCCCCCGCCTCCACCAGGATGTCATGGTGCTGGTGCGTGCCCTGAGAGCAGGAAGGGACTCGGCCGTGGTTCGGGTGGGCTGGTTGCATACCCTCCAGGGCTCAGGCCGGTGTCAGGACGTTGGCAGTCGCTGGATGGGGTTTCCCCCAAGTCTGCATCGGCAAGATCTCTGCTCTGCTCTACAAGTAGCTCCTTCATGGGCCTGTGCCCTGCCAGCCGACAGCTGCGGGGCTGGGTTTGTTTTTTTATTTTTTTTTATTTTTATTTTTTCACAGGCAGAGTTAGACAGTGAGAGAGAGAGAGAGACAGAGAGAAAGATCTTCCCTCCGTTGGTTCACCCCCCAAATGGCCACTACGGCCGGCACTGAGCTGATCCGAAGCCAGGAGCCAGGTGCTTCTCCTGGTCTCCCATGCGAGTGCAGAGCCCAAGCACTTGGACCATCCTCCACTGCACTCCCAGGCCACAGCAGAGAGCTGGCCTGGAAGAGGAGCAGCTGGGACAGAATCCGGCGCCCTGATCGGGACTAGAACACGGGGTGCCGGCGCCGCAGGTGGAGGATTAGCCTAGTGAGCCGCGGCGCCGGCCTGGGGCTGGGTTTGAACCCCTGTCCATCTAAGTCATGGAAGACCCATCCCCTGCACGCTCGCCTCCCTGTCCCTGTCAGAGTTGGCACCGCTGATAGCCACTGGTCAAGGTCCTTTACAGATGTGCCCTTCATTCTGCTTCACAGCACTGTGGCACAGGGACTGTGCGGGTTTTTAGATCTATTTAGGGGCCAGTGCTGTGGGTAAAGCCGCCACCTGCAGTGCCAGCATCCATATGGGCACCAATTCATGTCCTGGCTTCTCCACTTCTGATCCAGCTCTCTGCTATGGCCTGGGAAAGGAGCAGAAGATGGCCCAAGTCCTTGGGCCCCTGCACCTGCGTAGGAGACCTGGAGGAAGCTCCTGACTCCTGGCTTCAAATCAGCGCAGCTCCGACCGTTGCGGCTGATTAGGGAGTGAACCAGTGGATAGAAGACTTCTCTCTCTCTCTCCCTGCCTCTCTCTCTCTCTATCTGCCTCTCCTTTTCTGTGTAACTCTTTCAAATAGATAAATAAATCTTTAAAAAATAAATTTTAAAAGATCTATTTATTTATTTATTTGAAAGGCAAGAGTGATAGAGAAGTAGAGAGATGGAGAGAGAAAGATGTGGAGAAATAGAGAGAGATTCTGCAACCATTGGTTCATTCCCCCAAATGGCCACAATGGCAGAGCCAGGCTGAATCCAGGAGCCTGGAACTCCATCCATGTCTCTCTCTTGGGTGGCAGGGGCCCCAGCACGTGTGCCTTCTTCCACTGCTTTCTCAGGCACAATAGCAGGGAGCCGGATCAGAAGCAGAGCACCTGGGGCTTGAACTGGCTCTCTAATATGGGGTGCCAGGTGTTTGAGGTAGAAGCTTAACGTACTGCATCACAATGCCAGCCCCATAGGGACTGCTCGGCCTCTCTGGATGTGAATACCAATGGTCAAAGGGTGAAATCCCTTGCCTAGGAACCTATGATCTGGGGGGATCCCACTTCTAAACCCGGTACTCTTCCGTCTCACTTGGTGGCATCGCCAGCCTCTCCTCCTCCAGTGCCCCCAGTGAGGGGTGGGCTGCGGTGAGGGGCAGTTCCCCACCCGCACATCCCCTCCGTTGCCGGCAGGAGGCGCGTCGCCCCTCTCTGAAGCACAGCTGGCCCCTTGTGACTCCTCAGACTGGCCATTCCTGGCTTCCCAAGGGCTGCACTGCCCTGAAGGCTTCTCTACCCCATGTTGAGCCTGCAGCCTTCTCCCCAGGGGCTATAACTCATGCCCTGTTGAGGCAGTAGCAGCCAGAAGGGCTGCAGGACTTCCCAGCTTCCTGCTCACCTGTGAGCACCTTGGTTTTGACTCTGGTCTGGGTGCTGCGGGTCAAGAGTGGTGACAAGGCCGGCACCGCAGCTCACTTGGCTAATCCTCCACCTGTGGCGCCGGCACACCGGGTTCTAGTCCCAGTCAGGGCACCGGATTCTGTCCTGGTTGCTCCTCTTCCAGTCCAGCTCTCTGCTGTGGCCCGGGAGTGCAGTGGAGGATGGCCCAAGTCCTTGGGCCCTGCACCCGCATAGGAGACCAGGAGAAAGCACCTGGCTCCTGGCTTTGGATCAGCGCGGTGCGCCGGCTGCAGTGGCCATTGCGGGGTGAACCAATGGAAAAGGAAGACCTTTCTCTCTGTCTCTCTCTCTCACTGCCCTCTGCCTGTCAAAAAAAAAAAAAAGAGTGGTGACAAGGGCCGGCGCTGTGGTGTAGCAGTTAAAGCTGCTGCCTGCAGTGATGGCGTCCTCTATGGGCACCAGTTCAGACCAAAGTCAAGCTTGGCACTCAGTGCAGGTCTCCAGTGTGGGTGGCAGAAGCTCAGTTGCTTGAGCATCCACATTTCTGGAATCGGGAGCCAGAGCTGGGACTTGAACCCAGGCACTCCGGGAAGGAACATGGCATCTTAACCGCCTAGACCAAGCGTCTGCCCGAAGTGTTTCTTAAATAAATGAAGGCAGTGATTTCTGCCGCTGTCAGTCATCGGTTTGAGGTTTCCTGCTGCAAACAAGGACAGATGCTCCCACGGTGTCTGGTGGCCCTGATGTGGTGGACACACGAGGGGGCGCTGTCACTAGGCGCCAGGTACAGAAGCCACTCTAACAGCATGTCCTTGGTACCAACAGTAATGGGGTGATTGTAGACCAGGCACTGTGCTGAGTGCCTTCTGTGTGTTAGTTGATCAACACCTGTGTGACAAACATGTTACATTGGGGAAACTGAGGCTCAGAAGTGAGGTGGCTGGTGCCGGTCGCACAGGGAGTAAGTGGCTGATGCCAGAGGCGCCAGCCTGGTTGGGTTCTGGTGAGGACCACACCCCAGTGCCATTATTTAGTCTTGGCTATGCCAGGAGCCCAGAACTCCATCCGGGTCTCTCACATGGATGGCAGGAGCCCCGGTGCTTGGGTCATCATCCACTGCCTTCCCGGTACCTGAGCAGGCAGCTGGATCAGAAGTGGAGCAGCTGGCGCTCTGATAGAGGATGCTGGCGTCACAGGTGGTGGCTTCCCCTGCTGTGCCACAGCACTCCGCCCCTCAGGCACGAGCGCCCAGCTCCCTGCAGTAACGACCTTGTCACCATGGGCGTGTTTTCTCCTGCGCGCTGTCCAAGCGCTGGCTTCGTGACGGCTCCGTCGGGAGCCTTTTGGATTCTCACTTCCCCATCTGTGAAACAGCAGCAGGGAAGAGCTTGGATGTGCTATGCAGCCCTTCTGCCAAGGAACAAAGGGAGCAGCACGAGCTACTTGGCGCTCTTGCTGCTCATAGTGGGAAAGGAAACCAGTGGCATTGGCCTTCCCCGGGGACTTGCTAGAGACGCAGCGTCTCGGGCCCCACCCCCACCGGCTAACTGACCCCAAATCTGCTTATTCGCAAGAGCCCAGCCAGTTCGGTTTTTAAAAAAAAATATTTATTTGAAAGGCAGAGTGACTGAGAGATATCTTATCCATGCGCTAAGTCACTCCCCGAATGGCCAGGGCTGGGCCAGAGTGATGCCAGGAACCTGCATTACCAACTAGGTCTCCCACATGGCTACAGGGGCCCAAGCACTTGGCCTTCTTCCTCTGCCTTCCCAGGAACATTAGCAGGGAGCTGTATTGGAAGCCGAGCAGTCGGGACTCCAACCCGTGCCCTGAGAAGGGAGACCAGAGGCACAAGCAGTGGTTTAACCCACTGTGCCGCCAGCTGGTCCGTCCCCAGCCAATCTTATGTGCACACGGAAGTTGCAGAGGTAGCCTTTTGCGAAGGTTTCTGGCCCCTGCAGTTGAGATGAGGGTGAATGAGCAGCAGGTGCAGGAGCTGTGCCCATGGGCGCCTCCTGCTACCTCAGCCTCTCCCTCTATAGGAGCGGACGGGGTTGCAGCTGTGCTAACCCAGTGGTTTACAAACTGCCCAGAGTTCTTTTAGCAAGAAAAGCTGAGCAGGTGGGCTCGGGGGCTGCTGCTCGCTGCACCCAGCCTTGCACGTGTCTGTGGGCCCGGGAGCTGGTGGGCTCCCAGGTCGGGGTCCACCCTGAACAGTCTCTTCTTCCCCAGGGAGCGCTTGAAGCGCAGTCAGAAGAGCAGCAAGGTGGAGGGCCCCGAGCCCGCGGCGGCCGAGGCCTCGCTCAGCGCCGAGCAGGGAACGATGACGGAGGTGAAGGTGAAGACGGAGCTGCCCGACGACTACATCCAGGAGGTGATCTGGCAGGGCGAGGCCAAGGAGGAGAAGAAGGCGGTCAGCAAGGACGGGACCGGCGACGTGCCCGCCGAGATCTGCGTGGTTATCGGCGGCGTCCGCAACCAGCAGACCCTGGGTGAGTGGCCGTGTGCGACCGACCCGCGGGGCCGGGCTCCTGGGGAGAGAACCTTCAGTGGCTCCCCTCTGCTTTCAGGGAAAGAGCTAGGACTTGGCTCCGCTTCTCCAGTTCTCGTCTGCAGGGCTCCTCTATCTGCCTGATGTGGTGAAACCCTCCCCATCCATCAAAGCCTTGTTGAAGTCAGGTGCCTGGAGGCTTCCACAGGCCCAGTGCATTCCTAACGCCTGGGGCTCCCGGGGCTCCAGTTGGATTAGCACAGTCCGTAGGGCTGGGTGTCCCAATGCCCATCTACTTGGCTTTTCTCCCTCCCTGGCTCAGGGAGCTATTGGGACAGCTCCCAATGCAGGTCCCGCTCAGAAAAAATGCCTGGCCAGGATGGGGCCAGGGACTGGCGCCTTCCTATGGCTCAGCCTCTGTGGATAGCAGCTTCTTAGAGATTTCTCTCCTTGGGTTTTGGCGTGAGCCTGGGATACCCCCACACGACAGACTCCAGTGCCCCCAGGACCAGGAGTGTGTGTATGGAGCATTCGTCGAGATGAACCGACAGCACGGGTGCTGGGGCCATGTCCGGGTGGGGCACCTGGGCCCATGCGTCTGCTGCTACTCGGCTTCCACAGCCGCGGCTGCCGGTGCAGATCCGGGCTCAGGCTTGCCAGGTGCCTGCACCCTCCAGAAACCAGACACAAACATTTCGATCGGCATTCTTTTGAGGCCCCCTGCCCGGGCTGCCTCTGGCTCCCGATTTCATCTGGGCCCTCTGGAGGGGTTGCCACCTGCCTGCTTTGTGCTGCCCCTCCGGGGCCAGCTCGGGCTCACCTGCTCCTGACTTGCAAACACCTCCCTCGTCCTGGCACACGTGCTGTGTGCGGCAGGCAGGCCCTCCGGGGGAGGCTCCCCGTGTCTGTCCCTGCAGATTTAGGGTCCAGCCCCATTGCCTTTTCT
Organism: Lepus europaeus; assembly: GCF_033115175.1. Lineage (NCBI taxonomy): Eukaryota > Metazoa > Chordata > Mammalia > Lagomorpha > Leporidae > Lepus > Lepus europaeus. The sequence continues at coordinate 20,314,009 of NC_084838.1, read as the reverse complement.
TCCCAGCCTCTGGGAATCGGCCTGTGCTGTCATCCCCCGGCGAGCGAGAGCTGTCATCAGCCCCACCCACCCACGTCAGAGCAGCATCCTGCTCACAGCCATGTTTCTGCAACTCCCGCCCACTGGTGTCTGCCCCCTACTCTCACTGCCGGTACACCATGGCCAAAACAAAACACCGACCATGTCACTCCCCTCCTTGCAAGCTTCGGGACGCCCTCTAGGGGCAGGGTCTGCCACCAGGACCTTCCGTGACCCGAGCCTTCTGACCCCCTTTCTTCTGATCCCGTGGACCCTTCACTCTGGTGCAGTCTGCAATCCCTGTATTTTGTTCATGCTGTTTCCTCTCTCAGGAATGGCTTTTGTCCAAATCTTTGCCATCCTTCAAGGCCAATAGCAGTGTCACCTCCTCCTGGGAGCCTTCCTGACTCTCCTGTGGTCAGAGCGGTCTGTTCCTGCCCTGCCCCTCACTTGGCCACGTCCCTACTGTCACTTTAGATTAGAGGGGCGCTGCCTGTGCCTGCCATGGGATCGGGAGCCCAGGACCTGCCTGATTGGTCTCCTGCTCCCCTCTGCCTCCCTACGGTACCCAGCAAGGGGAGCGAACCGTCAGGCCAGGGCGAGGTCATGCTACAGGAACAGAGTGTGGTGTCCACTCTCGGTCACTGGCCGGAGCTAGTCACAGGGCCCGGCCAACCTTAAGGAGGCCGAAAGTGGCTGCCCTCCCAGGGGGCAGAATGGGGAGAAGGGGACGTGTAACAGGTGCATGCATGCTGTGCCCCCATCCTGGGTGACACAAGGAGCCTTTCCAGGGCCCTGCACCGGCCTCCCTCCTCCAGCATTCGGTCCCGACGCAAGGACTGGGCTGGCCACCATGGACACATCCTGGCTCCCTTTCATGCGTGTGTGAACACTCGGTAGACCCAGGAGCGCTCATGTCCATCATCAGGAGCTGCCCAGCGCATGGTGGGGAGCCAGCAGCCTGGATTTGGTGGGAAAGCCTGGAGCAGCCAGGCCAGGGGAATGCTGGGAGTCTTCCTGGGCCGACTGCCTGTGCCAGCCACCGGGGCCAGTTTCCTGCTCTGCTGTTGCACCGTGGGTCGGGTCCTGGGCCTCGCTGTGAAATGAGATGGGTCCCTGTTCTAGCCACCTCGCAGTGTCAGGAGGCAAGGCCGGAGTGGAGGGGTCTGTGTCACAGGAGACAGATGAACTTGACTTCCAGGATGGGGGGTGAATCCAGGCTATCTGCCTTAACAGCTGTGCTGCCTGGGGCCAGTTACTGGCCCTGTCTGGATATCGCAGACCCCAGGGGTTACTTGTGGATTCAGTAAGGTGACGTGTGCGAAGCGCCCAGCACTGTGCTCCGTAAGCGAGGCGCTGTTACTGGCAGTAGTAGTGGCACCCGTGGTGTGAGGTCCTCCTGAGGGCAGGGAGCAGTCGGGCTGTCTGGTTTTTGCCCAGTCCAGCAAGCCAGTGTGCCAGAGATGAAAAGTGGATCAAGGGAGAAAGTTGAGAAACGGAAAAGTCCCAAGACACGGGTCCTCATCGGGCCTCAGTCTTCTCACCTGAGAACTGGACAGGGAGACCCGACCCTGGGGTTTCTTCAGGCGCTGTTTCCCCAGAACCTGGGCACTTTCAGGGTCTGGGGAGACTTTCTAACAGTCTGCTGTCTGCAGGCACACCCTGGAGGGAAAGGGTTTCGACAGCCCAGCCACACAGGGAGCTGCCATACTGGAGTTTACACGCAACACGAGGCCAGGGCGCACTCTGCTGCCTTTGTGGAGGCTTCCGCCGGCACCCCCAGGGGTGGGCCCTCCTATTTCCAGCTGTGGTTTCTGCTGAAGTACAGGCTCAGAGGAAGTCGGCTTGGACCCAACACCGCAGGGAAAGAAAGGCATGAAAAACAAATCAACGTGAGAATGGAAGCTTTTGAACCCACCCCTTCCCGAAGTGGCAGGTGAATTGTCTCTCATGGACCAGAGCCAGGCAACTGGTAGCAGCTGCTGGGAGTTCCATGCAAAGGACTCGAAAGGTGGCGTGATTGATTGGTGATGTCTGCCTGGTGCAGCAGTGGCAGTGGGGCCGCACACACTGTCAGTTTGACAGCGCTGACTGCCTGAATTTACAGAGGGGCAGACAGAGGAAGAGCTGGCTTCTGAAGGCAGAGCAGGGAGGGCGAGCGCCCCAGGGACCTGCTGGAGGTGGGATGCGGATTGGAGCCGTGCCTTCCCTGCCATGGTGAGCATCCTCTGGCCTGGTGGCTGGGCCTGGGGCACCCAGCCAGGGAGTGGGGAGCTGGGGGCCTCCTGCACACTTAGCTCACCCGAGCCTGTGCGAGGCCGAGGGGCAGGCCCTGTTGCTGAAGAGACTCACGTTTCTGTTGGGTCCCTCGGGACCCGGCCATGAGGGTGCCTCCTGGGCCTTCGGCAGCCCCCGGACCAGGAGTGCTCCCAGTGACACCAGCATCGCCTAAGGCGCTCCGTGTAGAGCGGCCCGGCTCGTGGCCACACGCACAGCATTGGCATTGCCTGGGAGTGGGAGAGCCAGCAGGGGCCTCAGTGCCCGGGAGGCTGGCCGCCACGTCCCTGCTGCCCACAGGAGGCCATGTGCTCTTACAAGTAACCGCACTGCGATGGAAGCCGGCGCGGGCTGGGTCCGGACCCTGAGCTGCCCCCTGAGCAGGGCAGAGGTGATTCTGAACCTGCCAGCCTGGTTGGATAAAAACGAAGAGAAAGGAAGCAAGAGAAGCCTGTGCCCCCGGGACAAGGTCCATTCACGGTTCTAACAGCAGCTGCAAGGAGGGGCAGAAGCAAGAGCTCCCCGTGAGGGGTAACAGCAGGGCGCGGCCGTAGCTACTCTCCAGTCATGCTGATGGCCAGCCTTGCTAGCTGTCTCCAACAGTGCCCCTCAGAATCCTTCTCAACACAGAGTATGAATAAGTCACCGTCAGCTGCAATTGAAAAACTGGAAGTAGAAACCTACTGACCCACCTTGGTGGTGATGGGGCAAGCCGAGCCGGGTCCTGGTTCCAAGACGTGAGGACAGCCAGAACCCTTCCTGGTGCGTAAAAGGAACTGGCGCACCGTGGGCACCTTTCTCTGTGTTGTGAAGCCATTGGTCCTTAACACAGAGATGACAGGTGCGGGTGTGTGGAGACCTGAGTGGTCCCGAGCTTCCTGGGGGCTGTGTAGGAGCCCCTGGCCCAGCTCGGCTCACCTTCAGATGGGGGGTGGGGGGGGCTGGGACCACCGGGCCGTTTCCCAGCATGCAGCTCACTGTGGGGAGGAGTGGCATGGAAGAGCTAGGGGCTGTGTGTCCAGCAGAGGAGGAGACGGGGTGGGGTGGGGAGGCAGCTGCGGGGAGCCTGCGACAGAAGCTGAATATTCTCACCTTATGGCATTGTGTGGGGGAAGCCAGAGCGCATGCATTCCAGGTAGCCCGAGCTCAGAGGGAGAAGTCGCGGGGGGTGATTTCAGCTCAGCAGATCAGGAGGGGCTTGGCAATTGTGGGGACTGGATGGAGGCTTGTGAGGGGCGGGTGCCCCAGCCTGGCCGTGGGTGAACAGGGGGGTGCCCTGGCCAGGAAGGCAAGGATCGGGTGCGAGAATGGATTCTGCGTGGGGGTTTCTGGGCAGGGAGGAAGCTGGGAGGCAGTGGCTGGGCCGCGACTCTGGCAGGAGCAGTAGAAGAACGAGCCAGCCATTCAGACGCAGCCGCGTGGGTTTCGGCCTGTGACAAACCCAGGCAGCACGGGTGCCAGGCCCTGCTCCACGGTGCCAGCTGAGAGCGAGTTTCCTGTTTCGATCGGTTCCTGGCAGGGCCGCGCGCGCGAGCCTGCCAGAGCCAGCGCCTCGCTCCGGGCTGCAGCCAGTTGGAAAGCAGGCCTCCTGGCGCATCCTGCCCCTGCATCCGGCAGTCCTGGCTGGAGGGTCCCCACGTGGGGAAGGGCCCGCGGCTGAACATGGAAACTTAGGGTCGGCCCAGCTGTGGGGCCCGAGTGGGCTCTTGGGACCCTTTTGGGGCCACCGTGGCTTGAGTGGTCCGTGGGCGCCTCACAAGCAGCCATAGCATTGTTGGGGACAGAGTGCGGACCAGGTCTGAAAGCGTTTTTACGCAGGGGACAGACGTGCACAACAGACACCCCTGGGCCCAGCTGAAGCCTCGGCATGTTGGCAACTCCGGGGTTGCCGCTGGAGTGACAGGAGCCCCGAGGCCAGAGATTCCAAGCGCCTTGTTTTTGTTCAGGCCCTCTGTGGTTTCGGTTTTTGTTACTGTAACAAGCTGCAGGAGGCTGGATAGCTTTATTTTAAAAAGAAGCTTATTTTTAGTTCATGGTTCTGGAAGTCCCCCGGGTGGGGTGAGGGTAGCGCTGGTGCATGGGAGCTTTCTTGTTGGCAAAGTCCCTAGGCGCTGGCACAAGGCACTCAGACCTGGGGTGGGGAGTGTCTGGCCCGCGGGCTGTTATATTAGGCCCGCGGGGTCCTTTGGTCTGGCCCTGCCCTGGTAGCCGCAGGTGGGACCCAAGATTCAGCAAACCTGATGCTTCAGTTGATCATTTTACGTGGCCGGCGAGTGAGGTTATAAATGCCCAAGTGGCACTTGGCAGAGTAAAGGTTCCCCACTCCTGACAGCCATCACATGGCTGGGGGCAAGGGGCTCCCAGGTGTGTGCCCCCGACCTTTCTCTCTTAGGAAGCCACCGTGTTCAGTCCTGGAGGCTCCGTGCCACACCTCCGCCATTGAGCTTCTGCCCTGTGGGACCTCACAAGGCGGGTGAGCAGGCATCTTTGGGGCACCCACGCGAACCATGGCCCAGCCAGGGTTTTTGAAAAGCTGTACCTTCTCCTCCCCATTTCTGAGTTTGACAGCGACCATTTCTCTCCAGCATTTAAGTCATCGCGAAGCATATCATTTCCAGAATGCTGTGTTTTTTTAAAATGAAAGTGGCATTTTGGAACTAAAGCTGTGAACCCTTCCTCAACGAATCCAAGGGAATGCAAACACGCCTGCCGTCATCGCGTAGCATATGCACGGGCTCATCTACCAGTCAGAAATTTGACGTCTTTCCTTTTTCTCCTTGAGCTGCCTTTCCACGCCCCTCCCCCAACCGGGTCCTATCCTAATGGAATATATTTTTTCTGCTTGAAAGTCTTTTATTGATCACTGTTTCACATACATCTGCCGCAACAAGACGTACATAAATTGAAGTGAGAGATTTCTGAAAAATGTTTTCTGGGATCCTAAAGTGCTCTCTTTTGGAACCTTTTTTTTTTTTTTTTTAAATCCAGATTGGGTTGTTATTAGCATCCAGTTCGTCACAAATTCAGGTGAATAGTGAACATAGACGCCAAACGAGACTGAAGTCGCCGCTGTTCACGCAGGGGCAGGTTTCGTATTTCTGATTGCCGGAATGAGGCAGGAGTCAGCCCTCGTGGGGTGCCCAGTGTTTGGGGGTTTTTTGGTTTTTGGGGGGTGGGAGGTGCCCGCGCCTACAAGGCTCGGTTTCTTCAGCTAGGAGCTAGTAAGGGATGGAGTTTTCTTCCCGTGGTTTCGCCCCATTCCTTGAACTGCTTCCGGGTTGCTTGCCAAGGCCTCGCGCAGGGGTCCGTCATCAGACAGTGTTCCAGTGGCCTCTTCGCCGACAGCTCCGTTACATCCGTCTCCCGTGTTGCTGAAGACAGAGGATTGGCAGTCACCCTGTTGGGAAAGAGTTGTTGGCACTCACTTTGGAAGTCCAGTGTTGATGTTGTTGATATTCAGATCTTTGCTTTGCTGGGTGCTCCTAGGTTTTGTCCCCTCCCAAGGAAGGCAGCATGGTGGGATGAGGGGTGGGTGGAGCAGCTTGGGAGATGGGTGATGGGAGAACCAGCGGCGCGGCACCTCCCACCTGTCCCATTACCTGGCCCGTTGATTTGGGAGAAGGAACACATTTGGAAATCGGCGACGGAGGGATTGAGCCTCCTGAAACCGCTGTGGCTTGCAGAACCCTTGGACAGCCCCCATGTGGAAGCCCGGGGAGTTTGTGCCCCACCCGGAGACCCTGCTCCAGAGACCTCAGGAAGCCCGCCTGGCCCCGGCTTCCTTCTCCAAGTCCCCTGTCCTCTGGCAGGCGCTGGGGCCAGCTCTGTGGTCGCCTGCTGGGGAGGATCTGTGAGCAGTGGCTCCCAGGCAAGACTCCTGTCCCTGTCCTCACCCTTGCATTTTCCTGCTGCCTTTGCCACCTGCTTGGATTTCTGTCTTCTTGAGCTCTGTGTGCCCTAGAGGCATCCGAGCGTCTCTGGAGCTGGCCGCATGCAGGTGGGGAGAGTCGAAGGGGGCTGCCCCAGGTCCTTCGTCCTCAGGACCCTGCCTCCCTCCTGGACCTCTGTCCTTGTGGCCTCGGGAACCAGACCCACCAGGCCTCACTTGGTGTGTCTGCCACTCCCGCGGAGGGAGCTAAGCCAGGTGCTTACAGAATATGCTACACAGGCACCGTGAGCTGATAGGGCAGGTGGGGCCTGTGGATTCCGGCTGCATCACCAGCGGCAGCAGGAACATGGGCCCCTGTCTCTGGCTGTCATCCTGGGGCTCTCGATAGGGGACTCTTGGGAGTCCTGGGGAGGTTCCAGACATAGCAGGGGGTGGGGGCCCTCATGCCCCTCGGAGATAGGGAAGCCCCATGACGGGAGGGGCACACAGCTCATGGGCAATCTCGCAGGTAGTGCTGGAGGCCAGCACAGAGCTCAGCCCCTGCCCAGCCCTGGACACCCTGGCTTCTAGAAAGAACTTCACACTCAATTTTGCTCTGAGGGTTGGGTTAGGAGGACTTAGGGGAAAGGTGGCAGACGGAAGTGAGGCCTGGATATGGGTCATTGTCAGTGCTCACAAGTGCCGGCCTTTCGTGGAGCTTTCTGAGGGTCTGATTGTGTGGCTGCTGCACCCTGAGCCATGGAGCAAGACAGACCTAAGCAGGCTCCAGCTCCATGTGTCTCCCTGTTGCTCCTTGGTCTCCCCATTTGTAAAAATGGGATAATAATCCCATCATGGGCTGAGCTGAGCAGGTGTGAGAAGCCCCTTTGTCCAGACCCCGCCCCTACTAACTAGTTGGTTGCGGGGCTGGCCAAGCCATAGCACACACCTGCCACAGCCTTCCTCACCTGTGCAGGGGTCAGATGTTGCAGGTGACATAAGCTACAGTGCCTGGTACCTTGCAGTCAGGCCGCCTGCCGTGGCTTGTGGCTGGGGGGACCTTGCAGACGAGCAAGTGTGCTGGGCGGGGAGGTGGATACAGGCCAGGGACTGTCCGAGCTGAGAGTCCCCGAGAAGGCCTTCCAGGGCCCTGCTTCACCAACCCAGGACCCGTGGTGGCCGTAGGCCAAGGGGACATGGGCCACAACGCCTGAGGGGCACATCTTCCTGGAGAGTCGCTTGTTGGGAGGTTCCGGGGGAGAACATTGAGGTGATGACCATGTGCCGAGTCCGCAGGCAGAGCAGCCGCTGCCCTGCGGTGGAGTAGAGTGTGTCGCGGCTGCTTTCTGCCATGGCCAGCCCCCCTGGCAAGCACATGGGACTTCCTGGCCAACACACATGTCTGAGCGAGGAGGCTCGGGGCGTGCTCCCGCCCGCTCTCCTCCACCAACAGCTGGGGAGGCCGAGGCCCCGAAGCACGGGTGACCCGCCGGGCCCTCCTCGCAGCCCCTCCCCTGGCGCCCCGCCCCCTCCCCACGTGCCCAGACATTCTGCAACTTCAAGGGCTCTTTCTGATCTCTTACGTGATTCAGATGGAAAAGCGCCCGAAGGCAGCCCCCACGGCGGATCTGTGCGAAGCCGGTATTCAGGGACCTGGATTTTTGACCAAGCGTTGAGATATGCATCGGGTACGTGATGGCCGACGGGGCAGGGCCTCCTGCAGGCCAGCATGATGGGGGGGCACGGCTGGACTGAGCCAGAGCCACTAGCTACAGACCCCCACGTTCACAGACCCTGCCAGCATCTCCAGGCCTCACAGGGCCGCCCTCCGCACCACCCCAAGCCCCGGGGCTGCTGGGTGGATGGGCAGAGGACTTGGACAGCCAGGAGTCTAGAACGTCCAGACAGCTCTGACATCACTTCCTGTGGGCCCCAAGGGGGCAGGAGGTGACTGGGAGACCCAGCTTCAGCAGCAGTGGTGCTGAGGCTGTGGGACTTCTCAGAGCCATCGGCAGTTCCTGTGTCTTGGACAGGGCTGGGCTAGAGGTCGTCCTCCTGCTCGCGCGGCCACGGGCCTCTTTCTCCTGGGATGTGTTCCGGAAGTTGGGTGCTTGAGAAAATGCCGGCCGTCAGGGCTGCGTGTGGTGGCTTCCCCGATGGGAAGGCTGAAAGCTGGGTTGGAACCTGGGATTGTGGCACTGCACAGCGCTGGTGCCCTGTGCCATCCCTGTCCCTGCTGGCCCCTCCGCCTCCCATTAGACAGAGGGCCGGTATGGCATCTGGCTGACTGCAGAGGTCTCAGTGCCAGGCCCGTTGCAAAAGCTCCTGGAATCCATAGTTGAAGGGGGATTGGCAGAGAGCGTGGCAGAGTGGGCAGAGCAGCAGGAAGGGAGCCGGGGCCATGAGTACTGGGTGGCAGGTGCTTCTAGCAGCAAGATACCCTGGCTATATCAAGGCCCGCTCTGTGCCGGACACGGAGCTCAGTACAGAGAAAGAAGCACCCGCAGTTCATGTTTTTCCCTGGGTGACCAGGGTCCTACACAGACCGCTAAATAGCAGTGCCCTGCTGGGGTCAGAGGGCACTGTCCCCCGGAGGGACCTCACGGGAGCGCCAGTGGCACTTGTGATTGCCTCTGAATGCCTCCCCCGTGCCAGCTGCACCCTTGTTGATCCTGAACCCAGTCCTGGGACGCTGAGTCCTGTCTGCAGGTGCAGAGGCAGGCTTGCTCAGGTCAGTGGGTGTGGCTGCGGGGGGAGGGCCAAGCTGACACGAAGACTCCGAAGCCAACGCCGCTCTGGCTTCATCCGACACCTTGAGCGCAGTCCCAGGCTGTGGGCCTCTGCATCCATGCGAGCCCAGGGAGAGTGGAAGCCCCCGATCGCCACCGTGCGTGGAGCGTCTGGCGCTGCTGCACCCAGCAGAGCTCTCCTGTGTTATCCATGTTTTCTCGATGGGCAGGCAGTGGCCAAGCCGAGACTCTACCCTGGGTCTCCCCTCAGCCGGCAGTTCCTGAACCTGCCTGCTGGGAGCCAGAGTCCCCGAGGACCTCCTGGGAAAAGGCACATTCCTGGGTCCCCACCCTGGGGCCACAGCCTCTGTGTTTGGCCAGGCTCTGGCCGCGCTGTTGGGCCCGACCTGCACATGGGCTCTGGCAAATGGGAGCTGCTCAGGCCTGTGTTCCCAGGGCCCTGCCAGGCTGGGTCCGACAGTGGGGTCCTACCACAGTCCTTTGTCCCCTGCTCTGCATGATGGACTCCTGCTGTGCCTGGGAGGGGGCTGGGGTCAGTGTTTACGTCACGTTGGTCAGTGTGTGTCTGAGGAAGTGAGACAGCTCCTCAGTGGGTTGGGGACAGGGGGTCCTGTCCTTGTCCAGTATGTCTGCAGTGGGGCCAGACACTTCGAGGGGGAACGTGAGGCCACCCCTTGAGGTTGGTACTTCTGGCCCCATTCTACAGATGAGCAGACTGAGGGATAGTGTGCCTAAGGAAATGACGCAGCGCAGACAGCGTGGGGACATCCAGCGTGAAGTCTGTCCTTGACCTCAGTCCCGTCCTGGCAAGGAGACAGGGCGGCTGGGGATCACCGCCTGTCGCAGGACAGCCGTCCTTGGGTGGGTGCCGTCCATTCCTTCAGAGCACTCACGTTCACCTTTGCCCTCTGAGGAGTGAGGAGGGTTAGCGGCAGAAGGGACCTCTTCCATCCTCCGAATGTGGACACCGAGGCCCAGAGACGGGGTCGCAGGCCCAGGGCCACTCAGGGAGAGTCGGAGGCAGATCTGGACCACACGAAGCCAGGTCGCGTTAGCCTGGGACGTGCTCATCGACACCAGGCCTCCCGGCTCCTAAGGCAATGCTCCCTGGGGCCTGTGGTTCTGGGCGCAAGGTGCAGGCTGACCGGTCCTCTCCTCTGCTGTCTTCCAGGGTCCTACGAGTGTGGAATCTGCGGCAAGAAGTACAAGTACTACAACTGCTTCCAGACCCACGTCCGGGCACACCGAGGTGAGTCCTGGGTAGAGCCGGCGAGTCTGTCTGAGAGCTCCAGTCTGTGCCCTCTGTGTGCCAGAGAGGGGGCACCAGGGCCCAGAAGAGAGGCCTAGGGTGGGGGAGCCAGCAGGATAGGCAGCCTGGCCTCAGCCCTGGGGGTCCTCTGCCCGATCCATATGGGCCCCCTTCCTCCCAGGAGGGAGGCAGCGCTGGGCACCTGCTCCTGTCGTATCTTCCTGTGACGACTCGGGAGTGCAGCCTGCCTGCCCCTGCCACTTCCCATCCTGGAGATGAGGAAGCCAAGGGCGCTGGCAGGATGGTGCCTGCTCCTCCGTGAGCCTGGTGGGCGGGGCGAAGGGAGGGGTCGGGGCGAGCTGACTTCAGGCTCCTGTGGCTCACGCCCTCCCTTTTTTGCAGATACTGAAGCCACCTCAGGAGAGGGCGCCTCCCAGAGCAGTGAGTACCTTTCCCTTCTCTTGGGCTGGGGACTGAGGCCGGTTGGGAGGAAGTGGGGGGTCCCTTCCCTCCCCGACTTGGTGCCAGGTGGCCCAGGAGAGACCACCCCAGGCTCTGGGGCTGCACCATCCTTCTAGAATCCAAACATGGTAGCCTAGGGCAGCCCTTCCCAAAGTGGGTTCCGCGGCATGCTCGTCCTGGGGAGGTTGATAGGCGTTCTGCCCATCAGGGTTCTCTGATCGGGTGACTTTGGGAAACCTTGAGTGACACTCAGATGAGCAGGTGTTTGCTCTGGACATCTCAGCTGTTCGGTGGCAGGAGCCCAGTGTTTGCAGTTTCCTGCCCCCTTTCTCTCTGACCCACACGTGGGTCTTGGGTTCTGTGGCTGGGGTTTGAGAAGTTCTGCCTCAGAGCGTCATCTCATGGGCACCCAAGCTGTGGGCTGAACGGCACATGGGGGCTTTGCCCTGGGGTACTGTTCCCCAGAGCCCAGGTGACACGAAGCCTTGTCACCTGAGGACAGCGCTGTGCTGCTCTCGGGCCCACCTGCCTTCCCAGCTGCAGGGTGTGATGGAGCCGCTTCCCAACACTGAGCCCCAGAAGCCAGCAGGCCCAGCCTGGCCGGGCATCCAACAGAAACAGGTGTGCACATCGGCCCCAAGATGCGACCTGGAGTGGTCTTCGTGTTCTGTTCCTGGCCCCTCCAAACCAGCAACCACTCGAGTGCCAGGCACTGGTTGCATGGATGAAAAATGCATATTTGCCTGTATGACTGCCGTGCGGTCGGCAAAGTGAAGGGCATCGGGCTGCACACGGCACTGCAGTCCCAGGCACCGACCCACCACTGAGCAGGCGCAGCCACACACAGGCACCTGCCCCTGCCCGCTGAGCATCCATGGAGAGCCCAGACCCGGGCAGCACTGACTGCTGCAGGTAGCAGTCAGAGGAGTGGGTGTCCTTGGGATGGGCTTCCATGTTCGGCTTCCCGAGCCGGGTGCTGGGGACACAGCTGTCTGCGGTTGGTGAGTGCCAGGGCGAGGGATGGTTTTCTGCAGAGGGCCAGGTGGTGAGTATTTTAGATGGTCCAGGGCTGACAGCTCCATCACCCCTTGGGCCTCCCCTGGCGTAGGGACACAGCCGAGGCCATATGTAAACTCATGCCTCACCGGAGCAGATGGTGGGCAGGATCCGGCCCATGGATGTAGTGTGCCAGCCACTGTTCTGTGGTTGTTACGCCACCATAAACATTTTTGTAAGATAATAAATCCACATTAAACAAACCCAGGGCTGGTGTTGTGACATAGTGGGTTAAACCACCTCGTAATACCACCACAATCCCATATCAGAGTGTCAGTTCAAGTCCTGGTTGCTCTGATTCCAATCCAGCTTCCTACTAATGCACCTGGGAAAGCAGTGGAAGATGGCCCAAATACTCGGGCCCCTGCACCCACGTGGGAGACCCGGATGGAGCTCTGGGCTCCTGGCTTCCTTATAACCATTTAGAGAGTGAACCAGCAGATAGAAAATCAATCTCTCTCTCTCTCTCTGTCTCTCTCTGTCATTCTGCCCTTCAAATAAGTAAAATAAATCTTTACAAACAAAACAAAGCAGGCTGGGAGGTGGCCATGGCTGCAGAAGGGCCTTGGCTGGGCCGCATCTTCCTAGCCCTTTCCCTTCCCCTCTCCATCTGGCTCTTAGCCCACGAGAGGCAAGCAGGGCTGAGGTCCTGCCAGGTCCTGAGGGGTGTCGACCCTCAGCTTGGCAGGACACCTGCTGCAGGACCCCTGGCTGGGCTGGAAGGAGGTGGGCCTCTGCCACCCCCAGCCTGCCCCAGCCTGGCCCTGGACTCCTTATCCCTCAGTAGCTTCCTCTTCTCTGGCTGCTGTGGTCTGCCTGTGGTCAGCCACACATTGAAAGAACTTCCCCCTCTCTCTCTCTCTCCTTCCTCACTATTCTGGGGCTGGGCTGCTTGGCACCATCCCTGTTCTGTCAGCTTCCGCCACACTTCCGCCACGTGTGGGCTCGCTGCTCACGGAGGGCTCTGTGGCCAGGGATATTTTTAGTCTTGTGCGTGCTCTTCCGTGTCTCCTCATGGAGCTTCCCCTACCCGGACGCCTGCAGACCCAGACGCTCTGTGCGGCTCGGCTCTGTGCGGCTCAGCACTGCCTCCCTCCGGCCCAGCCCAGCAGTGCTGGCACTGCGTGGGGCTCCTGTCCTCCGGCTCCAGGGGCCCAGCGTGGAGCCTGGGAGCTGGCAGGGTCTGGTGGAGAGGATGAGGATCAGCTACCCAGTCTGCAGATGAGAACAGCAAGTCACGGAGAGAAAACTCACACAATTCATGAGCCGTGAGACCTGGTCCTGGGGCTTCTGGTCCAGGCACTTCTCATTGGTTTATTAGGAAAATAGTATAGTCAGGCAGAGAGGCATAGAGAGGCCTGCTCACCCACATCTCACTTAAGACAATGAAGGCTCAGCCCCACATCCAGGTCTCTGGGAACTGTCATGTTGATTCCCTTCGGGAAACAGCACTAGGTAACATTTACCAGGTATTCATTAGATCACTCATTCTCTGTTCCCTTTCATTATTATTTGCATAGCCCTTTTATTCTTTATTACAACTCCAGGCCATGAAGGAACTTTGTTCCCAGTTTGCAGATGAGAAAACTGAGGTGCGGAGGTTCGGGCACATCCCAAGCCCTGTGTCACTCTTGGGGGCGGGAGAGTTGGGTTTGTGCTCAGGCAGCCAGACTCCAGAGCCCGCCTCCTCCCAGCACGGGTGCCTGGAGACACTGAGCATCCCTGGGGTTCTGCAAACCTGGCCTCGCGAACAGAAGCATCGCCTGCCCTCCTGCTCTGGCAATACCTCTTGCCCTATCGCGCACCTGCCTTCGCAATTGGGAACGTGGTCCCCAGCCACCCTGAGGGGATGTCGTGGTGTGCGATTCAGCAGAACAGGGCGGCGCTTCTCCGTGGCATAAAGCTGGGAGTTCGTTTTGTTGGAGGTGGTGGGCGTGGCTCTGTGGCGAGAGGCAGGGACAAGTGGACAGACAGCTGGCCATGGTGCCCAGAACTGGGCAGAGTAGGGAAGGGGCAGGGGCAGGGGCAGGGCCTTGTCTGCATCTGGACCCCAGGAGGCCAGCTTCGCCTGCCTGTGCCCAGGGGTTGGGCAGTGAGGGGGGCATGGCGGGGGCGTGGCTGGGGATCGTGATCTGAATGGGACGGGGTGGGAGGGCTGTTGTCCAAGCCTGGGAGAGCATGGAAGCCTGAGCCAGGCTGGAGACCCTGAAACGCCCAGCCTGGGCGAGGCCCCAGGAATCAGCCCCTCTACAGCCCACTCTGCACATTAAAGGGGAAGAATTCGGAAGCAGGACCAGGCCTCTCAGGCCCCACGCCCCACCACTCCTGCCTTGGGTGATTCCGGTCCCCAGCAGCCTCAGAGTGACCACAGGTGCCAGAGCTGCAGGTGTCTGGCTCAGGGCTCCTGTCTGTGTGCCTGGGATCCCCAGGGATGTGAGGGGCATGGGCCAGTGCGGACGGTGGAGAGTGTTGCTGGTGTGAGAGGGGCCCTGGGGGTCACCTACACTCGGGCCTGCATTGCCATGCAGCAAATGTGTCCCAAGCCCCATGCCTGAGAGCAACAAACATGGACTGTCCCCACTTCGGTGATCTGGCGTCCAGATGTGGCGCTGCTGGGTCCCTGGCTCTGGGTTTCACGGACTGCGCTCAGGCTGTTGGCCAGGGCTGTGTCTCGTCCCAAGTTCATGTGCGTGGATGTTGGCAGGGTTCAGTCCGTCTGAGCTGTCAGGGTCACAGCCCCTTCCTGGCTGTTCACTGGAGGCTGCTGTCAGCTCCTTCCTTCCTGCCCCTGTGCAGGGAGCAGCTGGCAAGGTGGCAGTGAGCGACAGAGTACAAGGGAGAGACGCTGTGCACAAGACCAAAGTCCTGCTCTTCCGTATTCTGACCTCACTTTGGCGGTGCTCTGTTCCTTAGTCAGGCCCAGACTCACAGAGAAGGGTCACTGGGCGCCATCTCGGAAGCTGGTCACTCGCCCACCTGCAGGCTGTAGGGCCTGGCAGGCTCCTCCTGCATACAATGGGAGACTGCCTCTTCCCTGTGTTACAGGAGTGAGGAATTGCGGGGGGAGGGCCGTGGCCTGGCACGTGGTCACTCCTGGCATGTGGCTGTCACGGGCTTGTCACCCTTGCCGGGTAACCTTGGCAGAAGGGAAAGGAACCTGATAGGAAGTAGGCCCTTGGGTGGGGGTCACTTCAAGGCCCTCTGGTCACAGTGTGGTCTGAGGCTCCACAGAGGAGCCCTCACACCCCCACCCAAAGCCTGTGGACCCAGAAAGTGATCAGAGCTGGTCTGGAGTGGGAGTTGGGACCGGGCCTGAGGCCGGATCTGTCTGTCTCCCTACCCTGGGGCACGTGGGGAAGGTACGCTGGGCCCGGAGGAGCCAGGGCCTGGACTTTCCTCCATGGGGCCCTGCAGCTGGGACAGATGGGGCTAGTCCCAGCCTTGATTCCTGAGGCTGATGAGCTGGCCAGAAAACTCCCATCCTGGATGACAGAAGCCCTGGTAACCCCGTCTGTCTTCTCCCTCGCAGACAATTTCAGGTACACGTGTGACATCTGCGGCAAGAAATACAAATACTACAGCTGTTTCCAGGAGCACCGGGACCTGCACGCGGTGGATGGTGAGTCAGGCCCTGCACTCCCTGAGTCTCGCCCAGGGGCCCTCGCCCGGCTTCCCCAGCCCCCAGCCCATCCACCTGCCTGCCTCCTGCCAGAGAAAGATCAGGCAGCAGCCAGAACCGTGAGGGGAGAGCACTGCCCCGGAGGATTCTGGGGGAGGGGATTTCCCCGTCATGCTCCATGTACATGCCTGTTTGAGTCTGCTGTTTTTATAGGTCAAAGTAGAATTGCATACCGTGTCATTTTACGGTTTTTATAGAGCATTTGCACGCCCTGCTGAAATTAAACCAATTTTTAAAAATGAAGGATGGCACTTTTAGCATTTTAGATTACAGAGTTGGAAATTAGAACAATAAATTTATGTAAGACATTTGTAGAGTCTTAGGAATCCTAGAAAGAGAGTCTTGGACCCAGACAGGACGTTGGGATTCTGCTGTGTCTGGCCCCACACCCCAGCTCGCCTCGAGCTGTGACGAGCAGGCCCACACCTGCGGCCGCCGGCCTGCCTTTCCTCTCACTTCCTCTCTTCCTCTCCTCCCAGCCTCTTCCTCCTTTCTCCTGCCCTGGCCTCTCCAGTGCATGCTGGGAATGCAGAGCCAGGCCCAGGCCGAGAGCATCTGCTTGCCCTGGGGTGGGCGCCTGCCTCTCTGAGGATGCCATAGTGAGGCGCCGGCTGTGTAACCCTCGTGTGGCCCCTGTTTTCCTGGGGCTTCCACACTGGCCTGGGTAGCCCTCCTGGGCTGCAGAGGCAAACCGCTGGACAGAGGCTGGGAGCGGCGGGCAGAGGCCGCGGTGGGCAGGGACTAACAGGGCTCCTGTTTGCTTCTTTCCTTCTGCGGCTGCCGCCTCCCGCCTGGGCGCAGTGTTTAGCGTGGAAGGGGCCCCCGAGAATCGGGCAGGTAAGTCCGCAGCCGCTGCACACCTCTCCTGTCCCCAGCTGGGCTCCTGAGACCGGGCATGGCCGGAGTGCTGAGCGCCTTGTGTGTCTTCTCCTGCAGACCCCTTTGACCAAGGTGTCGTGGCCACGGACGAGGTGAAGGAGGAGCCCCCGGAGCCATTCCAGAAAATCGGGCCAAGTATGCGGGACTCTGGGGCTGGGTGAAAACTGACAGGGAGGCAGGGCCGACTTCCCCCCAACCCCAACCCCACTGGAGAGGGTGTGGCCTCACTCAGCCTACAGCAAGGGTGCCTGTCTGTGAGTTGGGCCCGTCAGGCTAGGACTTCAGCTCTCAAGGAGCCACAGACAGCATAGGGTCAGGGTCAGGGCAGTGAATGCTGCCACGGGCTGGGGCGGAGCCTCAGCTCTGCTCCTTCCATGTGCAGTGCCCACCCAGGCTGTCTGCCATCCTGGCCCTCAGCCCCCTGTGGACTGGGGGTGACACTCTTATGGGGTTCTTGGATTAAATGAGGTCATGGCTGTGAACCACTTGTTAGCACAGTGCCTGGTACATAGTCAGTTCTTGGAAGATGACTGTTATTACAGTCCCCAAAGGGGCTTAGCAGCCAGGGAACCTACCCAGGGCAGCCACTGCAGGCCCTCCATCCCTGTCCTGGGAAACCCCTTGAGGATGGGACACACACTGACTTGCCTGCTTTTGGCCAACTTACAGTGAGTGTTGTGGGGACAGGGCGCTGAGCAGGTCCGATGTGGCTCTGCCCTTGGCTGAATGACACAGCGGTGACAACAGATAAGTGAGCAGAGAGTTACAGCACAGAAGTGCAGGGAGCTGGGGGGCCAGGGAGGACCCAGGGAGTGCCCAGAGCCGGGTAAGGCCAGGGAATCAGCCCCTGTACCCCAGGCAAAGACAGGAGAGCAGCACTGGTTCTGAGAATCTGTGTGGGGTTCATAAGACCCCCAGATGCCAGAAGGTGTACCTCAACTTCACCCTGAGAGCAGTGGGCGGGAGAGGGGACTCAATGGGGAAGGGATGAGCAGTGTGGGCTGCGGGGGGGAGACTGGCCCAGGAGGGGGCAGGTGCAGGGGGACCACCGGCGAGGAGTGAGATTCACAAGTCGCAGCCCCTCGGGGTTTCCCACGCCTCGCTCGCTAGCCAGTGGGGAGAGAACCTCCTGTCTGCGTCGTTACAAGGAGCTAAAGCAATTTGCATAAAGCTACGAGAACCAGAACAAGGAACTCCAAGGGAAAGAAGTCAGAGGAGCCGAGACACAGACGTCCCCGGCGATCCTCGTGGGCCCGGGCCCCCGTGAAGGCTTCTCCTTCTTCCGCCTTCATCTGCCATTGAGGGGCTGCTCTGTGGAAACGGTCACCTGGGCTGTGGAGGAGAGAGTGGGCCCGGCGCTTGTCACGTGCAGGGTGGACAGCAGCAGCAACATCAAAGTGGCCTTGGAGAGGAAAAGGCGATGCCGTCCTGCACATGGCCGCTGTCGCGAGCGAGACCCTGCAGCTGTGAAACAGACACGAGCCCGGCAGTCAGAGGCTTCATCGTCTGTGGGGGAGACGGAGCCCCACAGACAGA
This sequence comes from Lepus europaeus, assembly GCF_033115175.1. Lineage (NCBI taxonomy): Eukaryota > Metazoa > Chordata > Mammalia > Lagomorpha > Leporidae > Lepus > Lepus europaeus. The sequence continues at coordinate 20,296,235 of NC_084838.1, read as the reverse complement.
TCCAGACGGGGCTGGAGGGAGCGTGGTCTTCCGTTTCTGTGCGCAGCCCCAGCAAAGCTCAGCCCTCCTCCCTGGGCGCTGTCGCTACGCAGATGAGCTTTGGAATCCGAGCGGCCTGGAGGTGAACCCTGGCACCCCCAGTGGACAGCCACCCCCGCGTCCCTCTTCTGTGAGGCAGGGACAAGAACAGGGCACCTGGAGGAATCACACACACAGGGTCGAGGCCAGCTCTGGACTCAAATTCAAGGTGTAGTAGTGGGAGGTGTTCCTGAGAAGCGGTCAAGGGCCAGGGTCTTAAAGAGTTATCTTTTTTATTTTTAAGATTTATTTATTTATTTGAAAGATAGAGTTAGAGAGAGGCAGAGAGAGGGAGAGAGATCTTCCTTTTTTTTTCCCCTAAGATTTATTTATTTATTTGAAAGTCAGAGTTACACAGAGAGGGAGAAGGAGAGGCAGAGAGAGAGAGAGGTCTTCTATCTGCTGGTTCACTCCCTAGTGGCTGCAACAGCTGGAGCTGAGCCAATCCAAAGCCAGGAGCCAGGAGCTTCCTCCGGGTCTCCCTCGCAGGTTCAGGGGCCCAAGGACTTGGGCCATTTTCTACTGCTTTCCCAGGCCATAGCAGAGAGCTGGATTGGAAGTGGAGCATCTGGGACATGAACCAGCGCCCATATGGGATGCCGGCACTGCAGGCGGTGGCTTTACCTGCTACACCACAGAGCCTGCCCTAAAGATTTATTTTTTATGTATTTGAAAGGCAGGGTTACAGAGAGAGACAGAGATCTTTTATCTGCTAGTTTACTCCCCAAATGGCCACAACAGTAAGGGCCAGGCCCAGGTCAGGAGCTCAGAACTCCATCTGGGTCTCCCATGTGGGTGGCAGGGGCCCAAGCACTTGGGCCATCCTTCACTGCTTTCCCAGGTGCATTAGCAGGGAGCTGGATTGGAAGTGGAGCAGCCGGGACTTGAACCAGTACTCAAATAGGAAGCCGACATCAGGCAGTGGCTTCCCCACTGTGCCACAATGCCAGGCCTGGGGCACCAGTTCTCAAGGCAGCCCAAACACATCTCAGCTCTGTGCGTCATGGCTACAGAATGTCCTACGAGTTTTCTCATTGGCCTCCTGCACAGTTTCTTCACCTAACATGGGTGGCGACAGTAAGGCTCACCTGCCAGGCTTGTCCTGGGGGATCCGGTGAGACGCCACATGGAAGGGGATTGGCAAAGGCCTTTCCAGAGGCCTGGCAAGTATCGAGGAGGTGACAGCTGTTAATTACAGAAGCAGCAGAGCCAGGGGACGTTTGCTCTGTCTGTAATGAAGTCTGACAGGCGGCCCACGTCGGGCCCGCGAGCTGCTCACAGATTCCGAGAAAGCCACGCTGGATCTGGCCGCCGGCGTGCTCCCAGCCGGCCCTCGTGGGGCTGAGCGCATTGCTAGCGCTCAGAACGCTGCTTCCTGGGCTCTCGTAAGCAGGGAAGCAGCTACGGGCCAAGGGGAGCCAGCAGAGGCGCTGTGGATGGGGGAGGGAGCTGCTTGTCTTGCGTGACGCCCCCTGGGTTAAGGGGACAGGAGCTCTCCCGCGGCAAGTGTGCCTTCCACATTGGCATTGCTCAGCCAGAGAGCGGGAGGCACCAGAGCACAGGACTCCGGCTCCGAGGAGAACGGCGGCCCACGGAGCCTCGTGTGCAGGCTTGTTTTTCAGCTGCAGGCCTGGGCGCTCCGCGGGAGGAGGCTGGGGGCAATTGCCGCGTGTGGTCTGTTGAAACAGGAGCGCTGGCTTTGTTTCTGGGTTACTGGGTAAGGGATGGTAAATTGCAAAGGAAACAAGCAAACGTGGGAACGATGAAAATTCCATGTAACAAGAAGAATTGAGGAGACTAAAAGGAAGAACATGGCTCTGAAAGTGACCTACTATGAAATCTGCAAGAACGGAATGTATGAACATGTGACCAGTCTTAGCCCACTTGGGCGCCATAACAAAAGACCATGAACCTGGCTGCTCACAGTTCTGGAGGCTGGAAGTCCACACTCAACGTGGCCTGGCAGGTGGATGGCTGCTTGCTCATTGTGTTCTCCCCTGGCAGGGAGAGAGAAGTCTCCTGGATCTCTTCTTAAAAGGCCACAAGTGCCAGGCCGGTGTCGTGACCTAGCAGGTAGAGTCACCGCCTGTGACCCCAGCATCCTATGTGGGCATCGGTTCCAGCTCCCTGCTACTGCACTTAGGAAAGCAGCAGAGGAGGGCCCAAGTGCTTGGACCCCTGCACCCAGATGGGAGGCCCGGATGAGATCCTGGCTCCTGGCTTTGGCCTGGTGCAGCCCTGGCCATTTAGGCCATTTGGGGAGTGACCCAACGATGGAAGATCTCTCTCTCTCCCTCTGTGTGTCTCCTCCTCTCTGTAACTCTGCCTTTCAGATAAATAAATCTTTAAAAAAAACTACTAATCCCATTGTGAGGGCCCCACCCTCACGGCCTAAACCTGGTCAGCTCCCCAAGGCCCCCGCCTCCCAGCGGCCAAGGCTTCAGCGAATGAAAATCGGAGGAACATGGTTCAGTCCATTGCAAGAGGCCTGTGGCAGAGGTGCCAGAAGTTGGCGAAAGAGCAACAGGATAAACTACAAAGGCGAGGAGGTGATTCAGGACAACCTGATCGCCAACAGCAGGGCGCTGTTCCAGATCGCTGGTGTTACAGTACCAGTGGCACGGAAGATGGGCTCGAAGAAAACTTTGCTACGGGAAGATCTGTGTATGCCGACTGAAAGGGCTCATCACGTTATCAGCTGGAGTCGAAATCGAGACCCTAGATAGAGTTTCCTGACTCTGAAACTGTGGGCACAAAGGAAAAGAATACACACATCCGGCAATAAAACGGCCGGGCGCCTGCACAGATACTCGGGATGACCGCGTCTCGTCTCCAGCTTCTCTGTAGCACTCGTTGCCAAGTGGGCGCCTTGTGATGGGGACAGATTTTAATCTAGAAATTTGATATCTAGACAAGCTGTGTAATACAGAAAACAGGGGAAGCTCCAAAACATGCTGTTTCTCCCGTGTACCCATTTCCCAAGCCGTTTGGAGGTAGGCAGCCGTGAGCTGAGTGGAGGGGCTCACCGGAGGCCTGAATGTGAGACTGTGCAAGGGGCCTCTCGCACATTAAAGGCAGGTGCGCTGTGCCAGTCTGCACCTGATTGCACAGCTGAAGGCCCCGACAAGGATTGTTCTAAAATGTTAGCAATGAGCTTTTAAAAAGTGAGAAGGAAGGAATCGGTGAGGGTATGGTGGAGTAGACCAAACTTTGGCTTTCTGGTTCGAGAGCAGCACGGGCAGCGTCGCCCGGAAGCTTGGTGGAAATGTCAGGTCCCAGGGTGGGCACTGGGTCCTGTGGTTAAGAACCCACGTCCACATCCCAGGTCCTGGCTCCCCCGCTTCTGACCCAGCTTCCTGCTCACGCACACCCTGGGAGGCAGCAGGTGATGGCTCAAGTACTTGGGCCCCTGCCACCCACATAGGAGATGTAGGTTGACTTCCATGTGTCAGGTATGTTGGGGGCGTTTGAGGAGTGAATCTTCCAGCCAGTGGAAGATTGATTGATTCATTGATTGACTTCTGTCTCTGCTTTCAAATAAAATGAGAAGACATAAATAAAAATTTGCAAAAGGAAATGTAGATTCCTGAGCCCCAGCCCGGACGTCTGGGATCGGGTTGTCTAGCCTGCGAGATCACATTCGTTCCAGGTCCTTGGACTTGATAAGGTTTGAGGAGCACCGGGTTAAACTACCTTTCTTAATGGTGCCAGACTTAGAAATGCCTCCCACTTGACTCCTAACTATTAGAAAAATGTCTGCCATCTAACGTAATGGGAACCAATGGAATATTGCACGTAACGGAAAAGCAAAGAGTACTTACATCTAAAACTGAAAACCGAGGCAACAAACCAGAAGAGGTAGAGCATAAGAAAAGGAATAAGATTAAAAAAAGGTAGTACAGGTTGAGCGTTCCTTATCCACAAATGCCCGACACCAGAAGTGTTTTTGGATTTTGGAATATTTGTGTATAATGAGATCCCTTGAGGATGGGACCCACATCTCTAAACCGGAAGTTCTGTTCCGTATACACGTAAAGATAATTAGATACTGTATGTTTAATAGTTCCCTGCATGAAGTCAGTTTTCGTGGTATGGAATTTTCCACGCGTGACTTATTTCGGAACCTGAGGAACTTAGGATTTTGGAGGGTGTGGGGTTTTTGGAGTAGGGATACCCGGTAGGGAAATCAGGTACAGCAATAAACACAGGTGGGAAAATGTGCTTTATTAGAAGGCAGAGATCATCAGGTTATTATGATGCCCAGCTATTAACGGTTTATTAAAAGACACTGGTGTCTCTGAACTTGAACTTCTCAGGCGCTCTTTGCCACTTCCTTCACTCGATGAAGCCCCTGTCGTGGGTTTTCACGGCCTGGGGTCCATTTTCTGGAGAGCACCTGTCCTGATTGCAGCTTCATATTGGCAGGTGTGATTCTTTGCTCTTCTGTCTCCCTTTCCAGACCAGAAACTCCTTGCAGACAGGAGCCGTGTCTGTGTGTGCCCGGCACAGTGTGCCAGCACGGAGCACGGCCCTGGTTAGTGAATGAGAGTATTCAGGGCCGCATCTGTAGGCACACGCGACAGAGAGAAAGCAGCTTCTTCCTAATCACCAGGAAATGAATGATAGCGATGCCGGATGAGACAGTTTAATGAAATGCTGGGGTCCAGGGTCTCGGTTTTCCCTGGGCGTCAGCGGACGGCTGTTCAGACACAAACTGCGGGGCCTCGCGGCGTGCATCCTGAGACGGTGCGTTTCTCGGGTCCCCAGGTCGTAACAGAAGCTCCTGGCCCCAGAAACACACCCTGAGAAGTGTTAGAGAATCTCTTCATGTGAATAAAGGAAGCGAAGGCTCTGGCCCCATGAGCTCTTGTGCATCTAGAGGTGCAAAGCAAATCTGGAAGAAGAACAAGATGGATGGATTTATCACAGCACTTCATCCTGGGGAGCCAGTGCACCTGGTCATAGGAGTTGGTTAATATAATTAATCCAATTGATGGAACAACACTGAAACCTACGAACAGCTAATAATATTTGTATCCTCGTTGCTGGTGAATCAGTTACACAAATCACTGAACCCCCATTTCTAAAACATCTGCAGGTGTGTGCCACGGAGCCACGTTTTAGTCTCTGCCCGACACAGGTGCAGTGGTGGTCACATAAGATTGCGTTGCCAAGTGGTACAGAAGCCGTTGTGGCTGTGTGACTGCGCACTATGGCGTTGGCACAATAACAGAATCACCTGAGAATGCATGCGTCAAGACTGTATCCCTGTTGGTAAAAAATACACGAGTGTATTAGAAACCATGCGGACTAAGAGACCAATTGAAAAAACATTCAAAACATGTGCTTACTAAAATGTTGCTATCTGCGGTTGACAGAGAACTTAGTGATTTTTTCAGAACGGTAAAAGCACCTGTAGAAACACTGGCTGTAAACAAAAGCAGAGTCTCGAAACTGGTTAATGAAATCCAAACAATAACTGCTTCCCTTAGAAACCAAAGGCCTGGGAGGTAGCAGCAGCCGTGCGCAGTCGCTACCCCCAGCAGAGAGGCCGCGTTCTGGAGGATGGCGTCCTGAGAGAGAACGGTGCGAAGAGTGAGCAGTCATCTCTATTTGGCAATAGCGTGCACAGCTAGTGAGCAGACCTGCAAAGCTACCTGCAGGGATGTGGAACGCAGCATTTTTTTTTTTTTAATAAGAGGAAAGAATGTGAAACAATCCAAGTGTCCGTCTGCGTAGGGACCAGCTAGTGAATTCCCGAGCCCGGTGGGAGCGGTGGAGCCAATCAGCGCATGGAGATCCATCTGTATTGATTGGGCAGGATGTCCCACACCGTCTTGTCGATTGGATACACCAGGTTACCAAGAGGCTATTGATCAGGGCTGCCTGATTCAAGGCCGCAGGAGGAGGACAAAGGCTCTGAGCGAGGAAGGTGTGCCCTGGGTAGGATGGGAGCGAAGGTGGGCCCTGGGGGAGACAGCAAGGTGCACCCTCTGCCCCATGGCCACAGATGCTGCTCTGTTTGGGGGTTACAGGTAACTGAAGTTTGTGGGATTTCTTTTTTAATTTTGCACTTGTATTTATCAGAATTTTATAATTTTCCCCCAGACATTTTTATGAAGAAAGAAGTTAGGCAGTGCCAAAAGAGAGGTAAAGACATAGTTTGCTGGGACCTGAGAGGAGGAAGTGACCCCTGCTACCAAAGGGGAGGGGAGTGCCTGGGGACATGGATAGTCTCTGGGTGTGGCCTTGCAGTGGGCAAGGCTTGCAAAGGGATTGATGGAGGTTGGCGTTGGAGGTCAGCTTGGGTCACTGCACATTTCCCTAGTGCCAGGGCCGAGGGTGAAGCTACTGGAGAGACCGGCATGTGCCAGGTACTGTTCTGACTTGCCATAGCAATTTAATCTTCACAGCTATCCTGTAAGGTGGTCCTAGTGTTGTGTATGCTTTACAGGTAGGGAAACTGAGGCACGGAGAGGTTATGAGACTAACTTGAGGCCACACAGCCCCAAGTGGCTGAGCCAGGGGATGCACTGAGGCTGTCTAGCCCCGGAGTCAGAGTCCACTCCACTTTGTGGTCCCAGAATGAGGAGGAGTTTGGGGGGGTGGACATATATGGATGCTTCTGGGTGGGGGTCAGCTCTCACTTCTTATGTCATCTTCTTGCACAGAAACTGGGAACTACACCTGTGAATTCTGCGGGAAGCAGTACAAGTACTACACGCCCTACCAGGAGCACGTGGCCTTGCACGCCCCCATCAGTGAGTGCCTTTTCCAGCCAGGGCAGAGTGGGGTACATGGGGGGCAGCCATTGGCCAGGGGTCAGTCTCCAAGTGTGTGGGACTAACCTGGGGCTACCGGGGGTAGTCTGGAAGGCCCCACTCTTGAGCCAGTGGTGTCAGAATCTTCCCTTCATGGACTCAGAGGCCTGGTTTGGGGTCGGGGGTGGGGTGGGCATCCCTTGTCCAAGTCCTTCAATGACCCTGTCTCCACCTCCTCTAAGCCCCTCTGGCTCAGTCCCACCCCACCCACACCCACACGCCATGTGCAGCTTCAGTCTCTGCTCCAGCCGTGGGCGTGGGGAGCTCCCACCTGCCCCCTTTGTCCATGTTGCTGGAAAGCTCAGCAGGAGACGGAGCATGGAGCTGGCAGTCGGAAGCCCTGGGTGTCAGGGCTTGCTGGTGACTTGGGCGGGACCCATCCCATGTCTGGGCCACAATCTCTCTTTTTTTCTTTTTAAGATTTATTTTATATATTTGAAATTCAGAGTGAGAGAGAGAGAGAGAGAAAGATCTTTCATTAGCTGGTTCACTCCCCAAGTGGCTGCAACAGCCAGTGCTGGACCAGGCCAAATCCAGGAGCCAGGAGCTTCTTCCAGGCCTCCCACGTGGGTACAGGGGCCCAAGGACTCAGGCCATCTTGTGCTGCTTTTCCCAGGCGCATTAGCAGGGATCTGGATCAGACGTGGAGCAGCCAGGACTCGAACTGGTGCCCATATGGGACGCTGGCGTTGCAGGCTGTGGCTAAACCCGCTACGCCACACCACCAGCCTGTGGCCCACAGTCTTTTACTCCTCCCCTACAGGGAAGGGAAGGGGCTCCGAGCGCCTCCCCCAGGGACACCTTGGCTTACCCTTGTGATAATGCCAGTGCCTGCCTGCTGATGCCCCCTGCTGTCAGGGGGGGCTCCATCCTTAGGTCCCCAGGCAGCAGAGCAAGGAGGCCCTCTTGCTCCACCTCTTCTTGCCCAGATGGAGGAAGCAGAGTCTCAGGGCAGGGGGCCGGGGATTGAGCAGCCCATCGGGGAGTTTCGCTGACTTGCTTCTCACAGCAGAGCTGTGGGGATCCCCCTCCCTGTTCTGGATGAGAAGACTCAAGTCGGGGAGGGTTACGCTAGGTCCGGGTTAGCCATCACCCTCTGGATCCCCGACAGCAGCCGCACCGGCAGGCATGCCCCACTCCCCAGGGTACCCAAGAGGGAAGAGGGTGTCCCGGGCATGGAGGGTGGTACAAGCAGCTTCTCCAGGAAGCCCTGTCTTCTAGGCAGAGGGGCAGGGATCAAGCGATCTCCCTGTGGGGCAGTGCTCTAGGTCTGAAGGCAGCATTTGCCTGCAATTCTCGTCCTGATTTGGCCCCCGATTGCTATGGGACCTTGTTCTGTTGCTCCCCTTCTCTGGGCACAAGCTCTCCAGGTCTTTCCAGCCAGGACCTTGATTCCACACATCTGTGACACGAGGCAGCCCTCAGGCAGGCCCCTGCTGGGGCCCAACAGGAAGAGCATATTCCACCATCCGGGCTGGGATGTATAGGCCATCCAGTAAGCACCCTGTAGCCAAATCCCATGTGGGGAGAGGGTGGGTGCTGACCTATCCATTTGACCCACTCATGGCACCAGGGCCCAAGCATCAGGGCTGTGGCTGGACTTGAACTCCTGGCCCCCGTGTCCTCAGGGGATGCAGTTTTCCATGGGCAGGGATGCGGCACCTGCCCACCTGTGCTTTCCAGGAAGCATTGGCTTCTTGCCACCCAGTGCCAGGAGAGGTTGCTGCCCGGAGCGCCCTTCCGGCTGGGTGTTCGTTACAAGGCCAGCCTGCAACCTTGGCTCAACCTCTGCAGAATGTCTTCAGTTGCTGCTTCTGTTCTTCCTGGAACGAGTTAGGTGAGGCCATGGAGCTCGTAAGAGGAGGGAGCTTAGCTTTTAACCCTGGCAGGCAGGCTCCAGGCCCCCATGCAACGGTGAAACTATCCCACATCACCTGTCCAGTGAAGCAGCAGGAAGGGGTGTGTCCACCCTGATTTCTTCCCCAACATCTGGTGCTTCTCTCCCGAAGCACTGTCTGCTCTCTCTCTCTCTTACTATTTTGTTTCTCTGCAGTGGCCTCTGTCTTCCTGCACCTATTGGACAAAATCTCTCTGTTACTCCCTGATGTCTAGAGACTCCAGGGTCATCTGTGATTAACATACAGCATGAGAGACTTAGACTAGACTCAGTAGAGGATCAGTTCTCTGAAGCTGAGCCTGGGATTCTGGATTGAGAGACTTGTGTGCTAGTGGGTTCTCGCAGAGGCAGGGCTCATGCTGGAAATCCCCATCACGTGGTAGCCAGGACCAGGACTGGAGACCCTCGTCTGGCGAGAGTATCCAGAGGGACACAGGTTGACCATGGAGGCGGTTCTTAGGAACAGGGTCATGTCATGGTGTTCTTTGTGCCTGCTGAGTCCTGTTGTATGCGTCAGCTGCTTCCTTCCTACGGCGAAGCAATGTTGCACTGTACGAGGGGACCACCGTTTGTTTAGCAGTTTGCCTATTCATTTGGGTTGTGTCCAGCGTAACTATTGCAAGTGAAGCTGCCGTGAAAACACTTGCAGGAGGCTCTCTGTGAGCATGTGTGTTCATTGCTTTTGGATGCATACCAAGGAGTAGAATCATGGGGTTGGGAGGGACGGTATGTTCAGCTTTTTTAAGAATTGATAAACCATTTGCCAGAATGGCGGTGGGTCTGGGAGTTCCAGTTTCTCGATGTTCTTGCCAATGTTTGGTGACATTGGGCCACTTAATTCTGGTTGTTCTAGTGAGTGGGTAGTGGTATCTCATTATGGTGTTAATTTGTATTTGCCTGGTGAGTAATGATATTGGACATCTGTGCATTTGCTTGTTGGCCACTTGTGTATATTACAAGGGAAACTATTGAAGATTTTTGTCCTTTTTTTTTTTTTTTTTTTTTTTTTGGTTGAGTTGTCTGTTTAAGTTGTAGACCTTCTTTATGTAATTCCAGTAGATCCCGGTCCTTTGTCAGACATACATACCGTGGGTATTCTCTCCCAGTCTCTGGCATTTCTGTTGCTTTTCATACCATACCATCTGATATTAGATGTATTTTCCTTTTGATCAAGTCCAAATTATCTTTTTTTTTTCCCTGTGGTTATTGCCTACTGGGTCCTTCCTCAAGGACATCCTTACCTGTGTTAAGATGAAGGTAGCCATTTTTATTGCCTTTTAGGAACTTTCTAGGCTTCACATTTATGTCTGTGATCCCTTTTGAGTTAATTTCACTGAGTGATGTAGGGTATGAGTTGAGATTCGTTTCATTCCATACAGATATCTGAGTTGAAAAGATCTTTTCTGTGCATTGCATTGGCACTTTATTGAAAATCAGTTGAATATGTAAGTCTGAATTTAGTTCTCTTCCTTTACTCTGTTTATCTGCCTATACCAATTCCACATGGTCTTATTTACTGGAACTTTATGATGAGTTTTAAATATGTACTCTTAGTTTTTTCAACTGTGATCTTTTTAAAGAATGCATCATAATTATAGAAACTTTATTTTCCTATACAAAGGTTAGAATCTTTTTGCCAGTTTCTACCAAAAGAACATGAACTGGGATTTTGTTTCGGGCTACATTGAATCTGTAGACCAGTCTGGCAAGAATGTACATTGCAATAGTGTTGAGTCTTTCAGTCCATGAACATGGTATATATCTCTCCAGATATTTTGGGTTCATTTAAGTTTCCCTCAACAATTGTTTGTGCTTTTCACAGTAGGGGTCTTGCACATATCTCCTTAGAGTATCCCTAAGTAATTTACTTCTTAGTGCTACTATGATTTTTAAAGTTAATTTTCCGAATATTTATTTTTATTATACATAAGCAGTTGATATTGTGTATTGAATCTGTATCTGGGAAATTTACTTATTCTAATAGATGTTTTGTAGATTTAGGATACTCTTTGTACATGTTGATGTTATCTTCTAGGAAAAGTAGCTTTCCTTTACTTTCTAATGTGTTCTTTTCAGTATTTTTTCCCTTTGTGGTCCTGGTCAGGATTCTCCAATACAGTGTGAATAAAACGAAATGAGCAGGTATTTCTGCCGTGTTCTCAACCATCGGGTTCAGTATCCCAGCATTAGCACTCATCTTTTTCATCATTCAGTGTTCTGTTAGCTGAAATAGGTCCGTAGATGTTCTTCATCTCTGAGGGAGTTATCTTCTGTTCCTAGTCTACTGAAAACTTTGACTGTAAACTGGTGTTTGTGGTTTTTCCTCTACATTGACTAGGGTGATTTTATGAGTTCTTATATTTTATGCTGTTAGTTTGTGTATTACATTGGTTTATTAAAAAAAAAAAAGTCCTGGTGCCTATACTTGATTCAAATATGAATATCAGAAAGTCAAAACATGAGCTAAAGAAAGTTACAACGTTGAAACGTTTCTTCTTTGCCATAAACATGACTTTGTTCTTTGAAGCTTCTTTTTGTGTATGTGAATACTGTAATGAAGGTACTTCAGAAAGTTCCTGGGAAAATGGAATTGAAAGATACATTTTATCTTTTTTTTAAAAGATTTATTTTATTTATTTGAAAGAGTTACAGAGGGAGGTAGAGACGAGTGAGAGGTTTTCCATCCGCCGATTCACTCCCCAGATGGCCACAATGGCTGGAGCTGCGCCAATCCAAAGCCAGGAGCCAGGAGCTTCTTCTGGGTCTCCCACGTGGGTGGAGGGGCCCAAGGAGTTGGGCCATCTTCTACTGCTTTTCCAGGCCACAGCAGAGAGCTGGATCAGAAGAGGAGCAGCTGGGACTAGAACCGGCACCCATAATTGGATGCCAGCGCTTCAGGCCAGGACTTTAACCTGCTGTGCCACAGCACCGGCTCCCAAGATATATTTATTTTGATGCAAAAAATTTTGAACTCTGTGCAGAGTTTTTTTCATGATACATATTTTCCTGAACTTTTTGAAGTACTTGTGTGTATTTAAGGGGATGATTAATTTACATATATGGTGTGAAACAATTCCCACGTCAAGTTCTCGCACATGCATCTAAGTTACTGAAAGAGCCAGAGTAGGTTCTGCAGTTAGCTTGCTTTCAGGAGCATGTTTCCTGCTCACTTATACCTAAAATTCCCTAAGCTTTTACCTGCCGTTGGTCCCTTCCCCAAGCTGGCCCTTGGTCCAGAGCAGCGACCTACAGCCCTAAGACTAAAGTGCCCACCCTCAGTCAGTGGTGTGTTGAATATAGTCATAATCGAGGAAATAAGCATTTCTGGTAAAAGTTTTGAAATCGCTACTGAGCTGTATTGTCATGCAATGAGTGCCCATTAGTTAAAGTGTGCAGTTTGTCCTTTTTGACCATTTTTACACCTATGGAACTAGCATCAGAGTGAGGATAATTAACAACTGTTTCTCGTGCCCTTTGTAATCCCTCACTCCCCACTTCCCCGTCCTCAAACACTGCTCTGCTTCCTGTTACTGTAGATGAGTTTGCATTCCCTGGGATTCTTCACAAGGGACATCGTACAGTGTGTGCTTTTCTCCCAGCCTGTCTTCGTTCACTCAGTGTCATGTTCTGAGTTTCATCTGTGTTTGCATGTATCAGTAGGTCATGCCTCTTACTTGCTGAATACAGTTAGGGGTCACTCTGCAGTGGGGATCTGTTTTGAGAACTGCATCACTGGGTGATGTAGATATTGTGCAAACGTCAGTGTGTTCTTACACAAGCAAGACAGTCACTGTGTCACTAGGTCGTATAATCTTAGGGGGCCACCGTCGTATACTGAGTGTCATTGAGCCAAACGTTGTTATGTAAGTGCGTGACTCTGGTGGTCTTCCATTGTCAGAGGAACATAAAATTCCTCCGTCTGTTCACATATGGATGGACATTCGGGTCGTTTATAGTTTGGAACTAAGGTAGTCAAAGCTGCTGTGACATGTATGAGCAAGTCTTGGAATGGACAAATGCTTTCATTTCTCTTGGCTTAACACCTGGTAACAGAATTGCTAGGTCATCTGGTAGCTGTATGTTTAACTCTTAAGAACAACCAGACTGTTTTCCAAAGTAGTTACTCCACTTCCTCCATTTTCCATTGCAGCAGGGGGGGTATACTTTTCTTGTAATACCATTCTCTGTGTTGGGTATCAGAGTGACGCTGGCCTCCTAGAATGAATTGGGAAGAGCATTCCCTCTTCTTCAGTTTGTGCAAGAGTTTGTGTACAGATGTTATTTTATATAAATGCTCTGTAGAACTCAACAGTGAAGCCATCAAGCCTGGAATTTTTTTTGTAGGAAAGGTTATTTTAAAATATATTCAATTCCCAAATATTCAGAAATTATCCAGTTTTTTTCAGTTATTGATTTCTAAATTAATTGCACTGTAATTAGAGGATATATTCTCAATCTTTGAGATTTATATCTTATTATATGGTCCACTTGATGTAAAAAAAAATGTATCTTGGAATCTTGGCATGTCATTTTAATTTGGTTGATAATGTCCAAAGCTCTGTACCCTTTCCTGCTTTAAAAAATCATTTTTATCCTATCATATACTGAGAAAGAAGGGTCAGTATCCTCAGCTAATATTTGTGGATTCAACTGTTTCCCCTTTTTGTTCTATTAATTATTGTTCATCTAGTTTGAAATTCTGTTACACTTAGGTATGACGAATGGACCCCTGTTTAAATTCTCCAATGTTCTGGAAATATCTGGCAACATCTGTTCTTGAAACCTATTTTATCTCATTTTATAACCATTATCACATTTTAGGAGTAGTGTTTGCCTGGTGTATCTTTTTTCATCCTTTTCTTTTAGTCCATTTGTATCTTTATGTTTGAGTGTGTACATATGGTTGGTTCTTGCTCCTTGGTCCAGACAGTCTTTGCCTTCAACCAAAGAGTTTAATCGTTTATGTTGAATAGAACTTATGGATACAATTTTATTTCAGTTTACCATTTTGTATTTTTTACTGGTCCCATTTGTTCTGATTGTTCATTCCTCTGTTTCTACCTTCCTTGATAATATTTGTGTTTTTTTTTTTTTATTTTCTCTGTTAGCTTTCTAGTTGTAGTTCTTTTTTCTTTTTCAGTTTTCTATAATTTACAGTTCACGTCCTCAGTGGGTCATGAACGTGCATCGTGCATTTACTCCCCTCCTCCCGGTGCTGTTCTTACCGTGCCCGCATGTTATAAACACAACAGGTGCTCTCAGCTTTAAACTGTCTAGCCTTTGTCAAAGTAGCTAAGAAGAGAGAAAATGCCTTTTATTACCTACACATCCCGTCTCCTGGGCTGTGCTTTGCTTTGTGTAAATCTGAATTCTAGCCATTATCACTTTGTGTTATTGTTGAAGAACTGTTCCTTACATCATAGGTCTGTTGAGGAAAGATTCTCACAACCTAGAGATGTTTTTATTTCACCTGTCTCTTGAAGGGTATTTTCTCTGGACACGAATACTAGGTTGAGAAACCTTTTTTCTTTTGTTTCTTTTAAAAATGCCATTCCTTTATCTTCTCATTTACATTGTTTCTGACGAGACATCAGAGCTCATTATGCTTGGGATACTTCTATTTTTAGTGTGTCTTCTTTCTCTGGATGCTTTTAAATGTCTGTGTTGCTGATTTTCCACTAGTTGACTGTCATGTGTGTTTCTTTGTGTTTGTCCGTTTGAGGTACACTGAGTTTCCTGAATCAAAAGGTTCATATTTTTCATCCAATTTGGAAAATTTCAGCCACTATTTCTTCAAACATTTTGGTTCCCTAATCTGTGTGTCCTCTCCTGTTGAGGCATTAGTTACATGTGTTTTAGGTGTTTGATTAAGTTTACAGATCAGCTAAAACCCTGCCCCTGTGTCCCGCCTTGTTCCCTCTGGGCTTCAGTTTGGATAGATTCTATTGCCCTGTCTTCAAGTTTATGTATCTTTTCTTCTGCAGTGTCTAATCTGCTCTGTTAGGAAAACTCATTTGCGCAGTCATATTTTCCACCTGCGAAAGTTCCATTCGGTTCCTTTGTGCAGCTTTCATTTTTCTCTTCATTGTGTTCATGTTCTCCTTTAAGTCTTCAAGCATTTTTGTAATGTTTTACTGTCAGTGTCTCCTAGGTCCATCAGCCCTGTTGTTTCTCTGTGTATCCTGAATCTTTTCCTCTTGATTATCACTGGTCACATTTTCCTGCTTCACCTGAGTGTTGAGTCTGTGCTGCATCTGGTGGAAGTCGTGTTGTTCCTTTGATGAGTGTTGAGTTTGTTTTACTTACAGGTCAGTGTGACACTTTTCTGAGCCGTGTTAAGATTGACCCAGAGTAGTTCTGAGCCCAGGGTTAGCGTAGCTCCTCTAACACATGGCCCTTGCGGATCTCAGCCAAATGCCTGAAGTCCTCCACACGCCGTCTCCTGCAGAAGGCGAGAGCTCAGCGCTTGTGCCCCTGCATCTACACTCAGCTGAAAAAGCTCCCCACACGCTCTTTTCCCTGAAGCTTTGCAGGGGCTCCTCTGTACAGCTGCAGTTTGCTGCTCAGCCAGAGACTTCAGCTCTGCACATTTCTGAGTTCTTTGCACGGTTCTCTGTTATTCTTCCCTGAAAAGCCCTGAATGCTGACAATCGCCGTCTCCTCACCCCAGTCAGGTGCGTGTCTTCTGTGGTCTCCACATCCCTGTGCCCTGGTGCCGGGGGTCTCCCCAGGCCAAGAGCTGCACCGACCGTGGGGTTCCCATCGTGCCTTCTCGCGTGAACCACAGCTCCGCACTGCTCTTTGGTCAAGGTCTGCAAACTGTTGTTTCACATACATTGTGCAGCTTTCTAGTTGACCGTGGCAAGAGAGCTGATCCTGTACCTGTTGTCCCATCAGGGCCAGAAGTTTAAGTTCCCCAGTTCGCTTTTTAAGATGAAAATCCACGAGGAAGGATTCCCAGGTCAGCTCCGCGGGCGTCACATCTGCCGTCCCCTCACCTCCAGCCCTTGAGCGCAGTGCCGTGGGCCTCGCATGTGTCTCCAGCCCCTGCCTGGTGCAGGTTCCAGGAAGACACCCCCCGCCCCGTCCCTCACTGGGTTCCTGTTCTCGATCCGGTGTCCACTGGCGCTTTTGTTTCAGTGCAGTTTCCAGCTCTTCTGCAAGGACAGTGCTCCGTGACTTTTTAGATATCACTTAGTGTAAACGTCTCCTGTGGACTTCTTCCCAAGGAAGTCAGCCAGGCTGTGTGAGACTCATTGCTCCTCAGTGAGGGCGCAGGCGGGAATCCAGCAATGTCCCATGTGAGATTGAAGGCCAGAGCGAACGTGAGTGAGCTGAGTCGTGAGCCGTGCAGGCTGTCCCAGCTCAGCCCCAGCCCACCCTGTGCCTTGGGCGGTGGGGAGGATGACGCGTCAGGTGGCTCCACAGCACGATTAGATCCAAGGTGCCCTCCTTACGCTGTCCTCAGTGTTACTCTTCTGGCCGGCCATGCCCTGATTGATCCCCGGATCCCGTGACATCTCTGTATCTCAGGGAGTCGGCCGGACACTCAGGGCATGGGTGAACCCGGCAGAACCGACAGAGCTGTCACTTCAGGGAGCATGCCAGCTAATAGGAACAGAGACACTGATCAGAGGTCACACTGTGTGTCACTGTCAAGGGCGGTCAGTTCTTGGAAGAGGGGAGGGGACAGCAGATACATGGCCAGGTGGGCTGATGTCAGGGGGGTTCACCTAGGCAGTGATGTTTAACGGTAGTATATGGAACCAGCAGTCAAAACTAAGGGAGGGGCCGGCGCTGTGGCATAGCGGGTTAAGCCACAGTCTGCCCTGCCAAGCATCCCATATGGGCACCGGTTCAAGTCCCTGCTGCCCCACTTCCAATCCAGCTCCCTGCTAATGCACCTGGGAGGGCAACAGAAGATGGCTCGAGGGCTTGGGCCCCTGCACTCATATAGGAGACCCGGAAGATGCTCCAGGCTCCGGCCACTGCAGCCTTTTTGGGGAGTGAACTAGCGGATGGAAGATCCCTCTCTGTCCCTCTCCCCTTCTCCTTCTCTCTCTGTAACTCTGCATTTCAAATAAATCTTATAGAAAATAAAAATAAAACTTCGAGGGAAGAACATTCTAGGCAGAAGGAATGGCATGTGCAAAGGCCACGAGCTTGGATGAGCGGGGGTATCATGGGGTGAGAAGGGAGGAAGCTGGGGAACTGAGCGAGTCTTGGGCAGGTGGGTTGAAGCAGGCAGGGAACAGCCCTGAGTTTATGACGCTCTGTGCCTCGTGGTGTCCCTCCGCTCCCTGCCACAGGGAAGGAGGCAGCCGGCTCCCACATGGGGCCGTCAGGGGTCAGAGCCTGATCCAGAGGACCTGGTGGAAGCCCTTCTGCAGGGCTGGAGACGGAGGCCTGGGAGGAAGCAGATTGCTCAGGCAGGTGCTTGGGAACTCCGTCGGCCTTGTGCCCAGAAACGTGGGGGACCGGGCAAGGGGTCGTCAGCCTTGTGCAAGGCCGTCCTCCAGGAGCCAGCGTCCCCTCCCGCACTGACTCTCTATGTGGCCATAACAACTTAGTCGTGCAGGGGTGGGCACCCCACAGCTCTCCTGCCCCATGAATGGTGGCGTTGAGGCGGGGAAACCAGGACGAGAAAGGGGAGGTTCAGAGACCAAGCTGGTGGAGGCCAGAGGTCACCGTACTGGCATCCAGAGAGGTGTCTGTCTCACCCCAAACTCAGTGCTGCTCCCATGACAGTGAGTGTCCAGCAGTGGTCGCCAAGCTGTGCCCTGCACGGGGCGGGAGAGTCCAGGCG